>NC_046185.1:95689860-96932003 GCF_011004875.1 Balearica regulorum gibbericeps
AGCACTTTTGGTCTAATTCGTACTTATGAAGTAACATTCATGTACAATTACCAAGTCTGTTGGCTCATCTTCTTCAACTTCAGCTTCATCATCTTCATCTTCAACTACAGTATCTTCCACAGCTTCCTCATCTTCTGTAGCATCTTGAGCTGCAACTAATAAACCTGAACCTACCAAGAAGAATGCAAATACAAGAAAACCTTTTCAATGTCTAGTTAATCAACAGAAAACTGTCATTGTAGTACAAATTTGAAACAAATTGAAGAATTTCTTAAAAATCTGTCAAGTGCAGTGTTTTGAAGCCTCAGTTGCAAAAACCTCACATTCAAATGAACGTCTGTGTTGATCTTGCAGCCTTTTTCCTCCTCTAATAATTTTCTGAACTAGTCATTTATGTACCAGTAAGTTCAAAACCAAAAAGTTTACAGCTGGATAACAAAAAGTTCAGCATTCATACAGCAATGCTTAAATTCAGAGGGCAACCAACTTGCCTTAAAAGCTACTGTTTAGTTTTTTAACATGTCACCATATTAAGATATTTTAATTTTGTTTTGTCATTACAAGTGTGACAATAAAAGACATTGCTATTGTCAGGAAATTAAATTAATGAGTACTACGTTTCTTCAAAGACTAAGAGCGTTAATGAATTCTTAGCATGTCCTTCTCATCTGCTGGTATCAACACTACATTTTCACAAGTAGTTAAAAAGTTATTTTTTGCACTTATTTTAAATTCAAGTTTTAAAAAAAACAAAACACCTTTTTATGTATTAAGATGAGCACCTTAATATTATATACTACTATATCCATACGTTCAACAGAATTGGAATACTAGTCAAAAAAGAAACCTGTTCAAGAGCATGGCTCCAGAATAAGGCTCTAAGAAATGTACAGTCAGACAGTTCCTTGCCTCTCTGCTTTTACAGAGCTGTCTCTCATACATTCAAACACTGGGCAGATATGATTAATACAAATAGTGGCAACAGGACAAAGTTCTGTCTGTTTGCAGTTTAGAGCACATGCAGGCTAGGCTGAGAACTTAAAACATATCCACAAAAATACAGATTTTTTTAAAGAAACTTCACATTTTCCAAAAGTGAAAGAGTAGAAATGCACAGATGATTGATTTACACAAGCCTGAGAAAAATATTTAATTGCTATGAGCATACACTTTAAACATATAAAAAAAAATTTTAGGGGGAATAAAAATCTTTGAGGGCAAGTATACCCAAGGAATTCAGCACTGTTAATCAGAGTTAGAAAAAGCAAATGCAACCCACGTGTGAAGCATCTTTAGAAGGTACACTCAAAGACTTGCTCAACCACGTGCAATACTTAACCTCAGACTAACTACACTGATTTTACTTGCTAAAGTTTTTAAACTTCTAAGTCTACAATTTTGATTTTTTTTTTTTTTTTGTAATTAAAACCTTCGTATCAGCGCAGGCTACGGGTAGGTTATAGGCATTCTTCACAAGCAACTACGCTAGCACATTCCCTTAGACCTGTAATTTAGAGTCTGTTCGATGGATGTCCGAAGGGAGGATGATGATGTGGCAACAGCGGGACAGGAGAGCTGCCCGCTGCGGGAAGGCGCTAACACACAGCGTGCGCTGCAGCCCGCTGGAAGAGCTGGGCGAGATGGCTGCCCTTCTGTCTTTCCAGACTTAGTGCTAGCGAGGCGATTTTCGGATCGTGAATCAGATAACGCTATAGTGTAAACAGAGATTATTGCTCGGCGGTGTGAAGGACACTTGGGGGGTGGAGGGAGACGAGGTGGGAAGGCAGGCTGGTAGCCAGCGCATCTGCTAACGATTCACCGTACAAGCCAACACCACCCGAGAGCGGGAGCAAAGAGAGAGACAAACCCGTTCCTACACCTACAACCTCAAGTACATTTTTTAAATCGCTTTTTTGTTTGTTTGGGTTGGTTTTTGGTTTTTTTTTTGAGCGGGACAGCCGCGCCCCGAGGCCGATTTCACGGCTGGGCCTGAGACCGGTCCCCCTGTCAGCAGCGGCGCCCTGCCTGACACCGCAAAGCGCGGTTCGCTCCGCCGGAGAGGCGAGAGACCAGAGTCCGGCCCTACCCGGAGGAGCCCGCACCCCGCCGGAACGCCCTCGAATGGGGCCCGTCGCCTCCCTGCGGGGTCACAGCCAGGACGCGGCGCCCCCGCTCAGCCCGCACCCCACGGGAGCGGAACTGGGTACTGGAGCCACGTCCCGTCCCAGCGAACCGAGGAAGGCAGTCCCGGCGGCGGCCCACGTGCGCAGGGAGGCCGCGTCGCTGCCGCCCGCGTACGGCGGCGATGAATGAGCGGCGCCCGGCGCCGCCTTCCTCTCGACAGGACCGCGAAGGCTGCGCTAGGGTTCCCAGGCCTGGCGAGAGCGGCCCTCCCGCCCCCCACCGCCCCCAGACCGCTAAGGGGAGCCCGCCGCGTGCTCCCCAACAGTCGTTTCCCAACGCCCTCCCTCAGGTAACGACAGCCGCTCACCTCCCCTCACCCGCTTGCTCTTACCTGGGCCGCTGTGGGCGCCCCCCAGCAGCAAGGTGGCGGGGAAAACGAGCAGGGCGAGCAACACCACCTGCGACAGGCGCCTCATGACAGCGGCAGCAACCAGCCGGCACCCCACGCCTGCCGCTGCGGACTGTCTAAATGGCGACGGCCTCCATCCGGGGCCGCTCCCGCCCCGGCCGCGCCCCCCGCCGCCCCGCCTACCGCGCCGCAGCGGACGTGGCTCCGCCGGGGAGGAGGCAGGGCGGTCACGTGAGCTTATAACACACGTCTCCCCTCCACCGGCGCTTTGCGGGCATGTACGCACCGCCCTTTCCGTTTTGTGGTCGGGGTTGGCCTTGGCTTCGTGCAACCCGTTACACGACGCGCATGCGCGGAGTTTCCCGCCCGCCTTGGCCCAGCGCAGGCGCCGGTGGTGCGGAGCCGAGTACCGGGCGGGTGTGTCGCCTGAGGTGGATCGCGGCTGGGTGGCCCGGCCTGGGGTGCGGCGGCGCTGGGGAAAGCCTGGCTGAGGCCTTCAGCACCTGGGAGGCCGTGCTGGGGCTGAGGGGTGGTAAGGCCTCTCTCATCGCCCCGGGTAACGGCGGGGCGGCTCTAAGCTCCTGTGGGGAGTGCTGCCTCTGGCCGTGTGGGGCGGCTGCCGGGGCCGTCCTGGCCACAGTAGGTGGGTTGGTATGGAAGGGCAGGGCCCCTTCCCTTCCCCTGTGCCTTCAGCTTGGGCTGTTTGTAATGCAGGGGATGCCAGCCGTGTTTGGCTTTGTTAACGTACTGTGAGGGGAGGTGTGAAAGCCAACGCATGAGTTGTTGGTTTGGTTTTGGTTTTTCGTGGTGTTTGGTTTTTTTCCCCAGAGTAGACTAACATGCCTCTGGAAGGAGCCAGGATAAAGCATGTTACTGAAGAAGAGGTGCTATCAAAATCTCACAATTCCACATCGCTTTAGTATAACTGGTTTTGAGCCATATATTTGATGGTTTAATTGAAAAAGCTTCCAAAAATGTGATAGGAAATGTATGTGAAAGAGATATGTTTTACCTTTATCTCAGTCGATATTTTGTTAAAGGAAATGTATGACATATTAAGATGGAAAGCCTTCCCAATTCCCACAATCAAAACAGTCAGTGAAAATACCAAGGCCAAAACCAGCCCTCAAGCTTTCTTTTTTCTACCATAGTTAATTCAGTGATTTACATACAGGACACAATAAAACGTGAGTAGTGTTAAGTCACGTTCTGTATTTTGTGGTAACTTTAATTTGTGCATATGCAGCTTGCTGTGATGGCAATGGTAAATGTAATCTCAAGTCTTTTTGTCTTTCATTTTTGACATGGTTTTAATTCATTTGATTTTGAATCTGTAAATTACACAGAAAAAATGCTAGAAGTTACCTTTCTAGCTAAGTTTTCTCTTAATCGTATTTTTAACATGCTGAAAATATTACTGAAGTGCTGGTAAGTATTGACTGAAGATGAAGTGTGATTATGAAAACCAGAGATCATCCATTGCTACTGATAAAAGTATTTCTAGTCAGATAATATCCACGCAATGGTATAATATTACTTCTTCTGCAAAGGTCTTTAAATGTTTTTAACATAATAATCTTAGACCAAACATGTTTGACTTTACCTAGTCATGGTTTGGTTGTTTTGTGGTTTTGGGATTTTGCGGGGGGGGGTGGTGGTGGTGAAAGCAGCCAGGTATTTTTTTTTTCTTGCAAATAGAACGCTGGCATGCTATAGGAGGCTTTCTGTTTAGCACTGTAGGATCTGAAACATTCTGTGTCTCTTAAGTAGTGATTATGCACTTTATGTGCTGCTTTTCCATGTGAGTTAACTGATCCTGTAGTCACCTATTAATTAGTAACCTGTGTGGTGCTCTTACTGAGTTTGTACCTTTCTGTGGGGGCACAGAAAGGTGTTAATTAAATGTGTATGTGAAAAAAATTGATATACCTTGACTAGCTTTAGCAAAACACCGAGCCCAGACTGACTGCAATATTACAGCTGTGCTTAAAAGCCTCGTAGGCTGCAGTTTTTTTGTGCTAAGTACTCTCCCCATATTAAACAACTTATAATCTGAAAGGAAATACTATATGAATAACTAAAGCAAACTCCAGAGAGGGTTCGGGGTTTTTTGCACATACTGCTCTGTGTGTGTATTCACAGACATAACAAAATAAGTGTTGACAATAACTGACATTATTGTAACTTAGATTTGACATCTCTTATGTCAGATGCTAATTCTGAGAAGACTGGTGTTCACTAGTTGTTCGCATTGCCCTTTGGGAATTCTGCATTCGGTCACAGTTATGTACAAGCATTGTATCCTTGCATTTAGAAATAGCTTTTCACTTAGAAATTACAGGTAAAACTGTTATTTGGAAAAATGCCTTCAGTTTCATAACATGTATTACAAAAAGGGCGAGCATTCTTAATGTCTGTGGATTATAAATAAAGTTTACCTCATGTTTCCAGTTTCCATTTTGAACTTCTTAAATGATTCTCCCAGATACGTGTTTATTTTTCTAAGATATCAGCAAAAGACAAATAGTTGATTATATATATATATGGAGACTTACTATTTCTGCATTAATACTTGCTTTGGCATGGCACAGTGTTTAAGAATCTGTTGGACTGCCTCGTTAGCATTCACTCAGTGGCTTCTATGAGAAATGGATTCAGCAAAGTGCTTTTAGGAGCAGTGTCAAACATGTAGTCCTAACCTTTTGTCTGCTTCCTCTTTCTCAGTTTTGGATGGTGTACTGAGATGTCTCAGGAAAAAGCCAGCTGAAATGTAATCTGACTAGGACAGGGATCTTGCTTGGAATGTAGAGGGAAATTTTGCTGGCAAAATCAGGAGGTTCACTTTTCACTTGCTCCCTGATTTTTTCCTGGAATTTTATATACTAGCAAAATGTATTTTTTGTGGTTGGTGGGGTTTTTTTCTCAGTTTGTCGTCTCTGCACTTTGCTATAGTTGTCTGTACCTTGCAGTACTACCATATGCCAAGAACTGCACTACTTCCTGATTCTCTTCAGGTTCAGGTCAATGCAATAGTTTTGATGAGTAACCTGCCTAATCCACTGTACACTGAAAAGGTAGCTCATTGTTTTTCCTGGGACTATTTATGGGCTCCCAGATAAGAACAAATTTTCTGCTTTTCAGTATGTGTCAAAAGCTGTAAAATTTCTTCTAATAGTTGGTGATTTCATACTCTTCTGTATTTTGTAGTACCTGCTGAAATCAGAAGAGATAATCCTATACTTCCAAGAGAATTGTATCAAGGATTATCTATTACTTTTTCTAGTTTAGAGAAGTAATTCTATGGATATGGAATTCTGAGAATTTTTACTATTAATTTCTATAGTACTTTTCAAAATGACAAACACTTACCATATGTGACACTTATTAATGATTCCAATGAGAATCTCCCACTTGGACCTATGAAGCTGTTGTTATTCTTCTGATCTCTGGGGGATCAACTTATTTGAGATTGATGTGGGCAGAAAGTACTCATATTGCAAACCACAGCCCTGGGAATCCTGTCAACTGCTTCTGACTGGGTGGTAGTACAGGAGACAAACCAGTGTTCAGAGGAGCTCCTAATGAGATCTGCTAGATTTTTAACCTGAATTTTGGGGTTTTTTTGAAAGTCAGTGCTTTCCCTTTTTTTTTTTTTTTTTTTCCAGGAAGGCATTTTAGTTACCCTGTTGCAGCAAAGTTGTATCAGACACACAGGTTCCTTATTTTATCTGAAAAAAAACAGATACCTGCCTCTCTGGAGATCTACCTGATACAAATACATGGAAAAATTATGCGTTCCATGAGCCTGACTAATTTAGATGTCCTTCTGAGAAACAAAAAGAATCAACTGAAAAGTCTAATAATCTAGATAAATTTGTCATCGCCAACCATGATTGCTTAATCAGATTTATGAATTCTCTATGATGGCAACAGGAAAGGAGCTTCAGGGCTGCCTTTGGCCTAGCTCAAGATTGCCTAGCTTAAGACTCTTTGTAACACTTTGTTTGAAGGTTTGGGTGATAGTTTTGCAAAATATACAGATTAGCCATCAGATTTTTGTTATTATCTCTGCATGAAGAGCAGAAACAAAGTTGTTGACACCAAAAGATAAAAAGCTATTTTTATTCTATAGTGTAAATTAATTATTGCTACTAATTCAGTGACAGTCTGGCTATTTGGCAGATTTATGTCATTGTGTACATGGAATTCATAAATCTAGTCTTTCTCACCAAAGAGAATGGTGCTGTGCTGTAATGTTAGAAAAGCACAAAGTTGGAGAGTCCTGACTTCTGCAGAGTTCCCCAATTGCATCTTTGTGTTTTAGTTGTGAGACACTAGTAAAGAGAGAACCTAATACACCATCCTAAGTCTACCTTCTTGTACTGGTTTTGGCTGGGATAGAGTTAATTTTCTTCATAGCAGCTAGCACAGGGCTATGCTTTGGATTTGTGCTGAAAGCCGTGTTGAAATAGATGTTTTTGTTATTGCTGAGCAGTGCTTACATGGAGCCAAGGCCTTTTCTGCTTCTCACCCCACCAGTGAGTGGGCTGGGGGTGCACAAGGAGTTGGGAGGGGACACAGCTGGGACAGCTGACTCCAGCTGATGAAAGGGATATTCCATACCATATGGTGGTCCTGCTCAGCACATAAAGCTGGGGGAAGAAGAAGGAAGGGGAGGACATTGGGAGTGATGGCGTTTGTCTTCCCCAGTCACTGTTAGGCATGATGGAGCCCTGCTTTCCCGTGGATGGCTGAACACCTGCCTGCCCATGGGAAG
Source organism: Balearica regulorum gibbericeps (assembly GCF_011004875.1). Taxonomy (NCBI): domain Eukaryota; kingdom Metazoa; phylum Chordata; class Aves; order Gruiformes; family Gruidae; genus Balearica; species Balearica regulorum. The sequence goes on from NC_046185.1 coordinate 95,697,171, forward strand.
TGGTGAATGAATTCCTTGTTTTGCTTTGCTTGCATGTGTGGCTTCTGCTTTACCCATTAAACTGTCTTTATCTCAACCCACAAATTTTCTCACTTTCACTCTTCAGATTCTTTCCCCCATTCTGCCGGGGAAAAGTGAGCGAGCGGCTGTGTGGGGCTCAGCTGCCAGCTGGGGCAAAACCACAACGCTTCTTTTACTTAAAGATCAAATCTTTTGTTAAAGAGTTAAATTATATAAAGAATAAACAGTATGTGCAACACTTTTTTAATTCTGCAAGAATATTTAGCCTGAGAATCAAAGTGAGTTTTTGTGGTTTTGGTGGTACTAGACTAAAGATTCATCATGTCCATTTAATTATGTTTATCTACTAATCCTTTTATATTGGTTGAAACCTACCTACCTAGAAATACCGGAAGGGTCAACTTCAAGATTACAAATTAAATTTACATTTCTGCATGTAAATCAAATTGGTAGGTGTGAGAGTTGGCTTGTATTAGAGCCTAGGTGGCACAGTGGCTTAAGGTACCAGCATTCCCTTTTACATAATTTGGACTCACAGCGTGGAAGAGTTCAGGAGTGGCAATGAATCTGATGGTGTAGTTCTGCATAGCTAACTGGCATGGTTCAGAACTGCTGACTGTTCTGGAGGGGCTTGGGGCTCACACAGACGTGGATGTTGTTCACTAGTGGCAACCTCTGGGGTGAAAGCCTGCAAGCCTGCAACCTTCCCACAGTTCAGCAAGAGATCCCATATGTTTTTTCTTGCATCAGAAGTAAAATGGGACAAATGTCTGCTGGTATTTTTTTACTAATGTTCCAAGTTCCTTGATGCACACTTTACCTTTTTTGATTGTTCTACATTATAGTCCTGAAAGATAGCAGGATTTTCTGGCTGCTGCAAAGAAAATGAGTCCAGTTCTGAATGCTATTATGTCTATAGAGTTTGCCTTCTCCAGAAGGTCTGTATAATAATAATAGGTGTGGTGTTGATGAGGCATAAGCCTTGTGGAAGAGGAAGAGGGAATGAGGACTTCTCTGTACTAGAGCAGTTACTGAGCAAGTGCTGCTAGCAGTGTTCCTGTAGCACTTCAGTGCAACCCTATCCTTCTGCGGTGTTTGTGTACCAATGTGTAGGACAATATACATTCACTTTATTGACTGTGTACTCATGCATCCCTCCCAAAGGCACCTGAGTAGCTGTCTAGCCAGGAGCTAGCAGCAGCTGAGGAGGCTTGCACTCGTATTATATATTTATTCCTAGCACTGCAGGGCCCTAATCAGCTTCTAGACTCCGTTGAATAAACTCTGTATGAACACATAATAATGAGGAGCAAGAGAGGAAAGGGGCACAGTACACAGTAATATTAGCAGTGCTCAGTATGTGCAGACAATCTCTGATTTTTATCATTGTGAATAATGAACTCAGCTCAGTAAGTTGGTCTTGGGAAGTTTTCATTAATTAACTGTCTTGTGATGTTTTTCATGTACTTGGTAACTAAACTTTCATGGTAATACAGTTTAAGACTCAACTGTAATTTATAGAATAGAATCATAGAATGATTTGCGTTGGAAGGGACCTTAAAGATCATCTAGTTCCAACCCCTCTGCTGCGGGCAGGGACACCCTCCACTAGACAAGCTTGGATGGGGCTTTGGACAACCTGGCCTTGAACACTTCCTGGGAGGGGGCATCCACACCTTCTCTGGGCAACCTGTTCCAGTGCCTCACCACTCTTAACAGTAAAGAATTTCTTTCTAACATCTAATCTAAATCGACCCTCCTTCAGCTTGAACCCATTACCCCTTGTCCTGTCACTATACTCCCTGATAAACAGTCCATCTCCAGCTTTCCTGTAGGTACCCTTCAGAAACTGGTAAGCTGCAATTAGATCTTCTGGAGCCTTCTCTTCTCCAGGCTGAACAACCCAACTCTCTCAGCCTGTCCTCATAGCAGAGGTGCTCCAGCCCTCTGATCAACTTCGTGGCCCTCCTCTGGACTCGCTCCAACAGCTCCATGTCTCTCCTGTACTGGGGCCCCCAGAGCTGGACGCAGTACTCCAGGTGGGGTCTCACAAGAGCAGAGTAGAGGGGCAGAATCACCTCCCTCGACCTGCTGGTCACACCTCTTTTGATGCAGCCCAGGACACAGTTGGCTTTCTGGGCTGCAAGCGCACACTGCTGGCTCATGTTGAGCTTCTCATCAATCAACACCCCCAAGTCCTTCTCGGGGCTGCTTTCAATCCATTCCTTGTCCAGCCTGTAGTTGTGCTTGGGATTGCACCAACCCACATGCAGGACCTTGCTCTTGGCCTTGAACTTCGTGCTGTTCACACAGGCCCACCTCTCCAGCCTGTCAAGGTCCCTCTGGATGGCATCCCTTCCCTCCAGTGTATCAACCACACCACACAGCTTGGTGTCGTCGGCGAACCTGCTGAGGGTGCACTTGATCCCACTGTCCGTGTCACTGACAAAGATGTTGAACAGTGCCCGTCTCAGTACCGACCCCCAAGGAACGCCACTCGTCACCGTTCTCCATTTGGACATTGAGCCGTTGACCACAACCCTTTGAGTGCGACCATCCAGCCAATTCCTTATCCACCAAGTGGTCCATCCATGGAATCCATGTCTCTCCAATTTAGAGACAAGGATGTTGTGCGGGACAGTGTCAAATGCCTTGCACAAGTCCAGGTAGATGATGTCAGTTGCTCTTCCCTTGTCCACCAATGCTGGAACCCCACCATAGAAGGCCACCAAATTTGTCAGGCATGATTTGCCCTTAGTGAAGCCGTGTTGGCTGTCACCAATCACCTCCTTATTTTCCATGTGCCTGAGCACAGTTTCCAGGAGGGTCTGTTCCATGATCTTGCCAGGCACAGGTGAGACTGACCGGCCTGTAGTTCCCTGGGTCTTCCTTTTTACCCTTCGTAGAAATGGGGGTTATGTCCCCCCTCTTCCAGTTGGCGGGAACTTCGCCAGACTGCCAGGACTTCTGAAATATGATGGATAGCGGCCTGGCCACTTCATCTGCCGCTTCCCTCAAGACCTGCAGATGCAACTCATCAGGTCCCATGGACTTGTGCACCTTCAGGTTCCTTAGATACTCTCGAACCTGATCTGCTGCAGTGGGTGGTTCTGCATTCTCCCAGCCCCTGCCTTCTGTGACCTGGGCAGTGTGGCTCAAGCATTTGCCAGTGAAGACTGAAGCAGAGAAGTCATTGAGTACCTCAGCCTTCTCCATGTCCTGGGTAACCAGGTCGTCCATTTCATTCCAGAGGGGACCCACATTTGCCCTCGTCCTTCTTTTATCACTAACATACCTATAGAAGCTTTTCTTGTTGCCCTTAACATCCCTGGCCAGATTTAATTCTATCAGGGCTTTGGCTTTCCTAACCTGATCCCTGGCTGCTCGGACAGTTCCTCTGTATTCCTCCCAGGCTACCTGCCCTTGCTTCCACTCTCTGTAGGCTTCCTTTTTTTGTTTGACTTTGCCCAGGAGCTCCTTGTTCATCCATTCAGGCCTCTTGGTGTTTTTACCTGACTTCTTTGTTGGGATGCATCACTCCTGAGCTTGGAGGAGGTGACCCTTGAATATTAGCCAGCTGTCTTGGGCCCCTCTTCCTTCCAGGGCTTTGTCCCATGGTATTCTACCAAGTAGATCCCTGAAGAGGCCAAAGTCTGCTCTGCTGAAGTCCAGGCTAGTGAGCTTGCTGTGTACCCTCCTCGCTGCCCTGAGGATCTTGAAATCAATACATACCTTGTCTTATAAAAGCTATCAATTGCAATAGCAATTTTTAAGAACAGACTGTCAGCGGTAAACCTCAAGCTGGAAATAATGCTTTATACATTCTATGTGGAGCCTCTTTATACTGTGGGTATTTAAACATTCTTTTAGCTATAGAATTACAGCTATCAAATGTAACCAGCTGTTCAGATCTTCATATCATGCCCTTCAGTCTGTACATTCAGTTATCTTCAACTAGCTTGGGTTTTTCTTCATTAAATTTTATCTAGTTTGCCTGAGAGATAAGCCTATAAAATAAGTTACAAAGCAACTAAAACCTTTTTATTAGGCATGCTCTCCCTTTGTTTTACAGGTAACGAATTTAGTAGAAGGATGTAACACCTAGTGTCATAGGTGAAGGGTGCTTTTTTGTGTCACTTCCAAAGTGACCTAGAAATCTGATAATTAAATCTCAATAGGCTTGATAATGATAGAAAACTAATATGATATTATGTGTAATACTGGGCATAATTATGTGTTTACTGGACATAATCAAAATCAAGCAATAATTTGAAGAGTAAACTTCCTTTACTGGGAGGCATGTGGAAATTGTGATTAAAACACTGTGAAACAAACAGCTTTCATAATGAATCCAGTAAAAAGGATTACTAAGATTTCTATGTTGTATTACAGAACCTTTCTTAATCAGCTGGACAGACCCATTTGTAGATTCCTCAAGCATTCAGAAAAGATCTACCTTTTTCTTCAAGGTTTTCTTTTCACGGGTTCTTCACTTTTTCTTGCAGTTCAGTAATAGTTTTATTCTTCCTGTTATCTTCAGTGGTAGAAGGATGGTCTGTGTCCAACGGAGCATAACAGTGGAGGAAAACTAACAGTGCTTGAACAAATGGAGAACTAAAATTTAGCACAGGGTTCATCACGGCCTTTGCTTAGAGTTAACTAAAGGGTGGCGGTGGTGTCTTGACCAAGACCAGCTATAGTAAATGGCAGAGAGGATTACTGGGAAGATCCTGAGCACATAACCTACTGATAGGCAATTAAGATTGTATTTTTGAGAATTAGAATACAGAATATATTACAAAACCTAACATTGTGTGCATGTTTGATTCCTTCTGAGCCTCTATTAAGATGTGTTTAGTAATGTTATTAAGGGAAAAGAATCTAAGAGCAAGGCAGTGTCACTTGTCATATATGGTGAAAGAAAAATTATATTCTAAGCCTGATGTCTGTATGATAGGGAAACAAAATATAACCAGTAGGAGGTCATGTACGTGAAATTACATATGGAGTAATCAATAAATAAGTAAGCCATCTAAGGCTATGGTAGAGTTGTCAATGTCAAAGAAAAAAAAAGGGGAAACAAGATTTAATTAATTCTTAGACATTACACTTTATGCTATGGGAAATTAACAAAGCAGACCTGTTTTCTTTGTTGGATGGCTTTACGTACTGTTATACCTAGATTTGGTATTGCAGAGGGAATCTCCTCAGACAATGGACCTCATTTTATTGCAGAAATAGTACAGGAAGTTTCCAAGTTCTTGCAGACTAAGTAGGAACTACACACCTCTTGGAGGCCTTAATCTAGTGGGAAAGTAGAAAGAATGAATCAGACTCTCAGAAGACAAGTTTCTAAACTTTGTCAGGAAACACACCTTAAGTGCACGGAAGCCTTACCCTTAGCTCTTCTGTGAATTCAAATAACACCTGGAGGTAAGGAAGGAGTAAGCCCCTTTGAAATCATGTACGGGAAAGCATATCCCACAAACCTTTTAAACGTCAAGGGAGACCGAATGCATATAAGAGGACAGGGTGCAACTAAAGAATATTTGATTTCTCTTTTGCAGAATTTATCTTCACTACACAGGTACCTAGATCAAAAGGTTTCTCTTCCCTTGGACACACCAGTTCCAACCACGAGGCATTGTTTACATACAGACCTGGATAGACAAACCACTAAAAGAGAAATGGAAAGGACACCATACTGTGCTATTGAAGACATACTGCGGTTAAAGTAGAGGGAATTAATTTCTGGATTCATTATACACAGGTAAAAAGGGCACCAAGGCCTGATGAAGATGAATGGACCTTCACACTGACCAGAGAAGTTAAACCTCAATGAACTGTACCTGAGAAACAGGACTTGCCTAAGTAGAGGTTAAGTGCCCACAAAGCCAATTGTTTTTGTATTTAGGATTAGTACTTTAGTTACCTGTTGTTTTGCTGTTTATGTATAGAATGAAATTTTTCCTCCACAGGGATAATTATAGAATCTCCTTGGAAAGTGTTATTAATTTAACTCCGCTAAAATTGTAAATATTATAATAGTATATTCAGTACTAGCTGTCTGTGAAGGACAATTGTAGTTATAATGAAAAAAAATAGTGATAGATATGAGACCTATGAGAAGAGATCTCATAGTCTCAAAGGGGAGGGAAATGATATCTTTAAAGTAGAATTTTCCACTTTACAGGGATAGAAATGTGTTTGGGTTAGTGCTTAGACACTGTTTAATTTGGGGTTAATTTAATTCACTACCTTGCTTTGCTAATGACTATACCTTTGAAGAAGAGCTGAAGAACTGATAAAAAGCATGCTTTGCTAAAAGTATCCTTGAAGAAGAGCTGAAAAACTGATAAAAAGGAAATATCCTGCCCCAGAAGGCACCAAGAGCTGGGTGATTGCCAGAGAGGCCTGAGGTCAACAAAAATTGGCAGTAACTAGGGGAAAGGGAAAGGTCGCTGAGGGAGTTCGTGACCACTTAAAGTCCAATTAAAGGACTATGCAAATTAGCCCCTCCCAGCCTCAGGGAGCATGCGTGCTAATTTAAATATACTTGACCAATAGTAGATGATGCGGTAATTACTAACCAATTAGCGTAAATTTAGGTCGGTTTTTCAAATTCTGTAACAAGATAAATATGTTGTAGATTCTGTGTGTAGAGTGTGAGCTTTGTGGAATTACCACCTAGCACCCATCCCTGCGCAGACATGAAATAAATAAAATACCTCTGCTCTGTGTGTATATTGGTGTACTGCACACCAAGTAAATGATCCCGCTTCTCGGACAGCATTGGTACATTCAAATTTCAACAATATGTTCTGGGTCTGAACACCGTTTTCTTGCTTTGCTTAGTGAAGAAAGAGCAAAGCTCTTTCAACAAGAACGAAGAAAGTTTTTACCTGTAAGAATCAAGCACTTTATTATGTATTCAGTTTTGCAATTAAACCCAATTATGTTGTGTTTCATTCTGTTTTTTTATTTTGTCATGGCTCTATTTTTGACATAATTTATATAAAAATGTATCCTATCAAATCAATAAATGATCTAATAAATGAAACGGTAAAATAGCATACCTAACCTTTGTCAGATGCACCAGGAATGTTATCAAACATCATGAAACAATGATACAAGAATCATCAGCTGGAGGAGATGCTGACTTTTTGGAGGCTGAGATCTTTCAGAGTCATTGGGACTGCTGGCAGAACCTGTTGCTGTCACCCCCTCACCCAGGTACTGTGGTTCTGTGCCATGGTTGGTGGGACACCGCCTGTGCTGGGGTCACCCTCAGCTTCTGGCCCATCTTCCCTTGTGGATCAGCCCCATTCCTGCTGCATGCTCCCTGACAGTTAGCTTGGGCTTTCTCGAGCCCTGAACTGAGTACCATGGGGCCTTGCCCCCAGGGTTCCTTGATAGCTCCTAGTAAATCTCCAGATCTTTGCTGAAGGCTGCAGCCAGGCTACAAAAGTCGATCTCACAGCTCTACAGGATTCTGCATCTGAAGTGTCCCCTGCCTCCAGGTCTCTGAACTCTTTAATGGGGACTGGGTGAGGGTATGGGGGTTTATAAATCACATGTGGCTAACCTCTATCGTCTAGCCAACCATCATTATTAGCTCAGAAGTAATCTGCTGGCTCTCAGGAGCCTCATATTCTACCTGGGTGCCAGTAATGAGACAAATACTGCAGAGGTGTGTCACAGGACCTGTCCAATTTAATGTTTTTATCAATGATTTGGTGGGGGCAAAAGCGCTTATAAGGTTTGCAGGTGGTGCCAAATCAAGTTCTGGAGGTCTAGCAGCTATGCTTGAGCAGAGGGCTGTCACCCAGAGGGACTTGGGCAAGCTGCAGGAGTGAGCCAACAGGAACCTTATAAAATTCAACAGACAGTCCCGCACCAGGAAAGGAAGAATTCCAGTCCACAGAACAGGCTGGGGACTGACTGCCCAGGGAGTAGCTTCTGCTGAGAAGGACCTGGGAGGTCCTTGTAGATGCCAAGTTGCCATGAGCCAGCAGCTCATGAAAGGCCAAGAGCATCCTGGGCTGTATCAAGAGGAGCACAACCAGCAGATGAAGGCGAGTGACTGTCACCTCTCTAGTGTCAGAGTGTATCTGCAATACTGCATCCAGTCTTCAACCTCCCCAGCCCAGGGCAGATACAGACAAAACTGTATCTAGAAGTTTCTGCAAAGTTGGAGAAAGAGATAAGGTGTCAAACTTTGCAACATTTATACTCTGATCCTTTCATTCCTTTTCCCCTTGAAGTGGAAAAAAGTCACTATCACAACTTTTAATTCCCTCATTTATTTTGAATAATAAATTGCAAAGTGTTTGATCACTACTTGAAATTAGATGATTGCATAAATATCTGTATAAGAAAAAATTCCACACTGGGACTCAAGTCCAGTAAAGGACATAAGAGGAGGAGTGCTATCTTAACTTCAAACTTCTTGAAGAGAAACACAAGTTTATTTACTTCCCTGGTTCTCAACTTCTTGGTCAGAACCCTCAGGTTGAGTCAGGGAAGTTTGTCCCGAGAAACAAAGGAGAACTGCTGCACACGATACCTAGAAACTCTGTCTGTTATAGATACTTAGGATGCTTACAGTGCTGTATCAGTCTGAATTATTCCTTCACTGTCTGTGATTCTCTTGACTTTATCACATCTCCTTTTCCATCTGGCAGTTTCAAGCTACAGGATGCGGTTTTGTTCTTGGTCTTTCACCCTCCATTGCTGCAGCTTTTGGTTCTCTCTTCTGAACTCACAAATCTGCTGTTGTATTTTCTTCATCTCAGCTTGTTCATTTTCAAATTCTGCTTGCAGGATTTTAAGCTGAGCAGCCAGCTTGTTGTATTTGGATTGCTACTGTTGACTTCCTGCCAACCTGCCATCCGTTTCTCCCTGGAATTTTCTTTGCAAGGACAGGAGCTATTTCTGTGCATGCTCCTTTTCTTCCTTAGCACATGCAGGGCTGAAGTTACAGTCTTGGTCTCGTGTTTCTGCTTTTTTTTTCTGAGATGCTGCAGTTCCTGTATTTTGTCTTTTTTGCATATGGTGTGATCCATCATGCTTTATTTGAAGGAGATAATATGCAGATTTAAGTTCTTCCACATGCTTCAGAAGGGCTTTTTTTTCCCAGTCCCAGCATCCTCAAGACATTTGATAGCACCGAATAAGGTTTCCTCTATGACTAGCAGCCAACTCCTAGCCTGATTTTTCTCCTTTGTGAATTTACCTTTTGTTTCACTTTGATCTTCAGTATCCTTCTTTAACTTGTTCATAGTTTTTCCTAAATGCTGTTACTGGACAGTTTTTGTTTAAAATTGGTCTTCAGAGAAATAGTTTCATAGTAAGAATCAGTAATCTGTGTTGGCCGTTTCTTCTGCTTCCATTTCATCCTCCTAGTCACATCATCTAGACCTAAATTGTTAAGCAGTAGTCTTCCCCCCATCTTAACCTTCTCCAAAACCATATCATCACACTGAATATCCACGATTTGGGTTTGTTCTTGCTGAACTTGCTCTAGCTCCTTGATGACTCCACTAAAGTTCGTAACTGTCTCCCAAAATGATAACTTTTCCAAATGGTAATTGGAATATTTTATTCCATGCACATCTGAGGATGCTTTGTAAGGACTTGGACAGGGGGTCCCTGTTGTATGAGTGGAGAGAATCCCTTTATTGCTTGTATCTCCTTGCTTATATTCTTCCTTGGGAGCAAGTGATATCTCAGAATGCTGGAATAAAAAGTCCTTGCCAGCTTTTGGCATTTCCTAGGTGAACAACCACATTCTGTCATCAACTAATTAGAAAAATGAGAGGTCATGTGACTTGACAGTAATTATTCAGAGAAGGCAGAAAGGCAACCGGGGATAAATTCGAGTAAGCTTCACCCATACTGTTACAGCACTAGTAGAGTTGCATCATTCTTCTATTGCAAAACAAGAGGTGACACCCTCTGTTCAATTTATGCAAACTATTTTTTCACTAACTTCAGTGGAAATTTTCCATCTGTAAAGATAAGTCAATGTGGGCCAGCATTATGAAATGATGAAACTGAAGGAGCCCACCCTGCTACAATGCCTACAGTCCTTGCACCTCCAAGACCTTAAAGCAAGAATTAAAAAAAAAAAAAACCAAAAACTAAGAAATCTAAATAAAACTTGTCCAAAAAACTTGATTGTACGAAATCAAAAGAGAAAGAGAAATGTTTACATTAAAGCAGTAAGAAGTAAAAGTCTCCCAGTGCTTTATGCATTGCTCCATTTACTGAATTTTGAGAAGACTGATGAAAGGGAGATTTTACTCACTGAAGATAAAGGTAGAAGGCAAAAAAATATACTTGAAATGCTACTGAATTAGTCTGTTGAAAGGAGTGGGACAGTCAGAATATACTATAGTGCCTTACGTAATAGGCCGTACCAATCTTTTTACTGACTTTCCCAGATAATAATAAAATAATAATAAATAATAAAACTACTAATAAACAGGAGTAGCGTTTGACCCACCATTTTTAAATATTTGGTTTATTTTTTTTTTACACTCTGTAACTGAAAAAAAAAAGAAAACTATAAATAGGACAAAGCATCTCATAGATTCTGGTGGAAACTTTCTCTCAGTACTTCTTCTATTGCTGTACTGTATTACACTGTTCTTTATACCTCTTTTCGCCACTCTGATGGTGTCAGACCTGGTATATACGCTATGTTCTCATGCAAAGACTCAGATGATATACCACTGTTGTGCACTCCCCAGTTTTTTGGAGGGTCTGTTGTCCAGTGGTTGCCTACCAAAAGAGTGTAACTTGTAACCTGTGATCATTTGTAATTTGTAATTATTATTATGATACATACTTTAAAAAATAATTAAAATTAACACTTTTAATAATTTGTAACCTGAATGGGAACTTCAGTGAAAGTGCACTGCCCCCTCCATTCAGCACTCAGTTAATTCAAGGCCCAACTCCAGCACCTGCATTTGATATTCTTAACAGTTCTCTTTTATATTATACATATGGGAGGCCCAACACTCGCATATAAAATATTGCAATATAAATATTATTTAAAGCACTACTACTAGCTTTATCAGAGAAAGGTATCTTCATCATTCAAGCCTCCATTCAAGCAGCATGGGATCTTACCACGACTGCTTCTGGACTGGGAGTTTTGCTAGCCAAGTTCAAATTATCCTTGCCAGGAAACTGTTTCTCAGTACCAAGACCTGGATATATCTTGAACAGAGACCCATGGGGATAAGTGAGAAAATAAGACGCATCTTTTATGGGAGGCTCTTTAATAATGCCATCCAGTAGCGACTCCCCCATTTCTATGAATGGCTCTTCATGAGGAACAACAAGGAGCTTAACTGACAGTTGTTCTGGCAGTGAAGCCTCTTCTCTCCCAGATTCCTACTTTGGAACGCGGTGGTCGTACTGTTCCTTCAGACTGACACTGTATGCTTTTCTGCCGTACCAGACGGCACTCTGTTACAGAGAAAGAATATTTGACACAATATTCCCCCTTTTACACAAAAGGAGAAGAAAAAGGGATACTTAGGTTCCAGGCGCTCTAGTGTCGGAAGCCTAAGTGCCAGCACTGGAAGACAGCGCGAAGTAGAGCTGTAGCTTTAGAAATGTCGGAAACTGGGTTGTTGCTTTCCAGGGACTCTCAACAGGTTGACTTTGCAGAAGCGTTGCAGATGGAAATGACGTCTATTCCATTCATTCTTTTTGTAAAGGCTTCTCCATGCAAGCAGCCCTGCTTTCTGCACAGTCGCAGATGTTGATAGCCTTTATGTATGCCGCTTGGATCATGGGAAAACATCTACAAAAAAGACTGCGTTTCTAAATGTTACCATTATGTACCATATAGGAAAAGCACAGCACCGACTTTATTTTCTTAATCCTACATCATACTGGTATATAAACAGATTAGCACATTGTTCAGTGTAAGGGGTCTTACCTAAGATGCTTTTAATGAGAACCGAAAATCCAGAATTCCTTGGTCTTTAGTTACAGCTTTATTTTAATAAAAATTGGTATTTAATATTTCAGAGTACATTAGATAAAACTCTATCGATATCTGACAGATGACATAGGTCATCACTAATGTTTTGGGGAAAACAACCATGAATCTGTGGCATAAACGGTTCTTTCTAGTAAAGAGAAGAGGGCATGGAGATGCAACGTTTTTAAGGCTGTATTACGCCATGTTATGCAGATGCACCACAGGTGAGTATTTGCGTGTTTATTTACTTATGAGTAGCTGCTGTGAGTTCCCCCGGAGGAAAGCTGCGGCTGCCGGATTTACCCTGGTGCGTCCCCCGTCTTTGGTGGGTACAGGATTACAGCCCCGACCCCCGGGCCGCTCCCCCCCCGCCTTTACACCCGCCGCCCGCGACTGCCCCAAACCCGAAGGTAAGATGACGCCAGGCGGTCTCAGCCAATCCCCGCGCCGGGAGCTGGGTAGGGGCGGAGGCAGGGCCCGCCCTCCTTAGTCGTGCGGCCGCGCTCGCCCTCGATGCTTTCGGTCCCTCTGCTGGTGCCGTAGGGAGCAGCCTGGCGCCTGCAGCCCCGCGTGGCGGCCGGCTGCCGCCCGCCCCCCCGGCTGCCGCCATGGATTACCGGGCGGTGGCGATGAGCCAGGCCGTGCCCGGGCAGTTTGACGATGCGGAGAGCTCCGACGGGTAGGAGGCAGCGAGAGCGTGGGCCGCTCGGGAGGGCCGGGCCTCTGTGAAGCGAGGCCGGGCGTGCCTGGGGGTGAGGTGGTGGTGTGTGGGGCCGCCGTTCCTGCAGGCCCCGTCAGAGTCGCCGGTGCCGGGGGGGTGGTTCGGGCGCGTCTGTCCCCAGGCGCGGCCGGCAAACAGTAACGAGCGGGGAGGGGAGCAGTCCTGCGGGTCTCCCGGCAGCGGGCATGCCGGCTTACAAACCGCGGGGGCAGGGCGGGTGAGGGGAGGCCGTGCGCGCTTCCTCGGCTCTGCTTTTCAGCTCCTTGTCACCGCTGCTTCTCCGCTAGAACGGGCAGCCCACCTCAGCCCGCCTGCCGACCCGCGGTGGTCGAAACCGCGTGAGGGAACGGTGGGTTGCTGAGGACGGCTGATCGCTTTGATTAGTTTTGGAATCAAACCGCGTTTTCTGTTGCGTTGAAAGTCTGGAGCCTTTTGTATTTAGTGGGGAGTGAATAAAGAATGGTCTTGTGTTACGGGTTGAAGCCGTTTTCTTTCTAGTTTGCTGTTCATGTCATTAAATGTCAAATGCCGACAGAATCTGCTTTGAGACGTACTTGTTCTGGCAGAAAAATGTGACGTGCTACAGATGTTAAGGTATAAGTAAGTCTAAAGGGTTCATTTCTCCCACAAATTCTTTTTTAGGCCTAACTTTTTTTCACATAGGTTGTGCTGGTGTCCTGAGTTACCAGCAGGTTGGCTGTCTGCCTCCGATGAGACCGTGCGTGATACCTTGTGGCAGCAAGCAGAGTGGTTCGTCTCTGGCGAAGGAGCCAACTGGCCTGATCTAGTGTGTTCATCTGGTGGGAGGCAGAGGGATTCAAATATGTGTAACTGCAGAACAAGTTAGAAGGCAGCAGCGGTGTGGTGAAGATAGTTTAAATGTAGTCTATCCTTTAAAGGCAGTGAAATCCTCGTACATGTTTGCTTAAAGACAGGCGAAGTGAGAAACATCTTGCGGAGAGCTAACCTTGGGAAATCATTTGTTGGGATAAATGTATTGGGTTTTGATGACTGTAATAAACATTTGTAGTTATATAAACATCTGTATTTGTTTGAAGTGAATTTACACAAGACACAGAAACAGCTAAAGAAGGTGAGGTCACTGAGAACTGCCAGTCTTGCATGTGCAAAGGAGTTAACACTGAGGAAGGAGATGGTGATGATGATGACAATGATGATGAAGAGGAAGATGAAGACTGGGACTGGGATGATGAGGTGGGAAGACTCATGAAACGCCACAATGCTGCTGGTGGATGCAATCCACAGGTACGTTAAAGGCTAGTTTGAGAGCATCGAGGGTGCCCAAGAGCAAAATTGACCTAACCTGAAGGTTTTGTTCTTCGTAAGTATTATGTTGACCATAGATGCAAACAAAAATTTTTTCCTGGAGAGAATCCCCTTCCTTTGAGTCTGTTCCTCTGCAATGCCATGTGTGTATGTATGTTGTAGCCAGAGCTCTGCTCCATTTCCATGTCTCAAACTGTATCGCTGGATTCTCTTTCACTGCAGTTTTCCTTCTGTTCCTTACCTTTCTTTGCCCACCCCAGTCTCCACTGATGCTACTTACTTTCTGGTATTTGTCCTCTGTTTTTGAACATCTTCCTCATCCTTTCTGTTTAATTTTAAGATCATGCCTGCTTGTCACACCCAGGGTGAAATATTATGTTATGTTTTGGACTAATAGTGAAGGAGGCAAAAGAAAGCATAAGAGATGGAGGGAGGTGCTAGAAGTGCTCTAGTTAGTTTAGAGTGTATGCTGTTGGCATTGTGCAGAGTGAAAAGCACATGTGATGTGAGAACAAGCGTCCTTCTTGCCCTCAACTTGGACACTGGAGGTTCAAAACCTTTTTTTCTTATACCAACATAACACAATAGTTGAGATTAGAGTGGTATGGCATATCATATCTGACTCACAGCACTTGTCCTGGATGATTTATTCTTGCCTTTAGAGTTACTGTTCAGTGTTGGTGAAATCGTGTTCAGATATTGTGTTTGGGGAAGACCACCTGTAAGAAAAGACAGCATCTTGGAAATTTTTTTCTGTTCACTACCTTCTCATTTTTTTCCTCTCATTTTTCTCCTTGTTTCTGTCTGCTGTTTCCCTTCCTTTTACAGATAGAAAAAGTGTTAATATGAGAGACTTACAGCTCAATTCCCAGACCAAAAATAAGCCTGAATGGTGGCACTTCTTGGAATTTTAACTGATGTGTCACCTATATTTTCTCGAATTAAGTAAAATCTGGTATTAATCCATATCCCTTTCCTCACCCTTTCTGGTTTTCTTTTTATAGCTCAAGTGCCTATGCCTAGAGCTAACTTTTCCAATCATATTGTCTGTATTTCAAAAGGCTATTTAGTGAAGGCAACTTATATTAACAAATCCTTTGTTTCAGGCAAATAGACAGACCTCTAGTTGCTATTCAGCCAAAATGTCTACCCCTACAGACAAGGCTTTAAGGAAATTTGAACATAAAATTAATTTAGGTGAGTATAATTGGTATCTGTTTTCATAAAAGACAATACAATCTGTGACATTCTCAGACTAACTCTGCTTACTTTAAGCCAGAAATCACTGGAATGGCAGTTAACTCTTGTCAGACAGATTAAAAAATGGCCTTTGTGTACTTGAAGTTGCCTTTAGTCTCCATTAACCAGCTGTCATACCCCTTTCTCTCCCCCTTCAGAGCCACAGGGCTGTTCTGTTGGGTATTTCTTGTTTGTTTTCTTCCCATTGACTTCTCCAGACCACATAAAATTAAAGTTGTTTTTCCCTAACTTTTCTGTAGAAGGGCAAGCTGTTCGGCTGGAGGGAGCGTATGAACTTTCTGTTGTGATGATGCTGGTCATTCTCAAAGCTGCTACCACAGCTAAATTTTCTAGATGATTGCAGTCCCCTGTAGTATCAGGGTGGTACATTATGCAACAGTTACCTCACAGGGGTAGAGTTTCTGTGATAAGTGAAGTGGCTGCCTTAGCCAGTGTAGTTTGTGTTTATCATGTGGTGGAAACAGCTGCTCAGCTCAGCCTGTTAGTACTAGAGATAGCTGTGATTGGGGCCTATTGACAGGGTAGTCAACAGAGCAGTTGTTTCCTTTATAAAGGAGGTGGTTCTAAAATGAACACTCGAAAGAGTGGTGCTGCTGTATGTAGCCAAATACAGCAGCTTTTATAGACTTAGCAATTAATCAAACACCACTTTAAATACGTCATGGGGAAAGAATCCTGGAGGCTGTTGCTTATTCTGTTCAGAAAAGTACCATTCGATTGTGGTAAAAGAAGGGTGGACAAATTTAATGGTGAAATGTTATCCAAAAGGCATTACTTCTGGGAGGCATTACATTTCCAAATCTCTGGGACTGTCTCATTCATCTGTGTTGTTACTTTATAGTCCTACTTTGAAATGTAGACAGAGCGGAGAGCTAGGTTAATTCTGGTACATAGCTAAGCTTCTGTGCTTGTTAGAGAGCTCTGCCTGTGTTCGAACGCTGTTACAGCGTATTAGCTAACAGCAGAGTTGCAGGGGCAATTCTGAATGCGGGAAACTTCTTTGAGTTTTGTTGTTGTTTTTCTTCATTTCTTGTTATGTGTTTTTCAGATAAGCTAAATTTTGATGACTCAGTTATAAACAGAGTCACAGAAAAATCTAGGCAGAAGGAAGCAGACATGTGAGTATTGCTTGTAGTTCTATTTTCATTTAAATAATTTGAACCCAGAAGAGTAGTTCTTATTTCCTAGTGTGATCCTGAGTTTTGAATAAATTTATTAAGAAAAACAAGATTTGTAAGTAGGCTGTATGCAGTTTGCCTTTTGGTCTTTTTTGTTTCCGTATCAGTTGCCTAAATCATTCCAAAGTTTTGATTCTTCTGTCACTGGTAGCACCTCATGTACTGGTGTAATAAGACAGAAGTGATGGGTGTCATTCCACTAGAAAAGACTATTTTATCTTTGATACTCTTTTTTTCTAAACAGAGGTCCTTAAGCAGTTGGGCTAAAAAGGTATTGGAAGCTTTTTGAAGGTTCCTCCTGATAATTTGGTGAGGGAAAGGTAGTACTTTTTAATTTTATTTTTTTTTAAGCCTGCAGCTTATAGCCCTAAGCTGTTAAGACAGATACCATTTTCTCCTGAATGAACATTATTCAGTGGAGGCAAGAAGATACCTATAAAAGGTGAAGGGCACTGATGTTTATGGGTTGTTTTGGTTTTTTTGTTTGTTTTTCCCCTGTCTGCAGGAGAAACCTTTGCTTTTTTATGAACTTGAAAGGCTTACTACTTGAGGCTGTCATCTTATCTTTGGTACAGAATGTCATGTTTTACTCTGTCAAAGTACTGAGCCCATATGCGGGATTGTATCATTTTATTTTCACTTCTGCTAGGTACCGAGTCAAAGACAAGTCAGACAGAGCAACAGTAGAACAGGTAAGTCCTTAATTCATCAAATTTCTCTTTCAACCAGAACAAATAATGTGGAATTTTGGAATCAATGATAAAACAGGCACTGTAGGAACAGAGTTTTGCCTTGGAATTCTGTTTCCCTTGTTATCCTGAAGAGGCCTGTTGTTTCTTGTATGAAGGTTGTACCTGCTTCCATAAACATTTTGGAGCTCATTTTTGTGCTCAACATTGTGATTTGATCATATACGCAATGCAGAATTCTATCTAAAGCTTTTATTAAATTCCAAAGAACAATAAAAAAATACTGGGTTTGGTTTTTTTCTTTTTTCTTCTTTTCTTTAGCAAGACTGAACTATTACTGGCCCAAGGCCACATAGCTGCTCTATTTCAGTTATGATAGCTGCATCTCAAGAGAAACCTTATTTTAACACATTTAGTGCAACTGTAGGTGGGAAATCATTCTCTTATGTCTCTTCTAGAGCAACCTCAAGGACATATGCTTAGCTTAAAAAAAAAAAAAGTAATCATGTTGAGCGACAAAGTGAAGTATCATTCTAGAATCGTGGCAAAATTCTGAGTGTTTTGGATTATCACTTCATCCTTTAAGAATAGTACGATACCGTGGGTCCTTTAATATGCTGCTAAGACTGGACTGTATTATTAGGTTTTGTCATCTTCAAAGACAGCAATTGTGTTGACTTTTCTGCATTGAATTTGAGGTGTTGGATCCAAGGACCCGAATGATTCTGTTCAAGATGCTAACTAGAGGTGTCATATCAGAAATCAATGGCTGTATCAGCACAGGGAAAGAAGTAAGTTACAAATGACTCAATAGTCTTTTTCTCAGCAATTTACGTGGAAGCTTATGGTGCTCAGAAGATGTATTGAGATTCTTGGGTTTAGTACTACTTTTTGTGCGTGTGTTGCTTGATGGGTAAGAAGTTATCTTAAGATAAAATGCAATTTATGTTAAAGGAAACAAGTTTTCCCAAGTATGAAAGATTTCTCAGAATACTTAAATGTTATCTTAAATTTCTGGATATTGTTAGTTGTATGTTACAACTGATTTTTTTTGAAAGGGTATGTGTAGACATAATATTAAACAATGCCTGAAAAAACATACAATCCCAGGTAATTCTTTCTTCATGCGAGACTCTTGCATGCAGATCAGACCAGCTCCACATGTCAGCAGACATGGGAGTATCTAAATGGTGTAACAAACTTGTTTAAAATACTATTAAACCTTCATTGCTTTTACAAAACTAGCATGTTTGTGTGCTGTTTTTATCAAGTAATATTGCAGATAATTAAAACCAGACCACAAACTTCCAAGTAAACTAATAAATCAGTTTTAGAATGCCTGTTCCCTAAGCTGATCTAGTTCTCTTCCAAGTCCTTGGATGCTGATTAAAGGCATGCTTCCACCCTTTGTAGAGGTGGAATATCAACATGAGATATTTGGGCTATGCTTTAAGGGCCTAAATAGTGCACAGGCTCAAACTAACCCTTCTCACAAGGGCTTGTTTCAGTGTCCAAAATGTGGGTGAGACAGTTTTCTTGTGCGTTGTTGGTTTTGTCCTAGGTGCATTGTCACACCCTTACCCAGTCTTACGTATTTCCTGTAAGCTGCCTCTGGTAGAAAAAGAGATTACCATTGTGTGCAGTCTCACTCAGCTGGGTGCAACGTAGGGACAAAGATCTTTTCAACAGATCTTTTCCAGGTGTCAAGAAGAGAGAAGGTTACGTTGGTTTTCTTTAATGTTGTTTCTTCCCTTTGTAATCTGATAGGCTAACGTGTATCATGCCAGTACTGCGAGTGGAGAGAACAGAGCAATAAAGATTTATAAAACCTCTATTCTGATGTTTAAAGATCGGGATAAATATGTGAGTGGTGAATTCAGGTGAGTGTTACTTCTGCCTGGTTTTACAGGGGAAGAGGAGTCGTTTGAAAGGTGGTAAAATCACTGGTGCTAATACTGCATTGATTGGCTAAGAGTCCCTGTTGTCTTTTATTTCTGTATTTAAAGATTTCGTCATGGATATTGTAAAGGCAACCCAAGAAAAATGGTGAAGACATGGGCTGAAAAAGAAATGAGGAACTTAATAAGGTGATTCTTCCAGTTTTTATTTCAGTATGCAAATTGTATAAAGTATAAACTGAAACTTTATAGGAGGTACTCTCGTATTGCTAGACTGTGGCTGTCACTACCTTTTAAGGTCTCTGGAAAGTGTCTTAAGCTTCCCTGTGGGGGAGAGAAGAAAGGGAAAGGAGGAATAAAGATATTCCTTTGTCTTGCTGCTCATGCTTTAAGCTCTTCAATGTCTGAACTCTGTCTGACGTGACTGAAAAGCGAGGAAAAGCTAGAAATAGCCGCTGCTGAGTAACAGCGTGCTGTGTGGTATAGGTTAATCTAGGATTAACCTGAACTATGTAAAGATTTTTTTGTGTGTGTGTGACACAGGAATGCTTAGAGAAGGGACAGCACCAGAATGGTTGTGGCTTTTTGTATTCGTTTCCTAGCTGTTCTTCACAAGTGAGAGTTTCCTGAGCAGAGGAGCTCTTATTGCATGTTATGTTTAAAGCAACAGAGCTCCTATAGGCACTAGCGGAATGCAAATAGCAGAGTTTGGTTTTATTTTTTGTGGCTTTGTTCCTGTGTTACAGGTTGAATACAGCCCGGATACCTTGCCCAGAGCCAATTATGCTTAGAAGTCATGTGCTTCTCATGGGCTTTATTGGTAAAGGTGATAGGTAAGTATCGTTAGAAAATCGATTTTTTTTTTTTATATTAGTAGCTTTCCACAAAGGTTTATTAAAAACAAACCAACACTCTGAATTTACCTACTGTTTCTTTTGGCCTGTAAAATTAACATGTTGCTCTTACATGTGCACATGACCTGTAGAATACCCAGACATTTGCCAGCTACTACTGCAGACAATCTGCTTGATTCTGAAGCCTCAGTTGTGTGCAAAATGAATTTGTAAAGTGGCTTAACCAGAGATTAAGGCTGGAAAGGCTTGCTAATCATACATGAAGATAGCTCATTGTTTTGTAGTACAAACGTTAATGTGGCATGGTCCAAATTAGCTCAGGTTGGAAACAGAGCTCCAGTATCTTTGGCAGGCATATACCAAACTTTGTGGCCCTTCACCCTGGCTCCATGCACTTAGCTGCTCATGCTGACTTGCTTGGCACACTTAGTGATCAGTACAGCAATTAAAGCATTTGCAGCTTGTATGAAGAAGGAAGAAAGTATTCACTTTCTGTTATTTGTGTTGTAATTTTAAGGCCTGCTCCTCTGCTGAAGAACGCCCAGTTATCTGACTCCAAAGTCCGGGAGCTGTACCTGCAAGTCATCCAGTACATGAGAAGGATGTACCAAGATGCCAGACTTGTTCATGCAGATCTCAGTGAATTTAATATGCTGTATGTTTTTAAACTTTGCTCTGAATTGTGACACCTAAAACGTATGCATTGGCAACCTCTATGTGAGAGTACTAATCTATCTTTAAGGGAGGGTGGGGTCCTTTTTGTGACTGGGTTTTGTAACTTAGGTAATTAATTATGTAGCTTTTAACCCAGATCTTGGCTTTCTGTGTTAAAAAAACAAACAACAACAACCAAAAACCAAAAAAACCCAAGCAAACAAACAAAAAAAAACCCCACAAAAAACCCAGAACAAAACCCCCTCACAAACAAACCTATTAACTAGAGAAAAAATTAATAAAGTATCTTTTTTTTTTCCTGTTTCTCCTCCCACCTATAACACTGCTTTTTGTGTTCATGAGAAGACTATTTCTTTGAAATTTAAGAATGGAGCTTGTGTAGAGGCAGGGAAGGATTGACCCAAAAAAGCCACTCTGGCCCTAATATGTGAGATGTATGCTAGAGAAATATGTTAAGATTGCTTGCTGGTTCTTAAGTTTGAAGCAGACATTGCTCCCTGCCCCTGAATAATCTGCTATATAGCAGTGGTGGAGTTGGTGCAGTGCTCTATGTGTTTTTGCAGGTACCACAGTGGGGACGCATACATCATTGATGTGTCTCAGGCCGTGGAGCATGACCACCCGCATGCGTTGGAGTTCCTGCGAAAGGATTGTGCCAACATTAATGGTGAGTGGGCTGCACTTAAACTCTTGTTCTGATAACTGATTTCTTTAGGAAGGTGAACTGTATTCATGTATGTTTTTTCAGGTATAAGTGACTGTGGAAGCTGTCAAACTTAGGTTAAAATACTCCCTCCCCTAGGTTCCCATGATTTTCTCAGGGAGCAGTGTACTGTGCTGAGCTCAGAAGACCGTAGCCTGTTTTGCTAGAAATCACCCGGCCAAAATGAGTTCACTTAGCTGAATGTCAGATTTACAATCGATCTGAGATCAGTCCCAGTCTGCAGTAGCACCCACCCCAATCTTAACTTCCCTTACTTAGAACACTGTGCAGACATACTGATTTTTTTCCTTCTGTGAGTGGAATCTGCATCTGGAATTCCTCAGCTGGCAGTAAGTTACTGTGTGTTATGAAGTTCCTTGCACTTACTTGTCTAGGTCAGGTGAGAGGACTGAGGCATAGAGTAATTTGAGATGTTATCACTTGTCATAGTATTTTGATAAACGAGGTACCTTTTATGGTATTTTTCTCTTGAAATTTGGTCTTCATGTGTGAGTATGCATGTTATGTAACAGATACACACCTCCTGGTAGGATGTGTTTCTCCCTGAGGACAAGAAATCTGTCATTGCAGGCTGCTTTTGTCCTCCCCTCCCCTTTTCTTTTTTTCCAAGTTGACTTTTTTATGATTTTTACAGACATTCTTGAAAGTCCTCAGTGTTTTTCACTGCTGTTTTTCAGTACAGAAGTGCAGCCTCCCAATTTGGTTATACTTGATTCAAGAAACCAATTCTGAGTGTAGTATTGAGGAAAATTCTAATATGTTAATGTGCCTTCCCTTTTAGGTGAATCGTAATGAGGCTGTACTGTGTTTCAGTTGATACTTCTGTTTCTCTTTGACAAAAGTTTGAGATCTCCATTCCTTATTCTTTGAAATATATTTTTCATATTAATCATTGCAAATACTACACCTCTCTTAAATTTTTTACTTCTTAGCAGCTACTCCATTAAGTCTGGCTCCTGCTGAAATTCATTTGGCTTTTATGTTTATCCAGTTATTCTCCTTTCAGTATTTGTTGCATCTGGAAGATGAACAGTTTTATTTCAGATGGCCAAGAGTCATCTGATAACTAAACGCAGTATGATGCAGTATGTGCTGCTGAGACTTTCCCAAGTCATCAGGGCCATTGGCTTGCTGTAACTGTCACTTTAACATCACAGCTACATATGTTACCTGTAAGTACTTAAGGTTTTTGTCTCTGCCCTTGTTTCCTGGTAGACTTCTTCCAGAAGCACAATGTTGCAGTGATGACTGTGAGAGAGCTGTTTGAGTTTATTACTGATCCTTCTATCACAAGTGAGAATATTGATGACTATCTGTCTAAGGTAAGACCTCATGGCCTTGTTGCTTACGTAGGAAGACTTGAACAATAAAATCAGATCTAGTTCAAGCTGCTTCATCTCACTTATTCTACATCCTGCTATGAAAGGAAGCTGGTACATGACATCATGTTATGCTAGTGCTTCTAAAATGCATACAGGTCTTTTCCATTTATACCATTATAGGATGACAACACTTTTGTTCTATGTTTTCTCAAGAAGTCTAGTCCTGAAAACTCAAATGTCTGTTTCAGGTGCTGCTAAACCTAGGATGCTTTAAATGAGTTCTTTCTGGCAAGGAGAAGCTCTGCAGAAATATAACTATGCCTGTATAGAGAATGGGGTTAAGAATGCAGATTTGAGCAGGGTGGGCTGAGGGGGGAAGGTAATGACTCAGGGCAGTGTTACTCCAAGGTACAAGGTCTTGCAAGCCAAATACAGCGACTGGCAGAACATGTTGATTCTAGGAGGAGGTAAGCTTATTCAGTACTGCTAGCAGCACCCATATATTTCATCTGTAGCTGCCAGTCCTCTGCTCCCAGTTAGATATTCCTTTAAAAAGGGAGGTGGGGGGAAAGCTGTTTAACACAAGAGAAATGGGGGGGCACATGTGCCGTGCTCAGGGTGGAGATTTGATGTGTCATTCCTGTTCAAGACCATGTGGGTGTCATTCAAATACCAGTACAGCATGGGGATTTCCAGGTGTTGTGTACTTTCTGTCGTGTTGGAGACTGAATGAGACAGAGCTGTGCTACATGGTTCCCCTTACTTGTGCTCCACTGGCTTGTTCAATGTGCGTGAGAAAAGCCAGGTTCCAGGACTGTTTTTGCACTGTTAGGACGTGTAGTCATGCTGGGCCTGCCGTAATTTGGTCTGGGAGGAGCAGGAAGCATGTTTTCCCTCTAGTAATAAAGCAGATCTGCAGTTGTAAGCATGCTTCACAGAAATGTTGGTTACCATTAGGTGTCGCTGAAGGCATTGCAAAGGGAAAGCTGGAGTGTTTGAGTGACAGTACATAGTCCAGTGAGAAACACAGATGGGAATGGTTAGTTGGATTAAGTGATGCGATGCTAAAGAGTGATAACTTTGTATTGTTTTATATTTCTCTAGGCGATGGAAATAGCTTCAAAAAGAACAGAGGAGGAAAGATCCAGTCAAGATAAAGTGGATGAGGAAGTAAGTGAGGATTTTTTGTTCCTGCTATGAAATTAATATTAACCTTGCCTCTTCTAAACAATGAAAAACATTTGTTTTATTTGGTAAAATGTACAGTTGATAAACAGAACGTTGTTTGTGATACTGAGATGTCTTGAACTAGTTGAGATGTGAAGTATTAAGTTGACAGTGAAAAGGTGTTAGAAAGCTAAATACTCCATTTCCTAAGCCAGTATGTTTGCTTGTAGCTAGATCCCTTGGTGTGTCTTCCAGTTCAGTTAACAAAAAAACTGAGTGTAGAGATCTGATTATGCCACTGTTTTTGGACCAGTGATATAGAAGCAGGATATTTGGATACGTGCATTGACCAAACTGCCTGTCTAGCTCCAGTCCCAGTCTAATTCAGTTCTTCCATGTACTGTTTCTCCCTTGCTTTTACATTAATTGTAATGGACTTGAAGTGGCTTCAGAAAACTGCTAACATTCTGGAAAGGCTGGATGTAAAGATACAACAATTTCTATCTTAGTCTTATCTATCTGTTCCAGAAGAGTTTAAAAGAAAACAAAAAAGCAACTCTGTGTTGAGCAGAATTTGTATCAGTAAGAACCTATTTGTACTGGTTCATGTGGTGTTTGTCTTTGGAGTCAATATGACTTGATTTATCAGAAACTTTTTTTTTTTTTTTCTCTTGGAGCTCTGCAGGTTTTACTAACTGCTTCTGGCTCAAGCTTGGCCATGGAAAGATTTTTTTTTTTTCTTTTTTCCCCCTAATTATCCTCAGCATACAACTTCTAAACTATAGGGTCAGATGCTAGTGTTTTGTTGCAAGCCCATCTTTTGCAAATCAATTGTTCCTTTGCTTATATAAAGGTACTGACCTGTAAGAGAGATGGTTTAGTAGCACCTAAGTTCAGTTTATTTCTCTTAGACTTCTTGTGACCATAGCTAGTTTGTGTTACTTCCTTCACAAATGAGCAGAGCTGATTAAGAGCAAGTACTGTGGAAATGGGCGTCTCTGCTCTTTGCACAGCACTTAATCTAGCAGTTATGATCATAAAGTGTACTGGATTTATACTGGGATTGACCAGAAGCAAAATGCTTCTCTGTGACCTGGTAGTGACAAAAGTTTGCTAGAGGACTGTTTAAAAAACACTGCATGACAAACTTTAAGTATATTGTTGATACTACAGTTAGGTTTTACTGTACTATACTGCTGCAGGAACCTATTTTGAGTTGGACTGTAGGTTGAAGCAGGTATTATTATATAAAGAGGTTAAGTTCTAATTGCATTTTAATAGTGTTGCCTCCTGAAGGCATTGTAAACTTAACAATAAAAATGTTAGAGAAAATCCTCGGAATACAAAACCTTAGGACTCAGGTTAAGAGGAAGTTGAAAGGGTTGGAGAAGTTTGTAAGTGGCCTGGTGGGAGTCATGCTAAGGAAGGAGCCTTATTAGTCATGATGTATCAAGAATGTGTAGGTTTCATGTTAGGTCTGTTCCTGGAAAAAAAACCAAAACGCTGCGGTTCAAATGGAGTGGATGACTGCTGTGTTCATTTTGCATTTCTCTGAGCCATGAAATCCTTTGTGATTATTCTCTTAAGGATGCACAATTAGGAAGGAAGAACACCATGAAACTATATGTAAAGTAGTAAGTCTGTGTTTCCTTTCACTCTACCAGGTGTTTAAGAAGGCTTACATACCTCGAACTTTGACCGAAGTTAAAAACTATGAGAGAGATGTGGATATAATGATGAAATTGAAAGAGGAGGATATGGCGTTGAATGTTCAGCAAGATAATGTGAGTAGACATGCTGAGGCACTGCAAAAAAGAGGGAGAGAATGTTAATTCTTCTTACTGAAAACCGATAGCAACAAACAAAACCAGAAGCCTTGTTACCAAAGCGTGGAGTACCGAATCTAGTGTCATACTTTAAAATCGTCTGGTTAGTACTTATTCTAACGTTGTGGCATTTTCCTGGTTGGCTGAGGTGTAGTGTTTGGTTTTTGGTTTGGTTTTTGTTGGGGTTTTTTGAGATAATAATTTTCTCTGGGCACAAAGACTTAAAACTGATATTTTGATAACATAATTTTTTTTTCTCTCTCCCTGGGTGTAGATTCTCTACCAGACTGTAACAGGACTGAAGAAGGATTTGTCTGGTGTTCAGAAGGTGAGAGAGTCTTTTTGAAATCCTTCATTTTAGCTGTTTTCAGAAAAGCACTTCAAAGTAGTACAGAGAATGCCTTGTCTTGCAGCTGACACTGTGAAAGAAGCCTCTTGTCTGCAGAGTGACCGTTTATGTCTGGGGTGGGTCTGGCATGAGAGTGTGTCTGCACACCACATGAACTGTTTCCCTGCACTGTGGCTGCTGCTGGGTTGCTTGAGAATGAAATGATAATCCTTGCCATGGCGGGGATCTCTAAAGTTTAGAGGGAGAGAGGAGGAAAGATGTTTTCCAATTATGGAAAAAGTAATTGATTTAAATTTTGGCCTGAGTACAAGTTTTGATATGTTCGGGATAGCTTTGTTGTAGTTATTCTGTAAAGAACAACCCTGCAGCATAAGGCATAAGATAGTATGTCTTACTATATTTGAAGTACTTGACAGTGACACTTCTGTAAAGTGCATTGGATTAGAAGTTGGGTACAGATCAGTCTGTAGCAATATAATTCAAGGCAGAAGCCCTATGTGGATTCCCCCTCCTTCCTTTGTAAATGTTATTTAGCAGTGGTGTAGACTCTATTTTAAAATGGAAATATAAATATGGATGGGATCAGGCTGTGGCACAGTCTCCAGACTTGTTTAACAATAAGTGGGTTTTCCAGTGTAGATATTTGTGTTTGCAGTAAAGCCTACATACAGTGCCTCCAAGGTAGACTTGGCTATGATCCAAGTATAGTTAAAAATTGGCTTCCACATATGTTAGCAAGTCACTGTTTAACTTATGGAAATCAGTTTGGGAGTGCCAATACAACTGTACTGTGAGCCCTGACTGAAACGATTGTGTGTTGTCTGTTCTAGATTCCTTGTTCTTAGTTTGGATTAACCTACTTTTCCTTCTTTTTCTTGAGACTTATTGGTGGCTGTAGTAAAGGAGGTGGCACAAGCTTGCTCAAGGGGTTCTCTGCAGCAGATTGTTTTGTTTTTATATGTGTATATATATTGTCATTGGGCTTCTTGGTTTTGGTTTGATATAATTCTCTCTTGATATATCTTGCAGATTCCTGCACTTCTGGAAACGGTGGCAGATGAGTCAGAAACGGACTCTGATGATGATGATGGCAGCTCACAGGACTCTGATTCGGGCTGTAAAGAATTTGTACATCCCAAAGATAAACCTGCTGAAGTTAGCATGGACAAAAAGGTCAACTGGCCAGGAATTGTTTATTTTTCCCGCCTCTACCTACGTGACAGGAAAAAATCCAAACGTAGTTCTGAGTGGTTCTTGCTCTTTCCTGTCTGAAACAAGCTATGGACTTCTCTTGTTGTGGAGAATGAGAGCAGGGAAAGGGAATTTAATTATGGATGCTTTTTTGATGGTGTTTTTGTGTAGAGGAACATGTAAAATAGCTCTCTCTAGCCTAGACAAAGCTAGAAGAGAGATCTCTGCAGGGAGTTCTAAGGCCATGCAAAGCAGAATTAGTGAAGCCTGGGCAGCTCTTCAGTGCCTCTGGCTACTCTTCCAGGCTTTGGTGTTCAGGTTTGTGGTCGTGTCCCTGATTAACCCCCTTTTGCCCAGGGAACTGAGACCACTTAATCTATAAAACTGGAGACTTGGTGACAATGTTTGTACCACAGTGGCTTTTGCAGTACCATTAGTAGAGACTGGCTAGCTTTGCTGTGGGCAGGAGATGTAACGCAGTCATGCAAAGGGATTATGGTTTGGTTTTTTTGTTTTTAAGGTTTCGTTTTCCAAACTGCAGAACAAGTATGCTCTGTTCTGGTGAGGCTTTTCTGCAGAGTATCACCCATGGGTGAGAGCCTTTTGGCAGCCTTTAGGTGCTGTGCAAAAGGATGAAACTTGCCAGGCTTAAGGGGTTCAAGATTTGGGGGTTTGCTTGTCAGGCTTTTCTTCCTAGAAAAGGTAAGATAATATATTTCGTATCTGTCAAATAAAAATGCAGTGCTCTACTAGACACTTCTACCAATCTAGAGCTGCTGCCTTTCATATGTGAAACAGGGAAGTCTTGGTTGCTTATCCTTATGGATAGATTTTCATTTGGACTTCTTTTTATGGGAGTAAGATGAGGTTTTTTAGTAATTTATGTACTCAGCTGTAGGTTGAACAGCTGATGAGCAGTAATTTCTTCCACTCCCTACCCCATTGTGTTTTACAATTGAGTGTGGTCTCTTCACTGTCTGGCACAAATTACAGTGTATGGCAGTAGCGTAGCACCCTTTCTTGCTGATCCTGATGATGATCAGCTTGCTCTGAGTTACCAGCACTTACTGGATCAGTATTTTTGCATGACATATAGAAATCCATACTATAGTAGCCCTGTGGGTAGCAGAAAACCTAGATCAGGCATCCTGTTGTAATCTTCAGTGTAAACAGCATTAGTTAAGAGTGCCTCTTGTCCTTTTTCTTCAAAGGTTTCATGACACTTGGGTTTTAACTAGTTTGAATTTTGCCTTGTCATTTACCAGTGTGCAGCTCTTGGCTCCACCACCAACTTATACTTCCTTTTTCCTTTCCCCTCGCCATTCCTATTGATTTTTTCTTTTTTTATTTCTTCCTCTTGATAACCTCATTTATGTGGTGTATTCATTAACTTGTTGATGTAACGATTGACCTGCTCAAAATCTCTCATTCCTTCTGGCTTTAAATGAATGGTGTTTGATTCTTTATAGGAAAGGAAAAAGATGGTTAAAGAAGCCCAAAGAGAGAAGAGAAAAACCAAAATCCCAAAGCATGTGAAGAAGCGGAAAGAAAAGACTGCAAAAATGAAGAAAGGCAAATAAAATCAGCTTTGGCTTAGAGAAAGGGATGGTTTTTGTGGGTTATTTAGTCATCTTTTTTCTTATCTTAAAATTAAAAGTCCTTTATTTATATACAGCGGTATTAACTGTAAGGGTGGTTTTGTTAATAACATGGTGTAATTATTTGAACAGATCATATGTCATGGGTTTCTCAGTAGGAGACAATGAGTTTAACACTTGTGCATGTTAAAATCCTTTATCTGTGCAGGTTTAAACTGTTGTTAAACTTGCATTGATTTGTTCCTGGGGTCTTGCTTCCCTGTCTCATGCTGCATACAAGCTAGTTTGGTTTGTTCCAGAGTGGTGATTTGATTCAAACAAGTTCTGGGAGGAGGAGGAATGGCGATTCAAAGGCCCATGCCTTCGTCACAGTATGGACACAAATTGAGCTGGCTGTCACGGTCACCCATGGATAACCCTGCAGGCATTGTGCCTTTGCCTCCCGGTGCTTGCGTCACCTTTTGACGTGTTCTTACGGAAAGCTGAATTTCATGATGTGGGAGGCAGCTGTCCTTGTTACCCAGTGCCCTTCTGAAATAATCAGACAGGTGTACCCAAACAGACCAAAGCTGAGTTTTATTTTTTTGTTTTGCTTGGATCCCAACATAGGGCACTGTCGCTCTTAAGAGTGTTATGAACCAGCTGTTTTGTAAGCCAGTCATATGATTATTTGCTGTCAACATTAATCCTGTGTGTTTGAATCCAAGGCTGTGTAAAGGCTTGTGGCAGGACCTCTCTAGCATGGCTCAGTGTTGCCAGTGTGTGTTGTGCGAAGGTGCCCCAGCTCTTCATTGGGGAGAAGTTGGCAGAGCTCAACCTGTAAGTGACCCGCTTGGGCTGGGGCCAGAGGTGCTGTACTGAAGACAGACCACCACCTCTCTTGGCCGCTGCTGCGGCCACTGAGACTGACAAGTCTTGGGAGAGGTGTCCTCCTCATGCTGTAGCACATCGGCTGTCTTTTCCCACTGCCTGCACTTTCAGAACTCCTTGTGTCAGCACAGAGAAAGGTTGTGATTCCACTAAATGTCTTGGTATGTTCTCCCACATGAGGGGTGGAGTTGATGCCCTGGGGATTTATGCTTACAGGACATACATCTTCTGATGACAGAGGCAGCTTTTATCCATCGATGGATATCCAACAGTGATGGGTTAGCCAGGGGCAGGGCAAAGCTTTCTTTTCACTGCTCTTCACCTCCCACAACCAAAAGAGACGTGATGTTGGCCAATTGCGCACAAGGTTGCACTCCTCAGTTTGACCTTCACAACCTTTTGGTGCCTCTGGCCAGAAATCTGGCAAGCGAGGGACTGGTCAATGCTTCCAGAGCACGTGCTCTCTCTCTGCTCCCTTTCTCCCCATCTGTACAGGGTTGACAGCACTCTTGTGAACAGTATGGATGTAAGTGTAGACAGTATTGCTGGAGCATGTTGGGAAGCAAGACTGGTATTTCCTCAGCAAGTGGAGATGTTTGTTGGGAAACAGATGAAATACCTGTTTTGGAAAATGGCATTACATCAGGTGCAAGAAAGAGGGCAGCATTCTACTTGGTAGTGAACAGAGGAGGAGGTGCAAGACCTACATCCATAGGTGAGGGAGTACCGTTGGTGGCCATTTGCCTTAATACCAAAGGTGGGATTGCTGCTGGATGTATGGACGTGTTATTTCCTGCTTTTCCTGCCATTGTGGGCAGCTCACGTAGTGGCATAATCAGGTGGCCTTGGCGATGGCTGTGCTGAGCATGACTGGTTGTGTTCATAGGTGCAGTGACTAAAACAGTAACAGCTTTGTGCACTTTGCCCTTGAAATCTCATTGCATCAGGGAGTCTTCCTGCTGACTGACAAGGCTACGTTGTCTGCATCTGCCGTAGCAGTTGTGGTTCATGAAGGTGTGTGCACCACAAAGTGTGTGCAGGGACTAGGGGTTGGGGGGGATCATGTCCAAGCTGTTGCCCTCCTCCAGCAACAGGTTGTGCTTTGGGCAGACCCCTGCGTCTTTGGTGGAGTGGGCTAAGCATAAATTAATCTGTAAGAAGCTGTGGTGCTTTAACTTCGTGTAGCTGAGCAGTGGATGACTCCACCAGGAAACTGGTCCGTGGCTGATCAGTGTGAGCCAGGGGTTGTCAGACACAAGAGAACAACCTTCTTTTTGTTGGTGCTGGGTGCTCCGAGGACAAGGATAGATGCCAGTTCTTGGCAAAGAGCCTGGAAGCCCCAGAGCCAGAGTGTGTCTCCTGCTGGGGCGCTTTACCTCCTTTGCCTGAGGAGACACTTCAGAGGAGAAAGGAGACTGCTATCCTCTGTGCTTGAGGGAAGAGGAAGCATCTCCGCCCACGTAAACTTGTCTTCCCTCCGGGTCGTGTACCGCAGCCTGATCAAGTTTGCCTAGCTTCAACCATCCTGTAGCATGAAGGTGGTCCTGAATCAGTCATTTAGGATTGGAGCCTTGCTCACAGTGATGTGCAGCAGGACTGTCTGTGCAGGCTGTGCAAAGCATGAGCTATCTGCCTCAGGTGTTCTCTCTAGGGCATGTTTATGTAGTCTGGGTGTTTGCAGAGCACCTGAGGTGAAGCATGCCAGAGAAGCCTGTGTTGTGTGAGTGCAGATGGCCTGGGGATAGCTGTTGCAGCTGGGTATGTGCTTGTCCAGGTGGGCTGTGAGTGCAGTTCCCATGTCTTGCCCATTGCAGGCTTGAGATGTATAGACGTGAGGCAGTCCACAGCAGCGGGGTGGACCAGGAGCTCTTTGGGCCAGGACCATGAGATGAGCTATCTTTCTGGTGATCCCTGAAGCAAGAGAATGGCCGTTAAGAAATGTAAGACACAACTACCAAAAGGCACCAGTGTGGTGGGGATGGGATGGGATGACTTTGTATCCTGTGCTAGAGGAGAAGCTTTGAAGTAGCACAGATACTCAGTTATGCTGTGTTGGTATTGCTGTATGATGAGGTAGGGTCTTTCTCCCCTCCAGAGATTAGGATCTGACAAGGCCTACTTACTTTGCCTTAGCAGCACGTTTATGGTGTGTCCTGCTGCTGGCAGCCGTGCAGACAGAGTAGCGTTGCCAGGGCAGGAATGCCAGCACCTTGTGTGAGAAGAACTGGGACATAAACAGTTCGACGTAATGTTTCCCCTTTATCTTCCAATACTCTTCCCCCTCGTCCCTCCTCTCCCCAAATTGCACTTACTGGTAGGGCTTTGGAGTCTGGGCTATTGCAAGTGTCTCTGTTATGGAGCTCAGCTGGTAACATGCAGGACAAGTGAACAGACCCTGGAGAGGTGGGCTGTGGGGTGCCCGGTGGGCTGTGACTCCCTGAGAGGTTACTGCAGCAGTGAGGCTGAATGGTGGGGGTGTGAGTACCTACTCCTAAGACAGAATTCCCTTCTGTTGACTGCAAACCTGTTCTTCCTCTGCTCTGCTGCTCCCTGGGTGTTCCAGTGTCAAAGTGGAGCACCTAGATTATTACTATTTTTTCCCCACCTTTTGAACGAGAAAATCTGTACTGAGGTTGTGGGATAAACTCAAATGCTTTGTCATGGTGGCTTTGGGAATGTTTCTGCAAGCAAGGCTTTTTATATTATCTGACGTGTTTTTCGAAGCACAGATGTTATGGTATATGTCTTCTCTGAAAATGGATTTGAGTCCAATTGTCTCCGGCAATCCGTATGAATTTTTACAGCTGCAAAAGCATAGTTAACTGTCTGCTGCTTTAATACTCCTTTCTGGCTCAAGTAGAACACTAAACATCTGAAATACCAGTTGTGAAATCAAAGCCCCTATAGGTAAAATTTTCAGTTGGAAAATAATGTTATATTTTAATTTAAGGAGCATATAGGTTTCAAGCTGAAGACAAAATGTGTTTGACGAAATCTTAAAACTTAACGTGCTGCCTGTAGCTCCGGTCTCTGCATCACCAAGCTGGCACAGGGAAAAGCGTAGCCGATGCCATCCATGGATGGAGCAGCTGCCTTCTGAGGAGGGACTGAAAAAGACTGAGTGAGACTCCTCCATTTGGAGAGGAGAAAGCAAAGCGGTGAGAGGAGAGAGGTTTAAGAAATCATGAAAACAGCGGACAAAGTGAATGTAGAAGTGCTCTTCACCAAACCCTGAAAATAGTGGAGCTAAGGGGAACTAGCTTAAACTAGTGGAGGATTGGTTTAAAACAGGCAGGAGAAAGCGCTTTGCATGGAGGGCAGGCTGTGGTGGGTTGCAGCAAAGTGCTGCTTGTGGTGTTTGCACTGGTGCAGGTAAGCATGGGCCAAAAATTAGCCATCTAATCTCAGGCGCTGTTATTTTTTTAATTATTACTATTTTTTAGAACAGGCTGAGCATATGAAAGACATCAAATTCTTAGGCACAGGTCAGATGCTTGGAAAAAAGCACTTCTGGGAATTTGCAGCCAAAAGATTAGCAACATTTGAAAGGTTAAATATGTAGAGCGGGAATATTTGCAACTCTGCTATCAAAGACAAAAATGTATGAAAGCAATTAATCCTATCTTCCAGAGCATTCCCAAGTAGTCCCACCTTCCCAGTCATTCCCTGGGACTCAAGGGGAGAGGTACTCCTAGCTAAGATAGGCTAAGTTCCAAAAATGCTCATCAGTGGGGTGCTGGAGTTTTTTGGGGTGGGGGGGAGGGATTCACCCCCACCTACCCCCCCTCCCTGAAGTCCCGCAGTGCCATATGGCTGGTTTGCGCTCTGAGCAGTTGACGTCAGGCTTTGCCTCAGTTCCGGGCTGGTATTAATTTGTTGCTTCTCCTACACTATAGATTTCATTATATGTACCAAGAGAAGCATCGGAAGGTGGAGTTTTGTGGATTTGGTGATGAAGCAAGTAAAACCAGCTTTGCATGTAAGGATATGCCTCCTTAGAGGGTTTTCATTTCCATGCTGAAGTATTTTGATTAAACAATGCAAAACTAGCTGTGGCAGGCTGCATGCTTTCTTTTGGCATGTGTACTCAGGCAAGAGTCACACCTGTGGTCCTTTGAGATATAAAAGTGACGAGGCCAATGTTTTCTGAGGATCGATGTGTTCTGCAGTTTTTGGTCACAGCTAGCCGAGAAGTTAATGATGAAGGGGTGCAAAGGCAAGAGATGGATTCCAGAATCCTGGATTGCTTACCTGGTTCTCCAGCTGAATCTTTACCTGCTATTTTCACCTGTAAAATTGTACAGCCAGTTTCAATATGATATTGTAAATATGATGCATCGATGCAGAATGGGGCAGGTGCTTTGTCTCTGTGTGCCCTTCACCCTGGGCCTCTCCCCTCGCAGAACGATGGGGGGACCACTGGGGCAGGAAAGTGTGTAGGGGTCTCTTGTCTGGTTACGGGGACCTGCCTGTCTTCACCTCTCCACACTAAGGAGGCGAAAGGATTTCGATGGTCAGTGAGTGAAGGAGGGCCTAAAGAAACTATTTTGCAACTCTCAATGAACTTTTAAAAGTTCTGCAGTAAACAGGTTCACAGATGGTTTAAATGCAAAAAGTTTAACCAAGAATTTATTTTGAACTTTCTAGGGCATTGCTGTAAAAATAAATACAGAACTTTATAACTCATTGTCTTTACAGTTATAACTTTGGTCCTTTAAAACACTACTAGACTTTCAAAGCAAAACCGCTGCCCCTTTGCCTTAGCATCTCATGATTTTGCTGGTCTTGACATAACCTTATGTTCCTTGTGCTAATTTTCATATCCTCTAGAGGAAGAAGTAAGGTCAGACTTGGTTGGAAAGTGTTAAGGCTCCCTTATTATATGAAAAGTGCTAATGATGTTTCAATTCTCTACATAACTTTATATAAATTTTGCATTTGTACATGACACCTAGATTTTCTTTTTCTCCTAAATTTGTAGTTCTTGGACAAAGTCTTACACTTTTAGAGGTGATAGGGGCGTAATTTGTTCTGGTCCAGGCAGGGACTGCAGCTACGGTATTAATGCTGGGTTTAGGATGAGGTTCTAGATGGTGCATGGCAAACACAAAGGAGACTCCCCATGTGTGTGCACACACACCCCCTATACATATGAAGTCTCACGGTGTGAATCTAAAAAAAAAAATGGGAGGGATGCTGTTCTGCAGTTGTCCCAAATTCATGGCCAGAAACACCAATCTTTTG
The DNA here is from genome assembly GCF_011004875.1 of Balearica regulorum gibbericeps. Taxonomy (NCBI): domain Eukaryota; kingdom Metazoa; phylum Chordata; class Aves; order Gruiformes; family Gruidae; genus Balearica; species Balearica regulorum. The sequence continues at coordinate 95,732,049 of NC_046185.1, forward strand.
TGTAATGCAATAGTTAGGAATTGTTTTGCCACAATCATTAACCCTAAACACAGTTTGAGTCATTGACAGATGCTCTTTTTTTTTTTTTTTTTTGGTGTGTTTGTTTCCAATACCCTCCACCTCCACCCCTCCCTGGTTGTTTATTTTCAAAGGGTTGGCATAAGAACAAACTTGGCCCTCTTTCCTGACATTCCACAACCTGTCTCCGACCTCTGCAGCCTGCGTGGAACTGAAAGCTTTCCTAAGCAACAAAGTGAATGCTAGACCTAGCCTAGCCTACAGCACTAGATTTAAGACTATCTCTCTAATCTAGCCCAGAGATCCATGTCTGCTCTGGAGTTTGCAAAGGCCGTGAGGCTGGTATTGTTGGGCAGGACTTGCAGTTGGCAGGTATTGCTTGAGGTTGGGTTTTTTTTGTGGTGGTTTGAGGTTTTTTGGGTTGGTTTTTTTTTTTCCCCCCAAAAGACAGCAGGCTGTGCTGGCTTGCTGCAGAGTAAGGTGAAAGATGGGCAGTGATCCTTCTGGCATTAGCGGTGGGCTAAGGGCTGGCATGAAGGCTGATGATGGGGATATGAGGACAGAGTGCTTGCTTCATAGCAATCTTCTGGAGAGACTGCTGGAGCCAGAGGTTTTACTTGGCATTCTTGCTTTTAAGCTTTAGTTTTCATCCCTTTACCTAATTTGAGCCCTGACCCTTGAAGCTTAGCATGAACCCCACACTCCAGGCTGTCACCCCACTCCAAGAGTCAGGCAGGGCTGGTTCTCTGTAGCTGGCTGCAGCCCCCCACTACTCATCAGGGTCCAGGGGCAGATCTAGCTTTTCAGCACCTCCAGCTCTGAGCACTAGCTCTAGCCTTACCCTGAAACAGGAAAGTCCTGTTTTTCCCCAACATTGTCCTGGCATATATGATCAGCACCGGTTGTCACCCCAATCCTCTGGCACCTAAATGAGCAAGAAACAAATCTGGTTCTTCAGCCCCTTCACTCCCTAATCTAAACCTATGATCAGATGCAGCCAGCAATTTGCCAAGCTGGTGGTGTCCAGAATCAGCCTAGTTTGGTGGTACTTACAGGATCCAGAAATGAATTTATCTGTTTATCCCTTTCTATCCTTAGCCCTGGCTGTGGGTTGCCTGAAAGATGGATGGGACTTAGGGTGGGTAGCTCTGCCAAGTTTGAATGAATATTTGTACCATCAAAAATTATGCTGAATTTTGGGCAGGGAGATGTTACCAACACTTTGGTTAGGCATCTGGACAGTATGCCTGAAAAGGTTTAATTTCTTTCTGGATTCTTCACTGTGCAGATTGGTGTTTGTAAGGTATAGGAGTTAAAGTTGCCATATTGGTAAGGTTGCTGTTAGCTTATAAATAGTCAGAGCAGGTTGGAGTCAAGGTTTGGAGAGGTGGGGCTGGGTACACAGGCTTCTCACTAGGTCTATGGATTGAGTGTTGAGGTTGGGATCGGGTGCATAGAGCTGTTTGGTGTAAGGTTTGCTCTCAGGTCTTAATGGGACCAGTTTTGGTCTGCATAGTACAGTTGGCATTTGGGATGTGCAGAGCCTGGAGAGCTGTGAGTTGTCAGGACTAGATAAAGGCTAACGCTGACTAGAAATGGGGAGTGGAGGGTTTGCTGGTGGTTGCTGTTTAAAAGAAACAAAAAAAATTGTGCCTCAGATAAGGTGTTGCTTTTGATACATCTGGTTAGAAAAGAAACCTGAGGAATTGTTTGTCCTCTGCCCTCGTCAGGTTTCTCATTGTGTGATCCTCGGATGTGTGTGAGCTTGCGGAGTGTAAGTTTGCGTGTGTTGCAGAGCATTGTGTTTCTTTGGGCTACAAATGGGCCTTCATGTGGACTTGAGAGCGACCTCTGTGCATGGTAGATCTCAGGTCTGACAAACATTTGGGCCCTCAAGGAAATATAAGGGGGTAATACCATATTGCATGAAACACGGTGTTTATACAACTTGCTTAGCGGTAGTAATGGTGAATAAGAGAAGCAGTTCTCTGGAGGTGGTGATAGCTCAAGTGATGGAGCAACGGTCTGGACAGATGAAGCTAGAGAGGGAAAGAGTAGTTGAAGGGGGGGAGAAGGGGTTGCCACTTTGTGGTTCTCCAGCCCCTTTTGCACCATTGCTCATCCTGGATGCTGTCACCAATCTATCCACTGTGCTCCAAGTGCTTGCCAGTTCCCTTCCCTTGTTGGTCCAACCTGACTTCAGCTCCTCACCTTCACTGTAGACCACACACCAGCTACACATGAGGTAAAACAAAGAAACAGCAGGGAGAGATGGAGACTCTTTCCAGGGCAGTCTTGACTTGTTTGAAAAGCTGCTCCCTGCAGGGGGGGGGTGTGGGTGTGTGACTGAGGTGGCAGATTTGCAGTGACTTGCCTCCGTGACATCAGGAGCACTGGTGCAGCTCAGGGCGCGATTCATTGTTGGGATGGGTAGGGACCAGACCAAGGGCTTAATCCTGCTAAAGGCTCAACTCCTGGTACAACCGGCTGGCTTAAAATGGGGCGGAGGAGGTCGCAGCTGCGCAGGGGAGACAGGCACACGGTTTCTTGAATGTGTCGCGTTTTTGGTGTTCTGGCACATTTGTATTGGTGCAGGATGAGAAACAGTGGTTCCTTCAAAGCTGTTTTTAAAGGACTTAACAGTTCAGAAGAGTCAGTTATGTGTGTTTCTTCTGTTTTTCTGAGCTTCTAATGATTACTGTTTATAGCACTGAAAAATACTGAACAAGAAGAAAATACCATGTTTGTAACGAGCTCTTTCAGCCATCCAAAGTGCCTGCGTTAAGATGTACTTCAACACTATACACATGATAGATGGTGGAGAGAAAAGCCAGTCCTGATCTTTCCTGAACAAGCTCCAGCCTGCAATGGAAGGTATTTGTTTAGGAAAAAAAAAAAAGGCAAAATTTGTTATTGCATAAAGGAGTCACAAAACAATTTGAACATGCCTTCAGCGTTGACTTTCCAAGTACTTAAACATAAAACGTTCCCAAGATACTGGCAAGTCCCTGTCAAACACGTTTTATGGACTATTTCCTGGTTCACATGTGGGAGGGGAACACTCTCTCGTCTTTTTCATTTGGGGAAACCGGTAGCAATGCCCACAGACGCTACTGCTAAGTGATTTCCACTTAAATAGAAATGAGACGTCAGCTTTCTGCGACCAGCCAGGCCCTTTTACTGGGAATCCATCAATTACACTAAGTACCCTGTGGCTGCCTATGGGTTGCGCTGTGCAGAATTAAAGGATTACCATTGGTATGGGATTAACAATATCTGTGCTGTTGGCGTTGCTCTGTGTATGGCTTTGAAAGACACGTAATGACTATGTTTTATTGACAATTGGTAAGGCTGGGTGGTGCGGCGTTGTCTGACTTTGTACTGACTAGGGTGCTGGAAGTGCTAGAAATGGGAGCTGAGAGTAATGAAATTAGCTTGGTGGCAAGGCTTAAATGAAAATGAAGCGTGTTTTAATCAAGTCTTGAAAGTACCTGCCATTGGTAGTGCAGGCAGGAGAAACTATGAGTTTTGTACAGAAAGGAAAGGGGAAAAGTGAGGGAGAAAAATACAACGATGCAACTGAAATCCTTCAACATAAGGCTCAGATTGCTTAGAGCCATCGGTGTGTGCTATGCTGTCAGCCGTGCCTTTAGGGTGTCAGTGCACGATAAGAGCACCTTCAGACTTGAGCCAGCTCTTTGCTGGTACTTTTTGCTATCTCATAGTTACGTTAGCCAGGACCGTGAAGAGATGTCAGCTCCCGAACCAGCACAGCGGCTCTTGCAAAAGCCTCGAGCGAGTAATCTCTTCTGGGAGTTTGCTTCATACGCAAGGGGCAGTGCAGGCAAGAGAGGCAGAGATTTGTGTGGGAAGGAAGCTAATAGCTGGCATGTCAAAACTGTAGCTTGTTAGGAGCGGTTTTAGTCCTGGAGTAGCTGTAGCCTCGCATCACTGGGTGGCTCCCAAGCTATTGGATCTGGCAGCGTTCATCAGGCTGCGCAAGATAATGGTGACTGAACTGCTTGTGCTTTGGATGAGGTTGTGATGCCCAGCCATCTCGTGTTCGTACAGTTTTTGGCTGTTGGGCAGTTTGGTCACGGGCTGTGATGCTGTATAGACGTGTCTAAAAGAAAAAGCAGCAGAGCTCTTTGTCAACGGCAAGACGCAAAACCTGAATGAAGCAAATGGCTCACTCGGTGTGGGAAGGAGCTACAAGGGGAGCTTGGGCATGGTTTGGGGTTGCAAGGGAGCTTTGGTACAGGCTACGTAAAGGTCCAGTTTGGTAGCTGTCACCATCTGTGCGAGAGGTGAATTTAAGGGAGAGGTTTAAAAGGGGATGGATGTATTAAGTGGCACCTGGAATTCCTCTGATTCATAAGGGCATTTACAAGGGCATGTAATGACAGGACAAGGGGTAATGGCCTTAAACTGAAGGAGGGTCGATTTAGATTAGATACCAGGAAGAAATTCTTCATGGTGAGGGCAGTGAGACCCTGGAACAGGTTGCCCAGAGAGGTTGTGTAGGCCCCCTCCCTGGAAGTGTTCAAGGCCAGGCTGGATGGGGCTTTGGGCATCATGGTCTAGGGGAGGGTGTCCCTGCCCGCAGCAGGGGTGCTGGAACTAGATGACCTTTGAGGTCCCTTCCAACCCAAACCATTCTACGATTAAAGGCGGATGGGTGGCTTTTGTGGGCAGGAGATGGACAGCAGGGGACGTAGTGCTTCCTCTGCTATTTCAAAATGAGGATTCTTCCACATCCCTCTTGCAAGTTACAGTGAAACCCTTATGAATGTCATGGGCCAAAATTTGTTCTCAGTTACACCCATGCAACTTTACTGAAGTCAGCAATTTTCTGTTTTGCAACCATTGCCTGATGCAATAACTTGACGGCTACGTATCTTAAAGGTTTAAGACGTGCTTGCATTCCCAGCACTGTGACAGCAAGCAATGCTGGACGTGAAATTGCTGTTGCCTGAGTAATTGCTGAAGAATAACTGAGGTCAGTGGCATTGCATGGCTGTAACTAACTGCACAGGGCCAGGAATGCTCATACGGTATCTGTGAGTTCATTGGGACCCAGGAGAGATGGACTCGTCTCTCCCTCCAGCTGGAATGCCGCTTTCCCACATCAGACACTCCCTGCAGTAATTATACCCTTCTTAGACTCACCCTTTAGCAATTACTTGCCTAAGCCCTGCCTCAAATTGACATCACTGGAAAGTCCAATAAAAATACAGCAAGCTTTCAAACTATCCCAGGAAAGCAGAATACTGTATTAGTAGTAGTAGTATTTCAGTGCAGCAGTTTGATTTTTCTTAACCTTATCTCATAACAGGAGGAGTTTGAGTTCCCTCCTAGCAAATGGCCTCCAGGGTCAGCAAAGTCCTTGTCTTCAGTGATGTACTGGCCTCCAAGGGGTTCATGTCTGTTCCTTTTTTTTTTTTTTCTTCTTTTTAACTCTTCTTTGCAGTACTGAATGCTCTTTTTCTGGAAAGTCTGATCCTAAGCTTCTCTCTACTGTGTTCCTTTTTCTTTCATTTTAAATTTCGTTTTCAAGTTGACCACCTCTTTAAGAGCATAAGGGTGTATTCAGAACTCGCACTTGCTCAGGAAGAGAGAAAAGCAATGGCAGTTTGCTTTACTTTTTAAATGCTTTTTTCTTTTTTTTTTTTTGTAATAAAACTTCAAATGACTCCATGAATTGGACCCTCTATAAGGACATGGAAAATTATCACTATTTTTTTTACAGGTAAAGCTGAAAAGTTGAACCTGAATCAGAGCAAATAGTTGAGAGGTTTGGGGTTTTTTTCCATTATGGTCCTGTCTGAACTGGCATACAGCTCATCCTATGACATGAGAGTTTTTTGGGGTTTAGGTTTTGGTTTTTTAATTCTTGGTTTGCATGGGAACAGGACTCCAGAAAAGAACTTCCCAAACAAATAATAAGAAAGGAAACTACGTGCAGAAAAAGTCAAGGAAGGTAATTGGAAAATTTTGCAGGGAATGATTCCTGTTCTGTAACACCTGATGATGGAAGCGTGAGGCTTTGCAATTGTAAACAGAATTTCTTTCCACCCTGCTTGGCAATCGTATTCATTTTTTGGGTGTAACCCTTTCATGTACGCAGCTGCACTCCCCATTCCCATAGCTAGGCATGCCGGGTAAACCTTTTGATCTCGCCTTGGAGCCTTTGCTTGCTTACATTGTGTTTATTACAACTTTTTCAACTCCTCCGGAGCAGGGTGTGATGGATGATTCTGGAGGAGCTGCCCTCTAGATCTCTGTGATTATACTGAGTTGATGGTTTCTCCCTGACAGGTGCAGGCAAGTTGATTTAAAAACAAAACAAAAAATCTTTTTAGTAAAGTGAAACCTACTTGGTGTCAACTCCTTCCTCTGCTGTCGTGCTCAGACTGGGAGAGCGAAGGCTTTGCTTGGCTTCCACTTCTGCCTCTGGCACCATCATCTCGTGAATCGCAAATGCCTCGCCTCGTACTGGCTCTTGTCATTTGGTACCGGCAATGGCTGTTCCTCTGGAAGGCAAATGCTCCAGCCCCTGGGAGAGCACTCCTGCTCTTAGCAACGTGCTTTTACCTTCTCCTTTCTCCTCTCTGTGTCAGTTTGTTTTCTTTTTCTGTGGTACTGACCCACTGGTTGTGGAAGTCAAGAGGCTTCTCCTGCAGTTTGCATCAGGGTCTGTGGGCGGTGTCAGACTGAATCCTACGCTGGCTGCACGCCGAAAGCCCCTGTTGACATAAATCTCCATGCTGTGCCCTGGGAGATGCCACAGACCATTCACAACGGTACTGCCGGTCTTTCCAGCAGCTCCCCTGCCCCTGAACTATGGTGCAAGTGTTTGGCATGCTTGCAAAACACCATAAGTAAAAACAACTGTCTGATTTCCCCCCCCCCCCCTTCTGATTTAAATAGTTTAAAAACTAGTTAGGGACTTCAGCCTCCTTGCAAATCATTACTGTGTCCTGCTGGTTTGGAAGTTGCAGCATGACTGTGATCAGCCAGAGCAGATGCTCTTGAAAGATGTGAAATGCCACTCTCCGTTCCCTGCAATTTGGTATTAAAGAAACCTTTTCATTTTTGGAGTGCTGCACATGTGCTCGTATCAGGTTTGGGGAAATAGGAGAGTGGCGGCACACAGGATCATCTGATATCGGGGAGAGCTAAGCACCTTTCCCATTAGCTCTGAGCAGCTGTATTGGCAAAACTTTGATTGTCTGTTCTGAGACAATATGAAGCCATTGTCTGCATATGTGATTTGTCAAGCAATATCAAAAAGCAATATCAAAATATATAAGCATTCAATATCTTGAATGTTTATATAATTTGGAGTGTGGTGCTTTCTGTATTTTTGAGTGTGCATGCATCACTTCAACCTGATTCTTTCAAAAATACACCGTGTATTTTTCTTCTTTTATAATGGTAGAAGAACCAAATCACGTCCCTAGTCCACCATTTGATGCCTGAGGACTTTGGATCAAATCGTACATTGAAAGAAGATGATATGCAAAGCACATGTGTCAGCTCAGCTACTTTTTAATCTGTTCTGTGATTTGTCCACACTCAGCAGCTTTTATTTTTTTTTGGCTGCAACAGAAGCCAGCACAGTGCTTCAGGCAAAGGTGTCACCCAAGATACCTTAGTTGATGAAACTAAAGTTGCTTCCTGAGCGTTACTGTCCTGTACGTTGTTGGATGAGCTGGCTCTGCATCTGTGGCCAAGTTGGATATCTGCAAGTGATTTGCTGTGCTCTGAAATGCAGCTGCTTCATGTATGGCTCCCAGTGGTGGTCCCAGATCAGATGCCATCCTTGCTGAAAGTGAGGGAGAGATTAAAGCCAGTTGAAGAAAAAATGGATTATTTTTTATGGTCCTCCTTGGTAGGTTTTTTCCATTAATTCTTTTATTAAAAGATGGAAAACTCTAACTCTCTGAAACATCTGAGCTCCAGTCTTTCCTGATGGTTCCCTTTCGGTAGTGAGTTATTGGGAGATGACATGAAGACTTGCAGAGGGCTGCCTCTTCTGAAGCCTGTGCAAGGGATTTCAACATACAAATACAAAAAAAAAAAAAAATATTCTTGTGAGCACTCAGGCTTGGGTTAACAGGGGAAATTCATTAGGAGGCATTTGATCTTGATGATTTGAGGGCAGTCCTGCAAGGTCTTGCATGTGGGTGAAACTCCACAGGGACAAGCTGAGAAACAGTGATATTACAGCAGGAATCCCATCTCCTCTCCCCCTTACTTTCTCAGAGATATCTGAAATACACTGACTACCTCTGGGAAAGGTTTAATGCATTGTCAGAGTTGTTGGCGGTGGAGTGTGTGTCGTGTAGGCACATGTGAAAAAAACATTTGGCATGAATATTACCAAGAGTCCCCAAAATGTTACTCAACTAGTACTTGCATAGCAACACTTACTTGATACAGTCTGTGACCAGTGTCACAGAAAAGTACAGGCAGTCATGTATGAGTGTGTAGGTATTAATGCAGGGATTAATACACATTTTCTTTATGTAGAGATGCACTCACTTTGCAATGAAGTATAAAACCAATAATTGTCAAAGAGGTTCATCAGAAAAAAGTCAATGCAGAACGAGGTGAGAAAATATCATGTTTCTTAATTTTAATGAAAACAGATGGTATTTTTCCAACTCTTGAGTCACGCTAAGAAAAAAACCCAACAACTTTTTTTATCTCTTCCAGTAAACATTGTTCTGTGTAAAAATGTGCCATAAATGTCTTTCTTCCAACCACAATTTATTAATGTAAACCTCATGAGCCTAATACGTAGGGCATATCCAGCTATGAATATTTAGACAATTAAAAAAACCCAACCCCTTTTGATATTTTCTCTGGCTGAGAAGCGAAGATAATACAAATAATGTTAACATATTTACAAAAGTGAACAGTCAACAGCCTTGACACAAAGATGGAAGTATCCTAAAAGAGAAGAACGCATACAAATGTGTAGCATTTCATGTGACAGTCTTAACATTTTTGAAATAAAGTAATACATATTTCTTAGAATGGAAATAACTAAATTAATGCATGAAGAGCTATCCCACAATATTGCTGACCTGATAATGACTGTATGGGCATGCAGGTAATGCTGAGCTGTGTGTTTGCAAACTCTGAGTAGCGGGGATGGGGGTGCATGGATCGACATGTCTCTTGCATGTTTCTTGGGCATGAATGTGTATCTGACCTTTCCTAAATCTGATGAACTTTCCATGCCAGAAGAGCCCGTCTCCCCGACACGGACACTGTGCAGGCGCTGAGAAGTGCATTCCTCAAGCAAGCAAGGAAGCATATTTCATCTGTGGAAAGCCCCATTGAACTAGGAGATGATGTGCACACATGGATGCAGGTTTGCTCTCTATCGCTGAACTTGGTGTTTGGGTGGAGTATAAATCCTAATTTTTATAGGTAGTCTGGTGGATCTCTTGTCCCATGTGTCCATTGCACCCATAAATACCTGCATGGTGTAATTACTGAAAGAGCAGTCAGTTAAAGGGAAGATTAGTGCTATAGTACTTAAAGAATTATTGAAAAACAAGAAACCTTCACCAATTGCTGTGAGAGATGTCATCCCTCAGAGAAGAAAACGTGAACGCAGAAGCACAGCCACGGAGGGAAGTCATCAGCGGTGTCTTGCCTGAGTCTCTGCTGTTCAACATATCTGTAAATGATTAGGGTGAGCGGTGAGGTGAGAAAATCTGCTGGTGATTCTGATCTATCAAGGTGAGGACATCAAGGGCTGATTGTGAAGGGCTGCAGAAGGACTTTGTGATGATGACTGGATGAGGAACTAGCAGATAAAATACAGTACAGAAAGTGCAAGGTGATGCACCTGATGAGGAGGGGGGAAATGATCCCAACCTTAAGTATACTGTGATGGGTACCAGGCTGGTGGCTGCCACACAAGAATGAGGTCTGGCATTGTAAGTGAGCTGTGAAAATCTGCATGATCTTCATTTAGAAAAAGAGTCAAGTAATTTTTCAGGAAAGAGATGGTGAACAGAAGGGAAGGCGTCAACATGCCACAGTGTATGTCCATGAGTCTGGTGTCTATGTGTCTGGTCTCTTTATCTCAACAAATTTATAAAATGGGAAAAAATTATGGAGAAATGTGTCTGGGGGTGATGCGAAGTACAGAATAGCCACCCTGTGAGAATTTCTTCAATGGCATAGGGTGCATCAGCTGGGAAAAAAGGGGTCAGACAGCAGCCTACAAAATTATGAAAAGGAAAGAGGAAGCGGGTAAGGAATGTTGGTTTGCTGTAATTTCTAATGCAAGGGGTAGCAAAAAGCCAGGTTTAAAAGAAGCTGATGATGATACTTATTCCCAGTGTGTCCATTTTAGATACTTAAGACTTACCTGGAAAAGGATTGAATAAATTCTTGGAAGGGAATCTACTGCATCTGAGTCAAAACAGTCGCTCCTCTGATGCAGTGTCTAACTCAGGGCTCAGTGGATGCCTGAGAGAGACCTGGGGAAGTATTGCTCTGCGCTTGCCTTGCACATGTGCAGCTCTGTAGGTATGTGCCCTTGACTACCCAATGGAGCCTGGATGCTGAGGCTGATGGACCAACCTTGTGTTTCTCGTTAGATGACCTTGTTCCTGTTCGCAGCGTCTGTCACTCAGGTTCACGGTTCGTAGTGCTGCATCTGCCTCAGGTGTAAGGAAAGGGATCAACCTGAGAAGTGGATTGAGTATAGAAAAAATAATCTCCTAAAGCATCCCCTCCCATATCAGTTGGTACTGGTGCCCACGGCTTGGATTGGACCATAGACTGTGTATGTCCATGGCCTTTGGAGCCTCAGGAGATCTGAACAAAATGTGCTGTACCCTTCTTTATGAAGGTTCACCAATGTGGTATTGGATGGTTCAGGTGACAAGGAGCATTTTGACAGCACTGTTAGTGCTTTGCAGTTGCGCGGGTGGTGCACTATTCCTTCTGCTTTGCCACAGGCAATCTGGTCATTGCCTGCAGTGATTCTTCTTGACCATTTCATATGGCTTAAGTTGCAAACTCTGTAATTTATTTGTCTGCAGACGTGGACATGGGAAATAGCGTACACCATCTTTTGCTTATGTGGCAGAGGACTTGCTTATATAGAGCTCGGTAGGATCATTTATCATTTTCAGAGGGTGCAAAGCACAGGAAAGTGGTGTGCTACTGCCCACACAGGACAGCTATTTGACACTGTCACACCAGTCTGTGGCAGAAACAGACAGCGTGGAGAACATGATTTGAAAAGAAGAGTTGTTTAAAAAGCACCTATAACTTCACATTTTATTAATGCACTTCTTGCTCTGAAGATTGCATCGGTGCGGTGGGGAGCACGCCACTGGAGAGGTTCCTGTGCCACCTCCGGGCAGCACACAGGTAGGTGGCTGCTGAGGCTACTGCTGATGCTGGTGACAGTAAGGAGAGAGAGGGAAGCAGGTTCCTGTAGCTCGCTCCTGCCTGTGCTCTTTCACGAGGCTCTGTGGAACCACAGCAGCCTGCTTTGCTCCATAGTGAGGATAAGAGCACAGCAGATATGACGAGCAAGACATTGCAGGGCTTGTTCCTTCATTCATAAATTTTATAGTACTACTATTTCTTGCACTGTAGTGAGGTTTAAGGACTTCGAACAAGTTTGGGGTCCCTTTTGGCTGTAAAGCAGCTTAATGAGAGGCAGCCTTTTCCCAGAAGAGCGTAGCAGCTTAGTAGCAACAGGTGGGGACAAGGAAGAAATATTATCAATACCCCATGGTGCTATGAAAGATCACGCTGTGGTTCAGCTGGGGTTGGGTGGGAGCTGGGCACACAAAGTGCCTCATGGAGGAATTGCTCAGCATCTTCCCCAGCCAGATAAGAAGGCTTTCCAGTAAGAAAATGGATGAAATAAATCATTAAATCCAGCAGGCGCAGACAGCTGCTGGGAACTGCTACTTGCCTTTTTGCTCCAGTGGGAAAAAGGAGGCAAGAGGTGAGAGTAGGACCTGGCTCCAGGAAGCACTGTCCTGAAGGATTGGTTTTATACGCCACCACGGGTGTGGGTCGCAGTCTTGGGCCTCATAGCAGAAAGGGTTGGACATCTCCTGACATCTCTCCTGATGGCGGAGACGCCATCCTTCCCTGTCCATTCCCGACATGGAAGATAGCGCTGCTTTTATTGGCGCCAGCCAAGAGTGTAGCAGGTCAGGACTAGTTGTAAAAAGGATATCTTTATCTAAACAAAAATTTAATGTACTAGAGAAAAAAATCTTGTAGCAGAAATTTAGCTGGGCAGCTTAACAAGCAAAATCTTACTGGACATCACGGTGATGGTATGGGTTTTCCTTCCTTCCCCCTTTGACCTGCTGTGTCACTTGTAATCTCTACAGGCAAGGGATGATGTCTAGCTTGGTTTTGATCTTTCTGCGATATAAAAGTTGTTCTTCGGTGCTCACTATCAGTATTGTTTACTTAGATTATATTGTCTTTTCAGGTTGAATACACAGTGCATTAAAAAGCACACAGTAATAAAAAGTAATAAATAGTTTTTTGGCCTGCTCCTCAGCTGCTATAAGTTATTCTGTATGCGCTGAAACCTCCTGATAAAGTACTGCCATATTACACGGCATAGTAAAAGATATATTTAAGCAAGTTTAGGAAGAGACATTAATAAAGTTAAGACCAAGTGACAGGCTACTTGATAAAGCAGTTTGAAATAAAAAGCTTTTGACAGAGCTATTCAGCAGGATGTGTTTATAAGCTCTGGGCTGCAAAACATGGCAAGAATACAATGACCCTTTGCAGGCTTCCTCCCCAAAGGTCCCCAGGGCTGCCTGCAGAGTGGGTCTCCAAACTGGGATGCTCACTCTCTTCCTCTGCTGATCATGCGCCTTTTGAGGGCGAGAGCACGGTCAGGCGTAAGGCAGGATTAAAACCAGAGTGTGTCCGAGAACAACGCTTGAGGATGACATTTGGTATTGGCAGGAGGCATCAACACTTAATGTCATTAAATGCTACACACCAATTGTGTTGATTCATGTTGCACACCCTTGCAATGGTTAGGTGGTACGAGTTAGGCAGTGAGTCCTTCCCTGAGCTTCCTACCTCTATTTCCTTGGCATGGCATGCTGGTAAAAGCCCAAGCCTGGCTCTTTCATCTTGTCCCACATTTTCCTTTGTTGATACGGAAAAGGAGCGAGGGAGGGGGCCCAGGCTGAAGAATGAGAGATAAAGCAAGTTTTTTTATGGCTGAGTCAGAGGACAGTCAGATGGAGAGTTTTCCTTGTAACTTAATAGCTGCATTAATCACCGGGACTGCAGCTACTCCCACTGACGGTCAGAAAAGGGCCTCGGTGTCTCACAACTTTGCTGATAGCGAATGAGTTCTCTGCAAAGGCGCTCTCCTAGCAGCTACAATTAGAGCGCTTTAAAAGGCATGCAGGATGCAGAAAGATTTTTAATTATCTTGCATTAAACACAGCCTAACCTCAGCAGGACCGATCTCTTTATGTAATTTCAAATTAAGTGGAATTATTTTGTATAGTAGTGATGTAATCAGAGCATCCCTGAGCAACTGGCTAAGAGTGGCTGTTTCTGTAAAGGAAATAAGGTCTGATAATGCTAATACCTCATTGCATTGCATATACTAACATGGGGTTTACTGAGAAGCAATCAGTTTGGTATGGCCTGGATGAAATCATGGGTCAAACTTACAGAAGCCTTTGACTGTCTATGCTCAAACACATGCACATCAGGGTTATGTAAATAAGGGGATTTTTTTCTCCCCCTGGTGTCCTTTAAAGAAAGGAGAGGTAAGATTTCCTCGGTGAACAGTTTATCCCAGTGGAAAAAAATTCAGCTCTTTACCCACTGGGCTTTGGCAGGTACCTTTCACCGAAGCTTTTTGGGCTCCCAGCTTTTAGCTGGATCCATATCCCTTGGTGCCAAGCAGAGGTTCTCTAAAGTTAGCTGCCTGAGTAGCTATAAATCCCAGTGAAAACAAATGAGATTTGCTAAGGCATCTTTGAAAAGTCTCCTCTTAAATTGCTAACAAAGTGGAGGAACTGAAGTGACAGATTATTCATTTATCTGAATGAGAGGAGTACAAGAAAGGGTGAAAGTGGGGTGAAAGATCGCAAAACCCCAGATTATTTATTTCAGTCCTTCTCTCCTCAGAGATACTGCCCGCATTAGACCCCCAGGTGCTGCATCATCCCAGTTTCTGACTCTCTGGGCGTGCTCAGCCTCTGCTGTGGGCAGGGGCGAGTTCAGTGCCTCTAAAATCAGAGCTGCTTTATCTTGCTCCCTGCTGGGTCTCCTGCTAATGCCCACACAGGTGGCAGGTTGCAGCAGCAAATGCCAGCGGCTCCCCCGTCCAACCCACCCTCTTTGGTGGGAGCTTACCCTCTCCTCCCCGGCACTGCTGACAGTTCCCACCGATCCTTGGCTTTCCTCTTTGCCTGCCCTGTGTTTGCTGGAGCCAACATAATTTCTACAGTACGCACACCGTGCAGGGTTCAGAGTTTCTGTTTGTCTCATTGCCTAGTGCGTGTGCCTTTTTTATATCCCCTATAAAAGCTACATCTCCTTAATCTCCACAAGTCCCACGGACAACTGCACATAATCTCACCCGCTCCCAGCACCACAGTGGCTGGCAGTGCAGATATTGCTCCTACCCAGCCCCATTGCTGCAGGGGTGTGTTTTATACCACCACAGGTATTTTTTTTTTCCTTCTTTTTTCTACATCCCCCCGCCTTTTGTTGCTGGCAATGTGTTTGCCAAGCTGGGCAGTCATTTTCAGTCTGGAAGGCAAGTTAACAGCGGGGAAATGCTGGAGGGTTGGAAACAGAGAGCGGTGAGCACTTTTGGCTCTCTGGTGTGATGCTGCGGCGGCATGGACCTGTAGCTGCCAAGGGAAGTGGGCATTTCCTTAGAAAGTGGAAAGCTGGCTGGATTCACGCTGCAGAGCACTTCCTCTCCACTGGCAGTTGGCCATGTGGGTTATTTTCAGCCTTTATTGTGGTCCCTATATAATCACAGCTTGCTAGACCCATAAAAAATAGTACCTTGTGCTCTCTGCAGGGCTAACTGCGAATTACTTTCAGCCATCGGTGGCAGAACAAACCCCAGAAGCCATCCAGATGGCATGTTCCTACCTGTGACCGAGCATGAATGATTTATGCTTTATTGATAGTGAGGGGATGGGAGGATGGAAGCCACCCACCTTCCGCACCCATCGCTCTGGGCTAGGACAGCCTCCTGGGAGCTGGGACCTGCGTTAGGGGTGTGAGGGGCAAACTCTCCCCTCCTAGCCCAGGACAACGGCACGTCCTTCCGAAAGCTCAGCTCCAGCATGGCTTTGGAAAGAATAAATGGGAAATGGCTTGTCCTGGGGGTGATGCGGCTTCTTGTGAAAGTGGCTATATTCTCAGACCAAAAACTGCTGGCTGGTCAGCTGGAAAGTCCTTCACACCTAAATGTGTGAAGGAAATACCTGTGGACAGCCTCTGCTTCAAGGTAGAGGCTTGGAATATATAGAAACTTGTATGTGCCACCTGCTTTTCATTTCTTCTTTGCAAGTTTACTCTATGTGTCCTCAAATGTCACCTATCAGACGCTCTGGAAGATAACCACCAAAAGACAGATTTTTCCTTTTTTTTCTTTTTCTTTTTCCAAAAGAAAAGGAAAATGATTCATGCTCTCCTCTTGAAATACAATCAATTCTTAGCACTGTTACAATCATAATCATCAGGGAATTATCCAAATTACTTTTTTTTTTTTTCCATGAGGAGCATTTCTTTCTGAAGACTGCTGCTGGAAGGAGAGTGCTGGGGCTAGATGAACAGCAAGTCTGTTCCAGCTCTGGAGCCTCTATGCTGCTTTCCACGTTGACTTTGCTCACCTCAGCTTTCTACTTTTCACACTCACGTACCTTCCTAGCTTCGCTGTTTCATATAGGGTTGACGTTAAATACCATTGCTCCAGGAATCACATAAATAAGGCAGGTGGGCTGAGGCCAGCATAGCCAGGACATATACACATAAAGCAGATAAAACCCCACAGTATTTGCAAACAGCAATCTCTGATATCCAGTGGGTAGCTGCAATACAGCAAATCCATCTCTCATGCACAGCCACTGATGTTAACAGATTTAAATGCAAGATGTGTTTAGCTCGGCGGGTGGAGTTGAACATCTATCTAACCTGCTCTTGTGGCTTTTAGTATCCAGGATCATGGATTGCAGACAGACACCATCCTCCTCGGACCTCCCAGGCAGGCTGCAGGAGCCTGAGGAGCAGGGCAGGGGCTTCAGCTCCTCCAGGTGATGTGGGAGGGGGCAGAAGGCCAGATACTTACTCTCCTCTCATGCCTTTCAATTAGCTAGAACTCAAACGAGCTTATTAAGGACTGGGGTAATTTTCATTTAACATGTTGGGGGGTGGGGATCTGTCTGTATTTCCCACTTCTCCAGGACATGGGTGAAGGTGGCAGATACAACATGAGGGACCACAAATGGATCATGCTGTAAAAAGAAGGTAAGTAGTCTTGAGCAGACTGCAGCTTAGAAACATAGCAACCTTATAATCAAAAAAGGGATTTCTCTGCCAAATTCTTCTATGTAAGCAACAAACCTGTTTCACCATAAATCAAATATTTCTCCAGGCCAAAGGTCTGTACAAACAGAGCTTTATGCTAGCCACTGAAATTAGTCTCCAGTCCTTTTTCATCTCAGGAGCCCTTGGTGCAGCTGTGCAGAAGTGGAAGCACTAAAAATTATGCCTGCAATGTGGATGTATATTACATTTGTTAGTCTAAGTTGAGATTAAGATATAAGAATGCTTAGCTGGTGCCAGACAGTACCTAATCTTCTAATAAGTTCCCCAAGATGGAGGACAAGCATGGAGTGCCACTTCACAGACTGTGAAAGATGAAATTAATTTCTTTTTCTTGTATTAATCAGAGGAGACTAGGTCAAACAGTTCATTCTCCACACCACCCTTGACCCACAAGAGGCTGACTGTGCACCAACAATGAGCTACTTCCAGCTCAATTTGGAGCTCAGGAGAGACAGGAGTTTGCTTCCCACTGATGGGATGACAAACTCAATGGAAAATCCTCCTTGTTTCAGTCAGAGCTCTTTTATTCTAGAGACAGAGGGACCACGCTGCAGGAGGAACACTATGAGAATTTCTGTTTTGTGGCTGTGCCCCATCTTACCTCTCCTCTTTTCAGAAGGTAAGTTTGGCAAGAGCAAATTTTCCAGTGTGCCAGGCCTCCCTCAGGATATGCCGGCTGGCCAGGATTGCGAGGGAAGGGGAAAAGGCACCGCAGTTCTCTGTTGAGGCAGCACCACTTGGATGGAGCGTGCCCGAAAAATTCTTAACCACAGATCTGTTATTAGCTGCAGCAAGATAAAAGGCATATTTTATGAAAGTAATACATTCCAGCATTACACGTGTGAGTTGGGAGATGGATAGCATGCATATAGAATGCATTGTCTATTTGTTTGAATGCATTATTTTACGTCTGTAGGATCAAATGTTTGTTACTTACACAATGCTTAATAACAGCTCTTGGGACCATGCTATCTGGCTCTGAGCCACACAGTGGGGGTGTAATATGCTTTGGTATTTTGCTGTGGTTTCCTCCTTTGTTGAAAGACATTTTTTTTGTCTATACTGTTTTCCAAGCTGAGATGCAAGATGCAGAGGTACAACTGTGGTAGCTGGGATGACTTAAGGATAAGAGGGGAACGAGATTTGTCAAGAGACTAAAAATCTTTTGTCAGATCAAGTAACATGGCTGGAAAGGTAGACAAACTTTCCACCTCAGCATCCCTTTATCGTGTCTCTTTTTTTGCCACCTAAGCTTTCCTGGCTGGTGCCGTACAAGGTACCACTTCTCCCACAGCTGGGCAGGACTGAGCCACACTGCTTGCTAATCCAGGGGTATGGGGAGGTTAAACTCTTGGCTTCACAGACCTGTGATTCAAAATGACCCTTTGAAGTTGATTTTTCCTCTTGAAGTTCTTAACCACCCCTGTCATACAGTCATCTGAAGTAAAATTGCGATTGCCTATCTTTCTAAAAGTTATGCTTTAATTCAGCCACAAAATACAGGTTTGATTCAAGATTAGATTTACAAGGTGAGATTACATAGTCTGTCCTGTGCCACGAACCAATTATATTATCAAATAGCCAGTTCCTTCTGGCTTTAAAATGGTAATCTCTGAAGAGTAGCCAGCAGTTTTTCAGCTACGGCTGTATGCAGGATAGGGCATGACTTAGAAAATTATCTCTGTTACATCTCTTACAGCCATCTCGTGCTGGCATATCCAGCTGTTTGGTTGTGCTTGCTGTTTTTCTTCAAGGCAGTGGTTTGCTGACCTCCCGACAGTGTCTGAGGGCTTCCATGGACGAGAGGGAGGTGTGGAAGAAAGATCCTTTACCTGGTGCAAACTGGGATGCCTGCAGTTGCAGGGCTGGCAGGCCCCAGCTGGATGTGTCTCCCTGCTCCCCTGTGCTGGGGGCATGAACTGCGTGTCTGTGGGCTGTGGGAGCTCGCCGTGGGATCCTGGCTCTCTGTAAACCTGCTGTGTTTCAAGCAGCAATCGAGTCCGCTTTCAGCCCTGCATCTACCCATGCCTGCATTGCTCCTGAAATTTCTGAGTTGCCTTCCAAGGCACTGTTTTTCGCTGCCAAGGCTCACGCTGTACCTCAGGTCCACTGAAGTTTAAATCCTTAGAATAGGGTCAAACCACCCTCTGCTAAATGCATATTACATTCATAGAAAAGCATGAACATTGCATGCAGAGATATGTTGTATTGCTCATTTCTGTAAGCTGTGTTCAGCCCTCTTCTTGCAGGTATTAGAGAGAGATAATGTCAATAGGTCACAGGAGGGAAGTTCTGTATTTCATACATGGTAATTTTTTTCTTGAATCCTTTGAAAAAGGACAAAATGTATTCTTTTAACAGGAATCGTCTATATTTAAAACTTGTAGGAAAAATCAAAATGGTATCTTCATAAGTCCTTGCTTCTCATAATGGATTATCCTAAGTGCACCTATTGCTGCAGTCAGCCTCCCTTCCTACCGTGCTGACCCCCTCACACTCCATCTCTCCAGGTTTTCCTGTCTCTCTGCAGCGAGTCTGGAGCCTCTCGCCTTCACAAGCGATGCCCTTCATGACCCCCTCTCTCTGTATCTGCTCGCGCATTCCTTCCTTATCTTGCTCTCATGCTGCTCCAGATTCCCTCCTGACTATAGACCATATGTGTTTACAGATCCCAACTTGGTGCCTTCTAACAAAACTGGCTTTCATCCCGACAGTGAGTCATAGGTCCTTCCTCTCTTTTTCTAAAACCTTCTGTATATGCATGAACCCTTTGAAGAGTGACATCTGAAATGTTTCTCCATCAGCCTCCATATTTGTATCTGTCTGCTATTACGATCAATGTTTATGTTGGGTAGTTACTATGCTCTACTGAATCTGTTCTAGCTGTATTTTGACTAGACTGTGGTGACCTTCGGGGAAAGGCACTGCTATGCATGTTTATACATCACTAAATACACTGTTGAAGTTCAATAAATAAGAACATTATTCATCTTTGAAATTACTTTTAGGTGAGGAAGCAGCTTAAGAAAAATCTGTGGGGTGAGAATTTGGTCAATAAAGTCAGTGGGAATTCGGCCACAGGGTGTTTTGGAGTACAGTCTTGCAATTATTGTTGTCCTGTTCCGGGTTCATGTTATTAGTTTGCTTTGTCTTTATTTTTTATATAGATCAAATATTGTCTATATAAAGTTCCCTTGCTTTCTTAAGTGTTGCAGATCTGAAATGACTTCTGTGTTTGTAAATTTGTGAATATTACCTCATTTTTCTCTGTTAAAATAATATGACCTTGCTGAAGCTTAATCTTTTTCCAAATGGGTCACATGGGACAACGCCCCCTCTTTTTTGGGGCGATGTTCAGCTTCAGGGACAGCAGACTCGGAAATACGGCAAACGCGTGTTGCCGTAACGCCTATGCCTAAATATGTGGTGCTGTTGCAAACTTCAGCCCTGTAGAAACCGTCTTGTTTATCAGTGCGAGAGGCCCCATCCTAAACGTTAATTAGAGCGAAGCTCATGCCATAAATCCGCTGGCATCCCAAGCGAAGCTGGTGTTCCCTGGGAACGGAGGTTATCTCCTCCTTTTGCTGCTGGTCCTTTGAACTTCCTGCGGTCAGAGAATCCTTCTGTTTTCAGCTAGAATAACAATTATGAAACTGCCCCTGCTCTCCTGGCCAGAGTTCATGTCTAATTAACTTTAACAGGAGTCATAATTTTAAGAGCTATTTCTCAAAAGCGTTATAACTAAAGACAATTAAGGCTTGAGAGAGAGCGCGCGAGACAGGGAGGGGAGGAAAACAGAGGCACTCCTTGGGGCAGGGCACTTCATGAGTATTAAACAGATGTGACTCATTCCTGCCTCTAGTCCCAGCAGAAGTAATACCTTTAGAATAAGTTCTGCATGCTAGATAAAAACTTGTTTGCTGGTGCAAAAATCATACCACGCGTGTTAGGACAAGCACCCTGATGGGCTATTCCCATTAAAAACAAGGGCACACAGCAGTGGATTTTTCAGTCTGTCAGTGTAAATTGGACACAGGTTTTTTTAGCTGTGGAAACTTGTCAAAGTCTGCAGAAAGAAGGGATAAAGGGGAAGGAAATGCAGACCAAAGAATGAATTGATTCATTCAGTTGCCCTTCTGGAGCAGGATGTTTTTATTCTTATTATGCATGAAATATGGAGTAGTGTATATAGAATACATCCATCAGCCAATCTGACAGGCAAAACCTGATCTTCTTGAGGCTGCGTGAAACTAGAAAGGAGATTATAGCAACGTAGAACATAAAAATACTGGGGACCCCTAGGTCTGCTTTTTGTGTATTTATTTAAAGGTAGTTCTGCATGCAGTACTGAAGCCCTTGTTTCTATGACAGGCATCCTCTTAAGCCAAGGCATCACACAGACCTCTCACAGAAGCGACACGGAAGACAGCATCTCTATGTGTGAAGGACCCAGCCTTCCGTGAACATACAGAAAATCAGGTTTTGTGACAGAGGGTTGTAGGAAAATCTCCTGCCACTACTACAGGGGTGATCCCTATCTTTACTAGTGGTGTGAGGGTTCTAGAGGAAACTTTTTTTTTTTTTTAACCACAAAATTGGCTCAGAGCAAGGTTAGTTGGAGTAGTGGTTAAAAGGGAGCCAGCCAGCCTACAAAAATCTTTACCAGCGTTCCTGGGGATAGGCTGTTGCTAAAACAATGGTGGATTATTTCACTTAAGACTGTATCCACAGAGGGGATGCAAGATCCTTACGGAGGGTGGCAAGGCAGCAGCGGGAGGGACAGCTGATGTCATGCATTGTTACACCGATTATCATCTGCTACGCACAGCATGTCCACACTGCAGCTGAAGGTGCAACTGCAGCATGGGTGGACTCTGCTGGGCTTCATTTAGTGGCGCCGGCTCTGGTGGTAATGGCAGTGTAACAGCAGCAATGCAATATCAGCACGTAGCTGCCCGAGCCCTCAGGCACGTATTCTGGTCATCAGCCATGCTAAGTCCCTGCTGCTGGAGTTTCACCGCTGCTGGCACCCGGTTGAAACTAAACCCCAGGCTTCTCCTTAGGCTGAAATTATGGGCAACCCCACAGCTGGGTAGTCAGTCCCCAACGGTGGGTTGCTGCAGGCTGCTGCTGGTGCAGTGCAACCATATGCACGTCCTGCTTGCAGCACCCATCTGGCCAGGAAACAGGCGCATATTCTCCCTTAAAAATACTGAACAGTCACGGTACAACTGCAGGTTTCTTGGATCAGCTTTCCCCCCTTCCTGAGAAATCAAAGATTTCTGCTGTTCAGTGCTGTACCTCCTCCAGCTGTTCCCACAGCTTCCCCTGGAGCAGCCTTCCAGCTGCCCTGTAGAAAACTGCTAATCTGCTCCAGATGAAGCAACATGGCAAAATGAGTATCTTAATATGACGAGAGACTACAAGTGAGCCTACGTGGTCTGCTTGGGAAGTAAACCCTGACCGCCTCGGGAAGAAAAGTCTGACCTACCAAGTGGTAGAGTGCCTTCTGTCCTTGGAGCTGGGACTTGGGAATTTTGTGCCCTCTGGGAGGGAGGGAGTTGATTTTTCTCCATGTAGGAGCCTGGGGGCAAACCAGCATGTAAGTGGTACAGACAATCAGGGGCCCAGGAAAGAAACAGGGAGTGAACCGCAATGATAGTGTAGATGTGTCCTAAGGATGATGCTTTGATAGTTTTACAACATATTGTTGCAACCAATGAAAATGGATCTTAAACTGTAAATCAACTTGTTTTACATTTATTCATAGGAATTTTGCATTATTTTCTGCTTGTTTTTTATTTCTAATGTTTACATAGTCATTATGTTGTCTCATTAGGTTGGCTCATTTGGTATCTCTCAGAGATGCCAAAACACAGGGGAGGTTTTTGGAAAGTATTTCATCAGTATTGTTACTGGGAAAATTATGACCAGCTCTAGTGTTTTACTATGCTTGAATGTGGACATCGTTAGCACTTGGACACATCTATGTCCCTTATTCTTCCAGTATAAAAACAATGCTGACAGCTCCACCTTCTCTTAAAAGCTATCATCCAGCAACAATAATTACATTTTAAAAAAAAATAATATATATATATATAAAAAATCCCCTAGGGAAAGTGTTGTCTTCACCCACCCAGAAGACAGAAGTATCAGGGTCTCCACTGAGTCTGCCAGAGTTTGTGTGTATGCTACTGAATAAAGAAGGAGGTGATTTATGCCCATTGAAGTAAGGACATTCCAGGGCAGATATGGTATCTTGTTCATGCTGCTATCAAACCTTTCTGAGGGACAGTGCTGAATGTGAAAGCTTGGTTACCTGAGTGACAAGGTGGTGATTTGGAATAGCCAACATCGATCTACCAAGGTTAGATCATCAGATCATGTAGACTCTGCAGGACCGCTAGTGGTATCTCATCCCACCCCTGCCCAAAAGAGGTCTAGGTAGAGCAGGTTGCTCAGGGCCTTGCCCAGTTGGGTTTTGAGTATCTCCATGGTGGAGACTCCACAGCCCTTCTGGGCATCTGCTCCAGTGTTTACCCTCATGGTAAACTTATTTTCCCTAATATTGAGTGGGAATTTCCCCTGCTTGACCAACCTGATTGCTTTGTGTGATAAGGGAAAAGCAGTGGTTGTTATCTACCTAAGTGATTAACCCCCCCTGTGCAGGGCTACTTAGATCCACCTAGATTACTGCATCCAGATTTCAGCACCAGTTGATAAAATTGCTGTTAAGCCCCCCAGGATGGTTGGGGTTTAGAGACCAGCCCAGTGAGGAGAGGCTGAAAGACCAGGCCTTGTCCAGCCCAGGGATGAGATATCTTCAGGGTGACCTAACAGCAGCCTGCCAGTATCTATGAGGTGGTTATCACAGCCACCAAAGCTCTTCAGTGGTGCATGGTGGGAGGACAACAGACAGGGGGCATAAATTGAAAGAAGAGAGGGTCCATCTGGGTATGAAGATGAAGTTTCCCCCATGAGGATGAGAAGTGGTGGAACAGGCTGCTCAGTGAGGTTTTGGAGGCACCATCCTTGGAGGTTTTCAAGAACTTGCTGGACAAAGTTCTAAGCAAATTTGTTCTCATAGCTAAAGGTCTTTGAGCAGACCTCCTGGCGTCCCTTCCAACCCAAACTATTCTGTGATTTCTTGTTAAAACTGGGAAGGGAGACTTTATAACTTAGGTCGTTCAGTATCTAGAAGCCTTGGTGTTGCCCTGGTGAGATCAGGAACCTCCCAGCACAAGTCAGTGCTCACACACACAAGTCTAGAAAAACTTGCAGCCTAATGAGACGAGGCAGGCAAAACTTCATGGCAATATATGTCCAACACATACATACACGAGAGTTCCTTCCTCCTCCTACCCAGCACTACTGCACAGGAGCTCCCCTGGGGCGCCGTGCCTCCTGCCACTTCCCATACACCCTTTGCCCAGCTCAGAGGCAGGTGGTGCAAGCCCTGACTGCTCCTGCCTCTCTCAGAAGAGCCAGGCTGTGGTTCCTCTTGTTCTTGTCTGTGTCAACAGAGTGCATCAGCTACAAAAGCACAAGAAAGTGCAGCGCTGTAAACAGTAGCCCAGTTCATTATTATTATTTTGTTGCTTTCTTGCAGACAAATCTGGCATTTTTTCAAGGATGTGGCTAGAGTCTGTCCTGGAGGAAAGGCCATGCCTGTCATGCAACTAGCAGAACTGGACTTTTAATTTCAACTCATATTACATTTAACAGAGTAGCATGAACAAGTGAAATTTCTGCTTACGTCAAAGGAAATCACATATACAGTGTGTTACATAGTGTTCCACGTAGAGAGGTCTTCCAGTATCTGTTTACAGTGTTTTAAGGACTATTTGAGCACATTTGGCTCACAGAGACATGTGCACAAGGAGACATTGTTACAGTAAGTTGATCTTGTTTCCTACAATGCATTTGGAGGTGATTTCCCAGGAATCCCCACAGAAAATAAACCTAAGGAGATCTGTCAGTCCCTCAGTGCTGACATAAGAGCTCAGAGTTGTGCCAACCAGGTTAACACGAAGCAATCCTTTTTCTTCCCTGTTTCCCATCAAAGACTTTTTTTTTCTCTGTTAACCTCACTGGTTCTCATGCTGCTAATCATGCAAAAGATTTTCATGGACACAGCTGACTGTCCTAAAGGGACCTAAATCATCCTAACAGAAAAGTGGATCTGAACAGAAAAAGAGGAAATAAAGTGATAATTTTATTTCCTACATGCCTGATTCAGACCTACTTACATAGAGAAGATATTGTAGATACTCACAGACACATCCAAATCACATGGAGAGCTGGGAAGAAAAAATTAATGCAAAGTAGCCTCTTTAGCATCTCATATCATATTAGGGCTCTAATTGTCTGGTCCCTTTATCAGACTTTTATAATTACATGGAGCAGGGAATGAGAAGGCGGAAATTGATTCTGCTATTTGAACTACAAGGTTCGTGTAGGTGTTGGGGGAAGGAAGTGAAGCGCACCAGCAATGCTGAGCAGCAACACTGTAGCAATAATTGAGGAGTGAGGAGGAGGAGAATATTCCATTGCAAGTCTGAGTGAAACTTAGGCAGTGCTGGAATTTGGTCTAGACAGGAGAACACTTCCACATTTACATTGTCACATCTTGAAAGCTGTGGTAATCACAGATGTTTCATGATCCCCAGTGGCTGCCTTGCAGTATTCTGGTTCCACTGATGACAACTACTCGAGAGTTAAATGAGTTATAGGGATGGTTGTGCTTCTGTAATGGAGGTTGTAACAAAAGACCTCCCATTTCTGTTCAACATGGCTCAGCCAGAGAGAGGAGGAAGGCTAACTTCAACTTCTCACTTCAGAATTTGTCTTTAGGAGTTATGGGATATGTGTGTGACAGAGGAGGCTACCTCTCTTTCTTTTTTTTTCTCACACATACTGCAAACTTAGTAGTAACAAAATTCCCTGTTAAATGATTGGGAACAAAAAAGACTCTTTAGGAAACTTTAAGTCAAGTTTTACAGATTTGAAAAGGCTTTTTAAGCACAAAGCCATTCCTAATGCTGCCTTCACCAAGTAACCTGAGGTTCCTTTGGTGTGGGGAGCTCTTGCTGGCTGGGTTTACAAGCAAGCACAGCTGGAGCACATGACGCTGCGATAACATCTGGAGTTTGTAGAGAGGGAATCTTGGTAAGGAGGTTTCCAATTCTACCAGGAGATAAATTGCCCTCCATAGCCTTGGGGTTTTGAAGAACAAAATATTCCTCTAAGGATGACACCTCCACTTCTCAGCTGTGAGAAGCAGAGCTTCTGGCACAGTAAAGAACTGAATCTTTATCTTTCCTGGTTGTTATCAAAATAGTTGTGGTATGACCCACAAATTGAACATGAAACAACAGGTTTGCTTGCAAAAACTAATGCAAAGTGAGTTAATTGCTGTTCTTTTGTATATATTAGATCCAATTCTCCATTGTCCTCCACAGCCTGCAGCCATTATACACCATAAAAGTTCAGCATAGGGGAGATGTGCATGAAAATCTGTTTTAAAAGTCTTACTTTTCTCCATTAAGTTGGTAAAGATACTTGGGACCTCTATAACTGCTCTGATCTGGTATTCCCTCTTACAAGGTACAAGGTATTTTTAATTATGGTGGTAATATTTTAATAAGGCTATCAATGCCCCGGGGCCAATGCCACAACCCAGTTATTTGACATGTTGGGATGACAAGCATCTTGTTACAATGTGCAACCTTGCTAATGGCAGATTCACACTAATGGGGGGGAACCCTGGGTGTCTACAGGGCTACTGCAGCAGCTCCCATGTGACCCTTGACTCCCATTTCCAAAAATGAGGGCACAAGCACAAGAAAGGGATGAGTGTCAATAAAATCATCATGTTCCTTATCCTCTTGGGCTTGCAGATACCTGGGTGTAAATTAGAGCAGCCCCCGTGTGAAGCAAGTGTAAAGATCCCTTCAGAGCTTCCACTGTCCCACTTCTCATCTTGTACTGCACGTGGCTGAGCTGCACTGTGGTATCTAACACCAATTATCAAACCGTCTGAATAATGAGGGGGAGATGCACCTTGCCAAAAGTTCACGGTTTATTAAAATAATTCAGCCTCACAAATGAATGCATTTTGCATGCATGTTTTGTGGCTGAAAAGATTTTTGTCCCACTACTAAAGAACAGCTAGTCAGAAATAGCCTTGTTGTATTGCTCTCAGCACTATTATCTTTCTATATGTTAACTTCTCAAGCTCCAGCAAATGTTACCAGGTGTTGATGAAACAGAATTGTGAAGTGAGCTTTTAAAGGAACAGAAATAATGTAACATTAAATAATTGACCCTGTACTGTCACTGTTGGGGTGGCCTGCTTGCAGCAACATGAAATCAAGAGTTGCGTAGAAATACTGTGTGCATGCTCTGCCAGTCATGGTGGGACCATGGTGGGAAAAGGATGTCACGTGTTGGTCTCCTCCACCTGAAGCAAAACAGCAAGGCATCCTGAAACTTTTTGTCTGGGTAGTTACTCAAGTTTGACAAGGCTGACACATCCTTCACCACACCCTCTACTTTTGCATGGTATAGAAGGAATTGTGCAGTCCTGAGATGCACCACCTCCTGCTGAATTCAAAGAACTTTTTTTTTTTTTTTTTTTGTAACCCTACCAGAAACTGGTAGCATACTATTCCAGGGACTGACTAAAAGGAGCATAGCGAGTGTTCAGGGACCTGGGAACAACAGCTCTTGGCAGGCAGTGTCAGGCTTGACTAGTCTCAGGCTCTCACTGAGTGCCTTGTGCCAGTCATTCCCTGCCTTCCCCAAACCCTCCAAACACTCGCTGGAGTATATCTACATTTTAAAATGGATTGTGCTGCAGGGCACTGTAAATCTGCCCATAATTTGGCATCAGTTGTGTGCGTTTAAGATATATCTTCCCCATGAGAGGGATATCTTTGAGTAAATTGTCTGAGCCCTCTTGGTTTGTTATTAATGACATTTCAGACCATCTCTGCAGTCACTATAGAGATGTCGCTACTGGCACCAGCTGGTGAGCCTCTCTTCCCATGCAAAGACTGCATACTTGGGAGTGTTAACTGTGAATTTTCTGGGGAGAGTTCTGCCTGAGTGAAGCAAGGAAGTGGAAACTCTCAGGACTGACCCTCGTGTCCTAACAAACATGGACTTTGTGAATGCTGCCACTCAGCCTAAGCTATCGCTTCCCAGGCAGCCCTTGCGCAGGAGTGGTGGTGCATAGCAATCACCTTACAAAGGCATGCAGCCAGATTACTGGTTTGCATGTGCAAACTTGTCCTTACTGTCCAAAACTGTAGGAGTTAGTTAGGAACATAGGAGTCACCTGCTGTTTTACCTGGATGATTTGATCTCTGTTTGGAACGCCAGACCTGATTTTTTGCAAGCTACAATAATGGAAATCAGTTACCAAGTCATATTCAGATTTGGGCTTTGAATGTCAGATGTCACTGGTTATCAGTGTGTTTCAGCTATTTTAAATTTATTTGATTCTTCTCCATGCAAGGAGGACATTAAAGAGAGGATGTCATTAAATAAGCTCAGAAGATGGCATGTGAAAAAGGAGAGGCTGGCAGCTACTGTTAAAAGTTGTTAATTAACAAGCCATTGAGGGGAATTTCAGTGTGGCCTTGGGAATGCCACAAGATAAAACACAGACATCTCCCTGGTATAGACAGGGACAAGTGCAGCTTGTTAACATTCACCTCAGGTAGTGTCCTGAATAACTAAAGACCCACTACCCAGCAGCCTAAGTCTAAAAGGGCATTTGGGTACACCATTTGGGATTGGGAAGGAACCTTTTATGAAAAATAAAGAGATAGATTATGCCTACCCCTAGTATTATGTAGAAAGGAGCTTCCCTCTGTTTATTAAAACAATGTTCAGGCAGAACTGTATCCCCTTTGCCTCCTTGGAATTGCTTTCTCCTAATATCCTCATGGTGTCTGCAATTCCAAAGGAGGCGAGTTAGGATATAGGGCTGCAGCAGAGATCTTGGCTCTGGCTTGGTTTTAAGGAGCCTGGAGGGAATATTACATCTTTTTTAGACTGACTTGCTTAAAGAGGGTCTCCTAAGACCCAGACAACTTTTATGTATCCATGTCTTCAGAAGCAGAACACCACCTTATGATAAGGGAGATGAGCAAGAAACTCCAAACTATTGCATGTTACTCTCTCCTGCATGGAGTTTTCCTTAAGAGGAAAATGAGACTCTGCAGCTTGCAGTTTACTGGACATTTGCTCTCAAAAACTCCTTGAAGTCAAAGAAAGTCAAGGAACTTAGGATGTGGCCTTAGGTACATCTGGACTGGGCCTTTCCAGAAGCAGTGGAGCAAGGTTTAAGCAAGATCTTCCAGTAATGACACTGATTATTTTCCTGTAGTTGGTAGAATTTTAAGCAATACCCATGCGACTTGATCCTTCTTCAAGATAACCGAGTCCATATAGGGTAACATCTAAGTAAAATTGACTATTTCAGAAAATAAAAATATCTGTATTTACTTACTTTGTTTGCCCATGTATGAAAACAGTTTGGATAGGAGCACTGAGCCGTTTTCAGTATCAGTTCAGTCTTATCCTCTCCTCTTCATTTCAGTGGGGCTAATTGTGCAAGCAGGACCAACAGAATCCACTTGCTATTTCAGTACATTTTTCTACATGTCCAGGTAACAGTGACTCATCTAGGCCTCTGGGTGTATCACACACATGCAGTCTCCATCACAGATAATGGAGTGTCTCACTGAGCTGGCACACCTGTCCAAGCTTGAAAGGTGGGGCTGATTGGAAATGGTGCTAAAACTCAGCAAGAACCTCAAATCAATGTAATACCTTTGGATTTCTAAGTACACATACATATAAATGGACAGCTCTCAAAGGCACTTGCTGAAAAAATGCTTTGTGTTTGTATGTCTAAATAGAAGTGCCTGGTTTGAGGCATCACCACTCAAAAAAAAATCTGACTTTTAAGTACCATGGTGGCACTAACACAGTGATCTATATTTATGTTTCAAAAAGTTTGGACTGAAGTATCAAGGTGTAAAGTTCAAATTTCCCTCATTCTGCATCTCTCTCCTATTCTGCATCTGTTTTCTCCCTTTTTACTTCCTTCTTTATAGCATTAAGCCTATGTATTTGTTTTTCTTACTCATCCTGACTGCTTTTGTGTTCTGCTCCCTAATGACTTTGGAATGTAATGTCAAATCATCAAATCGTGCAGATGTAATCTGTATTCAAAAAAGCACCCCAAATCCACATACACACACACACACATATATGTATGTATGTGTGTATATGTATATATATGCACTGATATATAATGATTCACATTATATATAATACAGCATATATATTACAATACAGAAGTCACCATATGACTTCAGAGATAATAGCCAATTTGCATTCTGCCTCTTTATAGTGCTCCATACAACTCCGGGTGGTGCCATCAGGATGCCTTTCGGGACCGAACAACCCCATGTTTGCTTGGAGGAGCTCTCATGCCTCTGCTACACTGCGCCCACCACCACTGCCAGCAGCCGAGCCTCTGCAGTCTCAGTGGCATTGAGGAGAATTGCTCTCATTCAGTTTTCTCTTGAATAGTCCAGAAAGTCTTGTCCTTCTGGTGTTTGTATAGTTGTGATTTACCATCCTGTGGCCTATCACTTGCATTTAAAGTATCAGGAGAATGATCAGCGTGGGGAAGACAGAAATAGGCCCAAGAATTTATGGATGGTGTGGGTTGCTGGTGATCTCCCAAAAGTTTAAAAAACTTCTAGCACATGCGTTGTTTGCACAGCATCAGATGACTGATGTGGCTGGCTCCTGTACTGCACGTTGGGATGAAAGCCTTGGGATTATTTCAGAAAAGCTTGGCAGAATTATTCACGAGTGACTGCTGCTTCTTAAAATCTGGCTATCTTCTCTTTGTCTTCTACCAGCTTGGGCAAGTGGCCAGACTAGCTGAGGCAGTGCCACTGCGTGTAACTAAGAAATTGTTCTCGATCGACCTTGAGAGTGACCCAGAAGTCAATGGCTGATAATGAAGGCACTGCTGGGCATCCTACAGCCAACTGCCTTTGTTGACACCCTGCATACACGCAAATGTATTAAAACAATTTTGTCTCTAGGATCTGGCTTATTTTTTAAGAGTAAAGATTAACTTTCAGAGCACCTGAAGGCAAGAATCAAGAAAAACTAAGGTAAAAAGTCAGTTTAAACACCTGTTTCTGGATGTCCTCCTTCTCATGCACAAATGCAGTCAGCGCACGACACAATTCAAACATGTCATGTGCTGGTGTACAAGTTTCAGGGCTGTTTCAGAAATGAACTGGGCTTGGAGTATCGACAGCCTTCCCAAATAGGGGACCCGATGTATTTCCCAGTTTATGAAACAAACATTTACACCACTTTCCTAAACGGCACACCAGCCCTGCGATGTGCCACATCTTGGTGCAGAGACAAGAGGGCTGCCACCAACAGACTGGACCCATCCACGACGTAATGGCGTCAATTTAACTGGCACTGCCTTGCTCTGGTGACGGTCGCTTTCCGGAGCGGTGTGAGGGTGTTTGGTGTCGTGGGCACCCCTGTCCCGGCCGCCCTCACCGCAGCGCTCCCAGCTCTCAGGTGGGCCACCCGGTGCCCCGAGGCCTCTGCGCCAGCCGGGGCAAAGGGCCAGCCGGTACGTAAGACACAAGTCAAGAGGAAGTTTTTAATGGGGTCCAACCTCCACTGGCAACTTATGCGGGCAGTCCACGCACCAAGGAAGGAAGAAACACCGGTGCTAGGATCAGAGAAGCCTTGCGGTGCCCGGGCGGCCACCGGTGAGCGACGCCGCCGCCGCGGGGAGGCCGGGCCAAGCTGGGCGCGGCAGGGCGGGGGCCGAGGCCGCGGAGAAACCTGAGCCGGCCGCCGAGGAGGCGCGGAGGGCGCAGGCGAGGCGGCGGCTCCACGCCCAGGAGCGCCACTTAAAACCGTCGCCGAAAGGTGTGGCTTCGCCTTTCCTCTGCTGGCGGGGAGGGGACGTGACTGGATCTCCGCTCTTGCCGCTGCCGCCGCCACCAGCCTCCGCCACTGCCCTCGCAGCGCCCCTGCCCTCCCCTCACCTGCGAGCCGCGCTGATCCCCGGCGCTCGGCCCTTGCCCGGCGGGCTGCGAGGGAGAGGGGACACCGCGGCGGGCCCTCCCGGGGGTGAATGCCTTTCCCCTCGTCGGGTCTGGGACAGTTTCCCCGTCGCTTTCCCCATCGTTCCCTCTTCCCCCGGGCGGCGGCCCCCCTAGCTCCCCCGCCGCCATGAGCATCAACGGCGGCTCGCACCCGCGGATCAACACCTTGGGCCGGATGGCGCGGGCCGACTCGGGCACCGACCTGCGCTACGAGATGAGCTCCCATGTGGTGGGGGGCGGCGGCGGCGGCGGCACCCATACCCACAAGACCTACTACTACCAGAAAACCTACGGGGGGGATTACGCCTCCGACGGATACGGGTAGGTGCGGGCCGGACCGGGCCGGGCCGGGCTGGAAGGGAGAGGGCCCCGCCGGCCCCGCTCCCTCGGGCCCGCCTTACGAGAGCTGCTGTGAGCCGGCTCCCGCTTTAATTTCCGAGGTGTGCAAGGTTGCAAGCCTCTTTTTTTTACCTCCCTAAAGAGACTAACTTCTAAAAGGCTTTTAAATGCAAGCTAAGAACTTACAATTTTTTATTTTTTTAAAAAAACTTTTGGTGGGGACTCTGAAGAGAGTAACAGAATAAAGAGGAGAATGGTAACCTCGGTGGCTCCCCTTTGCGCTCTGGGGTGTAAATGTGCCTGTGCTGGCCCAACAGTTCTCTGCTGGTAAAACCCCGCTTTGCTTGGTGACACAAAACAAGCTGTACTGAGGTAAATTCCTTTGTCCCTCATCCATCCCGGCTCCGTTCTCACTGTCCTCACCAGCAGTTGCATAACTAGGGCTGTGAAACAATTTTAACGAGTGGGAATCATTCGCTTATTTTTTAGTTTGTTTCTATCTTGTGCAAGGCCCAGGAGTTTAAAGCCTTGGTCTTTTATGCAACAAGCCCTGATATTTGGTGGCTGGGGATCAAAGATAGAACCTTCTTCCCCCACCTCTCCCTTAACTTTCTGCTTGCCGTGTTGCTGCGAGCACAGTGAAGATCTTGCGGGCAGGGTAGCGGTTGTGGATCCTGGTTTGGAGAACACCTGCTTTCATGGATGTAGCTGTACCAGCAATCTGCGCAGATCGATTCTGGCAAAATAAGTGCAGTGGTCATGAAGACTTCTTCATTAATCCCCTTGGCTGGGAGTTCACAGGACTGAAAAGCAGGCACCAGTTACAGTCACGGAAGGAAATGGCACTGGTGCATGATACAGTGTCTATACAAAACACTGCTGGTGATTTTCTTTTTTTTTTTTTTTTAAAAGGGAATGGCTCCATTAAACCTGTTGGTCTAATTATTGGTGCACTGACTTAGGAATTGATTCAGAAGTGCTGTTGTGTGGTACGTGTAGAATTTATCCCCTACTTTAATGGATAGTACATCATTATTAGATTGCAGAAGGATAAGAATTAAACATATATGATAAATAAAGAGCAGGTGAGAACAGACAGGCTTTATTAAATCAAGCAGATCTTTAAATGGCTGTAGAGAATCAGGATTACGCTAGAGAGCACAGAGAGCTCTGTTTAGGTACGTCAGTCCTGTTGCTAGAGGATCACTGACTGAAAGACAAAACTTGCATTCTACCTATTTTTTATTACTTTGCCTGGTTCTTAGTTTTAGTTCTTCATTTGACTTTTGGTTTGGTGCATGCACAGGTAAGTTGATGAATTCAGCTATAGGATGTCTACTTACTATTTGCAGTAGTAGGAGAATACCTATTTATTGCTATGTAATTAGAACAATTCAATAGTTTACCGTGGGAGAGTGCACATACTAGGAATCCAAAATGCCATCATTGCATTGCATTTGTGAGGATCTGTTTTGCTACTGCTACCTTTAGTGTTTGCAAGAGACAGATGTGAAAAATTAATGGGAGAACATGCTACTTCTAGGCTCTTCTCTTTTTTTTTCCAGGCTTACTCTGGTGCAACTATATTGGATTCACTAGAGTGACTTCCCTGTTATTCCTGACTTTCACTGGAGGAGAAATATCTTTCTTTAATTTAGTAGTCTTTGGTTTTTTATTACATATTTTAAACCAATCCATAGTTTGTTAGGCTCTTCTTTCTTTAGTATTCAGTGGTGGCGTAGCAAGAACAGAAGGGACAGACTTGATCAAGAGGTTAAGAACCTTGTATCAACATCCTGTCACTTACTTCCTATAACATAATATTGGTATCTCCTTTTTTGGAAGGCATACCTGACGACGAGGTTGCAATGAAACTTCCTGTTCACTTTCTTGTGAGGCTTCTACATGGAACTGAAGACCCCTGTTAATGAGATCAAAATATATATATAAAACATACAATTTTTAGTATATGAAAACATCTGACCATACAAAATAAGTAATTATTTGCAAAACAATATATGTGTTTACACCTTATTAAGTTGCATAGGTGTATCTTTAATCAGTGCTGATTTAAAATAAAATACCCCCCACAATACAAAATGAGGGTGGTGTTGCCACTTAATGAAAAAAAGCAATCACGCCTGATTTTGCACATGCACTGTGTGCAGAAAATCCTATGCATGTTGTGCTCGCAAGGATCAGGGCCATCATCTGTGGAACTGGTTTTAATACTTCCGTTCAGCCTGATATCTTCTGTGCTAAAGTTTAGTGGCAGTTACTGAACTTACAAAACTGAGGCTTCTTTTTCCAATGGGGAGGATTACTGTAGCTTAATTTTAAATGCAGTAGGATTCAACTTAGGGTCTAGTCTTGTAAGTTTTTGGGGCGTATTCTGCCGAACAAGTCTGTGCTGAGTATTACATTACTCACAGAGCAATATAAGACGCTCCCTACCCTTAGGGCTCAGCAAGGTGCTTTTACAACATTCCCGGTTTCTTCTGGCTTGGGAACTCAGGATGAGCTTCGTCCACAGTACAGATACTCAGCTTGAGAGTGAGTCACACACTCCTAAACTGCCAATTCATCAGTCAAATATTTATCAATGTCATTGCTATGGAGAGAGAAAATCTGATATGCTGTGAGAGAAGGAAAAAAAGTGGCAAGTTGTACAGTTTTATTTGTCGTTGCTGAGATTAGGAAAAAAAGAAGCCTAGGATTCATGGTCGCCATGTGATATGAAAATAAATTAATGTACACAATTCTGCTTGCGAGTTAATGTTAACTTCTGTGCTTTAAGTTAAAAAAGCAGTTAGAGATTCACGTCCAGTTCCCTGATGTTACTTTCAGGGACTAACAGAAAAGACAAAGTAAACTTGGAGAAAACAGGTTCAAAGCCAAGTTTTTGCCCTTCCCATCAGTCTTGCAGGGATCTGTAGGGTCCTGGCTAAGCTGAGCAGTTCTAGGGCTGTCTGTCCCCTTTGAGCCCCTTTGCCACAGCATTGCACCGAAGGGAAAAACTGCCCTGGTGACAAACAAAAACATGGGCAGACAGAGAGACAGAGAAGGAATGTGTCTGAATTGCTGCCGAATACCTGCCAACGCTGGCAGAGCCTGTACTGTGATCGAGCTGGCCAAGAACCAGGTTTCAGCAACAGCTGGTGACGCTGCCACGCCATGAGAAGAAAACCAGGTTGTACCTATCCCAATTTACCTTTTCATAGGTATGTGCATTAGATTTCAAACTACATACCTTTGCAGGTGTGAAAGCTTCTGTCGGGCAAGGGATTTGCTGGCGTTTTGAGCAGCTGATCTCCAGCAGAGGTGTATTTCCATGGTCCAGGCTGGACCCTGCATTTGGCACCTTCCTCTCCCAGAGCTGGAGGTGGGAGAGGCAGCATGTCTGCAGCCTGCTGCGCTGGGCAGGTATGGCCTTTAGAAACAGTGCCCTTACTCCTAATACTGGTGGGAAAAAAGTGTGAGGATTTTCTGTGAATAGGTGTGGCAGGCTCTGTTGTGAAACTCTGCTTGCTTTAAAGGCACTTGGCCTCAAGGGTCTTAAAATTTCACCAGTGACTCCTTTTAAATTTTTGCACGTTTCTATGGTATTTGGAGCCTGATCGTGCAAGATGCAGACATCTTTTGAGGTTTCCTGTCATTGTGCCTTAGTCTGTGTGTATACTCAGCAGATGGGACCAGTTTGGCGAGGCCATGGTGTGCCAAAGCCAATCCTTGTAAGAGCAGAGACATACGGGGAGAACCCAGGGATGAAACTCTTGGTAATTTCTGACGCTTGCATTCACCTTTGAGCAGAGGGAAAGAAAGCTGGTTTATAGTATTTTAATTTCTGGTTATATTCCTGTCGATATTGTGATTTGCCACCTTTTATCAGCATATGCCTGTGCATTTTCGGGGAAACACAGCCCCATCTGGCAGGCGGTGGCGGACGGGCGGTGGTTTATTCCCGCAGTGTGTGCAGGCTGTGTGCTGGGAATGCAGAGTCCAGGTCAGGTTTTTCTTCTGACTTGCCTACCCTGGGCATACCAGGTAATCCCTTGATGAATCTGTTGCTTGTTCAAACAGGTTTGTGTGGATGGGGGGAAAAAAAAAGAAGAAGAAGAAGTTCTATTGTTTTGCTCTCATTGTTGAGTTATGGGAGTTGCTTGATACTTTGGATCTGCAAAAAGAGCTTTTTTTAAAGCTTCCTTTACTTTTTGAAAGAAAAAAAATGTTTTGAATTTTAAAAAGGCTAAGTGTTTTGTGGAGCAATCAGAAAACGTAACAAGGATTATTCTGATTTAGTTTAAATCGGATCTTTGGGCCAAGAGCGTCCCATTTGTGCTTCCAAAGCTTTAAGGAGCTGTGAAACTGCTGGAAGGTTCCACAGAGGATGTGCTTCTCCGTGTGACCTTCACCCTGTTTCTCTAGACAGTAATCGCCCCCTGGATACCACAGCAGCCTCTTGATGTGTACTAACAAAGTCAGAAACCAGAGCAGTCTCCAGGTTGCAGGCATTTATGCTGGGGGTGTGCAGGTCTTCAGCAGCAGGAGGCAAATGAGAAAGCAGAAGGGAGCTGACTTTCTTCCTTGTCCCTCAGGTTCTGCAGTAATGATGACTCAGTTGGGCCTGTAAGGGTGCAAGCCGAGTGTTTACACAGGATATATAATTTATTAAAAATGTATCGCTTAGGAAATCTTTCCACTGCTTGAATAGTCAGCCTTGCTGTGTTCCAGCGACGTGGGCACAGCTGGGTTTGCTGTAACTCTCAGTCCTCATAACTCATCTTACGGCCTTGAAAGCATTTCTCAGTCCCATTTACAAAAAGCAGGAATAGTTATTTCTTGTTTCTGTAGAGCTGGGGGGTCTCCTGAGGATCACTGGTACCACTTAACTGTTAAATGCAGTCCTAGTTCAGAAATTGAAGATTCACTGGTAAGGAAAGGGCTGAGTTTAGCTCAGGTGGGGTAAATTGCAGCAGGGGGATGTTGTCTGAGCTACTGTCCTACCCAAAGCCCGGTGGCAGCAGGGGTTGGGCTGTCCTCTTCATTCTCTGGGAGAGCAAGAGCGCGGTGTAGCAAGGCAGCTGTATTCTGTCTTGGCATACAGCAAGCAGGGTGGCTCCAGTATAGGATGATGACAACGTGAAGATGCCATGCCTTTCCTAGGGCTCTTCTGGCAGTAGAAAGACACAGAGCTACAATTTAAGATCCCAAATAAAAGTGATTCTTCTGTGTTTTGAAGTATTCTCATAATTTTAAAACAAAGACACTACCCACCTTTGTTTTTCTTTGTTCCTTTAATAATTAATGACTATTAAAACTAAATAATTTTAATAAAGAACCCAGTTTAATAGTGTATTTTTGAAATTCATGAGTTGCCTTCAAAATAAGTGTCACAGTCTAAAATTTTGAGTTGTAGGGACGAATAGGTAGTTAAGGTCTGAAGCAGTTCAGGTTGTTTCACTCAGTGCTGTTCTGCGGAGTTTACAAAACCAAAGCAGTACAGCAAATAGTCAGATTCTTGCAAATGCGTATATTTATTAGTAGGAGTCCCTGCATTCTTGTGTTACAAGTCCTGCTGAAAGAAGACCAAGCTCCAGTTCTTTTCCTTTCCGCTGGAATGGTTGAAAATGTACGCTGTATTTACGGGGGTGCAGTAAACCAAGCAAAAAACACACTGTGTGGTGTGCCTATAGTGTTTGGTGCAGCAGGATCCTACTGACAGGTTTGAGCTTTACATGCTGCCAGAGTTAAATCAAATTGTCATCATAACAACAGTAGTTGTTACAATGACCAAACATTACTCTAAACTTGTTCAGTTTCATCTAAACAAAATCAGACGAAGCAAGAGAGACATTGACAAAATACCACCTGTAGTAACCAGCTTAATCTGTGTCCTGTGAGGATTGTTGGGGTCCTGTATCTTTCTGAGGGACATAAATGTGTTTTATATATGATCTAGGTTACATAACTGTACTTTGAAAATACAGCTTTGTTCTTGCCTTCATATTACGATGCCATGTACCATGTTCAGGGTTAGGATTTGCCTTAGTTTTAGTCCAGTATTTGTTTTTTCCTTATGCCGTTGTGTTGGATATGGTTTTCCTTTGGCTGGCTGTTTCCTTCTGCCTCAAGGTTGGACGTCTGCTTACTCTGCACTGGGGTTTCTGCTTTGATCTACTCATTTCCATTAAAGGCCTGTTGCCTTCAATAAGAGGAATATTACACTGAGGGCCTTTGAAACTGCTTATGAAATACTCTCCTGTCACATGGTGAAAAGTATTGAAGATGTGTCCATGTGAGATGGTGCTAGTGCCATCTGATGTAGCAACCAATATATGTTGAGGTATCGTCTTGCTAAGTGTTTTTATTTTCTAAACTCAGAGGTTGATTTATGCCCTTCTTGAGTATGTTTCTAGAACTAAATCCTCTTCGGAAGTGAAGTCTTTGAGTCCTATTGACTTGGTGGAGCTATGCCATCAAACTTCAGCTCCCATACCAGCATCTGCTGTCTCTGAGTATGCTCCGTAATCCAGCGTAGCTCCATTTGGTCTGCCGATGGGTTTGAAAGCCATTAGCTCACTCAGTGTCATCAGCTGCCTTTAACAGGCTGCTACCTTTTCACCCGTTATCCTAGTAATGATCTCAGTATTTTGACTAGCAAAACAGTTAGTTGTTTAACAGCAAAACTAACATCCAAGGTGTTAAAAGCAGCATTGATGAAATACTGTGCTCTTCTCTGATTTCAGTTTGTGTTGCTTCAGCTTCTGCCATTATTTTGGTTATGTCTTTATTTACTAGATTCGAGAGCCTTTCTTCTTGTGAAGGTCCCTGTGAACTGTAAC
This sequence comes from Balearica regulorum gibbericeps, assembly GCF_011004875.1. Taxonomy (NCBI): domain Eukaryota; kingdom Metazoa; phylum Chordata; class Aves; order Gruiformes; family Gruidae; genus Balearica; species Balearica regulorum. Next base: position 95,771,047 of record NC_046185.1, read on the forward strand.
GAAGTAACTTGTAGATCTTTATTTGAAGATCTAAATAGGGTGTGCTTAAGCCTCCCACTTCAAGGCATCCGGCCTTTGAAACAGTTTTGTGCATCTATATTAAACCACCTTCAGTTTTCCAACTTTTTTATTATTTGGACAATAATTCTGGGTGTGGTATTCTAACATCATTGGGATGAACACAAAATACTTGTAATTCTGCTTTTTCTATGTTTTAAATTGTTTTCGTAGTTTGATTTATTTGAAAATAACTTTTCTTCATCATTTCTTAGAGTGTTAAATATGACAGCCATTGTTTAAAACTCCTCTCAGTGTAAAGTGAAGTAATGCCTTTGAGGTCAGTGAAGTTACGCTGAAGCCAGTGGAGATACGCTAATTTATTACAGTAGAAGTCTGGTCCCCATCTATAGTTCTTTTGGCTTTAATGGATATCCGGCATTTATAGCTGTCAGGAGATGATTGAAAAAGCGATTGAAGAAAAAAATATTCTTCTGATGTTCTAAAAAGAGAAAATTGCTTGGAAGGTTCCTCTCTCTTCTTTATTATGTTTCATTCATGAGAATAATTGCAGTATAATTAAATGTAAATTTCAAATGCAGTCAGATACTTCTAGATCCAAACACAACAGCGGTGCCTAAGGAGAAGGAATGATTTGGAAAAGGAAGCTGATAGGAAGCCTGGCACAAAGTCAGACCCCTATGTTATTTTTCACAATTGCTTTCTTTAAGCTGTTTCCAAGATATACAGGGGTGCATAGCACAGTAGGGCGCAGCGTTTGTGCAGCCAAGGGGTCACAGTTCAAGCCATGTGTACAGCTTGTTTTAAGGCACCCAGTGTTTCTCCAGTCCTCTCTTTGTGTCTTTGAGGGTCTACCCCTCAGTATTGAGGGAAGCTGGTGAAAAGTTGCTCAAACTTTTTCCACTTGTTCAAGAAGAGCTGATAGGAGAATGATGAAGCACCAACTGCACACACTGCAGAAAAGCTCTTAAAAATATACCTTTGAATGTTTCTCTCCACTGCAGTGATTTTTCCCAAGGACAGCCCTGCCAAGTTTTTTACATTGTCACAATTCCTTTTGTGAAGGATGATCAGAGTCTGTTGAAGTCAGTGGAAAGATTTCCATTGAATCCAGATGACTTGCTGGCTCTGAACTGGACAGGTTTGCAGCGATAGTCTTTTTGATGGAAGGTTTGGGCCTTCAGTGATTTGTAATGGAAAAGGTTACCTACTGTGAGCACAGGAGTTAGAAAACTAGGCAAGGCTTAGAAGCGTCTTAGTTTCTTACCATCTCTTAGTAGTGGTTTATTTTAGTTTCACTGGCAAATGCTTTGGTTTGGGAGCTGCCTGGGCTTGCTAGGGAGCTCTGATTCCATCAGCAAGGAATGGTTCCTCGCTTGAAGCACCTCACCCACGTTCAACTAGCAGTGGCTCGCTTTGGTGGCTGAATTTCAAATGCTGGAAAAGCAACCTTCTGGCGGTATGGATGCAGTAGATTGTGTGCAAGACAATAACAACCCTGTTCTCTGTCTTGGCACTCTAGTGTTTTCGGTTCTGGAGTTTTACTTGGAACCCCCAAACTCCCAATTTATTTATTTGTAAGAAAGCATGTCCTCTAACTCCAGCCCCCACATCTGTTTTTGTAGTAGCTTGTGCACATTGCAATAGCTTTTTAAGATACTGCACTAGCTTCATGCATTTCCACTGATAAAAGAGCCCTTCCTATACTTGTATGGACTTGTGTGCTCATGCGCTTGTGTAGCAGAGGATCCTGCTTTCCTTTTATGCTCTGACATTCAGTGGTTAGTGTGATAACATGTACAATGACATCATGCAAAGGCTATGTTCTAATGTATTGACTTTAACAAAGATCGTGAAAAATTTATTCTCACTGTAATACTGCCAAAGTTTTGTCTATGAAAGCTACCAATACCTGGAAGAAAACCTTTCTCCTCTATGGCTTGCCAGTTTCCACCTTTTGCGCGATCCTGTGGCGAAGTCAGCCCATGCCAGCTGTTACAGAATTATAAAGTGGCTCTGCCACCGTGGAATCAGCATTAAAACTTCACAGTGCAATTATGCAGGAGGGCCAGATAAAGCGTGTGTGTCTCTGTGAAGCTAAACGAGGTGGATTATTCCATGTAACTTCCCTTAGCTGTTCCAAACTTCTGTTTCTCATGTCTCTTCAAAATGTGTGATTACTCTGTACTTACTTCACCATCTTTTTCTCCCCCACAACAGTCAGAATGGGACCTGTACAGTGTCCAGACGCCAGAACACCATCCAGGAGCTTTTGCAAAACTGCTCGGATTGCCTGATGAGAGCTGAGCTCATAGTACAACCTGTGAGTGCTTCTTGTTTTTCTTATCAAAAGTGGTTATGAATATTACAGGGAATGAATGCTGCATTGTTATCTGGACTCACAGGCTCTGGTGCTTCATCTCTTTTCTCCCCTTTCAGCTGTTTGTATGGGGCAACTGGGAGTGGACTAGCACACTGCCTTCCTAGGTCTGCCTCTTCCATCTGCACTCAGAGTTCGGTAAAACTGATTTCCGATTAAGAAAGGGGGGACTTGATTTTAAAACCCCCCACCCTTAAACCAGATTCTATTGCATCTTATTTTTTCGTTTTTGATCAAGGCCACTGTCTGTGTAAACAGCTGTATAGTGTTATGACCACTTACACTCTCTTAGTGTGTCCTGTAGAATATAGTCATCATTTTCTGAGCCATAATGAACCTGAACCACCATAGGAAAAACCTTCATTACCTTTATTTTATTTTTCCAGATGATTCCTAAAGAAGTATATGAAACTAGATTAAAGTCTTCTTGACTGTTTCATCTCAAATGTACACAGATGATCTTTGCTGTATGCTACACTGATATAACCCATAGTGCCTGGGGGTGGGTTATTTGCTGACACTAGATTCAGTTCTCGCAAACATGGGATGTCCTCTGTTCCTGCTGAAGTCAGAGGAGGTGCAGGGTGGTGAGTGCATCCTGCTGCTAAGGCCACTGAGATCCGAAACCCATCTGTAGTTCTGGCAGTAGATGTGATTCATTGCACATTTTTGGACCCTCTGTGGACAGAAAATTCTTTCAGGAATGAACTCTGTGGTTAGCAGTTCACTTCCTTTTCAAAGATACAGCACGTGTGAGTGTGTTTATATAAAAATCAATGCCAGAGTAAATACTGCCTCTTGTTAAGGATTAATATTATTCCAGTGAAGTTAAAAGAAAGTGATGTTTAGTTCCAGCTTGCTGCCACAACATGCATTGCTTACTTTTTTTTTCCCCCCTTTTCTTTCTGAGGGGCAAAGTAATGAAGTCCATCAACATTTTCTTTGCAAAATCAAATCACAGCTGGGTTATGTTTTGTTCAGCATGGCTGTATCAGTGTGGGAGAAGATCAAAAAGCAGTTTCTTCCTACTCAGAGCACCATGACCATGCTGGTCCACTGCAGTGAGAGGGTGCACGGAGAATTTGTCTAGACAATGGTTGATAAGATGGGTTGCAAATGTGATGGGGCATGGAGCTGGTCCCAGGCAGACGGTGTGTAGTCTGTGTTTTTGCAGGGAAGGAAAGTCTTGGAACCTCAGGGAAATTTCTGAAAAATGGGAAGCAATATCCCCCAACTCCCACTAGGACACAGTGTTTGCTTCTTGTCCACTAAACACAAAAGCATAAGGTCTTAAAAACTTAGCGCACCATGTGAAGCCTTGGCTCCACCAAAATAAACATCAGGATATGCTGTTCTTTATGGAAAGATTTGGTTGGTATTATGTTCTAATAATTTTCTTTTATATTTCATTTGTTATAAGGACTTTCCAATGACTGTGGCAGAGACCTGGCAGTTGAAACCTGCCATGCTTCTTAAAAATAATTGGTCCTCATAACAGCTCTTAAAATGACCAAGCTGAAACTTAGGTGATGAATATTTAATTTAATCTCCAATCTCATTTTTTTTGTTTTGTTTTTTTTTCTCCTTTTAGGAGTTGAAATATGGGGATGGTGTCCAAATTAGAGGGAACAGAGATCTGGAAGAGTGTTTTGCGCAGGCAAATGACCAAATGGATATCCTGGATGGGCTGATCAGAGAGATGAGGCAGATGGGCCAGCCCTGTGAGATGTATCAGAAAAGGTATTGTCGGAGAAGAGCTGGGGGAGGGAATGTGGCTAATAGAAGTTTGTGGTGTCTCAAGTGCTCACTTTTCCCGGTGTTGCAGGGTGTGGCAGAAATCAGTAAGGTGGAACTGAACCTGTTTGGGGCATGCTCACATGAAGACAGGCCTTGCAGTGATATATGTCTTACAGAATTTCATACCTTGGTTGTCCCCTTGAAATTTTAGTCAATATATTTTTTCCACAGCTTGTGCTTTCAGCACTTTGTTTTGAATACTTGGTGGTCCAGTAGGAGAGATGAATTGCGTTGTCTCCATGCTTTCTGGGTGTTTTCCTCAGGATGGTAACTGGTTCCTTCCCTTTCAGGTTGCTTCAGCTTCAAGAGCAAATGCGTGCCCTGTACAAAGCCATCAGCGTTCCCCGTGCCAGGAGGGCCAGCTCCAAAGGTGGTGGTTGTTACTCTTCTCAGAGTGGCTCAGGCTGGGATGAGTACACAAAACGTGTGACAAGTGAATGTTTAAACTGGATGCGGCAGCAGAAGGTAAATCTGTGCAAAATCCAGAGACAATGCTAAGACCTGGTGGTGTCTATGAATGTCACCTCACGTGCAGTAATGTTTTGGGTGCCAGTAGGAAATTAAAAGTACACATGAATGCTCATACATTATTCCAAGTTCCTCTTTTTACCTTTTTTTATTTGCAATATTGTACATATAGTGAGTTTCCACTGAAATACAAACATGGATTTGGGGTCGTCTTTGCAGAGGAAAAAGTGTGGAATTTAAAAGCTAAATGAGACACAGCTGTTAACGTAACAAAAGGCATTGGCATGTTTGCATTAGAGATTATTATGCTCAATATTTCCTTCCTTCCTGCCACAAATTTCCTTTATGATTCATATTTATTTTAGCCCTTTACACAGATGGGACCAGCTTCACAGTTTGAACCATTATCCAGTATTTTTACAGTTGCTCTCCCCTTCTAACCTATCCTTATCACAGTGGTAACCAGAAGGTAGAGCTGATGATTGCCACAGGACTTGACTTTCAGAAGTCACTGCCAAAATAGCAACTTCAGCATTTTTGTGTGTATCTCTTGCATACACAGAATAAATTTACGTATGCACAGCTGTTGCTGGTGTAACCCGGAGTAAAAAACACACTTTGAGCGCCTGTAGCCTGTTTTTGTGCTGCTGAAGTTGTGTTTGTGGTTGAACAGCCCTTTCCAAGAGACAGGTAGGGAGGATAGAACAAGGTGGCTGAAGCTAGAATTTGCAGGCTCCTTCTAAGCTGAAACTGCATTATTTTTATCTCTCTTTATTAGGTTGTTGCTTAGTGATCCTGTCATTGTTATCTGCATATGGTGTTTGCCAGGTGGCTGCTATGCAAACCAGATGAGGCGGGGAGAGCTCTGTGCAGTTGCCATACTTCTACGTGAGCGCAGGTCATAGTCTAGGCTTTGAGTGCCCTCCCATAGTGTGGCATGTTCTGGGGGAAGAAGGGGAAGTGGAGATGCACTTCTTGAGTGGTAACATGTATAAGTGTCGTGCCAGGAGAGCAACACCAGATATGATTGCTCTACACATACCATGGGAGAATAGGCTAATTGTCACAGCTGCCGCGGTTTGAGGAGTGATGTTGAAGAGACACTGGGCATGCTTCCAGTGATGAAAGACCATGAACATGCTGCACCTCCCAAAGATGCCGCGTGACACCCTGCTCAGACACCCCTTGCTAAGCACAGGGAGCGTAAGCAAGTGGTTTAGAGTTTTCCCACGCAAAACCTCCTGTGAAAGTAAAAGGCTCTCTCTCGCCCTTCTTCGATCCTGAAGGCAAAGCCAAGGTCGGCCCAGTAAGCACTTAGCTCCCTGTTGGGCTTTTGAGATACTTTGGTTTTAGGGAAAATTTTTATTTTGAACTTTTGCGCCTCTCTGTGTCCCGTTACCAGCTCACATTGGGACTAGGATAATGTTTCCCTTAGTAATGTGGTGAGATGTGGGGAAAAAGGTCTGGGCAGCTGTAGTTTACTGCCAGTGTTTTTGTGTTTTCTGTCCGGATGGTTTGCTGACAACAGAATCAGGCGGTAGGAGGGTTCGTCAAATTTCCAGTGCAGAATTAGGGAAAGCAGTGAAATCCAGACAGCCTTTGTTCACGTACTGGTAGCCAGCCAAGACTGCTGCTGTTGCTACAGACTCTTTAGACTGTTTAAATATAACAAGAAGGGTCAAAGTCCTGTAACTTTCAGATGGTTGAATATAAAATGGTTTTATTTCTTGGATTGTTTTCAATCCTGCCTTTGAACCCCAATGCTTGAATGTGGTTCAGGCTTTATTGTCATCGGTTTACTCAGAGATTTGGCTCCAGGCTGGTAATTACCAAATTCAGTCCCAACCCAAGATTAAGATACCTATTGCTTACTGTGCGCATGTGCAGACAGGCATTCAGACAGAGACAGAGTGTGTTTTAAAGCGTAAAAGATGATTTGGAGTTTGAGGAGTCGAATTGTGAATTCAGTAGCTTTTAATATTTGAAAATAAGGAAACAAAGAACTACAGTCAGATAGTTTTTGAGTTAGTAATTATCCAGGTTTATTACTGTTTTTTCAAAGGCTGTTTATACAGATTTTCACTCAGCATCCTACAATAAATTTTGCCAAAATGCAAGACAAACAACACATTCTATAGTCATTTCAGTTTATCTTCTGTTTTTTTCATTTAGTTTAATTGCATTTAACTGAAATTACTGGAGTTTACATGAGCGTAATTAAAATGGAAATGTAGTATACTGGGCTACAGAACTTGACTCTGGGTGTTTTCACAGGAATTGCATGAATAGCATTGTTTGATAAAGTAATAATTTCTTCTCAGAGTGATAAGGTTGTAGCTGTACTGTAGAACATAAAAGAACAGTTTGGTCCAAAGAAAACAGATGAAAACCTGTATTGAGCATGCTTTGTCTAGTCTAATTTTAAGCAACTTACATATTTTTCCTCCTTTGTTTCTTCTACTTTGGGAGCCTGTCACAGAATTAAGCAATGGCAATGTTAATAAATTATAACTCCCTATTCTGAACTTCCCTTTGTTCAGTTTTACTCTCTGCTACACAGTCATGTTTCCTTCCATTCAATTCCTTTATGCTGCGATTTAGATAACAATGTTGGAAATGAAAGTACAAACACTGTCTCCTGCTAGGCTGAAATGGAACTGGTGAAATGGGGCTTTGATGCAGCATCCATCGAGCAACAAATTGGTGACCATAGGAGGACTCACAATGCCATTGGTGACTATCGCTGGCACCTGGACAAAGTCAAAACAGATCTGGTAATTACTGTCTTCCCTTACACATTGTTTATCCTAGATTTATATCATTGGCTCACAGGTGTTCCACTACAAAAAGGAATGCTGAATAGCTCAGCTTCTCTTCAGAAAGCACGTATGTCATGATAGCAACCACTTTCAACCCTAATATTTCATTATTATTTTGTGTTCCACTTCTTTTCCCAGAATTTTAAAGTAGCTAGTTAACATTTTGTTGTTGTGTACTAAGGCTGGCAATTAAATATATATACATTTTTTGTGAGAAGAATGGCTAAGAATGTTTATTCTCAGTTTCTGTCTAGCTACATTAAGGGAAGAAAGTGAAAGGATAAGGTGGGTGCTTAGATGCAGCCTTGAGTACTGAGGCAATTTCTGTGAAAAATGTCCAAATTCTGGACTAAGGTTAGAGCTTTTCTTAGATGTGGGCTTTTTCATGTGGGTTTTTTTTTTTTTTCCCCCCTCCTTTTTTGCTCCTCTGATGCTTCTGATCGCCTCTGGATTTTGTGATTGAAATAAAGAAGTTACTGAAAATGCAGTGTTTAACTTCCTCCACTATCAAGACCAGCACCTAGGTATAGGAGAGAGGAGGCTTACTTCATTTCCATTCTTCTTTTCTGTTATTTGCTCACATGGACAGGAGAAGAGAGAGTTTGAATCTAAAGAGAAGGTATTTTGTTCTGGAGCTCTGATCTCTCAGCCAAGCTGAAGAGTGGAAGGGATGTTACTCCCTTTTCCCTTCTGCTTGTTCAAATAGGAAAGGTGATGGTCTGGCCCCATGGGATCCCAGTTCCAAGGTTCTGCAAGTTCCCAGTCATAGAAATGAGAATAAAAATTGTAGCCTCCTGCTCACATAATCTCCAAAGCTAGCTCTAGGACTAGTCAGGTCCTCACAAATGTCTAAGAGTTTGGAACAGAAAGAGATGCAGTTTCAGGAGCTGTTTTGGTATTACAGGGATTATGTGCAACCTTCTCTATGTACTAAGCATCCCTGAGGGAAGCAAGTTTGTCCAGGCCTTGGTTTTATACTTCTTATGGCCCTCCAGTCATGCTGATCCGCTACGCACCTGTCTCTTGCAGGCATTTGCAGGTTACCATCTATAGTTACAACGTTATGATACTATTACTGTAAAGGAAATATCAGCAAATAGACAACTTGTACAAGGTTCACTAAATATTTGCTGTCTTTATTTCAGCGGGAGAAGGCTGCAGTTCATCAGCTGGAGGAAGAATATGAAGGACTGCTGGTGAGCATGAGATGTGTTCATGTCTAATAAGCTCTGTGATGAATGCTCTTTTTGCTTTATTAACACTGGTGTGGTAGTCAAGGGACACTTCAGGTTTCAACAGAGTGACAGATGCATATTTAAATAATTTTGTTCAGCAGTAAACTGACAGTGCTTTGTAGTTTCTATAAGGTTCAGTTTGAGTCATGAACTTGAGATTAATTCATTACCTGGTGTATAATTGACATACCTTCAAAAGATAGTTTCTAGTTTGCACCTGGTGAAGGGAGTTGATCGCTAAGCAAGTGAAGAGTAGAACTCTACCCCCTTAATGGGAATAAATGTAGCGATGAAGTTAGTCTATATATGAAGCTTACAAAGTTACTCAAAGGTGAGACTAGAACCAAATTCCATGTAGGACTGTGTGTCTTCTCCACTTTGGATCTTCATGTAAAGTACAGTGAGAAACTTGTGCAAAAGGTAGATTTAACCCTTGGGACTGGAAGCTGATTCCTGTACAAGCAACAGGATTTTTATTATGATGTGAGGACAGAGAAGGAATTTTTTCATGAAGTGCCATCTGTGCAAAAGGTGCTGCTACAACATCAAGGATGCACTATGAGCAGCATATGCAAGTAAAAATGATGTTAAATGTTCAGGCATTTCTGTTTTCCTCCATGCCTTTTTGTTTACCTGCCTACATATCTGCAGCACTTGTGTTTGAAATTACTTTTGGAACCTGCTGACTTAAGTTCCCCGTGTTCTGTAAATCCAGACACGTTGTCCACTGTCCATTGCCAGCAGGTTTCATAGCTTTATAAACCCAGGCACATTATCTGCTGTCCATTGCCAATAGGTTTTACAGATGTGTGTGCTTTTTTTAAATGTTATTTTAGTTTAAAAAAAAAAAAAAGGGGCATGCTGTGCTCTTGGCTTCCCCTTCACCCAGCACAGGCATTTCTGGGTTTATGGTTTCTCATTGATGGAATTCCTTGCAGAAATACTCCTTTGAGAGAATGGATCAGCTCCGTCAATTCCAGAACCTCATCCAAGCCACCAGCAGAGAGATCATGTGGATCAATGATTGTGAGGAAGAGGAGCTTCTCTACGACTGGAGTGACAGGAACACTGACATTGCCAGGAAGCAGGAGGCCTTCTCTGTAAGGCTGCTCAACCTCCCTATGCTTTCCGTGGGCCCTCTTTTGGGATAGTGAAGGAGGAACAGCCTGGCTCAGGGGCACTGATCACGAGACAGGCGTTTCTTCACTCTTTTTTGAAGTTCCTGAGGATTTTATTAATGCTTTTGGATTAAGTACTGTGTGACAACCTTTTGAGTCAAGATTGGACATCTATTGGAAGAGTGTGCTCCCATTCAACCAGTGGTCTTGATTTCTTTTGACCTTGGAAGCTGGCCTTATCAGCACAGTCCGCTGTAGACTTGTAATCACACATAGCTTGTACACACAGTTGTTGCGTTGGCGTGCTAAACTAAGGGACTTGAATCAAGCAGTTTAATTCTCCCTATTAGGACTCTGTAGGGGTTAGGGAGTCCCTGTACTTGGCCTTAATGTCTGTCACCAGGAAGTAGAGCCATACCAGACAGAAATACTCTCTCTTCCTCTTGACGATTTTGCCAGCAGCACGTTGAGTGCACTGGCAGAGGTAGTTTGCATTGTTTTTTGTCTTCTGTGGGTAGGTAGGCAAATTGAGCATGTGCATTTCTTTAACCAGTATTGGTGTTGATCACCAGATTAGAAAAGGAATGCAAGTTCACACTATTAAGGAGGTACTTTTTTTTTTTTTTTTTTAGTTCAGTTGTTCTGGATGTTGCAAGGTGCAGTCATTTTTGCTTCCATTGTTCCTAGAAAAGGCTAAATTTTGGCTGCTTTGCTCTGTGAAGCAACAAGCCTAGAGACTAGAACCAAGATGATTGTACCTTCTTTGATTCTACTGTCTTTATAATTCACTTTGGTACACTGAATAGAATTACTATGTAATGTTAGCAGGGATAATTTTACATTATCACAGCTATCTGGAAAATTCTAAGTAAATCATTCTGTGCAGTGTACGTTTGGGGGCTTGTTTAATGCTGTCTTTTGGTTGTTTAGAAACGCATGAGTGAACTGGAGCTTAAAGAAAAAGAACTCAACAAGCTAAAGCAAGAAAGTGACCAGCTAGTGCTCAACCAGCATCCTGCTTCAGACAAAATTGAGGTAAGTTAGACTTTGTGTGATTTCACTTGCTTCTTTAGTTGCTACACAGGAAAAGTTCTCAGTGAAAGACCACAAATGAAGTGTTGCATTTGGACCTGAGAAGGGTTTGCCTGCCAAAAAACATGTCCATTTTTATCCAGCTGTATGAGCTGCTCTAATAAATGTTACTGCTGTCCTCTGCAAACCTGGCCACAACAACTGCGGGCTTCTTAAGAGCTATGGGGAGAGCTCTCATTGATACCTAATTTGATGATAGATGCATGTAAAAATTCATACGAGGCTTAGGGAGTTGTCTGAGTGTATTGAAATTGCTGTATCTCATTTGAGTTGACTACAGTGCAGCGGAATTTATGGTAGGAAGGCATGTCATTCTGCTGCTGCTGCTATCTTAGTAGCCATGTTTTGAAGAAAGCCACACCCTTTGGGGGTTTATATTTAATCCAGGTGCAAACACTTTCTGCAACTGAAATTCATAGTGCATTTTTGTAGCTTAGACAAGACATTTTTGCTTTCACAGCTTGCTTACATTGATCGTTCAATAACAAAGGCTGCAAGAATTTGTAAAATCACATTTTGTTAGGAAATGTTGTAGCTGTTATAGTTTTAAGGGTGCATAAGAACCCTGAAACTGAAAAAAGCTAATAAGAAAAAAAAATTAGTCCTTTCTGCTTTTCAGTGTATTTACTTTAACTGTTACCATGTTGTGTAAACTCACCATTCATATTTCTTCTGTGGTCAGTTTCTGCCTTAAAGGAAAGATCCTTGTAAGCTCCAGCAGTGAAGTAAAAGTTGTGTGTAATTTTCTAAAGAATATACATGAGGACTTCTTGAAGTTTGGATTTAAAAAGAGACATCATAAAAAATCACATTTGGCAGTGTTCCTTGGCAGAAGGAGAACATGACAATTTGCAGTTGAAATATTTTATTTGCACTACTATTTGTGCATTTCACCCCTTTTTGTTAATGCACTTCAAGCTTTATGCTGATCAAACAAAATTCAAGTTGTGAACAAATTTCCCTCTGCATCCCACAAGCAGGTATTTGACCTTTTTCAGTAGGTGCTTAGAAGTCAGGGAACTATTTGCATGAATTGCATTATTCTGGTGTGCATGAATTTGTTTTAGCAGATTTTTCATTTGCGTTTATGTGGAGCATAAATTATTTTTCTTGAGTCTGGGTTTGGGAGAGAGATCAATGTGGTGGTTTGAGTTTTGTATATTACTATTTTTGTTAGGCCTACATGGATACATTACAAACTCAGTGGAGCTGGATTCTTCAGATCACCAAATGCATTGATGTTCATCTGAAAGAGAATGCGGCTTACTTTCAGGTAAGTAGTGATGTGGAGAATTCACACTACTTTTAACAAAAGTGTGAATCCCATCACAGATATTTTTTTTCCTGTATCAAAATCTTCCTAAATCCATGCACAATTACTCATAACACATTGTTACCATATTGTAAATGCTACCGTTCTGCCAGATGTGAACTGGGATTTCTCATGAAAGGAATCCATTGATTTTTAGCAGACATTTTTAAGAGCTGTGTACAACTGAAATCACAACTTTTTTCCTGTAGTTCTTTGAAGAGGCCCAAGCCACAGAATGCTACCTGAAAAACTTACAAGACTCCATCAGAAAGAAGTTCATCTGTGATAAGAGCATGTCCCTGCAGTCTTTGCTGGAGCAGATCAAAGAGCTGGAGGTACTGTCACATGCACCTCACAGGTTGTGTTCTGCTTTCCTTGGAAATCAGTTGCCCTCTTCAGATACCAAATGTAAACATATCTTTATATACAGTACTGTATGAACTTGAAACCATAGGGGTATATTCCTGCCAAATGGGTATATTCCGTACAAATGGGTCAGTGTTATTTTAACTTGTGTAATACTGTTTTCTTTTTAAATCTGGAATGAACCCAAAAAGTCCCCAAGTTTCTGACATGCTAACAAATTAAAGGGACAGAGTTCCGTTCATAGGTGGTAGAATAAATTTTTGCCTCAAAGGATGTAGTTACATTTAATAAATGATTCATCATGTCACTATATCACTGTAATCTCTTTAAAAGGACTTAACTTTTACTCATCATGAATTAGGTACTACAATTCCAAATTGAATATACTGGAGAAAAAATGGTCACTGATCTAAAAGGGCAATTGATGAAGTCAGGTTTGAGAATGTAGTTATTACTTCTTTTTTGGTTAGCGTTCATGTTATAATAGATTCTTTCCATTTATTCCTGTGTTTCTTACACATCACTTTAAGCACATTGCAGATCTGTGTGAAAAATCTGCTTTGCAAGTTTTGCAAACTTTGAAGCTTGCCAGAGCTGCAAAGATACTTAGTTTGACGTTTCTCTTCTCTTTTTTATTTTTTTAAATTGCAGTTTTACATTATGGGCCAAAGACTCATCCACTGGAGCTAAAGGAAATTTTTCCTTCCATGAGCTCCAGATGTATCCCTCTCTTAATAAAACAGTGGGAACTAGACGTGGTTTCTTTTTAGAATGAATTTTTAACATACAGTTAATCTTTGCAGAATGAACGAGAGAGAATTCTTGAGTACAAGAGGCAAGTGCAGAGTTTGGTGAATAAATCCAAGAAGATTGTGCAGCTGAAGCCACGTAACCCAGACTACCGGAGTAACAAGCCCATTATCCTCAAGGCTCTATGTGACTACAAACAGGATCTGGTATTGTATCCCTTTTTGGCTGAGAATGAACATCATGTAAACTAGAATCATATAGAATCATAGAATACCAGGTTGGAAGGGACCTCAAGGATCATGTAGTCCAACCTTTCTTGGCAAAAGCTCCTGTGGCAAATGATTTAGTAAACAAACTGTTGAGCTGATAGCTGTAACCTCTTTCTCTGCTTTTGGTCAGCATTTAAATTTCTTTGACAAAAAAGCTCTGACTTTCATGCAATTATGAATAAACAAGCTAGGTTCTGGTTGGTTAATAAGTCTAGTCAAAATTATTATCCTTAGCCCATTAAATAGCATTAATACTCATCGTTCAAATTAGCACAGAAAAGTCTCATTGATAATAGGGTTAAAATTGTTATATAGATGCTTCCCAACATCTATGCATTTTTTTGGTGATTGCTCACCTTTCCAGTGTCCCTCTGGGTCCTTAGGTCAACACTTCATCTAACAAAAGGTGAGGGATGTACCATGAGCCATTGGTAGACCCAGTTTTGTTGGATGGAGTTTGGTTGTGGCTTTTCTTCCTTCTTAGTACTGGGAGTGCCTGGGTTTATTTCTATATTTTTTCTCAACAGTCTGCTTAGATGCGTTTTCTGCTTACGTGCTCTTTCTCTTCACTGTTTCCCATTTACCTGATTTTTCTGTTCTGTTATCTGTAAAACTTGTTTTACCTGATTCACTAGGTTGCACTCCTGTAGTGAGCAGTCATTGACCACTGTGATTTCTCTTTACAATGTGGGGTTTCTGCTCTCCACTCTGTGTCTGTGCCCTTCCACGCCACATTTTATTCCAGAGTCACAGAAGTTCAGCCCACACAGAATAACTACTTGCTGTTACTATAAGCAAAGCTCAACAAATTTAGGCAATGGTTACCTGACTACTTGGCAATTGCTCATACTTTGAGCAAGCTAAATTCTGCTCAGGTGAAGGTATGCCTAGACAAGTCTGGAGCCCCTGCATGGTCAGATCAATGCAAAGCCCGTGGCCTTTTACTAGTTACATCAAAAATCGTATTTGCTGGCTCTAGAGGTGTGGTGCAGGTAGAGTCCTGTCAGGCTAAACGATAGGAGCAGCCTCCCCCTCTTGGTTGCAAGTGGGTTGTAACCTGCACCATGGCCACACCTGTGGCCGCAGGGTGTCAGGATTTCTGGCAGTTGGGGCTGGTGGATCTAGCTCTGCTGCAGTTGCTCCCGTCCCTTCGCAAATACGAAGGCAGCACCAAGCATCCTTATGCCTCCAGCTCACTGGCTTACAGCCATACACGGTTGCATAGCTTACTGTGGCCACGGGTCCACGCTCAGCCTTTGATGTTTGTCATGTCAAGCCCCAAGTCTGATGATCAACTGGCCTGGCAACTGCTCAGTGTTCTATGGCTCCCACTTGGTTTTCCTGGGTTTTCTTCACTTGAAAACCAGATTCAGGGAAGAGAGGTTGATCTGTACTGATCTCTTGTCGCAGTATGAAACCAAGATGCACACCTAGGCCTGGCAGCTGGGAAGCACTCCCACTTCTGTGATCTAGTTGCATCTTCTTTGCCTGTCTCTCCTAGAAACCCCATCTTACTTAACTAAAGCAAAAAAAACGTTCTTCTGTGTTACTTACAGAAAACAGTGCGCAAAGGAGATGAATGCATCCTGAAGGACAATAATGAGCGCAGCAAGTGGCTGGTGACCGGCCCTGGAGGAGTGGATATGCTGGTGCCATCTGTTAGTCTTATCATCCCACCCCCCAATCCATTAGCAGTGGATCTTGCTACCAAGTGAGTTGCTGCTTGAGTTTGGACACCTGCCGCTGGGAGTAGATAGAAGAGTTCACTCAAAATAGCAACCAAAATCTGGTCTGTGCCTTGATCAGAGTGCCCCCTGGCCCTTGAGGGGTCTATGTTGGGATCTAAAAATGTTTAAAACTTCACTGTTACAGGGTTTTGCTCATCTCTAATAATGAAAATCATGGATAAATTAATTTCCAAGACTTTCTCTAGTAGAGAACAAGCCTTAGCACATTCTACATCATCTGGTGGATGTTTCTTGGGATGTTTTGTAGCTATGCTACAATGACAGATGTGTTTTGACCTTGAAATTTCTTTTTTCATCTCAGAATTGAACAGTACTATGAAGCTATTTTAGCTTTGTGGAACCAGCTGTATATCAACATGAAGAGCCTGGTATCTTGGCATTATTGCATGATCGACATCGAGAAAATCAGAGCAATGACTATTGCCAAGGTAAGACTTCACCTGGCCTTATCTGTAGACCAGGGACATCTGTGACCTGGCCTCTACTGTCCCAAACAGTGCTTGCTGTGTCCTGTGCAGATGTATGTTCTGCAAAACCATGGGCCTTCCTTTTGCTGGATTGCACAGTTATATATGGAAGTAGTAGTTTTATCAAAGGTGAAGCAAAATGCTTTCACATTCAGCGGTGATCTGGATAAATGGGAAGATTAGCTAAGGGGATTTATTACATACTTGCTGCATTTGTTCCCACTATGCAAGGGCATGTATAGACAGAGTAAGAGGTAGAATTTCAAACTATTCTTAAGTTATGAAATGGCTATAACAAGAATAGATTAGCTCAAAGGACACTTTTAGCACCATACTTTTAGAGTCAGCTTGGGTAGGTTTTACTGTAAAATGCGATTCCTTTGTTTTTTTCTATAAGTGTATTAGTTTGTTCCTTAATGATTAACTAGTCATAAGTCTTCCTTAATTGCTTCTCTTTCCAAAATTCTTTTCTCCCTCATTTCAGTTGAAAACAATGCGTAAGGAAGATTACCAAAAAATAATAACTGACCTGGAGATCCATTATCAAGAATTCCTAAGGAACAGCCAAGGCTCAGAGATGTTTGGTGATGAAGACAAACGAAAGATCCAGACTCAGTTCACTGATGCTCAGAAGCACTACCAAACCTTGATTATACAACTGCCCAATCAGTCGCGGCAGCCACAAACAGGTTGGTTTGTCCTCACGTTTTTGTAGAGATTGTACTGCTTGGGTTTCTTGTTCGGAAGATAGTGGTGCATTCTTTTTATGTAAAAATGTTCTCATGAACATATGAATGGAAACATGTTCAAGAATTGTGTTGCTGTCTCCCCATGTAACAAAACTGGCCATGCGCATCGAAGAATGTATTTTGTTCTTCCATCCTTTGAATCTGGAAACAGTCCTCTAAAGTTCATGGAATTGCTGGGAAAATGGGAGTAATTTAGTCCATCTGACATGTTTTCAGTTAGGAAGCAAGATCTCTCTGCTGCATTCGAGGAAACAAGTTTCTCTTTTTGTGAAAGGGAGATTTCATTACTTTAAACAGCTGCGTAAGGGCCCAGACTTTCTACCTGTTCTCAGTTCTACAGATCAAATCAGTGCTTAGGTCACTTTGGCACTGCATTGGCTTTCTGTATGAAGGTGCTAATTTCTCTGGCACTTGACACTTACCCAATTCATTTTACAGTGGTCCCAACTGAGAGCTGTCCTGTGGGTTCCTCAAACACCATTATCGTTAATGAGAGAAACCGAGAACATGAGAAGCAGGAGGCTTGGCTGCTGATGGAGCTTCAGAAACTTCGGCGTCAGATTGAGGCTTCTGAGATTCGGATGATTCAAAGAGCTCCTCTTGGAGTGGATCAAGGAGCTATGCATGACTTTTCAGTCAGAATAAAGGATTTAGAGGTAACTAGATGTTTTTCTTTGAGCATCTCAAGCTCAGTATGACTCTGTGCTGCAGAGCATGCTGCAGTTATATTTCTGATCAGCTGGGAAAGACACACATCCTATGCAGAAAGTTCTCTGTTGGAAGCTATCCATGATTGGTGTTTAGCTCCTAAGTAGAAGTAGTTGACTCTTGGATTTTAGAAGTCAAATTCTGTCAGGCAAAGAATACAGAAAGCCTGATGTCAAGTGGACTTGAACTCATGTTAAGCCTTATCCAGGTTAAAGCACTACTAATATCCTTTTGCACAGACCCTGCTTTACCACTTACCTCTGAAGTGCTGTCTGTGGGATGCAGAGTGGATAGAAGAGGCTTACAGATTCTTTCCCTCTCCCAGTTCTTAAAATATGAAGGAGACTGGAGAGAGAAGATTATTAAGAAAAGAGAACAGGTTCAGCATATGAGAAATTCCCCTGAGGCAATGAGGTTGCAAAGGCTAAGAGGTTTAAATGAGGTTGCTTAAGAGCGGAAGGACCTTGGCACCTCTACTGAGTGCAGTAGGCAGCTAGCAGTAAAGCGCTCTGCTTTCAGCAGAGCTGAGTTTCAGGGTGGATGAGATGCTCAAAAAAAGAGGTATTACCTTTGTGGACTATGCAAAAAAGAAACTGCTCAGTGTTACTTACCCCAAAGAAAGCAAGCTCAGGCACTGCTTCAGTCCTCAGTCAAGCTGGTTAGATAACAGCAGACTATTGGGATAAGGAGACCAATTGCATATGTGCTGTAGAATGATCTTTCAGCCACCAAAAATGTGTAAATCAGGCATTCTCTTTCTTTAGGGTGTGCAGAATGACTCTCAAATAATGGCTGAAACCCTCAATAAGCATAAGGACTTGCTGCCTAACTTCAGAGGCTGTGAAAAGTATGTGTACTTGCAGTCAGAGATAAATGCCCTATTTCAAAAACTGGAAAATATTAATGGTGTTTCTGCTGGCTACTTAGACAGGTAAGAAAATTGAGGTTATAGCAATAAATCATTTACTTTCTTCCATAATTCTTAGTCCAAAAACCTGCTTTTCTTTACCAGTAGTGTAAAATTACACCTTCTTTCCTACAAATGCTGTACATATGGGTAGAAACAGACACTTACGTGAATTTCTTCTCTTTTCTGGAAGACTTAATAAATAATCATGGGTATCACTGAAATTTCTTCTATATTGTTTATTTTCTTTAACTAATGATCTGCAATTAATTAGAAGTATCACCTTTCCTGCCCCAGTCCATAAGAGATTTATCTTGTATTATTTGTTTTAGCTTGAATGCACTGAGGTGTCTGCTCCAGATTATTCTACAAACAGAAGATGTGATCAGAGTTTTTGAAGTCAGACTGTCTGAAGAGGAGACTGTTCCTTTGGATCTTGATAAAGTGGAGGCTTATCGGGCTTGTCTGAAGGTGAGAGGCCAAGACCCAAGGACATGACAAGGCAAAATTCGTAGCTGCCAGCACTGGTATATTGAGCTGGGTGAAACCCTTTCAAAACCACAAGAGATGGAAATGCTGATCCTATTGTATTTGACATAGACATATAATGCTTTTGCAAATTATCGGAAGGAATGTACGGGTTACTACTTCTTCCATCCCCTGGTTGTTGTTGCCCCCACAGCAGAGCTAATGGCATGAAAAGTCTCCGTAATCCATTTCTGTACAAAATTATCTGTGTTTATTTGTATCACTTAGGAAGCTAAATTTGAAGGCAATACCTCCTTTCTTGCAAAAAAGCTTGTTAATGCTCTTCTTGTCATCTAATTGTAACAAGTAAATTTGAGTATTATTGTGTGTCCCAGTTTTGCCCTTGAGTCCATTTCAAATCTTACAGTAAGAACTATTCATCCTGTACAAGGGGAGAAAGCAAAGAATAACTGCTTTGCCGAGCACAAAGTTGGCTTGCAGAACCAGTCTTTACCTGACGTTGAGCTGGTCCTTTTGTGCACTGAATGCCTTTGGGAGAATAGGGACTCTTCATTCTTTCCTGTTCTCAGGTGTAGTAGGGAAAAAGTGTGAAGGTGGCACAAATGGAGCACAACCGGGTTACCTTTTTATCGTGTTAAATGAAAGCTGCAGTTCAGTGACTGGGAGTTGTTCTTAGCTGGTGTAAATGTGACCTACACAAAAACAAAATGCTTGACAATATTATTGAAAGATGCAGTCATCCCTGTGACTGGGGGATGCAAGGCAGACCACCATCAGCACTGGATGTGCCTTTTGATGATACCCCACAATATGCAAGTATGTGCACACAGACAAGTGTGTGTGTAAAGAAACATCTCCATGGAAGATGTTTGTAAAAATGTAAATGGAGAAAAAAAATCTGCACAGATTTTTAGATAACATTTAAAAACTGGTTATGCCAATCCAGAGGCTTGATTCCACAGCTGTTGGAAGTGCAGGAATCTTTTATACTTCAATGAAATTTTCTCGTCAATTCTTTCTAGGAACAAGCAAGGCAGGCTCTTCTTTTTTGTTTTTCCTTTTTTTTTCTTTTTCTTTTTTTAAGTAACTGGTCTACATAGTTCTGAGAAACCGAAATGTTAGCTACAGAATATGACAGCAGAGGGCTTTGGTTAAGCAAATTATTTAAGAGTGAGTCTAACTTTAAACACATTCTTAAGTCAAACTCTGTTTACCAAAGTAGATGTTTCACTTTAAATATATTTATTCTAGCTGACATCAGTGTACATACCTTAGTGAATTAGAAATAAAATGTTTAGATCCCAACACATTGCGCATGCTGTTGAATGCTAAATTTGAGTATCCTCTCAAGGATAAAGCGTATGACAGCATTTTGGTTTTTCTCCAGAAAATGAAAGCAGACCTAAACATGAAGAAGTCACTACTGAATGCCCTGGAAAACGAGCTGCAGAAAACGCTTCAGATTCACTCACAGTCTTGCCAGTCATATACCTTGTATGATATGGACATTGGAAAGTTTTGTGACAAAGTTACCCAGCTAATAGACCGCTGGCAGAGAGCTGATAAGCAGATAGATAACAGGTTTGATTCTATTTCCTAATCGCTTCTTCCTTATTGCTGTTGCTACTAAGATCATCTTGACAGTGAGTCTAAAAGAACTGATATGCACTAATCATCGCTGCCAGAGGACAAATGTGTACTTCAGGGCAATAAGTCTAGAGCAATTGTGAATAGATTGAACATACTTTAAAAGGGATTGTGTAAGAAAGACCAAGCAGGAAAATGTAGTTATTCATGTAAATGTATAACCTATGTGCTGAGGAGTTGTTGTAATTATTTTTTTTTTATTCTTGCCAATGTTCTTGGATTAAGTACTTCCAGTCAGCATTTTCCCCCTCAAACAAAGCAACCATGCTTATTCCTGAATACCCTATACCTGAGGGTTAAAAAATTAACACTAAGAGTTAAATAAAAAAATCCCAAGAATTTTTTTCTAATGCTTTATTGAACTGAAGGCATACTTTGATTGGGGTTTTAAGGGGTATGGTTTGGCTTGTTGTTTTTTGGGGTTTTTTTTTGTACTTCACATCAAAATCTAGTCCTATTAATAAAAATTGACCGGTTGCTGGTTGTTTTGGTGAAAATTGAGAACAAGAGCACTGAAGTCGGTGAACTTGATTATTATCACTGCAAGGTTTTATCTGTGTCTCAGTTGACAGGAAGTACTAACCTCTGTGTATTGCAGTTACTCAAAGGTGAGGCACTAAAAACCCATGTTGGGTGACTAATAACCAGTACAATTCTCATGTATGTGAAATTTTTGTTCAGAATCTCCTTTTAGAGCCTAGTTTATTACTGTGTCATATTTCTGAAAAAATCTTTAAAGAGAAAGAGAACACACTTTCCATTTTGACAGTTTTCCCTGTTTGTTTTTTTTTTTTTTTTCTAGATCATGGGATTTAGAAAGACAAATCAAACAGCTGAAAACTTACCGAGATCTCTACCAGGCTCTGTGCAAATGGATCTGTGATGCCAAGCGCAGGCAGGATTCCATCGAGTCCATGAAGCTGTGTGATTGCAACACTATCATGAGATATCTACATGATCAGAAGGTAGGCAGCACCTAAATGAGTTGTCTTCAATTATCTGGATTTTAAATTGTTTGGCTATTCAGAAAATATCAGTATCAGTGCAGTCTGCAATACAGTGGCCTGTTTTGAATTATAAAGTATGCAAGCTACCAAAAAATACCACGTGTAGAAGGCAGGAGAGAGGAAACATTATTATCCTCATTACTTTCTGTCAGGACTGCTACAGATTATGAACAAGACTGTTTTTGGCTCCTGCGTGATCATTGACACTTTGACACATCAGCTTTGAATTAATTCAAGGGACTGTATGATGGTGCAACTTATGGGACAAATTATAGCACAAAAATAAAAAGCGAGGAAATACATCTAAGCTAAAGTCAAGGAACTCTCCCTCGCCAGCTCTGGGGTTGTTCAGTTGTTAGATGTTCTTTCTGAGAACAACCTTCTCATGGACGGAGAGCTTGCCATTGGAAAAACTGCACAGCTACAGGTCACGTCAGGTCTCAGCCCCTGGGGTTGCAGTGGTCTCATACTGCAGGTGCCTTCTGACGGAGGTGGTGTGTAAGGGAGGAAATACTGGCAAATCTTGAGGGAGTGCTTCACAGCTCACTCTTTTTCTTGACAGAACTTGCATAGTGAAATCTGTGGGAAGCGAGACAAAGTTGAGGAGCTTCTCAAGCATGCAGATCAGTGCTCAGCTGCAATTAAGGTATTTGAGTTTCAGCATTTTTATGGGGTGTGGTTTTTCATGGTCAGGTGCATCCCATTGTCTCTGCTCTGCTGGCAGGTGAAATGTCGACTCCCTGATATGCGCGTGTGTGTAAAATATAATGAAAGCAATTTGTGTACTCACCACCTGAAGACCACAGGATGATGTAGGAGATGCCAATGAGAGCTTCTCTTCAGGAGAATCAAAGCCTCCTTCTAGCCAGACCAAACTTTCCAGTTCACGTGTTTAAAAAAATATGGGAGTTGGGAACAGATTGGTAGCTTAGGAATTAGATCTAATTAGGATCTGGTGTAGGAGGCAAGACGAATGCAGATTAGCAGGAGGAATGGTGTGCAATAGCCATGAAAACCAAGAAGATACATAGAGAATGGTTTTGTGGTCTTTGCGTTTTTGTTCACCTTTATACCCGTACTTTCTCCAGCTCAATCTTACTTTCTGTAACAAGGACCTTGCTATATACGTGGTATGGCATATATGATATGAAATACGTGCAGAGACAGTTATTTCTGATGAAATTTTGGTTGATAACAGTACCTAGACCAGTTGGTCCCATGAATCTTTTTCATCTCCGGGTAGTCCTCAACTAAGGGAAACACATCTCTTCCCTTTTTTGTAAAATGTTCTCTCTTTTTTTTTCCCTCTGAGAAAGATTCTCCTCCATGAGTCTCCACAGTGATACTTGAACTGATGAGATTTTGTTTATGATAGAGGATCATCTCTACATGGCCAGAGATAGAAACAAGGGAAAATGTAGCTTTTTATTTAAAAAAACCCCAAACCAAACAAAACAACCCCAAAACTTTATTTGCATTTTGGGAAATCCAGATTCCCAGAGAGTTCCTTGGTAGTTGCTAAATGGGTCTTACCTTTCCCTGTTGTTTTACAGGATTATGAACTACAGGTTGCTTCCTACAGTTCTGGATTAGAAACATTGCTCAACATACCTATCAAGAAGAGTGTGGTTCAGTCTCCTGCAGTGTTGATTCTGCAAGAGGTATCTTTCCTTCCTCCCCGTTAATCTTTTGAATACATTTATTTGTCCATGTGAGCCATTGCGAGTCATATCCAGCTGTATTCTAATAATTAGCACTGTCATTGCTAATGTGTACTAAACATGTAAGCACAAGGAATTAGTGCAGAATAGTTGCTGTGCTGTAAAATCATACTTGGGCTCCTTTAGACAGTAGATTAGCCCTCAGGAATTGACCTCATTCCTATTCAATGTCCATTGCATACATACTGTGAGAAAGTAAGATTCATGCCTCAAGTGGTTTAGTCACTTTCAATTATCCACTATTAAAAGTTTGACTTAGGTTACTTGTGACTGTCAGACAGGAAGAGCATGATGAACCAGGGAATGAAGCTGTGGATGTAATATCACAGCAGCCGTGGGGGAAAATAATCTTGAAAAACAAGGTGTGGGTTTATCAGAAGAGAGATTTTATACATTTGGGGTCCCTAGAAAGTCCTGTGAATTTGTGAGGAGGAGAATTTGCTTTTTACTTTGTGGAGTGATATGTTTTCTCAAGTGGATTGGAATCCTTTAAATGATCTGAGACATGGGAATGTTCATGTCTAACTCTATAGTACAAGTAGCTAACAATTCTCTTTCTTTTCAAGGCTAGCGAGGCTCAGTCTCGCTACATAGAGCTTCTTACAAGATCAGGCGATTATTACAGATTCTTAAGTGAAATGTTAAAGAGCATGGAGGACTTGAAGGTAATCTGACTTTTATTTACTTTCTATATTTATCACAGGTTAGCAAGCTATCACTGATCAAAGACTTTCTGTTTAAGTACAGTGCAAAACAGTCCACAAAACTAAATCCTGAGCTCAGTGGTGTCTCACGAGGGAGGCATATGAGCAATTTTGTGCATCTTTTGTCAAAGAGTACATTATCTTGCAAAGTTACCTCCAAGGTCCCGGATGAGGTGGAGAACATTAGCCTTCTTGGTAATTAGGAGGTGCTCAGCAAAGCACGCGAGAGGTCCTTCTCTGCCCATCAGAGCTTTGACCTCAGTGACCATACAGTTATCTCAATGCTGAAAACTTGCTCCTCATGGTTAAGGTACCACACCTCATTTCAAGCCTTATCTATAGTGTTTCAAATGAAGTAACTCCTGATTTGATTCAGCTCAGTGGAAATAGGCCCATTTAAGAGGTCACATATGTGGAATGTGAATCACCTCTTTGAAAATTGTGGAGGTTCTAAATGAGGCTATTTAATACTTTGCTTGTGAACTCTTGGCACCTCAGATTTTGCTATCTGTATTGCATCTACCTCCCCCCATCAAGTACCATTTCCCCTCTTAAAGTCATTATGCTGATTTCTGGATAAGTTTCACTCTGAATAAATAAGGATTCTAGAATTTGTCTTGATGACATTAAATAAAAAAGGATTTTGAGCTCTCATTGAAGCAGAGAAAAAAATGCTTTGTAAGTTGTCAGTGTTATAAACATATATTGTATTGCATGTGATGATTTTTGAAACAGTTGGCACAAATGTTTATGTGGGGTTTTTTTGTTTGTTTGTTTTTCTGCTATCATTTTGCAGATGAAAAACACCAAAATTGAACTCCTGGAAGAAGAACTCAGGCTTGCCAGAGATTCAAATTCAGAGACAAGCAACAAACATAAATTCCTGGAGCAAAATCTGCAGAAGTACCAGATGGATGTTTCTCAGCTTAAGGCAAAGCTGATGAGTCTGGAGGAGATGAAAAGACAAGCTGAAATGGATGGAAATTCTGCTAAGCAAAACCTGGACAAATGCTATGCCCAAATAAAGGATCTAAATGACAGAATAACCAGGCTGACTTATGAGATTGAAGATGAGAAAAGGAAAAGGAAGTTGTTGGAGGATAGATATGAGCAGCAGAAGAATGACTATGACCAGCTGCAGAAAACAAGACAAAACGAGAAAGACAGCCTTGGTTGGCAAAAGTTAGAGTCTGAGAAGGTCATCAAGGAGAAGGAGTACGAGATAGAAAGATTAAGGGTTCTTCTTCAGGATGAAGGCACACGGAAGAGGGAATATGAAAATGAGCTGGCTAAGGTAAGAAACCAGTTTAGCGAGGAGATGAGTAATTTAAAGAACAAGTATGAAACAGAAATTAATATTAAGAAGACCACAATCCAGCAGATAGCTGCACAGAAAGATGATGATGCAAAAGGCCTCAGAGCGCAGGTTGACAGACTGACAAGAGAAAACAGAGACCTTAAGGATGAGATTGTGAGGCTGAACGATGCCATTCTGCAAACCACAGATCAACGGAGGAGGGCAGAAGAAGATGCTCTGCAGCACAAGGCTTGCAGTTCTGAGGTGTCACAGCAAAAGCATCAGTTAGAGCTGGAGCTGAAACAGATCATTCAGCTTCGTGGCGAGGACAACTCAAGATACAAGCAGGCTCTTGAGGAGGCTGCCTCAACTATTCAGGATAAAACTAAGGAGCTGGAAAGGCTAAAGGTTCAGCTTCAGGAAGAGGCTAAAAGCCGATGGGAACTTGAAAATGAATTGGCTAAGGTAAGGAACAGTTATGATGAGGAAATTATTAGTTTAAAGAACAAATACGAAACTGAGATTAATATCACAAAGACCACAATTCACCAGGTCACCATGCAAAAGGAAGAGGACACAAATAATTATAGAACACAGCTTGATAATGCCATGCGAGAAAATAGGAATTTGTGTGAGGAAATTAGGAGACTGAAGAATACGATAAGTCAGACAACAGATAATCTACGGAAAATAGAAGAGAATGCTCAGCAGCAGAAGGCAGCTGGCTCAGAGCTTTCTCAGAAGAAACAGCAGCTGGAGATTGAGCTAAAACAAGTGATTCAGAGGCACTCTGATGAAAGCATGCGGTACAAACAGTCACTTGATGATGCTTCTAAGACCATTAAGGAAAGAAACAAGGAGATTGAAAGGCTGAGAAAGTTGTTGGATGTAGAAACAAGTCAGAGAAAAGAACTAGAGGATGAGAACAGTCAGTTAAAAAGAGTCCAGTTTGACCTGCAGAAAGCAAACACAAGTGCTACTGAGACAATTAACAAGCTGAGGATCCAAGAGCAAGAACTGGCCAGACTGAAAATTGACTATGAAAGAGTTTCGCAAGAGAAAAAAGGCAGGGACCAAGAAAGTGCAAAGTTCCAGAGCACTGTAAAAGACTTGCAGATCCAGAAGCATAAGCTGGAGGAGGAACTTTGCAGGCAGAATAAAAATGTAATGGAGGAGACATCCAGGAGAAAGAAGCTGGAGGAGGAAATAGAAGGCATGAGGAGATCTCTCAGAGAGCAATCGGTTAAAATAACCAATCTCACACAGCAAATAGAGGAAGTGTCTATTGTAAAGAAGAGGAACGAAGATGACCTTAGACACCAAAGAGAAGTATTAGACGGTCATGTGAGAGAGAAGCAGAGATACATGGAGGAGATAAGAAAATACACATCTGATATTGAGACTTTACGCCGTCAGTTGGTCCAAGAACAGGAGCAATTAAAACAGGCTCACCTACGATACGAGCACTTACAGAAAACCTCTGAGGAGAAAAGCAAAAACTTGAATGAATGCAAAATAGAAATCGAAAGGCTTCAGTCTCTCACCGAGAACCTAACCAAGGAACACTTGTTACTGGAGGAAGAGCTGCGAAATGTTAGATTGGAGTACGATGACCTCAGAATGGTCAGAAGTGAAGTTGATGAGAAAAATTCTGCCATTGCTGAACTAAAGAATCAGCTTCAGACAAGCAGCAAGCAAACTCTGGAACTTCAGGGGTTGATTAATGATTTACAGAAAGAAAGGGAAAAATTGAGACAGGAAATTGAAAAATTCCAAAAGCAAGCTCTAGAGGTATTCACACATATTTTGATCCCGGCTTTACTGTCTCTCAGATATATAATTAATTGCAGTGTCCGTTTGAATCAACTTAATTCACACTTTGCTATTTAAGTTCACTGTACTCGTGACTAATACCCCCTTTATGGCCCTTCCCCTTGTTCATTTTTAAACAAAAATGGTAGGATTTGGCCACTTTCTTAGCCTCTTTACTCACTGGGAACTGTGCTAGGGAGCTGTAAGCTGTCTTACTGTCTAGCTGAGCCTTGCCCTCAGACCTTGCCCCAGGAGAAATCCTGGGTCTGTGCCAGTTTCCACCAAACCATCCTAGGGGAAGATGAGAGTACATAGAGTGCCACTGTCCTTTAGCTATACCCTGGTGGCTGTGTGCTTCCTCAGGCTGTTTCAGCCAGGATGGTTAAGGCAGTCCTTTGAGGCTGACCTGAGTGCTATCACAAACTAAACCAGCTAAAAACCCCAGAACCTACGAGCTGTCAAAGTGCTGCTTACCTGGGTAAGGTGTTGACTACAATTGAGGATTAAAGATGATGTCAGCTGTACCTAAGGTACAGCTACGTTTCATAAAGCCTACATGTCATTGATTCTTTTGGAGATGTATGTTCCTAAGTCATGAAGGGCATTTGCAAATTTTACTATAGGCCCTTATTTCTTAAACTTGAGGTGACAGCATAAGCAAGTTAAAGAAAACATTTTTTCATCTTTCTTCTGCCTGGTTTCTTGTCCAAAGAGCTACTGTTTAAATATATACAAGTGAACGCTTGTGAAAATGTTTCTCTGCTTTTTCCTATACTTAACCGTTATATTTCTCTTCTTGTTCCCATTCTCAGCTATTCTTTCCTTTATTCAGTTTTTCTTTCCTTTATTTTAAAAATCATAATACTGATTTTTAAAAAAATATTAACATTTAGGATTATCTGACATCTGTGGATATATATGTGTACATATATATGTGTTACACCTATATAAATTGATATTCAATTTAATATAGACTGCATAGAAATGTAAATGCTTGTAGGTGTTCGTGTATGTGTGAGAACATTAAGTGAATTAAAATGTAAAGCAACACAGGTAAAATTGTTTGGACTAACATGTGAAATTAATAGAAAAGCAAAAATTGAGTCATATATTTCCTTTTTATCCATGTATGACCAGTCCTTACCTGATATAAGTTCACCCAGGTTAGTAGGTCTATGCTAGGGTACATCTGCTGAGCATCAGACTCTTTGTGAGTCTTGAATGCTCTGTTTATGTGTAGGTGTACTATGAGAAGCATTAAAAAGAGCTAACTAAATCAGCAGAAAATCAAGGCTATGGGTAACAGAATAGAGTCTCTGGCGGTACTAGAGACACTGTCAGTGAAGGGACTATGTACCTTCACTGGTTTATGTGTATCCATGGTCTTGGGTAAGGCATTGCTGCGACTAGAATGTTTTCCAGTGGCAGCTTGCAGCAGGTTAAATGACAAGCTGAAGAGCATTGTAAGTGGAGAGCATAACTCTAATCAGCATAAACTCTAACCATAATCTCTTGGTTTATTTCTTCTCTAAAATTGTAGGCATCCAATAGGATTCAAGAATCCAAAAATCAATATAGTCACATTATGCAAGAAAGAGAAACCTTGCTGATAAAAATGAGTGCTTTGGAGCAAGACAAAGCCAGGCTGCAGAGATTAGAAGAGGAGCTGAACCGTTTGAAAGTTACCCTGGAATCAGAGTCTCGTTTGAAGCAACGCCTGGAAAGTGAGAAGCAGCAAATCCTGAATGACCTCAATCAATGGAAGAGCCAGCACTCCCGGACAGAGGAATCCATAAGGAAGATCCAGTGCGAGAGAGAGAAGAGCGAGAGGGAGAAGAACACCCTGAGGAGTGAGATTGAGAGGCTGCAGATGGAAATCAAACGAATCGAGGAGAGATACCGGTGCCGACTGGAAGAGACTGCTGTCAAAAACCAGTCAGAGTTGGAGTCCGAGCGTCTCAGGCTGCAAAGAGAGATCGAGAAACTCAAGCAACGCCCATATGGGTCCCACAGATCTACACAGACTGAGGAAGACTTTTGTATTGATGCCTCCAAGTTGCTGTTCAGTGGGCTGCGGAAGAAGATTACAGCAATGCAGCTGTATGAGTGTCAACTGATAGACAAACTCACACTGGATAAACTGCTGAAGGGGCAGAGGTCAGTGGAAGAAGTCACGGCTGACATTGAACCCTACCTCAAAGGGGCAGGTGCTATTGCAGGGGTGTCCCTTTCGCCCAGACAGAAGTACTCTTTTGTTGAGGCCAAACGGAATCAGCTCCTTACAGCAGAAAACGCAGTCCTGCTCTTAGAAGCCCAGGCAGCAACAGGAGGCGTGATAGATCCACACCGAAATGAGATGTTAACGGTGGACAGTGCTATCGCCAGAGATCTGATTGACTTTGATGACAGAGAGCAAATCTATACAGCAGAAAAGGCTATTACGGGATTTAAAGATCCTTTCTCGGGCAAAACCGTGTCTGTATCTGAAGCCATCAAGAAAAACTTGGTTGACAGAGAAACTGGAATTCGTCTGCTTGAAGCCCAGCTGGCTGTAGGAGGGATTGTTGATCCTGTCAACAGTGTTTTCCTTCCCAAAGATATAGCTTTATCCCGTGGGTTGATTGACAAAGACCTGTACAGGATCCTAAACAACTGCCAAGGCACTACAAAGAACTTCATTGATCCCACCACCAAAAAGGCAGTCACTTACATGCAACTGAAGGAAAAATGTAGGATTGAACCACACACTGGTCTGCTCCTCCTCCCAGTGCAGAAAAGGAGTATGTCATTCCAAGGGATCAGGCAGCCCGTCTCAGCAGATGCACTTCTCGAGGCTGGAATTATTAAGGAATCAACAAGGAACGATTTAGAAAGAGGTGCAATTACAGTGGAAGAAGTGAGTGAGAGAATTATTGATTTTCTTCAGGGCTCTAGCTGTATTGCAGGTATCTACAATGAGGCTACTAAAGAGAAACTTGGTGTTTACCAGGCTATGAAAATAGGTTTGGTTAGACCGGGGACAGCCCTTGAACTCCTAGAAGCCCAGGCAGCCACAGGGTTCATAGTGGATCCTGTCAGCAATGTGAGGTTGCCTGTTGAGGAAGCTTACAAAAGAGGCCTTGTTGGAATTGAATTTAAAGAGAAACTTCTCTCTGCTGAAAGAGCTGTCACTGGGTACAAAGACCCGGAAACTGGAAACATCATTTCTCTGTTTCAAGCAATGAACAAAGAGCTCATAGAGAGAGGTCATGGCATTCGTTTGCTGGAGGCCCAGATTGCTACTGGAGGAATCATAGACCCCAAAGAGAGCTACCGCTTGCCAGTAGAGACGGCCTACAAGCGTGGCTACTTCAATGAAGAGCTCAACCAGATCCTTAGTGATCCAAGTGATGACACCAAAGGGTTCTTTGATCCCAACACAGAGGAGAACTTGACCTACTTGCAGCTGAAAGAAAGATGCATAAAGGACGAAGCAACAGGGCTCTGCCTTCTACCCCTGAGAGAGAAGAAGAAGGTGGTGCATACCTCGCAGAAAAACACCCTTAGGAAGCGCCGGGTTGTCATTGTAGATCCAGAAACAAACAGGGAAATGTCTGTGCAGGAGGCATACAGCAAAGGCCTCATAGATTATGACACCTATACAGAACTAGCTGAACAGGAGTGTGAGTGGGAAGAAATAACTATTACAGGATCAGATGGTAGCAGTAGAGTAGTCCTTGTCGACAGAAAAACAGGTAGCCAGTATGACATCCAAGACGCTATTGACAAAGGTCTGGTTGAGAGGAAATTTTTTGACCAGTACCGTTCTGGCAGTTTAAGCCTGACGCAGTTTGCAGACATGATTTCCTGCCGTAATGGCACTGATGAGGTGTTTCGGCATGAGTCAGTGACTCGGTCTCCCACAGTGCTGAGTGTCAGGAGTTCTTCCTCACTGATCAGGAGCGGTTCTTTTTCAGAGACCCCAGAAGAATGCAGTCCCATTGCAGCCATATTTGACACAGAAAACTTGGAGAAAATCTCCATTTCAGAAGCTATACAACGGGGCATCGTGGATAGCATCACTGGGCAAAGGTTACTTGAAGCCCAGGCCTGCACAGGAGGCATAATATGCCCTACCACAGGCCAGAGGCTTTCGCTTCAGGAAGCCACCAGTCAGTGCATCATCGATCAGGATATGGCCACACGGCTCAAACCAGCCCAGAAGGCCTTCATAGGGTTCGAAGGCATAAAGGGTGGACGCAAGAGGATGTCAGCAGCTGAAGCAGTGAAGGAAAAATGGTTGCCTTATGAGGCTGGGCAGCGGTTCCTTGAATTCCAGTACCTCACTGGAGGTCTCGTGGACCCAGAAGTGCGTGGAAGAATAAGTACTGAGGAAGCCATTAGGAATGGATTGATTGATGGTCGCGCTGCCCAGAAATTGCAAGACACTAACAGCTACCCCAAAATTCTGACCTGCCCCAAGACCAAGCTGAAAATATCCTACAAAGATGCAATGAATCGGTCAATGGTGGAAGACATCACCGGGCTTAAACTCTTGGAAGCAGCCTCCGTTTCATCCAAAGGCATATCCAGTCCCTACAATGTCTCCTCAGCACCTGGCTCTCGCTCTGGCTCTCGCTCTGGCTCACGTTCAGGCTCACGCAGTGGGTCTAGGAGGGGAAGTTTTGATGCATCAGCAAGCTCTTCATATTCTTACTCATACTCAACCTTCAGCAGTGGGTCTGTTGGGCGCTAATAACAAGTGAGGGAAAGTGTCTGCATTTTAATATCATTTAGATTATTCTATATCCCCTTTCCTACCAAAAAACAACCAAAACCAAAACAACAAAGCAAAACCCTTAAGTCTCTTCTAGGTGTGTTCAACTTCTCTTCTGAAAAAGCTGTAAAATGCTTGAATGCAAATTCATGGAATATAGATAAGGGGATGCAAAAAGTCATATTTGTGAATTTTGAGTTTCGGTTCCCATTTCCTTTTGGCGTTTGGATTTTAATTGGTCTCTGTATATTTTAAATACTCTGTCACGTGCCTTCTCCTGTTCTCTGTAACTGTCAACCCATAAGCTGATAACTGAGGTTTGAAAGTCTTGCAATAGTTAATTTTTTTCCACATAGACCTTTTTCAATTTGCTATTATGAAGAAAAAAATACTAACAATATGGACAGAAAATGCCTTTAATACTGGTTTAGAATCTATACTCTAACATGAAGAGCTCTGTCTTCCAGATGCTCTATTTCTCTATGTTGGGCTAGCCGTTTTCTTAAGTATAACTTGGTGGATATAAAGGGCTATCATTAGGCTGGGCTTTTGTTTTACTGTTACCCATATATATTTTCTACTGATTTGCTTGATTTCCATGTAACGAAAAAATAATCTAACCGCACCAAGTGAGCTATTCTGGGCAATAAACTTTTGAAGTTTTAAAGTGTTTGTTGTGTGCTTATTAAATTTAGCTATGGACATTCTTGGAGGTACAGATTAGAGAAAGAAACATTTAAAAAAGTAACAAGTACTAGCTTTGTCATAAATGTAGTGTATAGGCACATTATTTTTCATGATGCTGATCCATCATTTTTATAAATGTGGACTTCTGATTCTGCATTTTCAGTAGGAAAATGAAGATAGCGCT
Organism: Balearica regulorum gibbericeps; assembly: GCF_011004875.1. Taxonomy (NCBI): domain Eukaryota; kingdom Metazoa; phylum Chordata; class Aves; order Gruiformes; family Gruidae; genus Balearica; species Balearica regulorum. The sequence continues at coordinate 95,803,554 of NC_046185.1, forward strand.
GATAATGGAAACTATGCCTCTAGAAGTGGAAAGACAGCTTCCACAGCTGGTTGTAGACTTGATGATGAAGTGTATTTCTTCTGCTTGTGATCCAGCCCATAGTCTCTGCAGCTAGAAGGGACTGAGATTCTCCTTTGCGCAGCAGTGTAACTTTGGACAACAAGCAGAACAAAGATACAGTGACAGGGCTTAGCTGACCAGTATGGTGGCACAGGAGGATCTTTCAAAACCTGAACAATCACGTCCTGTAATGTCCTCCCACCTCTTCTGCTGGCTCCTGAAAGCCTAGGCTGAGAAAATAGCATGAGTCTATCAGTGTTCGTGTGATGCCTTGCTGTTGGCAGTCTGCTGACTTCTTTTGCAGAGCTGAGAAACCAGAGCAGGACTAAATGACCAAAGGATTAGAGAATGCAATGTGGTTTGAAACCGCTTCAGCTGCCATGAATGCTCTTCAGCCAGAGCAGAAAATGATTGGTATACATCAAGACTGTCCTCTCCCACTTGCCACGCAGTGCAGATGCATTACCCAGGCATGTTCTTAGCAGGGTGATCACTTAGAAGAATTCAGCGTGGTTTTAGACAACTGCTAGTACAGAGCTTTGATGGAAAAACTGTTAGTATAGTTTGCCAGTACCTGAAATAAATACTTCCTGTAAGTAGTTGAATGTGTTGCCTGAAGCACATACCTGCTTTTAGGCATGTACCATGTAGGAACTCCACTTGTCTATGAATTTTATCAGCTTCTACAGATCGAAAGAGGCTGATAGGCACAAATGCTAGTCACTGTTAGTGATGCTGCCTAATTTTTGTAGCGTGTTCCTTTTCTACAGTAAGGAATAGCATGGCTTTTGATACTGCTGTGTCTGGCTGAAGTATACCTTCTAGCCTGAAAAGCATATAAAAAGTATCCTCAGTTACTGGACTAAGAAAGTAAATGGACTAGTACAAGTCTATAGAAAGTAGGTGAGAAAGGGCATCCTGTCTCCTGGGAAACTCCACAGCTTCAGAGGTTTCTCTCAACAGCTGGGGAGAGAAAAGCTGTACTGTGGAGGAAGAGCCAGTGTCTGGTTTTCTGACTGCTAGGGAGGAGCAGCCCTGTTAAAAATAATAATAAAAAAATCACTGCTTTATTTAATCCCAAGCTGTTTATGCAGTTTTAAATGGCTAGGATATTCCCAGGCTCTACAGTAAAGGTAACATTGGTCATTACCAAAGGAAAGTTTGCGATTGGGTGCATGCACCCTTACAGTTTGCATGGGCTGGGGAATCCTATGCACTCTTCATGGCAGAATTGCCACAGGACTGGGCTTACGTTTTGCACAAGACATTCCTGTCATCTCTGGTAGGTTGTTTAAAGCTCCATCTTTACATACTACTTTTTTTACTGCTGGATCTACCTTCTGTCTTACTGCAGTGGCCTAAATATAAGACCATCTCCCAGAAATGATGACATTGTCTTCTGCTTGCGCACACTCCAGCAGCAGATGCTAGTGTGACATTAGTCAGTGGTGGCCTTACACGGCCAGAGGTGTTTGGTGCAGGAGACCCAGGTGCCCAGGGCCAGAGTAGCAGCTGAGCCAGAGTGGGCAGCAGGTGGGGCAGGGTACTGATAACGTGGGGTGCTAAAGAGATAAGAGGAGAGTTTTCCTCTACTGTAAAAAGGTGCTGAGGAAGGAGACGAAGGAAGAACCTCCAGAGCTGAAGTTTAGCAGTTGCTGTGGGGAGGTCAGCCAGGAGAGAACAGTATGGCGGGTGAGTGTATTCAGAGAGGGTGTTGCAGAGCTGAGGAGAGTGGTTTTGTGGCAGTGCCTGGTGTTTGTGAGTTATGAGAGCTATGCTTGGGGTTTGAAGAACAGGTAGGCTGTGGCCTCTTATGGCATGAGGTGGTGGGGGTGCAGAGATGAGTGTGGGGCTGCTGCTGTGGATTTGGGGTGGGATGTTCATAAGCTCTGCAGCTCTTCTGCACCTAAGGTGAAATGAAGCTTGTTCATGCATTTTAAAAGAAAGACTGGCAACTTTGGATGGCCTCTGCTGCTGAGACAGTAGTTCCTTAGTATCAAAAAGCTGGAATAAACTTCTTGGTCCAGCCTGTGGGTGCGAGCACTTCCCCATGCAGGAGGAGTGCTGGGCTGGGTGTGCCCACCAGCAGCCTTGTGGTTTGCAGTCACCTCTGAATTTGCTCTCTGCTGCTTCGTCCCGGTGCCTTGGGGTAGGTGATGCTCACCCTGTTCAATTGCAAATGGTTGCCCAGTGTGCTGACTCTGCTGCTATGGATGGAGACGGCTCTGTCGTTGCCAGGGTCAACTCCCTAGAGAATTGGGCTTTGCTCTGAACAGAATTCAAACATATTTCTGAGAGTTTTATTGACAGAGTTAATGATCTTGATGTTGTGAATTCTCTGTCTTGAGGCTGGGAAATGACTGTTGCTTAGGACCCAAAGTATGTAAAACACCATATGGTTTGCACAGTGTAGCAGCACTGAAGCCAGAGTTTTGGCTGTCTTACGCTATTTGGAAATGTGCATGTGCCGTGGTAATTAATAGTCTACCCTTATGAATATGAAAGGGAGGGTGGGGAGATGTACAGAATAGCAACTATGTAACTTAGTGTAAAATTGTCTGAATTATTATTAAATTATAAGTATTTACGCAGAGGGTGGAGGTTTTTAGGATTTGTTCCAATTTCTACATGGTTTTGTAATATAAATCTGGAAGAATTACTTACTTTGCTGAAGTTTCTGTGAACCTAGGCTGTTCTGAGATGAGCAGAATTTACTTGTCATGCGTCATTCTCTCAGAATAATGCTATACTTGAACATACTTTTTTTTTAATGTGCTTAAACAACTTGAGACCAATTCCTAGCCCCCAAAGGCAGGCTGTGCATGGGCTCTCTGCTTCTTTCTGACCTGCATTTGCTAGCCTGCTGTTTAATTATAATGTACCTGTCATTTGAGGTTAACTTTAACTTTTGTTCTCACTGTTACATCAAATGCACAGTTGGTACATATGTAACTGCATCATATAATTAAGAAAAAGCAATATTTGGGGCTCCATTCATTATATCTCAGATCCAGTTTCAGCTTTAGTAGTTTATCAGCAAAATATCTTACGGTAGAGTTAATCCAGTGGGAGGCTCCATTAGGAGAACTGAACATCCATCTGTTAATACATCAGGTGTGTAAGCTGCTGATCTCTCTGTAGATTGCTGTTCTGCTGGCAGGCTGGGGACATGCGTAATGCAGTCCTCTGCTTCATGCAGTCCAGGTGCACCTGGTGAACCAGGGAGTGCTGGATGCCCAGGGTGGCTGCTGTGTCGGGGTGGGGGGGAATGTGTTTTGCCTGGCTGCCTATCTTGGGCAGCCACAGGATATCCAGGAGACCCTGGAAAGGGAAAATGAGGCTGTATAACGGAAATAGGCTGAAAGAGTTGATTCCTCGCCATCTACCACAGAGTCATCTGCTCATGCTGCTCTGACCAGGAGTGACTCCATGAGAAGTGGTGAAAATACACTATTGTAAAACTTGAGGAGGATCTGAATCCAGTGCGAGTCTCAGAAAATCGGTATCATGAGCAAATGGTGAGGATTATGAGGTCAATGGGAATCAAGCAGCAAAGGATGGGGAGGGACATGCCCCATGGGAAGTGCTGCACCTTCTTCATGCAAATGGACTAGGGGGTCCTCATTGCTTACTTGGTATATTGCAAACACCTCAAATGAGAGTGGCTGAATCACCCAGCACCAAAAAGGCTGCTGGGAGACAAATCTGCCTTCTCTCCCTTTCCTTCAACATGCCAACAGGCACGCTCGTGCCGTTTCTCTCGCCAAGGCTCTAGGGACACATCCTATTACCTGCCTGTGCGGTGGCAACTGTTGGACAAACTCAGTTTCTTGCAGAGGTTAAATGAGTACCATGATTCCAGCATAGCTAAAGCTAAATATAGAGGAGCTGCTGCTGAATGTCTGACTATAGATACTGCTGAGTATCTGACTACAAATAAAGCCTTCCTGCTCCTATGAAGTTGAGTTTAATGGCTGAATCAATGGTAAACAGAGGATAAAATAGTCAATAAGACGTGGCTGTCATTCAATGTGTACGTTTCCTCCAAGACCTTGGCATCCATTTGCCCAAATGGCCCTTCTACCCTTTATAGCCTTTGTCTCCTAGATGACACAAAATAAGAGAAGCATGTCTGACCACTGTACAATTCTGCTTTGTGAACTGACCCTGGGGGCTTTTAGGTTCCTACCTGGTTTCCCCAGTTGCTCCCTTCACTCCAGGGCAGGCTAGGTTTTCCCTTTTTAAAAATGTTGCAGGGTTGTTGTTTTGTGTGTGGTTTTTGTTTGGTGTTTTTTTTTTTTTTTAATTAGACCAAGAGTAATGTGTGTGGTGGTTTGTTTTTGGTGGTTTTTTTTTTTTTTTTCTCCTATGAAAACAAAGTACTGAAAGTTTATGGTTGTGTGTTTGGGTGGTTTTGGGTGGCTTTTTTTTTAACAAGCAACTAAGGATAGAACTGGGATAGTGCTTGGTTTCTTGGCTGAGCTAAGGAATTTAAAAACATAATCCCATGTTTCACTTTCACATGGTTTTGTTTTTTAAAGTTTGTTTAAATTTAGTTCAATTTTAAAATGTTGTTATAAACATTTGCATTTAGGAAATATCAGGAAGATCTTTAAACCTTTCTAACTTTCATTTGTAAAACTGTTCATGGCATTTTGCACAAGTTTCAAGATAGTTGTAATTGATGTGGTGTTGTTTGGTTTTCTGGCAAACAATTGGCAGGAGAAGGAGAGGAGTAGGAGGAATGCACTTATCTATAGCCTAGGAGCTTTAGAGCCTCCATTTCTTTCAGGTTGCTATTAGAGCTTCTGATCCAATGTTGCCAATTTTATTCAACTTATCTGTGGACCCTCTGTTGTGCAAGTTGGAGGGGGAAGAGTGTTGATGCCAACACTATCTGACAAATATAATAACCTTGGCCTTTGCAGATGACTTTGCTCTATTGAGTGAATCCTGGGACAGAATGCAGAAAATATTGATGTTTCAGAGGTGTTTTGTGATCTGACAGGCCTCAAAACACAAGAGGAGAAATGCTATATCTTTTACAACCAGCCTACAAAGGACTCCTATATGGTCAATGACTGTACAGCATGGACAAAAATGGCACACCACTCAGTATGATTGATCCAGGTAGTCCCAAAAAATATTTAGATATACTTATGTGTAGACCCATGGGTTGGAATATCTAAGCCAGAACTACTAGAAAAAGCGAATGAATGGTTAAAGTGGATTGGGCAGGTTCCATTGAAGCAGGTTCCATTTCATAAAGTGGACACCTTGAAGAGATATACTAGCACATGATTGATGTACTTAGCAGACCAAACCAATGTGAAAGCCATATACCTACAAAACCTTGATTTGGCAATTTGAGCAGCCATCAAGGACTGATTACACCTATCTACCTGCATGTACCTGTGATGTTATCCTGTATGCCAGCACTCAGGATGGGTATTACCAGACTCTCTGGACTAATTCCTACCTAGTGTGCAGGTCCATAGGCTGCACCAAATTGGTCAGTTGTGGGATGACACCATAAGATCGGTCATCTGGCCAGAAGGCATAGAGAAAGAGTTTGAAAAACTATGTGGTGATAAACAGTTGGTGATAAAGAGAAAATTCCACCTGTTTAGGACCCCAGAGCAGTCATGGATATCTTGGAAGTTGTGGGTGGTGAGGAATCAGTCTCAGGATGGGAGATAACACTCCAAAGGTGGTCTTTCCAAGGTGCTGTGACTTGCAAAAACAGGAATTTCAATTGGACCGAGTTGCCATCCCAGAGCTGTGGGATTACTGACTTTTGAAAAGGATAAAATTAGTAACAACTGGATTGAATATGATGGGGGCATTCCTCACAGAAAGCTCATCATGGCATTACAATTCAGAGCTAACGTCTACTCCACAAGAGAATTTTTAGCAAGGGGTAGGCAGGATACTCAAATTAAGGACTGTTGGCATTGTCAGGCAGAGAGTGAGACTAGCTCACATATTATTGGGTATTGTCCTGTGGCTCAAGATGCTAGGATAGAGACACAATCAGTTACGTGAACTATTGGCAGAGGAAGGTAAAAGAAAGCATGGGTAATATTTCAGGAGCCACTTTTAAAAGATCATAGCAATGAATTATGTAAACCTGACCAGATATATGTCAAGGGAGGTCGGGCCTCTGTGGTGGATGTAACTGTTAATATGAGAGTAAACCATCGTCACTCACTGATGCAGAGACTGAAAAGGTTACCAACATCTAAAGGGGCAAGACCAGGAGGTGAGAAATGCTAGTAATATAAAATTCTTTGGATTTTCTATAGATGCATGTGGGAAGTGGTATGAAGGCAATTATGAACTACTAGCTGGATTAGGATTCTCAAGTTCCTGAGAAGAGAAGGTTGCCTATTGTCTTTAAAATTGGACTCTTATTTACATCTGTGGACATTGTACACATATCTGTGAGTCAAACAAGAACTATTGTAAAGTCTTAATTAACTGTAAATAAACTGACTTTTTTTCCTAACGTGGGAGACTGACCCCAATGAGGAGTGAAGAAGGGTGGGAGAGGCCTGATAGTATACAGGGATGAAAAAGGACTCTATCATGATGCATCATCTATCCCACAGGTACCAATCACCAGCTTTCTTTAGGTGAACAGGTGCCTTTACTTAACCCACAAAAGGAACATGTATGAATCATATATGTTTGAGAGATAGCCTGGAAACTTTAGAGTCTCCATGTCTTTCAGGTTGTTATTGGAGTTTCCAGATTCAATCAGGAACATGCATGCTATACCCATTTTGTGCTCCTGGTGGGGAATGTTTGAAGACAGGGTGCAAACTCTTCTGTAGTGATTGCTGGCTCTCCAAGGTGGTATGTGTGAGCTCCAGTCACATCCAATATCCAGTTCCACAAGAGTACACTGGGCACTTACTTGCTGTGTGTGTGATGTGGAAGCTAGAGTACTTGGTATCTTATGTTGTAATAGGCCATGATGGTTTGTGGGGAGTCAGCACAGACTGTTGCTGTTCTGGGTTGAGGTCTGGTCCCTGTGACTGAGCTGTCACTGGAGCCAGGACTGTGTTTTGGTCTAAGCTGTATTATGCTGGCACAGCTCTTACCTTTTTCCCAGGTGGCCCTGCCATCCTGGAAGGTCCCAAGGGACTGGTTAGTGTCACTTTGGTAAGGGGACAGGCACTGGCACATGTGTATTGGATACCGGCTGCATACTTGTCTATCTGAACTTTGATCATGTTCTGACAAAGTTCATACACCTGGACCCTAGGAGGAAAACATAGGCTTAAACATGACCAAAATGTTGATGATTCTGGCTGAATGTCTCCCCAAGGGCTTCCTAATACATCAGTTTGAATGTGTGATATATAGCTTATGGTTAGTCTGTGTATCACTCAATTTGGCCCACTGTACATGGAGAACAGTCACTGAAGCTGTGTGCTATCACACCTGACTTAGGCAAGGCTGTAGAGAAAGGCTTTTTATTAGACCAATGTCATAGCTGCACGAGGGAAGGGGGAACCAGCAATTGCTGCCTTGTACTTGCTCACGGCTGCTTGAGTGCAAGGAATGACAAATAACCAGTGGCAAACGCTGGCAAGCAGCTGCCCTTCTTATTTGTGCTAACTCTTGGTAACCATGTGTGGGCAAGGTGTCTCAACTTATCCCCTTTCCTTCAAAGACTGCAAATAATAGTGATGGGTAGACCAACAGTGAGGAGGTACTGTTGTTGCAGTGAGTATTCCCCGTCTTTTACCGAACCAGTGCTGTGGCAGTTGCCTTTCCAGCTGCAGATCTCATAGATGCCCCATTTCATACTGCTCTAACTCCTCCTCTACCTGCTCGCAGTCTCAGCATTATTCCCGTGCAGCTGAACCACAGAGTCCTAGGCAGTTTGAGCCCCTGCCAAGTAGCCATGTTGTCCCCAGAGCAGGGTGGAAAGGAGGTCTGACCTACCTGGGCAGCGTGAGCCCAGGCTGGAGGTGGGATTTAGGAGTCTTCTCTCTGCCCCTGGCTTGCGGAGCAACTGAAGAAAAGCCCAGAGAGAGCAGCAGGGCTTTGAAATCACCTTTGTTGCCGCTTCTCTGCGGAAGCTGCCAGCAAAGACTCTTGATTAGTGTCAAATCTGAGGCAGACTTGTGTTAAGTTCCTCATGCTGCTGGGAAAACTGGATTCTGATAAACCAGCTGTTTTGAATGAGCCATCAAGCATCATAGTTGTCTAGTTGAATGAGACTAAAGCATGGCTATTATTCATATACTAAGTGTATGTGAATTGTACGTGAAATCCAAATACAATTCCAGTAAGGAGGTCTTTGTCTCTGTATAAGAGCTTTCTTTTCCTCTGCTGCCCTCCCTCGCCCCCCCGCCCCAGCTTCTGACTCTTTGCAGTAGGCATCATGATTTTTTAAAAAAAAAGGCTTTACAAGGATTAGAAGTTACTAATTACTTGAACTTCGAAGAGCACTGGTTCTACCTTTGATTCAGCATTCCTGTCTCCTTTTTCTACAGTATCACCCTCTAAAAGAGGGAATCCAGCTCTATGTCCTTGCACATTCTCTCCATAAAGAGAGATTTCCTCATTAATTATAGGGTTTTTTGCTCCTCTGATGTAGAAATTATGAGCCTTTAAACTCAGCTGTGAGTGTGAGCATTAGGCTTGAGATCTGCGGATGGAAAGACTTACTCCCTGCCAGCAGCATCTAACTCAATTCCCCTGCTAATCTAAGGACTTGAGGCTAGGGTGAGCCTTCCAACAGGCAGGGCACAGCCAGCTGCCTTCCTGATCTGTAATTTGCCCATCAGGGATACTGGAATGTTCTCCAAGCACCCTTTGGTCCCAAAAGCTGCTCTATTGCCACAGAGAAATGCTGTGCCCCCCTTGGCACTTCAGGTCTGGGCAGAATATGAGAGCGACTGGGACTCTTCCAGGCATTTGCGGTGAGTACCACCAAAGTCCCAAGAGAGAAATGGGCCATCGTGGGGATGCTCCTGAAAAATCCCCTCCTCCATCAGCTGGGAGCATGCAGCCCTGCACATGTGCGCCATAAACAGAGTGGCTCTGCAATAGCTCATTTATGGCCATGTTTCTCAAGGATTTACTTCCCAAAAAACCCCTAAGTAACCAGCCATACCTTCAGACTATCATCTCCAGCCTCACCTTAAGCCCACTAAACTGAAATTACTCTTGGGTAGGTCAAAGTCACGTGGTTTTGGTCATTCAAGGTTAACAGTAGGGCTTTACCTTTTGACCTTTTATTCTTGTGAGGCTTGGCTTACCAGGTGGGCAAGGATTTTCCACATTGCCTGTGGTGCCCTGAATGGAAAAGAAAAATTAGCCATTGAGAGAATTCAGACAGGCTTTCACAAATCCAATTACTCCGGTTTTAATTGATCTGTCTTCCTTTTTCACTCTATAACAGTGGCAGAAGAGGCTGTGGGAAGTGTCACTTGCTTTCAAGGCCTCAGTCAGTACAAGAGAAATAAAAAAAAAAAAAGTTAAAACCAGGTCAGAGATAGCAAGTTTAGTGTGTAACAAGCTACTGTACATCTATGGTGCTGTGGAATGGGGGTCATGTGTGTTCCTTGTCTTCCACAAATAAAAAGTGACTTAATAATCCCTCTTTCATGACGGGTAAAGTAATTGAATTACCTTGCCTTTTCTGTGGTCTGAAAGCATTTGCATACGACTTTAGCGTAACTCTGCTACCCTGACTCTGAATGTATGTCAGAGTCCCAAATTAATCCAAACAGAGGCTTGTTCTAGCGGATATAGAGGCACAGGCTGGATCTAAACTTCTCTACTAATGTGCACAGAGGCTTGATTTTACTTAACATTAAAAAGAAGTTCCCTTACTTAGGTTATTTCTACATGTACTTAGTGAGAGGTTTGTAAGTTTTATTTTTCCCATGGAAGATGTGGCTTATCTTTCTTCTAGAGGTCGTTTTGGGGCAGATTTTGTCTCTTACAGATTTGCCTGCTTTACAGTTCTCCAATTTCAATTTTTAAAATATCTGTATCTTTAAGTCAAATTCAGACTTGGATCTTGAACTCTCCTAAAGTTTTGGTAACCAGGTCTCTAGAAATATTCAAGAAGACCATGTTGCCTTTTTTCCTCTGGAAACAAAAGCAGCTCCTACAAACAAGGCTGTCACCTCCTGCTGGCAACCTTGGAAGCACCTTCAGGTGACCACTTCTCATCATGCCCTGTTGAGCTGTTGCTGCACAGTGCTCTGCACATCTGCCCCAGGGATCAGTAGGACTCTGCTTGTAGCAGGGAGGTGATGCTTCTCTTAGTCCCAGCTGCACCCCAGATATCCACACCATTCACAAGAAGATGGAAGTTACATGTTTGCCTGAGACGGTGCAGTTAGACCTCAGCACCGTGGCATCCTCCTGCCATCCACTAGCTGCCTTCTAGACTACTGTCTGTCTTGCTCAGGCTTTGCAGCAGCCTGGAAATAGCATTTGAAGCAGTTTAAAAAAAAAAAAAATTAAAAAATTGCTGCTTCCTACTGTGTGGCACATGGACAGGCATGCACTGCCACACATGTATTTGTACCACACTGGGTCCTAAAACTGGTACCCAAGCTCCACTACTGAAGAAGGGGGTTGTGCTGTGTAGCACAATGAAGTCTGATCTTCCTGCATCCTTGACCTTGCTCACTCTTGGCTCCTGCCAAAGCAGTTGAAAACATCTGGGATCATTCACTTCTGGAAAAGGGCAGTTGATGGTAATAGGCTTTGATCCAAGCTTGCTATGCAGTTAAGGTGAATCTTAAGAGAGTTGTTAAGCTGGACTCATCACAGCTTATGGAATTTCTTTTATTTATTTTTTTTTTTTAGTTCTAGAGGAATGATAAAATCTCTATTTCTAGCTCACTTTTACAGCAACCCTGACTAGCAGGCAAGGAAAAGCTTAGAAGGCAGCAGCAATAGCTGAGGATATTATTGGATTACGTGGCAAGCCTCTTGGTGTAATCATAATAAAAATTAAGCTGTAGGAATCATCTGGAATTCTTTATCCACTCTTAGATTATTTTTTTTTTTGGCAAGGCTTTTAGTTGTAAAGCCAGTCATGTACTGTTGGAAGGTAAAGCCTTGGAAGATGCTGCTTTCTGCTATTTTGTTTCTTTTTGTTCTGTTTCCCAATTACTCTGAGTGTTAAAACTGATCTCATGTGCTAGCCACACCATATTGACTTTTGGTCCCAGGGATCTTGTCTTGCTGCCTAGCCCTGGGATCCCTGAGGCACCCTGAGGAAACAACGAAATCTTTGTCAGGGTATGCTCTTCGTGCCTGAAAACTGGCTTTGTTAGCAGTTTGAAGTGAACCGTAACTCATGTGCTTTCCTGGACTGCCATCTGCTCCTGAGATACCACATACTCCAAATAAAGTTCTCCATCTTGCCATTTCTCAGTGTTTCAGATGATCTTTTTGATTTGTAGATTTAAGTGAATTTAATGCTCTCCAATAATCTGCTTTGATACAGCTAGACAATTATTTCCAACATAGAACAGGAACTGCTTCAAAGCTAGAAGTTTACACATCATGTTCCACTTGCATGTTTTTAGTTAGCCATCTTCAGACACTAGAGAATAACTTTGATTTGTAGGCCAACTGAACAATATATGGAACAGTTTGTTCCTTTCTGTTCTCCAGCTTGCCCCCACCCCCCCCCAGGAGAAAATCCTGTTAGCCTTCAGCAAACCAGGGAAATGGCAATTTCTTCACAATATTATGCAGTGAAGCCTAAATGTTACAGTGAAGTCCTACCAGAAGTAGGAACAAGTGCTGCTTCACAGCAAGGATGCTGGCAATTTCCAAAAAGGGGGGGGGGGGGGGGGGGGGGAATAGGATAAAATATTTTCATTAGGAATTTCTAAAAATCACTTTTTTAAAATTACATTTGCTTTTGCAGAAATTTCTGGCACCATTGATATCAATGACATAAGGCTTATTTTGAGTTTGATCCTGTTTTATATCATATGCTCACCTTCTCCAGTCTTTCCCATAACTCCTGTATAACCTTAGGTAAAGCAAAATGAAAGGAATGATGCTGTAATTGAGTTGCCTGAAACTGTGGTGCACAGTGTATGATATCAAAAAGATTGTGATCCTTTTGAAAAACAAGCATCAGAAAATCACCTTTCATAAGCTTCTGTAAGTTTTTAATCTCAGAATGGCTGTTTTGCAAAGACCAGAGTCAGGACTAATACCTTGTACAGTAATTTCCTTAATTTTCACAGTAATGAATAAAATCTCCTCAAGGCTATAGTGTGTCTGTCTACCATGTACCTGTATATTTGAATCCTGTCCTTTGGCTGATGAAGCAAGATTGCCCAAATGTTTTGTGCCCTTAAGTAACTTGTGCAGAAATAGCAACCTTAAAGAGTAGACAGCTCCTGGTAGTCCTATTCTTTCAGCTAAGCCTGCTGAAAGTCATCAAATCCTTCCTTAAGCTTGATCTTTTTTTTTTTTTTTTTTTTTCTTCAGTCTTATAGGTCCTTGAGTGCTCAGTCCTGCTGGAGTCAGGAGAGCTCATTCTGGGGAAAGGTATTTCCATGAGTGAGCAGGAATAGTGACCTGGTCTCTGTAAAAGCATTTTTGTTACAGTGGCGGGGGCTGGGATGTGTGGAGCCTGTCTGGGCCTCTTGGGAGCCCCAGCACTGACGTAAGCCCTGCCTTGCTGCTAATAATCCTGCTGATTTTGTTAATGACCACTTGAGTGAGCACACACCAAAGCAAATAATAGTTCTGTATATAGTAGGGCCATAGCGCCTAAATCCGCTGTGACTTAGTTCTGCGAGATTTCTGTGAGCTTATTTGACCGTGAACACACAAAGGATTTGCACTTTCAGGATGTCCGTTCTCAGCATCGATGGAGACGCAACTCATGGTTTGTCCTGCTGTAGACTTGCCGTCTTTCTAGGCAGACAGTTGGGTTTGTTGGCACCAGCAAAGCCCTGGGATGAAGGCTGGAGAGGTGTTATTCCAACACAATTTTTTGTTTCTCACTAAATTATACTTGTACTCCTTTAGCCTCCACAGCCAGCTCTCTGAGTTCACTACAAATTCTGTAGCATGATGACTTCTCAAAACAGTATCAGATTTAATATGATAAAGGAATAGGGCAAGTTCAGTTCAAATTTGGCTCAGGTGCCTCTCTCCTTGCCCTGTTTTACTCTAGATTCATCTGAAGCCACATGCCAGTCAGTGCTACACACCTTAGCAAAATCAATGTCTGGTGCTTTCAAAACTTCATCAAACTGCAGAACACGGGACATGGGGATGTGCTGCTGCGTGCAGCTTTAGGGATCTGTGTCCCTTTCACTGCAAGGACTACCTTGGAAGGGCTGGGCTGTGCAGACAGCGTGCCACACCTGGAGAGCTATTGTACGGAGAAAATCTGTTACTTTAGGAGGCCCCTCAATGCAGAATGCGTCACCCACATTCCTAGCCTTGGACATTGACTTGAAACTTCAGTCTGCTTCCTTCCGTGCTCAGTGATGTTCAGAAGCAATTTACAGTCCTTGCTGGGCTGAGTCCCTAATTTGAAGACACAGGTCCAAGCAATGGATTCTGTCACACCATCAACAACCTCAGTGATGCAAGAGAAGCCCTTGTATGCAGCTCTTCCCCTTCTTCCTCTTTGTTCCTAGGTTTGTACCACCAGGAAAGGATTATTTCCCTTTTGCTCCTTAACCCTACAAAAACAACTTCCCCCCGCCCCGGAGAACAACAAAGCTGGAGATTTGGCCTATTGCCCAGATCTTTGGGAGATGAAGGTCAGTCAATGTATGATGTACTTGCAGTTCTTGTTCCCTTCTATACGTGTGCCTACATGAATCCTCCTGCCAAACCTCACCTTCATCTTGAGCTGTTTTTTGAGATGACTTTTGCTGCTTTCCTTTAAAAGCCCTTAAAAGGCTATTTGAAGTTAATTGTATTTACGCCTAGCTGGATTTGGTAAGCTGGTTCTGCTGTGATGCCATTGACCAGTTATCTTGGGTCCATGAATTCTTGGAGATCGTTTTCTCAGTGTTCTTCCAGGACCCTAGTCCAAAATACAATCCCAAACCAATATTTTATTATATTCGTCCATTTCTTGTGAAGGTCTTACTGTGAATCCAAGCCAAACTTTCTGACTTTTTAGCAAGTGCTCTCAGGCACTTGATATCTCTGAGAAAAGCAATGTTTTCAGCCAATGTGTTCTTCATGCTCTCTGAGATGGATGTAGTTTCACAGGCAAATTATGCTGCTCTGTATGGGCTGTGTTTGAAAGGGGAATCCTGCATTCCTCTTGCTTTTGATGACTTATATAGCCTGAGCAGAGAACAGATGCAGCTGGAAACCAAGGCATAAAAAAGAAAAGAGGTATAGCTGCTCAGGAATGGTGTGGATTTAGGATTGGCTTCTGCTGACTGTTAAGCCACACCTAAAGAGAGTATCTAGGAGCTGCGGTGGGCCCCAGTGACTGTTCTAGCTACTCCATGGGCAGTGGTGTGCATTAAATTGATGGGAGCTGGTAAACATGAAGAATGCGTCATTCGCATAGAGGAGAAGACACATTGATATCTGAACTGAAATTTATCTTGAGGATAACGTTGCCAAAAGGTATCATGTTTAAATGTCTACTTGCAGTGAAGTGTTACTATTGAGAATACTGATTTTTTTTTTTTTTTTGGACCTCTGTTTCTTATGAACGCAGCAACAAGATAAAATCTCATTAATGCAGATTGTAATTAGGCTGGTATGTCATACCTCTTTCTCTAGCACAAGAGCAACCATCTCCCTCACTCCTATCAATATCACCCTGGAATGCAAAAACAGCTATTACTTTTGAGTTTTGAACGAGCAGATTGCTTCCAATGACTCTTACCTAGCTGCTTCCAGTGAACAATGTAAAAATGCAAAGTATTAATTAGCTTTACACTGCAAACTAGGATCTCCCTGTGATGAAGAATTCAGACAGTTAAAAATAGACACATTGAATCAATTGTGTCTTCATTTCTCAGCATCACAATACAAATGGTTAGATGTTACTCCTTACTGAATATGAATTCATCAAAACTAACTTTGGAAAAGGTCAATGGATGATGAGAGCCCTGTGCTGTCTGGCTTCACCAAAACAACTAACAAAAGATTGTCTTTGACTGGGAAATATTGCAGTCTGAATATAGGACAGGAATTTGCAAGTACACAAGAAAGGTAAACAAGGGTGATATGGTTATGTACTAATTAAATGTCAAGCTTGTTATTAAAGGTGTGATATGAGGCAGTATAAAATATTGGCTTCCTCACCTTGAAAACCAACTTTACCTCTTTCTTCAGAAATCCCAACAGTTTTTCATGTGATTTTTATACAAGAAAGAAGTGGCATTGTTTCAAACCCATGCACTGTGTAATAAAACATCTCTCTTTTTGGAACCACACAAAACCAAAGCTGTTGCAGTCCCACTGATTTGTCTAATCCCTGGTACCTGGCATCTGATAATGAAAAAAGATAGTAGTTAATGAAGAGAACAAAACACAACAGCTGGTATATGTTTTGAAACTACATGCATTGTAACTCTGTGTTGTTTAAGGTTTTTTTTGATCACTTACCATAATTCCTGAGCAGCCAGAGGATCTTTCAGACCCTACTGGGTCTGAGTCAACCTGTCAAATATAAAGTGAGTACTAATTGGTAACTCTGGAGCAGGGACATCACAGACGATTTTCAAGCTGATGTTCTGGTACCATGAGTAGCCCTGAAAGATGGGGAAGGGATGAAAGGGCTTCTGTAAAAGACAGTTATACAGCGCTTGGTGCCCAATAGTGATACACTCTGCAATAACTCATACATACTATATGCCTTATGATTTTATGTATATGCATGCATTAGGCTAGTCTAAAAGCAGATTCTTGGGGAGGGAAATAAATAGGAAAAGAAAGCATCTATCTCAAACTGCAATGATCCCATAGTGTTTCATTGAGAGGCTGTGTAAGGATCATACCTGATGTGTTAGTAGTGGACGTGTTTGGTGCTCAGCCAACTTACCAGATTCCTTTTTAGTACTACTAACCAGAAGATAAGGATTATAATCTGATAAAGAAAGCATTTGCTACCTAACAGAAGGAATTCTGGGTGAAAAGTTGTCCAGATAAAAATCAATGCAGGTGTTAGTGACTCATGGGGGTGGGGGGGGAAGAAGGGAGCAGCAGCGTCAAAGATGTACTTCACACTACAATGACTGATTTCTTGTAATTTCTATGTCTGATAGCAATTCTTGGTATTTCATACGTTTCTTATTGTTAACAGACCCTATCTCTTTCTGCTAGCTGCAATTCAAGTGCAAGATACTGGCTTTTGTAGTAGGAAAAAAGAGCATTAAAAAGTATTTCTAAGCATCTGATGGATAAGTATTATTTGCTATTCCTAGGTGTGACCATATGTTACCACGGGGAGGACAACCAGAATCACAGAATGGTTGAGGTGGGAAGGGACCTCTGGTGATCATCTGGTCCAACCCTCCTGCTCAAGCAGGGGCCCCTAGGTGGTTGCCCAGGACCAAGTCTGGATGAGGTTTTGAGTATTTCCAAGGATGGAGACTCCACAACCTCTCTGGGCAACCTGTGCCGGGGCTTGATCACCCTCACAGTAAAGAAGCGTTTCCTGATGTTCAGACAGAATCTCCTCTGTTTTCAGTTTGTGCCCACTGCTTCTGGTCCTGCCACTGGGCACCACTGAAAAAAGCAGGGTTCTGTCTTCAGATATTTATACAACTTGATGAGATTCCCCTGAACCTTCTTGTCTCTGGGCTCAACAGTCCCAGCTCTCAGCCTTTCCTATGTGAGATGCTCCAGTTTCCCTACAGCATCTAGATGCCCTCTGTTTTCATCCCTTGGATGAGGAGCATGAGAACATTTCTGGAGGTTAAGGCATGACTGTGAGAATACTTCATCAGTCTTTGCTTCTTCTGACTTTCCTTGGAAATAAATGTGCTTCTGACTATGCTGTGCATGTCCTACGTAGAGGAATGGTTCCAGAGTCACTTCACTACAAAGAATACAAGTCTGTAATCTTCATTCTAATGGATTGGGATACTATACATCAATGCTTCTGATGTATGGTGCATTATCATGTTGCAATGATCGATCAGACAGGAAAGTGGGATCAAGATTTCAGGCCAGGAATGTTTGAGGGATTCGTGTGAATAGGCTGCAGGTTACTAATCTCTTCAGAAGAGACAGGCAGGGCAGGAGAGGTGTGTGGGGGGTTGGCGCTCTATGTAACAGAGGGGCTGGACCGTACAAAGCTGTCGGTCAGCGATGACAGTTGAGAGCCTCTGGGTAAGGATTAAGGGACAAGCAAATAAGGGGGGTGTCGCTGTGGGAGTCTACTATAGACCACCCAGCCAGGACGATGCCACTGGTGACTTATTCTTTAAGGAACTAAGAGAGGCCTGGTACTTCCTGGTACAGCTATTAAAGGAACCAACGAGGAAAGGTGCCCTCCTAGATCTGTTACTTGTGAACAGAGAAGGTTTCATGGGGTTAGTGGCAATTGGTGGCCATCTTGGCCATAGTGACCATGAAGTGGTAGAATTTAAAATCTTTGGCAACAGGAAGAAAACTGCCACCAAAACTTTGATGCCGCAAGTCAAGCAGGCGGGGCAGAAGGCTGGCTTGGCTGAACAGGGATCTTCTAGAGCTTAGACGGAAAAAGGAAGTGTATGCCTGCTGGAAGCAGGGTCAGGCAGCATGGGAGGACTATAGGGATGCTGCTCACCTTTGTAGGAACAAAATTCGTGTGGCCAAAGCTCAGTTAGAGTTGAAGCTGGCCAGTACTGTGGGGGGACAATAAAAAGGGGGTTTTTTAAGTAGGTTAATAACAAAAGGAGGACCAGAGAGAATATTAGCTCGTTACTCGATGAGAATGGTCACCTTACAAACAGGGACATAGACAAAGCAGAGATGTTTAATGCCTTCTTTGCCTCTGTCTTCAACACTGATGACAGGCTCTGGGACCCCAGTTGCTCCAAGTTGGAGGACCGTGACTGTGGTAACGATAAACTCCCAGCTGACCATGAACTTGTGCAGGAATTGCTGCTCCACCTGGATGCATACAAGTCCATGGGGGATGATGGGATTCATCCCAGGGTGCTCAAAGAGCTGGCTGATGTCATTGTGAGACCTCTCTCAATTACTTTTCAAGGGTTTTGGGAATCTGGAGGGGTCCCAGTTGACTGGAAGCTGGCAAACATTGTTCTAATCTTCAAGAAGGGCAAGAAAGAAGACACTGGTAGTTACAGGCCTGTCAGTCTCACTTGAGTGCCTGGTAAAATTATAGAGAAAATTATGCTGGGAGTTATCGAATAACACCTGAAGGACAACGCAGTCATTGGTCACAGCCAACATGGGTTCATGAGGGGAAGGGCCTGTTTAACGGACTTAGTTTCCTTTTATGACATGGTCACCCATCTAGTTGGCCAAGGCAAGCCAGTTGATGTCATTATTTTAGATTTCAGTAAACCTTTTGATACTGTCTCTCACAGTATCCTTCTGGACAAAATGTTCAGCATACAGTTTGACAAAAACCTAGTGCGATGGGCAAGCAACTGGCTGACGGGTCAGGCCCAAAGAGTTATGGTAAACACGGTTACATCAGGCTGGAGGCCAGTCACTAGTGGGGTTCCCCAGGGCTCCGTTTTAGGGCCAGTTCTGTTTAATGTTTTCATAAACGACTCGGATGTAGGAGTAGAAGGTGTTGTGAGCAAGTTTGCAGGTGACACCAAATTGGGAGGAGCTGTTGATTCTGTCGAGGGTGGAGAGGCCTTGCAGAGAGATCTGGACAGATTGGAGAACTGGGCGATCACCAGCCGCATGAGGTTTAACAAGGGCAAGTGCCGGATTCTGCACCTGGGAAGGGGCAACCCTGGCTGTACATACAGACTGGGTGATGAGATGCTGGACACCAGCCATGCTGAAAGGGACTTGGGGGTCCTGGTCAACAGCAAGTTGAGCATGAGTCAACAGTGTGCCCAGGCTGCCAGGAAGGCCAACTGTATCCTGGGGTGCATCAAGCACAGCACTGCTAGCTGGTCTAGGGAAGTGATTGTCCCACTCTAGGCTGCACTGGTGGGGCCTCACCTCGAGTACTGCATGCCGTTTTGGGTGCCACAGTACAAAAAGGACATGAAACTATTGGAGAGTGTCCAAAGGAGGGCAACAAAGGTGGTGAAGGGTCTAGAGGGGAAGATGTATGAGGAGAGGCTGAAGTCCCTTGGTTTGTTCAGCCTAGAGAAGAGGAGACTGAGGGGAGACCTCATCGCGGCCTACAGCTTCCTCACAAGGGCGAGCAAAGGGGCAGGCACTGATCTCTTCCCTCTGGTGACCAGTGATAGAACCTGAGGGAACAGCATGAAGCTGCGATGGGGGAGGTTTAGGTTGGATATCAGGAAAAGGCTCTTCACCAAGAAGATGGTCGGGCACTGGAACAGGCTCCCCAGGGAAGTGGTCACAGCACCAAGCTTGACTGAGTTCAAGAAGCATCTGGACAACGCTCTCAGTCATATGCTCTGATTTGGCTTGTCCTGTGTGGAGCCAGGAGTTGGACTCGATGATCCTTATGGGTCCCTTCCAACTCAGGATATCCTATGATTCTAATTTTTTACTGCCTTTGATATTTATGAATCCTTCCCCCAACTCGGCATGCATCACTATTGATAAAAGCTAATGTGTCTGTCAAGAGTTAAGAAAGGAAAATCTTCAGAGACTAGAAGAAGCCTCTCTTCTCTAAAACTTAAATTTGCAGTGGCCCTAGAGCTGAGATTTACACTCACATTCAAATACAGGTCCCAGTCAGAGTAACCACACCTGTTTGTTACCTTCAGTAAATTAAGGGGAATTAGAAGTACTTTGATTTGTAGCTATAAGGAGAGAGGCTTTGCCTCCTGGAGATTTAGGATGAAGTTCTGGCTCTACAAAAAGAACAGGGAACTGACTACTGATTCCAGCGGGACCAGTTTTTCACCTTAGTCCTTTAATATTTTTCAAACAAACTCAATCTTCTAAGCAAATGAGTAATACATTTTTGCAAACCCCTAATGCTTTGTGTGCTGTTAGAGGCTTGCTCTAGTTTAATTGATAAACGTCTGTTGTTCTTACCAGGCAAGCAGACTGGCATGACCTGGCTCTCTAAAAACACTGCTGCAATCTGTTGGAGTTTCCATGTATCACAAATGAGCACCCTTGCGGGGAAGGGAAGAAACAAACAACAAGAAAAGCAAATTAGTAGAGCATAGCTAGGCTAAACTTGGCACATTTAAGCAGTATTTGACGTACACTTTCCTTGTGTGCTCCAAGCGGGAGAAAATATGTATGTCTAATTTCCATATTTACAAATCCACAAAGTAAGAAACTCACCCGCTCATCTTCCTGTAAGGAAGAAAAGAGGTGAAGGAAAGAACAACAGTGAAAACTAAGCAAATTAATTTTAATTAAAATTTCAGGAAAAAGAAACCACAAGGATGTATTATTTGCAGTCAGTCAGCTTACCACCTCAGGAACTTCACAGCAGGTTTCCTTTGCTGCCACGTTATGATCTACATGAAGTTCAAGCTGTTGCACATCAACCTACAGGATAAGTCGATAGGAAGACAGGTTTTAAAATTCCTCAGCAGTTGCAGTCTAACTCCAGCCTGTCTGCTTATCCATATAGACACCTTCACCAGCGGGTCTGAGCATTTCCCAGATATAGGGCTGAGTGTAACAATTAATTCACAGTTTGTAGGAGAGAGCCTGGTGGGTTTGTGGATTTGTCTGTGTGGAATGGAGGGGATTTCTAGTGCTTGCATCTGAAGAACTGATTGTGGAAATATTAAATCTCAAGGAAATAACTTGTGCCTTTAGTTTGGGGAGTGCTAAGGTCTGAAGTGATCTCAGCTGGGAGTGAGTTTCTGCAATTTTTTGTCTATGAAATCCTGTGTTACTTTTCCCAAGTTGGATGGCTCTGTATTGCTCCAGTGGTGGCTTTCTGTAGTAAGTCAGGGCCACAGAGGGAAGACAAATGCTATGACTGCTGTTTTGAGTCTCCACAGTTATTTTGGCTGTGGGACAGAGATTTGTTCTTTATTTTGGAGGAATCAGAAGGCAGAGCATGCTCGTCAGTTTCTTTTTGTTAAGCAGTACGGTTGAAGACTTTTGAGCCAGTCACTTCTACCTACTATGTAGCATGTCCTTTGCACCTGAAATAAAACAAACCCTGTTCCCAGACCCTAAATTCAGACCGCTAACCACAGATCCGCTTCTAGCAGATGGTAATCTCAAAGGTAAACATTAATGAAGTAATTAATTTCTCCTATTGCAATACACAACCAAAATTGTGCATGGCGTATTGCTTGGCAATCGAGGTCAAGTGGAGCTCTACGTACACAATAAGGCCCTGATGATCACCAACGGAGTAACATTGTCCTGGGCTCACCTTGCCAGGGCACTGTCTCTGTCTGCCCTCCTTGCTCTGCAGTGACTGACGGGGCTGTGCCTGCTGGCTCTCGGTCAACAAACACAGTGAGCTGGCTTCCCCTAGCACTTGGGGCAAGTTTGTGCCAGGCTCTATTAGAAACCTTCCTCATGTTCTCAAAGATGGTGCTCTTGCTGCCAGACCCTTCTCCAGCTGCATTGTAGATACTAATTGCCTTGCTCTCCCCATGGAGACATAGCCTCAACTGGTCAGCTCCATCTCTGTCCTTTATCTCCCAAAAGTCCCGTGTCATCTTAGAAGTGTCCTCTCTCATTTTGAAGGTGGACACAATGGACTATTCTTCAGGAAGAACAAATCTAGAAACAAATCACAGGACAATTTAACAAGTATTTATTCCTTGTTGTCACTGCAACAATATAAACCCCCCTTGAAATATTTTTTTTTTTCATTAATGATACCTGGCATGGGGAGTTATGGTTGTCAGAAGAGGGGGAATAAATGTACCAAACACGGCTTTAAAGGTATTCCAACACCCTTGAGGAAGGAAAAATATCCAGACAAATGAGTAAAATAAAGTATTCTAATTTTTGTATTATCATCATATATTTTAAATCTGAATCAGAAGGAACTAGCACCTGCAGGTTCCACTAAACCCAGTGGAGATACACTGATTTTTCAGGAGATATGGATATGGTGTGTTTGGGTTTTAGTACATAATTTGGCAATCAGTTATGCTTGGGTTCACTGTCATAGAAAACAAAGGTCAGAGTAGGAGGAAGGGCTTGTATAATGTCTGTGTAAAAGCCCAAGCATTTGCCCATGTCACTTTATGTACCTGATTTTTTTTCTTGTTTGCACACTTGGTGCAAGCTGATATGCTGTCAGGTTACTCTGTGATCCTGGATCAATGTAGACACCAAAACCATTGGCTACATTGAATTGTTCCAACAGATCAAAGTAGAAAAGAAATAATAATTAAAAAAAAAATAATATCTTTCAAGTATGTTTTTTAAAAAGAAAGGAAAACCGATATGTTATTTAAAAAGTTTGGATGAAAAGCCACCTCCAAGACAGGAAGTGTTCTTAGAGATAAATAGCAGAGTAGCCCAGTTAGTTTAACTATAGAAGAATGAGATATCAGAACTTTAAAACCAAAAACCACAAAATACGTCCAACAACCAAGAAACTTGGAATACTATCTGACAATAAATGGACATGATGATACAGATGTATGGGGTAGAAGTATAATAATCTTTGTGTAGAATGTAATTACATAGGAAAGCTGACAGGTTTTTTTTTTTCTTGTCTTGCTTGTGTTAGAGCTCTAGTATCAGAGATAAACAATGAGCCTGAAATACTACCTAAATAAAATGTTTTTTGCCTTATTCAGCCGTATATATTCTGAGTCCATTAAAACTTGCATTTGGATGTTCTGCCACATGGATGTTGTATTCAACTGTCACAACATCCTGTACGATAGGAATAAGTATGCCGCGCACCTTGTTCCTTTGTGACTTCTTTCTTCCTGTTGAACGGTGTGGAGGCTGTGACACCTCTGGCATTGCTGTAGGTGTCTGTTGGAGTGGGATAGGTATAGCTTGCTTTCTGTGGGTCATAGCCAGGAGATGGGGACTCATGATAGACACAAGTGATTTCCTCCACATAAATACATGTCAGAGTAGTCTGTGATGTAAGGTATGTTTGTGGTGGTCATCTTTTGCCTGTTCCCTGACTCATAGCTACTAAAAGGTGTACTTCCAGGTTGAGGGGCAGCTGGGAAGGATTCTGAGGCTGTTTGTCTGTAGATCCTGTCATAACCTAATACATATGTGAGATATTGGTAACAATGATGATGAATATCTCTTGCACATCAGTAAATATCTTCTTTTAGTCTGTTATCTCAGTGTTTCTGGGGGTTCAATCCCACAGTATATACCTCTGTAGAAATCCCTTTGGATGTCAAGGTCTATAGGCATGTATAACTGTGTTTACAGCACACTAAAGGCAGGGTTAACCCCATCTAGCTTTAGTCATCTAAATGTTAAGTGGCTACATCAAGCTAGTCAGCTAACCACCCTCTATATACGGGGGGGGAAAAAAAGAGAAGCAATATCTAAATAAGCTTACTGAATCACACAGTGCATATCAGCAGTGCCTGTCTCTTTATTTTTACCCATTGGAGGCAAGTTAGGTGATCAGCTTAGACTAGGCACCCACCTTTGGAGAGTTAAAGTTAGATCCTGGCCTTGCAAGCCATGAGTGTCAGTTCCATACTGGCTTTATTTCTGCTATAGCCTACCAATAGCTGTTATCGTACACTTGCATCTTAATCTACTGGTGTTTCAGTAATTGAATTCACTGCCTGACTATAGAGAGTAGAATCTAAGTTTTTGGGTTTGTTGTTTTTGTGTTTGGTTTTTTTTTTTAATGAGTAAACTGAAAATTGTAATATCAGAACTACTCTTTGTTTACTTTTGCTTTTAGCCAAGCTAATTGATTTAATATCATGTACCTGAACTGCGTGCAGACAGCTCTTCTCCTTTGACGTGAAATGACTCCACAGCAAGAAAGACTAGAGTCCAGGTCGCCGCTATTATCCACATCACAGAGGAAACCTGCTGGTACAGCCAAAGACAATGATGACATGCGTGATTAGAAAGACAAACTTTCCCAGCTCATGTTAAAACTACAGTGTCTTTGTGGACTCGTCAGAAGTTTTACAGTTCTGAGTTTATACTGTTGCCTTGCATTTGATCAGGCAGTTGGACTAGATGACTTCCTGAGGTCCCCTCCAACCTGAATGGTCCCATGATCCTACGGCGATACACTAAGACAAGACAACAACATAAAAACATGCGGAGTGAAGGGAAGAAGAGCAGTTACTCTTCAGGGAGATTTACCACCTCCATTAATGTACATTGTTTGGTATTTGTTACTAGCTTAATTCTGCAGTGGTTTTGGCATGCAGATGCAATGCAATGCTGCATTGCAGGATAATGAAAAAGCATTTTTATAAACCAAGTAGATCCTTTTCTTAGTGAATGTCAATGGCTTCCTGCAAATATTGGAAGTGTGTTGTTTTTCAGACAAACCATGCAAAACTCTTTCATAAAAGTAAATTCTGGGCAAATGGAATTCAGATGCTGGGCAACGCATCCCCTAATAAGAAATTTAGCTAGCACTTGCCTGTGTCTTCAGTGACCTATTACATACCAGCAAAAGTTGACAGAGGATTTATTTTTAGAGGAGAGAAACAGAGATGCCTGTGACAACTCAAAAATGAATTTGAGAGGCGTGACATACCTTTACCATGGCAGTTACAGCACAGAGGCTTATTTAGCTGAAACCAATGTCCACTCTTTGCTAGGAATCACTTAGGAGCCATGTGCTTCTGGTAGGCATTTCGTTCTCAGAATTGGTGGTGCAGTGCTGAGAGCACAGCCTTTTCAGACAGCTTTTTTGTTTCATTTTGTTTTCTCTAGGGAGGATTTAGTCTTTTGCTCTTTTACAAAAACACCTCCAGCAGCTTGAGTGACAGCCCGCATGGATTGCTTAAAATGCTTACCCACGGTATAAGAATATGTTTCCCCCAGAGAAGAAAATCTTTTTACCATTTTAGTTATAGTATCTGAAATATGCGGAGCTCGGGTACATGCCTAATGGTAAGTACTAGGCTTAGGCACTTACCTGAATCGCTATTGTTTTTAAGATCAGTGGTAAAACCTTATAAAAAGTGTAATAGTTCAGTAAACTACTATGAGTTTAAAAAAAAAAATCTGAGAGGCTAGAGGGTTTCTGTAACTGAGTAAGCATAGGAAAAAAATAAAACCCCCTCTTACATTCCTTAATTTTTTTAACAATGTATCTAATAAAGTTTTGAGGTTTGCATTGTTTGGGGTTTTTTTTAGGTAAGCTTGAAAATATATAAGGAAAATACATTAGCATAATTTTCTTCATGACTTATTTTTGTGCTTGCCTATCTAATTTTTAGTCACTTGCTAAAAATAACGTTGTTGAAGATACTCCTTACATTGTAAGTAGAAAGAAGGAATTGAGTTACAATTTCCCCAAGTGTTTAGGAACTGTTAATTACTGAATCTGGTCAAGAATGTGAGTAACCAAGATCAACTGGCAGAAAGACTAGGCATTCCTGTCCAGAGGAGAAGGTTACAGAGAGGAAGAGCTCCTCATTGTGAACATTGCTGAGATATATTGCTTCTTTGAGTTTGTGAAATCAACAGGCAAGTGCAAAATCTTAGTGTTAGTTTTGCTTTTGATCCAACATCTTTACCCAATAAATGGGTTTTATCTATATACAGATAAATATTGAATATAACAAAATTTCAGTATTTAAAAAATGCAAAGCATAACAGAAAATGGTTTCAGCTAAAACATAATTTAATGTATCTTGGTCTGTGACACATTGTAATTTTTACTGCCCATCCTTTCTGTCTAGTGGTTTGTCACTTGGCTAATGTGCTCAGGAATCTCGATGAAAATCCCTGCAACTGTAGTATTTATAAATGGGTGCAGATTAAACTCAATCACTAGGATTCATTTAATGACATAGATTGACAGAATAGTTGAGGCTGGAAGGGACCTCTGGAGATCATCTGGTCCAACCCCCCTACTCAAGCAGGGTCCTCTAGAACAAGATGCCCAGGACCATGTTCAGAAGGTTTTTTATTATCTCCAAGAACGGAGACTCCACCACCTCTCTGGGCAGCCTTTGCCAGGGCTCGGTCACCCTCACAGAGAAAAAGTGTTTCCTGATGTTCAGAGGGAACCTCCTGTGCTTCAGTTTGTGCCCATTGCCCCAGGTCCTGTCACTGGGCACCACTGGAAAGAGCCTGGCTCTGTCTTCTCTACACCCTCCTTTAGGTGTTTATATATGTTGATGAGATCCCTTCAATCCTTCCCTTCTCCAGGCTGAACGGTCCCAGCTCTGCCAGCCTCTCCTCATATGTGAGATGCTCCAGTCCCTTCATCATCTTAGTGGCTCTTTACTGAACTCTCTCCAGTAGGTCCGTGTCTCTCTTGTACTGGAGAGCCCAGGACTGGATGCCAGAGGCGCTAGACATAATAACTTGCAATGACTTATGAGCTAAAACTTGATGCAAAAAAATAAATTGAGAATATATTTTTTTAAATCAATTTTAATGTGATTTCAGTGAAAACTAGATTTATGTGACTGACCAGCTCTTTCTGTAGCTGGTTATAGGCACCTAGCATTCCTGTATGTTATTCCTGATGTGCCTTATCTCACATTTTATCAATACTGAATTATAAGAGTTCTGGTGACTCCTGACCTTTAGAAATGACCCCTGAAATTTCCATGATACTCTCTAATTCTCATTGCTCTAAATTTTGTGTCATCTGGACATTTTGTGTCTTCACTGTTAATCCCCATCTCCTGCAAAATCAGTCATCCTCTATGGACTTTGGGATTCCTTTCTGCTGTTTCATTAAGTTGCAAGTGACTTTCTCTTTGCTCGGCAGATTTCTTAACTGTAGCACTATTTTGCCTCTTATTGAATGGTCACTTTTAATATCAGTCTGAGGTGTAAGAAAGGTGGCCTTGTTTTCATCTTAAAAGGTTGGGAGGGAGAAAGGAGTTGTCACTTACTGGAAGCACTGATTCAGTGTACCACTTACAGGTTTAATTTTTAATTAAGATGCTATGGAGCTTGAAGACATGTTTAAAATTATGTACATGGTTAAGTGCTTTGTTGCCTTTGAGCATACAGATCAACACAGTAGTGATGAAAAAAAGCAACATTAATGATTTAGTGGTTCTCTGAAATTATTTTCTTTAGAAGTGGAACAAAACTTACCATAACAAATTATTTCAGTCACAGCAGCTTAAAATTCTGAAATGGCAGCAACTTACTCAACCTTCCCATTACCTTGGTGTGTCAGAAAGTCAGGGAGTTCGTTACAATTTTAAGCAGCAACTTTTTGTCTCCCAGTTTTTGTTTCAGTCTGAAAATGTTTTTGACTCTGCAGTTGTTTGGTAACATGTTGCTCTTTTAGGCTAGAAGTCCTAAAAGCCAACAGTTTACAGCTCTTCGTAGAATGTACAATCTCTTATTAATATCGGTAAGTCAGATACTTTATTTTTTCATTGTAATATATGTCGTAATAAGATACATACATATGTATATATATAAAGATATATGTACATATATATATACACTTTTGTAACACATCAGGAGCAGCTGCTTAATCAAGTAGGCCACCCAAGTTAGCAGTGCGTAGTAATCTGCAGTGTCTGTCAGATGTGCATGTCATACCGCAGTAACTATCAAGGTACAGTTTTGCCTTGCAGATTATCAATCTGTCTGAGCATTCTCCTTTAGGACATGAAAATATTTCCATTTCATTTCCATTTAATTTTAAACGGGATGTTTGGTAGAAGGTTATTCAAATCAGGCTGTTAAACCCAGCGCTTTGCATTGATGTGGGAACTGCTGAAATGAAAGTTAAAGGAGCCGATCTCAGGTGAACAGAAGGAGGTCCAGTGCAGTGGCTCTGGTGGAAAGGGTGCCTGAATTAATTTTTAGTTTATTTCTTGCCCAGAGAGTGAGGAGTTAAACAGAGAATGAAAATACTGAGCTAGCTGTACTGGAGTCGCTTCTTGTAGGAGACAACGCTTTGATGCAGCAGTTTTTGTTTCATGGATCACACCGTTGCCTATCTGCAATCTCAGAGCAATGCTGCAGCAGATACAGCCCTGATGTGTTAAAGTAATATTGGGACGGAGGCGTATGTTTCCAACTGCCCTTCTACGAAAGACAAGGAGCTAGAACCATGGTTCCCAGTTCTTGAACAGTCCCACTAGGTTTAACTGAATTGATCAAAAAATGTCCTGAATGTTCCCAGGTGCAAATCTGAGTAAGGCTGCTCACACGCTGACAGTTCAGCAGCTATTCTATATGTTGTTATACCATTGCCGGAGTGTCTAGAAAGCCTGTATGAATGACTGTATCTAGCTTCCACTGGAGTGGAAGGACAAGAGTCTGTCCCTCACATGTGACTGTGCAGGCAAGTCCACCTTTAATCATAGGACAGTAGGATGAGTGTATTTACATCTTTTCTTTTTTTGTCTCCATTTTTCTTTTTCTAGCCTGAAGTTAGAACAAGAAACACATTTGCTCATCTCTTCACATGCAAAATACGCTATACTTTTTGTCCTTTTCAGTCACATAAAGTGTCTAATTTACTGTCATGCAGTTCTGAAAATGCCATAAACATTAGCTTAATAAATGGAGAAACAGAACCAGCTCACCATATGACATGGGAATAGATGCTCATTAGAATGCAAGATCAGTCCAAAATTATATAGCTCAAGTACATTTCAGGAAATCTTTATCATAAGATTCTGTCACCAGGATAAATTATTTTAAAAGCCACACTCTTCCACATTTAGTTTAGAGAATAATATTTGGAGGCTGAGATATAAACAGGCTTATAATTAGTAAACAATCTTAAAAAGGGAAAAGAGATTTTACTATACCTTTGTACTGGAGTCAGACATAATTTCATGATTACTGGTCTCTAAAGTCATTGACCAGATATGTACCAGTAATTCCACATGTAGCAATAATTCTTCTTTTATCACTTGCCATTCATAGCGACATCTCTATGTATATTTTCTGTCTTCCTTGACTACCCCATTCCTGATGAAATGTTTTTTCAAGACAGTTGCCCATCAGCAACTATCTGGCAACTGTTGCGTGCTGATCTTTGTGCTCCAGCCGTGCCTACGGCAATTCTCAAAATGGTGAGAAATACCTGCTTCCAAAACGCAAAGATGTCGAACTCTCTTAGCTTCTCTGCTCAGTTCTGGTCTTTTTACCCACCCCTCAACTCAGCATGATCTGGAATTTAACTAGTACATAGCATTTGTGTATTTTTCATTATCCTTTCCTGTGAGAAGGAAATGTGAAAACCCGTATCAGAGCAACATTGCCTGTGTCCCACTGAAGTGCTGAAATGACACTTAACATTCCTAGAATAATTTTAATACAGCCTTATTTCAAATATGAAATATTTTCTTTCCTTTTCTGATATATTTTGCAAATATGTGTATTTATAGATATATACACACAGATACACGCATATAAAAGCTCTTCCATAACACACATCACCTCTTAGTATATGTTGCTTCACAGGCCCTCTTGTTCTCTCCTAAAAGAAGTCCTGGCTCCACCTCTTTCTTTCACTCCAGCTGCCCCTTTCACCTCACTGCCTTGACCTCTCCTCTTCCACTTCTTTCTTTAGATCCTTTTCCTGCATCTTTTATAACAAACTGAAATTGCCTTCACAAATCTCCTGCTGTCCCTCATGATAAATGCTTATCTCTGCTTTCCAGGACCTCACTGCTACTTTGGCAGGTGGTGATAATCTTCTCTTTTGTGTGTTGGGGGTTTTTTTGGTGTATTTTGTTTCTTTTCTGCAACTCATGAAGAGTTGCATCATTATTTGCAGAATCAAGATTACTTCTATGAGAGAGTGTACAGTGTATTTAAATGTGTAATATAGCCAACGTAGTAGTGATGTAGAACTTTTTTTTCATATACCTGAACTATTTGGAAAAATGATACTGTGTGATCTTTTGACAGGCAAATGCAATTAAATAGCATACTTCAGCAACTTTACTTGAAAAGAGAGACAGTTATTATTAAAGGGTCAGATTTGTTGATGAACTTCAGGTTTTAAAATGACAAACAGACACTGTTGTATGTTTATTAGTTATTAGTAGTGTTATCACCTGTGGTTAATTGTGCCTGCATCAGCAGCACATATGTTGCTTCAGTGTTTTCCTTTGGTACCTGATTATATCTTGTGTATTTAACAAGATATGGAAAGATGTAAGAGGAAAAGAAGTTAGTGGGGGGGAGCTCAGCTGTTACAAGCCATCCTATTCAAAGGACACATTGCAGGCACTTCTCATGAGCTCGGCAAGACGTCAGCAGAGCTTGAAGCGAGTCGGTACTAAAAACCTCGTCTCTTTTTGCAGCGATTTCAGCCTGGCCTAGTAACAGTCGCCGCCTCTGCCTGCGACCTTCCTTTCCCCGGAGCCATGCACTGCCGCAGTCGCTACACGCGGGATAACGGCACGCCGGCTGCAGACGCTCTCTAGCGTGGGGTGCCGCCGCCCCGCGGGGGTGTTCCCACGGGGGAAGGGGGCAACGGGGCGGGCGCGGGTGGGACCGGCGCGGCCGCTGTCCACGGTGCTGAACCGCGGTGCGGAGCGTGGCTCCCCGCGAAAGGTGCGAGGGCACACGCGAGTCCTGCCGCGGCAAACTGAGCGCTCTGGTTCGTGCGATGTGACGGTGGGGTCCTCGTGTTTAATAGCAGCCTGGCGTGCTGTATGCGCTAGGTCTGTCCTGGGAAGTCCTTGCCCTTGCTTGTATGCTGCTTACTGGACAATTTGTCCCTTGGAGATGGATGTGGCAATTTCTTTTGTCGTGCATGAAATGAATAAAGAGGGATATCCAGAGGAGGAACAGGAGACACGCTGAAACATGTAATCCTCATTCTACAGAGCTTCGTGTCCTCCAACAACCCAATGATATGAACAAAACCTGAACTGAAATAGCCTGTTCCTTGGCAGATGCAAACCAGTTTCATTGAATTTGCCTCTTGTTTCTCACGCAGACTCTGATTAGTCAGACTGTGTGTCACAGCCATTCACTCTAAGATAAGAACCCTTCATTTACAATGAAACAATTTTGCATACTAAAGCATTTTCTGTAAGACATACTAGTCATATACTTTATGTAGTATTTTTTTTTAACAGTGGTTTGTTCAAATTCTGTGCTTGAATAAGCAGAAATTTTCAGTGCCTAGAGTACTGATCACACTGCAGTGAGTAGGCTTTCAGAGACACTTATTCAGTCTGGAAAACATTTTTAGAACTTGGCACCTTATTCTACTAACTGACATGTGAGTTCTTTTCAAAAAAACATAAATGAACACCTAATTTTCACTGTTCCAGAGGAAAAAAAAATAACAGAGATTGATTCTTTGTGTCATCTTTATTTAATGTCTTAATTCTCCTTACAGAAACCATATGACAGGAGAGAGAAAAAGTATATTGAGTATTGTAATTTATAAACCATATAAAATGGTTCCTTGGTCCTTAGATACCCTTGGTATCCTTAGATATTTATTTCCTGCATTGTTCTGTGTCATCTTCTATTCTTGTTAATTATCTTAGGTCTTATTCACTAGCCAAATTGCATAATAGCTTGCTTGACAGCAAAAATAATGGTGAGAAAATCATAACGGAGAGTATGAGTGGATGAGATGATTTTACAGATGTTGCTCTGAGTTTGACTTCTATAGAGAAAATTCTAAAATAGAGAAAATATACAATACCACTAAAAGCTTTGTATGACAATGCTGCAGAAGAAAAACATGCATTGATCAAGAGACCTTCCCTACAGACATACTTTCCTTTTGCAGTTAGGTGTTGTGCATTTTATTTGTATCATATCCTATTCAGGGTGTGGAGAAAAAAAAAAAAGTCAAGAGTTAAGCTAGTGAGAGATGCAAAGCGGTAAGATGACTCAAAGTTAACCAGCTCATTCTGTATTCAAAGATTCCTCTCCTAAGGTCTCCTTTACACATAAGGACAGTCAGGATAGTTGATATAAATTAGTGACAAATTTTGAATCTCAAGTAAGTTCAGAGCACTAAACTTATTCTGATAAAAATCATCTACATGTGTAGAATAAAAAGATAACACTTTAAAAGCTGTAATAGACCAACTGTCCCAAATTACAGGATCTACCCGGCAAATGTTTCTCTTTTACCACATATATTGGAGGAAGATTTCCCTGGGGAAATCCAGGGAAGGATACAAACAAATGCATTACAAAGGCAGAGTCACTGAGATTGAACAAGCCTGGAGTGGGAGACTGTGACTGGCAGTCATTGGTGGGGTAGTAGGAGACAGCTTGAATGAAGAAGTAGGAACAGGAAACTTGGGTGTTTGGGCAAAGAAACAAGGAAGGGAGATAGAAAGGAAATGAGCGAGACCCTGACTTGAGCTTAGCAGGGAAACGGCATGAAGATTGAAGCCAATATGAAAAGTCAAAAGCAGACTTAGTAGGTAAGGAGAATAAAGCTAAGGAGAAGGTGACAAAGTTGAATAAGGACAAGGGCATGATATGGACTGGTGAATGAAAGTAGTCCTTTTTGAATGGGTAAAGGAATCTGTGGCTGCCAGAGTACGCTCCCTTCTTCACCAAAAGATCATTCCAGAGCTTTGCTGTTTTTCAGGCAAAGTACTATGTGACGTTTTCCTGGAGGGCTGATTCACAAAGAAAATGCTAGCTTTGTTACCATGACATTTTTACTCTTAAGGCCATGTAATGAAGGCATTGTTTTGTGTCTGGATTTATCTATTTAGTCACACAGGTTGGACAAAGCACATTAGGAAATCAAGCAGAATGTTGCAAAAAGAGGAAAGATGTATATGCTTCTTCATTGAATGTGTTTGCTTCTTCTAGTCTTGATGTTAATGAGTCACTCAACATTAATGAAAAAATAGTTTGTTTCATTTACTGCATGAGCACTAGTTAGAGCCCTGCCTGACTTGACATATAATGGTAAATATGCAGTCATGTTGTAGGAATTGCCAGCTAAGCAGCCAAAAGGAATGTTTTTAAACTTAACCTGTCTGCCTTCTTTCCCATCCGTAAGGTCTCTTGTTGTCTCATTTACCCTCTATTTACATGAGTATTATGGAAATAAATGATTTCTGAAGCACTTAGCTATTCATGAGATGAACGCTGTAAGAAAAAATGAGCAAATTCATTGAAGGGTTTAAATAACATGCAGCAAATAAGGATCATACATCAAATAATAGCAGACAATACATGTCAATAACAAAATAACATGACAATCAGTGATATATTCTCAATAAAACAGGATTGGTAGAGAAAGAAACACCACCAACCTATTATAATGAAATTAAAAACTAACAGAATTTGTAGGCTCAAAGGAACAAAATAAATGGTCCATAAGTAACCTTAATTCTGGTATTTCCTGACTCTGTTATGCTCAACTTTGCACCTTAAAGAGGTTCTTTTAGTACTTTCTGTGTATGTGACACATATTTTCATAATACCTGTCTTTCCTCATGTTTTCACAAAGAAATTCCCCTGGAAAACACTTAAAATGCTTCTTTGTTAACAAAAATTACAAACCCTTGCAGACTAAGCAGCCTGCTACAGTTAACAAGACTTCCATATGCCATCTGAAATGCTAGCTTAGTGGAACAAAGCCTTCTCTGGTTCATGAACACAGCTATCTTTTGCCCCTTTTCTAAACCATCAAGTCTGGAACTGTGAGAACTTAGCCCCAGAGTTTTATGCTTCTAGAATCTCTTGAGCAACCAAACACATGGCACACTACAGGTACTTCTACGGATCATTCATTTTACTCCATCTGCAGAAAATCCTTCAAGAGTTGAGGTCACATAGCTTTTATCAGAGCAGTCTTTCTACTGCTGTGAAAACAAAGACACTCAGAGCCATTAAACCCCAGCTGATCCCATGTACTATGCATCTAGAGCTCTAAAAAATAACAAGACTCAAAGACTGAAAGTATCTGCTGTGATATATTGTTGGTAGGTATTACATACAGAAGTAGGCAATGAGTGATGAAAATAAAATTAGAAATTTTCAATCCATGACAACAAATTCTGAATAGCAGCAGTTTCTATATTTCCTGTGTGGCAAGGTTATCTTGATCTGAAACCCTCTTATAAAGAGGCTAAACAGATTGTGGCCCTCTGTTGCACTGGTAACATGTTTCCATCTTTTCTGCCTTGAGGTAAGAGAAGTAGTCGTTATGCTTCTAGTGGCTAATTAGCAACATCTTGTGACCTTAAATGATGGGACTATTTTTAATGTTTACACTGGAGGAGAGTTTTGAGACCAGTGTGTATGGTCGTGGTGCAGAGCACTACAGAAACAGAGAGACACAGCCCTGCCCTGAAGAACTTCTTGCCTTAAAATAAGACTTTTTGTTTTCTGTTTTTAAAACCAAGTTCCTTTGTCAATATTGTCTCTAGTACTAGTGGCTGAGAAGGGATAAAAGAGGAAAGAAGCATACAAAATATACTCAAAATGCAATAGCTTTTCTAGTCTCATGGCTGGAAAATCTGGTCTCTTGGATAGTTTCCAAACTCGGAAGGAGGCTGCTGCTCCCACTATGTCATGTATCTTATCTGTCGTGAAGTTTCTCTCCCTACAGATGCTATGAGGGCTATTGGATGTCATAGTAAGTGTGTCCATGGTTATATACTGATGGCCTTGGGTTTCAGAGAAGATGATGCTATGGGGGAAGGCAGGAAGAATTCTGTCTGTGGTAAAACGGTGGTTTTGCTTTGTCAACCTTTTGAATATGTCGGTTGTTCAGAGAACACCATTTATTATATAGGTTTACAGTGCACCTTGCAATTCAGACTGAGATCTGTAGCTAGCTGGACAGAGTGTGCAAAACCATGTTTTGAAAGTGCCATCTAGTGGCTCCATAGGTTTGTTGTGTCGGAAAGTCAAGTTCATCTCCTCAAAACTCAGGCTCAGACCAAAGGCCATGGTGGCTTCAGAGTCAAGGTGGTCAGTGGCGAGACTCAGTAGCTATTTGCAGCCTGCAATAAGAAGCGCAAATGCTGTAACCTCTCCCAGCTAGAAGACACGACTGGAACAAGGAAACCTGTGCAAATGTCCCCAGGAACAGGCATGTGAATCTAGTTGCTGCACCTGGATGTGACAATGGAAGCGTGTGCAGAGATACACAAATAAAAGGCACAGAGAAATAATTAAGTTTTAGTTTTCTGTTGGCAGGCCATCTATTTTTTCCAGGAAAACAACACCCCCTAAATCCCCAACTTAAACTGATTAGTAATAAATGCTTTTCTGAATTGCTATTCTGAAATACCTTAAAATTTGACTGCAGACCTCTAAAGGTCTTCAGAGTGAAAATGAGCGATGCTCTTTATTTTTCTTAGAAATATAAGGACAAAATAACTGGGTCAAAATGGCAGATTTTTAGCAAATCAGTGGCAGTTTTGTTGGGATGCAGCACATGGCTTTGTGACTAGAAAACTGGAGAAAGGAAACCAAACTTTGTTTTCAACCAGATTTTATTGACGCAAAGCCGAAAGCTTTGTAGTTCTGTTTAGCAACTTCAAACTGAATTCATTGTTTTCCAAGAGTCATTGAATTCTATATGGGCTCTTGGTAGCTTTATTATTGTATAGTTTAGAGTTCTTAGTTTGGCACTAGTTCCTCATAGAAATCATTGCTTTGACTACTGATCCTTTGCCACAACTGACAAAGGCGTTGTAAGCCAGTATAAATCAATGTACTATTTCATCTTTTTTACAGTTTCAGAAGACCACAAATCATTCTCAGAAGTTATACTTTTAATTCACTTGCCACTAATTTAAGCCTCAAATTTTCTTTGGATTGCTCTCTTGTGGCTGGAATAAACAGACCATTCACTCCTGGTTCCATTTATGCATATCCATCAGAATGAGTGAAGCTCTGCAGAAAGATACAAACTCTGTGAGAAGCAGTTAAATAAGCAGAAATTTTATACTCTCTTATAACTTAAAGGCAATGTATAACTGTCTTTGAAAATGGTCCTGTATTATATTTTATTCAATAGCAAGTGGTTTTTGTGTCGCGCCCCCCCCCCCGCAGATCTACTTTCTTCTGGCACTGGTGGTTATATATACAATGAAATATATGATTCACAGAAATACCTTGTTTAGCTCCAGTTATGCGCTTATATATTGCTGCTTCCATGTGGTTCATACAAATGTTTAACTAAACATATGTCAATTTTTTTTTTTCTGGATATACATCCTTTTCTGAATTGGGGTCAGAGTAGTAACGATTGCACTATACATAAAAATAGATGTTCATGTTGTTGCTATATCTGTTTTTAATAATTTAGGAGACACGCAGGCACCATAGTGTTGAGGCCTAGACATACTTCTTAATCTTCTAAGACCCAAATAAATGATATAACATATGATAAAAATCTAAAAAGAAAGGAAAAGAACCCACAAAGAACCATCAGCACAGGAATCTTAAAGTCCCATGGAAATAATTCTGTTAATTTAGCTCAAGATTACACATTCCTGATCTTTACAGTTGAAATTAGTTACATCTGGAACATTAAAAGTGAACACCAATTTTTGGGTTTTGATAGATACTCGGGTATTAAACCTAATGATGTCCCTTCATTTGAGGAATATGTGAATGATAAGGAGCTATAAGGCTAGAGAGGAAGGCTGTGCTTTTTTCCTAATTCTACTGATGCATAAAATCATACTAAAAAAGTGATGTATTCCTGCTTCTCCCACTTGTATATTTTGGATATTCATTCTCTAATCAAAAACATTATCAAATGAAAGAAACTCTTCCCAGAAAACATTTTCAAAAAGTAAAGTTTTTTTTCCAGAAAGTTTAAAAAAAAAAAAGTCTTTACCTCACCGCAGACCATTTGCAAAAGCGAACTACAGATGCTTCCTCAAGTTCTAGTCATACGACCCTTAATTTAAAATGTGTTTCTTTTTAAAATGCAGCCTATAAACATGCTTGGGGAGAGCACAACACAGTCATTTAGGAAACAAACTTGAGACATGTGGTTGAAATATGGTGGGGAGAAAAAAGGAACACATCACATTGACATTGAGAGTCATTTCAAATGCAATTTTCTAATTATTTTCTCTTTGAATGGGATCCTGGAGAGCCAAGGGACAAAGGCAACAAGGTACAAGGCCAACAAGCTAATTGGCCTTGCAGTTTGTCATTTATTGTTTGTACTTAGCTTTAATTTGTAAACCAAACCCTTCTCAGGTAAAGCACTCAAGTGAACAACTGTCAAACTGTTTATCTGGTGTTCTGATCTTCGGGATGACCAAGGAAATGGTGATTTTCCTGTATATATCTACTGTCTATAGCTGGTCATTTAGTGAACTGATAGAATTCGTTATATTAGCTGGTGTATTTCACAAAGAGGGGAAAAAAGCGTAACCAGTACAAAAACCTTATACTGAGATATCGCAGTCTGAGTATCTTTTAATTGTGGCATTAATTGTCAGCCTTAGCAGAGGGAGGACTGAAGGCATGATAAGGCAGGACACCAGAGTTGAAGCTCTTGTTGCTGAAGAACTTGTTGTGTTTAGGGATCTGCTACTGTCAGTCCGGAAAAAAAAGCTTTGCTGTTGGGAGCCTACTGTTTACTGCTAGCATACCCCACACTGAGAAATAAGAGAAGGAAATCGGTATACTACAAAATAGTTTCATCTTTAGGTTTTGCACAGTTCATCGTGTCTAGTCCAGTAGAGGAAGAGAAGTTCCAGGTCAAGCTGATATTTAAAACTTGCTAGCCAAAATGAGGCTCAGGCATCGCTCCTTCCTGTTCTATAGCCAAAGTGCGTTTGTGCCTTCTGTCTAGTCAGAAGCACGCACAGCCTTGACTGGAGCTAGCAGGGCTTCTCACTTAGCCGTGATGTGGTGTAAGGACATGCTGCTTCAGGAGGAAGACAATTCTTTGATGGACATAACAGAGTGACTGGCAGGTCTTGCCAGCAGACCTAACGTTCCCTTGGGCACTACCTGCCAGCTCTGCTTCCACAGGGTGTGAGAGGGATCTCTGGGAAAAATTCATGCCCTTTCTCAATTTATTTGTTCCCAAAGTGAAGGTGCCTAAGGAGTAGACTCCAATTTCCTCCATGCTGAGGCTCTTGTCTTCTAGCCATAGGTAGGGGGAACAAGGAAAAAATACTCACTCCAGGTCCCTTCTGTAGCCACATTAGCCAGCCATGAGAGGTGATCTCTAACATCACACAATGCTCTGCTGTGCACCATGCATTGGATTGTCATTTGAAAAATAACAGCATTAATAACCATGGACAAAAGTCCAAGCTTCTGTGTCTCTTATTTTCTTAGGAGGGGGATGTTTTCAGGGCTTGTATGTCAAAAATTGTTCACAGCCTTTTAAAATATCACACTATTGTACACATCTTTCTTAAATCACTTCCCCAAGGTCCAGGTATTAGTCCAAGTTAGATATGCAGCTGGCTCCTTGCTTTCAGAGCTCTGCTCTGGGTCATGGCCAAGCCCCTTGCAAATAAATTCTTGGAGGTTTTCTACAGGCAGTAAAGAGAGGCTACTGTAGCCATCTCTGTTACTCATCAGCTAATTTACTGGAAACCTGGAGACTTCTTCAACTGGCCAAATACTCTTTCTGGAGAGACACAACATTCCCTAACATGAAGTAATTAAAAAGGCATTACAATTTGCCAAATTATGTATCCAGATTGATAGCAACGTAGAGAGCAGTCTTTTTATCTTTTGCCATTGTAGAAGACTATGAATTCTGCCAAAAAAATTATTAAAGGCAGTAGGTGAATGTGGGAATGGCATCAATTATTTAGTCATCCTGAAGATCAGAACTCTGGATGAAATTTTGGTTAGTGAAATGAAGACCATCTTCCCTTCCCTCATCTTGTTTTGGTTACAGGAGAATGTAGAATCAATGAAAATTGGTGAAGGTAAATTTAATAAATTGGATATAATGAGTTGTAAGGGATTTTCTCTAAAACTTTCCTTGTATATTGACAGAATAGAAGGGCACAGACTGATTGCAACAAATATTTGGTGTGTTAAGGACTAAAAATGTACTTGAGTTAAGAATAAGAAAAGTACGTGTCTCACAGCAGATATTGGGATGGTACCTTGAAGTGATATTTCAAATCTAGTCCAGACTTGCTGCAGAGTGCTTATGGATTGCAGACTTTATAAGAAAGAGCATTCACTGAAAAAGCAAACAGGAAACCACATTTTTAAAACGATAG
Source organism: Balearica regulorum gibbericeps (assembly GCF_011004875.1). Lineage (NCBI taxonomy): Eukaryota > Metazoa > Chordata > Aves > Gruiformes > Gruidae > Balearica > Balearica regulorum. The sequence goes on from NC_046185.1 coordinate 95,842,973, forward strand.
CTGAACATATGGAAGTTTTCACGTGCATGATGTGAAGTGAGGAGTGTGTGTGTGTGTGTTACTAACGGGCAGCGCTATAGCTGATTCTGTACCACAACAGGCCTGTATCATAACAGACTCCAAAGGACTATTCTAGTCTAAAGTGTAATAAAAAGCCCATGTTTCAGGTCAGAGCTGGGTTACAAGAGCTGGGGGCCACTCTGCAATGATGTACAGATACGTGTATATTCACCTTGTGATGTTTATTATTAGGATGTGTTTATCTAGTAAGAGGCTATGGAGAAAAAACAAGCAGGAATATTCACAAATGGCCTGAAGAAGGCCACCTACCAGCAAACACCTGAGATTTTTGTTGAAAAATGCTTGAAATACTCACTTTGAAAACTTTTGCTCCTTTATCAGTTAAAAGAAAAGTTGGCTTTGCTCATATGAGCTGAGACTAGCAGCATTCAAAAGTAAAGTGGGTGTTTTTGGAGTAAAAAGTATTTTCAACAGGGTCTCTTTTAAGAGGGAGAGGAATTTGGAAAAATCAAGCTAGGAGTATCTGTAGAAGGCATAAAAGTTTCCCTTGCAGAGATATGCTGTTATGTGATGTCTGCAGCTGTGGATACGCTCATGCTGGGATGTCTGAGTCGTAGGTTATCTGCCTAAGTTATTACGCAGGGGTGATAAAAGCGTTAGACCCCAAGCAGCAGGATCCTGTGCAGACTGCTCAGCCTCCTGATTATCCAAATGACTTGTTCAGTCGGGACGCTGTCGGTGTGAAGGCACGTAGAAAACAGTGTCGGAAATTTAACACGAGGTGGCCAGAGACGTTTCCGCAGAGCTGCGCGTTTACGGGTACTGAAGCCAGTTTCCCTGGTTAGTGGATATAGCAGCTACAGCTGTCATGAGGGAATGCATGGGGCTGTCTGTTAGGTGTAATACCAGTTTAAAAAACAAACAAACAAACCCAAAACAACTGCCTAGCCCACTGTTGGGGATTGCTGCCAGCGCAGTGCGTGCATGAGCCTGACTCTCTGTGCCATTCAAGCAGTTACTGAGCTGTCCCTCCGTGATCTTTCATATTCCTGTGCAAATGTGCCAGGGAAGTGACCAACCGTGCTGTTTAAGCCAGGAGGTAACACCACTAAATTTTCTGCTCTGCTTTGCACTTTCCAAGGCATGTCCTGAGGACTGGGATTTTGGGGGGTGGTGTGTGGTGTGTGTGTGTGTTAAATATATGTATTTTACATTTATTTTGTATAATCTCGGCTGCTCATATGAGCCCGGCAGAGGGCACTGCTGCGGCGGCGGCCGGCACCTACTCCACACGCGTGTGCTAAACTTATTCTGCCGCATGTATGCTTGCACACATATAAATGCCTTTTTCGCGTGAAGCTCGTGGGTTTTCTTCTGTTTAACATGACAGCTGAGGAAAATTCCCCCTCCTTTGCCCAGGGAGGGTGAGGCCGGCCTGGCGCGGGGCCTTTCCGGCCGCCACCAGCCTCCCGCAGCAGGAGAGGGAAAGGCTTTGCTGTTCCTCCCACCTGGCAGCTGTCTCCAAAGAAATAAAACAAATAGGTCACTTCTTTTTGTTTTTTTTTTAATTTTTTTTTTTTTATTTAAGGACAGTGGCAAGGCAGTTTGATATTGGTGTTTCATTATTCAGTAGTTACCACGATTGTTGCCAATGCCTTGCTTCTGGACCCTGTTGTTCGTGATGGCCGCCGTCCTGCGTGGAAGCTTTCAGTGGGACAGAGAACAGGTTTTGTGCTGGCCCACGTGGCACCAGGTTTCGCACGGCACCCCTTCTATCCCCCCTCAGTGTTCCAGATCACCGCTAATAGCGTATAAGAATAAAGGATGTCCTTTGTGCCATTTGGGGTTGCTGTAAGCTGTCACAAGTGTGTTTTATAGAGGCTGATTTTAATTTTGCCACCCAGGAGAGTAATAGTCCCAAGGAAATGAAGCGTCTTTCTGCTATTGTTATATATCTGAAGGAAAAATCCTGGCACGTAATTGGCTAAAAAATAGTAGTGTGATGAGTCAATAAATTTCTATTGTGTAGCTTTCTCTGAGTGAACAATACTATGTTCTGGGGTAATGTTAAACAATTAGTTCACATATCATATGAATAAGCACATCCTAGATGGATACATGTGGGGGTAGTAGAAATTTTTCTTCTCTGGCCAATCAGACAGCAGTTTTTATTTATTTCAGTGTTTAACAGAATACCTCTCTGGGCTCTGGGAGACCTTGTGAGCAATTGAAAATACAATAACTTTAGAAGAAAAGCCAGCAGTTTTTCCTCACTCTCAATACAGAATAATAGTATATGACAAAATATCCTGTTCCCACAACTATTAGCCTTTCCATCCCCAAGTGTGTAAATAGATAGCTGCGCAGGATCAACAGACCTCTTTGCAGAGTATGTCCCACCATGGGGCTCCCTGCCCTTTTTCTCTAGTGGAAGAGTTTTTGGTGTTTCCACAAGTACAAGACAGAGAGAGAGATGAGTCCTTCCCTGGGTCCATCAGAAACAGGTAATAAGGCCAGAACGTTAGTTTGTGTAAATGCAACTGGCTGCATTGAGGAAAGTGGGATAAAACAGACTGAAAAATCAGCTATATTGTTTCTTCTGAATTTCAAGCATCAGCTCCCTCTGTAGTGCTATTTAAAGTCAAATTATTGTATTTTCAACTTTCAACTATATGTGCTGAAAATGTTTACAAAGAATGTACCTTCATCTTTGAATGGTAGTCACCATTTCACTTGAGTTGCTTGGAGTAGTTCTGTGTAAGTTCCTGCAGTTATTTTTATTGTTTTGTGTTACAATAGTGCCTAGAAATCTGAACCATTTTTCTAGATGTTATTCAAACATGTCCTAAAGGACAATCCCTTCCCAGAAGGTTTGCAGGCTAGTTCCTTACCCCGAGAATAGAATTTAATTCCTGGATTTCATTTCCTGGTATATTTGAGTTCTTGTATCTCAAGAAAATGTATTTTTTCTCTATTCTCATTTAATACCAAATGCCGCCTAATTAGAAGTTAATGTTTTTTGAAGGGGAACTACCAATAGAGTTTTTGAGCAACTTGATGCATGTGGGATTCTGTGAACTAAGTCTCTACAGATGGTGCATGCCTACAGACCTGACTAGATCTCTCTAAGGCATTAAGGAAAATTTTAATACTTTTCATTTTGTGCAGAGAGATTAGTGGTCCCCAGCTGTGCCTGAGACCATCCATTCTTCACAGCTGGTCATTCTTATTAATCCCCAGGAAATGGCCTACGTTCTAATTTGTTGATTTTTAAACACAAACTGCGCAAAATCCATTTAAACATGGTAGAGTAAAAATTGAAATCATACTTTGTGATGGATCACAATCATGAAGAAGTAACTTCTGTGGGGGTAAAAAAAATAATACCCTAGGTTCACCTCTGGTGTTTATTTTGAAGTGTCACAGTAAATGTAATGGGCGAACATAAGCATGCCAGACACCCTTCTTAATGAACCCAAATGCGTTTTTAGTCTAGCTGTTGTTTTTTGTCTTCATGTGGGAAGAGAGATGTCAGCACAGAAAAGCACCGGGCTGTTATGACAATTGGGATTAACAGGCCAGAAGCTAGCAATGCCGTAAACCAGGAAACTGCTGCTTTATTTTTACTGACGTTCAATACGTTTTGAAGCAGATTGCTTTAGTTGCGTTCCCTGAAAAAGGTGAAGTTTCTTGAGACTGTCAACTCTGACAGTGAATGGTCAGCAGATTACTACAGTGAGAGCTTGTTATGGGTCTTGTGTGCTTTCTAGCCAAATAAGTTTGGCTAAAAACCAATTCTGGTCTCTCTGTGCCTCAGGTGCATAGGGTCCAGTTGTAGGGTTTGTGCCTGGCCATCATCTTTGTGATGCAGCTCCTCTTAGTTTGTGTGCCTGAGGCCTTAAAGCAGGTACTAAACTTCTCCTAGTTCCCTCCCAGCTGGTGCTTGGCTTTTTCCAGACTTCTGCCTGGACTTTAGTAAAGCCTTTGACACAGCTTCCCACAGCATTGTCCTGGAGAAACTGGCTGCTCATGGTTTGGATGGGTGTATGCTTCTCTGGCTAAAAAAAATGGGCTGGATGGCCGAGCCCAAAGAGTTGCAGTGAATGGAATTAAATCCAGTTGGCGGCTGGTCATAAGTGGTGTTCCCCAGGGCTTGGTACTGGGGCCAGTTCTCTTTAATATCTTTATCAATGATCTGGACGAGGGGATTGAGTGCACCCTCAGTCAGATTGAAGATGACACCAAGTTGGGCGGGAGCCTTGATCTGCTTGAGGGTAGGAAGGCTCTACAGAGGGTCTGGACTAGCTGGATTGATAGGCCAAGGCCAAGGCCAAGTGTCAGATCCTGCACTTGGGTCACAACAACCCCATGCAACACTACAGGCTTGGGGAAGAGTGGCTGGAAAGCTGCCTGGAGGAAAAGGACCTGGGCGTATTGGTCAATAGCTGGCTGAATATGAGCCAGCAGTGTGCCCAGGTGGCACTACTTCTCACTTCAGGAAGGACATTGAGGTGCTGGAGCATGTCCAAAGAAGGGCAACGAAGCTGGTGAAGGGTCTAGAGCAGAAGTCTTATGAGGAGCAGCTGAGGGAACCAGGGTTGCACTGGAACAGGCTGCTCAGGGAAGTGGTTGAGTCTCTCCCTGGAGCCATTTAAAAGATGCATAGATATGGTGCTTAGGGATATGGTATAGTGGTTGGACTTGCCAGTGCTAGGTTAATGGTTGGACTTGGTGATCTTAAAGGTCTTTTCCAACCAAAATGATTCTACGAAGCTAATTACTTGGACACTCTAATTTATCATCCTGCTGGTCAAGAACAAATCACAGCTAAGTAGAAAGTGCATGCTTTGCAAAAGAACTTGCTAAAAGCACAGGCTTTTCTCATAAGTCACATAAGACAGTTACAGACACAACAGAGTGAGTAGCAGGGGAGTATAAACTCCTAGTCCTGACCTTAATGCTCCAGAGAGGTCACTATGCTTGAGAAAAATATGCAGAGCTGTTCTTGTTCCTGCTTCTTCAACTGCAGTATTTCTTTCAAGCCCCAGACCAGCTCTCTTCCTTAGGTTGCATCTGTGTTTAAAAGTAGTTAATTTGTGAATGCTCTTCTTTTTCTGGCTTTTTTCCTGGAGAGTTTTTACTGTACCAGCTCTTCCTTAGGGATAGCTAGGCAGGGAGTTGGATTCTAGCTGTGTTGGATCGCTTTCTTCCACTGTGGCAGAACTGTTCTGCTGGCACTTGCCAACAATGGCTTGAGTTTACTTTGCCAGATGTAATGAACAAGCTATATGACCAGCATTAGCTGCCAAGGGGATGCTTTAACACACAGTAATTCTTGTAATTGTAAATGAATTTCACCAGGAAAGACAAACAAAAGAATTATACTCTAAGCAATGTGAGATTATGTTTGGGGTTTTTTTTGGTTTTGGGTTTGTTTTTTTTTTTTCCCTTGCCAAAGCAAGATTGAAATTTGGACTTTTCAGTATAAAACCCCCTCTGTCCTAATGTTTCCATCACTGAAGATGCTAAAATGGTTGGGCACTAGGAAACGGTCATGGTTTAACCTATCAGGCAGCTAAAACAACCACATAGCCATTCATTTACTCTCCCCCAACAGTGGGATGGGGGGAGAGAATTGGGAAGAAAAAAAAAAAGTAAAACTCATGGATTGCGATAAAGGCAGTTTAATATAACAGAAAATGGAAGATAATAATAATATTGATAAAAGAATATACAAAACAAGGGATGCACAGCATAATTCCTCATCACCCGCAGACCACTGATGCCCAGCTAGTTCCTGAGCTGCAGTCTAAACCCCCAGCCAGCTTCCCCCAAGTTATGCGCTGAGCATGACGTCATATGGTATGGAATATCCCTTTGGCCAGTTTGGGTCAGCTGCCCTGGCCATGTCCCCTCCCAGCCTTTCGTGCAACCGCAGCCTCCTCGCTGGCGGGGCAGTATGAGAAACTGAAAAGTCTTTGACTTGGTGTAAACATTGCCCAGCAATAACCAAAACATTGTGTGTTATCAACATTATTCTCATCCTAAATCCAAAATACAGCACTATACCTGCTACTAGGAAGAAAATTAAATCTATCCCAGTGAAAACCAGTAAAGAAATAAAAAGACCTGAATGAGTTTTACACCTCTACTGTCTCCTTGCCCTTCCTAAAACATCATTACATAAATGAATAATGAAATATGATTTTCATTGTACACTACATAAATGAATAATAAAATATGATGTGCATCTATTTAAGGCAAAAAGTTCTTAATCCTCTATGTTTTTCAACAACTGAATGAAAGTGGGCACATGAAAAGCTTAGGTTATGAAATACTCAACATTTTTCTTAGAAGTCCATTCACATATGGAAATAGTAATTGAGTCTAAGTGAAACATTTAAAGACACCATACTGATTTTCTTTGGTGTTTGCTGTAAAATGCATCTTTGATTTGTTTTGAGGTACTAAGTCTTATTTTTGTTCTCTTTAAAGATGTAGAGCAGAACATTAATAAGAAAACTCAGTATCTGACCTCATCCGTGGTAAAAGTGTGGCTTCCTTTAATGCCTCCCACAAGGAGTCTAGCCTGGTAACTATTTTAATTACAGTGATTGGGGTATTGTGTGACTTCTGAGAATGTTTATTGTCCTTGCACGGAGGCATAGCTTATATGAAGTGGTGGAAAACTGTAGTGACTTATTCCATGCTAGCACATCTGTGAGGATGAAACATAGGACACATCTCAACTAGCAGATTAGTCTGAAGCAGGGTTGTGTTTCTGAAGCCTAGCTCCTGGATGTCCTCTCTTAGTGTGTTTTCTTCCATGTCTTTATTATGCAAGCTAGGTTGCTTCCACATGACACTGAACTGGAAGATGCACTCCAGTGGCTGTGGTCCAACCACTGACTGGTGTTCTGTCCATGGGACCACACCAGAACTAAAGGAAACTAAAACCCCCTTGAAATGTGCATAACACAGACATTGCATCCTCAGCGCCAACAATTCTGCACCACTCTACTTGTTAGTGTAGCCAGAGGCACGTGAATATGAAACCCAAAATAGGGAAAGACAGCATGCATGCTATTTAATGTGTCCATCTTATACTATATTCATTTATCTTGAAAGCTTAGCAGCGGAATAGTGGACAGAGGTGGTATGTAAAACCCAGCTGTGGAAACTGCAACCCTGCACCCCACTTCAAAGAATATATCAAAAAACTTTTGTGAATTGTCAAACAAAGGTAGCAAAACAGGGAGAGACAATATTAATTGCTAATTAGAAGTAAGTGCCCTGCTGTTGTCTAGGTGGGGAACATTTGTATCTATTGTTTATCATTAAAGTATTAAGAATGCTTGCTGCAGTTCCTGCAGTGTTAGTTCAAAGGCAATTATTTACATAATTGCAGGGTAAAATCTTAGCAAAGACACCTTGCATTTGGTTCAGTAGGACCAACACTTATATCTAATTGCCCTTATTATTATATTATTAACTTCTTTTTTTGCATGTATGCTCTTGTCCTCTGGTTTACCTTAGAAACTATAACCAACCTCAGAGCTGATTTTATCACTGCTGTAAATGCAAAGAGAGTAAATTGAAGGCATATTCTTCCCCCAAATTAACTAAGATAGCATTTGAATGTCTTTTCAGTAATTTGTAATACTATGAAAGATATGCATACGGACATGTATAATGTATCTAGGCACATATGCATAAGATCTGCACCCTAGAGTATCAAACGTTGATTATTAGCCTTTTAAATATCATTAATAAAAATAGAGTAATTCATTTTTATATGGTGGATTTTCAACACACTTTAAAAATACAAACTAAATGAGTGAGACTTGCTTAGTGTTTCTGAACTGGAAGAGTCCAAATCCAATCTTCCAGTCATTTTTGAGAGAAAAGTTATTTCAGGGAAGAAGCAGTTTGAACACCCAACCTAACATTACAGTTCTAAGTTTGGAGATGGCTAGGCTTTTGCAAGCTAGTCTTCAGTGAAGTTAGTTTTGCTAAGGTTAGTGAATCAAATGAAAAAACAAATGACAACTTGACCTGTCTTTACTTTGATTTATACCTAAAAAGAATATAGCCGACTGTATAGCAGGTTATTACCTGGTAACTGCAGATACAAGCACACTGCTGGTTGCAACCTGCTGGGATGTTAGCTTTCGTGGATTTTTATTTGAACTGAAGTCATATGTGTGTCAGTATAGTGACTAGCAAGGAACATGCTTGTGATGTAAGTCATCCTACTTCTCAAAGAAACAGGAAAATAGTGAGTGTATGATCAGCCTTTTGATTTATCACCCCATGACTGTCAGAGGAGACGGCCTGGAGCTTCAGGAAGAACAGCTCCCCTCCCCTCCCAGCCCTGGAACAGTTGGGTTCCTTCACTCCAAGAAAAATATGCTGGGCCAAATTTCTGTAGACAATATCTTCATTAACCTCCGTAGAGTTACAGCCTCTATGAATTCAGCTGTCTTTTTCTGCTCTTGTGTCTCATGGTTTCTGTAGTGTGATGCACAATATTTATCTTTTTTTCCTGCAAAGCTAGTTAACTCCAAAATCTTGAAAAACACAGATATGCCTGTTATTCAGAATGACATCATATTCTCTGCCAAAAAAAAAATAAAAAATCTGTTTTCCTAATGTTACCAGCTGCTTCCGAAAAGATAAGTTGCAAGATTGTTTGTTTATGTTTTGTTTTGTGGAAAACTTTCTTAGGTTCTGAAATGCCTAAACTGATGGCATCTTTACATGGTCTGACATCAACAAATGCAAAATTGCTCTGCTTGTGCTTTAAACTAACCAGTCAGCATGACCTTTTGGCTCAGGCAGAGCTGTTGCCTGTATGCCTTTGGGACACTCGCTGCATCCTTGGAGTGAGGTAGGGAAAGCCCTTAATTGTTTGCAGTGTCTGAATGAGCATGGCCTGAGATCCTTTACAGAGGTGTAACGCAAAGGAGTACTGACCACCTATTCACGAAAAAAAATCAAAACCCTTCTAAAATACTTTAACTTGAGCATTCTGAAACAAACACACTGAGAATGACAAGTAGTTCTTGAAAACTTCACCCTGAGCTTAACTACTAACTTCCTTTCTCAGTTTCCAGACTATTGGTTATTCTATTTTATAATGATAACAATACTAATATGTACATAATTAAAAAGCCATGCCACTTCTTATCCAAAGGGAGAAGAGGCAAAAGGAAGGAATTGGAAGCAGTGGTATTATAAGTCTTAAAAAATTAAGAAAAGTATTGTAACAAACTTTAAAAACAAAGAGAAAAGATGGAGAAAAGAAAGGGACTTGTGATTTACAGCTTTATTTTCTTGGGGCCTACATATGAGTTATATATAGCACACAAATGAAATAAAGTGAGAAAATTATAACGTTGAATTTTGCAGCCTTTCACAGTGATTCTGTCTGTTAAACTGCACAAGACAAATTCTTGCTTTCCTTTTATGTTTTAGAAATATTTTTTGTGTGTTGTCATACAGTCTGGTATTAAAATAAATGCTGTGTTCTTATTTCCATCAGTGTGGTTTAATCAGCAGCTGAGTTCTCTTGCAGCACCTAAAAATAACAATACCTCAGCCACCAAAAAATGAATTTAGTTTTCTCTGTCTGGCCTGGTTGTGTGGACAGAGGAGGTATACCCCCAGTGAAGAAGAAATATGGCTGTGGGATTAGGAGGGGATATATTTCTGGCATATACTGTCAAAACTCTCTGGAAATATATTACAATTTTTATTCTGTGTATCCATTCTTGAAATGCAGGGCACATGGCAGTCACATGCCTGCAGTCTGCCTTTGTATTTTGTGTTATATACACAGCCTTGAGAGGCTCATACCATCCTCCCTTGTCCAAAATGCTCAAATTACATCATTTGCCTAACCTCCCTTTGGGTACCCCTTCATCTTGGCATCAGTCACTGCAAGGCTTGCTTTGGCTCTGCGCTTGTTCTCTTTTCAATGACACGTCTTTGTGGAATGTAGTATCTCTTCGAGGCATAATCAGTCAGGGTGCAAGGAAAGAACATGGGACAGATTACCAGAAAAATCACTGCAATGCTGATATCTTGCTGATAGGCAAGAATCTCCACCATCAGTATAGCAAATACCTTATTTTGTTTAATTGTTATATTTGTTTTTTGGGAAGCAATGTCTTAATCACAGTGACCACATGCTAGACCTCTCTAGTCTTGTCACAGCGACGATGGTTGCAGCACCAAGACATTTGGCATCTTTTCTACCTTTCAGGGAGCCATGGTTTTTGCATGGACGCTCCATAATGACAATTATTTCTTCTCACTGCTTCTTCAGAGGGGTAACAGGAATTTCTGGCAATGAAACTGTTAGTCTATAATTCAGGTGTTCCATATGGTGGACACACAGACCTTTGGGCCTTAGAGAGCCTGTCCTCCTGCAGGTTTGTTCAGGAGGGAGACTGGGAGTTAAAAGTTTTGCCAGTAGACCCCTGGCTCCACAGGCATCCTGGAGAGGTTGAGTTGCATAGCTCTTCCAACTCTGTCATTGCTGTTGATCTGCAGCTGGAAGAAAATTCCTTCTGTCATGTCACTCTTGAATAGGAATTTGTTCTGTATAAATCTCCTTCTGAAGTCCTGCTCATACATGCACCCATGAACTCCGAATCTGGGCCTGCCTCTGTGTCTTCGGACATTACCTGCTGGTTTTGGATAGGTGTGAAAGTTTAGCAGCATAGGGCTGTTTCTATGAATTCTCTGGTGTTAAACACAGATCTGAACTCAAGAGCAGAGGTGAGGAGTACACTACAGAGAATTGCCTTTGCCTGTCATTCACAAAATATGTTGTCTTGGATGACCTCTAAGTTTGTTGGCCAAAACACTTTAGACCTCCTTTGGTACATTACATTGTTCTTCCCAGTTCAGACAACTGGGTTTAATTTTCAACACATAATTATTCTACGCTTCTTTGTGCATTCCCTCTTCATCTCCTGAAAACTAAATGCATTTTGACAGTTACCACTAAGAAATAAAAAATGTTATATTCCGTGGTTCATTGGATGCAGTACTGGAAAGTGAATCATTCCTTTCCTGCATAAGTGCTACCAAATACTGTACTGACTCTTGATTTGGAATATGTAACTGTGTGTTTTGTCTGATCCTGTGTGTCCCTAGGAATCTTCAAAGTTCAAAGGCCCTGGCTAGAATGTACATTTGAACATTATTAGGTCTGGTCCATGGTGAGTAGCTTAGTAGCCCTAGAGCCTACTTCACATACAGTCATTTTAAAAACCTGACTAAGCGCAATAGTTGAACCCTATCATGTGGCTTTCACAGACACAGATTTAATACTCTTGAACAGTAGCTCTTGGAGACTCTTTTAATCAGAATATGCATTCTTTCTTTTAACCATTTATGAAACTTTTTTCTTTTTTTTCTTTTTCTCCCTTTTTAGATTTCTACACCTGATATTTTCTTCACCTCATTCATACTGTAAGCTTGAATAATAAGTTAATTTCGTATCAGCATCTCTTTAGCATTCGTGGGTGAAAAAAATCTTGGTTATCTTTTAATCTGTTTTCAGTTTGGGCTGCAGGTAGGCGTTTAGGTTTATACAGCTGTTGCTGACTCTCAGTGTTCATGAAGTGCTCCTTTTCAATGTCTTCCAAAAAGTGGGTTCATGAGAGATTTGCATATGCATTTATTAATCCACCACAGCACTGAGACTAAGTCATATGCTGAGATTTTTTTTTGTTCTTTCAAAGACATTTTAAAACTCTGTTTTGACCATCTCAAGGATAAAGAACTAGCACGGCTTTTTTGTATGTGTGTTTTCACTTTCAATATAAGGGCCTATACTCAGAGGAATACATCCTCATCTTTCACAACATGCCCAAGAAAAGTTCAGAAGATAGTCCAAAGATGTGAATTTATTCTTAACCTACTGGCAGGCAAACCAGGTCATTAGGAATCAACATACTGTCTTTCCAGGAGAATCCCTATCCTAGAGCAGAACATCACTCACTGTTCATTATGGGGTGACATTACTTTGCATTGCTCACGGTGCAGGAAAACAAACTCTGTTTGATCTTCTCGATGTCATACCTACAGTGACAAAGCTTCAACTTCAAAAAAAAAAAAAAAAGTGTAGATTAACAGATCGAATCAGCTGTTTGCATCGTTGTTTGCAACCTGGCTTTAGCCAGCCCCGTAAGCTGGTAGCACTTCGCGTCAGGCGTGCAGTCTGTATAGGCTTCTTTCTTTTGGCTTTCCTTTATGCCTCCATGTCTGGAAAGGGTGCTTTCTTCCTCGGGGAAGATGCAGTACTCAGTCTCTTCTCTCATTGTAATACTTTGTGATACGGGCAGTAGCTGAGCAATGGGGATTCCAACAAAGAGGAAGAATGCCATTTATCTGTGAATGAAGTTCTTTGGCTGGGTTTACCATTCCCTGGAGAGACATGCTTTTTTCCATCCATCATCCATTCCTGTGTTGTTCAGATCATGGATTCCAACCTGTCCGCTTGCAAAGAGTGGGCCGCGTTTTCTGTTGGCATACCTTGGCACATCTCCGTACTTGAGGGGATATGCTGACTGCTGCTGGGCCAGGGCCTTGTGCAAAACTTTTCTTAGCCCCATAGATAGAGCTGTTTGCCTGGGGTGAAGGCAGGGGTGTTAATTTAAAAGTTTAGGAGTCACGATTCATGACTTCCATAATGAATGCTGAGGCACGTGCTTATGCAATGAAAAAGACTCTCAGGAGATGGCAAACATCTGGCAAATCCACATTAGGAAGGAGGCTTGTCCCCTCATTGCTGCCTTGGGTTAAAGTGTGCTAAAATGAGGAATGGAAGAAGGAACTGTTAGGCTATGAGAAAAGAATTAAGGTTGTCTGTACAACTTTCTCCTCTGCCCTCTTTTATATCTGCTAGTGTGTTACCACTCACTACTTCTGCAACAAGCTATTTAATAGATGTAAAACCAAATAATCTTGGGTGTGTATTTAACCTATTGCAGTGTTAAGGAAATGGGTGTTATTAAGCACATAGTGCTGTTAGTGAGAAATGGAGTGCTGCTGCAAGCTGCTCAGAATATCCTATGACTTTTCCCTGCAGTCTTGAGATATAAGTTATACCTCAGTAAGAATCTTTGAATTTCCACAGTGGTGTAAACAGACATTAATGTAAGTAAGAACAGAGTATTTTGTATTCTCTTGCTTATATTTTATACAGCTGAAAGAGCGAGCTGTAATAGAACTGCTGCTTCCTGTTTGAATTTCTTAATTTATGAATCAGATTTTCAGCCAGTTTAGTGTAATCCCAATGATACGTCAAGAAAACTCCTACAATCTACTGGCCCTACATCTCTAAATATTACTTATTTATAGGCCCAAAGCTGCGTTGGATTTTATAATTCAAATAATTTCTAAATGAAAATATAACACTTGAAAGCAGGATGTATGATTAGCCTATCCTTAAGAACACATTTCTAGCTGTTAGGTTTTTTCACTATGTTTGAACAAGTCTATCAAACATGATAATCCATTATGAAATACTGTAGTCTGATGTAAAATCATTTTCACAAGTGAGGAAGCTGCTACTAGCCCCTTCTGCAGAGAAGCAAATGACTGGAGAAAGCTGGACTCGGTTGCAAGATGCAGAGTGACCATGCTGGGGCTTTGGCAGCCAGAGATCTGGAAGTAGGGGAATATCAACCTGGTGTCATTCAGGGTTAAAGTTGCTCCCATTGAGGCAGAGCTGCAGCTGTTACACGGTTTGGGTAATGTATTTGCAGATTTTTAAACCTGGGAGAGTTTGGCTATGAATTAAACTGTACACTTTATTATAGACAATAGACATCACTGTACTTTCCCTATTAATTCCTTTTGAAAATAATGCCTTCCTAGCTCTGTGCTGTAGACAGTGAATGGGTTGGAAAAAAGTGATGATTGCCTAAGATTTATATGTGAAGTTTTCTAATCCAAATCTGTTGTCTCAAATGTTCATAATTTTTTCTCCCCCAAATTCTGAATTAGGCAATCAGGGCAACATCAATTTCCAAATAAAAAGCAAACAGTGTCCTTTCAACCTCCCCCAAAACAGCTCTTGGACAACCTCTGAGGGGAAAAAAAAAAAGTTAATGATGCTTAAAGCTGTACTGACCACAAAAAGAAGCTTTCCTGGGTTCACTGCTGCACAGTCTGACTTTTCCATGATGTTTTATAGGAGGTAATTTCTGTGCTGGTTATGATTTGAAAGGACTGGCCCACAACCCGACCTCAATCAAATTGGAACAACATGTCACCAAAGGTCCTGGTCCCATGGTATGCGCTTGGAAATACAAGTCCCCAGTGTGGAGAGGTTTCTGGCAATTCAGTGAAACTAAACTCAATTTCCATGGTTAGAAATGGCTGCAGGAGCATTTCATTGTGTTGCAATTGTCATGCTCTCTATGTTTGCATGTGGGTGGGTGGGTGAGCGCTTGCCCGTGTGTGTGTGTCACTGCTTTGCTGCTAACAGTTAGGGCAACTCTGAAAGTTTGATTTGTGGACAGAAATGACAAATTTCTCTTAAATTATTGACACAGAAGGGAAAATACTTTTCTCCTTTGAAGTTAACTAAAACCAAATGGGATTGTTTCCCCAAGGGAAAAGTAGGAGTTTAGTTACGATGCATCCCCTCCCAGAAATCTTTCGAATTATACATACTGTACCCTCTGTTTATATAAATATGAATTACATGATTGTGTGTATAGGGTCATTTGTAGTTCAAATGGAAATGCAATGCAGCTAGGCAGAGGCTATGGAGTGATCGAGGGGATTCCAGGATTTGCCATTTAACCCTTTTCAAACATGATATGTTAAGTGACTTTGAGTAGATCTGCACGAAAGCTTTGGCCTTGCGTGAAATAGGGACACCCTAGTTTTGCTGGTAAATCTGGCTTTCCACGCAGCTTTAAATGAAGGGAGAGAGGCCGGTTGGTTCTCATTTAGATGGTGTGCTCTGATTTTACATTGTTGTTGATGGTGACAACCAACAGTTTATGCACTGCATTAAATTTGCTTATGTGTTCTCATCCAGCTGTGAAGTTCAAATTTTGCAAGGGATGTTTTCCCACATGCAGGATAACAAATTTGTCAGATTGACCTAAGGGTTGTTCTTTTCCAATTTGCCAGTGATTTCTTCTTCATTTCAGCTAACTTAATAATAGTTGGTTTAAATGTCATTAAGCCATAAATAAATTGTCTTCTGAAATGTTTTTTCTCTGTCATACCATCATGTTTCTGTATGTTGTGGAAATGCATATTTTTGGCTGGGTGTCTTTCTTTTAAGCTGAGTTCATCAAATTTAATTTCACCACTGGACATTCAGTTACATTTTTACTCTTGTTGTCTATATCCTTGGTCTTCACTTTCTACCGTCTTATGTCTCCTGCAAATTCTCTGAGGAAACTTAGACAGAATTGATACAGTTCCCTAATTTAGTAGCTCTGGGCGGTCCAAATATGATGCATATAAAGTGTGAATGTCATGACTATTCCCTTGTAGACAAAGAGTTTTGTTCCCAATCTGTTCCCTCCCAATTTCATCAGAGTTTTCCCAAAAGCCTTACAAGCTTTGGGTAGTCTGTGGCTTATTTCATTTCTAAGAATGCCTTCTCTCCACAAAATTTCTCACTTAAATGACCTTTTCTACTGCATATGGGAATTAATCATCATGGGATATCTGTGGTATCCCCTAAAGATTGTCAGGATCAGGCTAACGTATATGTTCTGTCTTCTGAGTCTGAGAGTTAGATTGAAGCCCCAGAAAATTGGTTGACATTGATTTGGAGATACTTCTTAGTGTGGGCAAAGAAGACATGACATTCAGCAAGAGATCCTGAGCCAGTTCTTCAGGTGACCTCTTTTTGCAGTGTTGGTGGCAAGCAGGGTGCAGCGTTTGTCTGATATGTTAAAAGATGTAATTCCCTCCTTTGCTCTTGGGGGTGGAGTCCTTTCCATGGCATCTCCTGGAAAGATATTAGGAGAGTTGTCCCTGCCTTGCAGGGGAATAAAGGCTGATGGCAGAGTCCAACACTCCTAAAAACAGTGACCTGTACTTTCAGAGTTGGCTGTGGAAGGATTTCTGTCTTACCAAAGAGGCTGGGGACACACTAGCCTGTTACCGGCAGGGAGTGTTGGGCAAGTGGCTTTTCCCACTGCTTCTGACGTATTTGCTGCTGCATGTCCCATGATCGTTCTTCATTCTTTATAAATTGTTTTAGACAGTATCAAGAGACGCATTGACATTTCCATTAGCAGTGAATTTGCCAGAGGCACATTCATAATGGCCTATTAATAAAAAGCAATGCAGGTGGATACAGTTTCAGAAAGCAAACGCTTGAATTAGATACACAGGTATCAGTATTGGATTCACAGGTATCAGTATCTAATGATCCAACACTATATCTCTTCTGGTCTCACCTCAGGTAACGTTAGAGCCAGCAAGGTCAGTAGGCTTTTCCAGCTGAAATGGAAACAGGGCAGTTGTATCACCTGAAATTTGTAGCAGCTTCTCTCACTTGGAGATCACTCTTGGTTTTTGACAGACAAAGCTATGTAACTAATACAGAGGTTTTGCTTCCTGGAAGTTAATTTTCCAGATGCTTTATTCATGTAATCCTAACAATCTTAGCCTCGACATACTTCCACTGAGCAAAAATACGTGGGCTTTGTAAAACTGCGCATGGATCATTGCAAACAACGTCACACTTTTTTTTGTTCTTTCTTTTGCTGAAGGCAATAAGAAATCTGCTGGAGGCTTCTAAACCAGTTTGAAGTACCCTAATGAAAGGTATAAGCTAAAAGAGCTCTACACTGTTTTTAAAGTACTGGCTGTTGAGAATATGGATTGCATTTTGTGACTCTCCACCTGCAGAATCTGCAGCATCAAATAAGAAGCACAAGTGTAAACTGGCCATGAACAGCTTTCGGCTGGAAATAGGAGGGTTCCCAATATCAGAGCCCTGGGCTTCTGGAACAGTTTTCCAAAAGGAGTGATGGGGACAAGAACAAACTGACTAAATACCCCAAAGATGAATCATGATAAATTAATGAACAGGACTGTATGAAATGAGTATGCCAGAAGTGTAAAACTCTGTGAGCTGGTGGTGGGACATGATCACATGAGTTATTTCTCTACTAAGTAATCACCGTCCACTTAGAACCATCCATTTATGCCTAGTTATCACAGCGATATTGCAATGTGAAATTTGAGCACAATGGGAGAAATCAAGCCAAGCTGTACAGCAAGATGATATCCTATCAGTTATCGCTCTCTATCCTTACTGTAGCACCAGGGTTATAGGGCTGTGATACCCAGCCAAAACCATAATATAGAAAAGAACTTGATTTTGTGAATTCAGTCAGTGGTCATATTGGCGCTATCCAGCCTTTTTAGATCACCCTTCTACTCTTATCTTCATATGTTATATAATAACTTCTGCAGGCCAATATCCAGCCTCCTCTAACACTCCCAGCTCAAACCCATCCTCTCCACGTGTTCTTGCACTCTGAGCTCAGCTGCTGTAGCCACAGTGGTGTTCAGCTTAACTCCTCTGAAATCCAACGCTCCTTCTCGCCTTTACCATCTCCCTGCAACCTGTCATAGCCTGCCTGGTTCCCTCCAGCTCCAGCCAGGCAAAAATGACAAGATTTTATCTTTGTCAGTAAAGAGCTGTTAGGAAGAACTAAGGTAGGCAGGAAATACAGAGAGAAAGATCCAGCATTTTGAAAGGGCTATCTGGGCATTTTACAAACGTTTTCACATGGGCGCAGTAGCACACTGAACCTTAACTCTGTCATCTCCTTCATTATTTAACTCCACAGCTTTAATGGAACACTTACTTAATGAGCCACAGTAGAAGTAATTGCTTTTGGCTGGGTATTTATCAACAGTAATTTAAATGTTGTTTTGTCCTCTGTCAGATTTGTGCATTAATTCAAAGCTCAGTTCGGTTCTGAATTGATGGAAAGGCAGTGAGAAAACCTTCATGTTCATGGATTTTCTTGCTCAGTTTACAAGTAAAAATGGAGTGTTTTTTTCTAGCTGCTAGCACCTAAAAATCTTAACCTGGACTGGGAAAGTCAAAGAAGGTTCTCTCTGCTCTCTAGCAGAGACATGACAACTAGCAACAAAGCCACTGTTATCCAAACTGTGGTTTGTGTGGCTGCATTGTCTAAAATAGAGATTTTCAGCTGGTGGTGCTTGGATCTTAGGGACTCCACAGATGGCTTCTAAGCCTCTGTGAAAAGTAACCAGGAAAAGTGGGTTTAATAGTAGGCCTAAATTTACTGTCAGAGCTACACTTTTCCTACTGGGGAAAAACAACAACCAACTTTAGCACTCTGCAAGTTAAAAAACAAAATAAAATCATTTGTCTAAGGTTTATCCTACAGTCACATGGATGTTAACAGCCAAAAGACAATAGCCTTTATACAGCTGTTACTGGGGCGAGATGCGAGGTTGTGTAGATGCACCTGAGGATGTATTTGGGCTTGCAGTTGTATTTAGCCTGTGTAGGGAAGCTTCTGTGTTTAGAAATACGTATCTGTTAACTCTTACTTAACATCAGTTAAAACCTTGGCATCGGGTGAGTGTTTGTTGGATTACCTTTTCACTCATACAGATTATGGGATAAAACGGGAGTGGCTCATTCAGTTTTATTGCACTGATAGGTGTTTGGGATGTATCTCACTAGAGCAGTCTCCAATAAGCTAAGGAAACTGTACTAATAAAAATATAAACTGGTGAAAACAAATCCAGGATCAGCATGCACAGCTGATGTGTGATGGCTGCGAAGAGAACTACTGCAATGCACAAGCTTGCAAATACTTTCAGGTCATGCACAGGTCTGAGGTCTTGGATGAAATCTTTGCATGCTCCATCCTGTTTATCCACTGAAGTGTGTTTCTGTGGAATTAGGTTCTTCTATAAAAACAGTGTATAAATGTGTGTGTGTGTGTGTGTGTATATATATATATGTGGGTTTCTTAAAAATTTCAATGATATGCTTCCTCACAGAAGTTTTCCTAAATAGGGGCTGTAGAAGGAAGCAGGTATGCGGTGCTGGTGGGCTTGAAGTATGTCTTCTAGCCAACCGACATGCTTTGGAGGAAGGAGATCTTTGGAGTCCTCCACATCACTTTGGTGCGCTTTTGAGAAAGTGTCTATAGAAAAGGCAAATGCTGCATATCCAAAAATGCTGTTAGATTCACAGTCTCTTCTGTGTACACACAGATTTTACATAGGAAAAACCCTTTATCTTACTGCAAATTGCATTCTTAAACCTACAGGTGTCTGGTTTATGCATGCCTTGGGTTTGCAAACTTAAGGTTGTAAACCCATTTGAGAATAAGACCTAATCCCTCATGATTTGCTACCCTTTTTCTTTTGTCAGCTTAATTGCTGGCTTTTTAAGGCAAGCTTGAAAAAGAAGAAACCTTACAGTGACTTCAGTTAATACAGTGGTAAGTGCAAAGAGACTGAATTTGAGTGGATCTTGAACATTTGCTGGCAATGTTAGCAAGGGACTTTGTTAACATATAGTAATCCAGGATGACTGTAAATTATAATCAGTTAGAGCCATCAACAGGAAAAGAAAGATAATTTGCAAATGCTGTTATGCTGTGTTTGGGAAGGGATGTGAGAAAAGACAATCATTTTGTCTATTCTGCAGTGGACTGAATGAATCCATGATGCTGCTAAAAAGGCCAAATGTACTAAAAGTGAAACAAAGGAGAATTGTTTATTAAGTTAGTTAAATAGTCCAAGTAATTAGTTTGAATATAGTGGTAAATATATTTTCAAGTTTGTATTTTGAACATACAAATTTGCAGTGGCAATAAGTAAAAGACATATTTTTAAAGATACTAAAGTGCTTGTTTTATGGAGGCATACTCATATACATGGGATTTTCTGAAGTTCTTAAATTGTGTGATTCCTATTTAAACAGATGGGAGCTCCTGACGGGATTTTGGAAATTCTTCTAGTGCCTCATAACATACTTGGTCCTTAAATATGTTTAAAAATTCAGCTTAAATGATTGAACTGATATTATTTCACACACTTATTTCCTACCTGAGGGGAATAACTGATAACTTTCCTTTGGATTTTATCTTTATGGCTAATATTCACCGAGGTCGCAGTCACCTGCAGGGTGTTAGAGGCTGCCAGGACAGGTATCCTGGAGAAGGAGCAATGGTGTACTCAGTTTTTCCTCCTGCTCCAGTCCCTTGCATTGATTGTCTCTTATTATTCTTCTGCAGCTCTTCCCATTCTCTCTACCCTGGAAAAGATTCAAAAGCTTTTCTAAAGTGAATAGTCCACTTACAGTGCTGCCATGACATAGGAGGCTTCATTTATGCAGTTACTGTTAATTTAAATCAATCAACTGTTAACTTAAATTCCACTAAAAGCATGCCTAGCAATTGTAACTAAAACTAACAAATATTCTTAAACTTCAATTCCATCACTTTTTCTAGTAAAAATAATTTGTGGACAGACAATGAAAATGGAAATTAAAAATGTTAAATGTGTTTCATTAAAGTTATAGCACAAAGGACTATGATAGCTTATCCACAACTAAAACCAAAGATAACTTCCCATTTTAATAAACAAACCAACCTCTTTGTCCTGGTGTTTTCCATACCGCATCCTTTGAAGTCAGAGATAGCTGGGAAATCCTGTGAAAGCAGAATGCAAAAAAGCATATTATTGAAATATTTTCTTTCGCTGTCTTTATGGGGAAGTATGTTACGGAGGGGGGAGCTGTAAGATTGTGGAGCCTCAGGTAGGATTTGCAGAAGCAAAGGGAAAGTTTGAGGAACAGGGTGTTGGGAAGAGGTAGGGTTCAGGGAAGTGGGTGGAAAGGCTCAGTCCTGCAGGCTTGTGCATCTTCCTGTACTGGCAGCAATATTCAGTCCTGCTGGCTCTGTTGTTTCGAGCAGTAAAGCCCATGTCATTTTTGGAAGGGGCCTGAGGCGAGAGACAAATATCTGTACGACAACTTCTGGAAATTATTTGGGAGCTGGAAAGTGTTGGATCTCTCTCTCTTCATTTGCTGATGCCACTCTTCGGAAGAGCAGCATTTTCATGGCCTGTGCATGTCCTTGAATTTCTCACCAGGCCACATGTCCAGAGCTCATGTTGTCTCCCATGGAGACACACTCACCAACAAGTTGATAGTTATTAAGTAGTGCTGTCCGAGTAGTTAAGAGCTTCTTACCAAACACATATGTATTTGTATCTCATTGGTCATTTACCAGGAAATTTTGTAGAGCCTACACAGTTTTGAGACACCTTAAGAAAAAATACTTGCTTAAGTGCAAGAAGGGGAGAACTGCAGGCTGTGTCATAGGGAACGCTCCTGACATTTGGGAAGTCCTTTGGTGGGAGATAAGGGAAGTTTTGATTAGTCATTGTTACTACTATTTACTTAGTGTATCTTAGCTGAATTTTCTTTAGTTTATGCATTAGTTTAACTAAAAAAATCCACCTTTGTGAGGAGTTGTCATGTTGCTGTACCTCACAGCAGAGTGTTGTGTGCTCTGACTTAAGCAGCCAAAGATTTTATTGATGACACTGTAGTATAGTCAACACACAGGCCTCTATGTAAAGGAAGTAGTTGATCAAGGATATATCTAATTATTCATTTGTTAGCAGTCTGGTTTGTTCTAATACTTTCTTGCATCTGAGTTATGGTCAGATACTGAAGATGATGACGACTGTAGGGTGCCTGGGAATACAAAGCACTTTCACCACACTGGCTTCAATATGTTGTCGTGTTATAATTATTATAGTTTATTCATTGTCACTAACCTGTTTAAATATTTGAGAACAAAGCGGTGTGGTTATATAAAACTTTGTGCAAGAAAACACAACTCTCAAGATCTCTTTTAAGTGCTGCTGTTGTCATCTGCAGTCCCCTTTGATCCCAACCACATATCCGCATAGTAGCTCTGAGGATCTGTGAACCATTTTCCCTTTCTCCCTGTTTCACATTGTGGCTGATGCTCATTAGAACGGTTCAGATCATCTCTTTGAAGAAACATGGTGGTGACAGTGGCTGATCAAAACCCAAATGCTCAAAAACCTTGCGGGGGAGGAAATCCATATGTCAGAATCCTGTCACAGCTTGAATCTGGTATCGGAGGAAAAATAGACTAATGTATTGGGCACTGGTTGGGAATCACAAAAACAGGATTCTGCTTTTAATTTCCCATCTAACCATGGACGGACTGTTTCATTCTCCCTGTTCCTTAGTTCTCCAGGTGAAAATGGGTCTTTTCTTTCTCACAGAGGCATCATTGTGTTGGGACATGCAGGCACTCTGATGATGGTAGGAGCTCAGACGAGTGCGATTGGAGACATGAGGAGGGGATGTTCTCTGGTGTGTGAGTGATTCAGCCCCGAATAATGCCTTTTGGTAGGACAGGGGATGGTTGTGTGCTTACTGCGTGTAAGTCCTGAGAGTTATTTTGGTGTCGGAGCAAAGAGAGAGGTAACTTATCAAGTCACAGAGCAGCCACGAGGAAGACAACACTGACCCTTTGGAGTTATTCCCAGCAACATCAGCTCATCTCAGCGTGTAATTATAATACAGCCCCAATCCGGAGAGTTGTTTTGGGAAAGCAGCTCTTACTCCATGGATTACAGAGATTCCCAGCAGGTTTCTGTTTTTCACTTCTGACAAGGTAAAGAGGATGTGGGCTGGAAACTCCTGCTCCTCCTGCAGCGTTGGTCCAATGATTTACTAATTTACAGCTTCTGTGAAATGCTGATGTTGATGGCATAAAGTCTACAAAAATGTATTTCAGGGCACAGTGTAGACCAATGTGGATGCATTTTCAGTGCTGGAAGCCCGTGAAGGAATGGGCACTGTCTGAGTCTAGAAATCTAGGTTGAGTTCATACTACTGATGAATAACTTGGAAATGAGTATCAGATATCACTGGTGGGAGGAAAACACTGTCATTTTCAGAGTGCTTTCTATAAAATGAACCTGCAATTGACATTATACATAACTTTTTGCCTCTTCAAATGTGAATCGGAAGGGCAAATACTAAATAACCTTTTAATAATAGTGCTTAATTGTGTAGGGTGTTCCTGGTATTAACCTAATTCAAAGAAAGACTCTATAATATCCGTATGCTTTGGTTCTTGGAAAGGGTTCCTCCGATTGCCAGTGGCACTACCTGACTGTCCAAATGAAGTGATCCCCCAGGAGCTTTGGATCTCAGTCCAGGCAGCAAGCCTGGAGCCCTCATCTTGCCAAGTGGTGCTCCCCATGGCCAAGGTTACTGCTGAATGAAGGCAAAGTTAGTGCTGAATGACCAGTGTAGGGAAATAAATGGGCTTTTATATGAACCTTTGGATGGTGCCACCTTTAGGGCTGCTCTATGAAGACTAGGCTACGCAAAAATATTGATACGGTTGATAAAAATAACTTGTCATTTCTATTTTTAGGGAAGGGATTGAATACTTGTTTGCAGAGTCCAACCTCGTAGGGCCCTGAATCCAAAAGTGAGGCCTCTTGGCCCTTTCGTGATGCAAACAGTACTTAAAAATATACATCTGACACAGTGAAAGAGAGAACATCCAACATCTGCCACATTCCATTATCTTGCCTTGCTGCTATTAGGTTATTATTGGTATTTAAACTAAATATATCTTCCTGCAGGCTGCTAACCATAATACCTCGTTCAAGTACCCATTCCTCTTATTGCCACAAACTGTTCTGAACATCACATAAATGAAACTGGAACATCACTTGATGGACTGTTATCATATTTTATTGCTTTATTTTATTTTAAATGGGAGGAAACAAAGCTTGCCAAATGTTGTTGTATGGTTTGAAGAATATGAAATGGATTTCCCTATCATTTTGGGTGAGGGAAGTGAACAGAGGCTTTTCTAATGGAGATCAGCTGCAGGCATTTTGTTCCACACTAACAAGGGCCCATATGCTGTCACTGGTGTATAGGTTTTGTCCTGGGGCTGTAAGACTCTAGAAGGACTAGTTTGGTTTTTTTTTAAACTGTCTTTTATAATTTATTATCTGCCTCCTCTATCTCTTCAAAGCCGAGTGAAATAAAGACGTCGTAAGAGACTAGAATTACTCTAAGCAAGAAGTTAGCTTAGAAATGGTTCTCTCTGAAGTTGAACGCTGTGTTTCCACTGGGAGTTCTTCCCAGCAGACAGAAAAAACTGCCCAAAACCTCAGGTAGCCTTTTGAAATGAGTCATGTTTTTAATTCACATCAGCACAGATCTGCAGCTGCTTGCCCAGGCCCAAGAGTGGTGCCCTTCCCTGTGCTACCACAAAGGATGCTCACGAAGCGGCCAGCCTGCATCACGGTTTGGTAGGCACCCATGCTACCTCTGTGCCCGTACACCAAGGAGTGTCCCCTTACATTCCTAGATCCTGGGACAGGATCATCTGTACGGTTGAATACAGCGGTCTTGGGCATTATTTTGGCCTGGGCCAGGTAGTGCTGTCTGGGATGGTTCCTGAGATGGGTGGATGCTAGCACAGACCAGCAGCAGTCCTGGAGAGTAAGGGAGCGGTGATGTGGACATGAGCCTTCCCTGCCTGGGGGTTCAGTCCCAGAGAGCAGTCCCGACAACGTTTAATTTCGAAACAGAAAAGTGAGGGTCCCGCAGCCCCAGGCATGTCCGCAGGGGCTGTCCCAGCACTCCAGCTTGACGAGCTAGAGGCTAGCCGCAGTGGTCTGGCTAGAAAGCCTGGGCAGACCATCACGCTAATGCAACTGCGCAGCTTCTGGTGTCTGAGCTGTGACGTTCAAAGTTACACAAATATCTCAAAGGTGCCTGGAAATGACCTTTTAATTGCTTGTTCCTGAGGCTGTTGGGTTTTTTGCTGAAGAGTCCCCTGACGCAGAGTAGAATAAGCTATTTGAAGTTGGCCATGTGTCAGTCTGACAGCAAAGGATCAGTGAGGTGCAAAGACCTTGTCCTGAACGTGACCATCTGCGCGGTACAAAAAAGGGGATGCAGCTCTCCTCTCTCCCCAAAACTTCTCTCAGCTGAGCTGCCTTCTCAGCACAGGCAAGGTACTCCCACACACCAGAGGTACTTGTTTTAAGCTAATCCTATCTTCTAGTTGACATTATTTATTTATTGTTTTACATTATTTATTACAGTGCTGTACTTATTAAATATGAAAACAGTACCAATACGTTAGGGGTTACTGATTCCGCCCCACGCAAGGCACCCTTTAACATATGAGCAAAGACCCGTGTGGGCCCAGAGCGGATCAGCTGCCCAGGTCCTTCCCAAATGGCTTGCAGGGGCCACGGCTGGCAAGGGCAGGTCTTACCTGCTTTTCAGTGCCATGATTGCAAGCCCGCACCTAGAGTCGTGCTGACCCATGTGGGTGTGCTAGCTGGAGGGAGCAGCCGCACTGCGTTACAGCCCAACAACATGGAGTTGCCATGTCCCAGCTGATTTTCCCAGCTCAAGCATCGGCAGCCGCAACCTCTCAGCCTGCATCCCCTCGGGGCTCAGCCTGGTCTGGGCTGCAGGCATCCCACAGGAAGGATGGAGGCTTTGGAGTCTGTGTGCGAGCTGGCTGAGACAGAAAATTTGAGCTCTGTTTTGGGCCAACAGTGCAACAAAGACAAGCCTTGCATTACAGGCGTGCTGTTGCTCTGGAAACTTGAAGCCTCCCATAAGCAATGCAATTACTAGCTGGTTATCACTTTTGCTTCACCAAGGAGGAGATTTTGTTAATTTAGAGAAGGCTAAGAACACAGAAATACATTTTTTTACAAGGCTTCCTCCTAATAGCCTTTAAAGAAACCAGATTTCTTTCTCTGTGGCCACTGTAGGACCTACCTCCAGAAGGCAAATGTGTAAAATCTTTTCTATCAGCCTCTAAACATTTCCTGCAGAAAGAAAAAAGACGAGACTCTTTTTCTGACTTACCTCATCTTGAGCTGGCATGGAAATTTGTTTAGCGCACAGTAGCAGCTGCATCTCTTCAGCTTAAATTGATATATGACTGCCGCTTACCTCAGCTCTTCTCCTGACTTGTTAACAAAATGATTATTGCAATGTGCATCTCTTAAATCTCAATGTTAAATGGTGTTTGGGAACGACTCATGTCCCCTTTCCTCCTGGCTGAATTAGTTCCCTTAAGGAACTAATCTGTAAGGCTATTAGCCATGACAGTAAGGACAAGTGTTGAAAAATATCCTCTTTGGGGGATGAGGGAGTGTATTGTTCCTGAAGTATGAAAGAAAAAGCTCAGCTATAAGACAACAGGGCTTTTAAAGTTTTTTAAGCTGCTACAGTTCTTGATGTCTAAAAATCCCTTTGTAGACTTGCTGTCCTGTGCAGCGTGCCTTCCGAGACCCTGCTTTTTCCTAAAATACCCATGTTTGGGTTGGCACTGTATGAGGCATCTTTTAAAGCGAATGTGAATGAAACTGAGCGGTATCTACGAAATGCCCACAAGCAGCAAAGAACTGTAGGAAATGTGTTTTATCCCCCAGAGCCTGAGGAGGCCACAAGGCAGAGAACCCCTTAGTAGCAGCTCTGCTGCAAGAAGGGGGTATGACGGCAGCGGGGAAGCCTCAGAGACGGCTGAGGATGGGAGAAGGCACTGAGCTGCCCGCTGTGCTCCCTGCAGGTCCCCTACCCAGGAGGTGAGACATCCACCGGGGCTGGGGAGGGGTGGGATGGGCATGGGGCCGCTTGGCTTTCTGGTATGAAACAGCTTCTGAGCCTAATGCAGCAGGGAAGAATCTCCAGCGTTTATTTTAGAGGGTGCTTAGGGACTCTGAAGACTCACCCCCTGTGTGCAAATAGGTGAGGGAAAAGCAGTCCTGAGTACAGCTGCTTCTACAACAGGATGCTGCTGGGAACGGCGTTTGTATTTTCAAACTTAAATAATCTGGCAAGTCCCTGCGGTGGCCTCATGCTATTTGGGTCTATCCCAATTTTATTGAAAAGTGTTGTTGAAAAGACATATTTTGCACACTGGTCAGAGCAGACCTCGTCAGAGTTACTTTAAATAAGATTTCAGAACTTTTTTTTCCCTAGTTTTGTTCTCTCCAGGATATTTTCCAGTCCCATTCTGCAATATTTGTTAGCAATTTTAACAGCTGTTCTTTCCTCAGTTATTATCATTGGTCTTGCTGCTTTGTTTTTTTCTTTTTCTGTTCCAAAACAAAAAATGACGACCAGGCCCTTGTATCTCAAAAATACAATTTTTCCTTTGTATAAAAATGTGTAATATCTGGGGGAAAACATCTGAACCCCCTCCTTATGACATTGAAATAGAAATTATTTCCTAATTCTAGTCACTGGCTAATGCAGAGTCCTGCGCTATCTTGGGAGCCTTTCCCCTTTCAAGAAAACATGAAGAGTTGAAACAGGAACCTAGGTGTGTTGGGTGTACAGCTTTATAATGGATAGACTGTTTGGATTAAAAGCTTTCTAAACCTGTGAAGTGTAACTCCCATTTGATAACACGTGGCACATTTTGAAGCTATAAATAGTATTTGAAACCATTCATGTTTTTCCAGCTTCTTTACTCAATTGGAATGGCTTTTACGAGCTCACAGAGCTCACCGTTTGAAATACCCACTGGCACAAAGGCAGAAATGGCAGCTCCTGCAAGCTTCAAAAGAGCTTCCAATGCTTGAAAGAGGGCTCTTCTATTAATTTACCCTATGCTGTTAATTTCCCAAGCTTTAAAGCTGAACTGGCCTAACAGAAAAACTTTCTGCTTCTGTGCAGCTCTATGCAAAAAGAATAAACATAAATTAATTGCTAAACAAAAATGTAAGCCAGAGTTAGGGTTAGTAATACATGTTTATTAATTTAAAGCATTAGAACATAAATCCAGATCAAATATTTGGAAATGGAGAGTCTGGTAAAGCTCTACTCTACATATGGACTCCCCTTTACCCCTTGATCCTTTCTGAACCTTAACCTATCATACAGACGTTTTGGCATCCATTCATTGTATGTCACATGAGCTTCAAGGTCATGATCTACCTGCTAAAAACAGTCTTCCAGTTCATCCTCACATTATGAGCTACCTCAATCTGTGTTTAATTTTTTCTGCTCTGTACCCCAGATAACATACATGGAGGGACATCAGCTGACAGCTCACCAGCCGACACCAGTGGAGGATGGTGTGAGGACCTCTCCTCCTCGTCGTCTCTTTTGCAGCATTCATGTGCTCACAGCCAGGTACCTCTCTAGTTTTCATGGTTCAGAAGAAATTTAGTTCTTTCTCTGAGACCCCACCGGAGGACGCAAACTCCAGCTGAAGCCGTCTATGCAGGCTGGACGCGGCACTGTGTCTTTTGCATTGGTGTAATCGTTACACAACAGACGTGGGTGGATCTGCACAGCGGCAGAAGGTCTGATGACAGCACAGGTATGCCTGCAACCCAGCTTATATGTATTACAAGATGCACCTTTGCTACTGTTGTTACCTGTGACAGTTGTACGCAGGCTAAAGGTAGACTCTTACCTCATGTTGGCCAACATATTTCTACATTTACTGGCCTTTCACTTACTTTTTATGTGTAGAATTGAGAGTGAGCTAACTGCCTTTCTAGATTACTGGGTCTAATTCACAGCCAGTACAGAGCAGATTTTGCTGTTTCCCTTTTATAGTCAATGATTTACTTTCTGCAGTTTTAAACAGAAAAAGTATTAATAGCAAAAATAAAATGAAGTGCAAATACCATGAAAAGACTCAGAGAAAATACATTAATGATATGATATATTAATATTTAATTGCTGCCATTTCAGGTCAGTTTCCCTTAATATTTGATATTGTTGACTTCAAATAAACTTTAAGCTATAATTGTTTGCACATAAGTATATCCTTGATAGGGTGGAGATGGCGGCCAGGGTTGGAACAGAGTTGGAATTGTTTGTGAAATGCAGACCGGGACTTGCTTCACTTCTAGCTGTTTGCTTTTGCAAGGAGAGCAGTCCAGTCGTGTCGTTGAATTAATATTTATAACCATTTTTTTCAAGTGTTCTGATCTGGGAAATCATCATTGCATATTTTTAGATGAGATTTCTGAGTAAAGAAAGTAGTGGTTTGGTATGTGTAAATAAGATGATGTTACTATTTTTCAACTGTCCCTAGTTGCAGTGGAGAAAATAAGTTCAGCAAGCGAAAGGAAAAAATTGAGCTTTCATAGCAAACACTGGTTTTAGCCTGCTTCAATCTTTGAACTAAGATTATACTCAACCACACTTTCCCATTTCACAAGCAGATCTTGGAAACCAGTACACTAAAATTAGGAGGCATGTTTGCATTTTCAACCTCTCCAAGTGCAGCACTGAAAATAGTCCGTCCCAGCTATGTCATTATTGTACAACATAGGGGTTTTTTAGAAAGCAAATGTCATTCTTCATTACTTAAAGCTCTCCACATTGCTTTTAAAAAAAAGCCAACCGCCTTTTCTTGGCAAAATGAGCGTGAAGAGAGAAGCTGCCCCTACTGCGGCGTCCTTGCTGACCCTGTAAGCACAGGAGCCTGGGTTTGTCGCAGGAGCTTTGGCAGCCAATGGTTCAGCTGAAGGGAAGGTGGGAATGCAAAGTTATAGAAGTCAAATGTCTTTTCTGTTTTCAGGAGGTGGAGAAGGGATCCCTAGAATAGTAAGGTCCACGCTGTATTCAAAAGTATATTATTAGTCCTGAAAAAAAGTTAAATCCAAGGTGTATCATTCTGCTAGAGTTGTGTAATCCTGGTACCTGGGAGGTTGTACACCTAAGAGCATTGGCAAAGGTTTTGCATATACCTCCTCATGAGTACAGATGGTGTATTTTAAGGCATAGTAATGGAACCTCTCTATTTTTTTTCTTGTTTGTTTTATTCTGAAAGCTTCCAACTCAAGTTAAATTGCCTTTTTACCATTTCAGCGCTTCCTATGCCTGTAACTGCTCCTCACAACTTGTACATAAAACAACCAAGAAACCTAATCTGCTTAAATAAGAGCAAGGAACGATTTGCTAAATGAAGACAACCAAAAACCCAATGAATCCTTTTTGACTAGAAACAGGTAGCTCAGCTTTAATTGCATACAACCTAAACACTGGCACTGCCAGAAGAAATTAACTGCTGTAGTTAATCCTCGCTGGCACCACGCCACATCTTGGACGGGAGTCCTGTGGGGTAGGGGCTCTGTTCATGGCAGTATGTTCCCCAACAAAGCACTGAGCAGGTGTGGGTTTTGAACACAGACCGAAGTTTATCTTACAGGCAGAAAATTAAATAAGGTTTTTTCTGAGGGTAAGTGGACACCTCTTTCAATTATTAGTTTTTTGGGGTTTTTTTTGCTGTGGTTTTGTGGGTTTTTTTTGTTTTTTTGTTGTTTTTTTTTTTTTTTTTTTTTTTTAAGAGAAAAACTAAAAAAACGTTTTATTGCTAACTTGCCAACGAGGGAACCTTCCAGGAACAGACCCGAGTTTCTCTGCTTTGCCACCAGATGTCCGTCATGAGCAGGGAAATCTGATGACCTGAACGATACCCAGAAGCCTAGATCCACAGCGTTTTTGAAGATAGGACAGCGAAAGGAAAGCCTGAGTGAAAGTATATGTTACCACAGAGTTTTGGATGGCGGACATGCTGTGAAGGCTCTTTGGCAAGCAAAAAAAATTTGCCAGTAGCACTGCAATATATGCTTAATTAACTCTTAAAACGTGTGTGTCAGCCTGCAGCTGTTGCTGAATATGGAGCCATTGAGCTCCTTCAGAGACTTAGGTATTCAGCTCTCCTCCGAAGTCTTAAAATCCTTTGCAGAAACTTGCCCTTTCAGATGGCAGGAATGAATATCTGAAATCTATCACTGTAGGTGACCTCTATAAGATGACTTAATTCTTTCACCCCCTCAGCAAGTTGCTGAGTGACACAGTGACTTTCCTAGGTCTGATAACATTAGCTGAAACCCGTAGTAAAGGATTCACATCTACAGGCAAGAGGCACTTCTAGGGATAAGTAGCATACATTTCTAGGAAGCACTGCTGAAAAAAAAGTGAAAGACTTAAGTTAAACTTCACAAAAGGTGCAATGACTTCCTAAGGAGGGTCTTAGCTTCTTAGCTACACACCAGAACTTACCTTAAGAATAAGATAACTTATTATAGAGAAGTACTGGAAGGTTCGCTGTTTCCCCCTATCCCCAGACGGCATCAAACTCAGATGCCCAAATGCTGCCAGCTGTTATTACAGCTGCTATTTATTGCAGTAAGCCCTATGCAAATGGCAGTATTTCAAATATTTTTCTTTCAGAATAAAAAACTATAGGTGATACACATTTGAGCATCAGAGAAGCAGAAACGCCCAACAGCTCCCGTGGAGTTTAGTGGTGTCTATTGCTAAATGTGCACCATCTCTGCCTGACTTTAAAAGGAACTGGGGACACACTTCAGATGGAAGGGTTCATTCTTCAGAGATAACCGTGTAATGGGACACTTCCCTCTGTCCTTGTCAAAACAGGAAGCGGAGGCTACAAAGCTCTGCTGAAGACAGCAACATAAACTACATCCAAACAGGCTCAGAGACTGGGAGTGAATGGCATAGGAGTGGCTGCTCTCTTCCCTCACCACCTGCAGGATAAGTACCTGCCTGGGAAATCTCCCTCACTGACATCAGGGCTCCTGTGCTTCCTCCCAGCCTCCAAACGTTCCTCCTAGGGGGGCTGTAAAACCCTCCTTGGTGGGCTGGGAGGGATGCAGGACAGCTTGTGCAGTGGCCTCTCCTCCCGGGAGCCTGGGTTTTCCCAGCGGGATCCTGCACCGCCTGGCAGAAGGAGAGGGGTGTTCCTCATCTCCTCTCTGGTAGTGAGCCCTCCTCTCCCTGTTTAATCAAACCAGCCCCATTGCTCTGGGAAAAGTGGATAAATGAATCAGCAGAACAAAAGTTTCCCAGGACACTGCCTTCCCTGCTCCTTATGGGATGATGCAGACCTCTTTAATTAAGGTAATGGGGTCCAGTATACCAAAAGGAGCGTGTTGAGTCCATGCTGTCACATTCACCCCCACTTCCAAATTCTGAGCATCTTCACAAATTGGAGAAAAAAAAAAGGGGGGGGGGGGTGAAACAGTTGCAAAAGCAACTTCTACACTCTTCCCTCCCACCCCCATAATATCTGTGCTCAAATCTCTTTAAAGATGCCTTTTTTTTCCTTCCAAAACCGGCTTTTAAATAGCCAGTATTACGGTGTTCCTTGACTACTGCAGTTAAAACAGCCATCTGTAACCTTGCTTTCACGTAAGTGAATACTCGGTGTAACCTCCACTTCTGAAAATAACATATTCTGTCTCGAATATTCTCAGCTGTGTCTCTGGGAAACTGAATACGAGCTTATTGCCAGATTCTGATTCTAATAAAGTTAATGGAAATTTTGCCAGTGACTTCAAATGGTCCAGATATTATTCTCGGGGCCAACTCCTCTGAAATTACCCCAGTTCAAACCCAGAGCAATTGCACTGATTTCAGCGGGGCTAGCCTGGAGTTACTCATCCAACCCGAGCAAGAGTCAGAGACCAGCATATGTGAGAGCTGCTTCTCGCTCGTCCTAACAGCCGTTAGTAGAGTGTTGGGTGGGTTTTTTTCTCTTTTATGAAAGGGCTGAAATCCGAGCTGCAACCTTAGACCTTTACTGTACGTTAGGTATGTTTGTTTGTTTGTTTTAGTAGCAGTGTGATTTGTTTCACAGTGCAGATTGGTGCTTCATCGACCGGAGCTGGTGGGGGGTACCTGTACCCGGCCATTTACCAGTGTTGCATGCTCAGTTGTGCAAGGTATTCCAGAAAAAAAAATCTGCAGGATGCTGTAACCCTTTACAATTAACTGTAAGGCTTTTACAGATTTAGAAGAGGTAGCGCTCCGCCTATTTTCAGGACAAATAACCTAAGGGCTGGGGACAGGAAGGGTGGCCGAAAACTTTCTTTTAAAAGGAAACAAGCCAGCAGAGACACAAGGCTTGAGGCGGCCACCGCCGCTGTTTTGCGGAGCGCCGCTCCAGCGCAAGAAACCGGTGACAACCGACGGGGCCGGCGCTTCTTAACCTGCTCCGCTGCCCACCCCCCGCCCGCCCCCGCGGGGCCGCGCTACCTGCGCCCTCGCCCGCTCCCCGCCCCGGAGGAGCGGCCGCCCGCCCCGCCGAGAGGCGGGCGCGCTGGTGATTTGCCTTCGCCGCCAGCAGCCCCGCTCCGGCCAGCCCGCGGGGACCGGGGCTGCAGCCGCAGGAGCCGCTCACTCGCTCGCTCCCTGGCAGGGGGAAAAGTTTGCTGCTCTTCCTTCTCCTCCTCTTTCTCCCCCCACACGCAGACCCCGCGGCCCGGCGCTGCGCCCCCGGGCAGGGGCATGGCGAACTGAGCGGCCGGGCCGGGGGCGGCCCCGCCGCACCTGAGCGGCGGCGGCGGCGGGCGGGGGCTTGCACCGCGGTCCCCGCGGGCCGCCATGCGCGGCGCTGGGGGCGAGCGCTGAGCCCCTCTGGCCTGGCTGCCCCCCGCCGGCCCGGGCGATAGCCGCCGCGGGGGGGGAGGGCTGGAGGGCGGCGGGGAGCCCCCGGGGAGAGGGGGAAGCGGGGACCTCGCCTGCCTCCGCCCGGCCGAGCGCCATGCCGCGGCGGCTGGCCTGGCTGTGCTGCTGCTGGGCGCTGCTGAGCGGCGCCTGCCGCCCCGCGGAGCCCGCGCTGCCCGTGGAGGGCGGGGAACCGCCACCCGCCGCCGCCTCGGGCTTCCTCTACCGGCGGCTGAAGTCGCACGAGAAGCGGGAGATGCAGCGGGAGATCCTCTCGGTGCTGGGGCTGCCCCACCGTCCCCGGCCGCTGCCGCGGGAACCGTCGGCCCCGCCGCCGGGGCGCCTGACGGCGGCGCCGCGCTTCATGCTGGACCTCTACCACGCCCTGGCCGAGGGCGCGGAGGGCAGCGCGGGCGCGGAGCGGAGCGGCCGCCCGCCGCCCCCGGCCCCGCCGCCTCTGCCCAGCTCGCAGGACAGCGCCTTCCTCAACGACGCCGACATGGTCATGAGCTTCGTCAACCTGGGTGAGTGCCGGGGTGCGCGGAGCCCAAGCACCCACCAGACATCCCGCGGACACCCGTGTCCCGCCGGGACCGCCGCCCGCGGGCTCTTTCCCTGGGGAGAGGGCGGCGGGGTCGGAGGTCTGCCGGACGGGACGCGCCTAGGGCTGCGCGGGGTTTGGCCGGGAGGGCGGTTCGCTTCGGTGAAGGGCAAAACCTCCCGTCCCTCTCGCAAATGGTAAAAAAAAACCCACAAAACAAACCAAAAAAAGCCCTAGAACGCAAACCCCGAGGGGGACAGGAAAGTAAAGGGGGTATTATTATTTTCTTTAGTAGTCTTTTTTGTCGTCGTTATGATGATAGCGGTCAGAGCCTGTCGTTCAGGATGAAACCCACCCTGCTCTCGTTCCTGGGAAGCGGAGTCGGTCGGGGCCGCGCTGGAGCGCAAGTCGCGTTCACTCCGTGCGAGGTCCAGCAGGGCACAGATGGCTCTGGGGCTGCAGCAAAGTGTCCCATGCCACTCCACGGTGTCCCCGACCTCTTTTTTTTTTTTTTTTTTTTTTTGAAGGATCTGAGCTAATGTATAGGATATACATTAGTCCTATAATGACTCTGTATAATATCACTCAGATATTCTGGTGATTGAGTCCAGGAACATGATAAAAATGTGTATCATGTAGAAATCTTGAAATAAGTTCTGTTAGACATCAGCCTGCTCTTCAAACAAATCATGCTGTCAGCATGTTACTGATGTGAAGGGCTCCGAGGTGGGAATTTCAGTGGGAAAGCCATTAGGCTTTTTACTTGAAGAAGCCCTGAATTCTAGACTGCAATTATAAGGAAACAGTGTAATTAGACTCAGCCTAATGCGGAGAATGAAAATATTTCAGTTGGCAAATTGCAGTTCCTTTTTTTAGGGAATTCCTGTGAAGCTCAAGTGTCGTAGCCGGTCGGCTGAAAACTGTCTTTTCACTAGTGCTTCCAGAGCTGCACACCAGAACGACGATACCTGTGAACAACTTGTCTTGTTAAAAAAAAACAACCCCAAACAACCAAATAGTTGCATGTTTCCTCATCTAGAGCAGTGGTACATCACTGCAGTGGGAAGCTACCAGCACTGGTAGGTGTGCTCAATAGCTTTGCACCACGGTATATATGTTTAGAACAATTTTAGCTCAAGTCCCTGAGGCTGTGAGATTATTTTTTTTTTTTTAACTGATGAAAGACCCACAGTGGGTCAGAAGTGCCCCCCTTGCGCTGCGGATGTTTGTTGAAGGATTTGTCTATGCTGAAATTGAGGTGACTGCAACTCCTGCAGGTACAGCTGAGCTGCCTGGGGTACGCAGCCCTCGCAGCAGTGCAGCGCCCCATGGGCCCCACGTCCCGCGGAGGGTAATACCTGTCAGGGTCTTAGCCTTCTTGTTCAAAATTAGCTCGGGGGTGCACAGGTGGTGCTGTCATCTCAGAGCTCTGATGCTTTTGATTGAGTCACCCCGAAACGATCCATCAATGAAGGCAGCGTGGTCTGTGTCTCGCTCAGACCCTGCGTTGTGGGAATACTGTACGGGTTTCGAGTCCAAAGGGCAGCTGCTTCTGTGCTCCCTTTTGCCGTGCTTCTCCCCTCCCAGCCTCCCCAAACCTCCCTGTCCTTTCAGCACACAGAGCTGCTGCCTCGGGGACTTTCAGGACCTGTACTTGGCGCTGCGAATTTGAGAAGCGCGGTGGCAGCTGTAGTTGTCTGTAAGCAATCCCCATAGCACATTTTATTTGAAGGATGCAGAGCAAGGTGTTTGCAAGGGGCTGGGAGGTTCCCAGAGGAGCTGATTTCAGGGAGAAATGTGAGCATGTGGTGTTCTAGAAGGTATTTAGCACCCTGCTAGATAAAGTACTGGCAGAGCAATATTAGACAGTAGACCTGAATGTATTTGTTTCTCTTGAAAATAAAAAAACCCCATTCATATGACTCAAATCAGTTCTGATAATTTGGGGATCTAGACACTTATGTAACAACAAGGAAAATTATTCATGTAATGTAGTAAAATACTGCGATTGAAATGCTAGTTATGAGTCTCAGGAAGTATGAATCAACTGCAGAAATTTCTCATCGACTTCCAAGTTCCGAGTCATAAACCATAATGTCATTTAACGTGATTGTTTGTTACCAGAAGGTTGGCAAATTGACGGGCTGAGACCGAACAGCTGTTCGGCTGTTTTCTGTAGCTCCTCTGACATGGCAGGGAATTTGGGGAGGTCTTTCACGTGTGTATGGACACTTGCTTTTCCACTAACCTATAATTTGTGCCAGAAAGCTAGAGGGAAGCCTAAGGTTGTATTGCAATATAGAAACCGAAGATGTGATGGGAGAAAGCCAGCCTGCGATCTCTCAAAGCGGCTTATCAGATGTAGTCTAGAAAATGCAGCAAAAGATGGTGGGATCGCAACAGAAAGACTTCCTGACCTCAAGGACACTGCCTATTCCAATGAAGCGTATGCCAAGCAACCCTGAAAACCCACAGCTGGAGTCTTCTTATAGGCAGACACTGCCAGAATTTTTTTATTTGGGGTTTTCTTCATGTGATCAGACCTATAATAACTTCTGCTTGGCTAAAATTGACTTCTGAAGAGCTTTGTCCATGTTCAACCTTAAAGACTTCCCTTTCCATTGCTGAAGGGGCAGCTACCAAAGAGATGTGAGGGGCACTTGCCATTCTCTCGGGATCAGGAGTGCACAGTATTATATGGTGATACCTGGCGCAGGTTGCCTTGAAGACGCGTGTGGGTGTGAAGTCAGTGCGGGTGGCTGCAGTGACCTGCCTTCAGGTGCTGATATTGCTTCTGCTCCAGCCCAGGCAAACATTTGGTGGTGCATCTCATTGTGCTGCAAAGCAGTCAGCTGTGTGGAGAAGTCTTGCTTTGTTCTGAAAGTTTGCAGGTGTTGATGTTCTTTTAAAAGATGTGCATTAAATTTTTCCAGCCCTGTAGCCCAAAAAGAGTCAGTAGCTTGTAGTCACTGCTGGTTTTTAAATGTCTGGTGCTCCAGCCCTTCCTGACCAACATACGTATTCCTCTGGTCTGGGGATAGAGCAGATGTGGTTTCTGTCTGGGGAAGGCTATGTTTCCATATGTGCTCAGGCTACAAGTCCTCCTTGTTGAGGTCTTGCAAAGCTGAGGGACTTTGGTGAGATCTTGGGTTATGGAGGCAGCATAGGCTTGTCCCAGGCTCAGAGGTGATGTCCTGAGAGACAGGGTTTGTGTGTTTGGTTTTTGGTTTTTTTTAAAGAAAAAGTGGAAGAAGGGGGGGAACAGAGGCGTGGAGGTTCTCCAGACACAGGGAGAAACATCAGTCTTCAAAGCGTAGAGTCTGAGATTTATCTTGCCTACCTAGTGATGTCTGCACTGGAATATGGACTTGCAAGGTGTTGGTGATAATTCCCAGAGCAGCCAACTGTAGGGGAACTTCAAGTGTCCAGGGTTTCTAGGAGATGCTTACCACTTTGTTTTATAAAGCACCTGGAGAGCAGTATCAGGGAGTAGAAAATAAGTGTTTGTTCCTATTACAAGTAAAACCACACATAAGATATAAACCAGTTCAGAGAATTTAGATAATAAATTTCATTTGTCAGGTTAGATACCAAAAAATAATTTGATGGAAAATATCATCTACCCTCAGTAAACCTGGTCCCTATTTTGGGAAGATTATCCTAGAAGTGTCGATTTCAGGCATTTTCACTGGGATGAGGCACCCGAAAAGCGCCTATTTCTTTCCATTTCCTACGTAGGAAGTCTTGATATCTCATGCAGATGGAAACATTTTGGCTTTAGATCTCTCCCTTTGGGATTTATCAGACCAAGCAGGGTGCTGAACTTCTGTGCCAAGGGAACGGCTGTAGAGCGGGGTTGTGGTGCGGGGGGTTGTGGGCCAAGAGGTGTCCTCGTGAAACTTTTCAGCTCTTCTTTAGGAACATCCTTGATATAAATGTAGCACTGGCATGTCTTGACACAGCAGCTGTTGGGAAAATAACATCTATTATGTTTCCTATTTCACTAATGTACCTTCCTCTTGGCACCAGATAGGGTTATCTCCTCTTTCTCCTCCCAAAAGAGCCCGGGGCTGGTGCGGTGATCCCTCTTTGAGGCAGCGACGCTGGATCGGCAGCTCGATGCAGGCAAGCATCCCTGTGTTTTGCTGCCAAGGCTGTTTTAGCGAGAGAAGTATTGAGTTCCTCGCAACAACCCCTTCTTCCTCAGTGCAGGGAGATGAGGAGAGAAGGGTCACCGCTCAACCCAAACTGCAGACTAGGGTGGGGGCTGTGGCAGATCTAAAGTCTCCCCGGTCTCCTCTGGCTCGTTAGTGCTGATGTGAAGGGGAGCTGCTCTCCAGCCCCTGTTTCACTGGCTAATGTCTTCAAAAAGAATAGTGTGTGCCATGCGTAGCAGGAGAAATAAGGATCTCAAAGACTTTGCTACTTTAACTGTGGTCAGAATTATTCTCTGTATAATGAAAGGTGCTGTGGAGCAATCCTGCATCAAAATGGGGATGAAACTTATCTGGTCCTCACCCATGCCTTTCTATCCTGGCGTCCCTACCGAGGGAAAAAAGCCACGTGCTTCCCACAAGAAAAACCAAGGAATCCAATGGCAGGCTTTGCGGGTTTCTGCTATGACCCAAATCTGGGGCTGTTGACAGCTGAATAGCTGTGCAGGAAAAGTCTGAACCCATCAAACCCTCTGGGGACAAGGACCATAAAAAGTGTGCTTTTGGGTTGTGGTGCCTGGTTATCCACAGTAATGTGTCTTTTTGTAGCAGGCTAACAGCATGGATTCACTGTACCTCTGTACTTTTGGAGAAAGGGTTTTCCCCTTTCAGTCACAAGACCTGCGGGTCTCGGGAGGACTTCAGGCAAAAGGATGAGGGGAAACCCAGCTGTTCGCCAGGCAGCCCTGAAGCTCTTTCACGTGATTGGAGTTCGGACCGTGGTGAAAAACCTCTTTTATCTTTGAATCCCAAAACCCCAGGCAATCCCCATCTTCCCTGCAACACTTCAAGTATCTGCCAGGGCAAGGGAGCCGCTCGGAGGTCAGTGCAGGGCTCGTTGTACAAATGCTCTCTCTCCCCTTGCCTATAAAGCAGCAACTTATGGATGTGATGTCTTCCAAACAGGCTTTTCATCTGTTTGGCAGCCGTCACCTAGCAGATTTCCTTCTAGGAATGATCTTGCACAAATCCATGGCAAGCACTTAAGCGCAAGCAATATGCCTTCGCTCCGCATGGCTTTTCACAGGAGGGAAGCAACGCTCCGGCATCCCCGCATGCATTTCTAAAGCAGGTGAATTTTTTCATCTGAAGGATTTGATCAGCCCACCTGTCTTTTTCCTGGTATCATGCTTGGTATCAGGGGATATGAAATTAGGCAACGAAGATGTATCAGGGACATTGCGTGATTATATTGACGGGACCGTACCATTCATACTGTCATCCCATCTGTTTATACTCTTGGCCACATGTTGTAAAGGTCAAGACATCTACTCACAGGGAATAACTGGAGTGTGTGATGCTGCAGATCTGGCTGTGCTGCCAGCTGGCTGTGTACAGCCTCGCGGTCTCAGCGTGCGAGCAGCGTCCCCCACGTGTGTCCAGAGCAGGCCAGTATTAGAAATCATGAAGCTGACGATGGGAGTGAGTTTGCTGACTTCTGCCAAGCCTTGTATACCGGGCTTCGATGCCAAGACAGATCCCAAGTGTCGGAGAGCAGCCTTACATTTGCTGTTTAACTGATGCAGCTCAAGGTCCTCGTTTATGTCATCTCCTTGAACTGGTCGATGCTTGCGAGCTGCCTGCTAGCGCATAGCTGACTGACAGCGCCATTACAGAAATGGCAAATGGTCCGCTTGTGGTCCTTCGATTGCTCTCTGCCTGGCCTTGCTTTTAGAAGTCAGCAGCTCCTCCAGACTGTGAATTGGAGGGACTTAGAGTCATCCTTCTGCTGTTGGCCAGAAGCCCTGGAAGACGCGTGGCTCCTGGAGAAGCTGCTGTTCAAAATGTGCACTGTTGAAACGAGTGGAGGGTCGCTTTTGTGTAAGTGGTTTATCCAGGTCTAAGTGTTATCTGGACTAAGCTGCTGGAATGACACCGTGTGGCATTAGCAGGACTATTCTCTGTCTTGCGAAAGCTTTTGAGAGCTTGAAAATCTACACTGTCTTAAATTTGGGTAAAATCTTGAAGTCTTTCTTACAACAACAGAAAGTGATTGTGATTGGAAAAGGTTAGTGTTGCCAAAGCAATCTTGATTGATTTGAGTCAAATTTTGTATGTCTAAATAACTAAAAAGTTGCATTTTGAAATGCAAACCCAGGTGTGGAGTTGGTTTGTTTGGTGTTCTTGTTTTGGTTTTTGGGGTCTTTTTATATATGAAAGCAGCCTTCTTAGTTCTTTTCCTCAAAGTTGAAATCAAACTGCTGCTTATAAAAAAGGTTTTCTTTTGGCAATTTTCTTCCATCTGAACATGGCTTCATCAGAAAATCCTTTGGGCAGCTCTGTTGTGGATGTTTTGTGCTGAGCTCCAGCCAGGACTTCTTGCCCCAGGCTTGTGCCTCTGCCGAGGACCTGTGAGTCCTCGCGGGGTGTAGCCTGGCGCATCACGGCAGTGATGTGCTCTCTCATAGCTTTAAATATAAACTTCTAAGTGGTATTTGTGACTTAGGGGGAAAGAAGGTGGTGGTTAGACTTTCCATGGCGTGGAGGCATGATTCTTTTTAAGTCATCTTGCCTCATTGCTAACTTGGGGGGGGTTAGAGGAAGGTATGAGTTACTCAGGACATAAACAGTCCCATCGTGTGTTTCTGCTGTATCCCAGCAGATGCACAGTAATGCTTTTAAGTACAGTCCATCTACTAATCGTTTAGTATTTCTGTTTGACCATTTTTATAGCAATGTGAAACAGAGAGCAAACAGTATCACCTGAATGGAAGAAAGGCTCGTGGGAGAGATTCTCATTTGTTTTAGCAGGCATCAGATCCCATAGCCTGGGTGAGAGAGGCTGAGGACCAGAAAATCTTTCTCCAGGCACCTGATTCTCAGAGGGTGGTGGTGGGTTATACCTAGGTTCCCTGTTTGATGGGGCAGTGGTTTTAAATGGAAAGAAGGTAGGTTTAGATTGGATGTAAGGAAGAATTTTTTTTACGATGAGGGTGGTGAGGCACTGGAACAGGTTGCCCAGAGAGGTTGTGGATGCCCCCTCCCTGGAAGTGTTGAAGGCCAGGTTGGATGGGGCTTTGGGCAACCTGGTCTAGTGGAGGGTGTCCCTGCCCATGGCAGGGGGGATTGGACTGGATGGTCTTTGAAGGTCCCTTCCAACCCAAACCATCTGTGATTCCAAGTGTGGAGAGGGCATTTTGGACTGGGATTCTCCAGCCGTGATAGGCTGAGAGGATGTGCGTGAGAACTGGTCACCGGGTTCGTTCTTTCCACCTTTTTTCCAGTCGTGGCTGGCGGAGGATGAGGAGTGGTGCCTCCTGCGTGGCTCCAGCGCTTGCAGCCGGGGTGGCCGGTGCCGGCATCCCGAAGAGACGCCCGTTCCCCAGGGAGCCCTGCAGCCCCATGCTTTGCACCCGGGGTAGGTTCCCAAGGCAGTGGCTTTGGCAAGGGCACAGGGCTGCAGCTGCTGCAGGGCTCTTGCAGGAGGAAAAAAAGCTTAATTAAAGAAACTGAGCCCCTGTGGGACTGCAGGGGTGTTTAATACATCATACTAGACTTTGATTGATAAAACCTGCTATGGATCGGGCCGGTATTTCCTGAACTTTCAGTTACTTTGGCTCCCGTGCTAAGAAACAGGGATGGTGGATATTTGGGGTGGTTTGGTTTTGTTTTTTTTCTTCTGGGGCAGGAGATATTTTTTGTTTTGTTGTTAAGGGCATAAAGATTTTGACAGCACTGCCTGCAGCTCTTTTTATTTTACGTTGCAGTGTTCATCATAGCACAATGACAGAATTGAATCAGTGGTAGCAACAGTGGGAATTTTTGGCAAAAAAGGATAATGTAGACAGAGTCGAAGTGTTCTGCTAACGAAAACAGTAGCTGTATTTTCAGAGAGCTAGACATGACTGTTTTGATCCAATGTGGTGTTAATCACAAGAATACATAACTGCTTTCCTATGAACTTTCCCCTTAAAAATATCCAATGATATCACCTGATGTTTTGCACGAATGCTCAGTATAACCAGAATTTAGAACAGCTGGCTCCATATAAACTTGGAATATTCATAGGTCAAATATTAGTGTATAAATAAAAACATTTTGAAAATGAAAACAGAAGCACAGTATTTGAAATATACTCAGCGTGCAGATGTACTTCATGGCTTGAATAGCTTTACAAATTAATCAAGACAGTGTTAACACTTGTTCCGAAGAAGTCAAATTTCCCGATAATAAATGAGAAAGTGTTTTTCAAACAGTATTTCAAAGATGTGTTATTCCACGTATTTTAATGGTCATTTGCAGTATGAAAGATGTATGAGTTGGCTATTTGAAGCCCCCTTCTAAATAAGATGGATTTGATCAAACCAAAATCTTACTGGTGGCAAATGAAGAGCCACAATTTCTTTTATCCGTAATTTTATTCTGTAAAATATACTGTATTTTAAGTGCGCACACTAGTGTTCATGGTGAGGTGTACTACTGCATGCAGGTGCAGATGCAGTATTCTTATCTTGTCATTGACTGCGTTGCATTCACGTGGCGCGTACGGTCAAGGTATTAGACGCTCTGTTTGTACAAGGGCTAAGGGGTGACATCATGTCTATTGAAGCACAGGCGTTTAGCTCCACACCAGGCAACAAGGAGCGTTTAAAAAATGAGCACAGATTAGAGTTTGCGGGCAGGTTGTGATAGTTGCACCCGTAAGCCAAGAGCTGTTGGAGGGAGGAAAGGGTCTGTAGTTTTGGTGTGAAATAGAGGTGCCTTCTTGCGTCCTTGTGTCTCCTGGGCTTTCCAGACCATTTGAGAGAGAAATCTGGGAGAGTAAAGCTGTAAGCAATCAATCTTGGTCCTCCTACAAGGAATAAAATTGTCCAAATGACTTAGAAAAAATGTTGAACGGTAACAAGCACATACAAGGCGCGAAAGATATGTCTGCCTCTGGCTTTGTAAACTCTGTCATAAAAGTTGTTTGGACATGAACACTTACTGCAGCCTAACTTCTGTATTTTTCAAACTGTGTTAAAAGTATCTGGAATAAGGCTCTGTAACGGGGAACAAGGAAATGGTCAGAGCTTTAATTTCTCACGTTGCAGAGGGGCAAGCTCCCTCTGGCTGAATCCAGGCGAGCAGAGGTCGAAGCGGCAGTCTTTCATCGCCAGATGCGCTGCAGGAACAAAGGAGGAAGCGTTTTCTCTGTCACTTACCGTGGGTTTCCCATTCACGTTTCTTCTCTTCTTATGCCCACGCTGGTGGCGTGGTCCAGCTCAGCCGTTACGAACACAATTCTTGGTGTGGGCAGAGGCCGTAAAAGCTTTTAATACACTTGTGTCGTCTTCATGATGCCAAGCCCGGTTCCTCAACACGTTTGCGTGCAAGCAGTGAGAGGCTTCTCCACAAACCTGGTCCTGACCTTTCTTGCCTTATCAGGCTTGGACGCAGGGCCCTGTTCTGCAGAGGGGTTGTGTGCGCATACCGTCGTGCACCCATTCCTTGCTGGTCTGTGGAGCACTGGGGATCAAAACTGTCTTGGGCATCTCTCTAGCGGTCAGCAAGGGATGCTCAGCAGAGAGATACAAAGCCAGGCTTTTAAAATACCAAAAGAAGTAGAAAATCCTGAATCACAGTT
The DNA here is from genome assembly GCF_011004875.1 of Balearica regulorum gibbericeps. Classification (NCBI taxonomy): domain Eukaryota; kingdom Metazoa; phylum Chordata; class Aves; order Gruiformes; family Gruidae; genus Balearica; species Balearica regulorum. The sequence continues at coordinate 95,886,868 of NC_046185.1, forward strand.
ACATACCTAAGGGAGGGAAGACATGCACTTATTTTTAAGTATCAACTTTATGATGAACTGGTGGGATCAATTTGGTAGTGGTCCTGGTTATTAAATCTGCTTTTCTCACTGCAGTGCGCATCTAGGCTATGCACAATTTTGGTGCAAAATAGAAGGAGCATAATTCTAAAATTTAAGCCTGGTATGAAATTGGTATTTGAATTTCTACACAAAGATTTGATACACAAGTACAGAATCCAGGTGCTTGACTTAAACAATGAAGCTTGGAGAAGAAATCCTTCATTTTAGAAAAGCAGCAGTCTCACTTGCCCACAAACCGTCACCCTGAGACTGCATTTCAAGCGTGCAGACCCTTTTGCTTAATTATTGTAACATCAAACGTCTTCGACATGAAAGGGACCAAGCAGTGGCTATGCAAGATAATGACTTGTTTATAAAAATAATTTAAACAGCATATGAAAAGGATAAACATGCATGTCCTGCCAAAATTCACTGTATGTTCTGCAGGCTTTGGTGATTGTGAATCTCTTGGCTTGCCCTTTCAATTTCTTTTTTTTTTTTTCCCCACAAAGGAAAAAAGGCAGAAGGGGAAGGGAGCAAAGAAAAAAGGGAGATGTAAAAAAAAAAGGTTCTCATAATTAAGGAAGTTCCAACTTACTATGCTATGGAAGATAGCTGGAGAGAAAATACCACTGTTTAACACGCTACAAGGAGATTTTCACTTTGAGATGCCTGTGTCTTGTCTCTTGCATGTGATAGTTTTTACACTTTAATGATTGTAGCAGCCATCATGTCCAAAAATGTTCCATTCTGCAGGATATGTAATGCTTGTTACTTTCTAGACAGTGTAAGGATAGTGCTCTGTCTCTTATCTGGGACCTCAAAACACTTCATAAGCATTGAAGTCTCACAACGTGCTCTGATGAACATAAATTGCTACTATACTCATTTTCCAAATGGCTAAGCCAAGGCTCTGAGAGTGCGACTGGACGGCGGCTGTGATGAGGTCCCTGAAATTCTTGCTTCCACTCCTGTGATTTAACTGTGAAACCGTGCGCCGCATTATCCTGGCAGGTGCCCAAGCGGCTTGTGGAGTTGGTGGAACAGTAGGGTCTTATTCAGTGAAACCCATCCTTCTTCAGGTTGCAGCATAGGTCAGCTGGAGACCACAACTTCTCACCTGACTTAGACTTTAGTCCTTCTCGCTTGTGAACCTTGCTCATTGGTGTTGCACAATCTGTGCCTTCTGCAACCACGCGCTGTTAGGGACACAGGTCCTCAGGCGTGCTTGCAAACAGCTCAACATCAGTAACACCTCCCATCTCCATGGGTGCTACCTGCACACAAATATTCACCAGACATCCATTTGTATGTATAGTATAAGGTATGTACTGTTTGCCCTAAGCGATGGCTTTTGCAAGACAATAGCTCTTCCTTTTGGGTCTCTGACCGAACGGTGTAGGAGACACCTGGGTGCCATCAGTGGTAGCTTGAGCGCATGGACAGGCTCTGGTTTTACGCGTGTGTTTGAATTGCAGCTCTCGTACATGGGCGTAAGCTGGCATCTGTGAGGAGCTGAATAAGAAAAATGAAAGCGGTCGCAGGGTAGCACATTTTTCACTTGAAACTGTTGGAGAGCATAGTAAAGGTTTGTTAGACTTTTGGTAACCTCCGTGGTAATGTCTATGTTGCAGGGTGGTAATGTCTTTTGGTGATGTCCATGCTGCAGGGAAGCTAATAGCAGATGTTCTTCTGAGTGAAGTTAACTGATAGTTTTGTTGAGAAACTCTGAATAAAAATGCAGTGTAATGGCTGAAGTCAGTATAATGACTCCTTTATGTTTCAGGAGCTATTGGGATTAGGTCTGCCTGATACTTTTGCTATCGCTGGTCTCAGTAAAAAAAAGTTTATGGGGTCCCAAAACAGTCTGTTGCTTCTGGCAGCCGGAGAGTTGGCAGCTTGGACTCACTGAGCCTTGAAGAGATAGTTCATTAATTCATGGCACTTTCCAGAATAAACATGGCAAACCTCCTCTGAAATAACAGACGGTAAATCCTCCTTGTCACTCAAGACTGCACATTTGTCTTCAGAAAGGGGCCGTGAAAGAAGCTGTCCATCTCCTAATGAATGAGAAAATAAATAGAAGATGAATTGTGTATTGTGTCATACTTGACATGGCGAAGCTTCGCGGTGGAATAACATCAAACCTTTCTTCCCGTCTTATCCCTGTTAAATGTGGACCTAAACCAAGCAACACCCACCGGGCGGGCTATCGGGTGGCATAAACTGTCATAGCTCTCTGACAGGGATCCCTGGTGGGAACGACGGTCTTTTTCACTCCTGATTTGACTCTTTTTTTTTTTGGAGGGGGGAGGTAGATTTCAGCATCTCTCGGCTTTGGGCCCTCAGGGAGGGGACTCTCTGGTTTCTCTGTGCTGTGAGACTCGTGAAGGTTGTTACAAGCCGGGGTTGCTGGGAGCGTGCAGATGTTTTGTGCAGCTTGTTATTTTCTATGTTGGAGGCTATGAGTCAGATTACTGTTACCAAAATGTTTATGTGAAATCATTTCTGAGTCATATATTTGCATCATATACAACCTGTCTGACAATCAAAACATTCAGTGCTCAGCTAATGATTATACTAAGTTTTCCAACACTCTGCTCCAACATAACATAATTACATGGCAAAGTGCAATACATTACTTTGACAGGGTTCTTCTTGTGATGTCAGAACATCGTTGTCGCTATTATTTGAAATTATCAGAGAAATACGGACTTTGTTGCATCAAACAAAGTTAAAAATAGTGAGAAGCGGTCCCTCAGAAATGCAGCGCCCTGGAAATGGGCTTTTTTGGTCCCCAAGAAAATGTGTATTTCAAGAAGTGGCATAGTGCTTTTAACCTTGTTCTGTCCAGAGAGGTGCCTGATCAGGATTTATTGGTGAATTAACAGACAGTTGTGGATATTTGCATGGAGAAATTGTTTGAATACTGGGATGCGGTAGCTGCCCAGGAGCCTGTTTGGTAGTTTCTGTATAATACGGTTTATAAGATGGAACTGGAGTATTTTTAGCAGCATGGAAGACATAAACAGTCTGTAAACTTAATGCATGCTGTGTTTATCTGTTGTGTGAGTTCTAGCATAAATAGGGGTCGCTTACAAAAAATTTCTGAATAATTAGGGCAAACTTTTAAAACTGTATTTACCTTCAAGTGTGTGAGATCTAGGGCAAGAGTGTTTGCTGCTATGTCCTGGCGAAATCAGTAACTCCTCTTTAATTGCTTATGGGATAGGGGAAAACCAAAGCACCTCCCAACTCTGTGCTAAGGAAACGGTCAAGGAGTTGAAAAGCATTAGGGCCATAGGGCTGCTCTTTTATTTGTTTTTAAATAACTGTCTGTGAAAAAGCATGTAGATATTGAAATGGAAAATGATTTTAGGGCTGACTTATCTGAATTTGATTTACAGCCTTCTGGCTTTGAGAGCTCGGTTACAAGCGTGAAGGGCACTGGCGGGTCCCTTTCAGTATAAAATATCATTGCGTTTCATCGCTCTTAGTGAACTGACGGAGTGCAAAGTGCAGGATGGATCACAGTGACATTCTTTACGTTCCTAGTGAAAAAAGTACGGACGATACAGTAGTGGACTTTTGTGGCTGCAAGTGTCTGAACTGTGCTTAGCAATTAGGGAGCCCGTGTTTGGAGCAGTAAAAGCATCCCCGTGCAGTATTAGCGAGCATCATCTTTGCTTACGTGCTCTCCTTGGCCAGCGTCAGTGGCAAATACATAATTGGACTATGAGGACCAATATATTGTGAAGTGTAGTGGAAAATGCCAAAAAAAAATTCAGTTGGATGAAGTCCATTTGTCCTGTGCAAATTTCTAGCCCTGTAAACAAACACAGCTGCTGAGCGTAGAATCAGTGCTCAGAGTGGTTAAAAACAGTGATGCATTGCTAGTGAGATCACGGCAGAAAAAATATGTAACATATGAGGCTGCAGTAAGGATCAAAACTATCCTCAGCTCTGATTAATTGTTTCTGTTTATATATTTTCATCTATTTATGATGCCATAGGGTAACTAGAATGTAAAGATGGCTTTTTAATTGCCAGACCATTCAGCTGAGACAGTCAGAGTATTAAAGTATTGATGAGCCAGCTGTTACACACTTTTGCAAAAGGGTCTGAATCGGTGACTGAAGGCTTAATGAATGTATATGTACGTATTTTATATTTCTCTTTTTCATACCATTATGTCATCAGTTTGGTCATCTGAGCTTTGTTGTTATTTGTTATAAAGGATATTATATATATTATATATATTATATATGTTGTTATTTGTTATATGAAGGATCCATGCAGGTAGGTTTGCCTGTCATTTTGTCTTTATTAAAATGTCTTCAGAACTACTGCAATACTGAAAAAGGGACATGAGGCTTCAAACTTTAGAAACTTCGGGGCCAAGCCTGCTAGGTCATTGGCAAAGGAGCAGCACTTACACTGTAATTTGTCTTGTGGCCCAGTTATTATATATTTTGACATTCCTAGGCTGACTAATTGCTCTTGGGGGAAAAAAAAAAAGTAAAGAACGGTCTTGCTTACTGTAGTAGAAAAGACAGCCTCCAACCTCCTCTGTCCATTGCATCAATTACTCAGTGACTGCTGCACGGTCATTCTCAGATCTAGCAGAGTAGGGTTCCTATGGCTTGCCCCAATGCAATTAAGTCATGAGCTTGACATCATATTGTACATCCCCTATCCTAACATTACAGAGATTTCTTTTTCCTCCTTGGCTTGGGAAAAGAGAAGGCTAAAGGAGCTAGATAGTTCAGGTGGAAAGTAATGGAGAGTGGATGAGATGGAATATACATCACCAAGTATGATTCATCATCAAGGGAGGAGTTGTTAGGGAATCCTCCAGTGCATCGCACTGGTATGTACGTTATGTGTCAAGGATGGCTGAGTTAACAAGGTCTACGTGCTCCATGGAAGGGTTCACTTTTCACAAAGCTGTGGTGGTACCCATGAAGGCCTTTTGTCAGGCGATTTGCCCGGTCCTTGGCCAGCTTGCTTGCGTGTGTGTTGCTGGGAGGCTGTGAAGATGAGCAGAAGTTTTGGCTCCTCCGGGGTTCGTTTTGGGCTCTGCAGTTTGCAGGGCAGGTCTCTGTGAGCTCCTGGCTTTCCACCGCTTGTCCTGTCCCAGGGGCCTCGACAAGCTGCCTAGAAGCCCCAAGAGTGGCAGGTTATCTCCTTCTGCAAATCTGTATCAGCTTTGTAACATTAAAATCTTCTGCGAGATAGGCTTTTTCTTTTGAACGGCTCCGGTTTGAAAGTTTCGGACATTTCATAGCCACCTAGGGCACTCCACACTCTGCTCTGGCACGTGGTGGTGCCGCCCTCTTCAGAAGCCTCCTAGGGCTCGAGAAATAATTGGACATTCATATTGCTGTGTACTGGGCTGTGCTATCGTGAATTTTGTCGTGTCTGCAGAACACAACCAGAGCCCATCAGTGGCTCGGATTTTGGAAACTCCTTGCTGCTACCCCTACTCAACTATACGCTGGCATGGAGAGTTTAATTCTCAAACTGTCAGTCTGGCACTTTCCATAAACACTAAATTGACTCAGAGTGACTAGGTCTAGTGCTATAAAACATACTGTTCAGGTCTTATTGCCAAGAAAAAATAAAATTACCTGTAAATAGCAGACTTACAGCGTAGGGGCTTATTTCTGTGCTTATGCTTTTTACATTTCCATTTTTGCACCAGCTTGGCAAGAAGTGAACTTAAATGTCAAAACTATTTTTATGTAAATATATGCATTATTGAATCTCTTACTCATAAAGCAAATACTACTTTAAACCCACACAAAACAGCTGAAGCTATATATATTTTCTCACTACTGAATTTGGCTTTTAATAACTTGGAGTGGACTGTCCAAAATAAAGTTAGGAATCAAGGGCACTTTATTTTCCAGCTAGCAACGTATGTATTCTTGGCTTTGGACTGTACCAGTTTGAGGTGGAAGAAAACTTGGATTTGTACTACAGGTCCTCTCAGTAATTAGAGAGAGAGATATATCATGATTAAATGAACACTTTATTTTTAAATTAGCAAACTTTTCTAAAATTCTACAAAGCTACAGAAGAATATGAAGGACTATTAAGAAACCTTGAAGGCTTTGATATCAAACAGTGGCTTTCTGATGTGTTTCTCCTGCTGACAGTACAGCCTCATGCCAGAGGCAGCAGTTACTTAGAGAAAAGGTTGTAGTCTGCAAAGTCCCATAGATTTCACTGATGCTATTTGAGGAGCAAGGACTTGCAGGCAAAACCTGCAAATACAAACAAAACCAAACCCGAGGTTAGAGATTGCCTACCAAGCCCAGGTTGTAATGGCCTGGAACAAGACGCTCGCCGTCCTTCCTGGGACTCGTGGCTTTTTCTCCATGTCACCCGTTTTCTTGTCCCACCACCCTCCAGCCTGTGGGAGGTTACCTGAGGTCAGTATCAGTTCCCAAAGATACGGAGGCAAGAGTCACTCCAGAATTTCATGCAGACAAGACCTTGTTCCTGAATAAAAAAAAAAAAACATTGCTGATGCTCTGCCGTGGTCTCCTGGTGGGATTCACCTTATTGCTGCCCCATCGCTACCTGCCACGCGCTCGGTGTCCGAGCTGCCGTAGCGGCGTTGTCCATTGGTTTTGCCATGTCCCCTGCTGCAGGCAGGGCTCCCCCGAGCGCCTGGGTATGTTCAGGCTTACTGGGAGGCAGAGAAGCACGGTAGAGGAAGAGGGGAATCCTCAGCAGAATCACACGCGATCTGCCAACTCGGATTTCAGTTCAAGATTTTAAGTCAATTATCCAGCAATTCAGACCATCTTTGGCTGGCTTGCAGAGTATTTGCCTGTCGCTATGTGTGGTATGGAGGGTGCACATCGCTACTTCTGCTCTTTCTGGTTGAATAAACCCAACCTGTACTCAAGCAGGAAAAAAAATACCAGAGTGCTTGTTGAAGCAGATGGTTTGTGAAAGCTGCCTTAGTTATCTGAGGCTGAAGTTAATGTGAAGCACAACTGGGGAAAACCCCTGGAAAAAAACCAAATCTTAAAATGTTGGATACAATCACAAGCAGAATTTGGAAGATCCCGCCAGTGTCAGAGCAAATGCTGCAGTTGGTGACGGGTGGGTCGCGTCCAGCCGATCACTTGGGCTGGCTGCGCACACCTGGCTTCATGGGCACAGAGGAGAGGGGAGACCCTGGGGGCAGGAGGAATGGACCGGGCTAGGGAGAGGGGTACGTGTGCGGGTTCTGGCTCTTGCCCGTGCAGGCAAGTGAATTTGAAGGATGGTGCCTAAGAGATTCTAGCTTTTGATTATTTTACCTCTTATTCCATCTTTCCTAGTTTGCATGATTCAGACCTGTGTAAACACTAGTAACAGCGCCTCGTTGCTGTGAGCGCGGAGCTGCGTGCAAGAGGCAAGGCTCAGAGGGGCAAGAGGTTTACCATATTTATTAGACCAACTGACAGAGCTGAGGGAACAGGCACGCTCTCTGTCCTAAAAGCCTTTTTGTGCATGAGATCCCCGCAGCATCCCTGGGTAGCTGCCAGAGCGAGGGGTGAGCCAGCTCTGCCCAGACATGCCCAGGAGGGAAGTCTGAGGAGATGATGCTGTTCTGCTTTTCTTGCGATGTCCTCTTCAAGGAAACGTGATTGTAATGTTCTTTATTCTTTCTCGTTAAACATGGTGTGTGTGTTAAAAGGCTGCTGAGAGTAGGCTGCTCCGGTTTGTCTTTAAATGTAAGCCTTAAGGAAAAACTGAAACAACAGATGAAGAAAATGGTTGTGGTTTAGCTTACGCCATAAACGCTGTTCTCCTTTTCAAATACATTTTTTGAAGGTGAGGGGAACCCAATTACAATTGAGTTTAAAGCAAGCAGACTTTCCTGTGTTTGACTGAGACGCGTGATTCATCTTGACTGGCTTTTTCTTCATTTTTAAGTTGTTCTGCTTCTGCCGCATTCATTCCCTGAGTTTATTTTATTAACCTTGCCACCTGAATAAATGAAGCACGTGTTGTCGTGTGGTGTTCCCTTAATTATGTACCTCCCTGTCGCAGTTGGGACATCTGTATTTTCACCTGCTTCTCTGTATAGCCAGGGGAGAATTGATCTTGCAGATTTTTTTCCAGCCTTTGAAAACTTTTTTTGGGTATTGTGCAGATTATGTGAATACACTTAAATGTCCTGTTTTTCCATTGCTTTGGCATTTCTGTGTGTGCTTGGAGTGCAGAGGTAGTAGGCTGAAGTACAAACGTTGGTGCTTGCATTAGCAGTGGTGGTGCACACAAAAAGTCCAAATCCGAGCAAGAAAGGTAAATTGACCTTGGGACTAGCAAGGACCCTCAGGGCCATTGCAGACAACGAAGTTGTAGGCATTTTGTCCAGTGAGCTCCACAGAAATCCTACCCAGTTTTCCCCCATGTCTCACAGGGCTCCTGCTAGCTGCCCTGGAAAAAAATTAAGAGCAAATAAGTGAAATACCAGTGCCTACAGCTGTAAGCTGCCAGGGGAGATGTGCCTGGGAGCAGGAGAGATGAGCAGTGTCACTGGTGTGGTGGGTGCTCAGAGCAGTGCAGCAGCTGTTCGGTGATGTTCCCAGGTGGGACGTGGACTGTCCTCAGAGGGAGGAGAAAATACCTCATACACAAACTCTTCCTGTTACTTTGATTTGAGGAAAATTTCCTTGTTGGTGTTAGCCTTTGCAGGTATTACCTTTGCATGTGAGAGGTTGTCGGTAACTCAGATTGGGTCACAGCAGGCTCTAGCACCACGACAGGCACTGAGGCTCTTTCCGCAGCTGGGGTCAATCTCTGATGCTTCACAATACGACAGAAAAAAAGAAAAAAAAAAAGGCTCAGGCTGTTGATGTAAGTCATGAAACGTGGGACTAATATGGTATAACTGTGGACCAAATGAACAGGGGAAAACGATGATTGCCTCCCACTTCATTGCACACTGGTGGTACTGACAAATTTGACATCTCTGGCCTCATTTCCCAAGTTTCACGTTCCTGTTTCAGGAGCTTCAGGAGCAGTGGTTACATAGGACAAAGCACACCCCCAGTTTTTCATGTGGATGTGTATATGCTATCTGCTGTGCTCACGCTCTCTTCCCCTCCTGCTCAACACTGTCAGCTTTCTCTTAGGAAAAGGTAATACTTTTAATGAGAATATGTTGGAGGTAGCTTGTGAGAGATGTAAGATGCAGGTACTGTGTATTGGCTGTGGGGGAAGGATCTGCTTCTGTTCAAATTTGGCTTTTTGTTCTGACTCATGACATCTATGCTGGTATAATAAAATGTGCATTAGTCTTTGGAGAAGCAGTGACTGGATGTTACTGCTCAGTGAATGCCCCAGACACGAGTTTTGGATTAAATAAAGTTTGAAATTATATTCTTATTAGTTATATGATGGAGAATGAACTCAAAAGATCTCCAACTCCATGCAAAATTATTTAAAATGGTATGCAGCCACTAGGTACCCTCTATCATGGTAACTGGTTTAATTGGGATATTTTTCTAGAAAATGAGGCAGTTTGATGATAATGGGGGAAAACCACTGAAACAGCATTAACAGATTGTCTCTTGGAATGCAGTCAGTGAGCAGTAAGCGTTGTTAAATAGATACAGAATTGAAGTGACTCTACTCTTAATAAAGCAGCAGCTAAATAAATATGTCAAGAAAACAGTGAAGTCAAATTGCAATAAATTTTATTATTTAGTGCACTTTTAAGGCCCCAGGACAGGAATATATCTGCATTCAGGAAAGCACTTAAGCACGTGCTTTCCTGAATGGGGACAGTCTAAGGCTTGTACTTAAGTGCTTTCCTGAACGTGGGCCAAAGCCTTCTAAGAGTTTATTTTAAAGACACTCTTCCCTTAATTAAAACACTTGGTTGAATTTAACAATTAGGTGTCAGTTTGCTTACTGTCACACAGCAACTTTCTGTAACAGCAGGCAGTAGCACTATACAATGACTGAGGTCAGGAAGCGAAGACTACTTCATCAGTTGACACTAGGAGAGGAAACTCAATTTTTATGGGCCTCCCAATAGTTCCCTCCGGCGAGTGCCGACGGTCTAAAATAAATTGGAGAACTCTGCCAAGCAGTGGCCCAAAACTGTTTATAGGGTCTGCATTGGAACCAGGCTGAGCTCGAGGCTTCTCCCCGCTGCAGCGGCACGGAGCAGTGCTGGAGCTCTTGCTGGTGCCGTCGGTCCGTGTGGCTGGACTGCGGTCATCCTGCCAGATGTTTTGGTGTGTTTATGCAGACGTTAAATTTTTATTCGGTCATTCCTTACGAGCATCCAGTTGCTCTTTTTCTCACTTTGGTGGCTGGGAGCCAGTTGTGCTAATGGCACTATCAGATGAGCTAGAGAAAGCAGAGTCATTGCAATACTGCTTCTCCCCCCCACCGGGGTCCTGGCCAGTCTCGGTGGCTTTGAAATGTAGGATGGACCACTCTTTCCTCGCTCCTCCTGCCCTTCCCTGCGTTTGGTGTTCGCTGCTTCCTACCTGGAGGAGCAAGAGTTGCTAAAGCAGTTAGGAAGTTGCTTTGCTGGGAGGAGAGGTGGGAACCGGTCACACTAGTAATGAAGAAAATGAAGCCATTCTGGAACGCGTTGCCAAGAAGTCCCCACGCCCTGAGGAGGTGGCCTTCAAGCATTTCCTGCAGTGCCAGGAAATATAGAAAAGTAAGATATTTTTCTAGCAGCTTGGAGGCAGACAAGTAACTTTGATGAAAGGATTTCCATGCAGGGCCTGCTCGAGGTTCTGTCCTGTGGGCATCCCCATCCAGAAGTCATGATAGTGAAGTGCTGGAAATGGTGTTGGACCCCTGTCTTGTGGCAGCCTCAGCTGACCCATGAAGGAGGAAATTAACTTTTTGGTTTTCCTGAGGAGTTGGACTTTAAACAAGGTGTATATGGTTTGAAAGCCTGTTGCATTGTCTTTCTCTCCTCTTAGGTTTAGTGGGCCTGCCCTTTGCCTTATAACCAAAGGCAGCTCAGTGCCTTCTCCCCTCCCGCTGCCCGGACTTGGCTCCATTGTGACCATGGTTGTCCTGTCTCACGTATTTTTATTTTCTTTGCTCCATAATTTGAAATCTATAAGTGTGGGGTAGCTCGCAGCAGTCTAAGCCATTGGCTTTGTGTGGGTGTCTTCCTCTGAGTGACACCTGCGTAGGGTTTTCCTCAGGTTGCAATAGCCTTGATTTTTAAATCAGCATTTAAATTCTGAAGTCGATAGGTGTTAGCTGTGGCTAGGCTTCTAAAGGCGAGGTGAGAGCAAGTCCGTACCACATTCAAAACTGCTCATGAAAGATTTTTCCCATACAAAGCCTCGCGTGCTGTTGTCCCCTCCTTGTCCTTTTGGACATGGTTTCTACCTGAACTTGGGAGGACCTAAGGCTTGCTCTTGGGTCCTTCTGGCAAGGAGGTGAGGAACGAAGGAAAAATTAAATTTTCTGAAAAAAGGCAAAGAAGGATGTAAGGTTTGGTAAGCAAAGACTGCAAATTGGATCCCGGATAGGTTGAATTTTCCATTTTATGGAGAACGTGCCAAAATACTACAATAAAATACATAATGTGTTTCCTCCGCCTTCCCATTGTAAAACTTGAGAGTCATGGCATATTAACCAAAACCAGATACATCCATTAAGTTTCCATACTCTGAAGCAGTATAGGGTGGGGTGAAGCTGGTATTAATAGGCCTATTCATCACAATAAATTTTCCTGGTAGATGTGGGTGGTTCAGACTCAGTGAAGAAATGGCTCAGAAGTGATCAGTCTCCACCCAGAGAAGCAGGAATTTGTAGCAGGGAGTGTCCCACATACCGGTAATAAAAAATGATGGCTAACTCAAGAGTCTTTTCTTCGAGGGTTTTATTTTAAATTCAGGTGAGCTGAGGTTTAGTTAGCAACAAGACTCATTTTGGTTCCCTAGCTGTTTTCTAATGTAACTCGCTAATCATCAGTCTGTACTCCATAGGTAAATCTGCATTTGATTAAGAGCTGGCTTTAAGCTGTCATCTCCTCACTTCTGTCCCAGCGCACCATAAAAAGCCCTATAAAATATGGAGGTTCTCGAGGGAGTTAGCGTTTGCATTGCTGACCGACACAAAACCAGCATTTTTGTGAATTTGTGTCATTATGTAAATTGTACATTCTCTTCAGAAATTTATCTATTTATTCGTGGGTTTAATTGCTATTTCTTTTATAGCAGGGCTTGGAGTTCGTAATGAGAAGCCTGTGCTGGGCGTTGTACCAATACATAACGGGGAAGGCAGCTCTGCCCTTTGACAGCTAAGACGACGTGATGGGATGATAGGCGTAACAAATGGGGTGGAGGACGGAGTAACAAAATGCACAGAGATTAACAGATAAATATGTGGCTACCCACGTTAAACAAATTATTTGAAATATGGTGTGTTATGCATCAGTTATGTGGGAACGTATATTTTATAGTATTTCATATCAGATTTGGAGATCTAAATGTTTTTTTTTTCTCCTTAAGAAAAAGTAAGAATCAGACAAAATTTATTTGTGTATATACAGAGTAATCTTCTGTACCTAATCTTGCTTCGGTGTGCGTGGAAGGCAGGTGTACATGGAAATAATTTTTAGGTTGGTGAAACTGAAACAGAAAATGAAGCATTGGTGATGTCTGGGTTTGGAACTTGGACATTTGATCATGAAGTATTAAGGGATGTTTCAAACTCTTTGCTCAGTGGAGAGCAGAGAGATCAATTCTGTTGTGAAATGATGGGCTTGTATTGATGGTTGGTCTCAGCAGAATATCCAGAATCACCCTGCTTTTTGGAGAGCATGGGTGTAGGGACCCAGGTCAGTCAGTTGAACAGGAGGAGAGCAGACAAATCTCTATTTCAGTGCAAAACCCAAACATGGATGAAAAGGAACCTTGTCCCTTAAAATTAGCTTTTTCGGGGGATGGCATGAGTTCATGTGGGGTTCGTGACACGCAGGAGTCACAGAGGTAAAGGCAACCTGCCGTTTCCTGCCCACACTGTTTGCTGTGGGCGTCTTCAGAGGTCATAGAGATGGCTTTGCATTTGGTGGTAGATTCTACAGGGCAGCTTTCTTCCCATGTCTGCTAGATGGACTTTGTGGCTTTCCTTCTATGAATCGTCATTTTGATGTCCGCACTGTGAAATCACTTAGACTAGGTGGGTGAACGATGGAAAACAGTTGCCCGAGGAGCTCAAAAAGGAAAAGGTGTTCCCATTTCTTGAAGTAAAGCTGATGTTTGTCTCAGCTCTGAATTTCTTTGCTGTGGGCTCTCTGCAGCAGTTGAAGACAGCCCATGCCCTGGTGGAGGAACGTTGTCTGTTCAGCTATGCAACAGCTCGTAATTTGATCAAGTAATTCTGAGATGGTCACATTTTTGTGGACGAGTGTGGGAGGCTGTGCGCCACGTCGCACCCTTACTGTCTCGGGTTTTACCATTTAAGCCTCCTGTTTGCTGATTACGTAAACGCTGAGGTTTCATTCTTAGGGCTTCATTTCTGGGGCTTCCTGTTCTTGACTCCGAAGAAAGCAGCCACCTCCACCGCAGTCCAGCCAGCATTCATGATGTGCCTTCTAGGCTGGCTTCGTACATCCTGTGGTTTGCACTGATGAACTGCTGGCCCTCATGGGGGAGAGGTGGTGGGTGCCGGGGCCAGTGTGGATGCTTATGGGCTCCTCTGAAATACGTGGCAGTGAGGAATTCAGACGGTAAATCAGGCTCCTGGTCGCTGGCGGTGAGAAGAGAACAGTGGTAAGCCAGGCTGGGGTGGAAAAAGTGGCCAGAGGCTGGGGACAGGTGCCTGTGTTGATCAAGGATGGAGGGGAGAGAGATGTGGGGCTGGTAAAATGGGTGAGTCGGCGAGCAGGAGGCGAGAACTTATCTGCACGGATCCCTGGGTGGGTGAGCGTGCTTCTGGCGGTAGCTGGGACAGCACTGCAGAAATGCAATGCTTTTTGTGGAAGGGATGATAAACGGTGATGTTAAAGAAATTGAAAGAGCGTTCTTAAGAGTTGCAAGACTGTGAATTACCCCACAAGCAATATTTTGTGGGAGCGGACAAGTTTGCCAAGCAAGTTGCTGTAACTTCGCTGCTGTTGACTTTCACCGGCACTCCAACCTAAGTCTCAACCCCACCTGCAAGAAGGGGGAAAAGGCTCTTGGGCTCAGGGTGCCAGGGTTCCTGCTGCAGATCGTCTTTTGCCCTGTCCTTGGCCACCCCTCCTTGGCGGATGAGTTGTGTGCCAGCCTGGTCCCCTCCACTTCGCAGCACCAGCGGTGCCTAAGCATCCCTGACGCTGCCATGAAATTATTTCAAACCCTTCTGCAGCATAGCTGATGGAGGGGGAGGGCTGGGCACAGGCTGTCCTTGCCCCTTCTTCTCCTGCAAGTAACCTTCACACTTCTCACCTTCAGAGGTGACACGTGTCTTTCTGATTAGTTCAGGTAGATACTGATTTTGGTATTGCATAAGTATGACTTGTCATGAGTTGCATTGCTGAATTTCAGCATTATTGTTGGTCTTTTTTTTTAAATTAACATTCTAGCTTTTTTTAACAAAAGAGCTAAAGTGTTATGGTTTGGGCTTTTTAAAGACACTATTCATTTTTCTATTGAAATGGAAATGAAAAAGGGAAGGGGAAGAAAATAATAAAAAAAAAAAATAGAGTGTCTTTTCCATTAAGAAAGATTCTTTTTTCTGTCCTTTTACTGGCATATGTGGTGAATATTTATAAAAGTTTCTTTCATTTTTTTAAGAGCCCCCAGCCATTTTTTCTTGGAGAAAACATTTTAAGTATGGAAAATCTCATTTTTCATTTTCATTTTGGAGGGTTTTTCTTGCTCAGTTTACCAATTGGAGCTGCCTAGTTGGTCTCTTGAATCCATTTTTGTCAGTGGATCTCTGCATAACAGTTGTCCTCTTTTTTTTTTTTTTTTTTTTTTTCAAGACTAGGATTATAATAAGAGAACCAGCCAAAAGATAAAGAGTGGGCATAGATTAAACTGTTTAGTCTGGACAAATTATGCAGAAAACATGCATCTCATGCACAGTGAAAAACACCAGTGGGAAAAAGTACTATCTTTCAAAGGTTAGCTTGTAGAGTGCAAAGAAAATAACCAGGTCGCTCTACTTTGGAGTAAATTTTTTGCTTCCCATTAAAAATAATTGAAAAATCAGTTCTTTTCATACAATCCTGTATAAATATTTCTTTCACAGTGTTGATCTTGCCTTTTCATAACTTTTTCTTGCACAGTACTTCAAAAATTGCTTTGCTGTGTTTCTCAGATTTTATCTCAGAACATGTGTTTTTGTCATTAATTTTGTTCTTATGCATTCATTGTTTTACCAATTTTTGGTTGGCTTACAGTCTATCTGCAGGCTGTGTGTATCTTATTAGCAGTCCATGTTCAGTTTGTCTGATAAGTGCGATTTCTTCCCCCACTCCCGAAAGACTCCCTTTGTAGTGCATCGGTGTTACGTTACGGAAGCCATTGCCAAAGGATGTTGTGGAGGCCAGAGGTATGAATGGTTCAGAAAAGGATGGAGATAATACGTCTGTTGGTAACTGATAAACGTGATGATCTTCATTTCCCAGGAAGCTGCTAAGCTTCTGATGGCTGGAAGACTGTGTGCCAGGGTACAGATCCTTCTCGTGTCATCTCGTGTCTTGTGTTCAACCTAAACATTTCTTACGGGCCACCCTGGGCTTGCCTGGGTCTTTGGTGTGGTCCGTTAAGGCTGTTTCTGTGATCTCATGAATCTGACTTTGGTTAGTGCTCTACAGTTTGTGGTGCAAGCAGCATGTAGCTTATCAGCGGTGTGATGGTGGTACCCTGTGGGGAAATGCTGCCCATCCCTTGGCTTCTTGACCACAGAGTTCATGCTTTTAAAAGCCAAAGAACAGAGGTGTCCACTAGGTGGAAAGAATTACAGTTTTCAACCTAGTGTAAACTCTGAGATTACAGCTAAAAGGACATTTGCTTGTGTCCTGGATGAGCTCCTGAGTGAACTCATCGTGCACGCAAGGGAAGGATTTAGCTCTTGTGTCTTACCTGTTTGTATGATGAACCATTTCCGTTCTTGACAAAAGGGATTAATCATTTGTATGTAACCTTCTCTCCAAAGCACTTTACAGATTACCAGGGGCCAAGAAGGCCCAAGAGGTGCCTGTTTGCTCTGATCGGGGCTAAGCTGAGGCATGTGAGTGAATAAGCCTGACTTGCTCAGTCTCACGTCACAGACTGAAGGATCAGCCTCAGCCCTGCAGCAGCCTTTGGTGACTGTGTATTTTGATTAAGCAATTGAAATGGGGGCAGGTCCTTCAGCTTTTGAGCTCGTGGTGGAGCAGTGTTGGGAGACTTGACTAGAAATTGTCCCTTTGCTCGCCTTTTGCTGGTCTTCTTTCCTGGGAGGCTTCGGTCGGGCATTGCCTTGGAGCAGCCTGCCGTTGGGATGGGAGCTTCTGAGCAGGCTGCTGTGGGCACACAGCCACAGTTTTTTGTGATTTCACTCCCATCAGCCTTTTCCCAACACGAAAACTGCAGGGAGTGGGATTGCCGGCCTTTCTTTCGTGTGTATTATCAGACCAGAAATGAGCAACAAAATTCAAACTCCTCAGGTTGTTGACTTGGCTGAAAAGAACAAGATGTTTAATATTTTTGTTCTTTGCTTTTGGGTTTTGTTTTTTCTTCTGAGTTTTCCTGTAGAAGCCTAGAAAGATACCATTATCTATATAATTTAATACTAAAAGGAGCTGGCTTTAATTTAGTGGCTGACTCAAGGATTTTGAATATGTGAAAACAACTATAAGCGTATTATAAGACTTATGATAAAGCTCCTCGATTTGGGAATGAGATGAAGTGCAATATTGATGGTACAAGGGCATCAGCTGCACTGTGGCTACAGGAAAGCCCTTCCTGTTGGTCAGCCGGACAGATTTTGCGCCAGGCCAGGTGCGTTACACTGGGGAGAAATACATAGGTAGCAGGAACCACTATTTCAGTTCTAGACCTGTTTATTAAAGGTCCTTCAGTGTCTACCCAAGTGGTAGACTATAGACCCATAAAAAAATAAACCCGTTATTAATATGGGCTTTGTGTTATGAGGATACACACAAGTGGTAACCTTTTGAGGCAAGATTGTTTGGTTTGGACATACCTACAATTAGGAAAAAAAAAAAGTGCAAACAGCTGTTTCAAGGTTTTGTTTTGTTTTGAATAAAAGTATCCAGTCCTAGTTCAGGGGTTTTTTTTATGCCAAGTTCTGGTTCAAGGCCGGAGGGAGATCTTTCAACTGACTTAGAAAGCCCTGAAGTGACTCAGGAGAGTGCCAGTGCAAACTGTGATGGTACCCACGGACATCACTGACCCGTGGATGCGGAGCAGCCGGGGGAGCTGAGCGTCAGTCCTGCGATGAGGCTGTTTTGACTGGCCCTGGTCCAGACTCTGTGTGTTGTGGTTTGGGGGCAATGCTGTGTTTTTGTGTGTTTTTTGGATCCTGCAAGAATTTACTTGTTTTGTGGGTTTGATCATTTTTTTATTTTTTTTTTTGTCAAGTGAGTGGACAATTGAGCCTCTATCCACATGAGAGACAGATACTGATACTTGCATTGCTGGGACCTGGATTCTAAATATCTATCTTGGAAAACATGGATCATGTTGATGCTAGCTATTACTAATAGGAATGCCTTTTAATTATGGTGACAATAATTAAAGAGAAGGATATGAATTTGGGTAAAAGAAAAAAAAAGTTTCACAGATACTTGTTCTTGCAAAATAAATTTATTTAACTGTATTTGGGCCGCCTCCTTCATTGTTGTCTGCAAACAAGTGAATACATTGGCAGGAATGTTGGTGAAGGGGTTAAAACTTGACTGAATATGGGATAATAAAAAGGGAATTTTGAATTAGAAAGTGTTTTTATTGGAAAACTATTAGACCAAAACAGGAGAAAGAAATATCCCTATCCAGAAGCCTGCAAAAATGTCCCTCTTGCTAATGCTAAGCATAGTAGTGCAAGATTTTAGTTGGGTTGTATATGTGATTGAAAAGAAGCTGCAGGTTTAGTGTCCACTAAACAAGGCAGTGGGTTGGACAGTGAACTGCTGCTGTGAACTGCCTGTTTGCAGCTGACAGTCCCTGGAAATTAACTGTAGAAAATAGTGGAGTGGATTATTCCAACTAATAGATCTGGGATGTTCACAAAGTATTCATTGACAACTGGCAAGTGGAGATTGGCAAAAGGAATAGCATCTTTTGGCTGGTTGAATCCCTGTAGGGTTAGTAACTGAGAACTGCAGCGCTTGGGGGCGAGCACTTCAAACTAAACAAGGAACATTAGTTCAAGAGATTTTTTTTTTATTTCATAAATTAAAATTTGGAAAAACACCTTTCACAGCAACTTCCAGGAAAAGCAAGTGTGATACGAATCACCCTCACCCTCACCCTCCCTGGTTCACCTGGGAGATATCTGCAGCCAAGCCAAGTTGTTCCTCTCTACTGTCTGGGTCAATGGGTTTCCAAGAGGTGGGATTCGCTTCTTCCATACGCTTCTCTTAGGTGCTTCTGGCTATTTGTCTCACACCTGGAATTTTGCTGTGGTCATTTATTACTTCCGTGTGTTCAGAACATAGATGGTACAACTGGTTTGCGGTTTGGGTGATGCGAAAGGCACTTTGGAGAACTCAGCAGAGCCCTCCGCTGTATTCAGAGGAGCAGGATTTTGCATATGGATAAATCCTCTGTGAATCAGGTGTATTAGCTCGAGGAAACACTTGTCAAGAGCAAGGAGGAAATGCCAGTAGCCGAGCCTAGATTGTTTCACGTGAAATATTGTGGGCTGCTGAGCTGCTGCTGACTCCGGAGTCCAGGAGAAATAGACCCACGTGCAGCAGCCCTCCCCTGTGGCAGGATATGCTGGGAGTTTTGGGGTCCCCAAAACCTGCTAGGTATAACTGGAGGATCTTAACCGTCATCCCCAGCTGTAGAAAAAGTGTGTCCAATTTAGTCCAAAACCATACTTGAAAGAAATGAAAATTTCCTGACAACTGGAAATCCTGTTTTTCCGCCAGCTCTATACCTGGCTCCAGTTTCATCTCCTAATGGAAACAACCTGCAAGATCCTAATTACTGGCTGACAGCTCGGGACAGAAGAGGTAATGGCACTGTTAAATGCAGGAAACAGATTTCATCAGTGCTTTGTCAACTGTCCTGCCTACTCATTCATGTGAGGCAATGACTCAGCCGTGGATCCGCAGTCCGGCCCCACGTCCCTGCCTTGGACCGGGTCACTCTGCAGTACTGATGTGATCCGGATCAGCTGTGAACAGACGACGTGGGATTTCGTGCTACCTCGCTGCTTTTATGTTAGCTTTATGTTGTCTGTGGGAGGTGCAGACGGACAGACAACTTGGCGGGGAGCCTGCCGGTACAAAGTCAAATAGGTAGCAAAGAGTGGAGCAAGCTTAAACTACCAGAAGAAATTTTTACCATATCTTGGTTCTTTATCACATTGTTTTGATTAGGTAGTGGGAGTTTTAAAGCTGGATTCACCATACCACCAAACCACAGCACCAGCATTAATACTGATTTTCAACCCCTTTCTGCATGTTATTAGCCGGATCATTTTGCAGATCTGACCTGGAGCTTGGCCTCACAGACACTTCACTCAGCACGATGACAGCAGCCATCAGGCATGAGGAGATGTCTAGAATGGCATCCTGGAGGGGCAGATGGCAACCTCTAACCTGCCTCTGCCACCAGAGGATGTAGGACGTGGGACTCCCCTCTCGGGGCTAGGATCTGCTGTCCTGGCTCCCCAGGTGGCCTCAGAGGTGCTGCTTCTGGTGCTGGCTGTTACTCCCTTCAAAGTGTGGCTTGTCTTTCCTTCTTCTGTTTTTTGTTGTTGTTGTTTGTTTGTTTGTTTGTTTTCCTTTTGGTGCTTCAAAACAGTTTTGCCTGTATCATATCTTGCCGGAATTCTTGACGGTTTATCATTAGAGGCACAATTTACATATTTGTTTTGAAGCCCAGCCTACAGGTCCTCTCTTGCTGTAATGAACCTGAAGAAGTTAACATAATTTAGTAGTATGATGGTTTTAAGTGTTTTTGTAGGACTTTGGTTCCAAGATGGGTTCATAAACAGTAAACAAGTGTTCTCTATTAAATGTGCCCTAGAAAATAGTAGGAAGCGATGGCCTCCACCCCCTCCAGCATTACCCATCCCTGCCTGCATGCAGGCACGTATGCACACCTACGGATATGCCTGGTTTGTGTGGTAGCCAAATGGTTACATGATTTCATAGCAGCTCTTGAAGATGACTGTCTCTCTTGCTTTCTGCATTGCCAAAGAACCTCATTATTTTTGTCATTTTCAGATTAAATGTAGTAGGCTTAATACAGATATTGCACATATGAATGCATCTGAATGCATGTATATTTTAAAAAAGGAATGAAGTACAGCTGTGCAGAGGGCAGAGCAGTGTTGGTTGTTTTTGGTTTTTTTGTTTTTTTGTTTTTTTTTTTTCTGTTGGAAGGGCCATTGCAATATTGATACATCAAAAAAGAAAAAGGTAAAAAAACCAACCAATCCCCCAGCCTTCTGTGGTGTGAAGATCCTCAGGGCTTTGCTTGCATCTTATCTCCAGGTCTGGGTGCAAAGAGGCTCAGAGATTTGTTGTCTCTTAACTTCTTTTAAGAGGGTTTCCTTTAAAAATCTGTTTATGGTTGGGGAGGACATGCCTGAAAAAACATTTGCACATAAAACAGCTGTTAAGTGAATCTCCACACACTGAGATCAAGAGAACGTGAAGAAATATGTACTTCCAAGGACCTCTCTGCCAACTTGGAGCCTCCTTCAGAAAATAAATACAATCTCCCTACAAGTCTCTGGTAACTTAGTTACTGAAAAATAAATTGAGCTACTTAGACCCTTGAACCTTCTTTCTTTTTTCCCCCCTCCTGCTAAGTCTGAAGCAAATGCATAAAATTGTGTTGGAATGATACGCACTGAAGCCAAATAGATTGATTTTAATGTTTCTTTGGTATGTTGTTAGCTAGTCAAGTGCAGGCAGCAACAGAGTTCGTCTGTGTGTGAACTAACCGCTTCCAGTAGTGCAGCCGACAGCATTCCAGCAGTAAATTAAACGTCGTGAAACCCTCTTTAAACCTCCCCTTAATGCCACTCGCAAAGAAAGAGCATCACCTGTGAGGGGCTGTCGGAGGCGTAGCATGGTGTTGTTAAGGACTGTTCCTTATTTAATTAGTTTAATTCCTCTTTCCTTCTTTGGCGTGGCCCCAAAGGAGAGGGTTTGCTGTGGTGGCACAGCTCGGTTTCACGTATTTTTGTTTGTTTTGCCTCGGGGTGCCCTTCGGTGCCAGCGTGCATCTCGTCAGGGTCCTGCAAAGTCCTAGCCCTCCGCTGCAACCTCGTGGCCCTTTAAAACCCTCCGTGGCCGCAGCCAGAGGCGGTCGGTGGTGCGCTACAGATGTTTTTACAGTTCATTTCCAAACAGCTGCTTTTCCCGTCTTTCGTCTGTTTTTCCTTTATTTATCAAGTCCCCGAGGAAGGCTGAAGGCTCACAACCCTGGCGGGGGCTCCCTCGGTGAAAGCCCTTCCACGGGGCCCCGGGGCAGACCCGTGGGCAGCACCTGCTACTGCAGAGAGGGGCTTGCTTCCCCAGGCTGCACGGAGCCCGGGGACCACGGGCTCAACTGCAGGTGGACAACCTGACGTACATACAGCTTTTCATCTAACGACCCGGGCAAAAGATGGAAAAGGGCTCGAGAGGAGGGTTGGTGATGCCGTGGCCCCTCTCTGCCTCACGGGCATGCTGCTCAAATAGCTTTCGCCCCGCTTCTGGTGCTTACGCGAGTTCCACGGATTAAAATATCAAGGCACATCCCCTATCTGTTGTCCCGGAGGAGAACGTGTGCTCGCTCGCCCGCTGCCACCGTCAGCCCCCGGTGTTCCCTGGTGTGCCGAGATTTGTCCTGTCTATAAAATTTGTACCGATATAAAATGTTTTGATCACAGGTAATGGGAAGCAGGAAGAATGAAAACAAGCCAGTGCACCCTATTTGGCTAGCTGACAGAAATCCCCAGGCATTTGCGACTCAATCCTTGGCTCATGAACGGGATTTTTCCCCATTCATATTCCCTTTCAGCAGACAGATTTCTGTGGATTGTTTAAGGGAGGGGAAAGTCCAAAGATGAACCCTTTCTCCACCCGCTCTGTAACAAAGTTGTTTGTTTCTTAGCTTGTTCGGAAAATCCTGAATATGCTCCATCTGCTGCTTTTCCTTTTAATTTTTTTTTCTTTTTTTTTAATGGCAGTTCCTTGCTTTGAAGGAGCACAGGGCAACCAAATGCTGCCGGGGGGGCTCTGGGGTTGTCACGGCTCTGTTTGCTTCTGTTGTGTGAGGCCAATAAACTTGGGGCTGCCTTTTTTCTGAATGAGGTTTCAAGTTTTATAACAGGAGGTTTCATATACCACCTGGACCAGAGGATGCCCAGGAAGTTGGTTGGTTGAGGGTCAGGCTTTGTTAACTTGGAGGGCCTGTCAGCTCTTTTGTCATCGCGTTGTCAAGTCTGGGCTGGGCAGATAATTACTTGTGACAACTTTGCAACTCTGAGAAATAAGTTTAATTTTTTTTCAGTGTGGATTCTTGAAGCAGCAGCTGGAAGGTTGGATGCCAAACCAAAGAGTTTGTTGGATAAAGAAACAACTGATAAAATTATTTTGATTTTTGTGCGATCCTTTTGTAGAAGGGCTCAATGGTCCCCCCTCACACTGAGTTAAATTAACCGTGCAGTCTTGCAAAACTGAGTGCAAGACGCTGCAATTCTCTTTTAATAAATGGCCACCGTGCTCTGGCTTCTTGCAGACCCCACGGAGTGGGGGCAGCACTGGGCACGGAAGGAAAAAGCACTTAGAAATCGATTTTGAATAGAATAAATGTTACACAAGCTGGCAAGGAGCTCTGGGACCTGGTGAGGAGTGACAGGGAGCCTGAAGGCTAATCTTCATCTTTAAATAATTTCTGGCGATCCTCAGCAGAGGCTGCGGCAGCGGTCGCCTGCAGCAGAGGAGCAGCAGGGCTGGAGGGCAGCTCCCCTGCTGGGGGTCCTGCCTGTCCAGGGGCAGGGGAGAAATGCGTGGGGTGGGGTGGGCTGGGCTGGATTTGCTATCAAATGTCTGTGTGTACTTGCAAGCCTCTGGCTTCCCTGCTGGAAGAGTTGTGGCGGGAACATGGTGGCACCCATCCTCAGGTCTGGTGTCAGAGTACTCATGGAAGAAAGGGTTGTAGGTAGTCACTGCAGAGACATCTCCACGGAGAAGTGCCTGTTGCCCAGTTTCCTCACACTGTTCAATCATAGGGGGGCCATTTCCTCTCCTACTTGTTGAGCAGCCTACTGCTTTGCAAGTGGTTGGGGTCCCCTTTTTACAGTGGATGATGTTGAATTCTCATTTGAAACATCCTTCAGCTTAGCTCTTGAAAGTGAAGCATATAAACAGACCATAATAACCAGAGCTGGGCCTAGTTGGAGCTGGAAGAGTTGAAACATCAACTTCTTAACTTTCTAGGTAAAGAAATAAAACCAATGTCGGCCATTTCAGGTGCCCTGAAAATGGAGGATGTCAGGTAGCGCCTGCTCTCTGTGACCACAGGCACCAGTTATCTGCATTTGCTGTGGGTCACATAGTTGAGATATTTAGCAAATATTTAGGGGATAGAGTGTTGTAGGGCACAAGGTTCTGAAAGTGTGATGCTTTTAGCTCCTTTCTGTACACCGGCAAGATCTGAGCAGTTTCCAAAGCCTTGTGCAAAGTACATTATGGAGCTGAGCAAGATATTTAGAAATCATTAGCTTGCTTTGACGTGATAAGTGGATTACAGAAGATATATGTAATCTTGACCAGCTCTTGGGTTTAATTTTACTTTGTTTCCACATCTTGCTTTTTGTCGACATTTGAGATGCATCGCTTCTGCTAGGACTCCCCTTTCTGCATCGCTGTCAGAGTGATCTGCATCTCCCATGCCATATTAAGTGGGTTTAAGCCGAACATGGCAGAATTGCATGGTGTTGTGCAACATAAAATACAATTTCTTTGTCTGCTGAGACAGGGGGGCCAAAACCAGGGATGGTACTTGCTAGTTAACTCATTTCCATACTTTGAGTATTTGGCAGTAGCTTTGAACTCTTTTTGTTTCTTTTCTATTGTCAGGCAAAAGCTACAACAGTTGGTTTGTTTCAGAGCTTATCTGCTGTTGAAGTAAACTCTTCAGAGTTAGTGCGGTGAGAGGCAGTTTGGCAACAGCAAAGAAATTATGCAGCAAGTTTTCCCTGTAATTTCTTCACTAGTATGGCATTTGCAGTATTAGGAAATGTGCTGTGAAAACCCTTATAAGGCTAGAAAGGTGTATTTGGCTTTCGTATTTGTAAAGATGTTGTTTAGGACAAAACCACTTGTTAAACTTTATTAAGCAGTAAGAGTCAGGATTTTTTTTTCAATATCCTAAAGCGAGGCACCTTCATTCCTAATAAATAAGAGGTCTGATTTCTTTTTTCAGTTCACGTAGACCTACCAGTCCTGCCCAGATGCTAGCTTAGATAGGTAGCTCCTCTTCCTATTTAAAACCTACTTGCTTCTGATTTAGGTTTGAATTCCACAAAAGCTTAAGCTGATGCTTAAACCTATGTACTCGGAGGAGACTCCTTAAAATTCCGGTGGAATTTATACAACTTGAAAAATCATGCACATGAATATCATTTTGGAGGACCAAGGCATTCACGGACTGATGAAGCAAAAATTTGCATTTGAGCTCAACTGAATGAGAGTGCTGCTTTGTTCTGTTCGGCTTGAGAAGAATAGCCTTGCATCTTCCCGAGAGCCTCTTTCTGCAACCCCTCTCCTTACAGAGTTGTTACTGACTGACTTCAGTGGAAGGCCTGCACTACAAAAGTTTGTTGCCCATGATTGCTGCATTTCAATGACTATTAAAAAAATACTGCATGTAAATTCGCCCTTAGAGAAGATGATGGGAAAGCAATTAATTTCACTTCTGTTTAGGGTTATTTTTGGCCAAGTTTTTTTACCAAAAAGGGCTTAGTTTCAGAATACTAAATGTGAAAATCTGTACTGCATGACTTCAGTTATTAACAACAGAAAAACTGTCCCATATGTTTTACTGGCAGAGAAAACATATTTTTACATAATAGAATTAGAGCAGAAAATATTATTCCCTCTTGGAAACATTATAGTATATTAAATATGAACTTGGAAGCTACATTTCCAAACAGTTTGATTCCAAAAGCTTATTAAAATTTGATGTATGCTGTAGTATCTTTGATTTATGTTGGTGTATGTGTCCTAATTAGCTAGGAAAACCTCAGCTGATGGCTGTAAAATTATGAATATGTATCTTACCACTCCTGAGTCTTCAAGCAATTCTCGGGGAATACCTTCACTTCTATGGGGCTTACAAGTGGAAGTGCAGTTTTCCTGGCTAAAGCTGTGAAGAAAGTGGATACACAATTGACCTTTTACCTCTTAAGAGCTACTCCACACCAGGGCAAGCATTGACATTTATGAACATAGTTTTGTTTGTGTTACAGTGACATCTGGAAGCCTTGATCCAAATTGGTCCTCCCCTGTTGTGCAAGGCACTCTGCATAAGGATCAATTCTCATCTAGGAGAGTTTACAGTCTAATTAAAACTGGATGCAATAAGGAGCTTTACCTAAAAGCCAAGAGGGAATGGGAAGAGGGAAATGGTAAAGCATGTTGCTTCCAGATTAACATTTAAAAAAACCAAAATTCATAGCAAAAGCGTGAAAGCAATATGTTAAGCCATGAGACTCGTCGTTTTGCTGGTACACCTTGTATTCTTTCACAGTTGGATTTATATAGCTATGTTGAGATGAAGGTTACAATGGTAGGAAGATCTCCTGGTGAGAGCCCGGAAAAGCGCAAAGCTAATGGAGACACCTCTGCTGGAATCTTGGACCTAAATACTGCAGCCTCAACTGTCATCAGCTCAGTCTGCAGAGAAACACAGGCAGAGCACTAATAAAAGCCTCTGCATTAATAACACTCCCACGGGGCATCCTTGACCAGGCATTTAATATTTGCCTTGACCTCTTGATGATTCCAGGTTGCTACTGGCCCTCCCTCTGCCTTTGATTGAAAGCAAGTTGTAGCTCAGGGCACTGGCAGGGGTGAGCCCTGTTGGAAAAGTGAACATACTGCCTTGTAAAGCGGGAGGGTTCAACCACTGCCTGGTCCTCCTTAGCAGTCCTGCGAGGCACATTTGGGATGCCCGGTGGGAGTGTTGGGATGCCCACGGCAGCAACCCACGCTTTGCCGTGCTGTTCCACTGGTGTCCTCTCTCTTCCACCTGCAGAGATGGTGGCTGCATCCCTTCAGGAGCCTTTCCGCAGGGGTTGGCAGGAAGCGCTCCATCGGAGATGGCTTCCAGATGTTGACATTTCTTCTAGAACCTGGCCTGGGAACAACCACTACCCTTCCCATCACCATCCCCCTCGTGAATGGTTACAAACGTTTCAGCGGGAGTTTATTTGTTCAGGGCATGCTGTGATTCAGCAGCAGTGCCAGTAAGGAGAAATCTTTGTGGAAACCGCTGGAAATGTCACCGTTTCATCAGCACACCTGCATCATAATGAACTTAATATCGTTAAGAAAAGGAAGAAATTTCTAGACATAGGAACTAAACTTGTACTCAGTCTTGGTTTCTTAAAAAAACACTTTTTAATATAGGATATTAGTGGAGATGGGGAGGAAAGAATGCTCTTCTTTAGAGAGATGTCTCCAGGCAGTAATTGGAGATCAGAAAAATGTTTAAAGGCCGGCATAAACACATTTTAACAATACTAAAAGAAACCAAAGGCAAAAATTGTGGTGTTTCTTTTGTGACTGCTTTTTTTTTGTTGGCATGTTAAGTCATTTTTTTTTATCATCGTGACTGTCTGGTCAGAGAGCTTTTTATACACACATTTATTAGGCAGAGAGAGTTGGAGTATAACTTTTTCTAGTCTCTTTGTGTTGCATCGTGTGTGACGTGTTCACATGTGCTTTCATGAACGCTGAAGCCAGTACCTTGGTTTGGACCATGAGTAAGTTGGGATTTGATTTATTTGATGTGGGACATGAACAGATGGGGACTAATGAATTCCCCTGTCAGCTGGGATCGTAGGGACCTCCTTGAAAAGGCTTCAGGCGCTCTTAAAGATCCCACCCATAAAGAATCCTGCAAAATGCCTCTTCCTTCTGTGTGTGTAACAAAAATCTAGAAAGCAGAGCGATTTGTCCCAAAGCTGTCTCAGCCCCAGGCTCCCTGGGACTGCGGCAAGCTTGCAGGCAGACGGGTGCTCCTCTGCTTTGCTCCGTTTACTCTAACTCCAAATTGAGCCTGTGTGTAGAGTGAGATTTAAGAGAACCAGGAACTGAGCCCGCGTGGCTTGACATGAGGTGGTGCTGGGCTCCCGTGACCGTCCTGGGTGGTGAGGGGGCTTGCCAGCAGCACCGCCGGTGGGGAGACGGCCCAGGTGTTTGTAACAAAGCCCTTGCTTGGGCCGCCGTCGGCATCTTTGGCTGGAAAAGCTTCCGTTCATTTTGTCGGCCTTTGGGTTGGGCCCTATGTTTTGCAGCTGGTACTTAATCATGCTGGCACTGAAGATGGGTGTATTTGTTCTTACTGGTCTTCCCATTACTACCTGTATTTGTGGACGGGTGGCAAGTGCCGTAGCCTGTTAGCCGCCTCTCTGTGCCCACGCTGTCTTCACAACCAGATATTTCCGCAACAGAAAAGGGGATTAGTCACAGGAGGAAGCAGGTGTGTCAGATGTATAGGAAAGAGCGTGATTAAACAGTGGTATTTTCTGCTTAGGCTTCTCCAGCAAACTGAAGGAGTCATCCTTGGCACAGCATCCCCCGCGGTTCAGCTGAAAGGCTCAGGGAAAGGAATACCCCCAGGCTAACACCTGGCGGGCTACCAGCTGCGTTTTGCACAGAAGCATGCTGCCATTAACTAACCCATAGGAGGTCTTCTCCTTTCTGCTTACGAGCCTTCAGAGGAGGAGGGGGAAAAAAAAAAAGGCTTCTTCAATTCACAGCAAATATAGTTAAGCGGTAGTTCTTTTGTCACCCTTCAGCTAAAGACTCTTTATGTCTTTTCGCGTGAAACTGTTGGTTTTGCTTTTTTTTGCTGAGTTTTGCCACCACCATGATGGGTGGGGATCTGGCCGCCCCTGAGGGAGGACGGTGGTGTGAGGGGAAGAGGAGGGGTCTGGGCTTGCTGTTGTCCATACCACCCGGAGCCGGTGGGAAGCTCTGCACCTCCCATTGCTCTCCTGTACCTGCGCCTGCGGCGCCGTGTTTGTTCCAGACGTCTCAGTGGAGACAGCAGCCAACCCTGGGTTTCCAGAGTGGTGGTGTAGTTACTGGGGTTGTTTTCCTTTGGCTTGACCATAGCAGGCTCTTGTTGTAGAAGCAGTGTTTCTCATAGGTCAGACTGCCACCACGTGCGGAGGGAAGGTGGCTGTGCCTCTGCATCCTTCTTTTTTTCCCCTTTATCAAAATGGCCACGCATCGGTGCTTTTCAAATCTGGCTTGCAATTGCTATGGAACACTTTGGTTTTGTTTCCTTAAGTCCTTCAAAGTTTTATTTTTTTTAATTGTATGTTGCTGGACCTAAGTTGAGCTCTTTGCAATCTGTTTTTGATATGCTGAAACCTGACAGAAAGGTGCCTTTGAGAACTGACACCGTGAAGTTGAATTTTGCCTGGTTGGGTCTGAGTGCTTCCTAAGGAGAACCAAATCCAAGTAAAGGGGAAATTATTTCCCGTTCATCAACATTTTAGGAGTAAAACTTCACCTTCAGATGCACCCATACAACTACTTCTGTGGCAAAGGGGGGCAGAATTTGGGCTTTGATGCTGTAACCTACTACGATTAAATACTAAGACAGGGTACAAATGGATTTTGCCAAGTCACGTGTTGCCTACATATTTATTTTTCTAACATATGCTCCAGTAGTTTTAAGAAATGACTGAAAAGGTCCAGCACAAAACTACAACGTGTGAAGTTTATTGTTATGCTACTGTTGTTCAGGCAATTTAGAGTAAAGCACTACATATACTTTGTAAGAGCCAAAATAAATATTAGGACTTGGTGTCTCACTTCGCTTCTGCAGTTGCTCTGCATATCATCTACAGTAATGAAGGAATAAAACTTACACATAGTCACCTCCCTGGAGTGGTATCCAATGTGCAAGCAGGATTTATGGAGGTGACTTGTTCAGGAAATTCTTTTCTCCATGGCAGATACCACAACCAAGTTCCAGAATGGCAATATGTAGCTAAAAATAATCCCTGTGTATTTTGACAGCAGCTTCAGAAAACCTCTAGCTAGTTGGAGGATTATCTTAATCTGGGTCAAGAGATACTGCTGAGAAGTTGCAGGAGGCAAAAGCATTTGAGGTGGCTTTGTCTACTTCAGGCAGCTAAAGAGACACGGACAAATTCCGCTGATAGTCTGATTACATAGAGTATCCAAACTAAGTGCAGATGTTGCGTTTGGACTATGTCCTCTGATATGAATGGACGTTGCTAACAGGGTTCTTCTGCCTGGTGATCATCCTGGGAGCATTCTGTCAGGCACCTGAAGAAAGAAAATGGTGATGGAAATACCAATGAAAAGCAGCACCTGGGGATGGAGTTATGTTAGGAGGTGCCGGTGTTGTTCAGAGGAGACACGGGAAGGTGGCAGGCTCGGTGACCTGCGTGTTGCTGCTATCTCTAACCCCCGTGGTTTGGAAATTGTATCATGAGGATGTGGCCAAAATATTAGGTCACTGGCAAGTGAAAGATGATTATGAGGAGCATGACAAAACACAAATCACATGGGGAGGTTGGAATGCAAGTAGCCTCTCAGATGCTAGTGCAAACTGATTGATTTTGTTCATAAGCAGAGTGGTATGGCATAGCCAGTCAGAAGGTGGGATGGATGGCATTCGAAGATGGTCCCGC
Organism: Balearica regulorum gibbericeps; assembly: GCF_011004875.1. Taxonomy (NCBI): domain Eukaryota; kingdom Metazoa; phylum Chordata; class Aves; order Gruiformes; family Gruidae; genus Balearica; species Balearica regulorum. Next base: position 95,916,997 of record NC_046185.1, read on the forward strand.
AGTAGTTTTATATTCTTCTGTCAGGGGCTGAATTACTTTGATCTTCTCTGTCAGTAAACTTTTATTCGAGAAAGAGCCTTCATCCAACTGGTGAAAGAGCCAGACTTGTCCTTCAAGCAGTTGTATCTACCACAAAAGGTTTTTGTGTGTCAAGGGAGCCCGACCTGATTCATCAGGTGGGTGAGGGGCTTCTTTAATTGGTCTGAAATGATGATTTTGGTGATAGACATGGAGAGCAATGATGTTAGGCTTGGCTAATTGCAGGCTTTCTGAGTAGCAATTAACATGTCAGAAACGTAGTTATGCTTGAAGGAAATGCTGAAACTTTCCTTGCCTCCTATTAAAAAAACCCCAAGAAACCCCACCACAAATGGAAGTCTCCTGTAAACTAATGCAAACAATCTGGTAGTGCTTCGGGAACCTGTTTGTCAGTGGCGTGACCCGACCGTTGCCTGTCGGGAGGTGGCTGTCAAGAGGGCTGCCAGCAGCTCTAGGTTTGCTCTCACTGAAAGCGGAGAAGATCACACTGCACGTATGAGGCTTGTTAATACCCCTGGCAGCTGGAAGAATTTCCAAGACTATAAAAGCAGCTTATCTCCTGAGGAGGAGAGCCCCCTCACAATGCCCCCCCCCCCCCTTAAAATTAGACAGATTAACTTCCTAAGAAATGGAGAGTTATTCCACCCCAAACCTATGCTGCTCATTCAAGCTAATCTCTGGAGGGCTGAAAGGCCTCTTGTCTGTGATTGGAATCATATGATAAAGCCTTGCTTGCTTTCTCTTTTATTGTGCCAAAAAGTTTGTCTTGCTTTTGATCTAGCTGAGAGCTGAGGCAGCTTTTAGTGTGTTTATATGTGTTGTACGGAGCATTTTGAGACAGAATATTGGGTCTTGTCTTCGGGCTTCTGGTGTGGTATCTCCTTATACCCCTCATGGTACTCTCCTCAGGCATCTGCTGTACCTTCCCCTTCCTAGTGATGGTTAATAGCATCTCCCAGGGGGCTTCTCCACTGATGCGGTGGGATTTTTCAGACCTGGGGCAGAATGTAGACTAAACAGAGAGGTAAAGTTGTTATGTTAATTAGCAGAGAAGAGAATGCAGCAGGCGACTGTGGTCACACCTCCCCTCCTGTGTCCTGGCCTGCACTGAGGATGGCACTCCTGTCTGCTGCCATACTCGGGCATGACCTGTAAAAATACTATCAGTAAACACTGAATTGTACTAGCTGCATAGTAATCAATAGATGTAATGAATAATCTCTGCCCTACTCCTTCCTATATTCTACTAATCTTTGTCTGATGGATGCCGAGTTTACTTCTCAAGAGGTATGCCTTTGGCATAGGCACTGTGGAGGCTATAAGTGTTATTCCTCCCCCCCCCCAATACTAACTTTCCACTTTATTAAATGCTTGAGAGTCTTTTACATCAAAAATCTCTTACAGATTTTTTCCTAAGAGCAAACACTCTTTCCTCCTCCCACCCAAAAAAGTCCCAAGGAAAAAAAGAAATCTTTCCAATGTTCAATACATCAGGGTTGTAAAAATGCAGCACATGGGTAAAGTTTATGCTCCCCAGGACTGGATCCTCATTGCTCTGCAGAGCTATAGTAAATAGACTTTGCTTGGACAGGCAATAGACGCCATTACAGAAGGAGGAGGAGTTCTTCCACATCATGTTTTCAGTGCTGATGCCAGATGCTGATGTTGAGGTGTCTCCTGTGCTGCTGCAGCTGTGGGTGGCTGTTGTAGGAACCCGTCTTCCCATTTTGGCATGAAGAGCCCAGCTGGTGGGCTCACAGCAGAGCCTGAGCGTGCTAATACTGGGCTGGTGCTGGGGGAAGCTGAGGGACATGATGTGGGCTACAGACTCCCTCCACAGTTGGCTACTCCATGCTTTCCCAGGGTGCAGTAGATTGATACCACTCCTGCTTTGTTTATTGCTGGCTGGGATTGAGGGTCCTGGGAAAAACTTGTCCCTGAAAGCCATGAAGAGAGGAGAAAAAGAGGAATTGCAGGGCATGTGGTTAGTTGAGCGCTCTTTAATTTGGGAATGTCAAGGCAGACTCCCAGGCTCTCTTCTGATAACATGAAACGCTCTAGACTGCGTCAAAAAATGAGGCTTCCAAAAACATCTGAATTCGGATTGCAGTGTGAACCCTGGCTCCCTTCTGACCTTATGTAAATCATGTAATCTCCCCTAAGAAACATAAGGGGCCTTGCCCTTTGAACCTGTGGTTCTTGGCTCATCCCTCTTCTGGCTTTCCTTTTCAACTCCTGGAAGCCATTCTTGTTTGCCTTCGGGTTGGGAAACTGGCCACTCTGTCTTCGGAGCGTTTCGCAGAACAATGGGGGAAGATTCATTCATTCATCTGAAAGATTTGTCTTGTTTCTGTCACGATGAAATTTCTGCCTTCCTCATTTTTGTGTGTCTGTCTTGCTGGTCTAAAGTCTGAGTGACAATTCAAAGCCTGCTTAGCTAACATCACGTGAGGAATAAAACATTTTGGAGTAAGGGAGGGAGAGGATTGGTATTGTTTTCCTGCACCCTGGGAAAATATGTGATGTTCAGCATAGGGGAGCCTGTTTCACCCACTGAGCATCCTGAAACTCCTCTCTGTACCAGGAGGAGAGCAGAGCATCTGCCTCGCTTCATTTGAAAGAAACAAAAATACAATGGAAAGCTTTTCACACGTAGTCTGTACTATGCCACGTGCACCTATTTGTATCATTCAAAAGCACTGATTTTTTAAAATGTTTGCAGTTTTCCATTAATTGATCAGAAATATGGTAACCAGCTTTACTTGCACTGGGTTTTGCTTCCTCCGTCACTTCTGTGAAGGTCAACATGGATGTCAGGGTGGTTGCTGTAGTGGAAGCTGTCATTGAGGGCTTCTCTTTATTTTTTTCTTTCTGTGATGATCGTAAAAACTTCACATTTGTTAAAATGTCTGTGGCATTTAATGCCCTATTGTTTTCCTGCTTTGCAAGCAGGAAGGGAGAAATGTATATTTTCGTTTACAACAAACCAGCCTTTGTCAGACGCTGACTTCCTTGGCCTTGCCGTGCCAAACTGCTACAAGTGAGGTCATTGTAAATGTCTCTGGCGATGCATAGTTCATGCCTCGTGCTTTTTGGATTATGAAATCATATACTGATGTACAGGTATGAGAAGGGCTCTGCGTCCATTCAGCACAGGTGAGATTGTTATCTGGGCAGTAATTAGCTTGAATAGGAGACTGGATTTAACTATTTCCCTATAATAACTTTGCACAGTTCAGACATTGAGATGCTAATATTTTTTGCATTCCACAGGTTCCTTTTCTTCTCATAGCTTCTCTTTGTTTTAAATGGTTCAAAATAGATGGCATTTTAATTGTGCAGATGCATCAGATACTCTGGAATGAAACCAGATCTTTCCCAGTGAGGGTCATGTTGCAGTTTTCATGTAACGAGAATGACTATGAATCAATTACTTGATACTTCATTATGACGAAAGAAAACAAACATGGCAGCAACAGTGGGTTTAGCAGTCTTTGTTTCAAAACTTGCAGAACCATTTAAGGCAAAATAAAATCTCAGAGAGGATCATCAAAGGATTCAAATGAGAGCATAAAATACTCTACAATGAAAAATGTCACAAAAGCTTCAATGCCGTAGATATGTATGTGAAAAATTTCAGGCTCAGCCTTCCCACACTATGGGAGGTCATCAAGTAAAGCAGAGTTAGCTCTGTTTATCTCCAGTCCAAGTGACACATGACTTCATTTGGGTTTTAGTCTCATTACTGCTGAAGTGTGAAGTGTCAGGTTAAAAAGACTACACGCTTTTCACCCATAGGGATTGCTCTGTTTTAATGGGTCAGGTCAGCGCTATGACTCAAAGCATTGCGAACGATTAATGTTTAATACATTTTAAACTGAAGTCCTTGAGAATACAAAATTAACCCTGTGGACGTCTGTGATAGGGACTTTGATATTCACTCGTTTCAAGGAATACAGTGTGCCATTACTGCTGGCAACAGAGAACTGAAACAAAACCAGAAGAACATATTTTTCTCAAATCCTATTGTTCTTCACAGAGTGGTCCTGGCAGTCTGTGCTGTTGTGTCCTCAAAGTTTGCCAGGATGAATTATGTTACACAAACATGTCAGTCTTGGACTATGAAAGGAGAGCAAGTGTCCAATCTAGGTCAAGCAAGAAAGCACTGCTGTTTTTCCCCTAAGAGTTTCCCATTTCTGACTTTACCTTCCGCATTCCTCATATCGCATACCAAAACTTTTAAAAAAATCCAACAAACTCCAAAAAACTCAACCAAACAACCCCAACAACAAACAAACCAAGCAAAACCAAGCCCACCAAAAGCTCTTATCCAGAAGGGCAGAGATTTCTGTCCCATATTCTTGCATTTTTTTGTGATAAAAATTAGCAGACAGAATGTTCTCCTAATGTCCACAGGTTAAAAACACTTGATGAGGTTTTCTAACGTACCACACAGTATCTCTGGTGACTTTTGACGTTGTAACTGTAGTGGTGGACGTCTAAAGTGAATAATTGAGAAGAAATCAGTGTGTTCCTGTATCTTGTCAGCAGTGTTACTTTCATGGTGGTTTATCATGCCTTGTTGAGTATTAATAATTCAGAAAAGACTGGCTAAGAAAATGCTTAATATACTGCCTTTTTTGGAGTGGCATAAGGACAATTTGCCTTAGTCATAATTTTAAAGGAATGCAATAGTCTCTGCAGTATAAAATCTAAGAGGAACAAATTTTTTATAGTGGTAACATTCTTCATTCCAACTCTTTTTTTTTTTTTTTTTTTAACCTAAGAGTACTGGCACTTCTGTTTCAGAAAGGCATAGATAATGTCAGCGTTGAGTTCTGCGGCTGTATAAAAGAGTGGGATGATGAGTTAAATTAGAGTATATTGATTTGTGGCTTACTTTTTATATGGTTTAGTAAAAGGAAGCAGGATTAATTAAATGTCTTAAATTTTAAGATCAACATTCTTCTAGATGTATCATCTGTCGAGGTCCTCTCATGGCTTTTGTTGTTCCTATGTTGAGTGCCAGAGGAAGTATTCTGATCAGCAAGGCCTAATGGAGGATGTTTCTAAAAGGGGATTATGAAACTCATAAATCTTTATTTCAGAGACCTTTTCAGTGTCTTGAAGCTGAAGCTAGCGTGTCAAAATCTGTTACTCTGAACTAAATGCACAAATAGCTCAGTTGAGATTCTGGTTTTGAAACTTTTTTTTTTTTTAATTGAACATTTGTTCTTAGGAAACAGAAAGGCTAAGAAAAATGTTGATATTTCACCCTCACCACGAGCACTAGAGTTGTCTATTTTTATTTACTTTGAGAGACAGGGAGAATTGGACAATTGGCTGAACCACAGCAACCAGCGTCACCCGCTTCTCATTATTTCTGATGCTTCCTTAAACTTCTGAAATCTTGAGGCCATAAAGAAAGCATAGAGTCGTTTCTTCTGGAAACCACACAGAATCTGGCAAAAATTCCAGAGCTTTCAAACAACGACAGGATATACACTGTCATCTTTGATCCATACATTGAGAAGGGCTTTGCCCCCTACCTCATCCCCACCCTCCTCCTCTTCGCAGTTTAACTTGGGCTGTCAGAAGTGGTTTCAGCGTATAACCCTTTGCAGACAGAAATAGATCGGCGTCCCCACAAGCACTAATTTGTCTGGCAGTCCCCAAAAAAAGACGGTCGGTCCTGACGTTTGCATCCCAGCTTATCTTGCTAGTCTGTGAGCTGAAGCGCTTTGTAGCAGATGAGCTGTCCTGAGGAGAAGTGGAAGAGCAGCTCTCGAGTTGGGAAAAGAATGCGCAGCATGGATGTTGTTTTTCTTTGTGGTTGAGTGCCGGCAGAAAAGGATGAAAATGTGGTTCGGAAATCAAATGCAGACAACCGCTGTTCTCCTCGGAGGACTGCACAGAGAGCATGTATGTGCGGGAGACGCTGCTGACCACTGACCACATCCCACTCACCACCCATTAGGGATTTTCAGAATCCATAAGAAAGCCAATGGCAAAAGATTTTTTTTGTTTTATTATTTTTTTCCTGAGAGGTGATTTATTGTATCTCTTAAGCTTTTGCAGCTGGTGAATTGGGTTTGTATCTGGACTTGAGGCTTCATCTGGACTGGGAGAGGGTGGGAATAGTAGGACAAGGTTCAATAGACAAAGAATGGGGAATTTATGCTGGGCATTTGCAAGCTCTTCCTGGGGATTTAAACTATTTGTAGACCTAAAACTCAGAATCCGCTGCCCTTATGGAAAGAGTTTTGTCTTCTCTGTTTTCACTCCACCTCCAGCTGTTTGAGTACAGTAGCATAAAGCTTTGAAAATACTGTACTGAATATTCTTGGTCTTAAAAGGCTTTATTTTGAAGCATAGTTGGCTATGTCTAGGCAGGTGGCTTAACCTTGTTCAGCTCCATCACGTGCCTTATGTAGATGTGTGTGTCTAACTCGCTTAAAACTTGCATTCAGAGGTTGAGCTTTGCAACATGCCACCGGGTCGCACAAAGTTGGCAGAGCGGGAGCACCTGATGATACCCGTGAGTGCTGGTGCGGCTGGGCACGCTTCTGGAAATGGACTCTTCCGTCAGTCCTCTCATTAGCCTTGCCCATGTGTAAAAGAGGCCAAGATTCCCGTTTTCACTCCCAGAAGCTTTTCACAGCTCCACCGATTCTGTTCGGTGTGCTTTACAACTGGCTTTATGTATAACGTGTAAAACCTTTTCCCCTTGTCCAGTTATTCAAAGCTAAACGTAACATGCAGAAGTAGTTCATGTTTCCAAAACTTTCATCCCCTTGATGACCCCCTGTGCTTGGTAGGAAAAAGCCAGGACCTTGTCACTGCTCTCCCGGTGCTGTGGGTGACCAGGCAACCAGTAACTTGTTTCCCTCTCTGACTTTTCGGGGTGCTGGAGAGAGGGCACACATAATCTCCTCTCAGTGTCTCACCAGTGGTCTGTGACGGTGCGGTATACAAATGATCTGATGTGTGTAACAAAAAGGAAGGGAAGATTTAACTTTGTGTAAATTTAATTTTTAAATGATTGTCTTAAAGTCTTATTTGAAGAGGTAAGAGAAGTGGATGGGGTATGTCTGCCAGGGAGATGCTTCTTGCTTCCTGATGGAGACAAGCGTCTATTGCCTGGAGTTAGTATAGCACTGTTTCAGTCAGCGGGATACAAAGCCATGTCTCTCCCTAGATAATAACGGGTGGTATGGAGGACCTAAAAGAGCTTTATGATGTGGATGCAAACTTGACATGCAAGAAAGCAGTGAATTTGAACATCTACGTAGACATACCTATTACCAGTCTCTCATCACCAAAACAAAGGTAAGTATTTATACCCCATCCCACTACTATTAGTTCAGTATGTGTGTGAGAGCGAGGGATAGTACGCTTGGAAAGAAGTGGCTCAGAGGGTGCAAGAACTGCATGCACGGAGGTCCGGTGAGATAGGCGTTTACAGGCAGGAATACGAACGTCTGCTTATGCAGGCAAACGTGGTCATGGGTCCTGTCCAAAAGAAGGGAAGTGGCAAGGTAAGGATTTTCTGGGAAGTGCTGAAGGCACACTAGGTGTGCTTCAACAGCTCATCTTGGTGGGGATGGTACCGGTGGTGCTTGCGAGGGACCTACAAGGACTTGTGGCATTTCCCACAATGGAATTAAACCAAATGCTGGTTCATCTGTGCCGGAGAGCTGTAACTCCGGGCAGGTTACGTGAGGGAAGGCAGTCACTGATGTACACATTGTCTCAGGTCGTGGCAAAGATGCAGCCAGGTAGGTGGGAGAAAGAAACCTAAGAGCCGCAGTTCATCTGTGGTTGTACTACTGCACATGGTGATGGAATGAGAGGGAGGGGTTTGTTCCTTCGGTAATGCACCCACACTGATACTTGATGGTACCATCTGCTTCTGAGTCCTCTCCTGGTTATAAAACACAGTTACCGCTACAGTAAATTTAGGAAATGATCTGCAAACACATTTTTTTACACTGTTACATTTGTAATGTAGATAAAAGTGTAGCAAGTGCATGCACGTATACTAAATGAGCAGTGGTGAGTAGATTTTTAAGAGGTTAAATAAATTTTGAGCTAAATACGTTATGCAGTATTTGATCATGTATTTTCTAGTCTTTCTGAATGTCTACTCCTATACCTTGTGATGGCAATGTCATTTCCTGCAAATGCAAAATTTTGTTACAGTTTTCTGCAATCTCTAGGAATGCAAAATGAACTCTAAATAAATGGAAAATTTCTGTTACCTACATAGACCAAAAAGCAGATGTCAGTCTTTAGTTGGTGGAGGTGAACGGCCAAATAAAGTTCAGCCAATTTTATTGGGAAATGAGGAAAATCAAGTAGAACATTTTCCAGCATTAAATTGCCTTGCTTGTCCAGCATGCTACTAGTATTAAAAATATAGATTTGTTACAGACGCCAGCAAAATATTTCATCTTGTAGAGACAAAAGCATTGTGAGGTGAGCTGCAAAATAATTTACATTCTAGTTTCCCAAGGTCTTTCCAAGGTATTTTTTTAAAAATCCAAAAGCAAATAGACTTGTGTTTGTTTTTATGTCAGAAGCAAATACCTGTAATTGGTCAAATAACTTGGAGACAGGTTGCTTTGTGGAAAGGGGTTTTCATGAGACTCTTAACAATGAGTACTTCTAGTAACTCATGAGTGTCAGCTTCAGGCGTTGGTGTGGTTTTGGTTGAGCCTTCTTGCTCAAGCGGAGGTGTGTGCAAGACCTTCTGATAACTGTTTCAGCACAGCTGAGCAATCTTGTGAATTCGCTGAAAAGGCGTAAATGTTCTTCTGGATTAAAAAAAATAAATCAGTTATACAACTTCAGAATAAATTGAGGTGAAATTAGGCGGTTTGTATCTTTTCATCTAGTGATTTCCATTTCCCTGCAAGTTTGAATTTTTATGTACTGTTAGCATGAAACCTCTCGCTTCAGTGAAACACAATTTCAGCATTTTCATTTCACTAGTTTAATTTTGTGATATTTTGGTACCAGTCTGACATTACACAGCATCCACTCGGAAGTGTTGGTGTTTTGGAAATGGAAGCCCCATTTCTAGCCCTGTCAAAATCCAGGGCTTTTTAAGATCCCTTGGTGTGTTCCTATGAGATTCAGCTCTTAATGCTTACCTGTGAGACATCTAAGCCATGATGGTGTCTGTAAAGTTTGTAAAGAATTTCTAATAGGAAGAAAAATAACATTTTAAAATTTTTTTTTTACTGCTTATTCAGTAGTAATCGTTACTGAAGCTCTGTTTTCTAGTCATGTGGAAATTAAGCAAGACCATTAACTTTGCTAGGAAAGGCGGCTGCCTCAGGGATTCTGAGAGGCAATTTCTTGCCATTGCTTAATGCTGGTAGGTTTGAGCATATATCTGTCTAAGAGACTTTTGTTTCAGCTCATATTGGTTATTTAAGAGCATGCAGCCTTTCGAAAACACTCTGTTTTAAGAAGAAAACTAATCCACGTCAGGAAATACAACATTAAAGCTATGTGTACAAGAAACACGAGTCTTTGAGGAAGGATACAGTGAAAACACACCCCACAGCCTTACCTGAGCCATACAGAAATGCAATGTTAGCCTCTTTTCTTGTTCGGCGTGTAGGACACCACCAATATGGAGCACAGAATGTTAATTTGAGACTTGGCTATTTGTACGAATCAGCAGATATATATTTTATTTTAATTTTTCTCAGCTTTAAGTTTGCATCCATTTACCTGTTTTGTTTCTGTTTTTATAGGACTCCTGAGGTCCTGCTGTAATGTGGGTAAAGTTGCTCACTCGAAGAGATAATCTATAGAGATATTTTATTTTACAGTAGCAAAAGTGTTTTTTATTCAAAGGGAATCAACTTGTACTTGATTCCATTCTTATATATGTATTAATTTGGAAAGTTTATCAGTGCACATTTTGCCGTTAGCAATGTACTCAAAACTAAAGGGCCTTAATAAATCCTTATAAACTTGTGTTTATTTATGGATAGACTAGCTCATGTTTGTCTTTTCTCTATCCCATCAATTCTGAAAGCAGTATGACTTTTGAAATGGATTTTAATAGGGAGGAGGGGGCAAAATCTAGTTTCTTTTGGAGATCCCTTGCAAACTTAACTGAAAGCTGCCACAAATAAGATACTAGAAGAGAGAGGTAAGAAGAGACTCTTCCTTCACTCCTTTCCTTTTCACTTTATCCAGAAAAGTGTAGGATGGGCTTTCCAAGGTGCCCTGAGACTTGTGACCATGGGCTTTGGCAGACACTGAGGCTGGAATAGCACTGGCATGGTTTGTCCCCGCTATGGAGTGAAATTGGTGGTGACAGCCTGAAGGGCAGCATTGGGAGCTGGAACTTGTTGTCGGGGCTCGGTAGCTTTGTATCGAACAAGGGAAACAAAAAGAAGGTTGTTTAATTTGCAGGGCATTCAAGTCATCCAGTTGCCCGTGGGAAGGTCATTTTCTTGGAAGGTGCTGAGCAGCAGCAGCAGTCTCAGCAGTGCTGAGGTTGTTCCCCTCTTGAAGGCAGTTAGAGACAGGGGAAGGGAAGTCCCATGCCATAATTCAGATCTGCACGTCTCTTCAGAGGTTTTCCATCACACTTTCTTCTGTGTGCAGAGGACAGTTGGCATTTTTTTGTGTGTATGTGTTTGGGTTTGGGTTTTTTTTGCTAAATAGTCACACCGTTTCAGATACCTGTCTAAAGACCTTGATGTTTACAATTGGTAGTCCCACCATACCCAAAGAGGATTTATTTGTGATGCACCAAGCCAAATCAAATATATGACTGTGGTAAATCACAGGTGGTAATAACCTTATCTCAGATCGGTTAGGCTGTCAGTTGTGAGACCACTGCCCATGCCTTTTTGAGTGAGATGCAGCTCAGGTAGGTCCTATGGCAAATGATGCTTTGGATGCAGGGTAACTATCCCAGCTGCTGTTACACCATGAACAGTTGTGAAGAAGGGGGAGAAAGGCAATGGCAATAAACTTTTCCTAAAATTGAGCCAGATATATGAGGTTAAAATACGTACTCAAGAAGGTTTGTATAAGCTTTGCTGTTGTTGAGCATCGGCTTTTTTGTATTTAAAATAAAAGCTAGTCTTTGAACAGAACTATTTCTTCCCACTAAAAATATCTCATTGTGGGTTTTTTATTTTACCTAATTGAAAAAATCCCAACAAAACCAAAATCCAGAATATTAAGAGCATAATTATGAGAAAAGCATTTTAATGGAAATATTTATTAGAAAAAAATATTGTATTTACCAGTATTTTTTTACATCCTCAACCTTATCTCAGTAGGAGCCGACAGTTCCATTTCACCCAGACTCTTTCTGGCTCAGCCTAAAGCAGAGTTGCTCAAGCTTTTGATTTTTTCCACATGGTGAATGCAGAAACTTTGTCTTCGTCCCATAGAAAAGGTTTTCTAACACTGAATGGAAAGATCTTCTAACACTTTGAATGGATGCTATCCCCAATAAGATAAACCTTCTATCTAAAATATTTTCCAGCTCAGATTTTCCTCTGATGGAAAGATATCAAGTGATTCTTTCCATGCATTTGGGTAATAGGGTGAGAAATAACGTTGCTAGAAACTCTTCAGGATCTCGAAATACAAAGGCGTTATTATTCTTTTTTTTTTTTTTTTAATGTCTTCGGATGAAAAGCGTGGGTCAGAAAGAGTCTGCGAGGTTATATACATCAACACCTCGCTGAGACATCAAGCATGTGGAATTCTATATCACAGTGATTATGCTTTAAAGAATGCCCGAAAGAATTCTCCTCAGCTACCCAAACAAGTGCACGTACATCAGGTAGTCACAGGTCTTCAGAAAACAAACAAAAAAGTCCACCAAAAAACCCCTCCTTGGAGTTGGCCTATTTCCTGTAATTTTCTAACTAGCGTAAAGTAGCCAAAATCTGTGGTCTAGACTGGTTTGTTCTGCAGATTTTTTTTTTTTTCTTGGGGATTTACAAACCACAGAGAGTTGGAATGGATCAGAATAAATATTTGCTCATGCACCTACTGATTAGAGCTTTCAAAGTCCCCAATCTTGTTACAACACACATGTGAGCATTAGCATTCACGTAGGTTAGGTAAATACAAGGGGTTTCCTCTCTACCCGCTACCCCTCTCCTCAATTTCAGTTTAATGGAGACAACACTTTCAATGCGGTGTGTTTTTCTTTTGGTATCCCACAGTGTTTTCTGCCTGGCAGTTCTCTGAGAGACTGTTATTGTACCAGAGAGTGCATTTTTTAGAATCCTTTTTATCCCCCTCCCTTAATATCAAGCATATTATTACTCATCTTGGAGCGCTTCGTCACTGCTGTTTCTGACTTGGAGATTTCTCCAAGTATGATAGCAGCTGCAGCTAATAACATCAATTATACAACATTTAGGTTCCTGTTCTCCTATTTCAACTGGAGGAAGTTCTTTACTAGCACATGCCATATAATTAATTGCCTTTTTTCTGCAAAATTTATATAAAGCTTTAGCCTCGCTGTCTCTATGTGAGTGCGGCAGTAAAAACGTTTACTCACGTGAGCTACAACCCCATTCGTTAGGGTGGTTTAGCGTGCAGGGGTAAAAAGGATTTAGTAAACGTGCATCAAAAAGGATTTTGCTTCTCAGATAGCCCTACTGTCTCTATGTTTGCAAAGAGAGTGCGTCGAGGTGCTCGCCTGATCCAAACTTTCTAATGGTTGATGATCTTATTAAAACACAAACAAAACCCAACCAGGTATGGCTGCTATCCCTGGAGTCTTGCTAACATTGTCAGTTCTGTAGCATTACCATCGTGCAGTAACTTTAAAAAAGCAAAAAAGATTTTAAAATAATTTAAAAAAAAAAACCCGCAATTTTTTTAACCAATGTGCTCACTACTGAGTCATAAACTAAAATCTGGGTCTGGGTAATTCAGCTGTTGACAACATTAAAAACACTGCAGGCATGACAAAAGACAAAAGATGTATTTTAAGACCAAAATTTTAAATCATTGGTGGGTATTTATTTAAATCGATCTCTCTATATATAGTTATCTTTACTAAAAGTTGGAAGAGTCTTGATGTTTTTCTCCAAGGATGGCATGTGACCAGTCAAGGCAAGAGAGGAGGGCATTACTAAGAAGGAGCGGAAAAATAAAATCAGTGATGACAAGGCTGGATTGGGTGGGGCAGAGAAATGCTGGGATAGCCAAACAGCCGGGACGTGAATCGCAAAGAGCAAAGATATAGAAGCCAAATGTCTAAAAATTAATTTGTGGGCAAGTGGCTCTGCTGAGAATTTTAACACCTTCTCTTTTGTTCATTTCAAATTATGTCTCCAGGAACCTGATAATTTAAGGAAAAAGGTCAAGATAAACTGAAAGCCAGAAATACCTACATATGGGGTTGGTTTTCAAACCAGTGAGGTTTATTAATTTCCTATTTGTTAACCTGATCACTTTTGGAGTCAGTTTATGTGCTGTTACTTTAACACTATTTGTACGTAACTTTGATTTTTTAAATGCCTAGAGCCCAAGGGTTGCTTCATGTATTTGGTGAAAGTGAGAGGGGGGAAAAAAAAGAAGGGAGGAAAAAAAAAAAAAGTAGAACTTGGCAGAGGCTGTCCCTTTTCCTGCTGGATGTTTTTCAGGTGAACTACCCAGCTATGCTACTGTATTAAAGTCAGGCCAACTATGTGGAACTAAACATTATTCCACAAATCCTGTTTTAATACTTCTTTTAATGGTGTTTTTCCTCAAGTCTTACTTTTTCCCTAGGATTTCCCACCCCAACTGGGACTCTCCCATCTTTCCCAAAGCATTGCATCTCCCTGGCTTTTGACCGGGCTGGGCACCGTGCTCTGTGGCCGGGAAGAGGAGCCGTGTCCCCCGCGGGCCTGGCGCGGGGCTGCAGCTGCCGATGGCTTTATCAGATGGACAGAGACATTCCAAGTATGCTTCTGGTCACTGGGGGATATGGGAGTATAAAAAATAATGAAAAAGGAAGCCTTAGAGAAAAGCTATTAGGCAAACTGGGGCTTTTTGTCAAGTTTGGTGGGTTTTTTTTCTTTTTTTTTTTTAAAGGGTGAAATTCTTTACTCCTATACAGATCGTTAAAGCTGTGTGACATAATTTTCTTTTCTTTTTAAAGCCATGTCTCGAGAAGCTGAAAGGCTGCAGGTTAGGTAGAACTGTTAATGACCATTTTGTGACCTCTGCTCCAACCGCCCACAGCGGCTGCAAATTTTTAAATGTCTGACGGCTGCTTGGCTCTCCGCAGCGTCGTTGTAGTGGTCAACAGCAGATGAGATTTCAGAGGTAAAAAAGTCACCTCCCAAATCGCACCCTGCTGGCGTGGCAAGTGGAGAGATTAAAAAATGGGATTTGGGTGGTTTGGTAGGGCAGGAGATCTCCGTTTTTATGGCCGAGGCACGCCAGAAGCTCCCTCTGGTTGATTCCAGCTTCATCCCTCCTGTGGGTTGCATGGAGGTCGAACATGCCCAGAGCTCGTCTTGTCTAAACCAAGGTCCACGTGGTGCTGGGCTTACACCGTGGTGCTTACGAGAAGAAGGCTCCGGGGACATATTGGGTAGGCTTGCCCCCTTCTTCTGCTTTTCCACAGGTGTCTGCTCCTGACGGGTGTGAGACAGGTGGTAGGGAGCTTCAGTTGGAGCAGGCATGGCTGGTCCCACGTAACGTGGCTGTCATGGAGGAGTGTGAGCTTGGGGCTGTGCAGGGCATGGATCTGCCTCAGGGGGAAGTGTGCATGGTGGGGACAAAATGTGACATAGGGCAAGTGCGGGGAGAGTGCTTTCCAAGACGTTATTGCCTCGGAAAGAGGGACAGATACCTCACGTTGCTGTAATTGCTGTAAAATATTCTGGGATTTCTGTCTCTTGTTAAATTTCCTTCAGTTTTTGTGGTCACAGCTCTTCAGCACTTCCCAGATGTGTTAGGGTTGCGCAGTGAGAGCCCTAAGGGGCTTCATGGCCCATCTGCCTCGGCTAGAGAAGGCTATGGAAGTGGTGAGACTTTCCTTTTCCTTCTTCCATCCCTCTTCGCTCTGTAGTTGCGTTGAACGTTGGGAATTTGTGGCATCTCCAGACCATGATTTTACTCTTTTTATCCCTGCTGTCACTTTCTGTCCTCCTTAGGTGCAGGGCTTCCTCCTTTCTCACGTCTTCCTTTTTCTCTGGCTGATACCAAGTCTGGTGTCCTTCGTGCTCTCTCGTGTCTGCGTTAAAGGGGGTTCCCCAAAGCCATGTTCAGTGGTTCTTTGGCTGGCTGCTGCTTAATGCAGTCATTTGAAATTGGAGCCCTGTGTAAAAATACAAACCACTAAATGCTAAGCTGTGCAACAATGTCCACGGGAGTCACAAGATGCTGCCATTACAGCGTGGCGGTGTAGGCTTCAGGACAGCATGACAAGCTCTGAAGCGTAGCTGGTTTTTTCTGTGTATCGGTGTCTTGAGTGCTGGATTAAACCTTGTCAATAATTTATAAAACCTTAGGCGCTCTGGGCAGTGTTTTTACAAGGAGTGATTGCATCGTGTTCAGGAAATATCTTTCTCAGCTAGACTATTAAATGAAAAGCTGAAACCTGCCTGTGATGCTGAGGGATGAGTGTTCAACAAAATGAAAGTGTAGAGCTTCACTTGCAAACATTTTCACGTTGCCTGCCTTCCTACTTGCTGCTGGTTGATTCACAGTCTTACTGATAAACATTAAAACCTCCTCTGTGAAAAAAACAGAGAGGGAAATTCCCATAAAATTAAAAAAAAACTTTCCCACTTTGCACAACCTCGGTTTTGAAATTTAGCTCAAACGTGCAAGTAAATTGGTCTGGACTGCCTTAAATTCCTGTGGAAGGGTGGATAATTTTGAGGGACGATGCAAGATAAGCCAGGCAACTGCTACTCCATTTAAAAAAAATCCTGAAAATGTTTCCAGATCCAGTTGGTGCTCCTGGGGCAGCTGTGCGCTTCCACGGAGCTGCATGCCGACGGCCATGCCAGCAGGAAATGCGGCGTGACCCATGGCGAGCCTGGAGGGTGGGAAACGCCGTCAGCAGAAGATTGCCACGGGTGGTTCGAAGTTCCCGGGCAGTTACAGTGTGGGCATGGACGCAGGAGCAGACAAAACCCAAGGGAGCAAACAGGAGCGGTAGGAGCATCCTCTTCCCTCCATGTGCGCAGCTGCTCAGCGCTTCCTATCGTGTGTCCCCGCCACCGGGCTGACGGCATCGCCTTCTTCCCCGAACACTGCGTCTGCCTGCATGAAACCTGGCTGTGAAGTAGAAATGGTTTTTGGAAAGCATAATATTATTTTAATCATAAATTATTTGGAAATTCGATATAGACATAGCTTCAGATCACTTCTTCCAGAGGGGTGTTTTTGCAGTCAGGGTCTTTATCAACTTCTCAGTGGGAACCGCATTAATATTGCCACAAAAATGCAAACAGTAGTGCCTTTGATAAAGCAATTTGGCATCTTTTAAGCAGAAAGATGTTTTGTTTTCCTAAGATACAACGCTGTTTTCAGTGCAGGGACCCGCCATATGTGCCAGCATATGGAAAGAAAATACCAATTTTGTTAACATTTGTGTTTGGAAGCCGTGGAGGGGGGACGTAGAAGGCGGCTGCCTTTGCAGTCGCAAAGTGATCTCTGTTATTGCTAGGGGGACAGCGCAGGAAGCCCAAAAGTGAGTGCTGGTGGTGGAGGTGCTGGTGGCCTGCAGTCAGCTTCCCGGGCCTAGCTCCCCCCCAGAGTGCTCTGCCAAGGGCTGTCCTCCTCCTCCTCCTCTTCCTCCTCCTCCTCCTCTCCTTCGCTTTAGCTCTTCCCATCACGTGCCAGAGCGAGGCTGGTCCCCGCTGCCGCCTGCCTCCCAGCGTAGAGTGGAAAAACCTTACTGGCCATACAGTAGGCATCGTTGTGGATACTGTGAAAATGCCTTTTAATACTTGCTGGTGTCCCGTGGGTATTATATATTTGGTTAGTGCATTATTTTGATTTTTAGACTGTCTTTGGTTCAAGAATCCTGAAAGGAAGCTGTTGTGCAACTGTTTTAATCTGATTTTACGAGCCAATTCCAGCTTTATTCCCAGCACAAAGAAACAAAGAAGAGCTCAGTTGTATTTTTTCATCCACAAGTAAAGGGCCCTCCTCCTTTGAAGATCTTCTGTAGAGTGTTATGTTTAGAGAGTGATTTGCTATTGTTTAAATTTAATCTCTATAATTACATTGGGATTGGATTAATGATGGGTTATTTTTCTGAGTCATTCTTTTCTGGCACTCACAGCTTTTGAGCATAAAGCCAGGTCTTCATTGGATGTAAACTGGCACCGCTCCACTGAACTTAGTGGAATAAATCCACTTTATATTGTGCCGGCCCAGATGTGATATTATAGCTGTTTCGAAGAAAGCACCCTTTCGGAATTTGTTGATGTTGAATCTTCTTCTTATTTTTAAGCTGTCTAGGCATTAACTTCCAATTACGTTACATTTAAGGTAGGAGAGTTAGCTGTTGTCTCTATATCACCCCAGCTGGACCCAGAGGGATCAACAAAAATGCGCAATGCCAGATTTAACCATAAGTATCTTGATTTTTTTTTTTCTGTTTAAAAACTGCTTTTTATCACCAAGATTGCAAGTGGGAAAAGTTCGTTACTGATTACTGGTGAGCTTTTACATGCTTCTACCTATGAGAACAAACCATGGTCTGTTTGTTGGGGATGCTGTACTGCAGATTCAGGGGACATGTCTGGGAGGCAGAGGGACTGCTCCTTTTTTGAAATTAATTCTTTTTGCTCATTCTGCTTTTCAGAAGAGGACAAGGGGGGAGGGAGGGACCTGGGGAGACCTGACACGTCGGAGAGTGGCAGCAAGGGCAGTAGGGAACGTGCTTGATGTAGGGGACAGATCAGTCACCACGACTGGGGTGACAGAAAGAAGCAATCTATTCTTAGACACCGTGAGGGCTGCGTGGAGTTGCTGCGGTTGTGGAAGGTATTTTAAGTTGCTGGGCTAAGAGCAAGGTGGGAAGAAAGGACCTCCCCCACCCTTGCGCATGTTGGGCAGGGGAGGATCTGCTTTCAGACCTTTTGTTTTAATGTCTCACCTGAGTTTCTTCTGTTTTAAAGAATTTTCTTGCTCGCCATTTGTGAAATGGCGTGCTAATAAATCTTAGTTTGGAGAATGGGAAGGTTTTGCTTTCTTTTGGGTCCTTACTGTAAAGACAAAGTGACCAGTGCTATCTCTAAGCAGCAGTGGATTTAGGGTGTCACTGCAGTGGGTTAGACCACGCGTCTCTGTAGCCTGGCAGCGGCAGGTACTGTCTGTAAGTGTGAAAACCAGACAGCAGCGATCCTTTCCCTGATGCATCCTCACTTCTTCCAGGAGCCATCTGGTTTTGCTGTGGGCCTGCTGTTCCACCTGCGGGTCCACTCAGTGTTAACTTCTATTTCCTTGTTAACCAGCAGAAAGTAGGTGTGAAGCCTTTTAGTTTTCTGTTCTTCCCATTTTAAGACATTGAACTGGTACTTTGTATGCTTTGCTCTTTTTTTACACAGTATTTAGGAAGTACTGCTTATTTTAGTAATAAAGCTCAGCTTTAATCTTTAATAGTAACATTGCTTCTACAGTTGTGATTGTCTGTCAGTGAGGCGGGACTGTTTGGGAGACTTGGTGTCTTTTTTTAGATTGACTTTGTAGATTTGGAGAATATGGACAAGCCTTCAGGCATGTCCTGGGCATCTTTTCAGAGTAAAAAGGATGTGCTGCAGGTCCCATCCATGTAGATCCCTGCGTCTGTCTAGGTAAGTACTTTTTGCGAAATAGGATGCAAATTTTAAGACTGAAATGAAGACCGAGTCTTGCACTGTAGTTGGACATCCCTCAGCTTGGCTGCACGAAAGGCTTGCATGTCTGAAAGCTTGTCTTCTGTCCTCCCCACCGTGTATCAGTTTGTCTTCTAAAAGTGCTATAACTTCTATCTTAATCCTGCCCTATACTTTGATTCTTACTGCCTTTTGCTTCATTTTACAGCAACTGTGACCAAAGTAGAGGGTTTTTTTTGGTTAAGCTTATATAAATTTCGTCCTGTGCAAACTATTGACAGCTATTACTGAAGAAATTCTGGTGACGCAGCTGTAGGGTTGCAGCAGTAGATCAGTCATATGTGTCATATCTGTACGTGGTCCTTTTATTAGAGGGGACTGTTGGAGCTGTGGTAATGCTTAAAGTATTTAAGGCCTAATCCACTGCTTCATTGCTCCAGATGTGATAAATTCTGTTGACTTAATGCAGAAATTGGTGATGTAAAACGAAGAAATTGCCTCTGCGCTTATTATGTAGCTATGGTGGTGAATCTCCTGTTAACAACTCCAGTTTTCAGAGGCTTTCTCATTTTATTAGGGAGGGGGCCATGTATGAAGGCTGAGAAGAAATAAGTAGGAATGGCTTATAGTTGTACTCAGACTGAATTCATGAACACTTGTGCAAAACTCACTTTGCATAATCAGGCTATGAATACTGGTTGCTTTTGTTGGAGTGTGGTTGCAGTGGTCCTGCAAAACCGAGTCACTGTTGAAGATCTTGGAGTGCAAAAGATTGTTCAGAGGTTTCAGCCTTGCTGGGGACAGAACGTCCCATCCCAATTGTATCGCATTCATCTGTGACCTCACTCCTTCTCTGCCCCCTCCAAGGAGCCAGGTTTCTGTGGAAATTATAATTATTTATATAGGCAATTTATTTTAAAAAAAATACTTTTGGAGCTCTAGATTATGAGTATATATGTTAGTATTTTTGGTTTTAGCTCCTAGAATATGAGCTGGAGACTTTCTGAAGCCACCATTGAGATTCTCATTTGAGTACCTGACCTAACTCTTTTCTCAACAGCTGAGAACTGGAGAAAACCACCAAATATCCTGACACTTGGTGCTACTGTTCTGAGTGAAAATTGTGTTTACTTGGGAAAGACTGTTGTCCTGTTATTTCTGCATACCAGTTACTTTAGATCCAAAAAGAAAATTCCTACGCACGAGGAGAGTTTATTTCCATGACTGTCATTAGGGTTACGTTTCCTTTGGCCCAAGGTGTATGGGACGCACTCAAATGGAAGTAGAATGGTATGGTTACCAAAATAGATGCGTTGTGTTAATTTCTTAATTAATTTTTTTTTTTTTTAGTGCAGTACTTTTAAAGTAACAAGTATTGTAAACAATATGCTATTTTTAAACCAAGGACATTTTGTGCTGAAATTGGCTATTGCAACACTGGGATAGAATTAGAATACACAAAATTCAAAACCACAGTAACCCTAATTTTACCATTCTTGCCTTTTTAACTGCTCAACAATAGTGTTGTGTTTGTATAGCATTTTAAAATATTTGTTAAGGGGAATGTAAAGAGCTACTGGCAGGCTTCTCTGTTAACTGTTTGTGTGTGCTCAGCTGCTCTGCTCAGAAATGAGCTGTAGTGAAAACTCAGGGGCGAGTACTCGTGGTGTCCACAGCTCAGACTCTCCTTTGTGTTGCAAGCCAAGGAGCAGCCGAAGCCCCAGCCAGGATGGGGGCAGAGACCTGCATGGTGGAGCAGACAGTCCCTTTGGCTCAGAGGATGTGCACCCATCATGGGCTAAAACCTCTCTTTGCCATCTCCTTTCCCAACTCGTCCTGGTACGTGCATGCCTGGATCTGAGGCTTCCAAGGAGGTGCTCCAGCAAATGAGTACTAAGGTTCAGTATAATATAGGCTGACCATGAGGGTGAATTTTCTGTGGCTATAGTTCTTGTCACGGCCCTACGATCCGTGGTTTTGCCTGGCTTGGTCCTGACATTCCGACCAGCACTGGGTAGAGGTTATGGGAGGCCACCACCACCACCACTCAGGGCTGCTGGCTTTCAACCTGCCCTAGCTGTGGGCTGCCTGGTTTTCCCTGCAAGGGTTTTGCACAGTTGGGACGTGCACGTGTCCATCTTCGGATGGAAATTAGCTTTGGATTTCACATGTCACCGATCAGACCGACCTGAACGAATTCATGTGGGAAAAAAAAAAAATAATTGGAAAGCAGCTTGAGAAATTATTTCTCCTTTTTGCTGTTGCCTTGCATTTTGGCCTGTGCTGTCTGCATTTTGAATACAAGGTCATCTGATGCGTTGTAACGCGATAGCAATACAGACTGGGTAATCCTGGGAACCATCAGCTCAGATCTTGCCTGTCCAAATTTTACTGTTCTAAAACTTGACTTCTTTGTTAAAAATGAACAGTTTCCAAGGGGTAGAAAGCCCCCAGAGAAGAACTGTTGGCATTTTATATTTTTAAGCTGTCTTGCTGAATGAAAACAGTTGATTATTAACTTGATGGGGTGACAATGAGTATATAGAACTTAAATATCTCACCACTCCCACAAAGAAAAAAAACCCACCCTCCATTGTATCATGGGAAGATACATAGCCAGAAAAACTTTCCAACTCGTTAAACTTTTATACTTGCTTCATACAAGCTTAATGTAGGCTTTTTTCCATCTGTGATGTTGTAAGGAGGCTTCTGAACACAGCTGAGGAAGACACCATAATTTACCAGTATTCCTTTCTGAACATGCCTTTCTTACAACAGCAAAAGCTTGAATTACTTAATCCGAAGGATTAAAAAAAGGTTTCCTTGTTTGTGTGTTCAGGTTGTTTATTCTGCCAAGCCTGATAATGAAATCAGTCTGCATGTTTCCCCTGTAATCAGTTTAGTCAGCTTCTGTGATTGTCTGAGCTATTTGGACAAGGATGGGGATAAAGGAAGAAAGTTTTAAAAAACAGGAAAATACTATTGTAAACATATCGGGCAAGTTATAAACTGGGAAAGGGTACTTGGAGTCAAGTGTCATACCTGCAGCTACTTTTGATGCTCTGTGGTAGATGTTTTGGTGGATTTTTCTTCTTATTGTTGTTCGTGTTTGACTTTTTAGAAGAGGGGTATGGGAAAACACTGATTTAAAGGACTAGAGTCTGGCTATATCGCTTTTAAACAGCATATTTGGTAGTGGAGGTGAGTGGAGGTCAGGCCACCACTGTTGACTTGAGGTCGGAAAGGACCAGGACCTTTGGGCTCGTTTTGAGCCCTGTGCCAGGCGAGACGTCTCCACGCTCTCCCTTGTGCACTTGGAGGCCATATCGCATCTTGACACGGGGCTATAGCTGGCAGGAAGTGTCAAATATTCCCTTTGCTATTTTTCTCTGGTGTAATTTTAGTTTTCCAGCACCCTGCTGCTCATCCTGGTTGTGCCCTTCCCCTTGCTCTTCCTGATTCTCCTTTATCATCCTCAGCCATGAACCCAGGGAAAAGGAGCCTCATCGCATCTCGCCCGCAGGTCAGCTCGTCCCCGCGACGGCACAGGAAGGGACGTGGGTTTCAGCTCCTCGCTGCACCCGCGAGCAAGGACTTTGCAAGTTCTAAATTGAGAATCGTTGCTTCATATGCATGTCTCTCCAAACCCGTGGATTTAGACATTCGCTCACCATTAATTGCATCCTCTTGCCTTGTAGCAGCAACTAAAAAGGCCAAGTTGGGTACGTTGTCCTGCTGCAAGCAGCCAAACGCAGCTTGTTGTTGGTTGGATGCCTGTGAGTTTCTGAAAGTCCATGGCCGATGGGTTTTGGGAAGTGCATCCTGCGGCACTCACCTCGGGGTGGGGAGTAACCAGGCAGCTCAGGCCCCTTCTTGAAGGGCATACACACGAGTGACACCAACCAGTCCAGCATTGCCAGAGTCATTCCCAATTAAAAGCAGGGCTGGATGCTTCAAAGGGAAGCCCAGATCACCAGTTATAGATGGCCAGCGAGGTAATTCTGAGGTGGCAGTGGAAGTGACTGGTACCATCGTCTGCCTCTGATGGAGATGCTGGGCGTCACCGCCTCATTTTTGGAAGCCGTAGGGTCTGGTCACCCACATTTGTCAGTCGTTTGACATCTAAACTGCTCAGACAGTTGCAATGCGAGACTACCAAAATTGGCAGCAGTGTCTGACTCTTGTGAGTTTGCCTGTTCACCCCGTGGCAGCTCTTAGCGCAGCATCCCCAAGTGCGGTGTCCCACAAAATGCTCAGCAGCAGTCATGCGGAGGTGAAAAGATTTCCAGGCGAGCTTCAAAGAGAAGGATGTGACTAACTGTCTCACAGGGAGCCAGGACGCGGACCCAGCCAGATGAGGCAGCTCACATGAAAGGGCTGCCAAAGGAAAGGGAGAGGACACAGATGAAACTGGGACTAGGGGATGAGGAGGGATAAGCAGTCGGAAAAGGTAGAGGGGAAAATCTCCGTGGGCTGTTTCCAGTGGCCAGGAGACGTATCTGCTGTCCGGGGAGGTAACCTGTGGGTAAAGCAACGAACCTCAAGTGTGTTGGCTGTCGTTCCTGGCTCCACCGTGAGCCTCCACTGCCTGTCCTTGGACAAGTCACTCTCCCAGTGACTCAGTATCCCAGCTGTAAAACAGGGATGCTGCTTACCTCATGGGATGTTGTGAGGGTAGTCTCGTGGATGCCTTTGCAGTTTCATGTATTAAGGGGGGGGCAACAACAAAAAATGAGCACAAAGACAAATGTGAAAAGGGATCTGTACTTCACTCGCTGCCTTCTCTGAATGTAATCATGTCCCTAATGATAATATAATGGTGATTTATTAATCATTGACATATACTGCTTCAGTTGCACTGGTGGGAACAGTTTTTGCTTTTATTTTTTTTCCCCTCAGGGCTTTAAAGATGTAATTATGTATGTTTATATAATATGTTAATGTTTTAAGCTATTTCTAATAGAAAATTAGAAGAAATAACGAACAATAAATCAAAGTCAGACTAAACCAATATGTAATCAAGTAATACAAGAGTGGGACTAGAAATGGAGTTTGCAAAGGGAGCCTCAAACAGAGAAAATGCAAATCCTGAGGCTTGAAGAAGGAGAGGTTCTGGTTTGCATCTGTCTTAAACTCTATACCCGACAGCATACCTGAGGAGGGCTAAGGCCAGAATGCAAAAGGGGTCCCTTCTTCTCAGCTCTCATTCTCAAATAAGCTTCTGGAAAAGGAAGGGGAGTTCTGGTTAATTTTAACCCGTGAAATAAATGTCATGTTAAGCTTATTCTGCTCACAAGGCAGTTCAATGGCTAACGCACAAACCTGGGAGCTAGAAACCAGCATTTTTAAGGACAGTTAGGGAACTGGTTGAACACTTAACTTCTGTCTGTGCCTTTATGTGCTAAAGCAAAATGGAGCTAATTGTCTCCTCTGTTGGAAGAGGGGTATGAGGCTTAAGGAAATGCTATAAAGAACATGGAGATTCACGGGTGGAAAATGCTGGGGGCGGTCACATCTTCAGAGTTTTACACAGGAGCAAAATGCACAGTCGTATTTCACTTGTCAAAGCTGGCTTTTCTTTAAAAAAATAGGAAATGTCAAAGGCTTTGGCTAGAGAAGGCGAACATTCATCTTTTCTGACTACTATATTTGAAAGGCTTTAGTTGCATAAGCTTTCCTGGCACTTGCCAAGGCTATAAATAAAATCCTTGTTTTTTCTGAAGGAACAGGTGGCAGCATGTGGAAACCTTTTGTTAAATTTTAGTCACAGTTCCTTTTTTCCTTTTCTTTCCTTTTCCCACCTGCAGTTGAGTATGACAAGGAGTTCACGCCTCACCAGCGGCACCACAAGGAGTTCAAATTTAATTTGTCTCAGATTCCTGAGGGCGAGGCCGTCACAGCCGCTGAATTTCGGATCTACAAGGACTGTGTTGTGGGGAGCTTTAAAAACCAAACCTTCCTTATCAGCATCTACCAAGTGCTGCAGGAACATCAGAACAGGTACGCAAGAAGGGACTTGCTCTGTGTCACTAGCCGCTGTCCTGGGGAAGGCTGAGCTTGTGCATTTACGTTGGGATGACTGCTAAGTAAATCACAGAATGGCAGGGGTTGGAAGGGATTTCTGGAGATCGTCTAGTCCAATCTCTGCTAAAGCAAGATCACCTGGAGCAGGTTGCACAGGTTGGCGTCCAGGCGGGCTTTGAGTATGTCCAGAGAACGAGACTCCATGACCTCTCTGGGCAGCCTGTTCCAGTGTTCGGTCACCCTCAAAGCGAAGAAATTTTTCCTCATGTTGAGATGGAACTTCTGTGTTCCAGTTTGTGCCTGTTGCTCCTTGTCCTGTCGTTGGGCACCACTGAAGAGAGTCTGGCCCCATCCTCTTGACACCCACC
The DNA here is from genome assembly GCF_011004875.1 of Balearica regulorum gibbericeps. NCBI lineage: Eukaryota > Metazoa > Chordata > Aves > Gruiformes > Gruidae > Balearica > Balearica regulorum. The sequence continues at coordinate 95,942,264 of NC_046185.1, forward strand.
CTTTAGGTATTTATAAGCGTTGATAAGATCTCTTCTCAGTCTTCTCTTTTCCAGGCTAAACAGACCCAGCTCTCTCAGCCTTTCCTCATAAGAGAGATGCTCCAGTTCCCTAATCATCCTTGTAGCCCTCCATTGGACTCTTTCCAGTAGTTCCCTCTCTTTCTTGAACTGGGGAGCCCAGAACTGGACACAGAACTCCAGATGTGGCCTCATCAGGGCAGAGTAGAGGGGGATAGCCTCCCTCAACCTGCTGGCCACGCTCTTCTTAATGCACGCCAGGATACCATTGGCCTTTGCCAAAAGGGCACGTTGCCGGCTCATGGTTAACTTGTTGTCCACCAGGACTCCCAGGTCCTTCTCTGCAGAGCTGCTTCCCAGCAGGTCAGCCCCTAACCTGTACTGGTGCCTGGGGTTATTTCTCCCTAGGTGCAGGACCCTACACTTGTCGAATTTCATTTGCTTCCTCTCCACCCAGCTCTCCAGCCTGTCCAGATTTCACCGAATGGCAGCGCAGCCTTCTGCTGTGTCGGCCGCTCCTCCCAGTTTTGTATCATCAGCAAACTTGCTGAGGGTGCACTCTGTCACCTTGTCCAGGTCATTGATGAATGTGTTGAACAAGACCAGACCCAGTACTGACCCCTGGGGCACACTGCCAGCTACAAGCCTCCAGCTAGACTCTGCACCGCTTATCACAACCCTCTGAGCTCTGCCATTCAGCCAGTTCTCAGTCTACCTCACTGTCCGCTCATCTAACCCACTCTTCATAAGCTTACCTATAAGGATGTTATGAGAGATGGTGTCAAAAGCCTTGCTGAAGTCAGGGTAGACAACATCCACTGCTCTCGCCTCATCTACCCAGCCAGTCATGCCATCATAGAAGGCAATCATCAGATTGGTCAAACATGATTTCCATTTGGTGAATCCAGGCCAAACACTCCTGATAACCTTCTTTTCCTCCACATGCTTAGAGATGACATCCAGAATGAGCTGTTCCATCACCTTTCCAGGGATGGAGGTGAGGCTGACTGGCCTGTAGTTTCCTGGGTCCTCCTTGCCCTTTTTGAAGTCTGGAGTGGGATTGGCTTTCCTCCAGTCCTCAAGCACCTCTCCTGTTCTCCATGACCTTTCAAAGATGATGGAGAGTGGCTTAGTGATAACATCTGCCAGCTCCCTAATACTGGGTTTGTTCATATTGATGGGGTTATGTTACTGCCTGATCTTTTCCTTGTCAGAAATGGGCATGGTAGAGTGTAAAATGGACTTCAGCCAAAGAAAGTCCACAGTACCGCAGCTCAGGGTGTCACTCAGCTGCAACCTTCTTCTTCTGTTTCAGTAGAGCAAGAATCTGATGTGAGGCAGTAGATTTTTAAACCAAAGTTGTTACATGCTGGCATTGCTCTTGTGTACTGAAAGACACGTATCCCTTTCAACTTAATACTACCAGCATAAAAAGCATAGCCTGTTTGAAAAATACTGGTAATTAGTGCAGACTTGACCTGCTCTCAACTGGACTTACATTAAAATAAATAAAGCAGAAGAAAATTCAGCATGCTGACCACAGGTACAAAATCACTCTTGGGCTTTCAGTGGCAATGAGAGAGGCAGGGTAGAAACTGTGACGCAAAAATCAAAACAAGTGTAAATTGAGTGATTAATTTAAAAAGGGTAGTGTTTCAGATGGGGGGATCATGTAAGGCTAAAAGATGGAAATACATGGTCAATTAAATGTCAGAGTAATGCTGTGGTACAAAAGTGTTTCATTACTTCTACTGAAATGTGTCAGGACTGGTAACTGTTCCTCTGCTGCAGGCAGAGAAAAAGAAATCAGAAACAGCAGTGTTTAAAAATGCTCCATTTCTTTTCTCTGTGAAGGTTTCGTGGGTGTTTTCCTTTCTGGTCCTTCTTTCTCCAGCCTTTTCATTGATACCATTTGGAGGGATCTGCCTTTGATTTGCTGTCGTGAGGGCAACATCAAATAGCTAATGGTTGTTCTGTGGGGAGTGTGGCCTCTGGGGAAATGGAGAGAAATACTGGGGTATATAGGCAACGGGGAAGAAAGTATTAGTTTTAGAAGATCAGTGTTTCCTTTGTGCTTGAAGTTGGTTGCTGGAGTGCCTCCTGGGGTAACGTGCTTGCTGGTTAGCATGTCACGTCAATGCCCACTTGAGGAGTTGATGGAAGTCCAGATGGTCATGCAGATTTCATAGATGTTAGCTGTATTGTTCATTTATAGCCGCATTGAATAAAAATGGTGAGTGTTGGTCTGGTTTAGATTTCACAATTAGAGATCCCACCTCTGGAGCTGGAGTAAAAGCTCTGCCAAGTGTCTATGGAAGCAATCAATACACTGCTCTGTGATGGTCACCAAAACAGGGCGCAGAGTAGCAGAACTGTCAACTTATATAACATTTTTTCAGAGTAAACTGAGCACCAAGTAAAGCATTGAGGGAAAGAGAATAAAGTACAGGATACAGCCCCTTACATACCCTGTTCCCAACAGATTTTCAGACTCTTCTGAAAGCGGCTGTGTACAGCAGTGATGCTGGTGTCTCCTATCTTTATTCAAATACCATGCCAGCAACATGCCAAAATCAGATCACATTGTAAAGCTGTGACGCATGTCCTTTGGCACTGGGCGCTTCAGTGCCTGCATGTGCCGGGCAGCGCCGGGTGCTAGAGACCTCCTTTCGGACGGAGCAGAGGCAGCAGCTCGGATGGCGATCACCAGGGTGGTCTCTCTCCAAAGCTAGTAAGTATTTTGGGTCTCTCAGTTCCCTTCCATCACCGCTGCCGGCAGCTGTGTCGAGGGGATCCCGCTGTTGGGACTGGGAATCGTAAAGTGGCTTCCTCTAGGTCCAGACTGCCAGCAATTCGCCGTCCCTCCTGACATGGGCTAGGCGTGAACTGCTGACCCAGGGATGAGTGTCTGTAGTTCATTACTAACCTCTGACTCATCCAGTCCCTCAAGGCTCCCTTTTTGTTTCTTTTTCTTCTTTATTTATTTATTTTTGCTGATGGGAAGGGGCTGGGGAGACATTTGGCTAGAGAAACTTGTGCCTCGGATGAGTCTGTGGGACTTGTCACATCGTCTGCACAGAGGTGGGCAAAACGTGGCTTGCAGGTTCTTGCGGTTGTAAAAAGGACGTGCGCTTTTCCACCCTTTTCGCTTTCAGCTTAAAGGACTCTTTCATGTCCATGTAAAATATAAAAGCACATCATATGAAAATGTGTGAGCTTGTGTATAATTACATATACATGTATGTAGTCTCTGTATGTATCTGTATATAAAAGTGTCTGTATATTACTTGTCATCTATATTAATTGTCCTGTCTACATTAAAAATATGCAGATGTTAAAAGACAGTTAAAATAAGACATTAGAAGTGGCTTACCACTCTTTAGCGTTACCTTCAGTTGAAGTTCTGACTTCATAGGCTGCTGCTGCTGTAGATTCAAACGTGCAGACGTGTTGATGACCTGGGTGGACTTTGGCCTGTACGCATTCTTGAAAACAAATACTAAAAAGTCATATTTAGCTGTTCACTAATATCTCTGCATGGAGGAGAAAAATGCCTCAGATTCTTCTGGTATGCGTTAAGGAGCTGTATTCTTTGAGTGGTTTGGGGTTTTGATCATCAGTTCACTTACTTGCTTTTACTGGGGGAAAAAAAATATCTAAAGTGCTTTTTTCATCGTCTTTTGTCACAGTGGATTAATTTGGAACACAATGTTTTCTTTTTCTGTTGAGAACACTAGAAGGTTAAATTACAAAAAAATAACCACACTATTTTTTTTGAAGGAACTTGCTAAATATTTGTAAGGCTTCTGTTGCATTTTAGCAGGCATCTTATGAGCCAGAAAATAACAGCTGCCTTTGACTTAAAAAAAAAAAAAACAAACCCTAAAAAAAGTTGTGTCACACTTCCTTTGGACTAATGGTTTGAATAACAGCCTGATATTTCCTGATATTTGATGACATTTTATTGCATAAGGAAGAGTCTCTACAGATCTTGAAGTCTAGCTGATGAACTAGCAGGTGAAATGGGAGGAACTGAAGCAGCACCTTTTTTCATCTTGTTCTGCTGACAATTAGTTCTTCTTGTCAGGAAAATTCATCTCTGAAGGCCACAGAAAGTGCCTGCTCAGTCAACATTGGCAGTCTTCAGAGGAAGTTCAAAGTTAATGTTGGCTTTTACAGGGTTAACAATTGTCTGTGGTGATTATTGATAGCTAAAAAAATACTTCGGGGCACAAATAATTATTGACAGAGCAGCTGGCATGCATGGATTTAAACCAGAAGTCTGCAAGAGAAAGGCAGTACGCACCTCTGAGGGAAAAAAAAATATTAAAAAAAAAAAGAAACCTGCCTGCTCCTCTCGAAGAAATGAGTTTGGGAGGGCAGGAGATAAGAGAATGATTCAGTAAATACAAATCTTCACCAAAGCTCACAGCCTGGAAATATTCTTTGGCTCCGATTAAGTGTAATGAAGTGGCTTAATTCAGTATTACTTGAGCAAAGGAAAAAAAAAAAAAAAAAGCTCTTCTGGACAGTAAAAGTGTAAGCGTGTGACTCCAGCCCAGATGTGCGCGCTGCTGCATGGAATCTCAAGGCATTGCTGGCCGTTCCCTGATGGCTAAAAACAAAACCAAGCCTGAGGCTAAAATTTCTACCAGTTACTGAATTATCAAGCTGATTTTTGCCACTGTAGACAAGGCCAAAAGCAAGGATTATATGGGCCCATTCAAGAATGTCTCCTAGATAGTGGTGTATGCGGAGAGAGCGCGAACAATCGGAGATCAGTGCTGATTGAAATAGCATAAAACCTTCAGGGAGAAATTTGGTTCTCTCCTTGTTCCAAGCCATCAGAAATATGAAAACGATATGCTTGGAGGCTCCAGGCGGTGTAACGCACATTGAGGACAGTGTGGTCTAAGTACATTCTCTCTTAAAAAAGAAAACATTTTAATACTGACTCACTTGTGTCAGTAATATTTTCATCTCCCCATTCCTTCCACCCTTTCGTAAGGTAAAAAAAATAGTGCCTAGAAACTAGGCTTTTGTTTTATAACCAAACCGCAGTTAATGGCCACATTTTGTCATAACACAAACTGCTGGAGTTGTCAGTGGGACGCTGTGAAGAGATTAATGAAATTCTCAGGATAGGTCAAGCTTGTGGCCAGCTGTCTGTGGTACGCATTTCGGCTTGTGTGGAGAAGAGGCTTCACCAAACAAGGCTGAGGTGACGTCTGGTTTGCTCTAAGGGGGATGACTCTGGGTTTTGAAATGGGCTGTGGGCTGTAGGGGCTGGTGTTGGGAGGGGGAATGGGTGATACGTCTGTCGGATGCTGCTGCCCTTCAGCTTCTCACCCCCCCCCCCACCCCCCCCCCAGATTTTAGGAGCCTGTGCTGTTTGAAGGCTAGAGCGGGAGGGTTTTTTTCTTCTTTTTTTCCCTTTGGTATGTGCAGAAGGCGGGGATATTTGTTGAACCACCAATTTAGGATGACAGGTGGTGTCAGCTGCCAGGTGCTTGTCCCACCTTGGCCGTATCTGAGGGACGTTTAGTTTCAGCAGGCAGGAGCTGCACAGCCCTGACCTTTTGGTACCTTTTGGTGGTACACGGACAGCTAAGCCCTGCACGGGGGCTTGTTTCTAAGGTGTAGCGCTGATTTTGTGGAAGGACCAGCAAAACCCTCTGTGACTTCTGATACCTCTTGGGAGTGGATTGCCATGTAAGCGAGACCTTCACAAGGGAAAGGAAGAAACGAGCTTGGCCTTGGAAACAGCTCATTAATTTTTCTTTCTCGAAACTTCCTTGCTCTCACCCGGAGAGCTGTCAGGTCAGGACTAGGGAAGGCAGTTTATGGTTGATCAAAGATGTTAGCCCTTGGTTTGGATCATCAGTGTGTTTTCAAGTGTAAATATCCTGCTAATGCAGACCTCAAAACACTCCCACACTGTCCAAACAACTGATCTATGAAAAACACGGTGGCCTGTGTTAGTGATCAAAGGAAGATACCGTACCTTAATGGTCAAAGTTTATTAAACAGTTTCGTTTGCACCCAGAATGAATTATGAGGACTTGATGTGCAGAAAGATTCCTCCTATATGATAAGACACATGTGGACATAGGTGTGCCCTGCAGAGCGACCGCCTGGGGAGTATGGTGTTCTTCTACTGAACACAATTCCTTAAGGGTTAAGGCGCTCGTTGGTTTTCAGCTGCCAGTTACAGTGGTAATAAAGTCTTCCTCTTTGCAACAGGATATTTATACAAATGCGATCCGAGCTTCTAATCTAAAGGGCAAATTGATCTGCCGGCACTGTTTATAGCTTAGAAAATAAATAACCGTCCTCAACTGGGTTTTGGAATGGGTTGTGTAATACAAATGACAAAGCTAACATCAATCTGTTTCAAGTTGGGGTCAGATTTGTATATAGTGTGCATATATTTGTATATGATAGAGCTGTTTCCACGACGCTATAGAGAAGCGTCTGTCCGCATTTCAGTTCAGCTCCCACTGTGGGTATGCGATTTGTTGTGGTTTAGGGTGGTTGGGTTGTAGTAGTTTAAAAGTCAAAGTTACTCTGCATGAAATATACTGGTTCTGTAACCAGCTGGTTTTTTCTACCAAAACTAAAGAATACCACATCAGTGCTTTATTTCTTAAAGGACAAAGATAAATACAATCCCTTTGCCTTCTCCCTCATCTTCATGCCTTAAACTGCATTTAAACTCTGAGGTGTAGTACCATAGCCATCACTACAGCTACAATACCCTGTAGTCTCGTTAGATCATAGTCAAGGAAATGAGAAATATGGCTCCTGTCCCTGCGACTCGGGATAATTTTTTTTCTTTTTTCACTGTTTCTATTGGAAAAATGTTCATTCCTCAGAGCTGTGAAGCTCAAGAGCTTGAGCTGGGTGTGAGGGGACGCCCTTGCACTCAAATATCAGTGTTGGCTTTGCTGGGGATTATCACGGACCTGTAGACTGAGCTTCCTGCAGTCTTGGCATGGGGAGACCACATCCTTTAGCTCTAGGCTCCGATCTTCCACTCTTTGCCGGACGCAGCCTTGAACCCAATGTTTCACCCTGCTGTTCTTCCAGTGAGTCTGTAAGACTTAACGCCCCACCCCTGCAGACTGTACCTCCGGAGGTGATGCTTGCGGTGATACAGCCTTTTCAGCACAGGGGAGCTTTTATCAGAGAGGGCAGTGGTGGTGTGGGGCTGGTAAGTGAGCAGCGAGAAGCTGAGCTTTCCTGCCTGTCCCTTCTGGCACATTCCCATGTCTGGATGTATCCAGCATGGCTCTCTTCTCCCTGTGCCAGTCTGCAGACCCCCTCCGTAGTGTCCTGGCACCTTGGTTTAGTGCTTTTTCCTCCCTGGCTGTCAGTCCCCATAAATTAGTGCCCAGTTGCTGGTCTTCTGTTTCACCTTGGAAGTAACTTCATTTTCAGGCTGACAGCTCTTAATATTTTCTTCTTCGCTTCTAAGGTATAGGTCGTGCATGTCTCCCCTTGTCCCCTGGCCCACAGATGCTATAGCTTCTTCAGGACAGTTAAACTGAGCCTTACTTCTTCTCATCAAATGATAAATGATAGGCACTGCCTTTGCTTTCTCTGGTGGCTCATTCCAGGTGCTGGCATTCCCCTGCCTGAGGCTCTCTGTACCAGTGAGCACTGATTGATTAGATTTTGTATGGTGCTTTTAAATCTTTGGAGTAGTGGTCATTTAGACATAGTAAGTTGTTAAGGTTTTGTATTGCATCTGTTGGCAGTACCTTGTGCTGTGCGAGCTCCGCATACGGTCTGTTGTGTAAGTAATAAACACTTTTAAATTCAAAGTAGTGCTTACTTCTACTGCACTATGGTGGATCTATTTGAAGAGGCTATAATCTCAAAGTTTTATCTGTGTGGAGCTCTATTCAACTCTGTAAGACTGAGTCAGTTGTGAGTGCAGTTATTAGTCTGTCATTACTGGATAAGAGCAAATAATCTTGCTAGTTTGCTATATGCAGGATAATGTTTACAGAAGGTTGATGTCAGTGCAAACTAAAGACTCAGATCTTGAGGTATGCAGAGGAGAAGAATATTTAGAAAGTGCGTTAATTAAAATGTAAATCCCACACACTTCTGTGCAAAATTCCCTTTTGAGAAACTGCTGCTAGGCAGTCTAGACTATTATGTCAACTTGTCTTTGAAGAAAAGTAAACAAAAAGGTTCAGCTGAGGAAAGTTTTAGAGACTTATAGTAATTAATGCTTTGGTAAATGGCTGTTGATGCGTAACAATCCTTTAAACACCTGGGTAATGGTGAGCTTTGAAGTTGGGTCAAAAATGTTGTTCCAAGATCTGTAATTAAAATAAGAGACCTTTAACTTGGTCATTTTGAAGGTGAGATTTCTGTTTGTTCACACTGTCTCCCTGGTAAAACTTCTGCCTGGTCGGGGAAAGAAGGCTAGGGAGGGTGGGAAAGTAAAAAACCTAGTTCGACAGATGCTTCTTTAAATTTAGCTTTTTATAGCTTTGGAGTTTTTCCTGTAGCAAAGTTCCATGTTGTAATGTGTACCCAGAACACAGAAATTATTTTAATGTGAACATTTCACTACGTAGTAACTGAGATTAACCACTTGACCTGGTTACTAATTTGACTAAATTCTAATCTAATTAGTGTTCAATTAAAGAGAATTAACACCCAGAGACATTACATTGAAAGGTTTACACAGAGGTTTCAGTTAACAAAATATTTATCTTACGAGGGGGAAAAGCACTGAAATTACATGCAAGCTGTTTCTCCTATAAATGCCCTGAGTACATGGTTGGGATGCCAGCGTTAAGAATAGTAGCTATATTTGATATTTATATCTGACAAATCAGCTCGCTCTCTGAGGACACTGGAGCTAAATCCTGCCTTCTGAATTACACAGGCCATATTTCTCTGGTAAACTGTGTACTTTTTTTCTGTTTATTGCAACCACTTGTGATTGTTCTGTTGACCTCTGCTTCTCCATCCTCCTCCCAGAGCCTTCTGAAGGCCATGGAAACACTCCCATTTATTTCTTGGGACGTGAGACCGTACGTTAGGGCCCTGACCCAGAACAGAGAGCTCCCGTTTCAAGCTGGGAATCTCTAACTTGCATCTTCCCATTTAATGTCCTCTCTTGTCTCAGGGATGTTGTTTCAGCTCATTGCCTCACTTTCTCCCATTCACTTGCAGCAGCCTTATTATGGGAGTCATTAGCTGAAGTCATCCATATGGTTAAGCACACTGAAAATAAAGATGAGACTGTCGGGCACAGTAGTGACAATGAGATGACAGTAGCTGTGTGAAAACCCAGAGGCAGGTTTAGGCAGAGAGGATGTTAAGAAACTGCCCGTTTTGGTGATGAAATTTCTCTTCTGTACGCTGAATTTGAAAGTCCTGCTGTGCAGGTGCCAGAGGTCCTCTGATGTCCTTGACATGCAGGGTTGCTTGGCCATGGAACCTCTGGGCTGACTCTGCTTTCTTCAGCCTGTGCTAAGAGCAAATACTCCCTCTCTGCTCAACGATGTTGGCTCATGCATTTCTTCCAGCCTTTCTTTTTCTAGTTTTTCCCCTTCTTCATGCTCCCTTCCTGTTTCCCTCGGGTCCCATCTTGCCTCCGTTATTCTCAAATACTGAAGTTTTCAGATATCCTGCCATTAATGTGACAGCATACATGGTTGCATGCCTTCTCTTGGAAGGCCACTGCCTGCCTCGCTGCACAGGATCAATGTCATCACTTAATGACTAGAAATTCAATACTTTGTTTTATGCGACTTCCTCAGTATATGATCCGTTTCTCACCTTCTTGTCCACCCTTCAGCTTTTGCTTTAACTGTGGGCTTGCATTTACTTGTGTGTAGCAGTCTTCAGCATGGTATCTGCTTCCTAAACTATTCATTTTTTTGACATGACTATAAGGCGAAGGTGGTGGTGGTGTTCTTGTTGTGCAGATGAGAAGTTGATGTGTATACTGGTGAGGGTCAACTGTCTCCGCTAGGTTTAGCTGCCACCGTGTTTGCTGGCAGCTATGTTGCCGCAAATGGCAGCAATAGCAGGTTGTAGCCCTCTGTGAGCCATCGGTGCGGGAGGATGCTTCTAGAAGCAGAGGGGTGCTTGATTTGCAGAGGTGTGGTGGCCATGGGTACTTCCTACTCCCTTTTCTCTGCAGACTTTTTCCTTTTATCTAGGGTGTCTCCATCTTGTCCTTGCATGTCCATGTGTCCCCCATGACTGCAGCAAATCCTTCACCCTTCCCCATCTTTCCCTCCCACCTGGAGCCAGCCTGGGAGATCTCCCAGTCTCCGTTCCAAGATCAGACATTGTATGGCTTTTTTGCAGGAGTAGCAAGGACATTTCTTCTTGGCTGTAGGTAAGAGCAGATTCCACTCAGATGACACATGATATTTGGTTTACCAAGGGGGAAAGGAGGAGAAAGTATGTTCTCGGCATACAAAAAGTCCAGAGGATTTTGTTGCAAAGTTCTGAATCTCTGTTGAGCCTGTGTGGGCAGCAATTTTCAAGTACTTACTGCTTAGCCATATTTGAGGTGATTTTCTTAAAGGAGGAAGGACATACGACATTTCTATTCTTAAAAAATAAAGGAGTGGTTAAGGACTTTCAGTTAAATGATGAGGATTCTTTATGTGAGTAATTATTTTTTTCCCCTAATTTTGTCTTCGGAAACAGGTGACTGAATTTTTTTTTTTTTAAACCTTCATGCCAAAACCAAAACTATAAGAAATTATATGCAATTTTGTGCAGCCTGGTGAGGTTTGGGTGACAAACATTAGTTGAAAACAGGCTTAAGCAGAAAGTATTAGGATGTGCTAGCATTACTCCTATAACCTACAATACCTGTGGGGTGAACCTTCAGTGTTGGCTTCTTCATCCAGTCGAAGAATGCAAAAGTCAGTTGAATAGCAGAACTGATTGAAAACCAGTCCTATATGAAACATTTTGTGGGAAGTTAACTGGGTTAGCAAGCCCAGTTGTTCATTTTTCTGCATTTTACAAAGGAATTGGTATCTTTCCAAAGTGACGCAGTGAGATAAAGTGGAGCATTATCATTTGGTAGAATTGTACCTTGGTCAGGCAGTTTGCTTAATGCATTTGTAGAGGACACGAGGATGGGGGAGACCCACTGGAAGGCAAGTCTGTATTTTAAGTAATCTAATAATGATGGAGGTTCAGTCTGGGGGTAAAAAAGTGTGATTTGGTAGAAGGAAGAATTGCATTTGGACATGAAAAAAAAGTGATGTAAATGCACCCTAGGAAGTGACTGGATCCTTTGCAGTTCAGCAGCATGAATCTAAGGGTTTTATAGTGGATCACAAGGTGAGCATGAGTTAACAGTGTGAGTTTTGTGAATAAGGCAAATCATATTCTGAGATGTATGAGTAGAGGCATAGTCCGTGAGACGCATCAAGATTATCCTTCTGCTGTACTCAACATCAGTGAGATTGTGATCTGAGTTGGGTCTATAAGGAGCAATGAGCATAGTTGAAGTCTATAAAACGTGGCTTGCAAGGAAAGACTGAAGATGTTTTAATAAGAAGGGCAGATTGTTGTGGCCTTTAAGTTAGATATTATGGGAGGAAAAAAAAAGTGCTTCATGTGAAACCCATTTGATTTCCTGGAAAGATGGTGGAGTTCCTGAGGCTGGAAATCTATAAGATAGGTCAGGCAAACATCTCTCAGGAGTGATGTGAATGTAGTTGATCCTGCCGAGCATTCAGGGGAATGGGCTAGATGATGCCATGTGATCCTTTCAGGCTTTACAGCTCTCTGATGTCCAAGTGTCTTCCCAAAGTGCAAGGCAATGAGAATACAAGCTCTGAGCCTCCTTTTCATGTTTTTGTAGACCTGACTAACCCCATGTGGTTGAGTGTTCATGAGGGTTTGCTCTTACAGAGTTCCCAGTGGCTCTGCAGCCAGACATGTTTGGTTTGGGGGGATGTAAAGCCAACGTTACGCTAGTCTGGAGGCTCCAGTGGGACATTGTCTGGAGTGGGCGAGTGCTGGGGAGAGTATGGCACTTACAGGAGGGGAGGTGGGACAGGACATCAAAAAACAATTGGTGTGAGGGTTTAGGTCAGAACAGGTGCTAGGAAAGCCCCTTTTCAGATGTAGTCCATTTCAAGCATTGGAGAGGACCAATGTGTAAGTCATATTCAGGGGTGGGAATGATCTCGTAGTTCATTCCTCTCTTAAACTTGGAGAGGGGAAGAGTGGTCTCAGCTGCAGCTGCTGTTTGTGGTCTCCTTTAAGCAACACTTCAGTTTATATACCCTGCCTGGGAAAGCCCAAATCTTTCAACCTTAAGGTTTCCAAAACATGTAGCAGCTGGCCAGCCCCAGCCACTTGCTGCTGTTGGAGATGAAGATCAGAGTTGTTCCTGAACCCTCTTCCCGCTGGAGGAGCGGTGGCAAAGACTCCTGTGGGAAAGGCTGCTGAGTCAACCGCAGAGCGTGCGGCTACCAGTGAGGCGGAGGAAAGCCTCCCCGCTGTAAAAATAGGCGCCCTAGGAGCCCTAATATACTTAAGTGCTTATTTTTCCATGTGTGATCTCATGTAAACCAAGCTGCTGGGCAGTATGACATAGGAGTTGGCCAAAAATAAAATGTAACTTAATCAAAATGTTTTTTCTGAAGTTAACCTCTGGTGGGTGGAAGGGACAGGTACCCTGGTTTCTCATTTCCATTAAGTTATTGTTAGAAAAATCAGTCCAAGTGGGAAAGACAGTCAAAGATGGGATTGACACCTGGTATCAATTTTGTGATGATGGCCACGACAGGAATTGCAGCTCTCTTGCACAGGAAAGTTATGCCTATAATACAGTGAGAAAATGCTCATGGGATTTGTCTAGGTGCTTCTCCAGCTGATTTCATTGAACTGAGTTTTGGTGGGCATTTGATGCTGCCAAAAAGGTATAGACTTGATAGCATTTGAAGTTGAAGCCCAAGAAGGAGACTGAGTACAAACAGCCTTGGAAGAAGACACTCTAATCCCTGTTGATAAGCCTCAGAAAAATATCTTCAGAGGCCTTTAGAGGTTCATTTTCCTTCACTGTTTGATGCTTGACCTGCTAGGTGATTTTTTTTTTTTAATTTTTTTTTTCTGGTCAATTGTGGAAGATCTGTGTTGTAGAAAGTGGGCTGAAACCACGAAACCCCTTTGACAAAAGCCATTGAATGCCTGGAAATGCTGATAGTTTGACCACTGTCCTGCCAAGGCTAGCATTACACTCTTAAGGAAGAAGAGTGGCTTGCTGGTGGAGAAACACCCAGACCTATGGACTAGGATTGCTTTCCTCCAACCTTGAAAACTGAAAAAACCTTTGTAATCTTGAATTTCACATGCAGAAGTATGTACATCTCATGGCAAAACTCTGGATAAAAACAGGCAGATTTGGGGGATTGTTTTTTTTTTTCCTAGCTACTAACATCACTTTTACTTATTTCAGGTTTTCTTGTTTCCGTAACAGCGAAAGCCAGGGGAGAAAATCCCAGACATCACAATAATGTCATTACGCTTCTCCTCTGCAGGGCCTCTGACCTGTTTCTGCTGGACACGCGGGCAGTGTGGGCCTCAGAGGAGGGCTGGCTGGAGTTTGACGTCACTGCCACCAGTAACATGTGGGTGATGAACCCTCAGCACAACATGGGACTGCAGCTGAGCGTGATGACCCAGGATGGTAGGTTATGGACCAGTTAATGCAAGTAACCTCGTGAGCCTCTTGGATGCTGTCTAGAAGTGGTGCCAACAGAGTCCAGCTGTGATGTGGGGAGTGAGCACCCTGCCTTTGTAGGCAGCTATAGCCAACATCTTGAGCAGAGCATCTGAGGGCACAGATTGAGGGCTGTCAGCTTCTTGGCTGTCCCACGACAGACATGTCATTCCCCATGACTGAGGTCAGGTGTCTCTGAACAGTACCAGGAGGAGGTGGTGGAGGCAAGCAAGGGTAGGGTCCCGGTTCCTGAGTTGGAGTTGGAAGAGGGGGTGTGGAGCTGAGATTCCAGGTGGGGTGAAGTTTAGGGGTGAGAGGAAGACAAGAGAGCAGGTATATGGGAATGCGCCTTCCCAGGTGGGCTTATGGCAGCCCTCCTGGCTGCTGCGGCTGCTGTTCCTGCTTGGATCTTGTCAAACCTGAGGTGGGAGCCCTGCACTGGAGAAGCAATGTGGTTGCTCTGTGGGGCTGGTTCCTCCAAGGGTCGCTGCAATGATAGCATTTCACAGCCCACAGAAACTTCCAAACGTGGAAAAGGAGGGAAGAGACTGCAAAAATGCATGAAATTGAGTGTTGGAAGATAAGTAGTGGAGGAGGAGAGGACCTAGATGAGCAGATGACCACAAAGATGACAGTGACATCTTTCCTCTATATGAACCAATCTCCAACCTTATGTTTTCTTCCTATTGCTTCATGCTGGGGTTTGGTACACCTGTGGGGTCAAGTGAGACCAGAGGGGCTGTCCACTGTTCTCCCTGAGGAAATGTTAGTGCCAGCCTCCCCCTCCCCAAATGGGCTGAGAGCCCATCCCTCTGCTGCTGACAAAAGCACCCCATTTCTTTGCCCTCTGCTTTGCCTAGAGATCTCCTAATTCCATCTTCCTGTGTTTCACAGGCAGCAGAAGTAATTCCATGACACATCTGGGCTTTGTGTTTTATATATCTATCCGTGTACCTCCTCAATGCCTAAACCAGAGTAGAGATGCCACAGGGGTACCAAAAAGCCAGGTGCTCTGGAGTGGTGTTGTAAAAATGTCCATGGGTCATGGGTGGCAGGAGGGGAGCGTGTAGTGAGAAAAGAAGCGTGTGAGCAAGAAGGAAGGAAACACTGCTCACGGAGATGCCGTGATTCTGGAAGGAGCAATCCTACAGCACCGTTTCTCCAACACTCGCTTTTCTGTTTGATTTCAAGGTTTCAGCGTAAATCCTAGAGAAGCAGGCCTTATAGGCCGAGACGGCCCTTATGACAAACAGCCTTTCATGGTGGCCTTCTTCAAAGTGAGTGAAGTTCATGTTCGCACCACTAGGTCAGCGACGAGCAGGCGCAGGCAACAGAGTCGCAACCGCTCCACCCAGGCCCAGGATGTTTCCAGGGTGTCTAGTGTCACAGGTAATCATGCAACACCCGTCTTGTCTGGAAGCTGGGGCGACTTCTTGTAATGTTTCTATTTGCTTTGGAGTGCAAAAGCAAGAAGGGGAATGTGAGGTGGGATGCTTTTTTCTTGGGGGAACAGGTTACACCTGCAAAGGGGTGGGAGAGGGAGTCTCATGTAATGAGAATTACAGGAGTCCTCTTGAATTCAAGGTGGAGTCCAGACCCCTGTGTGAAGTCACAGCTATTGAATTCAGGGGGGTGAGGCATTTTAACTGCAAATTTTGTGCTTGTAGGTGCTTGCTACACAGTGTTTGCCTAGAATTACACCACATGAAATGCAATATTTAAAAGATTCCACCTCTGCATACACTGAGATTTATGGTATTGCACATATGCATTTCCAACAGAGTTTTCTTTCAGTCTTCTGTGGAAAAACCCTGGTAGAACAGCACGAGATCCCTTTTATTTCTCTTCTTTGTGAGAACAGCAGTGTATACACAGAGAAGTGCATTTCCAGGCAGGCAAAGAGGCTTGCCCATTTGCTGTGGAAAGGTTGCACGTTGCAGGTGGTGTACAGCCTTGTGAGTGCTGTTGCGGGCTGGTGGGACAATAGGATAACTCTGAAATTTTGACAAAAATTGGAAGTGCCTCGTCTTCTAAGTCTTGTCTGTTTTCCAGCCACTCTGCCCTGCATCACAGTGCTACAAGTCCTTTGGTCATTGAGTACCTTCTTTCCTCTCAAACATTTCAGCCCCTTCCACGTTACTTGATTAATTTGCTTATGCTGCCCCCTTCATTTCCAGTAGGATCCCTGCTTTTCCTGTGTCTAGAAATGACTATACCCCAAGGACGAGAAGCGACTGTATTTTGTAGTCTACGTCCAGACACAGCACAGGGAGATGAGCCAGCATTGCTGAAACTTAGCCGGTGTGAATCTGTAGGCTGTCCCCTGCTCTTGCACGCTCAGGTCTTGGGTGAGCCATACTGCACCCGAGGTGGCCCCGCGCTGGCTGCAGCGCTGGGAGCCTGCAGGGAGACAGAGCCAGGTTGGGAAACCCTCCAGGCCTGGTGGCCAGGCTTTGGGCATGGCCGTGCGCTGACGCAGCCCTATTGCTCCAGCCCAGCATGGTGACGGACTTGTCCTTTGGGCTAGTGCGTGCCAAGCAGCAGTTGACGGCTATCAGCCGTTGCATGTCCTCGTGGTGCATGCTGCCGTGTGGGCAGTGGCTTCCCATGCCATGCCGTGCAACTGCTGGACTCAGTTGGGTGTGAAATGTCGCTTCATGCATTCTAAGGGCAGGAGGAATAACTCGGTCCTGCAGCCTGACCTTCCCAAGGGAGGCCAGCCAGTGCCAGCGTGGCTTTGCTGGAGGAGTTACCATCTCATTCGCCATGAGAGCCCTCTGCCAGCCCCACAGGTAGAACCATCTGCCAGTCCCAATTGCTGGGATCTGCTTTGGTCCTGGTTTTCCTTGGGGGGCCTCCAAGCTGCAGTTTTAAAGGTGAGCGTCACAGCTGCTCCCTGGGTTACTTTCCCATGTGATGGGCTTGCCAAGGGCATGGGTAGTTTATTCATCTGGGCATTACAACCAAAAAGCCCACCTTTTATGCAGGCAGCGTGCAGTCCTCCCACTCAGGTGGGCTCGGCTGCTGCGCTCCCTTCATCACGAGAGTCAATTTTTTTAATGCATTCACAACATTTTGGCAAAGTTACTTGCTGTGTTGCTGTTTTGTGGTGCTAGTAGCAGAGTCAGGATAGGCTCCAACTTTTTCTCTCCAGCTCCACAAGCTTTGTAGTGCTAAAACCAAGTTTTCACTACTGTTAAATCAGGTGATGTTACTCAAAGCTCCAGAGGGAGCAGATGTATTGGGCAAAAAGGGCCATTTTTATATTGCTGCTTTCTTAACTACACCACACATCAGGTCTTAAAATCATAAAATTACAAAAAAAGGAAAAAATAGCTGGTCGTTCTGTGGTCTCAAGAGCTTTTTTGAGCTCTTCTAGCTCAAAGCCAGCTTTAATTTAAAACCTGGAATTTGGCAGTTCAGTAGTCATCACAGTATAGTTGAACCTCTGTGGATTTAAGGTGGGGGAAAGGATAGGAATTTAAAGTTAAGATGTATGTTTGGTTGGTTTCTGTGTTCAGAAAAGAGAGACTGCATCAGCTTATTTTCCTTTCTAAGTGTGACACTCTTAGACTCTGTTCTCATTAAGAAGTGGTTGATTTAATAGCCCAAGAGGCACCAATGACTGATAAGCGGTTTTAGCATTAAAGAGGTCACAGGGGTATTTTCTTTTTTAGTTGTGTGGGTTCCTACATCCATGCCCCGATGAAGCGTGGCCGGGCTGGGGAAGTGTGCGCCCCAGGATGAAGCAGGAGGCAAGCCCGAGGGTTAACCTGAAGGCTGCCTTGCTCTTCTGAGGGCGTCCTGATGCATCTGGACCCAAAGCAGGTGCAGAACTGGGATGCTGTGGTCCCTTCCTGTGCATCTCCCTGCCTGCGCATCTTTCTCTCATGCTGTATCTTACATCTTGTCAAATTTTTGGTCTGTGCTCTTCCCTGACCCAGGATTGTTGCTGCCTATCAGGGCTTAAGGGCAATTTCTCTCCTGGAGGGCAAGGCAGCTGGCTGGTGTTAATGTTTTTTTGTGGATTGAACCTTCTTTCCTCTATGTTACTGAATACAAAGGGGTTTCTTTCTTCAGTCCAAAAATGAAGCCCTTTCCCAAAAGATGCTGTGAGTTGGGTTGGGGCAGTATGTTTAAAAAAGCCCCATTTGCTATCTAAATATGGAAAGCATTTCAAGTCCTGCAGTTGGGAGCACGTGAAGTGCGCTGCTGTGCTGGTACTGGATCTGGTGAGCTGGGGGGTTACGTGGGGGCATGCTGCTATGTGTGGGATTGGGACCCCGCTGTGCTCCCTTTGATGTGCAGTTGTTGTCCTGCAGTCAGTACCAAGTGCTCAGATGCTAAGGTTATGGTTGTGCCATAAGAATCTCAATGGTCTGTATTTTTTCGCCAAGAATGCTCATTTCCCTGTGTTATAAACACGTAATTATGACTGGCTTATATAAAGCAGAACTGAGTAACCCCCATGGTTATAAACTGCTTTGACATAGAGTCCTGCGTCAATGCATTCCTGGAGCCAAGCTCTGTTCTTCTGCAGGAGGATGAACAGGAAGAAAAGGAAGTATTTTTGTCTGTTGAGGCAGAGAATCATACTCCAGCTCTGGCCCAGGACATGGAGGAGTGTTCAGGTGTTCCTCTGCTGTTGTCTGCAAGGTCTGGAGGCCCTCGCTCAGCCGTGTCTTGTGGTGGGTTTAGCTCGTGCTCTCACATTTTGAGCTGACCCTCTAGTTAACCTGAAGAGATGGGGACTCTCTTCAACGCAACAGATGGTGACCCTCAAGCCTAAGGACTTTGCTGCCATGTGGCCAGCTCCTCCGGGACTTACAGTTTCTATACGGGGCTGGCTCCTTGTCCAGTGGCGATAACCCTCCTCTTCTGCGAGTCAGCCTTCAGGCACATCCCTTCCCACCAGCCTCGCCATATGGAGAGGGTCGTATTTAAATGTCTGACTTTGGGCTGCTCTTGGTGTTCTGGGTGAAACTCACGCAACACCCCTTTTTGGGTCCTTCTCTTTAGCCACCCCATGGTGTGAGGTGCTCCATGAGAAATGGAGGGGCCCTCCAAGCTGCCTTTCCTTCCAGCAGACGTGCACGGCACCAGGCAGATTTCCCCGCGTGTACGGGAACTAAATACCGCAAAGGGCAACACGCACAAACACTGAAGGCAAAAAAGGCCAAATGCTTTCATGGTGGCAAGGGTCGTGTTAATAAACATGGTTATCTCGCAGCCAATCTTCCCTTTAGCACAGCACTCGGATGCAGACCGGAGCGGCATGGCCGGCATTTCTGTATGTGCCTTCGCATGCGGGTCCACGTCAGCCCGACATCTCCCCTTCTCCCCACCCAAGCAGATGGCTTTCATGTGAAGTGGCTGTTATTAACTGCGTGATCAGTTTACACCAGCTTTATCCGGACAAATCACGAAAGTCAAACACCAAGAAGAAGGGGCTGGCCTTGGAGACCTCTGTCAAAGCTATTTTGGACCACAGAAGCAATTAATTACCGTGTGGAATTTGGTAAGCTGGCACCTTGGGAGCAGCAAGGGTGTTCTCAGACGGATCGACCTCAGTAAATATTTATATATTCTTTGCCAGCACTTAACGTGGGAGAGGTTATAGGAAATCTAAGGTGGGTGCGTAAGTATCTGAAGGAGGAAGACCGTTAGGGTCAGGCTATTCTCTCTTCACTTCCAGCAACACAAATGCCAGTGTCCAGCCTTAAGAGAAACATCTGTGCTCTTGGTAAGGCAGACAACGTTCAGTGCAAACAAGACACAGAGAGCAGTTGTCTTAACTGTGCTCTTTTAACTGCGCTGCCCTGGAGGTTATTTTTAGGTGAAGAACTAGGGGGTTGGGGTTTTTTTTTTTTAAAATCTCTGGTTTAGACAAAATAGCTTGCAGTGTGATTAAATACAGTGCCTTGTAAATGCCAAGCTAGTGTTTCTGAATTGGTACATTCAGGGGAAGAAAAGAGATGATTTTGCTAAACTCACGATGAGCCTATAGGAGCTCCCTAAACTCTCAGAGATTTTGAAGGTCACTGGCAAACAATCCTTGCAAATCGTGTCGTGGCAGCATAAGCCGGCCCCACGGTGGTTGTTTTCAGCATCCCCCCCGCTGCCGGCTGCCTCCTCTTGTCTCTCCAGACTGCCAGGGAGGGACACATACCCCGTTGCCTCTTGGATGTTGGGTCTTGCACTGCAAACCACCTCGAACAGCAATTTGGGCTTAAACAGTTGGGTGTGCTCGAGTGGGGTAGCTGATCCTGCTTTCCAGGCTTTGGAGAAAATGCGTTGTGAAGGCCAACTTCAGTAGCTCAGCGAGCTTTAGCTCACTGCCAAAACCCATTTACTGTGCGGATTCCTCGTTTTTCAGGCCCATAATTGGATGTACTTGGCTCTAGGGCACATGCCGAATCCCAAATTGTAGGGAATGGATCGTTATTATGTGCATCTGTATTGCTGCATTTTTTCCCCCCAATTCAGAAAGCAGCTGCTAAGGGTTGATTACAGGTTTGTAACATCCCTAAAGTCGGGCTAGAGTCCATAAAGTAGATATGGTAGGCAAACGTAACAAGAGAGAGGGCAGGGGAGCTTGGGGCGAGGGTTAGATGGGGGAGAGTGCAAATCCCAGGAGAGGGGATGTTTCATGTGTTGACATTTAAGAAAGCAAAGGCTGAGTTTGGGCAAGGGAGGAGGCAGAGCGCTCTGCATCTGCCCTGGGTGGAGAGTAGCTGTGCTCGATGCAGAGTGTCAGTCGGGTGACTCAATTACCAACCAGTGAGCCGGGGCACATTTTGGGGGGCCATTTCAGGCAGTGTGAGAGAGGACACGTTCATAACATACTCTGCTTCGTGTAAGCTGCTTGTTAAGCAGGTCTTTTTTTTTCCTTTGTTTTCTCAAACTTGTGATTGCTCACAGCCTTTTTTCCCCCCACCTCCTGTTTTCTCTGCCTCCCTTTTGCCTTCTCCCCTTTCCCGTAGCTGATTTGGGTAAGTTGTTCTGCCCACTCGGAGGTGAATAGATCAACTCCGCTCTAACTCCCTGTCAAATACAGATGGTTTTCCCCTAAGCAAACAGCACGCTTCCCACTGAAGATCAGTGAAGTCACGTTTTCAGGTACTTACATGAAAGCCTTTGACCACTAAAAGTATCTTCGGCTCATTTTTTTCCCCTTGTTATGACCAGATCATTTAGAAACATCGCACGCTAGAAATTTGCTACTGGGCTGAGCCAGGGACTGAAAAGCTTCATCTGAAAAAACCCACCACACCCTGGTTTCTACGGGCCATGCCTGGGCTGAAAATGGAAGGCTTGAAGAGAGAAACTCGCCTCCATCCTTGCTGCCGAGCGCTCCTGAAAGAGCGAATGTTTGTGCTGCAGCAGGCTGTTAACCAGCTCTGCTCACCTGATTAAATCCGTGATTGAAGCGAAGCTATTGAAAGTCTGAAATGCAATCCTTAAAGTTTAAACCCCAAACTGCTTCTAAAAACAACTCTCTAATCTTTGGTGGTTTGGTGGCTAGATTTGAGGTGTGGGGTTTGTTCAGACTTCAGTGTTAACTGTACCCAGCTGCAATGCTCTGCTGCCCTTAATGTCAGTTGGATGTGCTTTTAGTATTATAGTTTTTCTTTTGAATAAATATTTGCATTTGTAGTTCCCAAACTTTGGGGGGGGTAGCAGAGGGAAGAAAAAGAAAGGCCTATTCAGAGCCAAGGAAAAAGTCACTAAAAATATTTTTCTATCCCAGCTGCCGCATTTGGGGAAAGCTATGCTGGGAGGGTGCCCTTTCAAGCCGCGTTAGGGACATGGGGGGGGCTGCTTAGCTGAAAGGCCCATGGCAGCGGGAGGCAGGCGCATCAGCGTGCCTCATCTGCCTGCTGACGGAAGCGCCTCTACTTGCAAATGAGGCGTGCAAGAGGAGAGGAGGCCCATGCGGGTAAGGCACTGGGGGAAAACACGGCAAGTCTGGGTCCAGCTCCGGTACGAGCGCACGCGTGTCACTGCACGGTCAGGGACCTGGGCTCCCACGCTGCTCGGCCAAATTTGCCACCGTCTCTTCCTCTCGCGTTTGCCATCAGGCGTGAAGCACGGGTTCAGCAGCCATAGTTGATGGCCAAGCCGCCCTGCTGCGAAGGTGGTTTCTGTGGCTGCTGTGCTGAGGTCCGGCAGCCGCCCGTGGCGTGACGAGATCAGCCACTGCCCGCCGAGGCTGGATTTGTGCAGCCACCCAGGGGTGAAAGGCCCCTCTGTCACGGCTCGGCTCCTCCGCTCACTGCGGTTCCAGGTGTTCGCATGCAGAGCCGCCTCTCTTTCCAAATATAAATGGGAAATTCCACTCGCTGTCAAAAGCTGCATTTTGTGGGGCCATTGGGAGCAGCTCCTTGCACGCTTGAAACATCCTTGTACATTGTGCCACGGCGGGGGGGGAGGTCTCTGGTCAGGGCTTTGCGCCCTGCACCCCCGCTCTTCTGTGCAGCGTTGGCACTGAGGAGCTACTTAATGTTGAGAGCGTGTCGAATCCTGTGTCATCTGCAGATAAGCAGGTTATGGGAGGGAGAAATTTGTTTTTCAGAGCGTGGCTTGTAAAGGTCCAAGAGCGGAGGTGGTGTGTGGAGCCGTACGTGATGTCCCGGGGGAGGCTGGCGATAAGGCACAGATAGAGACAGGGACATGGCTTTGCTGCCTATGAGACATCTTAGCTGTTTAAGGACTTCTGCTAACCGGTGTAGGGGCACAAGGTGATGATTAACCTTCCCGGGGTTGTAATTCTCTTGGTAAGCGCCTATGTTTTGAACTTACCACCTAGGGTGGCACACATCGGAAACCGCGGCCAAGGAACCAGGGTGAGTTTGAGCACCCAGCCGGGATGTAGCCTGTGCCGGGCTGAAGGAGCAGAGGTTTATTTTTAAGAAATCATTTTACTGGAGGTGTTTTGTGAGCTCTGCTTGTCAAGTTATTAAAGGCAGCTGAAGGAATTATAACCAAGTTGCTGTTACTTGGGTGCCTCCATTCCCACAGGCATCTTAAAAGCTTCAGGCCTGCTTTGGATGTCCCTCAACACCCTTCTCCTTTTGGCTGCTGAGGGAGCTCGCCGTTTCTCGCTGCTGAGCCTGCAGCGTGCTCACATCTGGCCAGCTGTGCCCTCCAGCGATGCTCTGCCTGTTTTACTTTCTAAATTCCTGTTTTGTTCTTTTTTAACAGATTACAACAGCAGTGACTTAAAAACAGCGTGCAGAAAGCATGAGCTTTACGTTAGCTTCCAAGACTTGGGATGGCAGGTGTGTGATGTTTCTGTCTGGGTAAACTAGACATTTTGTTATGAAATGTTAGCTAAACAGTGTCACGGTAATTCCACTCGAGGCTGCCATTATGCTTTAAAATGTCCCTTGTGCATCCCCACTAAAACCAGCCACAGGGTAGGGCAAATAAATATTGATAGTTGTGACATTTGATAAGATCCAGAGGAAGCTTGATACTTTATGAGATGCAAGTATACGGTAATTCTCTGTCACTCATGAGAGTCACGGTACGGGCAAGGGCTCATATCTGTGTGCCTCTAATGATAAGGAAAAAAAAATAATCCGATGTTAAGCACTGATTTTAACCAAATCAAGTTTTTTCTAGTGATCAGCTCAGTGTTGATTGTGTCGATATCCTCCAGCCCTGCCCCACAATTAGCACTGGCTGCGGTAGGTGGACTGAAGACTGAGTTTAGTTGCAATACCATGAGGCCAGACAGTTGTTTAGAGTAAGTTATTTAGGGCCAGGCCATAGTGTCATCAAACATCACATTTCCAAGAGTACCCTCATCTTTTCTTTTTTAAATTTTTTTAATGTATTATTTTATTCTTTCATTCAGCACGTGTGTGAGGGAGGTCCCATTTCTTTCGGCTAGTGTTTCTACCAGATTATAATTCAGGATGCCAAGGCTGCCCCCGCTGCTTCTCTAATACCCTACACATGGAAGTCTTCACCCAGCTCATCGGACAGCAGCATTTTTTCATAGCTTATGTCAACTCCATCCCACTAGCCACAACTATGGCTGCGTGCTGACGCCATTCCCCGTTACTTGTTAGTGGCTTTTCTTTTTGCTTGTGCGCAGTCTTTCCACCTCCTCCTTAGTTTGCTTGCCCGGTTTCCAGGCAGGAAGCAGATTCCAGTTGTGAAGTTCACGGTCTCGAAGGCACTGCCTTCACCTTTCTAGTTGCAGACTTGAGCAGAAAGGTAAGATGCTGCCAAAGGAAGGCCACAGACCAGCAGGGCTCTTTGCCGAAGTTGCAATCCAGATCCTACTAGTTGCAGGGATGGAGGCAGGGCAGCAGCCCCCTGCAGTTGTTGGGCACTGCTAACTCCTTCAGAACATCCACCATTTTTTTTAGCATCAATTTTTTTAGCCATAGAGCGCTTCCCTCCTTAATCTTATACTGCATTAAACCACAAATTTAATTACATGGTCTGTACTGGCTTCTGTAGCAGGAGAGGGACTGTCCTGTGAAAAGCAGCTTTGTTTACCAAAGCAAACTATGGGTGATCTAGTTCAGTAAATGCAGGGGTGGTTTTGCTATGCCCAGGTATCCTCATGTTAGCAATCAAACAGCAAACTTGGCTAGCAAAGCTGCAGCAACAGTCTCTAGCTGCTGTAGCAAAATTTAGGATAACCCAGGTAATTGTTGTCAGGTAAAACCTCTAAGAATTACATGCATGTGAAGTGTACCAGTACGTCCTCCTGCAGAGCCTGACAGTGAGGGAGGAGAAATGACTGCTGCTAATTGGTGATGCTTTCAATTTACCTTTGGCTTTTTTGTGTCAGCAGCAGAGAAGCTGTGATTTTATTTTTTTTTAATATTTTTTTTCT
The DNA here is from genome assembly GCF_011004875.1 of Balearica regulorum gibbericeps. Classification (NCBI taxonomy): domain Eukaryota; kingdom Metazoa; phylum Chordata; class Aves; order Gruiformes; family Gruidae; genus Balearica; species Balearica regulorum. The sequence continues at coordinate 95,966,872 of NC_046185.1, forward strand.
GGATGATTTTTATCATTAGCCCTTTGGCGAAGAGTGACCCTCTCCACTCAGAGTGCCACCTGCTTGCAGCTCTGGCTGGCTGTCCTGCCCCTCCTTTAGGAGTCTGGCAGAGGTGGAGAAGCTGTTATGCAGCTAAAACTTCCCACAGTGGCCTTAGCAGACTAGGGTCCCTGTATAAGAATGTGTAAGGTAGAGTGTTTTATACCAGTGTTTTATATTCCTGGAGCTCCCTGGTTGAATTGTGCGTGCACACACAGGCATGCACGTACGTGATTTTCTTTGGGAGGGGTCACCAGCTCAGGCTGTGATTCAACCTTGGAAAGGTAGTTCAGCCAGAGGACCTCACCTGCAGGAAACCTTGGAACATAAAGGCATCCAAACCGCACTCCCCACAAGGCAACCCAGCCACAGTTTTAGGGAAAAAAAACACCACCTCTTTCAGTACACGGCAGTGAAGCTGTGCATAAAGATGCAGCAGTCTTTGAATGTTAAAATCAGTGTGTCTGTGGAGAAGTCATGGCTCACAAGAAAACTCCACTAAACCCTAACAGCTTCAGTGAAAACACATTTTCACCCTCAAGAAAAAAGTTAGTGGAAAATTTTCAGCTGCCCTTAATTGCATGCAGTTGTCTGTACAAGTTGGCAACTTTTTAATTTGAATCACGTTCTGTTTGTTTCCTAAAAAGGACTGGATAATCGCTCCAAAGGGCTATGCAGCCAACTACTGTGATGGGGAGTGCTCATTCCCACTCAACGCCCATATGAATGCAACCAATCATGCCATTGTACAAACTCTGGTAAGGCTCCAGAAAGCTCCGTGCCAAAGCAATAGGTGAATTTGTAAACGAGTTAGCAGCGTCTCAGTTGTGTTTTCTTTTTTTTTTGGCAACAGGTTCATCTTATGAATCCCGATTACGTTCCCAAACCATGCTGTGCACCTACCAAACTAAATGCCATATCTGTTCTTTATTTCGATGATAATTCTAACGTAATCTTGAAGAAATACAGGAATATGGTAGTAAGAGCTTGTGGGTGTCACTGACAGTCTTCACACAGACTCTGTGATTCTACCATGAACTTCCGTACTACCTTCCACGCTTTCATGAACTACCTGACCTTGGAGGAAAAAAAAAATAAATTGATGAACCACCTTTTAGAACACCACGTACGTGCCTTGTGGGAGTAAGGGGTGTGGGGACCACACACTGGGGCGTGAGCAAACCGCTGCACCTCTTACAGCCTGACCCTACGCTCTGCAGAGCCGGGGCACGCAAAGCAGCAGTATGTCCACATGCGCCTTATTTGGCTGGGACAGTCTTAATCTTGCAGAGCAGCTTGGCCTTAGCCCTTGCTTGGATGTGTGCTGCAGTTCCACCAGATGGGTACCCAACACCCAAAACAAGTGAGTTTTGGGGTGGGGGGAGGGGGAAGATGAGGGGAGAGATAGGGAAGCTAAAGAAAGTGGTGTTAGCACTTCAGACTTAAAGTATGCATCTTGTACAAGATAATAGAAAATTCCTAATGTTAGGAATTGCCTTTTGTCTCAAAGGACCAGTTACCACACCTAGACTGTTAGTGTCCTCCTGAAATCTGTCATGACAGTAAGCATCTTAAATTGTGCCAAAGCAAACATTTCAGTTCTCTTATTCTCCAAGCAGAGCTTAAGTCTGATCCAGCAAGCATAAGGTGGCTTGGCTGCACCCTGTGTTAGAAACACTACCATGAACTCAGACCCTGATGGGTCTTTCCAGTTCACTATTTCACTGAGCAATATAACTCTATAGACTTGTTCTTATGCAACTTCCTTCCACTCTCCATGCGGAGCTGCCCCATCTACTACCACTTGCCCAGGAAGGAAGTCAGAAGGCTTCTACAGCTGTAATTCAGATGTAAAAGTTTAGGGGCCATTCATTCTCTAGCTGGACAATTTATTTACAGGAAGATGAAATGTCAGTAACATATGCAAGTCTTTGGCCAACCTTTCCCCTTCAACTCACGCAACTAACAAACTGGCATAAAGGATACATTCACAGTGTAGCCACGGTTTGTCTAGCAGAAGCTAACAGCAAATGGTCTTGCTCAATATTAAACTTGTATTAAATGCACTTACCTCTAATTCTTACATTTAAAAGGCTTCTTGTAAATACAAGCTATAATTTATTGCACTTGTCACTGTATATTCATTGTGCTGTATCATTTATAGAAAGACTGCTTTTTTAAAAAGGTTTTATTTAGAAAAATCTCAGTGTAAACAATTGTACCACTTTGATTTTATACAAGAAATTCATGAGATTGTGCTTCACTAGAAAGTTGTTAAAAACGTGACAATAAAGGCTTCCTTTTAAGGCAGAAGTATATACATTGATCTAATACATCTGCCAGTACAACATTTAGCTTTCACTGTGGCTTTTTCACCCTTACACATTTTTAGATTGAACAGAATCAAAAGTTCTGGACAGACAGTGGAGTGAAGTACCAGGAGAAATTCACTGATTTAAAAAAGTTCACTGCTGTTTTGCCTTTTGTTTGTTAAAAAACCTAACCTACTCCATATGATGGACAAAAAGCAGAATCTTGACGGATTAGTCAAATTAGCCGTAGCCATCCTCATTCCACGAGTTTCTGTGCACGAGACAGCAGAATTCAGTCTTCTGTTTGCTGTTATCTTTGTATTGTGACAGTCTCTGCAGTGTACATTCTTTGGCTTTCAATTATGTCTAACATGGAACATCTTATGCACCAAAGAACAGATCCATATTGTAATCCAAGGCACCACTGAGTGCATGGTCCTAGCTTCAAACTTAGCAATGCTTACAGCTTGGAAAAAGGTTAAGGCTCAAGAAGAGTGGGGAACTATTTTACCCTACTGTAGAACAGCCGAATAGGAAAAAAAAAACAATTAAACACTGTACTACTTGTTGTTCTCTAAGTACTGAGTAAGGAGCAGGTCAGCACAAAGTCAGGATTCAGGCGAGGGTAGGAAACACATGTCGTCAGCTCTGAAGTCTAACTGATCATTTAATATTAAACAGAGCTGCTATAATAGCGCCTGTTCACTTTGGCTCTGTAGAAGTAAGAGCATAGTTACTCCTCTGGAGCTGCACGGAAGCAGCCTACGAAAATCCACCTGACGCATGTACACTAGGGAATCAGAAATGTTCAGGCACATGTTACAGTACCATCACTTTCATTATGGCTAGACCTCCCATGCTGAGAGGATTAACAGGAAACAACCAGCTCATGTTGGCCTGGTATCTTCCAAAGGGGTGTGTGCGTTTTCAACCTCCCGTGACTCTCCATTTCTTAACCAGCAGTCATATTAAGACAAATAGGGTTTAAGTACAGTTGTAGAGGCAAAAGTGACTCAACACAGCTGCAGCTTTCACCTTTCTAATAATGGCGGACAGTTTGTAAGGATTACTTTTTAGCCAAATCTAACCTGAAGGCAAAAATATTCTACTGGTGCCCTTAAGTTGGTTTTTCTTAATGTATTTTAGTCTCAAAGGAAACCATTTACACTTCACTGCGGGAACGCAGAAATGCAGTAATACTACCAATGCTGAAAATATTCTCAATTTGCACAGTAACTACTTGTTAGTTTTCCTTCATACACAGGGTACCATGTCTTTAACACACACACACAGAGGGAAGATACCAATGTTTAGTACATTCAATTTCCGAAAAACAAAAACAGTGCCCCAATCCCCATCTCCCCCTCCCCCCCCCATTTGAAAATTAGCAATGATTGAAATCCCTCAGCTACTGTACAAAGACAGCCAGGGACGGAGCATCCAGACTTTTATTACAATTCATCCCTTGCCTGACGCAAGACAAAGCTATGCAGTGATTCAAGGTCTCTTGTTCCATTGTGTTCACTGACTTTCTTTCCACCTCGGAAAAGCAGAAGTGTAGGATAACCACGTACCTTCAAAAGAGACACACACACAAAAAAGGAAACTTGTTACTAATGGCCAAACTCACTGGTGTTCTTCATTTCTATTTACCTGACTCTGAAAAGTAAGTCACCAAACCCCTCTAAAACTGTAAGACGTTTTAATTACAAAAAAAAAAACCAAACGCCACACCAGAACTTCCAATGTCAATCTGCAATTTTTGAACGTTTGTATGTTCCTCTAGGCTCTTCCATCAGCAGCTGGGAATGGGGGCTCCAGCTCTGTCTTCGGTTATCTGCCTACCAGCACCAAAAGCCATCTTTTTTTTTTCCCTAGGGACAGAACTTTGCATTGGCTACCACACGACTGCTTTGGTGCTTTCAGAGGGATGCTGCTTAAATTAGGGACTACTTCAGCTTTATCCAACAATGAGAATGACCAAGTCTGAACAAACAGTCTAGGAAAGAAACAGTGTCACCAGATGCTGGTCTGAACTGCTGCTTTTTTTTGGCTAATGGAGAAGACAGCTGCACTGTCACCAGGCACCCGCAATGCAGCAGCCGGCTCGGCTGGATACTAGAGCCTATAACGTTTGGTACACAATACTATCCCACTCATTTCAGATCTTTCACACTTACAGAAAATCTGTTGCAGACGTTACGTTCCACAGTGCAGTCTACTTCTGCTATTTTGACATCAGTCAAACCTGGAAATTGCTCTTTGGCAAGGTTCTCCCAAGTTGGAGCCAAGTTCTTACAGTGACCACACCTAGAAACAAAAGGGAGAGATTTGTTTAGCAGATACACCTTCCAGTTTATCTCTACTGTCTCACTGCAAAAGCTGTAAGTTTAACTAGCTGCCTTTCCTATCCCCCAAGGATTTGGCCCTCCAGCTCCCTTGCACTATTATGTCAGTAAATGAGCTAAGAAAATGAATGATTTTACGTAAGTTAAGCACTGAAGTAGTTTCTGGCCTTTGTTAGTCTCATCTGGAATGGTATTCTGGATGTTGATGCATTAACATTTTACCCTATAGAGGAATATGAAGCCAAAAAGACGAGCACCGAGCATATTTAAATGAAAAAGAAGATTGCTTAGAAACAAACATGTTTTAAGTAAGGCATAGAATGTCTGTAGTACAAATCAAGTTTTAAGGTAGCATATGCCAGTTACACTAAAGGTACATAGCCCAAGTTTAATTATTTAAATGAGATTTTAATTTTGCTACTAAATTTCTTCCAGTTCCTAATGGCCTCCTTGACCAATGCAGCATTTCCTGATGCTGGAAACTCAATTTTAATAGAGGCATTTGTCAACACAGATTCTGTTTTTAAGGAACACTCCAGTAGTTCAATGCACTTTTTCATTGAAGGTGCTATGAAGTTTAACCACCACTTTCAGGTAGATCCACAATGGAATTGTTTGATAGTCAGTAAGCTTCATTTAGTAGATTTAAAAAAAAAAAAAAAATCAGGCCCTATTCTGATTTGCATTAGAGAATCATTCCAGTTACATCATCAATAACACCAAAAAGCCTTTTTCTATTTTATTCCCTTATATCTCTGCAGTAACATGAGAATGTGGTCCACAGAGTATACACACTGAAACACTAGTGTCAAGAGAGAAAATGATACTGTAAAATGGCAGGAACTATAGTAAAGTATTAATTTTGTTTGTATTTTGAACTTGGCTTAGCCAAGTTCATAACTTGAACTCCGTATTACCTTCAGGAAGAATTCCCAAAGCACTTTAGACTTTCAAGCTGCATTGCTCATTCTATTCTAACCCAGCTGCACCTTAATTGGGTTATTAAAACAGCCCCGTAATTGCCTTGAGGCTGGACCAGGGCATTTACAAAAATAATAGAGATGTCTCTGCAAAAGTTTTCATAATATGAGCCAGTGTATATTTAAACCACCTTGTTAATACACAGTGACAGTATAAAAGCATTTCTGACCAGGCACAAAAACTACTAGACCAGAATGATTTTATGCTTACTATGCAAGTTAACATTAATATTTATCCAAAACTAACTGAAAGACAGAACTAGCAAGCAACATAGTAGTGTTTGCTGAGCCCTACATAAATTAATCCACTTGGAAGCAAAAAAAGTCATTTATATGCACAGCACTACAACTGTATACATAAGCCTGACTTTCAGAGCTAAAGCTAGGCCACCAGCTACATAAATACAGGAAATATTTTCCTAAATGGTGGCTTTCTGAACATTGCAGCCAGGGAGCGCACACTGGTTTAAGAATTTGACTCTCTGCATCCTGAACCACCATTTCTCAGCCTGGCATCCACCACTGATCACACCTGTGAGATCCAGCAGCATCCAATTAGAATCTCACGAGACGAGGAGATGGTTAAAGTGCAGTATTACTAAGAAAAGTTGATTAAAAAGGGAGCATTTCTTTATCTCAAACTTTTCCAGAAAAAACTTCTCAGACTCCTACATATGTATCAACAAGCCCTGGGTTCAGAAATCGGACTAGAAGCTGCTTCGTGCAAGTGTAAACTGAATTTACCAGCCAGTTCTACTGGTGGCATAGTAGCAGCACAGGCACGGATTCAATCTCAGTCCCTCACACTGCACAGAAAGGACAAAGGGAGTGAAGAAAGAGCAGTAAACGTGTGCGTATATATGAGCAGGGTATTTCTTAACACAGCGGAGGCAGATAATTGCCCAGATCCAAAAGCAGATCGTTCAGAGCATAGAAGTGGCTCTCAAGCAGCAAACCATACTGTGGTAAAAATGGTGACAACACTGGAAAAGACTGCATCATTGAGATTATGTAAACCAAAACTTTCCCTGGTACTTCTTGCCTACAATAAGAAACACATTCATGCCTACTGTCAAAGTTAAGCTGCAATATTTTGATACTCCTGAGCACATACTAAGATGGGTTGCATTTGCTTGTGTTGCTTCGTAATGGTGACCTTTTACCCCCACAAACAAAAGATCTTTTTATATACCGTATCAATGGGATGGCTGGTGATGAAATCAGAGATGTGTTATCTTTCACATAGTGAAATACATCTTAATTTCAATCTCTCCCTCTACACTTCCTTCTATTGGCTAAGAGACTGGGCAATGGAAGAGAAAGATGGCATGCAAATTTCCTGAGAAGTTTGCAGAGATAGAAATTTAAAACCTTTTTTTTTTCTTCTTAGAAGGGAAACAGTAAGAAAAGGTGGAAAATATCCATAGCTCTACAGTCTGTACCAATTCCCAGGTGCTCAAATGAGGCTTCCAAGAGAGGCTGGCTGTGGCAGGAGAGGGCCCCAAAGCCAGCACGTTCTTTCTCAACACTGGTGATACGCTCCGCTCACCTTACCCTAATCAAGAGATAGGAGCACACTAAGCCTACAAAGAAAGCTTCACTCTCCCTGTTCCCCAGCACTACCTGGAGGCTGACATCATAGTAAAACTTCTCTGTCAGCCTTTCCACAGAGAGGGATCCCAAGAAAGCTGAAAGAGATTCAGCTTTTTTGCTCTAACTCTTGCCAACACATCCATTCTTCAGTTAATTCATGTTTTAGATCCAGACAACAAATACAGCACTACACACAAGTCAAAGACCTACAGCAACTAATGCACTGGCAGCTTAGACCAGCAATAATCCTGAAAAACAACAACCACCACCACCGGTGCAAACTTCTTACCATGGAGCGTAGAATTTAATAAAGGTGATCCCCCTAGCAATGGTTGCATCAAAATCTTTTTCAGAGAGAGAGAGCACTGCAGCCTGTTAAAAAAATAAGTAAGAAAAGAGTAAAAACTTTTTTGTATATATAACATCGGCCAAATGAGCTCTTAGCTACCTGAAAGGGAAACTCAAACTGGAAAAGATACTATTATTGATAACATAAACAAGAGTAGCAGCAGCACACCTCACTTTTATCCCTCAGCTGCCTTCCTCCCCTAGATGTAGAGAAATGCGTATTTCATGCTGAACGTCATCCATAATCGGAGAAACAAAACATCCCTATGTTCAGGGCATTTGCCTGTATCCAAATTTTCAGTTGGAAAAAAAATCACTTTCATTTTAATACACAGTCATGCAAATATTTCAAGGATCAACCCTGAGAGGAGTTGGCTTGAAGCACGTAACAGCCATCTGAGAGTTTAATGAGGTAATTAAGGCATACTAGTGATGTCTTGACAGCTGCTCTCCCTCTGCTATATCCCTGTGTTGCACACATAGAAAACCCTGTTACCAGAAACACATATTTGCCTGTCAAGAGGACATCACCATGCCACACTCGCACGGGTGGCGGGGGAATTTTTACTTCTGATAACATCAGGAGCAATGGGATGGGAGTGACGGGAGGATAGTGCGTTGCTTATAGGCAGTCTCATACATTGCATGAGAGCACAGAACCGTAACAAACTTTTTTTGTGTGTGTGTGTGTGAGAGACCCTTAAGGGTAGGAGGTATTAAAAATAAATAAATAAATCTTATACCTATAAAAGCTTCAAATTCAAATGAAAGCAAAACAAAACCAAAGAGCATCACTGATAGTATTACCAATTCTAGTTTAAACCCAGTAGAGTTTTATGACGAGAAGCCAATAAGAAACTTGAAATTACAAATTAAAGGTACATTTACCATAAATGTTAGTTCATGAAATTAAGTTATTCCATTAAGTTCAAGTGTTATTACGTCTAAAAAGTTATTTGAAAATTAGAAATTATACTTTCTAATTAATAATTACAAATTATCAAGTGAAGAAAAAATTATCAGTAAATACAGATTCTATTCCGAATTTCCTAAATGGCTATCTAAAACAGATGTTCCAACCATTATTTACCATCTAAGATACCAAATCTGAAAACCCCATAAATGGCATCCTCCCCACGATCCACACAGTAAAACAAATTTCAAAGGTCTGTAGATTGCTATCAGAATAGCAATGTGAACTATATAATATCAAAAAATAAGTTTAGTATCAGTTCAATTTTAGCTTGGTTTCTTAAGACATCTTATGCAATCCCATAATCTGAGCATCTGCTGGTCACTCTTCCTTAATCTATCTGGATAATTTTTGAGTCATTTCAGTGATATCTGGCAGGAAAGAAGTCTCATGGACATAAAAATACAGCTTCTGTGAAAGGGCCGGCAAGTACTCGGCCCATTTAAGACCTGAGGGAATCCACGTAGGGGCTCAACACTGGGACACAAATTTGGAGTGGGAACTCATTGCTTTTGCTGCCCGTGGTACCAGCTGTGGGCTGCTGCTGATGGTAAAAGCAGTCAGCGTTTGCTGGCAACACGGCCCAGCCCCTTGTTTCAAAACTCATGAAAACAAAACCAGAATCAAGGTGTCTGCAGGTGAGTGACCAAGAAACGGTGGCATCCAAAGCTGTGATGTAAAGTTGCAAAGACAAAGTTTAGACCTACACTGTGTCTACTATTATTTGGTGAAAAAAAATCCCCCCACAATCATTTCCTGTTTGTATGTGTGCTGGTGCAAGCAAGGCATAAGTGGGAATTTGCATCACATGTGGTTTATGTTATTTCTCTAAAAATAGAAAGATGACTAATTACTTTCTGCATTGTACTAACACCAGCTTGTTAGGATCTTCCAACTATGAGGTCAATTTAAAACAGAATAAAATATTTGAGGCATATTAAAATTGCACATCAAGCATCACTTTTGGTAAGTCATTTTATGTAAAATGAGTAATCCCTGCTGAAAAACTCAGATGGGAAGGGTAATAGTCACCTGTGAGAAAGTGCATCTAAACTGTATTTGTATTAATAATATTAATGCTTTTTAATTATGTAAGTTCACGAACAAGTGTAAATCACCATCCCTTATTTTCTGGGCGGAAGTGTTTTCTCCACATTTGAAGACTAAGTATGCTTGAAAACCATCTGTCATTTCTCAACCTCACCCATTTTACATTCAGCTTCAAAAAAAAAAAAGGCAGATGAAATGCCAAAGTGATTAAAAAACACAGAAAACTAAATGACATGAAGTAAAACTATGCAAAGGTGATAAGTCCTGCCAACTCCCTGGCAACATTCATAACCCTTGTAGCTCCTACAAGTGGGATTAGAATAAGCCTCCAAACCTGAGGAGTTTTCTTGCCCCAGGACACATTACCTTGACAAATTCAGATCAGTCTTCATGATCTTTGCTTTTTTATTGTTTCTGCAGACAGTCTGTTAAGTACAGGACCCTGGCTTTTTTTAGTGGCTTTGCAGCGTGCACCATCCTCCTGGGTTCAAGCAAGAATCTTGCACAAAACGTTCATCTCCATAGTGACAAAATATGCTGTCATACAGCGTGAGGTGCCAGCAGTTCCGCAGACCAAAAATGACCATGTATATGGCGTTCTATCTAAACAACTTATTGCAACCATGAAAAAAGAAGCCAGATTGGTGGGGTTTTTTTCCTTCTTTGATTCATCAGGTTAGTAAACTAGGATTTATGGTCTTATTCCACTCATTAATTACTAAAAAAATAACCAGGAAAGTATTTGGTACAGTTTAAATTAGGAATTGTCAAGCTATCAGAAAGAGAAACACATGGAAGACCTGGCCAGGCTCCTGCACACTGCTGCAGAGTGCAGGAGCACTTACCTCAACACGGGTGGGTTCTGCAGGTGGCCGCGGGGCTTCGGCAGGTTTATCTGCTGGTGGCTCTTTCCCAGAGCTCTGTAGTTGGGCATCCACGTATTCCTTTAAGGAATCAAAGTCCCTCTTCCCTTTGTACTGGTCACCCTACAATTAACAAAGAGTTCGTGCAAATGTCTATGTGCAGTTAATCCAGCAAATAAGTAATCAGCAAATAAATAATTATCAGCAAAACATAAGATTGCCAAGTGCAAGCATATTCACAATAAATATGATTATCTGTTTGTTAAACCTCCGATTCACACCACATGATCAGGATTTGCCATAGATTCTTCTGTACCAAGAGCGAATAATCTAAAATTTCCTTGAAATGAAAGGTATTTTAGAAACATAGCAACAAATTTTAGAAACTTTTCCACTTTGACCTTCATCTCTCACTCTAGCCAGCATTTTCAAGGTTTTATTTTTCTGAATCTAACGCTACGGCAAGGAACAATAAAATACTCTCACCACTCTCATGAAAGTTAAGTCATATTTTTGAACCTACAAGTACACTCCCCAACCAGCTACATCTTCAAGAAGCCACAGCTTGCCTTAGACGCTTCCCATATCTCAGGTACTTTCACAACTCCAGAGAACAAGAAATCAGAGCACCTCTGAGCAGTTTTGAGTCTCAAATCCACTGCTGACCATCTCCAAACTGGATCTTGCATGATTGCCCTTGGCGCTCTCTGAGAAAATTAGTACTAATTTCTCTGTTCAAAAGAGAGATTGTATCTTTGAGGTGCTACATATCCACTTTGGATAAAACTCTTGAGTTTCAGTCCCATCAGGTCTGGGCTACAAGATGTATCTGCTCTCTCAGATGAGGAGTAACTCTTCAAGAAACAGCATACAATCTTCCATACGTTGGAAGGAAGAACAAACACCTCTGCAACTATTTCCTATACAACTCTGGAACTCTTTCCACACATTTTCCTTCTTTTGTCATTCATAATGTTACTTGTAACTACAGCCACCTTCCCCACACTGGGTCTAAATCACAAAGGAATTAATCTAAGATGATTGAAGAAGCCTGCACCTGCTTGTTTGTATCCATTTCAGCAGGGCAGGGTCAGAGCCCCGTCATTCCTCCCAGGGTTTCTGGTGCATCTAACCAAGAGGGATGGTACGACGCCAGACTTCAGTTATGACAAAGGGGATGATGGTATTATGGACAACAATGCTGGATGGCTGAAGCAGTTCTCCTCCTCCCCCTTATTGAACAGTATAATAGCAGCCCAAGAGATTTCCAGGAATTTCTGGGTCCAATTATTGGAAAGTTGTTGGGGTTGTTCTGTGGTTAGTTTTTTTGTTTTGTTTTAAATATATTCTATCAGCCCACGAAGGAACATGCGATTCTGGTGGCAGTATTCCACCAGGGAATATCACACTGCCAATGGAGAAAAGCCAGTTTGATGTCAACAGAAATACATTGTTCAGACTAATGGCTGCGATTCAACTTTACCAAATACAACAGTGATCTTTTTCTTTCCCTGCACTATTGATTCAAATTACTCCAAGCAACTCAAACTTAAATAATTACAAAGGGTCAAAAAAAAAAAAATGTGATGCGGCTTGTTGAGAAAAAACACAGCTAACTTTTCTAGATCAAGATAGTATGGTTGTGGCAAGGTATCTTGCCATCTGTAGCTACTTGAAAAATAAAAATAAAGCAGGTGGAAAACCATTCTGGAGAAACAGCAGAACAATTCCTGGTTTTCAGACTCATGCCATATAGAGACAAAAATTGAATTAACTGAAAGCACCTCTAACCTTGGGCATACCACCACGTTTGAATTGAGCACTCCCTCAGCTTCCAGTTCTGCTTCTAACATGCCAGCACCGCTGCTCAAGCAGTAACAAGGCCATATATCTCCTGTGCAACTCAGGTTGGGATTCAAAAATCCAGGTGCTGCTTCATTTAAATTCCTTGGAGTGTCTGATCTTATAAGGGTGCTTACACCAAACCTCCCAGGCACTGGTATGTATTTATGGCCACTTTCTCTTTAGAGTGCCAGAAAACTGCCACAAGCAACAGCCACTAACCTGGACTGAGTGGCAAAACTACATCTCTGATACGGTAGATGTTCAAAAAGGAATGCAAGATGAATGGGGCAAAGAGCCAAAACCCCCCAAAACTTAGTGGGTAAGAGCTGAAAGAGGAGTCCTGGGTTTCTCTGCTTGCAGACCTGTTTTTAATATCCATTTAATACATTTCATTTATCTTGAAAGTGTAAAACATATGGTAAGTAACACTACTATTTATAATATGTTTATTTGCTGCTGTTCATGTACATGGTATTTATAAATATTTTACTTCCCCGTAACTTCAGAATATTGTAATTCTTTGAATTGCTACAATGAAAAATGTCAACTAGGCCCACAGAACTCTCATTCAGTGTCACATGAAGTGTTCAGATTTATAAGAAAGAAAATTTGCATCACTCAGACATCACTCAGCAGATAGGCACCACTTACAGATGAGAACGTTCACATACACACTGTGAAAATTACATAATTTTTTATTATTTCTATTTCATCTATGTTTTTGTGCTCCATAGGAAGTAACGTATTTAGAGAAAAGTACACTCAGGATTCTCTTACACAATAATTGGACGTACTGCTTACAGATTTATGAACATCACACCAGTTACTTGCAGAGCAGAAAGAGCAAAAAGTTTTAACTTTTATCTGTGGATGTAGGTTCAGTACCAGGCTGAAACTCCAACATCCTTTTGTCTCACAGGCAGACCTTCCTACATGCCCACTTGATCTTTTTTTTCCCAGAATGCAAACATAGTCTGAGTATTATTCAGAAAAAAATGGTCTGATCTTTCGCTGAGCTCACAGACTCACCTTTTCACCATTCCTAAACCAGAGGAGCGTGGGATAGCCACGAACTTGGGTTTCAGAGCAGACTTCGTAATGCTGAGTACAGTCGACCTACATTTTGAAAAAAAAATATAAACCATTCAATGTATAAAATAAATACACAACATAAGCCATTCAGTGCATAAAATAAATATACAACAATCATCATAGCTTTCCCTTATACAGGAACTAGCAACGCATGGCTTGGCAAAACTCAGTACCAAGTACTGTCTTGAGAACAATTAAATCTGCTTTCCAAATAGTGCTTTGGTTGTGTAATTGGTGTGTGTTTGCCTTTTTTTGTTAGGAGGCATTGGGGAGGGAGATATGGATAGAAGGAAGTAGTAACAAAGAACAATGAAGACATAATTAAATATTCCAATTAAAACAAGTACTTGGTATTGTCAGTTAATAAAATCACTGCACGGACAGTAAGACACAAAACGCTAATGTGAGAGAGCTTTAAAGTGAAGATATATTGGCTCATACATTTTTGAAAAGACTACTCTTTAAAGACTTCAGAAGACATGTCAACAGCTAGCAAGTTGACTTTGGTCCAAGGGAAGTTCCAAGTGCACAGCAACATGTGATTCTAGTATGTCATAAACCAATCTGTAAAGTTACCAGTTTATAATCTTTTTTGAAGCAGAGGAAAAAAAAAGATAACTTAAGCATTGGAGCCTTTGTTCGAGATAGCACTTGGATTTAGAATTTTGCATTAGAAACACTTTGCTCCAGATCACTGAAGATCAATTGTAAAGATTAAACAGAATCCTGTCGTAGGTATCGCTGCTCTTAAGACACTATTCCTCCAGATTACATGAAGGTCATGATTCAACCTTCTTAGAAACAGCTGTTTACTTACAGACTTACAATCTCAGCCAAGACATGTTTCAAATAGTTTCATAACGTATACAGTTACACAAAATTGACTAGGCGTCAAGACAAATCTTAGTGGCTGTATTAAATAGCAAATATCAGTAATAGCAACTATGAACACAACAGACAACTGAATAAAACAGAAATTTTGGAAATTTTTTGTTTATTTTCTCTGGATAACCAAGAATGGTAACTTCAAGAAGATATTTAAGCTAAGCAATGATTTTATCAGACAGCAAGCATTCCAAGTTCTCAAAAAAATAGATCAGCAGATGCAGCATTTGGTAAAGACACTATCAAAGCAGCAATAGCCTCTGATATTTTATTCTCAGAGGGAATCTAATTTTATATCCACCAAGTCTCAAAATTGTATATATACGTCTTCTCTAAAGTTCAGCTATGCTGACCTGCTCCGTACATCTATAGTGTATCTGAATGAGCAGATTTTCAAAGCAATAAAACCAAAAATAATAATAAAAAAAGAAGCCAAGCTCATCACTCCTAGTAAAAGCTGAAAGCACTATGAGGGCAGCAGCAGAGGAGACAGCTGGGTTTTTGTCCCTCTGCAGGACTGACAACGCTGCTAACGGTCACGCAGTCTTTCAGATCACTGGAACCACTCTGAAAGTTTAAGGATATGGAAGTTGAGCCCAGTCAGTTATCCACCCCTGGCAAATACAAAGGGATTCACATCATGAGCCCCCTGGACTTAGGTATGGGTCAGCAAATAAAGCCAGTAACTGCAATTGCCAGACCACCTCCATACCTCTGCAAAGAAGTCACTCCACGTACAAGTAACAAGCTCCCATGGTAAATACACCACAGAATCTGGTAATCAACCCTAAGGGAAATAGTAAAGCAGGACAAGATATCAGTTTTTAAGG
Source organism: Balearica regulorum gibbericeps (assembly GCF_011004875.1). Lineage (NCBI taxonomy): Eukaryota > Metazoa > Chordata > Aves > Gruiformes > Gruidae > Balearica > Balearica regulorum. Next base: position 95,982,030 of record NC_046185.1, read on the forward strand.
TGGAAGACCCCCTGAAACCTCTAGTTCTATGGTTCTATGGGGGTAAAGAGGAGAAAAAAAGAGAGGAAAAAAAAGGAAAAATAACTCATCATAAAGAGCTTTGTAGGTCTGAAACTTGCTAAAGAAGCCAATGCTGTAAATAGCAAATTGGAAGTCACTTTCCCACTCAAAATAAATTCTGAAGTCTATCAAGTTCTGATGGAGGGGAAGCATAACAAAAAACAAATCTCGAAACATTATTCCCTGCATCTGAAGTATTAGACTTTTTCCCAACTCTGAAGCATGGGAGCTAGCTGTGTTTCTAACAAGTCCTGGCTTAAAATAAGGGAGTCCTGTCACTGTAACGAAATAGCCATAGCTCTTCAAAACAGAGTGAACTACCGGATGTGCAAGAAAGAGATAACCATCTCAAAATTAAAACAGGAACTGTGACTATAAAGGGATTTAAGAGGCGACAAACAAAACAACTGTTATTTGCAAATCACAGCACAAATAGCATGGTACTTGGCTGAAATATTCATTCACACAACACACATTTTTCAGATTAAGAGCACTTCGCCTACCTTGCCAATCTTGACAGTTTCTGAATGCTCAAAGGCTTGAGCCAGCTGTTCCCAGGTTGGGGCCAAAGCCTTGCAATGCCCACACCAAGGGGCAAAGAATTTGATAAAGTGATTACCTTTTAAGTCAAAGAGAAAAAAAAAAATTAAACTCACTTGGAATAAATTTGGCTTCAATTAAAGACCAGGTACTAATCTCAGACTGCAAATTTATCATGTTGTTTCATGAGTTAAAGATAGGAAACACTGCAAATCAAAGGCCAGGACAGAACACTTGAGCAATTAGGTTTTCAATACTGGATGCAGTTCCACACTGTTGCCAATTTCCCTGAAAAATCCAAACAGCTTCAAAACCTCAAGCCATGAGATATTAAACCTCTTATTTTTAACCTAACCATTTACTACAATGTCTAATTCTACGGTGTCAATCACTTGCCCTATTACAGAGTAGAAAGAACAACTAAGGAAAATGTATTTATAACAGTATAAATGAAAGTAAGTATTAGACTTCAACTTAAACTTTTCTTAGGAAACATCACTGCATTAAGTCCATGAACTACTTAAATAATTTTGTTAAGCTTTCCATTCTCCTTTTTCTGCCCTGCTCTTTGTATTTTCACGTCAACTATTCAAAAATTGCTTCCTTTAGTAGATTTTTGCTGCATTTTATAGACAGGAGAGTCTCCGTACTATGTCCTATTGATGTTCAGTTTAAAAGTATAATCTTAATTGCAGAGTACCAGAATATGTAATTTCCTTCAGTTAAGATTACTATTAATTCAAGATGCTGCATGCTTTTGCACATATCAAGGCAAGGCTCTGCTAATACAAAATAAAAATGAACTTCATTAAATGAAGAGGAAAAAAAATCAAATTTGTTTAAAGGAAATGCCAGCAACTAGAGAAAAGTTCTTTTTAATAGAACTATTCATCATCCTTTGAAGACTGCTTTGGGGCTGATATTACTAGAATTCATTTCTAGTTTGAGAGCTTGTTCACAAAAGAAGGTCAGAGGAAAGACGTCACAAAATAACTAGGAAACATAAACTGCAGTAGTAGAACTTGCCTGTTCTGCACCAGGAATACTTTCAAGCTAATTCACATGCTTTGCCTTGGTCAAGTAAACTGCAAACTGAAATTTCTCATGAATGAATAAGACCATCTAGTCAAAATCATCTATTCTATACCACATACTCTTTAATATACTCTCCTCCCCAATAGAAAAAAAATTAAATTCTTTTTGCCTAGAGCACCAAAAAGGTAAAGGGGCACTTCAAGAATAAAAGTCAACCTTCCAGCTGGAACTGCTAAGCCTCCTGCTAAATTTAAGCACTGAACTTCTTGTAACTGAAGTCAAGAGAGGACAACAGCTTTAAAGATGATCGTAAACCTGCTCAACCATCAGATATGGCCATGAGAGTGTCTCCTCTATGAATGGCAATGAATATAAAATAAAAACATTTCAGTAAAAATATTAAAACATTTATACATACACTAAACTATCTTCTCAGACTGTAAAGTTGTTTAATGCTTAGCATCTCCCTGATGGCCTAGAGAAGAATCCATGAAAAATTTTGATGTAATTCTGTGTTAAGCCACACAGGCTGGGAAATTTTAAGTTAGCTGCACAAAATGGTCTTTCACACTTGAAAATATTTCTATTTAGTTAATGGTTACTTTAAGAAGCTCTAGTATTTACCTCACTGGTGGTATCACAAGGGCACAGATAGTTAATTTAATCTGGTCTTTGATTTTAGGAAAACAGATAGAGATGGCAGGATCATCTGTTACAGCAGCCCAAAGTTTGCACTGTAAGCTCTTGCTCATTCTCTAAAAAACCCGCCATGTGGGGGGTGAAATTTCCCATGTTAGGTATCAATTTTAAAGCCTCCAGACAAAATATTTTAAAAAAAAATCCAAGCTGAGGTGAAGTGTTTTGCCCACATTAAATCCTGGAGGAAGGAAGCTAAACAATATCAAATAAGGGGCCAGACTGGAGTGGGATGGGGGCAGTAAGGAGGAAGCGGGTGGATTATATTTATCCAGAAGATCAGCCTAGGAGTAAGAACAAGTCAACACCGAGGGAAAGAGGAAATGGGACTTGCAAAAACGCAAAGTGAGTGGCAAGGCTGTGACTGAGCAAGGAACTTACAGAAAAAAGTTTAGTTGCACAAGCCCCACTAGCTTATTCCATGTGATTAGGGCCTTAATTTTACTACCTTCTGAGTGGAGTGCTGTTCTTAAACTTTCTCATGGTGTGCTATATGTAATTAAACTACTACTTTTTTTTTTTTTTTTTACACAGTCTGTAGTTTCATCGTCTTTCACTAGGTGTTAATGGAAAATAAAAGTGGGAAGGAGGGACCTTGAAAACTAACATTTCTGTTGCAGAGTTTCTGTTACTGATGTTTCTGTAAGCAAGTACCTTTTGCTTATGAAAAAAACTAGTTACCTTCTGCTATGTGCATCTTGAAATTGTCTGATGAGAGTTCATACATTCCCTGCTTAGGTTCAGGGGCTTTTGGTGGTTCCACATCAGATTCTGGATCCTATTCATGAGAAAAATTAACTTTTATTTGTCTTGTACAGTAAATACACAATATTTGATTCCTGTATCAGGCCATTTTGTTCTAGTGTTGTAAACTCTGTACTCTGAAATTTTAAATTTCTAAAGCAATGCCCTTATTTAACCTCACTTCAGTATCTAATATTTCCTAACAAACAACTACTTGAAAGCAAAATGTGAAAAAGACTACCACACAGAAAAGAGCTATCACAGTCACTGGAATAACAGTCTTTCACCATTCTGCAGTATAGTCACAGAGCACAGTAACTGCTATGGCATTCATCACACCACCATATATTAATACACTTAGATTACATAACAGATCCTCCATGGCATCACGCATCAGCCACATCTGCCGTTGCATCAGTTTTGGTGGTCTTTGGGCTATTTAAAAATAGCTAGCAAAAAAGCTCTTTTCCGCCCCCCTAATGCAGGAAAGAGGGACCTAATAGCTCCATGGAGGTAGCAACAATGGGAAAAGAGGAAACACTTTATAGGTATAACTTGCAGCAAACCCACTGGCACTTCAGCAAAAGCAAGCAACTACTTTCTAGATACTAGAGTCAGAGCTGGAAAGAATTTTTTAAAAACCTCAAAGTACATGTCTTAAAATAGTTTAGCATTTAATGTTTATTAATTAATTATTTAAAAGATGTTTAAATATAATCATGTTCTAATTGCGGTTCAGCGATCACTGAAGCTTTATCTTGATTAGAAACAGCAATTATAAATTTAATTTTAGGCAAGGCTTGGCTACTATACGTGTTACCCCTAAATGCAAGGGTTTTCTGAGTGATGGTATTAGCTTATCTAACTGATTATTTTAAACTCTTTCTTTAGGCTACAACATTATCAGATAATAATTGAGCTAAAGATGGCATCCATGCTTTGAGAGGTAATTAAGCCCAACACAAATGCAACTTATAACATATTATAGCTAAATCGCTTTTCTTATTCTAGAAACATGGCCTACAGGTGTCAACTGAATCCACCCAAAGAATTGTATCTTAAAATGTCAAAATGCTAAACATTAAAAACTGCATTATGTACTGTAGTTTTAAATACAGGAAACAAAGGGCAGGTCACAGGGTGACAGTTTTAATTACTATTCTGACTCTCATGGAAGCTGTTCCATATTGTTACTGCCACCTGACTTTTATTCTCAGGAGCAGATTTCCTCCTGGAAAATGAAACCTAACCTATAGCATTGATAGATAAGCAAGTCTGCAGAAGGGAATATTTCCTTTTCTTATTTCCTTTTCACTTACAGATGGTTCCTCATTTAGTTTCTCCAACATCCAGTTTTCTAGTGCCTGGAAGTCCCTAGGGCCTTGGTATTTCAGAGGTTCTTGTCCCGGTTTAAGCAGCTTTAGGCTAAAGGATCAAAATGTAGAAAAGAGTGAGGCAAAAATTTTCACACAGAAAACACAGTCTGAAAGCTAACACGCTTTGCTAACCCACAGCAATGCAGCTCAGGCTGCAGTAACGGCTCTCTTGACTATTAAAATCAGCAGCAGGCATCTCCCTCAACTTAAAGGGTTATGGCTAGAACTTAGGACACTTTTTCATACCCATGTAAGCTTTTACAGGCGACTTTAAAAATCGTGAAAAGAAATACCATGTTAAAAATCAACACAGCCTAATATTACTGTGATCAATAAGCAAGAGCAAATAAAACATTGCAGTATTCAGTTCTAAGGTTAATCATTCATTATGCCTATGAATCCTATTTCAGTTTGTCAAAAAGCATCAATTTTGTTTTGTTCAACTCTCTCCATCACCAAAGGAAAAATATCCAATGATTATCTTCCCAGGAATTTCTTTCTCATGTTTCATTCCCTGACTGCTCTTGGAATGTAGGACTTTTCATGTGGTATTAAACTGATTAAAACCATGCTGAAACAAGTCAATAGGACAAGGAGGTAAGTGACTGCTTGTAGGGATTCAAGACTTCATGATTATAACATTTAATAATTGCTATCAAAGCTTTTTCCTAAACTACCTAAAGCTTCTACTATTAAATATTTAAGTTAAAATTGGAAATATAGTTGGTAAAGGGGCAATATTGACTTCTGACCTAGTCTTATTTTTTTAAAGCTAATCATAGTTTCAATTACTACTGTCACCTAGCCCTCAGTTCCCCTTGCCAAGCTGTCATTTTGTACTGCTTTTTCTTTCTCTTGAAATATTTTTCTCTCTCTTCTTGTTCCCCAGTTGGAAAAAAATGAACATATGAAAGAGTTGAAAAACCACAAAATGCAAATACATTCAAAAGAGACAGGAGCTCCCACTGCCTTTTCTTGAATGTTTCTTGTGATGATAGAAAGTCTAAATTTTTTTGAGGAAAAAAAAACCCCAAAACACAACTTTGTAATAACAAGGAAAAAAAAAAAAAGAAACAGAAGAACAGCTAAAATGCACCTCATGGCAATACTTTTGAAGAGTAACAAGAAAAAAAAAAAAATATCAGCTTAAAGAGCCAGCTGTACCATTATTTTCTTCAAATCAGCGTAGGTTTTCTCTAGTTCAGTTGAGAGAGTATTTTGCAGCACCAAATAATCCTGAGACAACTGTACTAATGAGCGCAGGGACCTGCTCAGCCAGTTTTACTCTCAGGGCGATGGAAAGGGAATGAAGCCATCCTGGACTTGTGACATTCCCTCTGTGCCTGAGGAAGCTGTGAAATTTCCATCGCTGGAGGTTTTTAAAAACAGGCTAGTTAAAAACTGACTCAGACAGGAAAAAAATTGGTATTATGAATTCCTCTTGATCTGTATTTCTATAACTAGCAGATGACTACCTTATCATTTGTACTTTTCAAGCAGATGAAAGTGAGCACTAACTATTCCTAGATACCCAATGACCTTAAAGAGGGACGGGAAGCAATTACACATCCATTCATTTTTTTCTTATTCAAAATCTCTGCCACTCTTTCTATTTTACAAGGAACAGCACCACAATATAATTTATTGAAATATCTAAAGACAACCAATGCTTGCTTTTGGGGATATTAAAATAGAGTTGAAATATTCATTGTTTCTTGGTATTTCTAGTGGAAGTAAGCCACAAACTGCCCTTAAGAACAATTCCTCATTCAACAAGGACTTTGCTATTTATAACTCTCAACTTCTACTCAGTCACACTCATCTGTATCAAACTGGGTGCAGCCAGGAGCGTAGGTCAAGCTCAGGCAGTTGCTGGGGTCAACAGTAACACTAGACAAAGTAAGCAAAGGGAAGGAAACTGAAAAAAGCAGGCTGTGGAAGGGCTACAGAAGACAACATTCTCCACTTATCCCACTAAGGTAAGTAATTAGTAAAGCAGTTGAAAGCATCCCATCCTTTTTTCCAAGAAGCTTTAAAGAATACACAAGTGAAAAAAATCCCATTGCTACTTTTTGGCAGCTAAAAAGGGAGCACGTGTATCTAACCTAAAAGCACTAGCCAGGCTGACCTCTCAAAGATAATCTAGATCGCATTCTGCCTACCAAAGCTGAGGTAGTAAGGCATATATCCTTTATAACAGGATAAATTTAACACCCTTAAACTCCAAATTAATTTCTCTTAGATTAATATAAGCAAAATTACCTAGAAAAATCTGTACATCACCCCTACTATGCTAAGTGATGCTATTAATTTATCATTTTATGAGCACCAAATTCACTCAAAAATTTAAGACATCACCTATACATTAATAATGAATGGTACAGTGTATACTGACGAACTTATGATAAGTTATTTTTAAAAGTACTGTTACCAGAGACCAGCTCTATCATGCATATCACAGCTGTACAATGTACTGTTGCTTGAGAAAGAGGTACTGTCAGAGAAAAGAGAAGGACAATTCTGGACTTCATTTAAACACAGCCATCTTCCAAGACATAAAACAGTTCATTTAAAAAAAAAAAAAAAAGAGTAAAAGCAGCATGTATCACACAATACTTGGCAACATGGTAAAAAGGCTTAAAATGAACATACGAGGTCCAAGGGGCTATAAAGAAACCCACCAAAACATGCAGCTTAGAAGTTAGCTTCAACAAATCGGCAGAGGATCATGGAAAACTAAAAAAGAAAGAAATAGGAGCAGACATCTTTTTATACTTACGTAGGGTATCCTCGGACGCCAAATTCAGAGCACAGAGGAGTATCTGTAGTACAATCCACTTTAACAACATAGACCTGTGGGTCTTCCATGTTGTTGTATTTATCTCCCAAATCATTCCAAGTTGGCTGAAGACGCTGACAATGTCCACACCTGCGACAGAAGGAACAAGGTATTTGCTTAATAGTGGCTCATGTTTAGAGGGGAATGAATCTATGGAAAGGCATATGCAGAATGGTCAGAGACTTTGATAAATTTAAAAATAGTCAAGTCAAAAATCTTCTACACTCGAACACTGTTACACTAAGCAACAGTGAATACTATTAAGTATCATAGGACGCTGCAAACGCATCTCGTGTAAAAATCGTCAAGAGATGAGAACTTCTTGCTAGTATATTTTTACACGACAAAGCCTACTAAACACACCTTGAACTTAATGGGGTTATTAAGAAACACACTCTCAGCCTTCCAGCTTTCCAGAAAAATCCTGTGAGGCTGTCCAGCTTGCTTTCTGCTCTAGTGTTTCAAAACACTATATTTTAGCAGCAGGTAAGAAGATAAAGGTTTCTAGCCTCTTTGTAAGGCCACTTGCATGCATCACAGGAATTGTAACTTGTGAATCATGAAAGACATCAGGACTGATTTCTGAACAAAGTTTCTCAACATCAGCTCACCAGAAGTAGAAAATGGCTATTATTCCTCTCATTGTTTTTCTATGCAATACCTTATTCCGGTAACTACGATAAAAAATTTTAAGGAATGGATTTTCATTTCTCTTTAATGGCTGCTTTTGCCAACTCTCCAGGACATCTAAAAATACATAATTGGATTAACAGAAAACATTCTCAACCTGACAGTACGAAAGCTGTTATTGCCCTTGGCATGACCTAACAGTCTCCTTTGTACATAACAATTAAAACATCATTACGACTTTGGAGAAAGATGTTCCCATTTAGAACAGTTTCACTTATACATTTTCAGTCCACTTATAGAAAACCTGCATGAATTCACACCTTTCCAGGTATTCTGATATAATTAGAGCAAAAAAAAACCCAAACCTTGAGATTTACTTTAATATAAAAAATGTCTTCTGACCTTAATACGGTCCTGTTACAGTCAGTTGCAGTGGGTCACACGTACTCCCACTGTGTGGGGAAATATGACCTCCCATATGATCTTATTCTGAATTGTCATGGCGAAGAGATACAATGTGTGATTAATAAAATTAAATATTCTTTGAATATTTAACTTCAGACTGAGGTTCCTCCATAGTCAACTCGTTCACGGAGCTTGACTTAAGAGGAGGATTTTGGATTACCTGATCGTTTCCCCAAGCAGTTGCAGGGACTTAAAACACTGCATGAATACTGACTGGTGTTAAGGAACAGAGCATGGAAAACCACGTAAGGCAATCTCAAGTAATTAACTTGCTGGTTTTTAAGCACAGAACAGAGCTGCCTTGTCCATATTTAACAACATGATCTCTGCTATACACAAAGTTCCCCCTTCCCTTACTTCTTCAGATATATGAGCTAAAATTGGAAGAAAAATGCTCACAGCTCAATCAGTAATCAACTACTTAGTCATTCCTGATTTTCAAAAAAATTCAGTATTACATAGAAGGAAGTACAAGACAGTCCCCAAAATACTTTTTTCTGAAATTCATAAGGTGTAGCTGAAGAATATATAAAACCAGAGAAGTAAAAAATAAAGAGAGCAAGACTATGCAACATCACACGGTTCCCTTAGCCCCATGTACCTACACAGTCTTTCATTGCTACTACTCTACATGACGTCAGTGGGGCTGGAAAAGCAGCCAGTTCCACCACTGGGGATGGTGGAGACCTGGGCATCAATGAGGAGCCCTGCTCTTCCTTCTCTACAGGGGCTAGGAAGGGGCAAGCATTCATCATCTCTGTTTACAAACATAAATGAAGATTCAAAAGAAACTAACAAGGCCATAGGAAAGATCCACCTTTCTGGCGGGGGGGGGGGGGAAGCAAAACAAAACCATTCTTTTTGTATACCACTAAAATCGGGAGGTATGGCTGAAAGGATATTATTTGTAAGAGTTTGCACACAGGTTGCCCATTTTAACTCTGAGCAACTGTGTGCCACAAGTGTTCGTGCCTGGAGATTATTTTGCTCTAGTAGTATATATAGTGTACCAGGCTGCTCTACCTCACGCTGACAGGTCAGTCCTCCTCCCACAGCATCAGCATTTCTGATATGGAAAACTGGATGGCGGACTTCCTAAGCCACAACAAGAAGAGATGTAAAGGTACATAAGGACCGTATATGTCAAAACTGCAGTTACTGAGAAGCCCTCTGCAGTCAGTGAAGAACACAGACATTTCTGGGGGCCACCAGTTGAGTTTGAGGTCTGCAGCTAGCAAGGGCAGCTCTACAGCAAGATACAGGACAAATCATTATCCAATTAAAAATGCTGGTAGACCCTGAGATAGACAGGTATAACGGTACAAGCAGCACAGGACCAGTCTCACTCTGGACAAAAGAATCCAGCTAAGGTAAAATCCAGTCAACAGAATTCAATTCAACAGCAACAAACTCTGGTGATCAAATCTGCCTCAGCTCAGTGGATTTCCTGAGGTTTACCAAGAGACCACATATGTTGAGAAGATCTGTAACAATCAAAATCATGCAATGAAACTACTCTTTTGAGATTCCTTCCAACTACAGAATCAGGGAAACCTCATTCCTCTGTAGACCAGCAACTGGCATGGCCAACATCTTAAGAATATCTAGTACCACCAAGAGAGCAGCCTGCTCATGGTTCTGTCCCTTGTCAAGTGTAGCTACCAAGAGGGACAGCCTGACGATCAAAAATATTAGATATCTGATGGCAAATGACTTGGAATGCTGTCTTTGTAGAGTAGCCTACAATATTTGAAACAAACATAGGACCTCATGTGTACCGCTGCTGTCTGGGAGTGAGGCCCTCAGCAACATTGGTTTCAAGAATCTGGAAGAGAAGAGTTATGTCGGCTCTAACCCAACTCTTACTGGTAGCACTGTCAATGCAACATTAGCAGCATCCATAGCAATCTGAAAGGCTGAAGGTTGGGTTGTTTGCTAGGCTTCTCCCGTGTAACTGTGGGGAGCAGTGCCAAAACACATGCCTCTGTGAGAAGCATTAGGAGATTAGCACATTACTGCATCACCTAGGAATAGGGCAAGAGGCTCTAATAAAGACTCCAGGGCTGTAAGGTTGCTGCCTGATCCCGGTGATGATAAAACTACTAGTGTGTATAAGCACTTCCCTCAGGTACTTGGATGTTCCCTTTGTCCTTCTCTTCCCCTTGGACCTGAAACCTGGCTCTGTTGCTGCCTGCCAGGAATCCAGACCAAGGGCCCTCAAGCCAAGACCCAGAGATCTGGAGGAGGTTTGCTAAGGGTGAAGAAGAATGTCCAGAGAAGCTGCAACAAGTCTGGGAAATGACACATCTCCCACATGCTTGACTTGGGCGGAGATCCTCAGCCCTCCCAAAGGCACAGCATGGACCAAGTTTGCAAGACCAGCACTGTCTTTGATGCACACTACGGATGCGCAGCATACACTGGGCTCTGCAACAGCCCATTTGGCACAGGGTCTCCTATGAGGACTGCGCCAAGATAAAAGTCATCTGGTTTTAGGGATGTCTATGAAAGTCAGTCAAAGCTTGGACACAGACATTATCACCTGAAAAGATAACAGAGCAGAAGCACTCCTGCTCTGCACGGGCATTTCTGAGGCCTTACAGAAGGTCAGGCAAAGGTCCTTCACCAGCAAGTCAGGCATCCTCCACTTTCGTCATCTTCAGAGAACAAAGGTAAAGCATCTGCTCTTTCAAGGTTTTGCTTAACATTTTTGTATGGCATAAACAAGTTGATGTTAATAACCAAAAAAGTAGTTCCTCAGCTTTGAAAGGAAATCCTTTTCTGCTGTTGATTTCAAAGAGTGTCATGACTCACGTATGCCTAAATGGCACAGTGTACCAACAGATAACTTTGGATCAAAACATAACTTGGACACATTGTTCTCTTAACTTTATCTAAATTTAAGAAAACTTGGAGAAAAAACAAACAACCCTAGCAACAAAATTCCCAATAACCTCTACTGGGTATCAGTAAGTCACTAAAAAAAGGGCAGGGGAAGAGACAAAGCAAAAAGAATATGAACAGTCACTAGAAAGGCCTAGAGATGAGACATACTGTCCTCCTGACAGCCATAACATCCAGCAAAGCCCTGTTCTCCCTCTCAACTATTCTTGTGTCAAACGTACCAGTCCAGGACAAAAAGCTCAGTAAGTCTCTTGCAAATCTGAGAACTCTCCAGCTCTGCTGCAGCTTCCTGCAGCCTCAGGGACACAGCACTATCGTTACACTGTTTTCACTGCAAATTTATCCTTAAATTTCGTGGTTGCAAAGAGAACATAACTTCTGCAATGAAAATATTTGTGAGACTGAGGGGCACAGGGTAAGTGACAATCACCAAATCGCAACTAATCCCACACACAGAGGCCGCACGCTCTCGGTCTCTTTGAGGAACGATGTGAAACAGAGTCCGGGGAGGGACAGGGAGAGCCGCCGGGGACCGGCTCCAGCCCAGCAGAGCCCCAGCGGTACCGAGGCTGCCCCCGCTCGCCTCCTCACCGCCCGGCGGAGCGGCTTCACCCGCAGGCCCCACGCGGGGCGCACTGCCGGGTACCCACGCCGGCGAGGCCGCTTCGGGTGCCCATGCACCCCGCTGCCGCGGGCCCTCGGGAAAGGGGGCGGCTACCGCGGCCTGGCCCGGGCCGGCTGAAGCCCCCGACAGGGCCAGCACGGCCGCGGAGGCCCGGGCCAGGCACACGCGAGGCTTCGGCTTCAGCCGCCCCTCCCGGGCGCGGCGCTCCGCAACCCCGGCTGCCATTGAACGCGTGTCCCCCTCCGCCACCCCCGGGGAAGGAGCGCGGCCCGGCCCCGGCGGTTGGCGATCAGAGCGGCGCGACCCCGAGGCCTCCCCCGCCGCCGGCCCGGCCGCTTCCCGCCGCCACGTCAACGGGGGAAGAGGCGGGCAGGAACGCGCCGCGCCTGGCCGTGCCGGGCCGTGCTCCGCCGCTCCGGATACCCACCACGGGGCGAAGAACATGACGAAGTGGGGGGCGGCGGCGGCGCCGTGCCGCAGCATCTCCGCGCTGTAGAGGTGCCGCCCGTGCGGGTCCGGGTCCGCCTCCGCCGCCGGGCCCGCGTCCGGGCCCGGGCCCGGCTCCGGCTCAGCCCGTCCCGGCCGGCCGCAGAGGACGGGGCCGAGCACGGCCAAGGAGAGGAGGCGCCACCAGGCCGGTCCGCAGCCGAGCGGAGCCATCGCAGTGCCGAGAAAGCGAACGGCCAAAACCCCGGGCGGCTGCTGCCACCTCCCTCCCTCCCACCCCGCCCCGCCCGCCCGGGCCGGCTCCGGCCCCCGCCCCCGCCCGCTGCCGCCCGCCTCCCCCCGGACACGCACCGGGCCCTCGGGCATCCCCTGCACACGCACCCGCAGCCTCTGGACCCTTCCTTAATGGAAATAAAAAAATGTAAAAAAAAAAATTAAAATAATAATATATATCTTCTATATTATTTATGTGTAACATCTAATATTTAATTTTATATTTCCATATTATATATATAAATTTATCATAAAAATAATCATAAGTGTTACATTTCATATATATATATACACACACACCCCCACACACCCCGTGATGACGCTTTCCTTAAAGTAAATAAAAAAAAAAAAAGGCAGGGTGGTTCTAACCCAGTTAATAAGGGTGCTGTGCCCCTGGGAGAAAGCCCTGCCGCCCGGGTCCCAACCCCCCAGCGCCGTGCCCAGCCGGGAAGAGGTCTCCTCCATCCCTTGGCTCTCCTGTCCTGCACTTCCCGCCTGCTTCTGAGGGAAGGGGCCGGGTGTTGGCACTACTGGGGGATGCTCCGGTCACAGCAGTGTAACAATAATCAGTAAATAATAGCAGTAGCCAATAACAACAAAAGATAATCCCTATGAGATTATCTCCCTATGAGATAACATGTGAGAGGGCTTTGTATTTCTGTAATTACTCCAATTTCAATTAATTTCAGTTTAGATTTTTTAATGCAAGTCCTTCAGCTTGGGATAGCGAAGTGGGTAAAAATCAGTGGCTCGCTTGTTTAACCAGAAAGTGCATTTTGATGAAAATGTCAGGCGACTAAAGAAATCAGCACGCACACGTACAGGCAGGCAGAGGCACACGAGGCTGGCCTTCGTACCTCACACATCCACCTCCGCAGACATCTGCGCTCATGTAACATCAGGGCTGACACTCGGCAAGACGGGCTCAGCCTGGCACCGTTCCCCTCTCGGGCAAGCTGCTGCTTGCAGTCAAGTGCACTAATGTGTCCAGACAGGTAGGCTTCACTTCATACCGTGTCTTCCAGACTCCTCCTTCCTCACCTCTTCTCTGAACGCTTCCCTCTAACATTACCTCTTCTGCAGGACGGATGCCAGGAAGGACCTTGCGGCGCTGGCCGTGTACACGTCGTGCAACACCCGCCTCGCTGCTTGGGCCGGTTTCCACTTAGAGCCAACGCTGGCTCTGGTCGCTTAGCTTGCTTGTAAGCTACAGCATCTTTGCAAGGGCCGTTGTTAGACCCAACAAGAATCACTTACTAAAAAAAAAAATACCCCAAAACCAAAAAACAACAGCTAAAAATGAAAATTAGAGATATCTTTTCTTTAAAAAACATCTAAATTGCTTCTGAAAGCTACTACCTGCCTCTAAACTAGGCTTCCAAAAATCCTTACTACATATATGTGAAACAATTACAAAATACTCAAACTACATTTATCGCCAAGCTAGATCAAAAGCTTTGCTTTTGTTTTGCTAGAAAAAGCAAACCTAGATCATCCAGAACAGTAGCTAATCACCAGAATCAGAAATTAAGTACAAATCTATTCTTTGACAGCAGTAACCTTTTCTTTAAGCAAGGTTTATTTCTGTACTCTTCAAATTAAGTGACTGAGTAATCATGAATTCAAAAGGGAAAAAAAAAAAAAAAGACAAACACGGATTATTTCCCACCTGCAGCATATGAAAAAGCACCAACAGATCCCCTTAAACAAGGCAGCAGTATCAGAGAGGGTGAGAATGACTATTCTCAGACCTTAAAGAACAGTGTCCCGATACAACCAGGTGAGTTGTCTAACCACAGAAAGTACCTCCTCTCGTTAAGTGAGCTGGTTTCTTTTCCATACAAATGTATTCTTGGTCTGCTTTTTCTCTGCATCTAATGCATTTAAAAATAGAATTTTTAATTAAATTAGAATCTTAAACGATCCTTTTACCTTAATTAAAAATAAATTAATTAAAAGCTATTTTGAAATAATTTTTAATTAATGTGTGAATTTAAAGTTTCCATCTAAGAAACAAACCACATAAAAGTGACAGAAATACGGCATCACTTTCAGCAGAAAGAAGAGTATAATGGTTCAACGTTCCCAAGATGAACCAGTACAGGTTACGGTTAAGCTCTCATCAATTAGCAAGAAGTGCTGCTAGGTCAGAACTAATGGTAAGAATAAATCTTCCTCTGAGAATACCTCTTCCCTCTCTATAAAATGCTAATAAAATTAATATTGCTTACATAAATTAGTGTTTCCTGCTTGCTGATTTGGATCTTAATTAAAATTCAATTACCTTATCTACCACCTCACCCCCTGCTCCCTCTGCCTTTGGAGCTGATACACTTTCTTTTTAGCTCTCATCCTCCTATTTCTATTAACTGCATCAGGAACACAGCAAAGATGAGGAGAAGAACAGTTGACGTTGCTTTGTGGTTACCCTGGTGGCAACTGCTGTCTCTCTACGTTTACTCTGAAGAACACCCACAAAGGTTTCACACAGCCCAAGCCACACTGATGTCCCATCACACAAGGTGAAGGCACCTCAGATAAGGGGGTGTGTATTTGGTTTGCGTGGCAAGGTTTTGGTAGCGGGGGGGCTACAGGGGTGGCTTCTGCCAGAACCAGGACAGGGTGATATGCAGAAGGCTTCAGCCAGTCGCCAATATCCGTATTCCCTCGCTGTCGTTTTCCACCTTGTAATCCTCTTACCCTTCCTCTGCACCCATGCTATCCCCAGCGCAGCACACCAACATCACCTGGCCTCCTGCTTCTCCAACCATCCAGCCTCTGCCTCCCGTGCCCCAGATGTTTTCCCAAGGGTAATCAGTCCCTACTCATCAACGGGGGTTTCCTCCCAGCTGCAAGTGACTACACCCAGGAGCTGAACTTCCCAGATGCCTGTCCCAGGGTAAGCACCTGAGCACCACCACAGAGCAGCTGAGCAGGCAGGGCCTGGGGCAAACAACCCCAAGGACAAAGAGTCACCAGCAGCAGCAGCTACTGCTCAGAGATGGATCAGCGGCGGCTGTTTACGCTTACTGCAATGGCTCCTCGCTGATCAGCAGTTCACAGCAGCTCATTCTGAGTGACAACATACATCTGAGGAAAAAAACCATCAAAGCCCATCAGTTTGCATCAACTGATCTAAACTAACCACGTAAACAAGAGAAAATTGCCAATACGCAGCAATTAACCTGCATTGTTTACCAGCAAGAGGGGCTCATCCTTGGATGTCAACAGTCACCGCTGATTATGACTCCCAGTGAATCCTACAGCCCATGTACATGTACACCATCTTCCAAGCTCCTCAATGCTCTTGACCTCCGTTCTGGAAGCGTAACTAATCTCAAAATCTTTGCAGAGGAATAATGCCAATACCCCAAACCCAGCCCACCTCTCAGTTCCCTGGGCAATCAGCTCCCGCTGGCTGAGAGGCACCGGCTCATTTCTGGCGGATGCTTTGGCCTGCAGAGGTGAAACAGTACAAACAAGGTATTTTTCCACATGTTGTGCTTGGTCAAAGAAAGTCCTTGGTGGGCAATGTGTGGTCAGGGAGGCTGTGCATTGCATAGGCCTGATGTAAACGTTTTGTAGGACCAAGGGAGCCTAGGACTGGAAAGGACCTCAAATGTCGTGGAGTTTAGTCCTTGTTCTGCCAGATAATAGCATCATACAATCCTGTCTGTAAACTGCTTTAGCTATATTTTAAAACAAGCAGGAGTTTTTTTGCCTACACTGCTCTGAAAGTTAGTTCCTTGCCTAGGATTATGAACTTTTTTCATAGTCAGCCTATATTTATTTATAGCTCAATCATACCAGGGTGTTCCTGTGCCAGCATTGTCCTTTAGATGAAATATACTCCTTTCCTCTCACTGACAGTATTTAGAGGTAGCAGTGGCATCCTTTCTCGGCTTTTGTTCTGCTAGACTAAACAAACCAACAGCTCCCATTCATTCATGAGCACCATCTCACAAATCTTCTGCACAAACCAGACTGGCAAATAAAAAAAAAAAAAAAAAATCATCCTCTCATCCATTCACACACTGCTGAGTAGCAAATGTGTTTTAACACTGGTACATCTTCATTGCCTTATCCCCAATGTTAAATGCATCCCTAAAATGGGACTAGAACCTTATCTAGGAGTTTGACTATATTGTAGATGTTTCCCTTTCCATTCCTTTCAGGGACAACTACTTCCCTTCTGTGGCCTTAACATGAAGAGATGATATTATGTATGCATTTATTTTGTTCGGGGTTTTTAAATGCGACTTGCTTACTGGCAACCAAAGTCATCTACAGCAAGTGACTGCCCTGCTTAATAAAGTCCAGAAACAGGTGTTCTGCAAACCAAAGCCTGATCCACACACACCTCTGTGCTATACTTTTTTCCCTTCTGTACTAATGAAGCAATACAGGACTATTTGCAGGTGGGGAAAATGACACTCAGAAGTGGCTTTGTTGCTCTATTTTTTCTCAGCTTCCCATTCCTCGTTTATATTTTTCTTCATTTCAAGGACTTCACTAGAGCCAGGCTTGTTTTCTTAAGAGCTTCCTGCTTCTGCTAAGTATTTTATAACAGCAGCTGAAGCTGTGGCAGCAGAGGATGCTAATATCTGGAAGCAGTGAGGGAAAACAAGAAGCTGCCCGAGACCCTCAGGGAAGAGATACCAGATGCATCATCCAGGCCGGCTAACACAATCATTTGAGCAGGAAAAGCTGAGCCTCCAGGTTTACTGTTGTAAGACCTGCATTGGCCACGTTGAACTTTGCTGCCTTCTGTCATTTAGAAATGTTTTAATTGAATCTTTTTCATCTCGTGAAAACGGTGTGTACACACTTCTTTGCGATGCTCAGGTTTAGATGGAATGTAAATAACCTTTCAGGAGCCACTGTGGCCCTCACAAAAATTGCTGTATTCTGTTCCATTCTTTCAAATGGAAATCCGGTGCTGTGTTTTGGATTTGTGCTGAAAAGAGTGTTGATAACCCAGGGATGTTTTAGCTGTTGCTGAGCAGTGCTTAGACAGAGCCAAGGCGAGTGGGCCAGGAGGGAACACAGCCATGACAACGGAAGAGGGGAAAGAAGACGACGGGACATTCAGATTTATGGTATTTGTCTTCCCAAGTCACCGTTAACGCGTGATGGAGCCCTGCTTTCCTGGGGATGGCTGAACATCTGCCTGCCCATGGGAAGCGGGGAATGAATTCCTTGTTTTGCTTTGCTCATGCACACATTTTTTGCTTTACCTGTTAAACTGTCTTTATCTCAACCCACAAGTTTTCTCACTTTTACCCTTCCGATTTTCTTCCCCATCCCACGGCACAGGGGGGGAGCGGGTGAGTGGCTGTGTGGGGCTCAGCTGCCTGCCAGGGCTAAACCACAACACTTACCCAAACCAAGATACTTTTTCCAACCTTCATCCTCTTCTTTTTGTTCTTGTTTGGGGAAATCTAAAACTACCTGAGTTTTTCCCTTCCAGTCACATTCAAAGACTGCACTGAGACTCTTTGATTTAATGCCTGTTGTTAATAATTGGCGGGCACTCGGAGCCAACGTACAGCAGTGGAAGGTACTGTAGCGCAGCGGGCTTCGAGACATCAGGCAAAACCTGGAAAATTAGAGCAGCTTTTACTGCACGTTGTGTAGTGTCATAGTATACAAAACAAAGGAAAAAAATAATTTTACCGTAGGCTACCAAACTCCACTGAGTCAGCATAGTGCTGCCATTTGTGTTAGCCCTCATTTTGGCCCCCGTGATTTACAGCAAACACTAGTTTTTTTAGCACGTCATTTATATTTCAAGTGTGCCACTTAACTTGCCATGTAACTGTAGTTTTCTCATTTACATTCCACTGTTAACCCTATCTATAACCCACCAAAAAAAAAAAAAAGAAAAGAAAAAAAGACAAACTCATGTGTACGATCCCCTAAGAGACTTCCAAAGCTCAGAACAGAGCAAGTTGTATTTTGACAGCTGTCCTTTGAATCCCAAACTACAACCCCTCAGGGGACATAGCATTATGTAATTTTAGTGACGGCACAATTGTCATTCAGCTAGAAAGAAGGATATTGTGATCTCAATGGAAAAGAAAAGTGATACTGCCATCTGTAAGCTTATAGCCCTTTTTCTTTGGTAATTTGTACCTCTCATGAAGGGTTGGGAGTGGAAATTACTACAAGCTGTTGAATAAAATGACATCATTTTGCCACCCACAAAATGTTACGAGTTTGACAGCCTAGAAAATGGCACAGCAGTAAGGAAAGAGCAATCTTATGGCAAGTGAGCTCTCTTCTTTCTGGAGGGAACATATGCTCATTGTGTTGGCTGACCACTATCTCTGTGGGACTTTGACCACCATGGCCACAAACCTGGGTTTCAATAGTTGCTCTCTCCACTGGCTGCAGGAGAGGAATATATAATTGCTGGAAATGCTGATCGCTCCATGGTCCTCCGATTCCTATGGTTCAGTCAAATGAAACAGAAATTTGCTTTCAGGCAATTTACTCCCAATTGTAAGTCACTATGCTGCAAAATTAATAAACAGGGAAATTCAGTTATGCAATTAGAAGTTGTTAGGAAGAATAGGATAATATAGATTGAAGATTTCATGGATCATAAAGAAAGAATTTCCTGTCTATTAATTCTGCAGCTGCTTTAATGTGTTCCTCTTAATGATGGAATACTGGAGGCTATTTTTTTCCATGGTTGAATTCTCTTCCATTACACTGAACACACCCTCTTAAGTAACCTGCAGCTGCTTTTATCTGACGGTATGAATGCTGTTCCATTGTGATATTTCACACATTACAGAGCCCCTCTCATTTCTGCACGTACCCTAAAAACACCCAACCTGAAGCACAAGAAACGGGGGCTGCAGGCGTGAGTATAATTTTAAAATGTCCTGAGACATGCAGAAGGTGAATGAAGATCAGGAAAAAAGAAACCAAAAAACACTTGTGTAGGCAGAGTTACTCACTCATAGTTTCTGGCCAACTCCTCATGCTGTATAGCAAGAAAACTGTTTTTAATTATTTTTTAATCAGCATTTTCTCCCTGATCTGCCCTGTACCCTTCTAGTGGCTCATAACCAGCATACTCCAATATCCACCCAAAGAAAAGTTGGACTCTGATGTTGCTCTTCCGAAGCCAGCTGCAATTTAGGGGACCAGTAAGAGGAATTTTTTTCCCTTTGTTTTTCTCTTCTGAGCTGCAACACCACCTCTCTTTAGAAAAGAAGACCCCAAACCACGGAGGACTGTAATTCTAACTGACAGTGCTGCCATTACTTAATGTTTGGTTTATACTTTCGGCATGTCACATAATCTAATTTGCATGTTTTGAAGCAGTAATTAACTTCTTTTCCCTGTAACAGCTGATGTCAAATGCAGTATTTATGGTTTCGCAGAAGCAGAGAGGAATGTCCAGAGATTCAAGAATAAAGCAAATACCCACCCTTTTAAATGGGAGTTAGCTGATTAGGTTTTAAACACAAATGCCTTCCTTACGCACTTCATTCCCTTCAAACTTGGCTCTTCTGTCCTACAATCTACAATTTTGCACTTCTGGTACAAGGATTTTTTTCTTTCTAGCTCTCACCAAGACAACACATTCTTTCTTTATTTTAGCTCTTCATGTTACTCCTTTGTCTTACTTCTTTATACCCATACTTCTCAGTACTTCCCTTTTGCTACGGAAGCATATTAATTGACAAATTTCTGTATTGCACTCTTCTATGGATTATAAAATTAATTCTCTAGATATCATGTGGTAAATGAAAGAAATTTAAAAAAACATGTTAAATACTCATTGTGTTTCATTCTAAATCAGGCTAAATTCAACCCCCTTTCTATTTCATGTACACCCAAGACACACAGAAAAATAACCTACTGGCCATGGAATAGGTCTACAGACAGGACTTTACTACACACCACCAGAGGAACAGCACAGCACTGGTAGGAAGAAAGTTTGGAGACAGTTAAGGAAAATAATTTGTAAAATAGACAAGGTGAGAGCAGCAGGGTAAGACAAAAAGAAAGGTAACCACTCATGGTCTGCAGCAAAGCACAAGAATTTGTGAGAGGAAGACAAGAAACATCCAAGGTAGAAAGGCATGAAGACGTGCGCATGGTCTGGGGGAGCCGGGGTGTCTATCCCTACAGACAAAGGGAGAAACAAACTAAAAGAAGGTACCTGAGTCCAGCAACCTGCAAGTGCCTGCTGCAGGACCTAGAATATATTGTAGGAGAGATGACGCCTGGCCAGGTCTCTTGTTCTTAATTTGTCAACCGACTGAAGGCCGAGTGGTCACCCACTTAACTCAAGAGCATGAGAGCAGCTGTAAATTACCCTGGCCAGGAGACTCCACCTGGGGCTGCCGCATGAATTGAGGACCACAGGGCACACCACGCTCTGCTCTGCAAAGCGTTACTCACCGGGGAGCAACTAGTCTGTGGTGAAAGAAGCTCTGTTGATAGTAATAAGGCAAAGATCGTCAGAGTGGCAAATATTTTAGAAGATGCTAATTCCTTGGCGAGCTGGACATTTTATCAAAGTCAAATGTTAAGTCAAACAGTTTAAAACAAGGGGTCACACCATAACCTAGAGAGTAAAGGATGGTGTTCAGGAGGCAAGAGTTTCACAAAGTGCTCAGGAAGCATTTGGCTATATGGTGAGAAGGCCAAAGAACATGGTGGGACATTTCCCTCGAAAACAAGGAGAGGGAAGGAAGAGCACTCATGGACAAAGAAAGCAGGAAAAGAAAGAGGAAATGGGAAAGAATAATATCACAGAACCCAAGAAAAGACAAATCTTCAAACAAGATGAAGTCATCAAGGAGGTCAAAACTATGAGAGAAGCATGCCATCATTCCCCTGAACACAGAGAGTTGCCTAGGAGCTCTGGAAATGTCTACAACTGTATTTCTGAAGAGAGACAAAAAATGAGAGGACTGCACATAACTGTGATTAAATATAATTAATTTGGCTAGACAATGATTTAGCCAAATTAGCTTTTTCTAAGCTCACCCTGAGCAATCTGTTTAACTCTTTGGTGGAGAAAGACATCAAAACATCATGCACGTTAAGCACTGTGTTCAACAAATTTATTACCACTACCCCTTCACGACATAGGAAGAGGGTCTGTGGTAGGATCTTTGGAGTTTGTTTTAGATCCCTGTAGCCAGCTTACTTTCATCAGCTTTTCTGTTGTTCTTATGTGTCCAAATGGTTCCCAAGCAAAGGCTTCTGCTTTAGGAGCAGTAGCCGTGTCCTTGCCATTTCAGTTTGCTCTAAATTGCATTAGCTATCAGAGATTTTGGAATCATCATTCTCAGTGAGGAAAGTTGCTCTTTTTGTAGACAGAATTTAATATTATCTAGTGAAACATTTGTGTTCTAGCACTTCTAGTGTGCTAGAAAAATATTAGGTACCTATATTTCTGATCTAATCCTTGGGTAAATATAACCAAATCAGTGACTGTAGCTTTAGGCATTCGTCCAGGGAGAAATTAATTTTCTGTGCTGAAGTTCTCAATGAAAAGCTCAGGTACCTCAAACAGTTTAACAAAACTAAACATGCTAGTGTTTCTGTGAAGGCTCAGTCTATGCGATAAAAAACAAACCACTCTTCCTTGAGTGCCATCTCACCAAGATTTATAGACTATATGTGTGCCTACTACTAAAAAGTATTAAATCAAATATTTTGATTCTGAGGTTGAACACAATTTGATATAGCTCTGCATGTAGAAAATTATTAAAATCTTATAATTAGGCAGTTATAGTTAAATATCTTTGGAACAACTTACATTTTATATAAATCCTAAGCAGCCAACCACACAAGGGCAGCTACTCTAGAATTACATATTTGTTGTCTTTTCCTCTTCCCAGACAGATCTATGGCAACGAATTCTTCCTCAAGAGAGATGAGAAATTTCCTGAAACCAAAGGAAAGACAATCAGTTATCTGGGCATAAAACTGGAACTGTCACTGAGGTATAGAGATGCCACCATGGCATCCTGCAGGAAAACAGCAGTAGCCTGCAAAGAGGCTGGAGCAGCGGCAGGCACTGATGGCTCAGAACATCGTACCACTGACCTTTGAACAGTTTGATCTGTTTTCTTCCTCCATCTCATGCAGCAGAACATGTCATTGCACCCACCACTATGAAGCAGGGAGGTACCAAGGGTAGCCTGGGAGCATCCAAGCCAGTGGCATAACCCACCACAAGTCCTCTTCTATCATGCCTAGTCCTAATAGAAAATCCTTCACAAGGGGCTACTGTCAGTTCCTCGCACTTTGTTGGGGGTCATAAGATTCCTCTTAAAGACAGTCAGTCACCAGCAAACACCACTCTGAGGCTTCATTCTTGATAAAACCTCCAGGTAAATAAAGTGCCTTTTATTCCACATATTTTGCTACTCATCTTCCTGCTTGAGAAGGGGGAGGGAAAGGGAAAGAATGTTAATTTGTTTTCACAACATTAAGAATTTATTTATCCTCACATATTGCTTACTGAACTTGTATTATTTATACTGATTGATGATTTAATGTACTCAAAACCAGCAACTGGCTCAGAGTCTGACTTTCTTTCACACTGAAGAACACTCACCCTCTGCAAACAACAGAAACTGAGCCATAACTACTTGTTTTTCATGTGTACAAAGCACTACGTGGAGTCTGTGGTGGCAAGCAGATCATATTGCTAAATCAATAATACAACGTAGGCCTTTAACAGCCATTTCCACCGGCACGGGGCACGTGCAGGAGTGGAAACAGACGTGGGTCTCACCCTCTAGAGAGAGGAAAGTACCTTTTCTCTCACATCAGCAGGATGCCCTGCAAAGTGGATATACTTTTTATCCAAATTACACTGTTATCTTCAAGAAATATGAAATTCTTTGGGAAGACTGACTCAACTTTGAAACAGTATCTTGGGGTTTTACACTGCCCGCCACGAACACTTTGACAGTAACGGCCAAGGGGTAAGCGTGTTTTGGACGATGGGAGCAGGAGAGAGAGGAAACCCAGGGTTAAGAAGCAGCACTTGTTCACTTGACGTTTAGTCAGTGTGACACTTGATTCAGATATAACTAATCCGTTCTGCATATATTTTATCCAATTCTAGTGTAAATTTGAAATAACTCAAGCAAAAACCAGAACCGGGTCTCCTGCCTACAGAGTACCCATGCTTTAAAGTATTGCAGGGAAAACAACCAGGAAGAAGTGATAAACATTCACCATTCTGGTTTATGTATCAAGGAATATTTCTACTTAAAGACCCATGTAACAGCCTTTCTTTGCTTGGAAATATATAGCTGGTTCTAGGACCTGCAGAAGCGTTCAGCGAAAAAGTAGTCTCGGACCGTGAATTAACCACGCTAAAATGAAAGGACATAAAACCGTCCATGAAATCACCTTTTTCCTCTATGCGTGAATGAGATGGATCCGAACGAAGGCTGCCTGAAACAACTGTTGTGACCATAATATCAGCAGGTTGGTGTAAGTACCAGAAGAACTGAAAGACATTTCGGCTGTACCTCAGGGAACGCACAAGCCATCCATCGTACATGTTGACAGGCTCTGTATCCTGTTTGATGCGCGGCAGATCCTCCTTGAGTGGGCAGCACCTGTGTGCAGGACGTCTCTTTCATCCGCTGAGATGTGGTCCTGGCTGCGGTTTACGTCTCTCTTATCTCTAAGCGGAGGCAATATAGGGTTCTCTAGATAAGGCTATGTACACAGACCTCATTTAGAAACAGAAGTTATTTTTTAATGGAAGATCCTGCTTTTCAGATGGATCTTTTATTGTCAGCATATGACTGACGGGCAGCCTCCAGCACCTTCAGTGGACAGGCACTGCCCCAGTTGTCATCGGCCAAGGTATCGGAACTGAAGCCTATAGTGTTACCAGGTTGGAAGAGACACAATAAACACAAAACCTTTCTGGTGACTCACTGTTCAGTGACAAGTCTGTACTTTTGCTTTGCTGAAAAGAAATTTATACTCAATCCACATGAACGATGTGACAATTAATTTCTGAATACTTTGGAAAAAAGATGTCATAAATAATAAATACGTTCTACTGAGCACTCCAGCTAGCAAATATAGGAACAACTTCTAGCATATGATTAACTTTTGCTTTATTCTTCCTTTACGTTTGTTGTTTCCCGTTCCTTATAACATATTCACTCAAACTATGGTGAGGGTTACAACTGTCACACAACTCTACTTGGGCATCCCTCCTGTACAGGGAAAAATCAAAACGTGGATTTTACAAAATATAATTATGAGAAATCATGCTGAAAAGTAAGATTTTTTAATATCTGTAATTACTATTAAGGTCTGTTGTCACAACGACATCTGGCTTGGGACCTCTGTTTGCTGATATAATTCAGATACCAGAAGAAGGAAGTGTAGTTCCTTGATACAACTCCGTAAGTCAACACACATCATTGGCTTTATCACAGTGAGTCACTCTTTCAAGCCTTTGCATGCTCAGTATCTGATGGTGAAAGGAGACTTACCATTTCAGGTACTCTAACATGACAATTACTGCTATTGGACTGCAATTATTACTGACTGGAACCCGAGCCATAAAGTCGAGATGTATATTCAAACTTTTACAAAGTTGGAGGACACACTGAAATCAAGAGCTTCTTCAGAGGTACCGTACTGCCTCTAGCTGCTTACATCTTCAGTGGTTGCCCAAAATGAGACACTGAGAAGGAGGAGGTGGGGATTTATGTGCTGCATTTCTCATGCTGACATGCCTGGAGTCCCACTGAAGCAAACGAACCTGGTCTTAGGGTGTAAACTATTAATTTTACATGGTACTACTGTGCAATGTCGCATGTTTATAACCATTCTTACAAGACACCTCTCTGATACACCAGGTACCTAAAGACACTGCTTTTCCAGTCACTGACCATCACTAAAATAGTAGTTAGAAAGGTCAGACAGCCCAACAATTCTCTAACTTTGTCAAAGAGAACAGGGAGGAAAAGGAGAAAGGAATTAGTTCACAAAAGGTACTTGGATTTTGAAAAAGGCTTTGACAGAAAGTATTCTGAGTGGGTGATGGAAGACACCAGCCATTGATGGAGGAAGAAGAAAAATATTGTTGTCTTGAACCAGAAACCAATGAAGAGATGGAAAAAACCTCAAAGCCACAACAGTCTGCAGAAAGGAGCGGTCGATGGACAGAGGCATCCTCCTGTGCTTCTGTGTACATCCAGCACGTGGCACAGACGTGACATGCTCCATGGCCGCAGCCTTACACGCTATTACAGCCTGCAGTGTAAAGCAACAAACAATACAAGCTACGTGTAAACTATGGATAGCTGGGATGAATTGATGATCGAAGGGCATGTATTTATCTCATATAATGGACTTCAGCAGAATACTTCTTCAGGTATATTGATATATCTCTCTCTCCTAACATTTATGTATCTATATAGGTACATATCAATATATCAAAATTGTGTTACATACATATATATTAATACACCACAAAAGTGTTAATATTCAAGAGAGCAAAGTACTGGCCACAAGAGTTTACTTCCATAAAGGAAAAAACTAAACATTAACTTAAAAAAGCTTTCTTGCAATTATTTTTAATGTTCAATACACTTTCAAATGTTAACTAATGAAAGCTGCATCTAGAGGTGGAAAAATTGTTCTCTCCCTTTATGCCCTTGGACAGTGAGGTGAAGGATAAGGCTGGTGTGTTGAGTTCCAGGCTGACCTAGTAAAAACTCTGTCAGATGCTAAACTCCGCAGTGGTGTTCCAGAACAGCTGCAGACAAATCAAAGCAGGGTCTTCTCCCTCACCCTTTGCAGCCTCATTCCCTTCCACCCCACGAGGCAGCCCTGAAGGAAGTAGTACACCCCCCTGACCTACCCACAACGGGCATTTTCAAGAGTATCCTGTAAATGCGGTCCTGACATTGGGGATCTCATCTCTTCGGAGGCGAGGGGAAACATTTGAGGTTTGTATCCCTCCCTCCTTGCACCCTCACGTACTACGGAACCATAGCAACTGCTTAAGGCCAGCAGCAGAAATGCAACCGCGACACTGGCCACCTCACTGTCGTATCAGGGCACTAGATTACGCTGTTTCATGGAACATTATAGCAACGTAGATAAGTTATTCTTATTGCCATTGACTGTGCAGGGCTCAGCATAACTAAACACCTTTTAACGCTCCAAAACAGCATCCTTCCAAAGCTAGACCACTCACAGTTTGTGAACAGGAGTCCTCCCTGAACTAAAGGCAAAGCTCTCTGAGATGAAGCCAGAATCAAGTTGATGATTTCAGAAGCTTCCAGCCACCACTTTCTGAACTGCCCCTCAAAATCAAGCTGCCATCCTACACATGGCACAATTTTGCTGGGGGGCTCTCCTGGTGCTGCGCATGCGCCATGTCTGAAACTCTGGGAAACCTTCAGTGTCCTCTGCATCATGAAAGAAAACTGCTTTTTCACAAATGTATTTAATCATTAATACATTTTGGGAGGAAGACGTTGTCCACGGACAGCTCAGAACAGCAGTATTTGCTGAAAATTTGAGATCTCAAATTTCTAGGTCTCTGAACTGTTTAGATACATCAGGGGACAGATTCTGCTAAAACCTGCTACAGAGCTGGGTTAAGTTAGAGTAGATCTCAACTCTACTTGGAGTTGGGGGAAGGGTTATTTGCCTTTGCCACTTTCAAATGTTATTTTGGAGTAACATGAGGTGTTCTTCTTCAAGCACTGCAGTGACCGTGTTCAGTGCTGTTTCCTCCTCAGTCTCAGAAACACCCACCAGGTGCTGAAGCAGATGAACACACCAGAGAGGGGAGAAAAACCACAAACAGCTGCATCTGCCCATGTAGAAAGGAAGCATGAAGGCAGCTGTAAGTATTACCCAACTTCCAGAGTCCTTTACTCTGTAATAAAAAGAAAGGCTACCACCTGGCATAGCTACCAGATAAGCATTTTGGGTGTGGGCTTAATGAATTTGTGGTGTGAAAGGACTTGGAGAAAGATGAGCTGATTGCTTGGAGTCCTCTTTAAGCCAATGTTACTACTATACGTGAAGAAGCAACTCTAAAAGCAGCAGCTGAGGGTCCAAGATTCACTGATGGTATCCACCAATACCAGGATGCTGCCAATGCCAGTAGCGGTAGGTAGAGTCCCTCGAGCTCTTTGAGATAGCTCTGGTATGAATATAGCACAGTAATCTGTGAGAGGGTAGAAAGCGCTATCAGCTGCCAAATGTATCCTGAGGGTATAGATGGAGACATGATAAATTACAGTCCAATATGTCTGGTAATCATGACTGCAGTGGAAACAACTGACAGTCCTGGTGCCGCACTTCCAAATCTCCTCCATCCTGAAACATAACTTCTCTTGTGGGCTCCTTCTTACTGCTGCTTGGGGCTGACCAGCCTTTCTTGGCCTTTCCAGATCGGAAAGCCATCAAAAGCATTTTGGAGCTTCAAGCACACTCCTATGCAGAGTCACGCTGCACCTGAAGCAGCTGTACATTTTGGTCACTTTTTAGAAAGACATTTAGGACAACGCTCCCTTCTGATCTCATAGAAGGTGTTTAACTTCCTCACCCCCTACATTTCTCCTGGGGATCCAATGCGGTTCGTGTTCCTTATCTATACTTAGTTGCTGATAAGACAAGAAATCTACAACACTTTAAAGAATTAGATAACATCCATCCAGGATTGAGAACTGTGTTCCAGTTTCCTCAAATCCTTGTAAAAAACTGAAATCTGAATGAAAAGCAAAATTGAATCTTAGGTAAGGTTAAAACAATACTGCAAGAAGGAAGCTTAAGGAGATATTAGACCAGAAGGAAAGAGGCGCTATGAGCACTCAATGGGCAAATCAATCCAATAGCACGTCATTAATATGAAAATGGTTGTATTACGTCAAACGCCAAACAACTCGCAGCACTGCTAACACTTATATGGCTTGAATGCTTAGAAACACATGAGGTAAGACTGTGGGCTGAAAACCCCAATACGTTAAGGGGCGTGAATACGAATGGGTTTTTAAAGCCACCTTGGTGACATGCTGACTCTGGGGATGAACAGACACTCAACCACCACTTACCACGCTGATGTAAGTAGAAAGTCACGCTGATGTGAGCAGCTCCTGGCCCCACTGCTCCTTCTCACCTCTGCTCCTCCCTTTCCTTTTGTGCAGACCCTCGCTTGGTAGAGCCCCTTGGGCCACTAATCCTGCTGGCAAATGCCCAGCACAAGGGAAAGCCACCACAGCAACAAGTACCTGAAGGTGGGGGTCACTGTCGGTCCCCACCTGGACTTTCGGCAGCCCGTGGAGCATCTCTAGCCATGGCCCTGCAGCCATTGCCTGCCGGAGGCTTGCAAGGCGATGCTCAGCGAGCAGCCCGTAGCGCTGGTCTGCCTCGTCATTCAGGTGCCTCAAATGTCCTTGCACGTCACGGCAGCCTCTTTAGTCAGGAACAGGGGTGCTACAGCAAAGAGATGAATTTCATTCACAAAACACCGAACATGTTGATTTCTCCCAAGAAAGGTTGCATTTTGTAAGAAAAATATTTATTTTCAAGTGTGTCGATTTCTTATTTTGCCTTGTGATCTAATGTAGCTTTTTCCTTCCCTGGCACCACACTGGCTATTATTTATTTATAGACCAAGCAAATAGGAGCTAAGCTCTTAAAAAAAACCAAAACAAAACCCACAAAAAAAAAAAGAAGATATGGGAAAGGTGTGGTCTCTTCCTCCAGTGCTAACAGTCTAACTTTAGATGTGATAGGATAAAGTGGGAGTAAGAGGACAGGAGGTTGAGATGGGCTCATGGACAAAGATTACAGCACAAGTACATTGTGGATGTTCAAATTTTATAATAATATTGTTGATTCACAGGAAATCATTACTTTGCCACCCTGAACTCAAATATACCTCAGAAATCAGTAACTTTCTCATCTCTTTGTCTAATGGTTCTGAAAAATTGTATTGCAAGCTATCTCTGTGTTGTTTTTTACCCCTCTCCTTTCTGTTGTGAAACAAAAATAACATTAATGGCTCGGTAAAGCCTAACTTTAGAATTCAAAATACCAGGAAATTTAAAGTTTAAAAAGCATCAGTAATTTTGTGTCCTTGCATCGAGGGAACTAGAGTCTTAAATTGGATATGACGCTACATGGAAGCCAGCTCTGAGATCTGAAGTGAGAAGGAACGTGATCAAACAAATAAAAGCGGAGTTTGAATTTAACACCTGTTTTTTGGGGGGAAAGCACGTGTCTCTCCGACACTTGCAAAGAGCATATTGCAAGAGCTGAAGAGCAACACGTGGTACAATAAAAACTCAAATGAGAGATTTGGCTGAAGTTATAGAAAAGTGGTGGAAGGATCTCAATACAATCTAGCTGTGTAGATGGCGGGGAGAGGAAAAAATAACAATTATCTCTACCAAGCCAGACTGGAAAGATGGTTTCTGACATTGAATCAGATCATGAAGGAAATGTGCGTAAAACCTATAAAGAAATGCAAAACTAATTAACAGGCTCCATTTCCTTCTTAATCTGAAGGGGGTTTAGCAGTACAAAGGCCAGCTGCAGTAGACAATCCACAACATACCATCTCATGCTGCTTCCCACTCTAAACCCCCAAATTTGCTGTATTCTTTTGTTAAACTAAACACTTTAAGTCGTATTTCATTAACCATAATGAGTTTTGTGTCACATAGAATTCTATCTTCATGGGTGTTTTAATTAGATTCAAAAAGCTATTAAATAAGATGTCTGCTTTGTCCAAAAAGCCATGCAAATAACAGCTGTAATTGCCTGACAGTTACCACGTTTGTGAAGTCTGAATTTATTTGACTAGCTAGCAGGGGGAATCTTCTCTCAGAGAGAACCATGATGCAGTCAACAGGTCAAACTTTGATATTATTTTTGTAAGAGAATTTGCCTTAGGTGTTGTTATTTTTTTCTCTTGACCAAAAAAGCCATCAAGATCAAACCCAGCTAGCTTGATATGAACAGGTGCTCACCATTTTGCAGAATAAGGCTCAAGAGAAGCAGGTCGCAAATAACGAATATGAACTGTTGTGAGCAGATTTCATGTCACCCACGATGCAGGCTGATGATGACTCGCTCGTGTTGAAAAATACAGCGCTTCAGCCGAGAACAGCTTAACCACCTGAAGGATGTGCTTGCATTCATGAGCAAAACATACCTCAGGACCAAACTATCTTCAGGTTTTTGTCAGCGTGGGTTTGGCACTTGAAGAGAGCCAAATAGCCGCATGAATCTGCTGCGTGGCAGGCCGCTGAAAATAACCGGCTGGTTATCGCAGAGCGTTACATTAACTGATGGGTGCCGGCCGCCTCCTGCGCCAGGTAAAGCCTGCAACGTGAGCTTGGCTCTTGGTCGCATCCTGCTGTTTATCTGTGGCGGGCAAGCAGCAACCCCTGCGCTTCCAGAGCTTCAGCCTCTCCCTGCGCTGGTGATAAGTTACTCCCCGAGTCCTTTCTGCCAATTGTTCTTGGCAAACGGACTGGGGAAGACTATTGTTGTTGCTGGCTGTTATCTCTGCCTCTGACTCCACTTGGCAGGGGTGCAAATCCATCTCTCTGGTGTGGAAACAAGCTGCTGGACTCTGGATGAGTCAACTCATTAATAAACAAAGAGTTACAAAGGAAATGGGAATCAGTCTTAACAAAATAAATGCATAAAAAGTTTATTGGATGCTAGGGTGTTTGTCCTCCTCAGCATGACACTGCTTTATCTCAGGCCCCAGCCTTCCTATCAGAAAACGGGGAAGTTAGTAGTTTATCAAATTTTAATCAGCTTAAATGTTGATGTATTACTTACATAGCATGGAAAGTATTTTCTGTGTTGTTACTGGTGAAGGCGGGTTATTTTGAATTATTCATTTATATCTGTTTCTCCATTTCTATACCTTCTCTGCTTTGTGGAGTGTGCCAGTGCTAACTGGAAAACCGAAAACCTTCCATCGCCTACTGCTTACCCTGTCTCTGTGAAAGAGCCCAAGCCAGCTGCTCTGCGGGAAGCTTAAGACTGAAGTATTAAATTCTCGTGAAATTTTCTTCTGTGTTGAAGCAGAAGTATGTGATCAGATTCAGGAACACCGGGCTTGGGAGTTTGTGTGTGTGTGTGTGCGCACACAGCTTTTTGTTGGGGGGGTCGGTGGGGTCCGTTTTGGGGGTTTGTTTGTTTTTTTGGGTTTTTTTTTTTAGGTTTTTTTTCCCCTAAAAAGGGGAGGATTTTTGTATTTTTTCCTTACAACAGCAGCCTTGTGCATAGCTCACTGCAGGCCAGGGAAAATTTCATTTGGGTTGGGCCTGAGTGTTGGGCCAGCAATACCATTACACTGGTAGAAAGGAAGCCTAGCTCTTCTCAGGACACTTGATGCTCCTTATATCCATAAGGACAGTACTACCACTTTTCTTATAGCAACACTGGAAAAGCCTCACAGTTACCTCATCTACAAGATGTCCACAGCCATATCCCCTTCTCTCATGACCAGAAGCCAGTTTTGCTCTCCAAGAGACACTTCAACCGTCAGTCCCTGCACAAGTGCACAACTATTCCAGTGAAGTTAAAATAAAGCAAGGTAGATGCGTTACACTTTACGAGAAAAGCTAGAAGCAAAACCAGCTGTAGGCAAACACACGCTGCTGGACTATTAAGTTCCACATAAAGCAAAGCTAGCTAGGTAGAAAGGTTATTTACAGTGGACTCTTGTTCAGCAAGAGCAGAAAGTATTACAAGTTTGGCACAGACAGCAGCCACCTTGCCTTCCGCTACCTTTGTAAGAAGTGTCTGCACTTAAGGCATTTATTTCAAGGCCCCAGAAGGTCTGTCTAATGGCATGGATCTGTTGCTTTACAAGAAAAAAAATGAGATTCTCTGTATTTTCCCAACAGAAGTGTGCGGTCTCTCTCCCCCAAGTCGTCATATCACGTAGTTACCCCCTGTACCACTTTTCAAAGCCATGCAGGATCCAAAGCCACCTCACCCCCCACAAGGTATTCCTAGCAAACAGCACTGCCTTAGTTCTCCTTCCTGCCCAACATTCACTCACAAGTTTAACTCTGGAAATAAATCAAAGATGACCAGCCATATGCATTCTCCTCATTAAGCCTTTTGTGAAACACACATGAATCTGCATCTACCCAGAAAAACATCAAGCTGGAATAGGACAGGGGATTCTTGAGAAAAAAAAAAAAAGAAAAAAAAAGAATACAACAGCATACTTCTGATAAACCCTTTTTGTCTGTGTTTTGTTAATGCATTCCCAGAGTTCCCTAACTAATTTTAAATTAGATGGCAATTGTTACACAAACACATGGTGTGAAATACATTTTTTGAAAAAGTAAAATCCATGGAAAATATATATCTAAAGCTAAGTGTCTGATGAGATACCCTCATCTGTGTTAGAAAGGGTTGTGCAGAGGGTAGTACTCAAGAGTTAGGAAAAGTCTTGATGAAATTTGCCTAAAAAAGCCAATGGAAAGGTTCCGAAGTGGAGTCCTTCAACGAAGCATGGGCAATTTTCCCAGAAATTTCACCTAGAAAGCAGTCGGTCAATGGCAACCTGTAGTGTAGACTACAAATCGATTGTGTGTTACGTAAAAAACATTTTTCTAAGGGGTTGTAAAAGAAAAATAGATTTAATCCATTTTTCTTTCTACTCTTGAAAAATAAAGAGATGTGAATAGACATATGATTTAATTTCTCTGCACTGTTTACTGAATTAAAGACTTTTTCTTTACTCTCCAGGTTAAACCTCTAAAGGTTTCTCCCTACATTGACACTTCTCCAAACTTCATTTTATTTTCACTGTCCTTCTCCCATCTCCGTCATACCCCTTCTGAGGTGAAGCAAACTGTATTTAGCAGTCTATGTGAGTACATACTATATATCATGGTATTAATTATTTTGGTTTTAGTACTGTTCTCTACTTTTACCTTAATACTATCTAATTTCTCATGTATCCATTTGCTCTTCAGCCAACACAGCACAAGAGCCATTTTTACTCAGTTCTCTGTAGCAACATGCACGTCTTTTTTCCCAACTGGTTTCAGTACAGTAAAATCTAGTATATATCAATAGTCAAAACTGTTCTCTAAATCACATTACACTGCAATCACAGCTCCACCGTCATGTCAGATCACCTGCTTTTCGTTAGATCCTTCTACATTTCCTTCTTGTCCTTTCTGAATGTGGCTGAGTAATTTCTTTGGCCATGTGTTGATTTTACCACCCCACTGCTTGTGCCTTCCTCCAAATCAAATATTAGACAGTGCCAGCACCAGCACAAACCTTGGGGGAACTCTGCTTAACCTTACTTAAACCCTACGAAAACAACTTGCATCCACCTTTTCCATTAAAGTCTTAGACCTTCTACCATAAAGTAAACCAAACTGACCTTTTCATGTTGAAGAAAGAAAAAAAAAAAAAATCAGAACTCAGCCAAGCAACCCCTGATTTAGTCTTGTTGAGGAAAGGCACAGTGAGGGATGAGGTGGGTAAAAGAGGAATGTTAGAGCTCAGAGGGCATCGTTGTTCACTAGGAAGCCAAGCACACAACAGAAACGAGAGGAGGGAAATCACCAAAGTGAACGCACCCCTGGGGAAACAGCTCTTGAGGGCAAGTCCCAGGAGGCCATACACATGATGTCTGCTTTCTCAGTTGTACCTCTGACATGCTGCATGGTGGAAGAGGAGACCTATCATTGCTGGAAACGTACGTGTCCGAGAAGATCTCGTCTTGTGTGAGTTCAAAGGTAGCTGTCGTACCCATTGCCAAGGGTTTATGAAATGCAAAAAACAAGTCATAAAAAGAAAAAAAAAGGGGGGGGGGAGGAGGGGAAGCGCTAGAACTCTCCAATCCTCCCAGGTATAATTACAGAAAATAACAACAAAAATAAGGTGGCTTCTGGCACTTTTGGTGTTCCGAGGCGTTTACTGTTTTGAGTCTCGACTGCGGTAACGTGTAGGACGCATAAACAGTGAAGTTGGCCAACCAGATGGGGCACGCAACCTGCTAATTGGGGAAAGTCTGCCCTAGCATCCGGCCACCGGTTGACAACACAACAGCCCCCGGAAAGTAAATTTTTATTTCAATTTTTTTAATTATTTTTTTAAATGCTGGCTCAACCACTGATCTAAAAATTAAATGAATATGCATTTGGTAGGCAAAAGATTTTTTTTTTTTTTCTGAATATGTATCAGCTTTCATCACTGCTCTGTTTATAGTATTTAACAGCAAGAAGTAGAGGGAGAGAATCTAACTGCAAATGCCTTATTTATCTGTGTAGTATCGCTATCCCTACAGCTTTGGTTTTATCCTTTTTCTTACTTACACAGAAATTATACAGAGCCCTGGAGCAAGACATTATACTTATACAGCTACTCCAGTAAGATATTCGGGGGGGGGGGGGGGGGGCGGGGATCAACCAAAAAAAATCCCCAAATCCCCACTACCCTTGGATGCACAGTACAGTTACTGGTTGGAAAGAATTGAGACCTTTTCTTTCCTTTTCAATTTTATAGAAAATAAATTTTGACCCTTCATAACTTGATTATTTGCACTGCAAGAAAAAGTGACACTCCTGTTTTCTACAGACATTAAAATAACAGATAATAAATTCCACTCTTCTCTAATAAATTCCATGGGGTTTTTTTTCTTTTAAAATAGATTGCCTAAGGTCTCCAGACCATATGTCCTACAATATACTGTTTTCAAGCAAGTTGACACTTGAGTCTTCTAATCTTTAGCTGTTTACCACTCAGTTGAATTTCTTCTGATCAAAGGGCTTCGCAAAATATCAATATAGATATTATAGAATACCAAGACATAATGACTCTTAGTTTGCTTTACTCTACTGGGTCTGGTTTTTCTCCTCTTTCTTCTTTATGATCCTGTAATGGAGTGAGGGTCTGATTCTCAGCCCTGGTTTTAGCTAATAATCCTTCGTGCACGCCTAATTGCATGAGGCCACGAACACTCAGAGTATTATGTAGGTAAACACCTACTTCTAATCGTGAAAGGTGGCAAGTGAAATAAAGTTCCACATTGTAAATTATCTGACCTTTCGGTTAAACATCTGTTACCGGCTTAACGGCAACTAAAAGTGTTATAGTAATACAAATAGTTTACTACCTTTTCCTCCTTTAAGATTGCATTGCCAACTCAGCAACGAGCCCGAAGGGACAGCACTGGTGAAAAGCAGAGCGTCAGGTCCTAGGGCAGGCTTGAATCCTATCGTCAGTCGCAACTCTGAGGCCATTTGAAAAGGATGGGGGGGGTGAAGCCTCTTGGGCTCGCCAGAACGACCATGGAAACTATTAGCATATCACCTCTTTACCATGAGCAAGAGCACAAAAAGCAAAACGAAAATAAGATATTCACCTTAATATATCCCTGTTTATGCATTCGGGGCAGGTAGGTAGGTAAAGAAAGATCTATCTAACGAAAAACTAAATTTAAACTTTATTACTTTTTGGTTCATATAAAAAGTCGCTTTGACATTTTGGTAGTCCTATTATCTACACTTAACCAGTAGTACCAACGAGTCTGCTGTTCACAAAGTGTGTCACTAGTCAT
This sequence comes from Balearica regulorum gibbericeps, assembly GCF_011004875.1. Taxonomy (NCBI): domain Eukaryota; kingdom Metazoa; phylum Chordata; class Aves; order Gruiformes; family Gruidae; genus Balearica; species Balearica regulorum. Next base: position 96,018,269 of record NC_046185.1, read on the forward strand.
GAAACATGCTAAAGGTGTTTGATGTCATTATTGATGAGATGCCTAGCAATTTTAAATGCTTAGAACAAGTTAGCGTTGAGTTGTGATGAACTAATTAAAGCTTGATACAGCAAACAGGATTACTTTTCATTATTTCCTAAAACAGAAATAAGTAGATGAATTACAAACCTGCAACAGTAGATTCAATTTGAAAAAGATCTAAATAGCATGGGTGTGAAAGTTAAGTGGTATGAGAATAGCGAGTACATTAATCACATTTCTTTACCATAGTTCAGTGATGTTGTTAAAACAAACAAACAAAAAAAAAAGGACTACTTGACTACTTGCTTTCACCCTTGAAGAGTCATGCCTGATTCCAAAAACTCTAGCTACAGTGAATTTTGCTAAAGATTTCAACAGGAGCAGGATTTTGTCCTTCTGTTTTCCCTGGCACAACCAGAAGACACTGTGGACACATGCAAACCTCTCTGCTGAGTCTAGGTCTTTCTGGCCCCTGTAAATGCTGAATCTGCTTCAAGATGCTACGTACGAGAGCTCGCCTCTGCAACCTCTGAAGCTGGTAGGATTATTCAGTCAAGTTCTCTCAAAGAAGTAACAAAAGAAAAAACATCTGCTAGAAAAGCTCCATGACATGCATATCTTCTCATCAAATCAGAACCTTCTCTTTTCTAGATCAGTTACATAGAATTTATATATTTCCCATTTTCGAGTCTTTTCTTCAAACTTCATCCAGAAGCAAGAATGAGAGCAGGTTCAGTTAACAGCTTCTGGTTTAACACTATTTGATTTTGGATGTGCATTGATTGGCTGTTTCCTTGCCGTGACTTTGCAAAGTGAATACCGCGAGACTCCCCATGCTACCTTGCTAAAATGCTTCACCTTGGATCAAATACTTTTTTCAGAAGTATTTTCCATCTATTTGATTATTAAATCCAAAAAGTGAGCTCTTCAAAGATCAAGAGTATCAACTCTTTTCCCAGGAGCAGCATTTCACTTTTCTATATGCCTATATAATGTCTATCCTACGATTCAAATTTACAGTCCCATCCAAGAACTATTCAAACATGGCCTGAGTAAGCTGAAAATCACATTTAACAGAGAACCTGCAAAACCAGTATCTGAATCCTTTTGGTATATTTACTCTTCTTGCCTTTGCACTAACCAAAACAAAAATGCATAAACTGAATATGGGCAGCAGATGCAGCTAGTCACTTCAGAGTGACAGGAATGGGACCATGATAATGCTGATAAAAACTGCTTTCCTTGAGACGTGAGAGAAAGAGGTAAAGATGCTTTTTCACTAGTCTTTTTTTCCCATTTATTTTCCTGTTACAGTGCAGTTCTCAGATCACCTTACTGGCTTTATTTCATAGAGGTAGAATGGAAAAAAAAATCTTTATTATACTCTCCTATCTCTAAATAAATTTGGTTCAGGGTACTCTGCTGTAAGGTTCCTGTTTCTTCTACCTGTAATTCACGCGATCGCTGCTGAAAGCCCAGTAAGAACGAAGCCCTGCCTGTCACCGGGCAGAGGAGGATGTAGAAGCACTTCATTGTTCCTGCTCTGAAGAAAAACAATTTGCCACAGCCAGACCCCCCCTCCCTGCAGTGCCAAGTGCGCGGTAATTTATTACCTCTGGATGTCTGATTCCAAGCGAAGGAAACTGAAATGTCATACCTTCATTCATAACACCGTCTCATGGAATTATTTTTTCCGGATTCCTGGGAAGTTGAAATATTTGAGAAGAATATCAGGAACTGTTGCTTTAGCCTGTTTGGTGAGTAGATAATTGCCTTCCAACTCCACTCTTTCAGGAAATGATGTGAGTGTTGCATTGTTCCTAGACGGGGGCAGCAATGTTTTTTAACAAGACACATATATATATATTTTTAAAAGAAACAAAACACAACAAAAAAACATGCCGCCTAAGCCACTGTACTGAACCAGACTTTTTGAATCTGGTGTAGATAAGAGGTTGGCCCAGACGACGTGTCCACATTTCACATAACTAAGAGCATTCTTTAGAAGGGATGTAAGCAACACTTTTTGTTGAAGAAGAAAAAAAAAAAAACACCCCACAAAAACAACCTAAACCAAAAACCTTTATGATGTGGGAGTAAAAAGCTCATTATGTTAAGTGATATCAAACATGACCAGAAAAGACCCTAGGGAGAAATTACATTTCTTTATTGGATTCTGTGGGACAAACTAGCCTGGGAACTTGAAAGCACAGGGAAGGTGCACGTGGAAATCACATCATATATGACGAATAATTTCTTACCGTGTGAAAATTATTTGGAAATAGTTTTCAGCTAAAGTTTCTCTTTATGGCAGCCATTTCAAAGGGAGCACACTAAGGCAATGACCTACAGTAGCACTAATACAATAGCTGCTGGATAACCTCCTTGCAGAGGTATGCAGTCTTAGTCCAGTGCCGTGTCGACAGGCAAAAATATAACGAGTGCTGAAACTCATAACAACCAAGGCTCAGTCGGAGCCTCTTACTCTATTTTGATTGAGGATACTGGCAAAAATTCAACTCCATTTTTTAATTTCAATTTAATTTTTGATAGAAGCAAAATTGGGAATGGGAAAAGAGTAAACAGGGAACTACTGTGTCTTCTTCAGGAGAGACTGCAAAGGAAAACGGGGCAGCATACAGGAACTCCGCTAATACTTTTCCTGCTCCTGTTTGACCAGAACGCACTCCTCTAGGACTTGCATCCTCTAAAAACAAACAAACTGAAGTCAGATTTTGCATTTTGTGATCCTGTGGTGACGATGACAGCCGCCTCAGTGACAAATACCAGCCACCATCCTACAGCAACCCCTACTTCAACGTCTGGCTAAGAAACAAAAAGCCAATAATCAAACAGCCTTATTAAACCAAATCCTATGCATGGATGTTTTAAAGGAAATTGCATTTGCTGTACCACCTGCAAGTCACAGCTGCAAGAAAATTTCAAAACACAATACATCCTGGTCACCCCACATTAACAGATATATTTTGGGGGGTTTTCTATGACCAGAAACAGCAGCCCGTGTTCGGGCCCACTTCTGGATACAGGGGTACGGAAAAAGCCTTACACAAAATGAGAGAAAGTTACTGACCCACACTAGGCATCTCTGCAGCATTTGTATTCTGCACTCAAGGGTTCCCAGACAATGAATTTGCCCAATACAATGAGAGCCTCTAAACTTGCTCAGAACACAAATATCAAAGTCCTACTACCTCCAAGTGCTTCTTGATTCCAGAAAACTTTTCCACTGTTGTGATGTATTGTGAGCTGCTTATTCTAAAAAAAAAATTGAACCATTTAGACTTTGATAGGATAATTCCTCCTTGGGATTCCAAATGCTAATTAGTTGTTGGAAATTAAATTGCAAACTGGGTGCACTACTGTAATTCTGCTTTACAATTTTTAACATTGCTCAGTAAATAATTAATTTTTTAAGTTATGCTCAATTTTCTTTCTAATGAGTACATTGGATGGACGCACAGTATTTCCTATTTATGTAATTCAGCTTAGAAGCTTTCTAGGTGACATAGTAAATACTGGAACAGATTTAGAGCCATCTGGAGAGGGGATTTTCAGGAACCGGAATTTATTTAATGAGGGCTAAAAACATCTGGAAAGGACAAGCTTGGGTCCACTCATAAAGGACTTCCTATGACCTCAAGCAATCCGGAACTAACTTCAGAAGCTAAAGCTACTGAAAAGTGCTGTGCATATTCTAGAACGCGTTACTGCATTTTTGCGTATCCTAGCTTGAAGGAGCGCTGGCTGGGTACCACCCCACAAGCTTTGCAAAGCAAGCTTGCAAATTTATTTTACACTTAACTCAGAGACAACTAAGAATGCTTATCCAGGTCCTGCAGTGTTTGAACGGCAAGAACAATGGTTATTTTTCTCCAGATTACAGAATGCAGGGACAACATGTCATGAAATGCTAGATAAATTCATAGGTTATGTCCATCTCAAAATGTTAGTACCGAGTTAACAAGCAAAACCCTAAGTAGACTTTCAGTTCTCGCCAACTACCATTACATCAAATTAAAGGCAATGTCTGTTAAATAAACAATGATACTCAGTTGCAGGTCTCCTTGTATCCACCCAGTGAGCCCTTAGAGGGGAAGACAGAGGAAATGTAAGGTTTTATTTTAAATTATAGTTTTAAAGTACAGTATTATCCATCCTTCAGTGCAATTGTCTTGAAAACTCATATTGAAAGGGTCAAGTTTTTCTTCACTGTCTATAAAATGATGTTAAATAAAAATCTGAACCATCCAGGTTCTGGTTTGGCTCAGATAAAGCATTTAAGAAGGTAAGCTGAAACCTAGGTGGGCATGTCGGCTCGATTCCTAGTTAGGAAGCACAAATCTGAGCCCTGGATTTTCAAAGTTACAGTTTTAAGCCCTAGCAGGACTTCTGCAAGCCTTTCTTCTTTCCAATGCTCACCATTATCTTGAATAAATTTGTTTCTACTTTGCTCATTACTATATATAAAACTACTATCTATAAAACTGCAAAGGTATTGCACATAATACTGTGCCCTTTTCAGAACTGGAAGGTACAGAGTACTGTATTTCTAAGGGTTGAAATAAATCTTTATTCTGCTCTATCTTGACACACAGGCCATAAACTAGACCAACAGCATTGAGCATACTCTATCTTTACTACTTTGAGAAGTTAATTTAATTAGAAACAATTAAAGTAATTGGTCTGTTTAAAACAGTGTGGTATGACAATTTTGTTCACAAAAGTTTTTACTGAAGTCCTTTTTTTTTTTAATAATGACACGATCTCTATCCATAAGTTTTTGCCTCAAACCTTCAGAAAACCTGATCCACTAAACTGGACAGCAGTACAAAAATGCAGCTCTTGAAGGTTTTAATCTCTGACACAGAGTCTAAGTTCAAATTATCATAAATATTAATTGGAACCCATAAGTATTGCAAACTACATAGTTCAGATCAGCACACCTTACATAAACAATTGTAAACACCTTACATAAACAAGTCACCTGCTGTAAGCTTTTTCAAGGACTAATGGGACAGAATGGTGCTGATAAGTAGTGTCATTTTTTATTTAAAAGCATATGGTTTCATCCATAAAATGTCTTGTACTTATACAACATACTGTATTACAACTGAACATAAACATTTACATTCTATACCTCATATAAAGCCAGGCTTTCTAACTTTCCTTCTCAGGCCTGCACTGACACCTGCTGGGGATCATTTGTAAATCTCAGTAACTACAGCCCTTGGACACGGGAAGCTTTTCAGCTGGGCAGTGAGCTACAGATGATTTGATTCATTGGCTGATTATGCCATGTATTTCCTATTTGACTACTGAAAAAACCTGCATTTTTTGAGAAACGATTTTAACAAGGTATAAATGAAAGTATCAGAAGAGGTGCAATGTTCCAGCTGTATAAAAAAATATTACCTCGTGTTAGCATAGAGAGCAGCAGAGTTCTTGGAAATAAATCAGCTTTCTCCCTCCTTCCTAAGATTAAAAAATGTGATAGGCCTTAGATATAGAACATTCCAATGAGAACAGCACATAGGTTCATTTTTAAAACATAGCAGCTAAAACCAAACCAAACCCTTAAGTATTTCTTCAGTTCCTCAGTTTGTTATTACTCCTAAATACAGTAGCAGCAGATTTCATGTAGCAGTTCCAGGAAAGATACCAGTTTCTTGCTGTGTGTTCATTAGAATAGAAAGATTAAGAAAATATTCCAGCGATTACATGACATCCTACAGTTCAGTATAATAAATAGCACTAATAGGCAAAAAGTTATATGCATAGTCTGGTACAAAGAGGGATTGCAAAACTCACCTGCCATACTAGAAGTTAACTGAAGTGTTGAGGACACTTTCCAGCTCCTATTGGAATCCAAAGCAAACTTTTATCGAGTTCAACAGGAATTAAATTCTCAAGATTTTCAAAACTATGAAATTCTGTCATGTAAATATTGCAAGTATCAGATAAAACACTTCTTTCATTCACCAATGACATAAACCCAACTTTAAAGTATTTGTTTTTCTATTTCTCCCATATGGGAGAGATTATTGAATAACAAGAACTTGAATCTTACAAAGAAAGTCCCACCACGCAGCACTACTGTGTCCAGACAGACCATAGTCCCACCTTGCTAAAAAACTGCAGAAGACAGGAATCTTTTTTATCCGTCAGACATGTTCTGTTTTGAGATAATATTAGAGAAATCAGGTTGGTTTGTTGGGGTTTTTTTAAGCATTTGGACAGAAAAAATAGGTTTTCCTGTAAATGCTGACAAGCTGCTTCAAAGACAATTTAGCATTTCCAAGTACCTCAAAACCCATATAAAAAAGTGAAAGTTACTGAATGAAATAATTCAGCAGCCAGTCAGTTTTCAGGTAGTCCCCACAATGAATAAGAGCGGGCCAACAGGCAGATACAGGCTATGAAGTGTTTTCAAATGTTATGCAGCATGAAAATACCTGTATCATTCTAGAAGAGGAACACATTTTCAGAATATTTAGAAGCTTTTCAAAGAATCAGGAGCATGCATCCCAGATAATCTTGGAAATACCGCTTTATTTTCCAGTGAATATCCAACTTGCAACACTTGTATCATTGCTTAAGAGCCCTCAAATTGATGAAATACTAAAATCTACAGCTCCAGTGCACAGTTAATTAGATATCTAAATCTTAATAAAAATTATCAGTGCAAAAATAAAAATTAATTCAGTATATAGTTAAATGCATTTTGTTATAAAGGTATTTGGGCTTTGAGCACATATACATCAAATAATCTGGTAAGAGAGAAGCCATTTTCAGTCTGCACTCAAAACAATCAAAACCATTCCACACACAATTCCAAAGACAGGCAAGAGCTCTCTTTCTTTTTAAATGAAAGCCTGAGCTTAGTTACAACATCCATCATGGGTACATAAGCCGAAAAATATTACAGAGGTCACCTTCTATTCAAATAGGGGTTGTTCTAAAAGAGGCTTTCCTATTTTTCATGTGTGCGATTCTTTGGAGACATCTACGTTTTTTCCATCCACAACAGAGAATTAACAACATTCCAGCGTGCCCCAGTGTCGGCAAGTCCTCTTTTCAGTCCAGATACATGATGATGATTGATGAAGCTGTTGGGCCGACAGTAGCAGGCAGAGCAGCTTGGCAGGAGTTCACTGTTATTGAAAGAAATCTCAAATACTTATTCCATCTCCTCTAACTTTAATCGCACTATCAACATGCTGCCAGGAACGGAGCCTTGACGCCAAGCCATAAACTTACACAAGCAACCACTGTTGGCGTATTACTGTTGCAATACAGGTAAAGGGTAAATTCTGCTTATTTTTACCTGTTTCCATTCTATATTGGACATCAGCTAAATTATGGAAAGAGATTTCCTGTACTAATGGTTAGCTTGCAGCAAATTTCATTAAGGTACTATGTCTCATTTTGCTTGGTTAATGAACTGATTAAGTTAACTTCTTCAGTCACGCTGCTGTTAACCGCAAGTTTTAAATAAAAGAAAGCAATACAGGAGCTTCACATACTCCATAAAAGTAACAGCTAGTAAGAAAGCAGATCAGTGCTATAGGCATTTTACCACTAATCTTCTCATTTGTTATGCTGATAAAGTAACAAAAATCTTTCCTCAATTGCTTAATAAAGTTCTGACAAGTTTATCCTAAGTAAACCAACAGCATGTCAAACATTTAAGGTAAATACTGTACTAGCTACAAAGCTAGTGGAAAGACTGATATGCTTCTCATAATTACTTTTGAGCTTGTTCTGGCTTTGCTTAGAACAGTAAAGCTTAGAAAAAGTGGTCTGAGACATTTACAGGGAGAGAAAAAGAAATTGTTATCCAAGCTCATTTAGCCATTTTTGTTAGGAAAATCCATTTAAATCTCAACTCTACTTCATAATACTGAGCATACAACCCAAAAGTTGGAATTAGAACTGGATTTAAAACTCTGTTGAGATCTGTCATTGCTGAAGCTTCAAAGTATTCTGTGCAACAAGTTGGTTTTCCTGAAATCTATGAATGGAAGTTACAGTTTTCCCAGTGAATTCTCAGCTACCTATGGCTGAAATCTATTACACCTACTTTTTGGGAAAAGGCTGTGGCTGTACACTGGGGTAGTTAGTGTTACATTAGTCTCTGTTTTCCCAAATGACACAATACTCTCTGCAGGTGGGAGAAAATTCCAGTTTGCAACTCCCTGAGCTGATGTAGTCACACAACATAATTTCCAGTTCCACCTTCCAATAAATGAAGAAACACTGGCATTCCACTTGCCCTGAACAAAACACGCAGAGATAGGCACTTAAGTTGAAAGTATGCAAACCTTTTCTTCCCATACTAAACCTGTAGAGGAAATTCTCCTTTATTCTTCTTTGTTTCAGTTTTCCAAAAGAATCTCAATTTAAATCAGAAGCAACTGAGTATTGGCACAAACCCAGCATTATTAAAAAAGAAAGGTCTTAAAAAGCAACATATTTGGCCAGTTCCTTCTCCATTTCGGAATACTGCTCTTTGAGGCGCTCCATAGCTTTTCTGTGCTCTTCGTCCACCTCTGCTTGTTTCTTTTGTTGTTCTTTCATGAATTCCTCCCAGTGGGCTACACGCTTCTCTTCACGAGCCATCAGCTTGTCCGCCTGAAGCTGACAGAAGGAAAATGAGAAGTTTTAGCAATCATTTCCAGATTAAAACAGAGGGTTTAAACGAGATCTACGTAATGTTAGAGTATCAGAGAAACGGAGCTTTTACTTCAGGAGAGGAAAGCAGAACTAGCAAGAGAAAATATGAAAAGTTGAAACTCTAGAGAAAAAATTTATTTTTAGAAAGTATAGTCAATCCAAAACAAATGGCAAAATGTCTATGATACTATTAAAGTGATAGCGTTAGCAACAACAGCTTTTCTGTGCTACAGTCTGGTGAAAAATAATTTAACAAATAAATGGAAAGACACTTTAAAGTTACTAGCTTGCCTAGTTTGCTTCAGTTAGTTTCTAAAGATCATACCTGTTGCATTATTTGCTCCACTGATTACTGACAACATTAGAAGTACTGTAAGCAGGTGATACAACTCCATATTGTCTCACAAAGATTTTCTTTTAAAATGAACTTCTGAATTTGGGAACATAGTATTCAGTGGTTTTAGCCTCTTCATTATGAGAAAGCCCACTCCAATCAGTAAATAGACACTTTGGGTTTTTTTTCTTATGTTCACACCAAAAGAAGCTGCCTATTGACACAGACTCAGGGAGTCCACTGTTCTGAAAGTAACCAAAGTAGAAATAATTTAAATAAAACACAGCTAACGTGTGATTAAGTGGTCTTAAAGAACCGACAATCTGCATCTAATACAGCAAATACGGGCAGCTCTATGTTGTATACGATACAGACTAAAACTTCACTGGAAGCATTTAGCGTGTCTGAGTTATGAGGAAAACAGTAGGCCCACTATATTTAATATTTGTGAGTGCTACACAGAATAAAATTTTAGAGTTATGTATGTCTATTATTTAGGTACATATGCATTACCAGAGATTAAAGGATCCACTTCAACATTCAAGACAGCATTTGAGGTTTTATGTCAAATGCTTCTATATTTCACAACAAATAAAACTCCTATAAACTATGTCAGCCAATCCTTCAACATATTACTCCTCTTAAGATTTGCTACTTTTCCCCTGAATGTCTCATTTGTTGAAACAAAAGTATTTTCTACATTCTTGAATACATTTTTAAAACTAGAAAAACACACACTTGTATTTTACCACAATGCTTAGGTTCAACACAGTTATCAGATACTAGTCTTGATGAAAGACCTTTAACACAAAAAGGAAAGAGTGAAACAGAATATAACAACATAGATATTCAATGTTTTGAAACTGGCAGGTAGTGTTTCTGCTTTAGCCAAGTAGCTCCCACTGTGATTAATGTCTTCCTTTCTAAATAAGTTATTTTCCCCCTCATACTTTAATACTGATTGGCTTCTGGTAAGTTTGATTCATTTCACTCTCTTATCTTGGAAAAAAAAACAAAAACCAACTCAGATTAAAAAAGAATAATTAGCTATCTAGAAAGAGAAATCATACACACATCCAATGTGCATGTCAAAATGAGATGTCCTTCTGTGGATTGCTTGCATACAGTACTAACAGTCTGGCAACCCTATATTATAGATGCTGAAGTCACAATAAATCTAGGCAGCTGTTCTTATACTTGCTTCATATTCCAACAAAAGAGAGGATTCATTTTTTTCTCTCCTTTTTTTCTCCTTTTTAATGTATCAGCAATGACTATTTTCTATGTGCAGTACATCTGTGTAGTAATAAATACTATTGTACAACTTTAACAGACATCTGGCATTTTTGTCAACTAAAGGCAATGGGAACCCATTTATGTATTCTTCAACACACTCTAGACATTCTTCAAGATCACACATTGTGGGTTAAGACACTTCTTTTTGCCATGCAGCATTCTGTATACCGTGTAACAACATTATTGCAAGATTTTGTTTGCAACAGATGCAATATCAGCTACTGACAAAATACACCATAATAGTTTGACTAGTACACTACTTCATATTCAACAGGTTTGGAAACTGCCAGTGCATTGCACACTTTTTGGCAGGATTACACAGCACCTACCCAAACCACACTTCAGCTAGACTAACCCATGCTCCTCACAACATGAATAGTTTGCAAGGAACATGAAACTCATGTTGCTACTTGCTATTTTCATTTTCCATTGCACCATTTCTACACAAGGATATAAAATGATTTACCTGGTAAAACAACTCAAGATATTTCTAGAACATAAGATAGCTAAGTTTAGTTTATCTAAAAGCTGTGGTCTAACTCCTTTTCCCAAAAAACCTCTCGTCTTCCCTTGCTCAATCAGTCTGTAGCTTGCTCTGGCACAAGAGAAGTGACATTGTGAAATAAAGGGATATTAGCAGTTAGGCTACGTGCATTGCCTAATCTATGCCTAAATAAAAATTTAAACAATTGAGTACTGAGACGCAATTGCTGTAAGTACTTATTCTTTAAACATATAAATGCAAGCAGCATTCTACTGAAATAGTAACTGATTTTATAGAGTAAGATTTATGTTGGAAATAAAGTAACTCCATATAATTGCAATTTATACCTTTAAAGTAAAAAGTTGCAGATATGAAAAAATACTTTAAAAACCAGAAAAATAAATTAAGATATGCTAGAGCAAGCAAATAAGAATGACAAGAAATACCAACCAAAAGATACAAAGGACTTGAATTCTGTTTTCCCTCTCCCACCCTGGTAATAATTTGGAAAACCCCATCATAGAAGCTCAGTGCACACCTTGGGCACTGCAGCTTTCCTTCCTATAAAACAAATTCAAACCCAATTCTCAGCAGCAGCTTCAGATCATTAACACTGATGGCTGCTGAGTGGGTATGTTTGCCCATGCGAGAGTAACAAAAATAACAAAGTGGGATTCTTAATGGATACATGCCTTAGGATACAGATCTTTCAACCGAAGAATATGCTGCAGTGTAAACGTGCTCCTTGTTAGAAGTTAAAGAGAGAGATCTATGAATGCTACAGCTGTGGGATAAGCTTCCATGGGCACTTCAATCTTGTGATGCATCACAGAACAATATGAGAAAGAAATCCTGACCAAAGACAGGTTCCTCCTACACCCACACCCAACTGCAGGACCCAAGCTGCAACAGGCACCATCTCTGCAGCTCAGGTACTGAAAGGCTTCCCTCGTCCAAGTCTTCTCCGCTGTCTCCTAACAGCTGCCTCTGTGGCGCAGCCTTTTGCTTAGCAGAACATCACTAACAATCTCTTGAGGACCAAGGCTCCCACCCATGCAGGACACCAACACCTACTGCTCCAGCCACCAAAAGATTCAGTTTCTCAGCACAGAAAGATGACTTTCACACTGCAGCTCTGAAAGTACCCTTCAGGTTTGTCCTATATTGTGCTTTCTTACCACAACAGTCTCCACTCCTACCACACCCTCTTCATATCCAGTGCTATTAACTTCATTGCTTTATTCAATTGAGCATAAAACACAAGACGAAGAACTAATGAAATCAAGACACTGCAAAAAAAAAAAAAAATATTGTGCCCTACCTGTAGTTGTAGCTGAAGCACAACTAGAAAGCATAGAGGTCCATTTAGGTAGATGAAATAATCTCTCGTTAAATATGCCATTGGCAGTCATGAAAAATCTTTAAAATACAAAGTTTTTCAAGATGTATAGACATCTTGTCATGGATTTGTATTAAGTCAAAAGTCACTCTCAAAAAGCAAACACTTTCCAAAAGTCAACATAATTACATATATTAGTGATCTGTAGGAACAATACTGAGTGGTTTTTATACTATCAATTCATAAGTTCCAAATGTATAGATTTGCAAAGTGTTTGTTTTCCAGAAAACAATACATGTAGAATTTGATAGTGTGCCTGGCAAATTAATTTCCAGGGTGATTTTGTAAACGTAAGGAAGAGAACATCTTCATTTTAAGATAACAGAATTTAAGATTATTTTCCATTAATTTGTTATTTAGGAAGCTTTCCAATGTGGTATTACATTTCTCACTCCTCAAAGTCTGACTACTTACTCTCATAAATCTTTTGTAAAAACAAGTTATTATGAATATAGTAACTCTTAGTAATTCACACTCCAGCTTTTGCATGTTCTCAGAAATTTCGCATTCCGGTACAATTTAACAGCATTCTGAGCAACCTCAAACATGTTACCGTGTCTAAGAGGTTTAGGTTTAAAAAAGAAACAATTCCTAATAGAAAAAATATATTCTAGTGAATTATTGATCCTCCAAAACTGTAATCTGCACATTCAAGGTAAAAAAGCCAGCCATATGCAGAGTAGTCTATGTTTTACTTGGGAAAAAAAAAAAAAAATCTAATTCACATATCCCAACTCACAAGACAGTCTTGGTATTACAGAGCTACAGAATATTCCGTGATCAATCTCCACAGTTTCCCTAACCTGATGTGTTCCCTGGGCAAGCAAAAAGAGAGAACTGAGAATCTTTTGTTTATGGCATTTACCCTGATGGTGGACACCTCTTTCCAGTTCTTTATACACTGAATAATTAATTTCTAGATAACTGATGCCCATAACTGTCCTGAGTATTAAAACAGTTTATTATTCTTACATACTTTTTAGTCAGTTGTTTCAAAGGAAGACACACCCTTTATCTGCTTGGTTATTGTGTAGATTGAAAAGAGTATTATTGTTATTTTTATATATACATACATATATTTATAAATCTGAATTCATCAAGTCAACCACTCATGTCAAATATCTTAAGTTCCAAGTCAAACAATAACACAAAGACCTTCAATAGGTGGGCCCCATGTATATTAAGAGACTAAGAACTTATGCTTAGTTAGGAAGCACTTGTGTCTTATCACAGAACACAAAATTATGATATGTATTCTGAATAAACACATATTCATCTTTCAGGAAGGTAGAAGAATTGGGTTTTCTGAAGTCCAGAAAGCACTTGCAATAGTAGTAAGTAACTTCTGCTCTGTTAAAAATCAGTAATTTTTACTGTTATAAAAAAGGAAATAATGCCTGCATGTTTGAAAATGCAGGTACAGTGGCATGAGAAAGTAATCCCTTTTTCCTTAAAAAAAATAAATCTTTGGAAGAATAGTAATTCAGTGTTAATTCTCATTGCTTTAAAACTTGTAACTTTGCAAGACCAACTCAACTACGTGAAAGATAAATGGAAATAAATTCTGGCCTGTGTGCTGTCAGAAAAAACCATTTAAAATGAAATAAAGATGTACAGAACTCCCAGACTGCTGAAAACCTCTAATTACAAATTTTGGATTGTTGGTAATGATTCAAAACCCAGAAACAAACACCTTGATTTTTAGGTTTCATTCTTTTGTTTCCAGGGCTGCTAACTGGAGAAACTGTAACTTGTAAACTAACAAAATATCACAAAAAACAGCACACATAAACATGAAAATCAGTATACTTTCATACAACAGCTTTTCAGAGTATAGCCTAATTTAAATTCTACCTTTTGTCATTTCAAATGACTGCCAAAACAAACAAAAATCTGTAAAACAGTCTAAACTTATAAGTAAAAAACCCAAATAAACAAACAAAAGGAACACAAGTTCTTTCTGTCAGACTTGATTAAGTCTGTCCCCTAAGTCAGACTTAAATTATTAATTCGAAAACAGCACCTAATAAGCCCAGCATAACCATCTCAGACAACAAATAAAGTTCCGCTGTTTTCCTCTTCCAGTCAAGAAGTGTCAATGAAATTGCTTTGGTATTTAATTGCATAAATCATAGAATCATAGAATATACTGCGTTGGAAGGGACCCATAAGGATCATCGAGTCCAACTCCTGGCTCCACACAGGGCAAGCCAAATCAGAGCATATGACTGAGAGCGTTGTCCAGACACTTCTTGAACTCAGTCAAGCTTGGTGCTGTGACCACTTCCCTGGGGGGCCTGTTCCAGTGCCCAACCACCCTCTCGGTGAAGAGCCTTTTCCTGATATCCAACCTAAACCTCCCCCATCGCAGCTTCATGCTGTTCCCTCGGGTTCTATCACTGGTCACCAGAGGGAGGAGATCAGTGCCCGCCCCTTCGCTCGCCCTTGTGAGGAAGCTGTAGGCCGCGATGAGGTCTCCCCTCAGTCTCCTCTTCTCTAGGCTGAACAAACCAAGGGACTTCAGCCTCTCCTCATATGTCTTCCCCTCTAGACCCTTCACCACCTTTGCTGCCCTCCTTTGGACACTCTCCAATAGTTTCATGTCCTTTTTGTACTGTGGCACCCAAAACTGCATGCAGTACTCGAGGTGAGGCCCCACCAGTGCAGCCTAGAGTGGGACAATCACTTCCCTAGACCAGCTAGCAGTGCTGTGCTTGATGCACCCCAGGATACAGTTGGCCTTCCTGGCAGCCTGGGCACACTGTTGACTCATGCTCAACTTGCTGTTGACCAGGACCCCCAAGTCCCTTTCAGCATGGCTGGTGTCCAGCGTCTCATCGCCCAGTCTGTATGTACAGCCAGGGTTGCCCCTTCCCAGGTGCAGAATCCGGCACTTGCCCTTGTTAAACCTCATGCGGCTGGTGATCGCCCAGTTCTCCAATCTGTCCAGATCTCTCTGCAAGGCCTCTCCACCCTCGACAGAATCAACAGCTCCTCCCAATTTGGTGTCACCTGCAAACTTGCTCACAACACCTTCTACTCCTACATCCAAGTCGTTTATGAAAACATTAAACAGAACTGGCCCTAAAACAGAGCCCTGGGGAACCCCACTAGTGACTGGCCTCCAGCCTGATGTAACCGTGTTTACCATAACTCTTTGGGCCTGACCCGTCAGCCAGTTGCTTGCCCATCGCACTAGGTTTTTGTCAAACTGTATGCTGAACATTTTGTCCAGAAGGATACTGTGAGAGACAGTATCAAAAGCTTTACTGAAATCTAAAATAATGACATCAACTGGCTTGCCTTGGTCAACTAGATGGGTGACCATGTCGTAAAAGGAAACTAAGTTCGTTAAACAGGCCCTTCCTCTCACGAACCCATGTTGGCTGTGACCAGTGACTGCGTTGTCCTTCAGCTGTTATTCGATAACTCCCAGCATAATTTTCTCCATAATTTTACCAGGCACTCAAGTGAGACTGACAGGCCTGTAACTACCAGCGTCTTCTTTCTTGCCCTTCTTGAAGATTGGAACAATGTTTGCCAGCTTCCAGTCAACTGGGACCCCTCCAGATTCCCAAAACCCTTGAAAAGTAATTGAGAGAAGTCTCACAATGACATCGGCCAGCTCTTTGAGCACCCTGGGATGAATCCCATCAGGCCCCATGGACTTGTATGCATCCAGGTGGAGCAGCAATTCCTGCACAAGTTCGTGGTCAGCTGGGAGTTTATCGTTACTGCAGTCACGGTCCTCCAACTTGGGGCAACCGGGGTCCCAGAGTCCGTCATCGGTGTTGAAGACAGAGGTGAAGAAGGCATTAAACGTCTCTGTTTTGTCTATGTCCCTGTTTGTGAGGTGACCATTCTCGTCAAGTAACGAGCCACTATTCTCTCTGGTCCTCCTTTTGTTATTAACCTACTTAAAAAAACCCCTTTTTATTGTCCCCCCACAGTACTGGCCAGCTTCAACTCTAACTGAGCTTTGGCCACACGACTTTTCTCCCTACAAAGGCGAGCAGCATCCCTATAGTCCTCCCACGTTGCCTGACCCTGCTTCCAGTGGGCATACACTTTCTTTTTCCGCCTAAATAAATATACCAGTGCACGATAAGAAGACAGAAGCCAATACTATGATACCACACTCAGGCTTCAGAACGACGTGTGTTGTTCTTAGGTAAAACTTCATGACCTTCCTAACATGGGAAAATTGCTGAATGAACTAAAGCATGCAGACAGGTGTACCTGAGCCAAGAGGAAGCTTTAGGTAATTCATGATACTGTATGGTATTGGTACAATATTTAGCCAGGAACCAAAAAAAAAAAAGTCACAATAATTAGCTATAAATTGTAATGTTTTAAGCATTAGACAAAACAACATTTCCTTCTGTGCTGTAGATTTCTATTTGAACCAAAAGATCATTTAGCTACCAGCAACAGTACATTATGCTTTAGGCTTTTACTATCTATGTTACTGACTGGCACTTACTATTATCTACTGCACAGGAAAAAACAAACAAAGAAACAAACAAACAAAAGATTTTTACCCCACCTGAAAAGATCTACAAGGTAGTACAAACAGTATTTCTCCATGGCTATTACTTTAACAAAATTTGGATAGATTTTTTATTTACTCAGATAATCATCTCCTCACCCCAAAACACTCCTAGAACTCCAGCTCTATCCTCCTCTATAGTTTCCAGCTCCAGACCATGCTGATACAGCTTTGTCTTGACATTGATGCTGGTTATTCATTCTTTCAGCAATTCCTCTTCTCCAAACAGTATTTCAGCTGTTCTTCTAGCAGTCACTTCCTTCAGTCACCCAACAGAACATAAGCCACAGCAAGCTGTTAAACTTCACTTTTCACATGTAACCTCAATACTTGTCCTCAATTTCTGTCTTTCAGTATAACTTTATAAATACAAGGGTCTGGGAAACTCAAACTAATCTTAGAATCTGTTCTATGTTTGTAACAATGCCTATTACTTTTATGAGTGATTTTTTGTTTAAGATATTTAGACATCACTAAATTTGGAAGATTTTCAGCTTTCATGTTGATATAAAAAGTTGAAAATAATTTTGAGCTAAAGTTTCAGAGTTTGCTTTAGATACAAACCAAAGCTTGTCTAAATTACAGACATAGTTGCTGCCTTATTAATTCCTGTTCTGGGAATTCCCTTTGGTGTGTTAGAAAATTTACATATTTTGGCAGTGACGTCTTTCATATTTCTTTTATTTGAACACCTAAGTTCACACATTAGTTATTTGGAAAAAAATCTAATCTGGTTATGAAAACATTTTTCACTTAATAGTGCATACTGCTTGAACTTGAAAGATATTAAAGCCTTCTCGTATACAGTACTGACTCATATGAGTTAGTTGTATTTATTTCTATCCTTGTTCTACTGTCACTGGTTATGGAAAAAATTAACATTTGTAAAACCATCAAGTTTTTCAGTAAAGTTTGTTTTTTGTATTACTTGGGCTATTTTTGATGAAATTAAAAAAAAAAACAAAAAAAAACAACAACCAAAAAACCATATCAAAAAAACCCCAAGCCAAAACCCCTACCATTTGAGGGAGAGACAGGCTTTGAGAAATGTTACCATACTAGTTCATGCAACAAGCAGTTAAGAGGTAAGACCATAATGTGAAGTGTAGTGTAGTGGGTAGCTTCCAGCATAAGCCTGTACCCTTCTACCTAAAAACACTTAAGATGGAAAAACAAAACAAAAAAACCCACAAAAACACACCCCACAAAACCCCCCCAAAAACCCCAAAAAAACCCAGAGTGTACAAAAAACAGATTTACAAAATTTCTTGAAGTCTTCTCTAGTTTGTCCCACGAGCTTAAAGCAATCCACAGCTTGAACTACTAACCAAATATTACTGATCTGGATGGGAAGACTACTCAACAAGACAGGGGATTCCATGAATGCTTCTTTCAACGACACTCCTGTAATCACAAATTACTTTACACTAACTGAGAATGTGGTAGGGACAACATAATGTCCCTTTTGTTACTTGGCTGATACCAGTAGCTGGAAGGAACGGCAGAAGATTATTATCAAATAACCTTAAAATTAATTCTATTCAGCAGAAATGGCATTGATTTCACAGAGGGCTGCTAACGCTAATCACTTGACACTAGATCTTACCAAAACCCTGTTATTTTTTCAGAACACATGATTTCAGAAAGAAAAAGAATTTCTCTTCAAGTAGCTGAACTACAGTGACACCTTTTATCTGTAAGTTTAAAAAGTTACCTACCTGTTACTACTCACATTTTAGAAGTTTCAAGGCAAAAAGTCTTACTATACAAGCTTAAAGAAACATTAAAAATCCTGAACAGCTATTAGAATTGCTCCACTGCACATAGAAATTGAGTGGAAATACACAGCTAATATTTTAAAAAAGAATAGTTACCATTCTTTTTAAGTGACTGCTCATCTTATACTTTTTTTAATTAAAGTTTTGCTTCAAACAAACAGTAGCAGAACTAGAAGAATTTCCTCCTTAAGCTCTCTACCAATATCTACACTAGTGTTAGACACAAGCAAACTTTGTCAGGGTTCAGCAGTGTGCTATTCACACAGTACCAGTATTCAACTGCAACTGGACTGCCCATCTTCATCGATTACAAAAAGGAAAGAAAAACACAACTATCAGCTTACATAAATCAATGCGCTGCCTGTTTTGCATGATGGCCACAGAAATGTCTTCAGTTTTTCTGAACTAAAGTATTATAAATAACATTTTGCAAGTAAAAAGATAACACTGGAACACAATCATGAAGGACTAATGGGAAAACATGAAACTAATTTCTTGTATAATTTTCCAAATTTTAGATTCAGAGCACATGTATTTCAAATGAGCGAAGTGTAGCCAACTGAAAAGATTCCAATGATTCGCATGTTCCTATAATATAGCCCTTCATTAAATAACCTATCCACAAGAGAAAAACACACTTCCTTTTCAACAAGCAATATATATAATATGGTCAATGTTCTCAGCTAACTAGGAAAGATTTACATTTCCATTCTGGTAGGTTAGTAGGTGTTTTTTGTTCCACGGAAAATAATTTTATTTTTTTTAAAATATTTAAGCTTTCACTGTATGTGACAAATATTATAGTCTGAGCTAGGAGGGAAAATAAAGCAAAGGAAATAATTAAAAAAAAATAGTTTCCATGCATCAGGAGATTGTAGGAAGAGCTAGTGATCCATTAATTTTGCAGTCCTAGAACATATATGCCACTGCAGTTTGCATTTTGTAAGTGCAGAAATCACCCCAAAAGACATTTTACTGCAAGTATATAAAGTATAGAAAAATATGTACTATACTGAGGGCATGTAGACTTGCTGTAGAAGCAACAAGACTCTTACTTAGGTCACATTATAAAAATCTAT
This sequence comes from Balearica regulorum gibbericeps, assembly GCF_011004875.1. NCBI lineage: Eukaryota > Metazoa > Chordata > Aves > Gruiformes > Gruidae > Balearica > Balearica regulorum. The sequence goes on from NC_046185.1 coordinate 96,037,903, forward strand.
CCATCCATCCTTTACCTTCCTCTCTTCATGCTCCCTCTCTTGGACTCTATGGATCAGATCGTTGGCAGCTTGCACTGAAATAACAAATTGCAGTAGATCAGTCTGCTGTTCTAAATGGAAGAGAAACTCGTCTGAAAGGGATAAGACATGAGGCTGTTGCAAGTCAAAGATTATATTCCACTGTGTCACTTAACTCTGCATGAAAAAAGATGTCAGTACTTGCAGAAAATGCTTTACACTGATAACTGTATGTAGGCATATCACTGAGTTCACCCTTGTGCGTTCTAGAAGCCAAAAAGAAAAAGACAGCTTGATCCTCTTGTGCCTATACTCCTTAGTGTTGCTGATGAGCTAGAGTGCACTACTCAGCACCTCAGAAGACATCAAAAAAACCTCTCAAGTCAGTAAGTACACACTGGAGGGCAAGCTCTATGTTTTAGTTGTTGGTTCATTGTTTTGTTTTTTGGTTTTTTTTTCTGCTGGAGCCAGCCTCTTCTCTTGTGAGACTAAGCCTAGGAAAATTTCTCAATGGAAATATGAGCTGTATTCCTACAAGTTTTTTTCCCCTTAACTTATTTAACAATTGATGCAGAACTAAATAAACTAACTTCTCCAAAGCAGTCATTTCTCCCACTAATACATCCTAGTATTGAGAAATACCTTACTTATTTATCATCCTCTTAAAGCTGGTGACTTCTGATACCAGGAGGCAGGCTCCTGCCCCCTGAGGACTTCCACTCAGAGAACAGGTTCACTGCCCTAGTAGCTGATGAGGAGCTGGAAGCACCATGAATTGGAGCATCTGGTGGCTAAGCCTGAGCCACTCATGACCATCAGAAGACGGTGGCAAGTGACAGTTGTAGCAGGCTCCCTACAGCAGGGGATGGAGGGTCCCCACCTGTCGATATGTTTTGTCATCTAGGGAGGTTTGCTGCTCGCCAAGAGCTCAATTTGGGATGTTCTAGAGAAGCTACTGAGGCTCAGACTATTACCCCTGCTGCTCTTCCACGTAGACACCAGTGGTACTGCAGAGGTGACCTGAAAAATATCAGGAATGACTACAGGGATCTGGGGACAGTGGTCAAAGGCATGGGGGTCCAGGTAATGTTCTCCTCAACCTTCCTGGTGAGGAAGGCTTGATGGATTTTTGGGGTTAACAGCTGGTTGCACAGTTGGTGTTGGCAGCAGGGTTTCAGTTTCTACAACCATAAGAGCTATTCTAAGCATCAACAGCTACTTGGAAGAGATGAGATCCAGCTGACTAAACAGGGAAAAAGTACCTTTCCCAATAGGTTGGCTAATCTGGTAGGGACAGCTTTAGACTAGAAATGACAGGTAAGGGGGTAATTCCTCAAAAAAAACCCAAAGTAAGGAAGTTGGGATTAGGGTGGCAAAACAAAGGTCTGGGATGGTAGTACCAGAAGGGATGCAGCACCCTTTTTAAGGATCACCTCCTCCAAGCTCAAGAAAGGTCCATGCCAACAAGTAGGAAATCAAGCAAAGGCAGCAGGAGGCCTGCATGGATAAGCAAGAAGCTCCTAACTGAATTCAGACTTCAAAAGGAAGCGTGTAAGAGACGGAAGCAGGGGCAGATGACCCAGGAGGAATATAGACTTGCTGTCTGATTGTGCAGAGACAGAGTTAGAAAAGTCAAGGCTGATCTGGAGTTGAATCTGACGAGGGATGCAAAGGGCAGCAAGAAAGGACTCTACAAGTACATAAACATCAAAAGGAAAACTAGGGAAAATGCAAGCCCTCTGCTGAATGGGGCAAGGGAGCTGGTGACAAAGAACACAGAAAAGGCCGAGGTACTCAATGCCTTCTTTGCCTTAGTCTTTACCACAAAAATCAGCTTTCAAAGTCCCAGGCCACTGAGACCAGATGGAAAGTCTGGAGCAAAGACAACATACCCTCGGTGAAAGAGGACCAGGTTAGGGAGCACTTAAACAAACTGGAAATACGTTAAGTCCATGGGACCTGACAGATTGTGTCCACAAGTGCTAAGGGAGCTGGCTGATGTCACTGTGAGGCCACTCTCTTTTTGAAAGGTTACTGCGACTGGGAAAGGTTCCTGAAGACTGGACTCCTATCTTCAAGAAGGGCAAGAAGGAAGATCCTGAGAACTACTGGCCAGTCAGCCCACCTCAATCCTGGGAAAGGTGATAGAAAAAAATCCTCCTTGGAAGCACTTCCAAACACATGAAGGAGAAGGTGGTCATTGGGAGTAGTCAGCATGAATTTACAAACAGGAAATCATCCTTAACTGACCTGACAGTCTTCTACAATGCAGTGACCAGTTGGCAGATGATGGGAAAGCAGGCAATGTAGTTTACCTCAGCTCCAGTAAGGCTTTTGATGCTGTCTCCCATAACATCCTCATAGACAAGCTAACAAAGTATGGGTCAGATAAGTGGACAGTGAGGTGGATTGAAAACTGGCTGAACAGCCAAGTCTAGAGTCTGTGATCAGCAGCACAAAGTCAAGTTGGAGGCACGTCACTAGTGGTTTTGGGGTCAGCACTGTGGCCAGTACTGTTCAACATCTTCATCAGTGACCTAGATGCTGGACCAGAGTGCACCTTCAAGTCTGCTGATGATACAAAACCAGGAGGAGTGGCTGACAGATGGTATGGTTGTGGTGCCATTCAGAGGGATCTTGAGCAACTGGAGAACTGGGCCAAGAGGAGTCTCAGGATGTTCAACACGGGAAAACAACAAGTCCTGCATCTGGGGAGGAATAACCCCAGGCGTCAATACACGCTGAGCACCAACAACACAGCCTTGCAGCAAAAAACAAAGGCCAACAGCATCCTGCAGCTGCATTATGAAAAGCATTGACAACAGGTCAAGGGAAGTGATTCCTTCTGTCTGCTCAGCGCTAGCACGGCCACACCTGTGGTAGTGTGTCCACTTCTGGGCTCCCCAGTAAACAAAAGAGATGGACTGGCAAGTCCAGCACATGGCCACAAAGATGGTTAAGGAACTGGAGCATCTTTCATATGAAGAGAGGCTGAGAGAGCTGGGACTGTTCAGCCTGGAGAAAAGAAGGCCCAGGGGGGCATTCACATTCATCAATGTGAATAAATATCTGATTGAAGGTAATGAAGAGGCGGAAGCCAGACTCTTCTCTATAGTGCTCACTGGCAGGACAAGAGGCAGCGGTCACAAACTGAAACACGTGAGACTGCATCTGAACACTATTTTCCTGTGAGGGTGGTCAAACACTGGCACAGGTTGCCCAGTGGAGATATTCAAAACCCAATTGGACACTGCTGTGGGCAACTGGCTGTAGCAGCCCCTGCTTGAGCAGGGAGGTTGGACAAAATGACCTCCAAAGGTCCCTTCCCATCTCGACCATTCTGTGATTCTATTACTAATGATGTGTTGCACAGTTGACCATTAGAAAGTCAGGGAGTAATATCAAAGGTTCACTCCATTTAGAAGGTATTAAAATATGTGCCTTATTTGCATGACTAAACTTTAAGTTTCAAATATTATCCTGCAATCCTTTTGTGTGTATAGCATCATCTACCATTTGTTATTATTTATATGGCATCTGCCATAAGCAAAAATTAAATATATTAAATTAAATGCTTATACAACATGCTATACATAAAATACAACAAACCCCACAGTGGCATGTTTCAACTGCATAAATTCAGCAGCTAAAGCTATATAGCCAAATTCCCTTGAAATTTCTTTTTGATAAGCTATCCTTCTGCATGAGTAAGGAAAAAAAAAAGATACTGAAAAATTAGTACAACAAATTTTAAACTTTCTTTTAAAATCTGAGCAATAAAAAAAACATATTAGATGGTTATAACTATGAAACTAGGACTAGCATACAAAAACTATTACTACTACTACCCCATTTGTACCTAAATATAATAATAATAGCAGCATATTTCATAGCTATACAACAGCAAGTTTTGTTTTAAATCACAGGGGACAGTATTATGCTCTCCTGCGGGAAAATTAAAAAACTTGAAGACCACACCACAGCATCCTTGCAACAAACCAGCAAATGGAAATTTTTTCCGTGGCTTTAGCAACAGGATAGTGCTCCATGTTGGCTAAGTGAGTTGTAAAAGAATGACCTAAAAGAGCTTCTACTTCAGTCAACAAAAAGCTTTAATGTAACCTTAGCAAGAGCTGTGATGGCTGGGCCAATAAATAGCAAATAAACAGTCCCTGTTGTTTGCCTTTTAAAACTTCACAGAAATGAAAACAAACCATATAAATGGTAGAACATTTATCCAAGGATGGTAATTTTCCCACAAATCATATCTGGAATCTAAACTATTTAAATTATTCATCAAAATGATGCAACAAGGGAAATAAGAAGCAATGTGCTTACATCTCTTGAACGCTTCACTCAAGTTGCCATGCATTGCCTGCTCACACTTAGGAAGAACGTGTTCATTCGTTTCAAAGATTGTGTTCTTTAGATTTTCAAGTACTCGTAGTTCTCGGAGGCCACGTTTTTCCTGCCAGAAGAATTGAAAGAGGGTGAGGGGCTAAAAAGGAATTCCACTTCCCAAAATAAGATGGTTTCCTAGCTGATAAACTAATAGCTTTATCTCATAGACTATACCATTTTCTATTAAAGTGTTACTCTAATTATTTAGCACAATTGATAAAATTAGTTTTGTGGAAAAAAAAAAAAAAGCAATGTTCCATTCTTCACAGTAAAATACAGGAATACTTTGAATGACACTTTCTGGCCCTTGTGAGAAAAGTTAGTATTTACTAATGAACACATTGTGTGGAAAAATGCACTGTTTTGTATAGATAATTTACAGCATATCAAAAACGACAGAGAGAAAAAGAGCTTGAAAACATTGTAACTCAGCTGTTACAGAGAAATAACACAGCAGTGATTTTGCTTGCTTGATGTCTGACCCTCCAGATTTAGCATGGTTCAAGGTTAAAACAATATAAGTAAAATTGTTTTTACTGAAGTAAAGCAATGAAGTAAAGACTAAAAAAATAACACAGCTGACTAAAGAGGCAGCCCATCTTCTGACTCACGGCTGATCATGATTAATTACAAGAACAAGCTCTTGCTTTATTGTTTACATTTAAAAAAAATAAATCCACTTTTCTGAAGCTTCAGAGTGGAAGTAGTGCTGTATTTCACCTGCACTTTCCTTTAGACAATGAAAAGGATTCTGAAACCTGCTCCAGGCTGCTGCCTGCGCCCTTCCCTGTTCTTCCCCTCTTCAGAGTTATGAGTGGACTTGCACACAACCATTCCTGTACTGAGAGCTGCTAATCATAAAGCAATTCTAGATAATAAAAAAATACTGCATCACATGAAGTGGGCAATTGGATCACCATACCCATTTTAAAACTTCAGAAATAGAGGCACAGACAAGTGAAGTCACTTAATTAAACAGGTTCCAGATTTCCTGAATGCAAATCTACATTCTTTACACCCTAGATGCTAATCATTGAAAGAAGCAGCTTATGTCCTACTACAACCAAAAAAAAAAATCTGATATCTCAAAGTTAGAAACAAGTGTAATCTTTGGAAGAAATTCTAAGTTGCAAAAATGTAAATAATGCTGTTTTGTTATTTTTGCCCTAAAAATATAAACCAGAAAATAAATTTCCAGAAAACATCTAAGAAAATACGAAATTTGTAAATAGAACGAGACTTCGGGTGCAATGACAGACATATATGAATTGTAAAGATATGAGTTACAATTTTGAAATAGAGTTTAAAATCTTCCCTCCTATGAAAAGGCATGTAAAAATATTTATTGTATCCTATAACTTATTTGGGGAAGGCAAAGAAAAGAAATCATTCCTTATGACTCTGAAGCCCATACGATACAGATCTGATGACAGTCTAGTTCACATACTTAATTTTCTAAACCAGTATACAGACAAATTAGACCTGCTTGAAATATTAGCTACAATGGGGGGGGGGGGGGGGGGGGGGGGCGGGCGAGGGGAAGACATTTCAGTGTCATTTGTAAAAAAAAATCAGCTCTGCACACTAGAAGTTTGAGGTATAACTGTATTTTCAGGATTAGTTTTAAGATTTTAAATTCCATATTCTGTAAGAATAAAAATCTACTCAGAAATAGCTTTTGTTGACACAAGATTTTCTAAACTTTTGCTGCCATCTTGTGGAAATCATATTACACTTTCCAAGCAAAGTTGTATATAAACACTTTTACACCTTCAGCACTTCAGCCTTATTTGCAGCCAATCAGGTAACATTCATTCTATTTTTAATGATTTTCTTACTTTCTATAAAGCACTGTTCTTCTCTTCCATTAATATTATTTTCTTTCATGGAATAAAAATTAAAGCAAAATTAAATTACAACTGTGCTAGCTGAATCCAGCTGAGGCACAAAGCAGTTTCTTAATCAGATGTAAACCTATACTGGCCAACAATATTTTCCTTGAACCAACTACACTTCTCCAAGATGTTAGGACTACATCATTCTACATCAGTATTTGTCAGTCTTTTGCAGGAAAAATATTTATGCCCCTTTCAAAACTTTTTAAATAAAAAGACCTAGGTTACTGCCTTGTTTACTAAAGATGCAGACATATACTATAGGTGTGTTACTCTGGGCAAGAAATAAATGTCTAGTCTTTCTGAAGAAAATTAGATACATATTATAACCTCTAAAAAGATGCTAAAACTGTTCAAAATCTCAGACTCTGAAGATTACGGCACCGAGTAAGATAAAGATACTTACTTCAAATTCTTTAACAAAGTAACGTATTTCTCCATGAATTACTGGTCTGTGATCCAGTAGTCTTGAATAGATTTCCCCAACATCTAGAAGATTAATGAAAGTCAAGATTTTTAGTTTTTCCTCTCACACTCCATACTGGGCTACACAACACAAGACAGCACATCATTCTTCAATGCAAGAGGCACTACTGCTCACCAAGGACACACAAAAGTCAAAAGAGTACCAGAATAACATTCGTAGGCTATCCTATCTATTCATCAAACCACCAATTTAGATTAAATGCAATGAATTAATATTCTAGGTGCCACAGACACTTTTCTGTGATGGTGAACGTTCCCCTCCCTCTCTCAGCACCCCCTGTTTCAATCCTCCTCAGTACAGGTTCCATATCTGACTATTAACAGTGGCAAAAATTTGATGCAGAGCAGAACAAAAGCCTGCAGCTCAACAGAGGTTCACAGCTTAGGATATGGGAGTTTTCTGCAGCAAAAGACAAGAAAAATCTCTACAACGGAAGCCTGTTAGCATTTTCTTGTATTCCAGGGTCAAAGAGTTGAAACTTACTCTTGAAGAAAAGTATTTAAAACATAAGTGTGCATGAGAAATCAGCTTGTCTATCATACAGAAAAAAAGCCCATTAAATTTAAAAGAACTCTGACGGCACAGAATTTAAAGACTATTTCAGGAAATATATGCTGTAGTTCCAACAAGCACTTTAAACTGACACTGAACTGGCACTGCCACCTAAAGCAACAGTCCTGCTTTTTCTCCTGCCCCCAGCTGCTTATTCCTACCTGGTGGCTCTTCCCTCTCTACTGTACCCGCAAGGATTTGTTCAACAACTTGAATCCCGCCTCATTCAAAAACAGTGTAGAACGATTATTCCAAATTTAGGGAATAACACGGTTACAGTAAATAAGGCACAGGCTAGACCACTTCCAAGTTCAAACGCTTCTGTGTACAGACGAGCTATGACAAAACACGGGTGCTGGGGTGAACCAGACAAAAGAGCTTCCCGGGCAAACGAATGCGAGTGGCAGACTCAGCTTCCCAAAATAAAGCCACACAGCTACCCGAGTTTCAAGCTCCAAGAGACGAAAGCCAGTTACGCTTCCTTGATGCCCAACTCCAAGCCTCGGAACGTTCCACGGCCCCGCAGAGGGCTGGGAAGCGGCCGAGATGGTCAACACTCTCCTCCTCCGCAGTGACGCCCCGTCCGGCTCAAGGGACGCGCTCAGCCCAGGCCAGGCCGTACGCGCACCCCCTTAACGGCCCGCACCCCCTCAGCGGCCCAGCCCGTCTGCGCCGTGCACGGCGGGCTCGGCCGCCACGGGGACCCAGTACCGAGTTAGGCCTGTCCCGCTCCTTACCCTTTATGATGGGCTGAATCGGGGACCCGGCCGCCAGCACTTCTCGCTTCCTGTCGCCGGGCAGCGAGGCCGCCCCGCTCCGGCTGGGGGACACGGGGCCGCCACCGCCGCTCATGGCGCTCGGCGCCCGGCGGGCAGCCCGGCCCTTCCCCGCCCGCTGAACTTCCGCCTCGCCCCGGTGCCTCGGTGTGAGGTCATCGCCGCGCGCCGGCCGTTGCTGCGGTAACGGCGGCGGTCCCGCCTGCCTTGGCTTCCTGCCCCCGGCCGCTGCGGGCACCGGCCTCCTCCGGCGGCGCCCGCTGATCCCCCCTCGGCTGCGCTGAGGAGAAAGATTTTGACAGGGAATGAACCCGCCGCCGCCACCGGCGCTCTGGGGGTCCCTGCGCCGCCCGGCCCGGCAGCGGCTGCCCCGTCCTGGCACGTGCTCCAGGGACGCCTTCGGGGCAGAAGCCAGTGCGTGGCTTTCTCTGGGCCCAGCGGCGCGCATCTCGGGAAAAAAACCCCCAAAACCCAAAGCAAACCCACCAAAAAACGCCATCAGAAAAGCCCAGGGCTTGTTCGTGTGTTGGTTTTTGTTTTAGGAGAAGAGACATGCATTGAGATAATTCACTTCTGTGTGCAGTGAACACGAGTAACAACTGTGGGATGTGGGCTACACGAACTGAGAGCAGCAGTCTATTTTGCAAGTATACAAAAAAAGCAAAAATTACATAAAATCCTTGTACATTTCTTTTAAAACCATTTGAGAGTATCAGGATATTTTCAATATACCCCCCCCCCCCATACAGTATATTGAGTTTATGCTGGGATTTATTTTTTTTCCCATGCTATATACACTGAATAACTTTTAGAATAGCTCGATCCTTGTGTAGGTTATTGTATCTACAGTTGAGTTTTTTACACATCCTTTCTATTTAAAATGCATACCGCACTGCTCAGTGGCTTTGGATGGTAAACGAAGAACTGGAGCACAAATTCTGCTAAAGCTGCTACAACCTACAGTGTCCTGGCCTGGAATACCTTGAAAGGAGCCAGTTTAGCTGTAACAATTACTCTTTTATTAGTAGAAAACAGGAGTAATAGCATTTTTATTAGAAATGAGTTCTGCCCATGTTCTACTCTGCATAGCTTTTTTTAAGTAGGAGCAATTGCTTGGCTGAGAAAAAAAAACAACCACCAAACCTGTTTTTATTGTGTGACGCTATTACAACAGACACAAAAATGATCCATTATTAAATTCTCTGTCCCATCACCAAAGCTCAGAAACTGCTTGCTGAAATGACTATAATATTTTTTTGGCAATACATATAATCTTCTAAACTCAGCCTTGAAAATGAGTGAATTGGCTTTGTTGAAATAATCTCCCCCTCAAAATCAGTCAAAATATGGTTAAAATCTGAATATACAATAAATGAATCTTACACTGGGAAATGTTGAATACTTCAGCTAACGTTACTAAATTCAGCATAAATATATAATCTAGAGTAGTTTTTCATTCCCTCATTGTTACATAGTCTGTAAATCTTATGTTAAATGAGCAATAATTAGCAGAGATAAGAATCATTACTAAAAAATACTGTTCCCTTTCACATATCTTTTTGTTACCCCAAAGTAACCATATCTTGCAATGTATAGATTAGTATTTATATTTTTTCCACTTGCATCTAAAGCACGTAAGCACTTGACAATCACCACTAAATTACACCAGTGCTCATATATTAATAATATCTGCAGGATATTCCAGCTGGCTTGATGATCACCAAGAATGAGGGGTAGAATTGTTCAAATGTTAATTTTATCCCCTTCCAATCTAGCTGCTGTCCCTTCCTGGTCTCTTTCTCAGCGAAGTTATTTCCCCTTCTAAGCCCTATGCTCCAGCTATCTTTCTATTTGCTAAGGAGGAAATCCTGTAGTGAAGGGGGTTTATAACTACTGCATTTCTAGGGAAGAGTTTCTACATCATGAATAATGTCAGCTTTAGACTTACGGGATTGCAACAAGGGCAAATTCTGTGACAGATAAGTGCATTGGTTTCTAGACTACTGTCCTGAAACTATTTCTCCTCTTTGTTTGAATACTGTGTTTATTCGTGGGTTGTTTTTTTTTGTTTGGTTGGGGTTTTTTTTTGTTGGGTTTGGTTTTGTTTTTTTTTAAAATAGGCTTTATTTGCTGCATTTATGCCTGGTTTTTTCCCCCCTCTGCTTACTCTCACTGCCCCGTCAAGCTTATTCTCAAAACATATTTAAAAAAATTAAGGAGGACTTAAAGAGATGATGGCTATAAAAAGACAATACTTGTGGAGCCCCTAACCTGTCAGTTTGTAGTAAGTAGCCATCAAGTCACAAAAATATGGAAATAGCTACGGCTCGGAGCATGAAAATCAACATATGCAGTCATCATGTATTTTTTTGGAAGATAGGCTAAACAACCTCTGTCATTTTTGCCGTGCAACGGAACCCGCTTTCTCTTTTAGGGATCACCCTGCCACTTCCCATTAGCGTCAGCAGCGCTCCGAATTGCAAAATCTTCAGCCGAACGTGCCGAGTCCTGTCATTTCCCCCCCAGGCTGTCTAGCGATGATAATCCACTAAAGGATTGTTTCATCCAAGCGGCAGTGTCCGAGTTGAATGCCGGCAACAGGCAGGGAAACCCAAACCTGTTGAGGCAGACGTCTGCCGAGACGGGAGGAATCGGAGCGACAGCCCTGGAGAGGGAGAGGCGGGGAACATACTTTGCGCCAGCAGAATAAGTCCATGGGCTGCACCTGTGATGGGAGACCGAGACCGCGATGGCGATGGTTGGAAGTTTGCAGGGCCGCGATGGCGACGCTGGCCGAAGCAGGCCTGGGGCCGCTCTGTTTGGAGGAGTGCCTTGTCGGATTAGCCGTGTGGCTACTGTATTTGATGCTCAACCTGGATGGACAGGCCTGCCAGGCAGAAACTGCTCAGGCAGATGATGCTAGGGAGGACAAAAATTATCCACCGCAAGACTAAGAAGACAGATGACACCCAGCAGGAACAGCAAGCCAAATCTGCAGAATCCACAATGCAGCTGGCTAGCCCGAGGCTACCTGCCTCTTTGAAGTGGAATAGACATCACCGACGAGCTGTCAAATTAGATCACCAGCCTGGAAATACTGAAAGAGATTTAGTTCTTCCAACAGAGAAGGGAAAGTTTAATAGATGAAAATCTTCCTAAAGGGGCCGAGGTAGCGTGGGAGGGGAAAGGGGAATCCTTCAGATGCAGCAACAATGAAAAATTACTCACCTCCCGCCTGCCTGGTGAGTGAGAAATGGGATACGCGGCGGCGTTCTGCAGCAGCCGCGGCAGCTGTTGTCACTACCAGCACGGAGAATAAAGGCCACGCCTGCAGGAACGTGCACAGAGCAGCAACAAGTAACCCTTGCTACAAAATCAGTCCCGTGTCCCCCCCCCAAATATGCGATACCTTGATGTATCACCCAGGAGCTGGGCTCTGAAGTACTGTAAATCTAATATTCACGACAGGTAGCAGTGGGATACAAAGATCCAGCCTGAATCCCAAAGCTCGGTGCAGCACAGCCACATAATGACATCTCCCCTCACACTCTTCTGCAATAAAATTCAAGCACAAAAAATGTGCGGAATACAATGCTATTTTGATATATCTGGAACAAAAATCAAGATTACCAAGTGAGTAAGCGTGTGCTCAGGTGTATGGTGAATATGAAAGCTGGTGTATCCATTAGGGACAGCAGCAGCACGATCCAATTATAGATGCAAAGAAGAAATACCGCTCTTAGGGGGAAAATATTAAATGTATTAATCCATTAAGCAGCCGCATCATTGCAATTACACTTTGAAGTTAAAGACCATGAAACACACCAAAGATTAAAAGAAGTGATAAGATTGAAAACCAAAAGGAAAAAAAAAATCAAATAGGCTTAAAGATGCCTCTTCCTAGTAAAAATTAAAAATAATTAAAAAAAAAGAGGTACAAAAAATTACATACTAGGTTCTGTATACACATACAATTATAAAATCAATTTATGGCCATACCAAGGCAAATGTATTTGGAGAAAAATTACGATAAGGTCTCTATTCCCAACTTTAGCATTCATGTAGCAGCCAAACCATAAATCACCTGCAGAAATGCAAACAGAAGATGCTAGCAGATCAGAAAGAATATGAACCAGACCTCCAAATAAAAGAGCTTACATTGGATTTATTGATAATAATTTTATAGTTGTATCTATTCCTTTATTGTCATCTCTCTCAGCTAATCTCTTTATAAGTATGCTGTCCTCATCTCTTCCAAATCCACAGCACTGAGGAGCAGTTTTGATCATCTATCGCTTTTTTACTGAGAATAAAGATGCCCAAGTTCTACAGCGCTCTCCATCTGTAATGGTACTTGGGTGTATTTTATTTCATGGACAAAATCATGTTAACACTTCTAAGTCATATTTTCATATAAAATAGTTAATATAAATGAGTGTCTTGAACTGCAAAGTACTCGCGTCCATCTTAAACCTTAGTCTCAGCTCCCTGCTAATAACCCAGGATCCACACCCATGCTGAAGAGTCTAGATTACTCTTCCATCAGCTATAATTATAATTGAAATAAATGTGTGTACGTGTCTGTGAGAGAGAAAGAAAGTGAAGCTGAAGAATTATTTTATCAAGATAGTCCAATGAGCTATAACACCTATTGGGAAGCAAGTTCCCCATTTCTAGGCCTATGTTCTTCCAAAGATTCAGATAGTACTAAGAAATTCCTAGAAGGGTTGCTTCAGCTTAAAAATATTTTGAAGAAGGTGAGGTAGGCTATAGGGAAGGATTACAAGATAAAAAAAGATTAAAAGGATGTGAAAATATCATCTCTTACAGGCAAACAGCTAAGCTGCTAGCTGGGAGACTTAACTGTCCCGATGTTATGCATTCTGTCCAAAGAATCTCTGGCAAATCTATAGGTGCAAATCTCTTGAAAGCAAGTACTTACTGTGGGTGGGCAGTGAAGAAAGGTAACAAAACTTGCTTGATTGGACTGGTTCAGTTGCTAATCAGAAGTGGTATCTCCTACCTTGCTTTCTGTGTGGAAGACTGGGATGCCAGCCTGGTAGGTAAATCACTGATGACACAAAAGGAACTCGACAAAAAGCACAGCATGTATTTAAACTATCATAAAAAAATTCTTTACAATTTTACTGCTGAAAAGCCTACACTTCAGTTCCATGTGAACGGTCAGATTTTCTTAGTACCCAGTTCTAAATTGGAACTAAGTTTTTTTGGTCAGTTTAATACAGATCATCTCAAATTTCTCATTCCTACTCACTCTTCTCTAATCCCATGTTAAACCTGGATTTTTATATAAATCACTGTTGCCCAGTTACAAGTTTCAGTGCAAGAACTGCCCCTCGAGACCTCTGAAGTCAAACTGAACTCTCACTTGACAATGAAGTTACACATACAAAGACGACTAAAAATCATCAGCACATTTCTAACGTATTCGATGCAACATTTGAACACCTGTTTCAACTGGGCTTGTCTGCAAGCAGTGGTCATCTTGGCATCACGGGGAAAAAGACAAGTCAAAGTGGTTAAGTGTAAGATTTCACTGAACACTTACAATTATCATATTTATTTCACTGGTGAATTCTTCAGTTGCTGAAAGGTTGTCATGCAGCACTATCTCACCATATGGCAACAACCTCAAGTCCTAGAGGCACATACTTAAAAGACCATAACATGTCAGGCCCCTTGAATAAATTAGATAGAACAATTATGCAAAATAATAATACTGCAATGATGAGATACATTAACAAATGAGAGTGTCACTGTTCATGAAATGCTGTGAAAATAAATTCCACACATCACTGTGGTCATCATCATCATCAAACTGCGAAGCAACAAAAGTAAAACAACATCACAGTATTTACTGTGCCCTTCAGCAACTGAAATTTTAAGGAAGAAGGGGGTTGCAAGGGAAGAAAGTCACTTTTGCTAATGTTCAGTGAAAGTATAATAAAATATTGCAGAAACAGAAAGACAAGCGGTAGTAGCTTTAAAAATAGCGGAACATTTACCCACACACACTCTTTATACAGATCATCAATGTTAATTTGAGAGCTCACGTACACTACACCTCATCTGTAAATAATACGAAGCATCATCTTAAAAAAATGTACCTTGTACAATCTCAGATGGACCACGCTACGTTTCTGTGATTTTTTTCAGAAGTTTGTTCACAGATTTAGTTGTCCTTGATGATCAAAAGGCATTAGACAGAAAGAGGGAGAGGGGAGCAGATCAATACCATCTGGTTTTCCCAGTCATCTCTCTAAAGGAAAAGTCTCAATTCATCCTTCTTTGCTTTTAATCCTCTACCCCCTAAAGTTTCTCCATGCAGGGGAGAGAAAATTGAAATACTCAAGTTAGCATATGATAATGACCAAATACCTTTTAGATAGCATAGAGTTAAATTTTATTAATCCACTTCGAAACATCTTTCTGTTAGCTGAACAATTTTTAAAATTTTTTTTTAACATTTCAGCAGCAAGTAACATCTGTTCTACACCAGAGAAAATAAAACTGGCACAAGAGGCTAGGGGATACTGCAGCAGTACCATGTAGCCACCTTGAGAAATCCCCAACACTTGCAAACAGTGGCTGTTTAGGATTAAAAAAAAACAAACAAAAAAGGGCACTTTGTAGCATCATCCCCACAAAGCTTGTCTGAAAAGATGACAATATTGTTTTCAGCAATATTTTTAGCTCTGATTCCATTTCAGTGTTCTTAGCTGTAAAGTAAGCTGCTATTTCCATGGATGAAGGCTTGCGCATACACTTTACAAAACTTAAATCGTTCTCATTTGCAATAGCATATATAAAAACAAACAAGCTGTCAGATGAATGTGAAACTTCCCCAAACCCTGACCAAAGGCACTGATGATTCTCACTCATGCTCCCCTTCAGAAACAGAAAATGGCTCATTATAGTAGAATTTAGCAGAAGTGCAGGTATTTTTCTAAGTCTCATCATCACCTGTTCCCAGCCTAAGTGGGGGGGGGAAAGCAAACTCAGTTATATACGTACTACTGGGCAACAAACGTTTGAATAAATTGGTAATTAAAGAGTACAAGTAGTGACAGTAAAAAGCCCTCAGGTAGTCAAATATGAAAAGTTTGGAGCATGAAGTTTCTAATGTACGTTTGCACTAAAGCCCACTTCACAATTCTTGAACAGATCACAAGATTTCAGTGAGATTTTCATAACTAAGTAGACAAGGCCTGCTTCAAATAGAATAACTAACAGGAAAAATGGCAGAAGCTGAGAATTAAGCCCCCTGGGAAACAATAACAACTTTTTCAAACCAAACAAGATTATTTTCATTTTTAGCTATATAAGCCATTCCTAAAAGTAACACTGTGTACCTGTAAACCCTCTAAAGAAATTATGTAGATACAAAAAACACCTATTAGCTTGAAATTGCCCAAGTTAAGCTGATTCACACAATTTTCTTCTGCCCTTTTATGTGTTAGGAGATATTTTAATTACCTCATCTCATTATCTACCTACTTTTTTTCTTAAGGCCTTGTAACATTCAGAATGCTCAAACAGCTATCCACGGTATCTTTATATCTCTCTTATGGGGTAGGAGACTCCTAAAGTAGCACACAAGTTAAGGCAAAAGTATGTACAACTGAACACTGTTGTAGAAATCAACACAGAAGTTCATCGATTAAAATATCAAAATATTTTTGTATTTCAGTGTTTTAAAAGAAATGTTAACTGAATTGTGCAGAAGATAATTATCCAATTCAGATGATTCCTTTATTACGTTAGTGCTTTGAAATTTGTTAAAAATAAAGACAGAGAGACCACATTCTACAGTGAAATGACCTGTCCGAATATCTGATTTGACAATAGCATCTTTGGTTTTCAAGTAAACTTTACAACACAAAGTGAACTTGACAGAATAGCTCATTATTATCTTATGCTGAGAGGCAGGGTGGTTGGTGGTATTTTTTTCGTTTGTTTGGGGTTTTTGTAGGATCTTGCAACTTGCATTTGCACTTATGTGGAAATACCATATGAAGTGAAACATGCAAAAATCTTGAAAAATGCTAGCTTTGTTAGCTTTTTGCTTCTAGAATGAAAATAAAAAGTCCATGGACCACAAAGTGAAGTAGCAAGTGAACTAACCTTTTAAAAATCTTCATTTTCTTTACTGAAGAAAAACTAAAACATTTCACAGCCAAATTAAGACTACAGTTTTAAAATAATTTATTCAGTCACATAAATACTTTGTAACATTTGCATGTTCCCTTTTTCACATCCTTGGCACACAATATAGCTCTTAACTTTTACAAAACTAGTGTAAACATCCATGGAAAATAAAATAAAAAGAAAGCAGGACATATGTAAAAATTTAATAAATAGCAAAAGGAGTGAATAATTGAAGGAAAATAAGCAATTCTTTCCTACAAAGACCATGTAATTACACTTGAATGTTTAATTGAAGAAACTTTTCATTTTTAAAAAATAGTGAATTAAAACTCCATTTCCATCTTTCTACCATTGTTACATTTAATCAGATACATGATACAATTCTTGAACTGGTTCAATTTCTTGAACAAACAATAGCAATTCAATGCAATTGTATTATTTGAGGCATCAACAGTTTTGGTTCACATACAGAAGGTTACAAACGAGTATTTGCAAGTTAGTGGTTTTGGACAGTATAATTTCTAAGCTCCCAAACACCCTTCCAATATGACACTAAGACTCTCCTTAATGAGCATTAGTGTATAATCTGTTCTTGATAAAGATGACATTAGAGAGATGTTGTCGGACACCTGGATAATGTTGAATATGGTTGAACCAACGAGACACGTTAAGGTATTTCTCCTTTTCTTGCACTGTGAGGTCCACCTGCATGGGGAAGACATACAAGGTAGCAATAATACAGGGCACTGCATCGTTAGTGTCATAATGTGTGGTAAGGTAAAGTAAAAGTGGAGTTTTACAGCTGATTTCAACTCACACGAAAAGTTTTTATGGTCCAGAATTATTCTATCTTAATTTCACATATGCAAATTCACAGCCCCAAAAATGTATTTACTTTTAATTTACTCACATGAACAGGCCTTGAGGGTGGAATATACATTTGTATGTTGGGCGGGGGGAAAGGGCATTAGCTTGCTTGAATTTAATGCACCTATCTATTCATGGGGTTAGCATCCGGTATTGGGAGGGGCGGGGAAGAGTTCCACAACATGCACAAGTCTTTCACATCACTCTAACAGGTGATCCTGCCTCACAGACAGAGTGACTACTTAGTATTTCAAGGTGTATTATAAGTACAGGAATATGGTTTTTTCAGGCAATTATCAGACTGGATAGAAAAATTGAAAGTTGTTTTCCAGCTTGAGCAACAGTCATACAATAGTTACTAAGAAACAGCATAGCTTAATACTTAACTGTTCAGATGTGCTTGCTCACATTAAGATAGCAATGGAATGATTCAAATTGCTGCAGTAAAACAAACTGGAAAACTGTCCATACTTCATAAACATATTTAAAGTACTACCACTTCCTCCTGCAGTTTGAGGTCCTGTTGTTCACCAGAGTTGTCAAGTCAACAGCACAGTCGCTTGCTTACCTTAACCCAGATCTAAACAGCTGCAGGATCAGTCAGGAAGAAGACTCCAACTACCATACAGCTATTGCAACAGCTCCTTGCCACAGGAGTTGTGGCTAAGATTAATAAAGAGCTTAAAGCCTACCTTTACTTTTATCAGAGGACTGGCTCAGATATAGTAATCTACAGTTACAGATCTTAACTATACCTTTCAGAGTATTCTAAGTTCAAGCCAGCAACATCCCCAAAGCTTTGCTACAAGGTCTTTTAATAGTATGGAGCCTGTCAAGCCAGCTATAGAAGAACTATTCCATCCTGTATCACCTGTATTACTGCTCCTTGACTAGCAATCTTAGGTCTCCTCATTCCTCTGTAATGAAGTTAGCTTATCAGTTTAGACAATAATCTGTTCCCTGATATTAACCTACTGCAACTGAATTACAAATAGGGTAGTCCTCAAAAGGAGACTACAAAAACTGCATCAGGAACAAGATGTGATCTTCACATCAACTACCTCATCTTACCTCACCAATACTTAAACCAATCGGTACAGGATTCACCTCACTTCATTTTCAGTTACCTAAATTAGCCATCAAGTTTAACTTAGTCATCTTTTTAACACCTGCAGTCAATGAAAAAGGGCACACCTGTAGAGGATAGTTTTAACAGACAAATCACTAGCTAGACATGCCTAATATTTTTCATGTTTAGACTTCTAATCAAGGTTAATCCCCTCCTCAAAAGCTCAACAGATGGCATATTCCTTATGCCTTGTTCTACAAACACCAGATTTCATGGATACTGCAGGTTCATTGCAAATTTCATCTTGGGCACAGGACAGCTGGAAACAAATATATTCCGACAACCTTTAAATCACAGTAAGAGCTATACTGTATGAGTGAACAGCTGGTGTTCAAAACTAAAGCATCACGTTAAATTTCACTTTGTGACACACTAGACCTTTCAACTTCGAGTTGCCTATAACATTTGCTGCTTCCCTCTCACAGCCCAGCACTTGGATTAGAATTGGAAAGCTTTAAACATGTAGAGGTAAAAAGAAAATAAGGATATATATACTAGAAGATGAATCACTGGAAAAATACCAAGGAAGAGGAATTTCCGGGAGTTGCGGGAAGGAGTTCTAAACCAATGCCACGTAGCATTAAAGCTCTATTAACAGCAAGTTCAGAGCACAGCAACTGTGGCAACAACTGAAAAGCAGGGATCTTGCAGCTGCTCCTAAATCCAAATAACTCTTGTTCCTACAGGGCCCACCTGTCAGAATACAAGAGCAGCACTGCACATGAATTTGCACAACTTCTGTCATTTTGAACTGTTATGAACCCCAGTTCAGGCAGTATGAGAAAATCTGCTTTTCTTGTTGCTGGCATGGAAATGTAAGTGCTATTCCTACACCTGTACAGTCTGGTAGAAGGGCACAGACAAATCAATTAAAACACTGCCACATATTATTTTTGCTTAGCTAGAAACATAAGAGAGTTAAATCAGTATTAGCCAAGTGGAAAAGAGTAATATGGGTAAGCGGGAAAAACTCCAGAGTTTTTAAAGGCATTATAAACAAAAAAAGGAAGCTACTAAAACGTGACACTGAGTGCTTCACAAATTGCCTGAGCTTCTGCAAGTACAGTATATTCAGGACAAAAAACCCCTGTGTAGTACCATTTAGGGGAATATGATTTTGATCACCTGCAGTTTGTTATAATTAATAGTAGTTGAAAGCTGGTGCTTGGTATGAAGCTGTAGAACCACGTACAAAGCAACACAGCATGAAGGAGCAACACGTGTACTTTAAGGCCATCTAAAATTATTGAAAGTGAAGAAAAGTATTTAAGTATGAGCAGATACTAAAAATACCATCACTAAGTTCCATGAGTGTTGTATGCTTATAGTTATAATTACAGTACCCTTTTTCAAAGTTTTTAATAGGTAAGCACTTGGTTATGAAAATGCTGAACTAAACTTCAGTTTTTGCAGATACAGTATTTCCTCCTCATAATTTTATACTGATAATTCTCAATCTTCAGATTTCTCTGATGTAAATCAAAAATAAAGTCTGGAAAACTAGTTCTCCTCCATTCTGTTAACATAGTGAGAAAACATCTGAAGGGCAAAACAGACAGCTACTCTAATAACAAAATCCCTTTTTGTACTCTAGGCACAACAAGCAAGATATTTTTACTTATTTACATAATGTAGTCTATCAGTGAAATATATTAAAAAGCACTTTGTGGCATGCTCTACTTTTTACTTGGAACATAACTCTTAGGTTAATTGTTTAGAGATCACTTCCATGGCATTTTTTACAACATTTTGTTAGATGGGTATTTTCTGTTCTTTCTCATTAAATTAGATAATTCCCCCAAGTTAAGAAAGGCTGCTGTTCTGCTGTTAAAATAATTATTTGCTATTAAAGCAATTATTTTAATAGCAAAGAAGCAGCCACTCAATTTGACAGGCTTTTTTTTTTTATGTCATAAAAAAAAAAAAAAAAAGTCTTATTCTTTCACCACAAAGCTCACAAAGGGTAACCAAGGTGGTCATCATACAGTGCAACTAGATGATTTTCTAGAAGGGCTATAAATACACAAGTTTTAATTATATTTGCTTTCAGTAGCATCGGGGATACAGGCATAAATTCCCATTCCCACACCCTGCATGTACATGGAAAGTCTAAAAATACCTGCCTACATCTGAAGTTCTTCAGCATCAAGAAAAGGATAAGATACTATCACATTTTTTTGGTTTAGCCTTTAGATATGAGGAAAAAAACCCCAAACAAAACAGGTGAATGGTGTATTTCATGAAACAGATGTACTTTCACATAGTTTTGACTAATTTTCTGCTGTTGAAGGAACATGCTTAACATTAAACCTTTTCTTTAAGGTAAAACTTTTTTGTAATTCAGTTTAAGTACCACTTCTAGCATCATTGTTTAGAAGGAAAGCCTGTTATCCCAGTACTAACATATGCGGCGTATCAGTGAATATTAATAAAAAATCATGGCAATCTGTTTATTACAGGAAATGTTCATTATGGAAAAAAAATAGCTAGAAAATAAACTACTATTGCAGTCTCATTACATTCCAGTATTAGTAGTTCTGACCCAAGGAGAACAGCTTTGTTTGTTTTGTACTTGATTTGACCCCAAAATTTTGACTGAGGGTTCTTCCATTTGCAGATATAAATTTCACCCATAAGTTATTTTCTAGACCTTATTAAAGAAATTTTCAAGTCAGACATGTAGATTTGAGACTACTTCTTTGGTTCTGACAAAATTTTTGAATTATAAAAACAGATCAATCTTCGTATTGATTATTTCTCTAAAATAGAACTAGACTTGTGTTGTTTGAAAATACTTAAGAATAAAAATCTAGGGAAAAGGGTATTTTATTTTAAATAAAAAAAAAAAGATATGAAAACAAGTTCATTACCACAGGGGGAATTTAATGCTTACCGATTGCCTGAGCTATCCTCAAGCAATGATTCCAAATTCGTGTTTTCTCTGCAATCTATGCTTTAACCTAGTAGAACTTCATTTTTCATCATATTTATCCACATATGTATTTAAGTAATCAAAGTGTCTAAAGACAACAATATTTATACTAGATACATGGAGACACTGAATTACATATGAGAATGTAAATCACATTGCTTGAAAAAGCTCATTTAGATAGTATCAAGCATTACACTTTTTGGCTGCTTGTGACCTATATTATGATGAACAACAATGTACACAATTTAGTTCCCGCCTTATTATTACAAGTGTATATTTCTAATTAAGAGACTCAAAATAGACTCAGTCTGCAAGAAGCCTGAAACACTACCTATGAATCTGACTCACTCATTAAGATACTAATTTCTTTCCCACAATATTTAAACACATAGTACTATCGTGCTTATTAAGATAACTAGAAGGGAAGAAGAATAAAAGACAGGCATACAACTGCAAAATTAAGACTTGCTGCTGTTCACTAGACAAACTGATTAGTAAGTTTGATGAGCCTGGACAGTGAAGAATCAGGTTCCAGAACCCACCCTAGATTATGGGAAGGGCAAAATGAAGGTGGGAGGAAGGAAGAAATACGAAGATGTGTGATATATATTCACAAACACTAAGAAAGGAAGATGAAACCACAGGTGAAGAAGTGAGCAATAGGATTGGATGGTAATAAAAACTTTCCCAATGAAATGTGTATCAGAAGGTTTTTAAAGTTTTAACAATACTGAGGCTCATTCAAGACAATCATGGTATGTCACTAATATTTACAGCGTTCTATTACTAATGTCTGTGTTAGCATGTAGTTGTTAGTCTATCAAAAGCAGATAGATTAATCCTAACGGTCATTATCAGTAACATTTTCAGATCAATTTTCTGAACAGCTTAATGGACAGGAAGAACTGTGGGTCTTTCCCCAACACACACCCCGCCTCCCATTTCTGCCTCCTCTCTTGAAGAATTATAAAAAACATTTATTGATATTTTGCACAAGGCTTAGCTGAAACAGCAGTGGATATGACAAACTGCTTCCCTGGACCACATCACATTAAGAAATACAGCAGCTTTCCCTGCTCCCCCTCCCATTAAAGCTTAGGGCAGAGAAGCAGCTCTGGACGTACTCTCTTCTCATTAGAGGAAAAATAAAAATTAAAAAAAAAAAAAAAATCACAATTCTACAGTTCAAGATCTTACCTCTACAATTTAATACTAGTATTAATCAATTCTGAAACCTTCAAAATACATGTAATTCCTAGCTAGTAGCTCCTAGATTTTCCTTTTCATTTAGGATAGCCATTCCGTTATTTGTCCTTTATACCTTTCTGATTCAGAAAATTATCTTCCATGGAATCAAACATTTCAGAAACAGATGCTGTACTATAAACTTGTCCCAAGTAGTGTCTGGATGGTTGCAGGCACCCAAGAGCACCAAGTCATTTGTTTTTACCATCTGTTCTATTTCCCAAAGCAATAACTTGTATCTTTTCTCCTTGATTAGGTGGTCTACTCTAGAGCAAACTTTAAATTTAAAATATGCTTGATTTTCCCCTAAGTTTTTGAAAAAATGTCTCATTTGAACTCATCTCTCTTACAGCGTATACAGCTGTATTTTTAGAAAGTACATATACATTTTTTCCTATGTCTACATATCATATATAAAAGGTAACTCACTCTGACACTTTAGTCAACACATCTATCCTACCACTTAAGATATTTTACAAGGCAAATATGATTTAACAGATTTAATTCTAAGTGACTGACTCTAACATGTTTTCAAAAACCTTCTGAAATGAAGTTTCCTTTCCCTCTGCTCTGCTTGACACTCTCTCATTTGAACTTTTACTCCTGGACAGTCAAGATATATAAGTTCTCTCTCATTTCTGGTAGTATTTCATTACTTGATCTTCTCCCCTGCCTCAGTCTCCCTTTTTAAGTGTAGCAATCTTGCATTCTTCTCCCAGAGCTCTGCTTTTAATTGTATGCAGTAACTATTCACCCAGTTGATTGAATTCACTGATTCTCAGACACATGTGCATTTGTCAGAGGCATCTTTTCTCATTATCTCCTCCTCTCCAATGTTCCAATGTAAAGCTGACTGATTTTTATCTTCTCCCAAGAATTTAGCAGACCTTTTTGTGTAAGTCCTTTGGTTTGACCCACTCCAGAGAAGGACAGCTCATTTACAATCACATTCCAGACACCAAAATAGAAGTAACTTCTACTGCTTCATCTTTCATTACCATTTGGATTTCAGAACTGAGGTACAATGATTTATAAGCACTTCATAGTAAACCCTGAGCTGACTACAAAGAATCTCAGTATCTTCTCCACTCAGTACAAACTTTTATTTTGTGGGTTTTTTTTTTTTTTTGTTTTTCTCCTAAGTACCAGCTCCCTATTTTCATATTCTGTATGTTATCAAGTCTTATGACTAAGTCTTGAAACACAAATGACATTTTGCAATGGCTCACACTTTTATATGCATTCATCCTTCAGGAACTTAATTTATATGCATCTTTCATAGCACCAGCAGCATTTCTCCAATACTAACAAGGTTAGTACTTTCAGTTCTGACACGTCCTTTCAGCTTCATTTATCTATTTCCCCATGTAGTTCTGTCAGCAGTCATGTTTCAGACTTGACTAGATAGATTCTTCATACCTAGAAACACAGGGACAGGTATCCCCCTTGTTATATTAGATAGATGAAACTAAAGCATTCTGGACACTACAGATAATACACTTCTTTTGACAGATCCATAGCTAAATATTAAAAAAAGTAAAAAGATATTTATTTGAAGTTGTTATAAGAAATCTCACCATTTTTGTTCTGTATCAATTCAGTAGGTCAACTTCTACAACAATAAACTGCCCTTTAGATAACCAAGAATTACGACAGTTGTACGTATAAAAATAATGCAAATAACACTTACCATGACATGATGCAATCCATAGTACATCAAAATGTCTGCTAAGGTAAAAATGTTTCCTGCAAGGTAAACTTTGTCTTCAAGGTATATGTTAAGATCCTAAAAAGGAAAAAGTCATTATATTGCTGTAGCATTGACTTTGTAAGACAAAATTTTAAAGCAATTGTTAAAAATAATAGAAAACTTCCTCTGGAGACTATACATATAAAATAAACGCCAGCTTTCATTTATCCCAACTCAGCAAAGGAAAAACACATTAAAAGAAGAAAAAAAATCTAAAAAGTGTCGAGATGATAAACTAAAATATCATCATACTTTGACAGTGAGAATTCAGTAACGTTTAAATGTTGGTCTCTACACAAAGTGCTAGCCAGTTTGCTGCTGGCACATAATCTTTCATAATTCCCCCACTTACATCCACTCAAATTTTTGTAAATACAAGTGTGATTTATTTTACATGTGCAGCTGACTCCACAGAAATACTTTCAAATCTGTCTTTTCTTGGCTTCAAATTACTGGTATTCTAAAATGCAGGAGTAGTGTGTTTGGTTTTTTTCTTTTATTAGCACGTATGACTCAAGCACCACTGTTACATGTTTAACACTTGGTAAATAGAAAATGCAGTCCTATGATCAAAGGAGACATACTGCTCTTCCAGCACCAGCTTCTGTCCTCCAGGACTCACTCAATGCAGCTGGTCAGCAAGGTTCTGGAACTCAAAATGTGTAAGAACCAGAAAAACACAAAGGGATACTGTGGTAGAAGACAAATAACACTTTTCAAGCTCAGTGTCAGAAACTTGATACCCATCAGCTGGTATCATTTGACACCTGCTTTTATTAATGTTGAAATCACTGCTAGCAATTCTTAATGACTGATACTGTCAATTCAGTTGCTATCTAAGTCCATATAAAGAGAGCACTGCTTCAGCATTTTAAGGTCATATCTCTCTCTCAACAATTCCGTATCAGAGGCTGTAAAAGTAGGTAGTAGGCAGCTTCCATTTAGGTTCAGTAAATAAATATTTCAAATATTTATTACTGGAAGACCCTTTTTCATGGCATTTTTGTATGGAGTTATTCTCTGCCAAAAAACAGGAGGCTGATTCATCGTTGCTCAAGTCTTATCAATTTTGAGAATACAGGCATCATGCATCAGCTCTACCTCTTTACCTGTCCTTTCTTTTCTCCACATCTTACCTAGTTCTCATCCCATTTATGTACCTTTCTGCCTCCTCCTTCCCTCTGAATAAAGAAATGTAAAGCAAACAAAATTATCTACTTTAACCCTGATGCCAGCATAAGCAAGCTTTAGTTTTACAACATTCTTTTCAGAAATGTAGGAAAACAGTTTCCCAGCTTTTCCTTGGATTTGGAAACTCTCCCTGTTAGTATTCCTGCGCTGGTTGAGAAAACTTGTAGTAAATGCACTCCTTTTTTCTCAGAGATCCCCTTAAGCTACCCTCTCCCCCCATCGCTGAAACAGAGGTGGGCAGCTTAAACATAACATTTTTCAAAACGTCCCTGAAATAATTTTTCAGTCTCAATTACAGCATGTTCCATTTTAAGACAACCTATTATTTTTTTTAAAAAAGTCTAGGGCAAGGAGAAGGGGGTTAACAATTAGTAAACAATTTAGAAATTACATTTAGCCTTAAGCATATTGCAGTTTTTGTGGTTCCATAATTTTACTGATATGGAGATATCCTACAGTACATACATAAAAAAAACAAACCACAAAACTAAAATGCTAAGACTTTAAGACATCTGACCTTGCATTTGAATTTGACAAGTTTGACTCCATTATGCCACCTTACTATTTATTTGAGAACCTCTTCATGACAGGACTCCTGTACTTCTGTAATATTTAAACATCCTCATGTCTGCTTTGATTTATTAGAGCAAATCAGGGAAAAATATTAACCCCTGCATAGCTAAAATTCTGTAAGGTCATCTGCCCCTGGCTATGTAGCTTCTCTTCTTTAGACTGGTTTACTGCTTTGTTCACATTAGTGAGCTCACGAATCACTTTAAACACGTAACTACAGTTCTGTGGAATTTCATACACACCACACAAAGGCAAATGCAAGAAGAAAAAAAATCTCTAAAGATCTGTTCACTAGAAAAAAAATCATAAAATTGTCTATTCTGACAATCAGATTCTCTGATCAGCATTTTTCCTTTTGATTAACCACAAATTCAACATGCATTATAATAAGAAGTAACGCCACTGAAAGTGTATCCCCTTCCACCCCTTTTCTTCTTAGTTCAGGCTATGGAATCAGGATTTTGTCAAGTAAAGCACTCACTGTCTCTGAAGGTGCAATCAACACAGTTATTTCCCTGTGAAATTTTGGATTTTAGCACCAAAGAAATTATGGCATACTAATTCTTAGTTTTATAGATATTCAAGAGGTAGGCTAGTTTCTATACAGAAATATTGTTTGCCCAGTTGTTCAGGACAGGTTAATATCATACAAAGATGGGTTAATACCACACAAAGAATATATTTGTTCTTTGAATATACTGTGCATGTGTACTCAAAATATTCATCAATAGAAAAAACCCTAAAACTTTAAAGACAAGGTAAGTCATTACAGCGTGAACAATTATTTATTCTGGTTCATCAAATTGTGTGAAGTCAGTTAATTGAGCAAACGTAATCTGACAAAAATGGTTTAGTCTTGAATAAATTAGCATTAGTTTACAGTTCTGTTTTTAAACATGCACTTTCCTCCCATAAAATATATACAGATATTCCAATTTCATTCTGTAAATCAAGCTAATTCAGAAACACCACAGTACCTTTTTTTTTCCTCCACATGCACTAGGCACATTTACTTAATCTTGCCTCATGGGTTATGCTTCCCATTGACGATTATATTATTGGCTAATAGTCAACTGTGTTAAAATTCCTGAAAGTCAGGCTTTCTTAAGTGACCATTGTATTAAGCCGAAGTAGTGTTCCTGTCCTGGAGAGATTAATGGAAATACAAATACAAAATTGTATTTGAATTTCTATTACATCCAGGAAATTCAGGTCTGTTAGCTGTCATTTATAGCATTGTCTTTCATGTTTTGAACAACACTACTTAAATTGATTATGCATATACAAACCCAGTATTAAATGACTGAAATACTTAGAAGTTGCTTATAACTATATGAACTTATTGTTGCAATCCCATAGAAAATACTTTCTCAAATTTTAGACAGGTTTTTTTAAGGCATAACTGCAGTTTGATGCACTAATATGCGTTGAACAACTGCAGCAATTCAAATTCCATTGAGGGAGGGAAAAAAAATGGAAAGAAGAGATATTGCATTATTTATGGACTAACCAATGGATTTCCATTTGGTTGTTCTGTGGAAAAAAATCCAATTTACAGCCCATATCTGGAGTGACAGCTCAACATATCCCATCCATGGCACACTTCTGGCTACCCCACAGCACTGCTTACTATCTTTCAAGTATGCAATCTAATTGTCTGTAATCCAATTCATCCATTAAGGCGACTGAATCCCTTCCAGTCACCGCAAGCTGAGACAGCAGCTCGGGTAAGTAACAGTTGCTTCTTACAATGACTCAATAGCTTATAACAGATCTAATCATACTCGTGATTTTGTTTTGGCTATTTAGTCTACAACACCACGCTGCTGGTGTACGTACTTCCCTTACACAGAAGCACATGCTTTCAGTCAGCAATATTCTCGAGGTCATTTATGCCCTAAATGCCCCTGTATCGCACCATGCAAAGACAAAGAGCTGAGCACTCTCAAATGCCTTAGGAAAGCCTCTGACAATGCAGAACCTAAGAACAGGATTCTGCAGCCATATCCAAGAAAAGCAGAACTGCACTCTTGGGCCATGGCCATATTTTTAATTCCAATGCAAGACTTTTCTGTGTAACTGGCAAGCTATGAGGTAAACCTGGTCTGGAAGAATATTATATTCAACACACTCAGTTTCCTGCAAAAGACAGAAGAAAAAATAATCAGCAAATGTTGCTCAAAGTCAACATTCAACCTTTTATACCCCTAAGCACACAAAAAATATCCTGGTGCTAACAGAAAAGGGAGAGAAGTGAACATGGAAACTCAAAGTTTAAAACATGCTTGCTGGACAAGCTTGCCAAAGTGGGTAGGCAACCCATTTAGAAGTCTGTCAAAAAACAGTGTACAATAACTGCGGATTAATGGCATGGACAGAGCATGGATTAACCTGCTCATATATTTGTGGAAACAGTAATTTTTCAAACAAGCACAGTAAATAAGAATGGAAGCTCTCTTATTCAGTTTTCTAACTGGATTTCATGATTACAGACAGCACAAGAAATTGGGACAAAACTAGGTGAAATCAAGGAACATTTTTTTGTACGAGACACTGAAAGTACACAAAAAATTCTTGGTTATTATTATCCTTCAAAGACAAGAAATTTCTAAATTTCTGTGGAAGCTTTTCCGTGAATTCAAGTACCAGCTCCCAGTTATGTAGAATACGCCTCTGAGGATGGGGTGGGTGGGGGAAAAACCGTCAAGTTTTGAATACCTAAAATTCACAAAGAGGCATTCAAATCTCTGGAATGGAATTCATTAACATCTAAGCAGACATTTGGTGGCACAGAACTTCCACGAAGGTTCTCGATTCTTTCCCAGAAGAGTCAAACAATTACTAGTTATCAGGCACGATGACTCAGTAATTTCCAGATTTTTTTTCCTATGCAGTTTAATTTACCACTAACCAAACATCAAAGCAGCAAAGGAAAATACTCTCTCATCCCGTGGAAAAAAAAAAGTTAACATAACGCATTGAGTATTATGTTCCCACCACTACTGACAATCATTCCTACATATCTGCTAAAGAACAGTCCAGAGGTATTGCTCCCCATTTATTTTGTCCAGTCTGAGAGCTCAAATCAAAGCTAGACAAAACTTGAAGAGCACTTTCATTGACCAGTTCTGAACAGTATGGCATTTGCTCTGAATGAACATAAAAAGCCTGGTTGAGACTGACTTCATGATTGTTTTCATGCCAAATAACAGCTTTATTCAACAGGTCAGTGAGAACAATTTAAGAACATTTTCTTAAGGCCAACAGAAACCCCTTCCTGTTCAAATTAACAAACATTAAACCAATTATTTACCAATGTTTTTCAAAACCACATCACCTCAGTTAAGGGTTAAATAGAGGCAGCCTAAAATTTATATCAGAAGTGAGTGAACTGTTTTTGGTACAGCTTATTATAAATTGTGGCTCTAGGCTGCAACTGTCCCAAGACTGCCATTGTGTATTCCAGACACGTCGTAAAGCTACCACCTCAGACTTGCCTCCCTATTTTAGCTTTTTTTTTTTTTTTTCCACCCGTACTCCCTTTTGGCATAGTATACTTTAATGGTAGGCTGCCTCTTTTCCTGATTAATCATGATGGCAAGAGAACAAATTAAAAAAAAAAAAATCTTAATTGCTATACTATGAAATTATTAGTGCTGGAACAATTCCACAGCAGCCCTGTGTCAAAATAAATTCTGGCTATTCAACATCTGCTAAGAAAAAAAAATTCATAGGAAAATTTTAAAGTGGTAATATCTATTAGAATTTCCTTATTTTTTTTACAAGAAAGGTTGGACTAGATGATCCTTGAGGTCTCTTACAACCTGGTATTCTATGACTAAAGGCAGAGATTCTCCCTCAAGTGACACTGACTGTTTCTCAGTAAGGAAACTTTGCTTTTTTTTTTGATACGCTTGATTTATCTACGAATCTGCATTTTGGTATATTATCTTTTCTACACTGTCAGTGTTGCTAAGGTTAAAACTGAAAAGATACCAGCTTCAACATGAAACCATCATATCTCTGCATCTGGTTTTAATACTCAAATGCAGTTATGCAAATACTCCCATGTGCGTGCTGACAAAGCAGGTATCATCCTTAAGCAATTCAGAGCAGGTATATTTTGTTATAAAAAGACAGAAAATTTGCTACAGCTAAACCTGAAGTTAAACCCTGATTAGTCAATGCCTCCTTCAATCAAGTTCTGAAAATCCCAAAGGGTAGACACTTTTCCTGCAGTATCTGTAGAATAACCATAACTGTAAAGGCTTTGATAGCATTTAGATAGAAAATAAGACCAGAGATGTTACAAAAAGAGAAGCAATGTAAACTCACGCTTAACCAATGGAAGATATTTCATGGGTATAATGAGATCAAGATAATTCAGATTATCTGGGGTGTGAGAGAAATGGTTCTTTAGGGCTTTCAACAAGTTGATCCTTGTAAAGCAGGCATAATATTCCAAGTCCTCAAGATCAAGGAGGCTGTCAGTTTGAAAAGGACAACAGACGACTAACAAGGTTTTGTTTCGCACCATTTTAAGTGCAAGATTTTCCTTGATTTTACATTACACAATGTTAACTGTTGAATGCTGTTTCAGTTTATCTTTGGTTTCTGCAATAGTTCTAGATGACTCAGACTTGTCACACCTAATACAAGTCCAAAGTATTAATTAAGACTCTGCTAGCCTCAGGTAAAGTCAACCTTCCTAACACCCTGCAGCTCACAAAGCTATTTCTAAAGCCAGACCCTCTAGTAGCACTGAGCATTGTGTACTTTCCATCTAAAACATACTTTTAAAATTAAAAAAATAAAGACTTCAAAAATTGATTGACTTTCACTGCTGTTTCATACACACTTAGTAAACAGAGCCCTTAGCACTTAACAGTGTAAAGCAAATTTTCTCTTCAAGCTCTGTTCCCACAAGACTGCAAAAATACTAATTACCAGTCACAAGGTGTAAGGAGGAAAATAGAGTAAGTTTTGCTGTCTACTCCCTGCCATCTGGCTACTCAAACAATGAGGTGACCCTTGAGAGTCTCTTTTCTGCTTCCACCTGTTTAAGAGGAAGTAAGCCTCAGACTACAAGAAAGGTTTAACACAGTAGACCAAAGCCTCCATAAAAATAGCTCGATGTGAAGGGCAGCTTTGCAGAGATTCCTTTATGACTTTGCTTTTCACACACAATTCTGTCCAGTAACTCCTTTTGGCATCAATACCAATTACCACAACATCAAGTACGGCCTGCATTCCACAGTTACCAAATCAATAAGAATAGCTCTTGGAACAATCAGAGCAGTGTCATCTTGAAGTACACCACAAACTTGTTTATAACTGAGGTTTTATGAAGACAGTAGGAAACTGGCACCTTACATGGCTAATAAGAGACTAGGCAGCTGAACAATCTCTCAACTATCTGGAACACCCTGGATAGTTTACAGCGGTACAGCCATAAAACTCTGTAGGAGCTCTGCTTCATGTATTTTACAGATTAAGCTGTTTCCCTGTTTCAGGATGTTGGGGTATTTTTGTCAATAAAAGTGAAAAGCAGCAAGCAGAATAAAAGCCAGTGCTTAAAGATACTGTCAAGTCTTCAGTGTTTGATCAGTTTTATTAATTGATTGTTCATACACACATTAGCACTGTAGTCTTCAAGGTCTAGTGACTCCAAAATTCAGTGGCAAGGCAATTAAGTACTCCCTACCTTCAGAATTATTCTAGTATCTTCTTTACTAGAGCCTCCATCTACTCGAGTCACTCTGTATTCCAACCACTGCTGAACGACAGCTTTCTCTTCTGCAGTAGTTCCAAGCAGCTGGTCTTTCTTAGCCTGTTTAACTAGGTGGGCAGCTATAGTCATAAATCCTGTCAGACCAGGACCACTGTTTGTTTGAAGAACAGGAACCTAGAAAAGGAAACAAAAGTGCATTAGTAAACAACTCATTCAAAAAACAGTCTCCATAAGAACAGCTATTGTTTTTTGTAGCTCCTCAAAAGGATCTTTTAAGCAATATATCAGAATGTAGAAGTATTCATACCAAAGGCTGTAACATAAAAAGTGTATGTTCTCTTTTTTACTCTTTGGGGTGGTTTATTTTCAGCTTTGACAGGAGCGTATTTAGCACATGGACAAACCAAGACACCTTTACCTCCAATCAATCAAACTCTACCAATATTAGCAAGAAATAGTATTGCTCATTCTAACAGCGGATTAACTAACTTTTAACTCATTTTCAAATTCAGGACTCTGACTTAAGATTGTAGCGTCGGTAGCATCCAATTTGTCTCCAAGCAGACTGCAGTAGCCAGATGTACTGAAATGCTTATTCATACTTACTGTTCTATTGCCAAATACTCCGACAAAAGTTAGTAGCTCACTGGTATTGGGGGAGGACAACACATCGCTCCTCTAACTTTAACCATATCTTTGTTAGCGACATTAGCACATGTTAAACCATGGGAAAGGAAACTGATCCGCTAAGAGAGTCAGAAGTTAAATGAATGAATTGAAACTCACTGCAACAGACTAAAGCCCATTCAGTCATTTATGACATCAAATGACAGAAGAAAAACTGATTAAAATGCAATACTTTTTTCTTTTTAAAGTATCTGACCACAGAGGAGTCTGTCTATGTTCAGATTTAATTAACATAAGATGCAAGTTGAAAGCATAATATTCATTCTGCCGTTTTATCAAGAGTCTTTGACTACTATTTAATTTTTCTACTGAACAGGCAATCAGAAAATACATGGCTAGATCTAGTTACTTGATTTTTCAGAATTATGCTTCACAATAATAGCATTAAAATACCCATTGGGTTGTTAAATAATTAAGGAAGTTTTTGCAACCAAAGAACATATATTGCTATTCAGGACTCTAATCATAAACAGTAAAGTCAAGGAAAAAAAACATAAGATGACTGCACAGCTTCTTTTCTCTGTTGTCCTTCTCTTAGGGAATCATAGAAAGGCCCTTACGCATTTGTGACACCCTCAGCACCACGTCACACTTTTCATGCCTCAGGTGCCTCTTAAACCACAGAACTTAATGTTTCCATATGAACTTCAAAGTGTCAAGCCATCTACCTTGAAAGAGCAAAATATTTAAGAGCAACAGTTCTTCACTACAGACGCATTTCTGATATTAACAAGGTAACTTTTTCACATGATTTAACTACACTAGCACATATATATAACTGTACTGGCACCAGGAAAACACACGGATAAGGGAAGCACCGTGAGAACAAGCACATTTCAAGCCAACATCCCTCCAACAACACACGATAACCCTTCCACAGGCAGAGGGAAAAGGTTTTCAGAACCTGCGAGTAGGTAGCGAGGCCTTACAGCTACAATTTAAGGCGGGGGGCGAAGGAAGGGGCTGAGGGAGAAAAGGTGAAACCCCCTGCTCAAGGGGAAGAGCTGACCGTGCGGGGATGGGCAGCTGAGGCCGACACAGGGCCCGCCCACTCCGGAGACCGGGCTGTGGGGAGCCCCAGTCACCATCGCACCGGTAACTGGGGGGAATGGCCGTGCGGGGACGGCGCCGAGGCGGGAGGGGAAGCGGCGAGGGAAGAAGCCATTAGGGAAAGAGGTCAGTGGACACCCGCGCGCACCGCTGCCCGCTCCCGGCCCCTCCTCGCTCCCTTCACCTTCCGCTCCCCCTGGACGCCGTACTTGTTCCCTTTCGGCAGACCCAGCAACTTCTCCAGCAAAGCCAGCTCATCCACGCCCGGCCCCGGCCGCGCGGCAGCTGCCATCTTTGGCGGAGGACCACCTGGGAAGGGAAGGACAGCGACAGTCGCCACCTGACAACAACCGCCAACCCCATTGGAAGATGAAACCATCACGCCGTCAAAGAAACCGTCACTGCTATTGGCCTGAAGAAGCCAGCTAGCCAATCAGACGTTCGACGCAGACAGCGCATGCGCTGAACCTGTCTTTGAAACCCCGCGGGGGCGGGGGAAGTGCTGTGGGCCACTAAGGGTGTGTGCTCTGTCGCGTGCATGCGTTCCCCGCCCATATGGCGTTTGCGCATGTGTACTCGAGGGGGGCGGGGACTAAGCCACGCCTCTAGGGCGTGGCCTCAGGCGGGGGTAGGCGAGACCGCTGTGGGGCTCTGGGGTCGGTAGCGGGTTCCCGGTGCCAGGCAGGCGCGGGAGGGGCAAACGTGGAGCTGGGGGCCTCCTCGCCGCTCCACGGCCAGGCCATCGGCAGCGGGGGTCGAGCAGCCCCGCGGCCTCACGGAACAAGGCGCTTTCCAGCCCGCGTCCGCTCGCCGGCTCTGCCCAAGTCGGGATGGAAATAGCGTCCTTTTCCAACGGAAATAACGGCTGCTTTCTTCCCGGAAAGGGGCAAGATCCGTTGATGGGTTTGTCGCTGTGCTTCTGACCGAGGCGAATAAAAGGAGGAAAGCCGGTGGCTTTCCTCATCCCGGCACAAGCCCTACGCAGTCCTCGGTTCGCAGCGCTACCGCCCGGCCCTGGGGTTGCCCGGTCGCTGGAGGCGAGCAGGGGCGGCCCGCCAGCCATGGCCCCCCCCGCTCTCCATGTCCTGGCCCGCCCGGTCCCGCGCTGCCGCGGCGGGCTTCGTGGTTCTGTGGCTCCCTTGATGCAGCTGCAACGTGCTGTCTTGTCTCTCCCTTCGCTCGGGTCTCTTAGAAAACAAGCCTCATGAGATGGCACTGCTTCTCCAGCCGTTTACCAGCCCTGCCTTTCTCCACCACCACGTCAATTTTGAACCTGTTTTCCAGGTGTAGCTAAGTTTCGCAGAGAAGCTGAAGTTTCAGAGCGTGCTACCTCGCTAGAGATTTGGTGAACTGAAGGAAGGATGATGGCGCAGAGCCGAGCCATGATACGTGCCCAGAAAGGGCATCGAAGAGGAGGGGTAGAAGTAGTGTTGAGAAAAGCGTGTTAATGAACCATGTTTAATGGTAGCAGTGAAGTTAAGAGAGAAAAACCACAAAATCTGAGCTGGCCATGAAATAGCCTGATTTAACTGCACATTAGTGTACTTGGGATTTGTTAAAGACATGATTTAATCACCTAATTGCAGATATTCTCCTGCAGATGTCATACATCTACGTCTGATCATAATGATAGACATTAAAACAATTTTAGATTGGCAGCTCTATTTGTGCAGAATATCAAGCGCAATTCTTGATAGAAAACTAGTAAATACCAAATGAGCATTTTCACTAAAACCAAGGAGCTAGTCTTGTCCTACCACTGACAATTTCAAAATAGAGGCTCAGGGCTATCACTGCATTAGTCACCTTAAATAAGATGATCCTGACAAATGTCCTGGTTCTTCAATGAAACTTTACCTTGATACAAGGTGACATTTAGATTTGTACCTTCTGTTGTGGAAAAAGTCTGGAAGTGGCCACAGAGCCTTTCTCTGAGTGGGGAGCAATTCTGAAATTGTGAGTGGATTTTTTAAGCTTTTGCAGGAATTTGTCCAATCTTTTATATTAACATCTGCACAGCACATAATTTAAAAAAAAAAAAATTGCTCTGCCTTGAAATCGGTATTGCTCTTGCAAAGTTTTTTTCATTCTTCAGCTCCTTTCCAGCAGCAATATTTTGAAATGCTAGCATTCCAGCTGTGTTCAGTGTGATGTCAATGAATGACACAAAATTGTACAGAAATTCTTCATTTTCAGTGGGGAAATTGATGGAAATGTTTTGTAAATTTTTAAAAAAGATAGTTGATTGTTTCATTATTGAAAGGTTTCACTTTCAATAATGAACCATCTATCAGTAAATATATACTTACATTTATTTTATTTTATATATTTGTAATTTTAAAATGCTTTGGAACCTAGAAGATGAGACTTATCAGTGTGAAATATTAGTATTGATGGATTAAAATACCTATCAGTTACAATTAAAAGGTTACAATTTGAGTCAGGTGAAAAGCTAATGCTTTTTTTTTTCTTGGCTTTCTTCCCACCTCAAAGTTTTAAAATCCTTGGAAGGGGAGACTTTATGACTTTATAAATTAGGTGGAGGAGATTAACTGCTTACGGTTGCATAGCAGTTTTCCCTTGATATGAGTGTTTAGCAGTGTGTCTCTCCCTTTCTTTCTGTGCACAATTCTCCCCTCGTTCCATTAGGTGGAGCTTTGTGATTAAGACTGCAGAAGAAACTTGCTTCAAAGTGCAAAATAATTCACCACGGAATGGCTGGGGGAGGAGGCAAATGAAGCCTACTTTGCTTAGAGGTATCAGTGTCCTGTACGCAAGCTCCGTACACAAAAATCTGAATCAAGACCTTCACACACAAGGAAAATAACTTGAAAAATCGATTCTGTCAAATGGAGTGCTGCTCTAATCTGCTGTTATCATAGTCAAGTTCCAAACCTAAAATACCTTAGGTTATAAATTAAATGTCAAATATAATTAATTTGGCACTTGAAACATGAAGTGGATGACTGTCCTTTAGAGAAAGCCTGACAGCTTTATGTATGTCACATTGGTATCTGTTAAAACGAGCTTTACATGCCAGACGATCCTTGTGTGAATCATATTGCTGTTAGCTGTACCAGAATTTTGTCAATGTAATAAGTCTCAGAACAGTTTTCTCCTTAATTGTCTGAAGCTTTTGCAAGACAATATAAATCAAGTGTCATCTGCCTCATCTGTGCATCAAATAAGCAATTTATTTCTTATTCATTACTAAAGAAGTTACTGTTGAATATTTACATACAAATCTGTATTTTATACAAATAAAGAATGTTTTCTGCCCTATGCCTTGGACCCACCACAGTTACAATTTGAATCCAGTTTTCCTTCCACCTTCTTAAATTCAGCAGCAGCAGCTGTAGTCCTGCAGTTCCCT
The DNA here is from genome assembly GCF_011004875.1 of Balearica regulorum gibbericeps. Lineage (NCBI taxonomy): Eukaryota > Metazoa > Chordata > Aves > Gruiformes > Gruidae > Balearica > Balearica regulorum. The sequence continues at coordinate 96,074,729 of NC_046185.1, forward strand.
TCCGCAGGAAGGTCCAGGTTATAGCTGTATATACTGCTCCTTCCCCAGCCCGCTGCCCCGACACATGGAGACCACCCTCTTGCACGTCTTCCTCCCCTTACCCCCAACCAGAGACACAGAAGTCTTTCTCCACTTTTTGCGTTTTGTATCCCTGCTTTGCATAATGAACTACACTAGATGTAACAGTTCTTTATTCACAGGTACCCCTGGGGAAGTGGAGAAGGCGGGTTTGCCCAATGAACACTTTTACACAGTTGTTGAAATTAAAATATCAATAAACCACATTATTTCCCACTAATAGGACCTTCCTAATCCAAATCTCGTAAAAATTCCACAAGCAAAGATTTAATAGCAGAATGCTGCAGCAAGGTTTCATTGTTAAATACATGTTAGAAACTGGCTAAATGTTTGTGACTGATACGCTTTATATTGCCTGGTCTACAGCCTGCGAGAGCAGAGCTGTTCCTTTAGCTTAAGAGCAAAAAAAAGAGGCTGAGACCTTGCTGTTGTTACTCCACTCATTGAAATGAGGGGAATGTGTGCAGTCACACTAAAAGATCCAAACTTGTTCCTGGTCCCTGCGGTGACTGAATGAAGCAAAGATGAAATTGGATTTTTTTTTTTTTTCAAGTTCTCTTGGAAAATCGAACACATGAAAAGAACGACTCTTGTAACAGCCATCTCTCCTCTGCTTCAGCTTCCCTTCTGCTCAACCCTGTGCTGTACAACAGAAACATGAGCCCCAGGTCTGTGTTAAAATTTAGCCATTCTTGTATGTGTCAGGCAGAAAACAACTCAAAAGCAAGCAATATTTTAAACTTGAGGTACGATAATTTTATCTTTTTTGTCTCATTTCCACAAGGTTACATGGACAAAAGGACTTTCAGTTAGAAGCCTTTCTGCAGGCAATGACTCAGAGATGTTACTGTCCCAGCAGCCAGCACCTGATTTTAGCCTTAGTGTGTGTTGAAGGAAACAGGGAAGGGAAAGTTGCCATGATACTACTGCTGTGGCAGTGCAGCACCAAAAGCAGGGCAAGGGAGACTGGGCGTATTCCTGAGAAGACTGATCTCAAGCACATGTATGTCTTAATTTAGCAAAATATGCATATGCTTATATACATTGAAGTCAGAACCACAACAGGATTCCTCACTGACCATTACAAAATTGACTTAATTCTTTTTTGTCTTCTGTTCTGTGGAAGATGACTGCAAGTCATGGCACTGCCCAGGCATTACAGTGATTTAAGGTCATCATCTTAGTTGCAAGGCAGTGCTAGATCCACAAGCAGGATAGCTGCATTACTGCATTGCTGCATAAAAGCTAATTAGCCCAGGTAGGAAGCAATTAGCTCTGCAGTGCTGTGTCTGGTTTTAATGCGTTCTCAGAGCTGATTCACTTGGTCTTAGCTCAGAGTTCCCTGAACTTTGTTATAGGTGTCTCTGCATTTGGATCTCAAAAGCATCGTGATTTGGTTTTGAGATTAAACAGCTGTTGCACATGGATGTGAGTTTGGGGTTGATAATTCCAAAATAATTTTGGATTTGGAGACCAATCAACAAAGAGTGTTTGTATTCATATATATATATATATATAAAAATATATATATATATAAAAACGTCTCATTGTGGTGCCTTTGAAGTGTATTTTGTCAGAAAGCCCAAGTAACTTTGTTCAATAAGGAAAGAGTCAACTCTTAGGCACTGGTTGTCACAAATTTGATTTCCCTGAGGCAAGAAAATACGGACCTGTGTGGAAAATTTACTGAGAGATCTGTAGAGACATATTCTACTCTCAGTTCCATCATTGTTTCTGAAGTCAAATTTACTATCCTTTATTATTTGCTCACCTTCCAGATTAGAAGATTTCATGAAAGCAAAATAATCTTGAAATTGATGGGTGTAGGGAAATTAAGAATTATGGAAAATGGCTGATTGTTCGGCACAGAAGGGAACAAGCTGATGCCTGATTTATTCACCTGGACTCAGGGGTTCGGTGTGGCAGAGGACCACGGTTTTGATAAGCGGCTGTGCATATCTAGCACAAGCAGTTCGGTTCCCGAGAGACGGCTAAAGAGATGAAGGAGATAACTAATTTTAAAAGTAGTATACCTAGAATACTACACCTCTTTTATCATGTGTAAATGTGGTACATTTGCTTGTGGAAAATGTAATCTGCTGCTTCTTTTGCAGCTAAGTGCTGGGTTTTGTCTGCTGTGTTTTTGAGAACAAACAGGATTGTTGTAACTGAATCGCTGCTGGCAAGCTGGTTTTTGAGGGGTGGTGGTGCCCTGTTTACATAATGCAGGGTCCTGGGATGAAAAGGCTAAGCAATTTCAATGTACACTATCAGTAACGTGCCACGTTAGTCCAGACTAATTCTGTTCTTTGTTCTCCAGCTATCGCTGTGCTGAGCTGGAAATAGTGCAGAACGTACACTAGGTGGCAGGCAGGCCAGGTGGCTGGAGAGGAGCCTTGCCCATTCATCCCACAGCCTTCCCTCCTGCCTCCAAAAGATCAGTTGGTCTTCCTCGGCCCTGTCCAAAAGCACATTTGGCTCGCTGTACCGGATACGAGTATGCAGTCAGCGGACTAGAGGCTGATCTAGCCCTCTGCCCACAAGATGCTAGGCCACGTTGTTTCCGACAGATTTGCTTTTGCCTTTCAGCCGACAAGGAGAAGATGCCCGATCAGTAACAGCTTGATCAGTAGCAGCTGTTGTTGAGAATAAGGCTTGTGTTAGAGAAGTGGATGTGTTAAAGAAGCGCTGTCAGCACCTGAGGCAGGCTCTGATGGCTTGTCTTCAACAGTAGACTCCTGTATTTGCCCTGCAGGAGATGATGGCAGCTTGTCGCAAAATTTTTCTAGCAGAACATCTTTCCAATGCTCTGCGTTTGCCCCGGGATGAGAAATGCCCTCAACGTTGCCCTTAAAGTGGAGATCTCGTTGTGATGCCAGCATGTGCAGCCTTGAATACATCAGTGCTTACTGCTGGATCCCTTGGGAGCTGTCGTGACACAAGGTCAAATTCAGCCCTCATGGAACTGGTGTGGTGCTCACTTGACCCACAGCTCTGTCAGCGTAACAGATATGCTGTCAGCTTTCACCTCTCCTGATGGCCTTGAGGAAAGGATGGATTTGAAAGGAGATGTCACATCACTATCAGATTATGCTAATGCCATAGGTGAGTCTCACAGGGCTCTAAGAGTAAAACACATTTTAAAAACAGTCTTTCCAATAGGTTTTTTTCTGTTAGTGATATTCATAGGAATACCATGAGTGGTCATCGATTGCTTGTTTTTCTCAAAGTTTCCTCAGTATTGAGTGGCAATCAGATGCATTTAAGATTCCTGCTGTGGCATGCAAATTCCTGAACTGGCATACCTCTTCTGATTTTAATTATCAAGTAATCTCCAGATTTCAACAACACAACTACTTGACAGTCAGACTCATGCTAATGTAGTTATTGGCACAAATTAAACAACTCTATACTAAGAATTTTAGGGAATTTGCTTTATCTGTTGCAGAGCTAGAGCACTTCCGTAGAAGCAAGACAGTTTTGGTTGCCGGTTCACCTAAACCTACTGAGCACATCTCTAGACAACAAATGGTGGAAAACCTGCGCTTTTTTCTAGACTTGTCTCTAGAGTAAACTACTACTGCCTGTGGCTCTGTATAAATTGGGAATTACGGAGAACAGATGCTCGTGTAGTTTTGGTTGCCTTATTCACCAAGTCAGCTAGTATAGTTGAGACTCTTGAGAAGAGCAACGGAAAAATCACAGTTTGAATAAACAGGCATAATTAGAAACTAGGAAGTTTAAACTTTAGTTTATAAGTGGCTCTAAATGCAGGGGTCTTTTGAGTTCCAGACAGATTCATACTGAGGTGGGTTAAAAGTAAACCTGGGTGCTGTACTATTGCACTGCTCACGGTTTTGAACAACTAATTGCCAATCCCAGCAGCTCCTCTGCTCCCCCCCCCCCCCCCTTTTATTCTGTCCATCCACACTGACTACACGGTTATACAAAGTTGTTTTGGAGACACGTTTCATGAAATAGCAACCCGGACGGCTCTCCAGGGCGGGTATTGCCTATATTGCTGTGTATCGCGTGCCTTGTGGCTATTAATTGTTGTGAGAGGATTCTGCCTCTACCCTTATGCTTCTCTCCCAGATGAAAAGTCTTTATGGCCTTCAGTATTGCGTCTTGCAGCGTGTGGAGAGTGCAGTAGTTAAATCAGTAACCAAAAAAAAAGAGGAATAAGGCTTCAGTTGTTGCTAATCTAACCATCTGACAGTTTCTAGAGTATCTGTACATTTTCTCTAATAGGACAGGAATGATCAAATACTACACACAAGCACATTTTTCTTTTGATATTTCTGAGTCAATGAGGAACCACTCAATAAAACCAGGGAATATTGCAGAATAGAAAAATGAGAAAAAAGTAATACAGACTTGACACAGTGAATAGGCAGGTGTGTTCATACAGACATGAACACCGAGAGGGTCCTTCGCTGAGCAGCAGCCAGCCTCGAAGGAAAGCTTACAAACCCTTTCTCCTGCAAACGTGGTTTGAGGCAAGTTGCATGAGGAGAACGGGAATGAACATTAGGATGCAACCAGACAAATGAAACACAGAGCAAATGACTCACCACAGTTTGAGTTCTCTTTCGTATGCCTGTGATCGCAAGGTTTATCTGCAGCAAAGCCCCTTGAAGGCGGTGTTGCTGGTGAAAATGAAAATGTTATGTTCCTTCATTTGTTCACTGCTTCTCTTTACTCTCTTTCAACTTTCAGTTGCTGGGGACTTAAATCTACAAAGTAAGCAGACACATTCAAAATACAAAATTGTAATTAAAGCAGTACATTGTATAACTTTTTAAATGCTTTTTTTTTCCCATTAAAGCAAGTTTCTTAGAGCTAAAATATGTTTGGAATCTATGTTATAGACCCAGGCCAACACAAACTCTGTCTGTGAGAGGCTGCCTTTGTGAGAAGAAATTTACATTTAGCTTTTGGCAAGTGTGTGTGTTTGACATTAGGGCATACATCACCCAAAGGAAAATCTTTATTAGTGTGGAGATGTCACCTGATGCTCTGCTACAAAGACACATGATGCTTCACCCAGGCCTGCAGGAAGAATTATACACCAAGCTTACGAGTTTAAGAACTTCGGGTTATGTTGCGCCATAATCCATGAGTTTGATGATAGATCTACCAGAAAAAAACAGGGCCACAAATAGAAGATTATCCTGTCCTCCAGCGCCTCTGCAAAATCACGCAGTTCCTCCTTTTCCTAGATGTTTTTGTGTTTGGTTTTGGGGTTTTTTTATTTGTTTGTTTGTTTCATTTAGGTTTTTGCAATGTACTCTCCTCTTCTCCTTTTCCCTGTTGCTCCCTGCAGACTTGCTTCCTGTCTCCATCCAAAATTTGTCAAAACCGTACCCGGCAATGCAGCCTTTTTTTCCTTTTTATCAGCCACTTACTTATTTGCTGCTGTGTTTTGGAAAGCATTTTGTGGAGGTGAGGAGCGAGGCTTATGTGATGATGAGTATTTGAATTGATTACAGCAAGGAAGTATAATGCAAAAGAAGACGGTTATGATTATAAGCTGCTGAGTGTTGTTCAACACATCAGTGACATTGTGAAAAATCTGGTTTAGAATTATTTGAGCCCACAATCTGGGAGACTGTAATTGGGTTTTACTCCACAGGAGCTCACAGAGGTTCAGACAATAGTTTATAAAATATACACAGAGATCAAAGTGGTTTGAAATTCAGACTGATTTTCTATCTTTTTTTTTTTTTTTTGTGTGTGTGGGAACAATGAATAAACCCTCAAAACACTTTCATTTAAGGCCAGTTCCTGCCAGCAAGGGAAATTTAATCCACTCAAGCCACCAAATCATTGAGTACATTTATTCATTAAAGTAATCAATCAGTGGAAATAGGTTTTTCTTTTTATATATTAAATGGCAAAAATGATGAGTTCATAAAAATGTCAAGAAATTTTCATCTCTGCTATCTCTTTTCTTAGGTCAGCTGTCTTCAAATGTATTATCCCATTTGTGGGAATCTTACTTATTCTGTCTTTCTTGTAGAAAGCTGAGTATTGAGTATTACACAGAGATTAAAATTTAGTAGAAACTGTAGAAAATGTCAAACATAGCAGAAATCATGACACTTGCTCTTTTGACTAGTCACAAAAGCATCAACAGTTGTTAATTTTTGAAGCTAGTACTCTGGCAGTGCTACATTAATACATCAGTGACAGCAACTTTTTGTTTACATTTTTGCTAGCATCTACAAGTTTGTCAAGATCTATCGTCTCTCTCCCTTATGAGGTTGGCTTCTTTTATTTTGACAAATGGATCCTTGCCAAGAAGTTATGTATGTGCCTTGCACATCATCATTTGGAAGCAGGAGACAACATTGCGATTATCATTTTTCTCTACTATTTATAATGCAGGCTGCTGCTTTGAGATCTCTTAGTGGAAAAGACTTGGTGAAGGAAAACATCAACTGTCCATTTGCCACGGTAAATAAAAGTACATGCATTGTCTGTCTGACATACTCTAAACCTAGAACTTAAGCTCCTTTTAGTTTGGGAAAGATGAAATGCCTCCCAGGTTCTTCTTTGAGCTCATGTTCATTTAGGAAAGTAGGAATGTAAAGGGACCAGCTGTGCATCGTGAAATTCAGTGTCTTACATCCGCAGGTGCTCCTGTAATATAGACTAACCAAAATTCATAAAACACCCCCTAAGACCTTTGAATGAAAGATCCTACAATTGTTGTGAAGATTCCAAACCTCAAAAATCATGTCACAGGTAAGGAAGAGAGGAAATAAAGGGCATTACCAATATTTTTGATGAAGCAGGAATTTCTTAGGTGGTGTTTCCAGATCTTCCCAGGAAGTCATGGGACCATGGGCCATGCCCGAAGCTCCAGAGGAGGAAGGGTGTTCCCAGGTAATTTCCTGAGATAAAATTCTGTCCCAAAATGTTTTGTTATCAAACCATCAGTTTGTTACCATTGATTCTGGTGACAGCTTGAACCCCGAGAGTGTGGAAAAGGCTTGCTAAAGAAATACCTGATCCTCCTCCACAGTGCCAGGAACATCTCCTACCTCCCCCAGCACTGCAGCTCCATCTGTGGCCAGTCTTCAGAGGAAACTGATTGACAGCAGCCCTGAAGTATGGGCTAATTAATCATAAGTAGGTTGCAGTGAACACAAATCAGCTTGACCCAAAAAATTTTGGTTCCCAGATGTCAGCAAGATTTTCTGTTTAGCTTTTTAATATGGTCAGGGTCCAGAAGCAGTCTCTGTAAATAATGGGGACATCTTTGATGCAGATACTGACTCCTCACAGTTTTAAAGTTGACTAACAAATATCTATGGAGCAAGCAGACTCTAAAGGGCAGCCAAAGGCCTGTTTATATGGGGAAATCAGCAAGTGGTAAGGTAAGATGAAAACTGATGGTACAGAAGCTGTCTGCACTCATTCTTCATGGGGAGAGTGGTGAGTCCTCAGGGCACTCAGCACTCACTGAGATAGTTGGAGGGGTCACTGTCCCTGGATATCTGCCTTGTCCTTTTTCTGGAGATTACGGCCCCTATACCAACGGTGATGGAAAGGAGCACACAGCCACACTTCCACCATCCTCCTTCACAGCCTGCTGCCTTCATTGAAATTACCAATGAAGGCTGATTTGTGTTAATGAGCTGAGCTGCTGTTGATGGAGGCTGAAGAACTGAACCACATTTGGCATTGCTGCCCCAGCTAAGGGAAGAAAACTGCTCTCAAAAGAGTGGGGCAGGTGCCATAACTGGGATAAGACTTCAGCACTTTTTGAGAAGAATATCTCTTTGTGAACAGAGTGGAATAAGATAACATGTATTTAATGATTAAAAGCATCCACACAGGGAATCAGGGCAGAGTAGCTAGTGGCTTGCATATTGGTAATTTACATAGCTGTGTATGTACGGTCTTGCACTAACTTCTTGGGCACATCAGCAGAGAAAAAAACAAGTTTCAGTTATTCAAAAACATAGTGAACCTGTTCCTTTTTGGACAGAGCAACACCATATTGTTTAATTGTTTCATTACAACTCAGCAGTCCTCGTATTCTCAATAACATTAAACAGCAGAACTTTGCCCGAATAAGGGTGCGCTGCTACAATGCAGCTATCATTGACTTATCTCCCTAAACGGGATAAAACCCTTTTTTCCTTGAGTTTTTGCTGTAGATCTACAAGTTTTAATGCATATCCTTTTGAAGCCTTAGGATTGTGCTGCATCATCTTTCTACAAAGACGCAGTGTGTAGGTAAAGAGAGCAAAGAGGCTGACAATAAATCTGAAAGACTATCTATGCAACTTAGGGATCATGTTGTCAGTGCGTAATAATTTGTTGAACACTCAACAGAGGGCTATCAGAATATCTTCAATTGCTTTGCATTTTTTGGAAGGAATTCAGGTATCTTAAAAGTATCCAGAAAACAGAGTTAAGTTTCAAGCTACTGTAGTTTGAGCTCACAGCCTTAGCATCTTAGCTCACAGGTTCAAAATGACTAGAGTTTACTGCTTGTCAGGAATCTCTACAGATGAATGATAATTAACAATATTGTGAATAACCACTTCATACTTCCAAACTAAGCTTATCTTCTGGTCATTGGCAAAACCAATTTTGAAATAAATGGGGTATACACAGGCAAGACTGCTCTGTATCTGGCTGTTATAAGTTCATCTCTCTCCTCTGTATCCCAATCTTCAACTATGTGTAAAGGAATATACCCACCAACAGGAACAATTCGTGAGGTTGAATCCAGTAACATACCCTGCAATAAGTATTAAGGCTGTCTGGTGTAGTAACCTCACCAGTGTCGAAACTTTTCTGAGAAAGTTTCATCTGCACTTGGCCCGGTCTTGTCAAGGTGGAAGATTTCAGGAACTCCAGGCAGATCTTTTGCAACCAGTTTCCTTATGTCAAAAAAATACCTTGCCCTAAACCAAATTGTTTTATGGGCACCATGAATTCTTACCTTGAAAGGCAGCTAGGTCAATATTTATAACAAAGAGGAGAAACCTAAAGACCTGCAGCTTCCCTCAGGTTCTTTCCTGCACCATTGCTGATACTGAAGAGCAGCTGTTTGCCATTTAGCACATACAAGGGCTTTGCTGTAATGAAGGCAGCCAGCTCTGCTGACCTCAGCAGAGTTGTTTTACATCCTCCGCTGATATTGATGCCAAAAGCTCGGTTCCAACACATCAGGTAGGTGTTTGTTTGATGTGCAAATACATGAAAAGGTCCTTGGGGAAGAAAGCAACTCTGGATTCTCAGAATGTTTTGTCTATTTCTATTCCACAGCTTGCCTTGCTTCGGCTGTGTTTTATAACATCTGGACTCTGTACGGGCAATGGAGCACATGTTGGTTCTGTCCTATCCTCTCTGCCCTGGAGCAACAACAAGTGCTGCTGGTCAAAAGACTCTTATTTTGTAGGTCTACCAAAGAGGGAATGTAAGTGGAAAAGAGGTGGAAAAAAAAATCACCAGGGCTGCTTGAAAACATTCCTTTCCTATTCCAATGCATGGACTTGAGTTTTCTTGTTAAAATTATCATACCAACTGGAAATGTGTAGCGATTCACACAGAACCCCAGGGAACAGAAAATCCTGCGATAACACACCATTCCAGGCCCAGACCTACTTCCACTCTTGACAAGGAGAGTTTTGCCACCAGCTCAAATGAGAGCTCTTGGAGTATGATCCAAAGCCTCCCGCAATCACCAGTTCTTCTCTTCTAGTGTTCATTCATATGATAACAAAACCTCACTAAAACAGAAGTAGTACTTAGTAGTACACTTCGGAATTGTTACAGAAGAGTGCATTGCATTTTGTACAAAAAAAGTAAATTATTTTCAGAGTGAATTTAGTTCCTTTTTCATCACTTTGTTTTACAGAGATGTGTAACTGCAGCTGGGGATTGCTTGTACTAGCTAAGCTATACAGCCATGGTGAGGGTCCAGTCCCTTGGGGGGCTTGCAGGTTCAGCTGATAGGTCCCTGCGGCCAGACCTAAAGCATACTGCCTTTCATCCACCTACTTAACCTCGCAGATGAAAAGCAGAAACTTTCCATCTGGTCTGATATCTCACATACGTACAAATATGCACGTGCATTTATAGGCTGCAAATAACTTACATATTTAAAAACAAATAAAATGAAAGCAAACAAAAAATTGTGACATATGACGTGAAGCATATAAGGGCTGGAGGGAAAGCCCAGTTTCCAGAGGCTGCTGACAATTGCCTCATGCCATGGGGAGCGGCGCTACTTTCCATAATGCACGGAGCCAATTATACCAGTGCTTTGACAGAGGGGAGAGGAGAGAAATCTTTTTGCTGACCCTGACAGACAACAAACTTGCCCCCTGAAGCATCATGCCTGATTAATTGTTCAGGTTTTTTTACATTGCATGACTGTTAAGTAATAAAATAGTTTCTTCCTAAGACTAATAGCATTTCATTTACCAGTATACTATTTGGTGCATTCCTCTGTTCGTTGCCAGCATCAACTTAAAGGTCTGTACCTTCCCTCCCAAAGATGTGGAATTGCTAACTGACAAGCCCAGTTAGTGGGAGCTGGGTCAGTAATACCTCCAGGGATTAAGGGGACAGAATATTTATACGCAATTTAATGTTTTAGAGTACTTTTCTTTTTTTTAAAAACACTAGCAATTAGGTACTAATATAAAAAGCACTAAATACTAGATTACTAAAAGGTCATGTTTACATAGTATGTTTTGCCCACTAGCCACACAGAGAAAAAAGTTAAGCATTTGATTTCACTCTGAACTTTATGCCTTTGATAAATTTAAGATCATCGTTGTATTAAAGCCATTTTTATGTCCTCAGTGGGAGTTAAGGCACTCAGCACTTGCAGGATTGGGTCTGAAGTAAGGATGGGAGCAGTAATGTGGCCACTCTTGAATCATACTGCCTAATGTCTGAGAAGGATCAGGAAGACAATCCTTAGCCCTGAGCATTATATACAAATGAAATAGGGGTTATCTGGGGGCAGCATAATTCATTAAATGTTCCTTCTAAATGTAAAACACCAAATTCCCTCAACACAGTCAGCCTTTCGATCTGCAGTCTAGTTGTGACAAATGATATTACAGTAAACTTAAATTCAGAAAAGCTCGGAAGTTCGCTTTTAAAGCTCATTCTGTTTTCTCATTACATCTCATAACAAACGATCAGGGAAAACATTGTAGATATCACAGTCCTTTAAAAAAGTGTCTGATTTTGGAAGATGTGACTAGATTCTCAGCTGGTGTTGGTCAGGAGATTTACACTAACTGCACTGCAGTTATCCTGTGGCTCTATCAGCTGAGAATCTGATCCAGGAGCTGTAACAGTCAGTTAGAAATGCATCCGTGTATAGCTTCACTTGACCCTTGTACATCTTTCTCTTTTACTTCAGGCCAATGGTGGGAAAATATCAAGTAAATATAATGATCAGATTTTTATGAAGACTGGTTAAAATTACATTGTGACTGAAAAGCAGTTTATTTCAGGGGAGGGTATAAAGCAATCAGAACATGCAAAGTTCAAAAAACCCTCACAACTCTAACTGTACTGTAAGACACATGTATCTTCCCTGTTACAGAGACTGAACTGTCTTCTCATCTTTGATATATTTATCCTTTCATCATCCCTCTCATGAAATAAGGAAGGATTTTTTTGTTCAGTTTGGGCAAACAGGACACAACAGGGTAAGTGTTTTGCTTAAGGCTACACAGGAAACGTGTATCAGAAGAGCGTGAGTCTTCCTCATGCTGGGCTAAAGCCCCAGTCCCCGGACCACTTCTGCCTGCCTAGTGCACCTTCTGTTATTTAATTAATACAGGCTCTATCGATAATCTTTGGAAAGTCAGTTATTTATACTACAGCTTAACCAACACAGAAAAGTTGTAATGTCTGCCTTGTGAGCTGACAAATGGAGGGTGCTATATAAAGGCAATAGTTATTGATTTTAAATATACTATCTGTTACCATGCCATTAACAGGAGACCAGTCCAATGACTAGGATGATTCAAAGATGCTCCCCCCCGGCTCCACCAGCACTACCCAACGCCCTGCTCATATTCTGCGTCACGCAAGACAGAGGCAGTCTGTAGCGATGCTGCTCCCCCTCCATCGTACGGCCACATCTGTCCTCGCAAAGCCGGGACCAAGTCTCAGGGTCTGAAGGAAAGCTCCTGCTGACCCCGGTGGATATGCAGTTATGCCGAATGACTCTCTCTTTCATTACAAATTGCCAACAAAATGTGAAGGAAAATTAAAGAAGTTAATGCTAAGGTCTTGGACAAAAGGTTTATATTCTCATTTCTCCCAAATGAGAATATAAAACTTGTGGAGAAAAGGGAAAGGAAAAACCTTAAAGAGAAGCATTTATGTTTTCCTTTTTTTCATAATTATGTTTTAAGATTTCCTTATGGAAACACTGCTGATTGATTGATTAATGTATTTGAAACATACACTGTTTGCCTGTTCAATCTCTCCTGGAGTAGGTCTGTCCTGATTCTTGTACTTCCTTGTGTTTGTGTTACACTTAACCTAGAGACTTTGAAACTATAATGGAAATACGCATCTAGTGTCTCTCAAAACTCAGGTTACATTTTAGCTACAGATATTAAGTCCTTTAAGATATAGTGTATACTAACAATGATGTTACAAGTGGTTCCTAGGGAGATTTAATTCCTTTTCAATCTGTCTGTGACCACACAGCATTGCAAAGGGGCCAGTGGAAGAAACAGGTCCATCTGGCCACTTACTGGCTTTTTATTACCTTACCATAGTGAGATAAGGAACAGAAAAAGTATGCCTTTTTCTGAGCAATTCCTTTTTTATTCAAAATCTATGAGGGCTTAGCTTAAAAATATATGATTCTATTGAGTTCAACAAGCCGCATGATTTATTAAACCAGGGTCACCATTTCTTCCTGTCAGTTATATGTTATCAGTTAGTGTAAGTGCCTATCACTCATTATGTATTTATTTATTGGAGATTAGAGTGGGTCTTTTAAAAGACTTTCACGTGTAGGTATCAGGGCACAATACCCAAGAATTTCAGCTAGCCAGTGAAATAAATGTTTCAGGCCACGTTATCAGTTGATAGAAAACCTTGTAGCCCCATGCTTCTGATATACCTCAGCCCTGAGAATCTGGCCTATTACCAGAGACCTTGTACCTGACCATTTTTGGTGCAGTTTTGCTCTGGCACAGTGTAGTGATGCTGAGACATCTTCCCAGAAAAATACAAAATGTTATACACCATCTCATGTCAGGTATTCTGTACCTCAAATTGGTGGAACAAAGCATGTTATTTCCACTTAGTAGGAAGAAACCAACATTGTTATTTCTACTGCTCCAGTGTCAGGGCTTTTTATTTCCACTGCAATGATTGTACAGGCTCTCATAACCAATAAACCAACATCCACCCTGCTGAAAAAAAAAACCCAAAAAACCCCAACTAAAAAAAAACTTGGCTGATCTGACGCACATTAGAGCACACAAAAGAAAGCTGACTCCGGGCTGCAGCTAGTATGGAAATGTCTATTCTCCTGACAGCAGTGGTGGGATTTGACTTAAAAAATGACACTTTTCTGACACATCAGCAACCTCTGGATTCTTTCTCCACATGATGCAAACAGAAAAAAACGAAAAAACAAACCAAGGGTACATATAGATTCCATGCTGACTTCAAAGGGGAGGAAAAGGTAGCAGGTACTACTTGCTTATGGTTGTGTAAAGTAAATGCAGTTCAGGTTTAAAGCTTCTGAACACACGTGGTCAGATGTAAAGGACCCAGATACACCCTATCAGACAAAAGTAGTTGTATCTCTCTATGGCAGCCTACATCTTAAGAGAATTTCCTCTGTATAAGGGACACACCATCACTTCTTCTCAGGATTTCCTACAACAAGCAGCAGCTCGAGGCTGAAGTTGGGGCTCCCTGGAAGCTTCTCCATCACGGAGCCGACCTGAACCAGTGCATGCACTGTGAACACTGGCTGCGCCCCATTCCCAGCCCGCCCTTCCCGCTTGTTAACCTGAACCCCCTTCAGTCCCCAGCCCTCCGAGCGACCTTCTCGTACAGCACAGCTCGATGCTGTGACCTCCTCCAGTTCCCAACAACAGACTTTCTGTTTCACAGCATGTGAACCTAGGCCAGCAAAAGACGGGTTAGATTTTACGAGGATTATGAACTATGGAGTCATTGCCTCAAACACACAGAAAGTTGGACTCTTGGTTCAGTGCAAATCTACATCGCTCTCTGGATGCAAATGGAACAAAACTAGTTTGTTTCAACTGAATGTGCAAACTGTAGATTTTTGAGTTATAGAAGATTTATTTGCTGTGGTGAGAAATAAGAGATCTTTGTTTTATTGCTTGTTGGTGGAAAAGGAAAAAAAAAAGGTGGTCTCTCTTATCCATGAAAGCAAGTCTCACTCATCTTCATATGGCTTTATTAACACCTGATATATTTGAAAATGAGGGAAGCTACAAGATGCTTTTTTTCTGGTGAAAATGATAATTCTGTTATTTGTGAATACAATGATCTTCTCCACTTGATACATTAGCACAAAATCTGGGCAGAAATATGAAAGTGTACTATTTGACAGAGATTATCACATTTCACCTTGGAATATGTATGTAAATGCTCTTTACAACATTGTTTTTTCATGAGGCTGTACTTTGGACTGTAACTTGAGAATTCACAATATAAGAATATGATACAGAAAATCTTGTATAGCATATCAATTTTTATAAAATGAATTTACTTCATAGAGGATTTTACTTAGAATTATTTATTTCAAGTCACTACAGCCCTTAAATTTGAGAGTGACATCAGCATAAGATTTATGCCACTTATATTACTAAATGTTGGGAGCATTGTTTCAAAACATCTCCTACAAGTGTCTGCAAAGAAATAAAAATCTAACATGAATTTAAAACCAGAAGAAAGCCTTCTCACCAGTACCAGCTAACATCTGTCTAGTTGCTTTCACACATCCTTACCCAGTGGCAATGGAGACGTGGCCACCCTGAACCCCATTTCTCAGAGGAGACGAGAACGGGGAGTTGGAGAAAATCTCACTCCAGTTTGGGCTGTAGCATCTGGATTTGCAACAGCTAGCAGCAGCAGTACCGCAGGGCAGGAAAACGCTCAGCATCCTCATGCTGGAAGCACGGCAAGGCAGAGCTGTGGACGCAGTCCCCGCTGGAGTGCTGGCGCCGCACGGTCTCTCCAGCGCCGGCTGAGGTCACTGTGACTCCGTGCCTCCTGCCGCTTTTGGAGCAGCTTTTTGCTGCTGGAAGAAAGGAAACGGCAACAGATTTTTCTATTTTTTTTCCCCCAGCACATATAGTTTATAAAAATGGGGACTAACTGATGGTTGTAATTTTGATGGAGATTTACCTGTAGGCAAGATGGCAATCAAACCCACACTATTAACGGAAGGCTGATTGAGTTAATGAATATAATTGTCAACTCTACAAACTGATTCAGTCTGTCTAACAATCTATCAGTTTGTCTTTCCTCTTGCAGTTTGTCCCCATTTATATCTTGCTGTATGGTGACTGTAGGTGAATACCTAAAATCCCTATAAATATGAAATTGTTTGAGGGAGGACTGATGGATGCGTGGGGAAAAAAGAGGGAATCTGCTATACAGGGTAACTGAATTTATCACTGTTCAACTAAACACAGTAACTTTGGGCTAGGTAGCTGAACTAGTAGGAAATGTTACCCTTTGTCTTTATTGTACAGCTGTTCTAGACCAAATTCAGGTCTTCTACTCATTAAACTAAGTCTGTAAGTGACACATCCTTAACTTAAATGACTTACAGTCTAATGGATGAGATAGCGTACAGGAAGCATTGCATATAGATACTGGAGACTGGTGCTCCAAAGTAACAATAACATTTTCTGGGGAGCCAGGAAGAGAGAAGGAGATGGGAGAAAACATCAAAACCACCTTCTGGCTTGGGAAGCCTGCAGCCTGCCAGCCTAAACTGATACTGCAAAGCCCACCACCAGATCTGCAGGAGATTTCCTTCCTTACAGGGAACCCCAAGGGCCTGCAGCGAAAGACTTTCCAGACTCCCCATCAGTCAGGCTCAAAGTTGAGAGAGAAGAGAGTAAGGTGTTGGAAGATGAGGACTAAACTACTGAATAGTCAGAAAAGCATAAATCACAGCTCAGGCCAGAGTGAAATCCAATTCAGAAGACCCCTCTCCAGATCAGACAGCCCTTCTAAGAGCAGTTACTCTAAATGACCTTTTCAGATGTATCAGAAGAGGTTTGAAAGAGGCATGCCTCCCTGCCACAGCTTGACACCAGTGCTCAGAGCTGCCATCACTGAAGAGGTGAGGGACAGCATACAGCAAGAAAGCTACCTGCCTTTCCCCTGGGGTCACACACAAGCAAGAAAACAAAAAATGAGAGCACAGTACATGGCTGTAAATAACACTGTAAAGAAGTGTGATATTGAAATAACAATGTATACCTTTTAGAATGCAAAGAGCCGCTGCATTTGCTGGAGAACTGCTTGTGAAAGCTACCAGTGAAAGTAAGGAGCAAGAACCCAGAGAGAGAGATCACAATTATACTCCAAGGGCAGGAGCTGCTCTTTTTGAAGCAAAGTAACAGATGTCCCTCACCTGCTCCAAGAGAAGACCAGGTGGAATTAGATTTGCCCCAGCTGTACTTGTCTGCTTGCAAGTGAGGCTCTTAGGGCACTGGTGGTGGGGACACAGGCAAGCGTAGGTAATCCATAGCTGCTGTGGCATGGGTCTGCTCTAGCTGAGCTCATGGAAGGGACACAAATACACCTGCAATATGATTAGCTTGCGGATGCACTGTGAGTGATGCATTGCCTCACTGGGGGGTAAAGGTACACATAACTTGTATAATTAAAAAAAAAGAGTAATAAGTGAGGAGACTTATGTAAAGTCTCCGAATAAAGAGGTGACTAACTCTCCTGAAATCCAGTCTCATCTAGCTGTATGTAGGTAATGCTGTGTTTTGCCATCTTTGTCTACAAGTCTTTTTCAACACATGCATGATAATACAATATCTATCTGTCCTGACATGAATCTGCGTTCTTAAAGCCTTGCATGCAGCAGATGGAGAAAGATTTATAACCCATTTGCTCATATTTCAGCTGTTCCTTAACTAGCTCTTGCATATTATTAATTTTATTTAATAGAAGACAATTTTGCATGTCCTGTCATGCAACATTACAAGCCTCTTTCCAGCTTAAAGAATCCTCCTCCTCCCAAATTTCCTTATGCTGCATCACCATGTACGTGTCACGGCTAATAGCTGATTAATACACATTGTCTGTACAACTGTGAGTTTATCCTCAAGTTAGTTGGATTAGACAGGGGGTTCCAGAGACTACACTGCCACTGAATACACTTACTTCAAAGTTAACATGAAGTTTAATCAATAAAAATAACAGCAATAAATTTGTCGCATTCTGCTTTTTTTATGCTGTGGAAATGCCAGAGTATAAATGGCTTTCAGCTGTTCCTCAAGAGATACCTTTGTCATTTATTGAGCACTTTGTGCTTCACAAGAATTCCTGTTAAAATGCCACAACTTAAATTTGCCTTGCCTTGATGCTCTTGAAATGCCTAGCCATCTGATGGGAAATAAGTATCATTTGATGCCTGCATGTAGATACTATCTAAATCAACAGCGTCTAAAATCTACTTGCACATGCAAACATTAAAAAATCCTTTAAATAGAAAAAATACAATTAAAAGAAAGTGAAAAACCTCTACTCCAAAGAACAGAACTTGTGGAACTGCTTGTTAGGAACTTCAGCGAATGAGTCAATATCTCTTGCTCAAAAATGAAACGTTAGCTAAAAGTTGAATTAACTGACTAAGCCAACTAATTGAAGTCTTAATCATGACCCATAAAAATAATAGGATTGTTTGCTTTTTTATTTTTATGCATATAAAGACTGTCTGATAGGCATTTTTTAAAGGAGGTGAGAGGAAAGCAGGGATTTTATGTTCACTATTCAAGTCCTGTCTTGACGGCCTGCCTGTGAGAACTAAAAAACTATTTGAATTATAACATTGGAAGAGTCAAGAGAAAAATGTCAAGTGTTTAGGAGAGAAAGGGTTTTTAGCCCTGACTGTTTTGATTTTTTCAGTTTGTTTAATTTTAGTGACTGAAAAGCATTTGGAAAGAGGATGCTTTTATTTAAAATTCAACATCCATAATACTTACATTATGGTGTGAAAGCTGTACTAGATGAGTGATATCTTGGCAGATCTCCCAGGGGCTTAAGTGGGGCAGGATTTTACCCATTATTTTTAAAACAAACAAGTATAGGGGTAAAAAACAAACAGAAGAAAAAAGATTCCCATTTTTCATTTTAATAAAGAAATAAAAAAGAGCACCAGCTTAACTTTTAAAAAAATCTTTGGCAGATCAGCCTTTCACAGGAGGGGTTTTGACAGGCTGCTGGGTCAGGATTGTTGTCTGGAAATATCTACCCTAAATATAATTCAGAAGTAAAAGAGGTTTTTGGGGTGGTGGTGATAATTGTTTGTTGGACTCAGTAACTTGACAGAGACTCAGCCTTTCATTTTACCTGAAGGATTTATTACAATTCACAATTTGAAATAATAGCTCAAATTCAGACACGTGTGCAGTACCATGGCAGACTGTTTCTCTTTGGAAATGGCAAGAACCTTTCCTCTTATTTTTAATACTTATTTAGTGATTTTTATGCAACACCAGTAACACCATTATCTCAGCATTGACAGAATGAATATAAACTGTAAATTCTCTTCTTTGAGACATTTAAACCTTTGCTGGATAAAATGCTAGCAAATGTGATACTAATTAAGAAATAATCCTGCACAATAGTAAAAGACGTTAGATCTTTATGAGTAAAAGGAGTTTCTCCATTTTTAATATTTTTAAATCTGTGGTAGGCATAGGATAATGTTCTTAATATGTTACTTTTTAGTAGAAGATCAAAGCGTATTATAAATTAACCTTGATTTGAACAATACGTTTTCTTCACATTCTCTAGGCTTGGGGTTTTTTGAAATCATCAGTAACCTTTGGGTGGGTGTGTAAAGCAGTATGTGCTCCTCAAAAAGTAATATAAGTAAATTTCCATGGTTGTTAACTTAAGTGTAAACATTTTTAATCTTAAAATCTAGTGTAAGATGACTTAACTTTCCAAATGTGCTCAGGTACTATGATGATGGGCAAAGCACGATATCCAAGCTCAGGAGGTTGTGTTAAAGAGAAGATTGTTCAGCACATGGGTGGCTGCTTTAATTTGTAGTTCCCCACTCCTGGCAGCTCTGGGATCAGCCTTATGCAGAAGAGTTCCCCCTTCTCAACCATGCCAAGGTATGGATTCAGGGACCTGTGTGTTCACATGCTTATTTCATGTCCCTGGAGTTGAGCCTATTGATTACTCACATACTTAAACACATGCTTCACTTTAACAGCTTTGTTAAACTGGGGACTAATTCCCTTACAGTCAGTCTCCGTTTTGCGCAATGGGGATATGCGCTTTAAAAAAAAGAGAGCAAAAGGAACAAACCAAAAAGGATGCATGAGCTTAAAACAGGCTTTAGGCAGATTTGAGGCATTCAAGTCCACTATTGAATCTAGTCCATAATGTTTCTGCCGTTTCTTCTATGGCTTTGAGTTAAAACCGTTTTTCTTTCAAAACATGGGCAAAACCATTAATCACTAGAGGTAGTAATAGCGGCAGTATGTGACAGACATTGGTGGTGAGACAAAAATAGGTTGTGTAAATGCAATACTTTATTCAACATTACACACTACTTCAGCATAACTGTTGTTTTGGAAGGTGTATTTTTGAAACAGCTAGTAAGTAGGCTATAGAATGACTTCTAATCCATATTATGCCATTTTCTCTCTCTCTTTTTTTTTAATAATTTGGCTGAACAAAGATAAATTTCATCATACTATTCCTACACATCTGTTTTTGACCTGTGTGGTGTTTCACAGGTTGGCATCATGTGAAATCACCTAATACTGTTCATAGAAGTATTTCAGTCCAGTAGAGGAGAAAAGTACCTATCAAAAAACACGTAAATGAGCAGATGAACAAAACTGCAAATATTATTTCCATTTCTTCTAATTAATTACAGAAGCAGAAAGATTCTCTCAGTACCAGCATGTGCAAATGCCGATACTGATCTGTGTGCCCCAGAGTTTAGTCCTCAGAAAGGGCTCATTTGAACTAATTGCGTCTACAGGATGGACAGAGAACCAGTTTATTTCTCTAAAAGTTGTTTTCTGAATAAAAATAAAGCTCCTTATTTTTGGAGACAGTTAGCCTCCAACCAACTTTTAATACACAGCTGTTCTCCGTTCTCACATCTCATCTTTTATTATTATTATTATTATTATTATTATTACTACTACTATTATTATTTCTTTTTGTTTGCAAACAGTCATTCTATCCTAGCAGGATTTACTTACATCCTGCAGTGGGACAGTAAGCCCCCAAGAGGTATGGGTTTACAGGAACCTGTTATGTCCCATTTTGCAGCTGTGGGAAAGTGATTTTCAGGGGAGGGAAAATGACTTGTCTAAAATCACACAGTGAGATTAATGATAGAGTCAAGCATTGAACATTTAGGCTGTGGTCAGATGATCACTAAGATTGGATTTATGCATTACTGGATCACCTGGCAGTACAAATTTGGAGCAGACAGGCATGCATTCCTGTTGAATTATTCACAGCACATCAGATAGTGCTTATGTCAGCTGGTGCCACGAGATAGCCCAGAGTACATTGAATCCCATATGCCATTTGTTCTCATCTCTCAAGTGTAGTTTGGGATGATGGCCTGTTGCACTGTGGTAGGAAAGCTGTCTCCTGCTTACGAGGCTGTTATTATCACTGGAACAATCCTAGAAAGTCATCGTGTCACAGGTGAGATGCCATTTGCATGTCACCAAGTGCCAGGGCATTACACTTTCCAGGATACAGTAGGTGGCAACATGGATCTGTTGCTGGCTACGCCCCCGATAGTGGCCCCTTCCTGCTAGAGGGTGGTGATAGAGACGTGCAGATGCGATGCCCAGGGGGTGGTGTTTCACACTGGGCTGCACAAGCAGGGAGGGGGGAACGGGGGACAGAACTGATTGTTTTGCCAAACCTTTTCTCATTGCTGATAAAGCTGAGTACAGTAAGGCCAAGGAATTGCAGGTTCCTGTTCCCTGAAGCATCTGGGTCTGTGAGAAGAGCTATGACTACCAGCAGAAGGTTATACTTCAAATATGGGGAGATCAGCAATATGAGGAGAACTTGTGAAAGGAAATGATCCCAAATATCTGCTTGCAGCTGTTTCTCAGGAAGGTGCCCACCCAACCAGCGATGCTCACTGAACACAGAAGAGAAAGGGACTTGAGCCATCTGGGAGTTGGCAGCTCTTGACTCCTAACATTCAGGTCCCAATCAATTTGGGGCTGAAAGGTCAGCAAAACAGTGCTGAAATTCAGAATTCTCTTTGGAAGGGCCCCAGCTCATGATGTGAGTGTAACATGCAGGAATTTATAGCAAGCATTGCTCAACTAAGTATGTATCCTCTCCCTGTGCCCTATAACCTGTCCTGATCATTTATCAACATCTTGGGTCACTGCAACACTGTGCTGGAGTCATCTTCAGCTGGTCTCAGAGACCTCACGAAGCTTGTGTTCTCTGTACTCCTCAACTGATGTCCTGGAGACAGGACAGTCTGCTGTCATAGTCAACCACTCATGTAATATGGTGCTTCCAAAAATATCCCAAGCCACACTTACTTCTCCTGAGAATCCTAGGGCATAGTGCTTGCATCTAGTCGGGGCTGTCTTTCCAGGGTCCGTCCACTGCAGTCTTTAAGCATGCAATGCCTAAGTGATCTGCTGGGCCAGGCCCTGGCTTGGACTCACTTCAGTTGAGAGGCAGCAAGCTACAGCTGTTGGCATTGATGTGTCCAACTGCTCAACCTTGAGACAGAACCAAGGTGATGGAGCTCAGCAAAAATAAGATCCTCATCTGCGGAATGTCCTAGCAGATGTGAGGTCATTGGTTAGGGGAGTGAGGTCATGGTGTGATGGTGGAAAAAATGACTGGTGTGATGGTGGAAAAAATGGCACTGGTAAGGAAAGTACCAAGCATCAGTAAACTTCCAAACAGGTGGGACAAGATATGGATTCAGTCTGCTTATCACATCAAGAGATCATCACTTCAAAGTGCAGGGAACAGGATGTGAGGTAAAAGGGACTGCTGAATACTCTAGAGGCTACAGAGGGATCTGCTGATAAAGTAACGTGGTCAGCTAATAGTTAAATCATGTATTCCAACAAGTTAAAGTTCCACTTTTTTTTTTTTTTTTTTTATTTTAAATAAATGCCAATGATTTGCACTTTTGGTCACCTTGTTTCTGATTTGGGTTTAGGTGCTCTAAAACTGAGATAACCATAGTGTCTAAACATCTCCTTGGCTTCTCTACATGGCTAGGTCATACATACTCTCCCAAGTTCAGCCAAAGTGAGATCATTGCAACACATTCAAGGATGGCACAATGCAATTGTACTATATATCGTCCCTCGTGGTATCCTGAGTGGTTGAGCAGGCAGGCAAAGTTTATCTATCTTTTTTTACTTAGCAAAGCATTAGTCAGATAACATTTCTGTGTGCCCGTGTTTATCAGTGTATACGTATAGTTCATTTCTAGGATGCAATTGTGACTGAAACATGAGAATAGATTGCAGCCAGAGATGTAGAAGAGTATGGTCTCCAAGAATCAGCAATTCATCACACAGGATGCACTGTTGATCCGGAAATAAGGGTGTAGTCAGATTTACTACTGGAAATGCACCTAGAGAAGTTTAAGAAGTTACCTCCCCCAGCTCTTTGTGGCCATTTCTTAATTTTATGACAGAGTTGCCAGCACAATCCTGTTTCAGTTCATCCAGCTCAATGTAAACCAGAGATGAAGGTGACTTGAGAAGACCTGGCTGATTAGGCATTGAATCTATTAGGATTTACATAATCTGTTCTGGTGGCTCAACCGCGCGTTGGTAACCACCATCTGAAAGATGGTAAATGACAACTGGGGAGAGTAATGAATAGCTAGAGATTGTAATATCTTGAAGGCTCCAATTACTGCCATTGCGACTCTGTGACTATGCCCCAAGACAGAGTGTGGGAGTGACTCGACTCTGCCAGTGACTAAGCAATTAGCCCCAAAGGCGACATGGCACATTTCTCTGGGCCTCCATTTCCCATCTGTGGAAGAACAGTGCTGCACATTCACTTTCACTTAGCACATTCTGCTTTGATGCTAAGTGTGGGGATTCAGCATTAAACATGAATTTCTCAAATGCATCATGAGGGAACCAGGCAGCTACTGAAATATAACTAAAACAGTAGTTAGAAATTACTGGAGATGCGCCCATGTCCTTGCAGTAACAATAGTTACACTTCATCTCCTTCATATTCTCTTTTTCATATAGAGAGATCAGAAAGACCTTATTTCCCCATATTAAGATCACATGGCAAGTCTTTTCTTGGAGCAAAATGCCTGCTAAAACATTTTGGTTTATGTAAAGGCACAAAGTGGTATTACCTATGGGGCTTCGGGCTGCAGGGGCCTCCAGGCAAAATACTCTACATGCTGAAGAGGAAATGCAGTTACTGAAGTCAAGTTTATGTTTTTTAACCTATTTTTCTTGCGATAACTTTGTCAGATTGTCAAACAAACTCTCCAAAGGGATTTGAGTCACAACCACATTAAACTGGAATCCAATCTTGTTATGCTGGCCTCAGCGAGTGGATATTCCCTCTGAGCAAGCCTGCACTGTATTAAGCTGCCTTCTGTTTCTTCAACCTAAGCTGTGAATGTATAATCATATTTCCTTTTGAAAATGACTTGTTTTTCTTCATTACAGAAACAGGATTGATTTTCCTACAGAGTGTTACACTTGTCGAAGCCACTATAATCAAATTTCAGTGTAATGTCCCTACACAAGTAATTCCCACAATTAAAACTGTTACTGTTCTGGATACCTGTTGGGTTGGATTCTAATCTTCATATGTACCTGGAATAGCTCCACTGAGAACATGGACCAAATCCACACCTTGTGCAAATCAAAGTCACTACAGTCCCATCTGTGGGGATCAACTGTGGACATAGCTACCTAATTTCAATGAAATACACAGAGTCACTCACTAATACTTGTATGACAAAAGGAAAAAAATTGGACTAATAAATCACAATAAATTCCCTTTCACATTAGTGAATGACAGCAGCTACATAATTTCAATTTTTTTCCAGTATTCCAAATATTCCCTCATCTAACCCTAAATAAAATTAAGTGGAGGATACAAGGATAGCAATGTTTCAGTAGTTAGCTCAGGAGAGGCTTCAGTGGCCCAATAACTCCCATGCCAAGCCACGGTAAGAGCGCAACAACTCAACAGGCTGTATTTTGGGTGAACAGCCTTTCAACTTAATGAAGACATTTAGGTCAGTCTTGAGGAAAGCATGGGCTAATGCTGCATCCCTTTATATGTGTGACTTTCAAGTGCTGCCTTTGCTGCCTCCTCCGAATTCCATAATTTCATTCTGAAAACCTGTGATTAAGCTGCCATGTCTGGTTTTATGGGATATGAAGCGCAAGATCTAGGCAAGACTCATTTTTGAAACAAAAAACCACCACAAAACCAAAACCAAACAACAAAGCCCAAAACATTTAAAAATGCCTTTTCTAGGACTTTACTTTTTCCCAAGTTTTTTCCCCTCCATTGTGATCTGTACCTTTGGAGGCTTTTCTTCTTCCTTTGTCTTTCTCCATCATAGAATCATAGAATGGTTTGGGTTGGAAGGGACCTTAAAGATCATCTACCCTGCTACAGGCAGGGACACCCTCCACTAGACCATGTTGCCCAAAGCCCCATCCAACCTGGTCTTAAACACTTCCAGGGACGGGGCCTCCACAGCCTCTCTGGGCAACCTGTTCCAGTGCCTCACCACTCTAACAGTGAAGAATTTCTTTCTAACATCTGATCTAAATCGACCCTCCTTCAGCTTGAACCCATTGCCCCTTGTCCTGTCACTACACTCCCTGATAAACAGCCCCCCCCTGGATTTCCTGTAGGCCCCCTTCAGGTACTGGTAAGCTGCAATTAGATCTCCCTGGAGCCTTCTCTTCTCCAGGCTGAACAATCCCAACTCTCTCAGCCTGTCCTCATAGGAGAGGTGCTCCAGCCCTCCAATCAGCTTCGTGGCCCTCCTCGAAAGGGAGAAAAATCCCAACTGAATGAACTTTAGTTCAGAGAGATATTTTCGGGATCACTGAAGAAGTCCCCCTTAGTCCCCCTTAACTGAACTAGCCTTTGTGTTGGGTTTGTGTGGCAAGGTTTTGGTAGCGGGGGGGGCGGCTACAGGGGTGGCTTCTGTGAGAAGCTGCTAGAAGCTTCCCCTGTGTCTGATAGAGCCAATGTCAGCCAGCTCTAAGACAGACCCGCCGCTGGCCAAGGCCAAGCCAATCAGCGCCTCTGTGATAACATATTTAAGAAGGAAAAAACAGCTAGAGAGGGCTTTTGCAGCCAGAGAGAGGAGTGAGAAGATGTAAGAAACTCTGCAGACACCAAGGGCAGTGCAGAAGGAGGGGGAGGAGGTGCTCCAGGCGCCAAAGCAGAGATCCCCCTGCAGCCCGTGGTGAAGACCATGGTGAAGCAGGCTGTCCCCCTGCAGCCCATGGAGGAAGGATGAGGGGGTGTAGAGATTCCACCTGCAGCCCGTGGAGGACCCCACGCCGGAGCAGGTGGAGGCACCTGAAGGAGGCTGTGGCCCGTGGGAAGCCCACGCTGGAGCAAGCTCCTGGCAGGACCTGTGGCCCTGTGGAGAGAGAAGCCCACGCCAGAGCAGGTTTGCTGGCAGGACCCAGTGGGGGACCCACGCTGGAGCTGTTCATGAAGGACTGTAGCCCGTGGGAAGGACTTCATGCTGGAGCAAGGGAACGATGAGAGGAGTCCTCCCCCTGAGGATGAAGAAGCAGCAGAAACAACGTGTGATGAACTGACCGTAACCCCCATTCCCCGTCCCCCTGTGCTGCTGGCAGGGGGCGGAGGTTGAAGCAGGGAGTGAAGTTGAGCCCGGGAAGATGGGAGGGGTGGGGGGAGGTGTTTTAAGAGTTGATTTTATTTCTCATTCCTCTATTCTGTTTTGCCTAGTAATAAATTAGATGAATTCCCTCTCTAAGTTCGGTCTGTTTTGCTTGTGATGATAATTAGTGAATGATCTCTCCCTGTCCTTATCTCGACCCATAAGCTTTTCGTTGTACTTTTTCTCCCCTGTCTAGTGAATGAGGGGAGTGATAGAGTGGCTCTGGTGGGCACCTGGCCCCCAGCCAGGGTCAACCCACCACAGCCTTGAATATCTGTAAAATGGAAATTAAAATCAAACCCAGCAAAGATGTGCAAACCATTCTGTGATATTACTAAAATGATTCTGTGGGTCATCCTCCAGACTTCCAGTAATCATTTGTAGCCCTAGTAAGGGTGTGCCAATTTGTTCAAATTCACCTTTCCTGGATAACACTTCTGACAGAAGGCAACTACAGCTGCCTTGCCAAGCACATCATGCCTTTCCCGTGCACTGGTCATCAACGAGGAGGCCACAACCCTCCTCCAGTCAGCTGATGTTCATTTACATGCTCCAAGTCTCCCTCTTTTTTCTCATACACACACACCAACACATGCACATGCACACACTGACACGCTCCTGCAAGATGCTGTGAATCTAAGTTAATAGCAAATAATTAAGAGAAAATGCATTTTAAATATAAAGCTGTATCACAGCTCCCACCACCTGGCAGCAGGTAGGTGATATAAAACCAACTGTAAACTTGCCCTAAAGGGCACCTCTGGATTTCCTCCATTACAGGGGATGAATGTTTAAAGCAGTGCAAACCACGGTGCTGCTGAATTTGCAGCTCCACCTATTTTCTGAAGGTCAAGCATCCCGATGTCCTTACAGACATATACCGCTGCATATGCGTGTGCGCACACACGCGCAGAAGTGAATAAAAATAAACAAAGTATTTGCCAGCATGCCTTTCACTTACATCCACTTAGTATTATCTATTGTAGTCATTCCATTGGAGGACATCATGTTATTAAGGGAGGCCAGGTCTGCCAAGTGTTAGTCCCCCAGAGGGGACTCACCCATGTGTTAAACATTTTAGCTCTCATAATAGAAGGCTATGCTCTATATTTCAATGACAATTCACTTAGTGTTTACAGATGAGATACTTGGGAGTGCATCCCAGCAAGCAGTGTTTGCTTTTAATACCGAGAGAGTGGGCAATAAAATCATGTAGTGCATACTGTTTGGGAGACAGATGTGTCTTGTGGCAGCCAGCAAACCAGATACTCAAGTTCGCCTCGGGCACTTAATGTTTGTATCAGCCTTGCCCAGTTATGGAGAGCCCTCAACACACTTGACTTCAAGAGGCAGCAAGTAGTTAGGAGAGCAGAGTGGCTGGAGACCTTCAGAAATGGAGTGTCCCTTTACAATTAGGCAAACAAACTGCTCCTTTCTACACAACAGTCATTCTGAAGGCATCCTGTAACAGAAAAGATGGAATTATCTCAGGCTGCTTCATCTGCTTTAGAAGGGAGAGCAGACTTCACACAACCTTGTTGCTATAAGCAGAGAGTATGCAAACATGAAGGAGATAAAAAACAGGGAATTACAGGAGGGAATTACAGATTCCTTATGGAATCTTTCACCCAATACTCTTTTAAAACAGTCTAGTGTCCTGAAGCAGCATGCACTTTGGAAGAATGTTCCAGTTTCAGTTTCCTTTAAGTAGATTTGACTTTGTCTCATTTAAAGTGAATGTGTTGCTTTGTTGACATGAAAGTTTTGATGACACACCACCCTAATTGTTCACTGCTCTAGAGAAGCACAAACCTGCAGCCGATGCTCTATGACATGTTTTTGCGCTTCTCGTTGTTATAGTTTTCCACCAACTGATCATCACAGCAAGTCAACCTGCAAATAAGTACTCCTGAGCACTGTAATGAGGCCCTTATCTCCAGCCAACTTAAGAATACTCATTGGGCTCTCCCCTGTTGAACAGCAGCAACTCCAAATAATCTTCCCATTAAAATGAATGCGCTGCTGTCAGAGATGTCAGGTTGAAGGGGTGGCAAGCTTCTGAAGCTGCTATTGCATCATTCTTTTGCTGGGCCAAGGTACAATGCCTACCGGAGTGATTAGAGCAATTACTCAGCACTGTTTGTCACAGTCAATCAGATCTGACCAGCATGAACGCAGCCGTGACCTAGACCTGCCTCTCTAGCAAAACATTATTATTGGTTGTCATCTTTGTCTTCAGTAGCTCTATGCATGTGCCTAAGTTGGAAACACACTAAGAAAACTTCCTAGCAATTATTTCTCTTTTGCTTCTCTCCTTGACGGGCCTTTCCAATCATCTGCTGCATGCTTTTGTCTTTCTGCCTGCGTTCCTGCTGATATGTACTGTGGCTTTCTGCCAATGAGTTAACTGGCAATAGCCACTTGTAAGTCACCAATGTCACCCCTTCCTTTGTGTTGCTTTAGCACGAACCAGAGAAGTCTGTTGATTGGGAGCTAACAGAAGATACGAAAGAACCCCTGGTCTTAGTAAGTCCAGATCTCTGTAGATCTCCTTTACAGCATTTTCTATGACAAATGCAACCTAGTATGAATATTTCATGGCAGGCTGCTTATTAAGATTTAAAAAATGCAGCTAAAAATGTGTTGCTCAGATTCATGTAAAGAAAGTTCTGTGATTTGTTTTTGTCTGGCTGGAATGGGGTTGTTGAACAAGAATGATGCTTGAACCCCTGACTCAAGTTGCCTGGCCCCTGTATATGGCTACTGGTTCTCATTCTTGCTCTCCATTTCATCTTAAGCTTTGCTTGAGATCTGTGGGAAAGCAAGGACAAGCACATCTCTGCTCTCTGCTCTTCTGTTTTCTGCACGCAGACAAATGTATCCAGCTGTGCTGCACCTCTGAACCGCCACCTTCACTCCTTTTTATTCTTTGTTCCCTATGCACATACAAGAAAGATACTTCCTCAGTAATATCAAAGATGGAGCGAAAAAGCATAGAGACATATGTTTCAGGAGGCTGAGATGGCACAGTGCGATAACTTCAGACAGATGAATGGGTGAGGAAACTTGAAGTTGCCTAGTACTATTCAACAGCACACCAATACAAATATCCTGCATGCAGATGTGTGAGGGAGACTATAGGACATAGTTTCACGCAGGTCATGTCAGCAGAGGTTCTTACACTGATTCTATCAGCCCTTAGTGAGGAAAAGAAAAAGCTCATGAAAAGAATGTGTGTGTGAACAACAAGACTTCAGATCTCAGTAAGGGTGAGATCTTAAATGTGCGTTATTGTGATTATTGTTACTAAGAAAAATGCCTGCATTGTTACTTGTAGCTATTACTAGTAATGAAGGAATAAAAGGCCCTCTGATCACAAACAATCCCAGCAGTGACTGTGTCACATTAGTACAGTAATTTCAGTATTGCTTTTAAAACAGTTGTTCAAAGCAATCAGTCAGCAATACAATATTAAACACAAAATGCTTTGTAATTATTTTTTCAGGGCGTAGCTACATACCACAGAGTTTATAATATATGCTATGCTCTATCATGGTCTAAGGACCCTGAAGTTTAGACAGTTTCCCAAATACTTTGCTAGAATCAAGAAACATATCTACCTTACACAGGCCACTGGCGATGATTTTTTCACACACTCCTTAAACTATCTTTTCTCAGCTTGGCTGAATCAGAAGTTCAGCACTCTGATACTCTTTGGATACCATAGATAAAGGTATTGGGATGCAGGGCACAACAAAGAGTATTTCAGCTCTCTGACATCAGGGATAAAAAAACTGGGATGCTTTGTAGTTTGTCAGATCCTTAAATCCTTAAAAAAGGTTTAAGGATAAAAACCTAGAGTTAGCTAGAAAATAATACACGTGCAATAATAGAATAAAATTACAAATAGATGAAGTAAGAAGATGTATTACTACGATTATACCTAATAATAATAAGTATCCTTCTTAGCTGTTTAGCATCTCAGCTGCCTGTCAGACTGGCTGATTAGCCTTTACAACATACCCCAGGGCTGGTATATCCTAGCAAAATCTTAAAGGTATATCTTTTTTTCTCACTAGTAAAAGTGGTTCCCAGAGCCATCCAGTGCAACTGCTCTGCACAATCTGTTTCTTCTGTAGCTCAGAAAACAGTAATTGCCTCCTCCTGTTCAATCTCATTTATTGACAGTAAGGAGGTAATGCAGGGGATCAATTCTTTTACCTTTTCTTTAAGGTTACCAATTGCCTCTCTTAATTGGCAAATTCCTGACTTCAGCTTTAATCTGTCTATTCTTGCAATCTAGGACACAGAAGCAAAGCTTTATAAATCTTACAGCAATTGTCAGTAGATGCATCTTATTAAATATAACTCTAATCAGCCTTTTAACACCAACCTATGGGTTCTAATTAAAAACAATGGATGAAACCCTGGTTTGGATTGTTTTGATCTGGTAACATCCACATACTTGCTGTTAGTTAAGGGAGAGTCCTTTCACACTTAGCTTAGAAGACAAAGCTGGCTACTCTGGGGGCAGCCAGAACCGCTCCAAAAAGTGTCATGCTGATCATTTGCACGGACTGTTGTGACATTTCTTTAGTCTGAGGCAGGGAAAAAACCAAAAAAGGTACGGACTTTACTTGAATGTTCTTGTCATTAATTACTAGCAAACGGATGGTCTTGAAGGCAAATTGTCATACAAAATAACTAAAGAAATTCAAAGTGTTGAATATATGTTTTCTTGAATCTAAAAAATGAGTTTAATTCAATGGTGGCAAAATGGGTTGTAATCAATTAACTTGTTTTCTGCTGTGCAGCTGACAGGTTGCTATAGGGGCATTGCCACTTCTGCTGCAACTTTTCCCCTTGTAAGAAGTGGTTTGAGAGCATGTGCTCATATCCATAGAGAACCCACTGAATTTGGTGATTCTCCGTGTGGATGAATCCATTGCAGGACCAGAGCCTTAATGGAGCTTAAACTGCCAAATGCTCTTTCTCACTGGTGGACCACTCTCAAATTTGGAGATTATACAGGTGGACATGCTTCTGTTGCTGGTGAAAAACTTCATAACTTCGTAGTATAGATCCTACTTGTGAAACTCAAGGAAACAGTGGAGACTACTGAAGTCTGTGGAAGTATTAGGTACACACAGAAGACACAGCCAAGCCATCAAATTGGTAGATTTTTCAAAATCTTGAACTTCAGATGATTCACTTATCCATATAAACCAGTAACTAAACAGTAATCACTTGTGTGTTCTAATATTTTCCTAAAATGTTCTGGAGTCCTATGTTAATTAGTGTCTCACATTGGTAGTTCTCTCCCTGTGAGATGGCTGTTAAGTTCAATCAGGGATGGGTTTTTATAAATAAAAATCCCTAAGAAAACAAGGTTAATACCTCTGAAATGAAACAATTTTTTCTAGTGCAATAAGTTCACTATTTGACTGAACTAATGATATAGCACTGCCCCCACATTAATTGTTAGTAAAACTATGACTGATTGAAACTTTGCCAACATTGGTCTAGGGGAAGAATGGCAGATCTTAGTGATTCTGAAAAGTTTTGTGAATGCTGAGGAGAAGGCAAAGAAAAAGAAAAGTCAGGTTGTTGGATCTGATTCCACTGCAGCTGATTGCATCTGGCAGTCCATCTCCATCTGAGTTGGTAGCTGTCTAGGTACAGTACAAGGCTGCATCTTTTTGCATCCATTAAATGTGAATGGATTTAATAAATTCAAATATCAGCTTTCTTTTTCCTGCTTTACTGACTTTTCTCTGCTAGGAACTGACTTCTCTCTACATAGCTGAATCATCATTATTGTTATTCCCTGCTAGTTTAATCACAGACAATATGCCTAGTGTTGTACAAGACTAAAATGTCTCTTTTACCAAGGAATTTATGATCAAAAGTAGAGAAGTTCTAACTACATCATAACCACTCTCGAGACAGTGACTGTACTTAGAAGAAAGATTTACCAAAAAAAGAAAGATAATTAGCAAATAACTAAATCACTTTTTAAAAGAAATAGAAAAGCTGTTGGATTGATATCTTTGTGGCCACAGTAAATCTAACAATATGGCACTAAGTCCAGATCAAAACCATTTTGGCTATAGGATGCAAAGCACTGAGCCAGGATAATCTCACACCACCAGTTTAAAAGTGCTAAAAGTATTTGGATGTATTAAGTTGGTACTGCTGGGGTTTCTGCCAAATTACATGCTGTCTGCCTGCTTCATTCTGTCAAAGTTGTAGCTAGATAAGTGAATATTGTTGGTTTGGGCTTCATGTTTTAGACTGGGTTATTACATTGTAAACATTTCCTTCTGCCTTTGCATCATATTTCCAGCACATAGTTCTGCTCTTCCTTACCACAAAACCTGAGACCTTGGCTCTGACTGCTTCAGGTCTTCCAGACAGCTGCTATTTCCCCAATAGTGTAATTACAGTCTTGGCTGGAGTGTGTATGCAGTAGGTACTCTGCATTTATAATTTAACCCCTCAAAGACATGCAATAGTAAATGACATGTCACACAGACACTTTGCATAAGATCTTAAAACCAATTATTCTGTTCCTATATAGCGTGAAGAATTCAGATCTGGATACAGCAATAAACTATATACATTTTTTGCCTCAATTTTTGCCTTACTCCTGAAAGATCTTTTGATTCAAGCCAGTCCTGAATCCCTTTTTCAACATAGCTTTCTGTTGGGACCATTAGGTCTCTGTCTTTATCTCTCTGTTCAAAGGAAACTTGCTTTGCACCTAGTTTCTGCCCGATTTTAAAAGTCTTTCCCTACAACAAGGATATATTCCTCTCATCCTCTCACTTGTCATGTGCTTCCAGTCTTGCTATGTGAGTTTCACACCCAATACTTTTATTTCCTACAAGAGGTTTTATATTCTATAATTCCTCCTCTCACAGAATGATTGGATGGCTTACTTTCCTCACTTCAACCAGTTATTATTACACAGGGTTTGCATTTCAGTAGTAGACCACTGATGTTCAAAGAGTCGTATTTTCTCAAGCCTGGTCAGTATATGATACAGCACAGACAACATATGGTAGATCCTACTTACTCTGGTATGTTTGCTGACAGTGTAATTTCACATTAAAATTAGAATTCATAAGATGCAGATAGACAGATTCCCCAACGTGTCACAAATTTGTTTTACAAAGCAAAGACTTACTTGAGAGGCAATGCTTGTGGGTTCTAATACATTTAACATCACCTCAGTAATGAAGCTAAACATAAATTTGAATGAACAGTTTGAAGATGGTTAAAAGGAGTAAATGGGGCTTATGCAGCTTGACTGAAGTCATCAAGGCAGAGTGCAGAAACACCGAGATAGAATTGTCTTCTGAGTCCCACTCTTCCGTTTTAGCTACCACAGCTTACTTACCTGCTTACTCCAGTAGCAGTTTAGCACGTTTGAGTCAGACTGTTGTTTCAGCGAAACATAGCTATCCATTAGTGGAATTAATATATAGTTCCAGCTTGCATTTTAACAGGATTTCTGTTAGGAACATGCAGCTGGGTGAACACAGTAAAGATACTGCAGCAGTAGATGAGATGATTGGGTGATTTTTTTTTAACAATACTTTACATATTGCTTTTTTGTTTCAAGAAAGACATATTAAAACAAAACTGCTCAGGTCTTACACAAGAGCAGGATATATGCAGAAAGTATTTGCTTGTATCACTGTATAAGACTGAAAAACTCTAACGATGAGTAATAGGCTTTTCAAAAAATGACAAGGAGAAAATTGTGCCAAAGTAAATACACAAAAAAGGGCCCCTTAAAAATGACTCTGTCGTTACAATTTACCTGTTCACTTGATATGCAGGACCTGAAGGGCACTTGCTATAGGAAGTTAAATAGGTTTTAAAGTATCTTCTTTGTTGTTTTACCAGGGGTTGTTCAAAAAAAATAAGGTGGTTTTGCTCAAAATTTTATTTCAAGTCCTCCTAAAATAAGGAAGGGAATGCAGGACCACTGAATGTTCAAATCTTTAACGATGGTTTAAAACTTTCACTTTAGCTGGTGATTACTTGCTTTTCAGCCCAGTTGGTTCTGCAGCCAAGCATAACAGCCATTTTTCAAGACAAAATTAATTGCTTTCTAATATATTTATATTTACATCTGGGGTGATCCAGCACTCCTTGTTAATGCTCAACCTACATTTGTACTTAGCATCAAGTATTTCTTCTCACCAATTTCTTCATAAAATTGTCAGTATCCTTTTTACTGCAGTTGAAACTCCCTTTGCTTTATGATGTCACATCCCGTAGGATGATGTCTTGTGGCCAGGCACTATGCTCAAGTGCTGATAGAGTCTCTCCACTCCTCCCTGCCTGGATTCCCCAAGGCATGGGTGTGAACTGGTGTGTGTGCAGTGCTGGCAGTCAAGGGAAAAGGACCCTGGTGAGAAACAGTGCCAACAACTTGACAGTACAGTGTCTCTGTAGATACTTTTGGCTTTAACTGCATGGTAGCTTGGATGGTTGGGGACAGAGAATTCTCCAGTTCCACTTAAAGGCTGATATTGTTGACTATGAGCAATGCACACGGATTTCTCCCGGGAAGCAAGTCCTTCCTCTTCTGACCATCGTGTTGCTGTTGTCATTATTACCATCATCATTAGGCT
Organism: Balearica regulorum gibbericeps; assembly: GCF_011004875.1. Taxonomy (NCBI): domain Eukaryota; kingdom Metazoa; phylum Chordata; class Aves; order Gruiformes; family Gruidae; genus Balearica; species Balearica regulorum. The sequence goes on from NC_046185.1 coordinate 96,109,619, forward strand.
TCTGCTTTTGAAATGATGCTACGTGGATTAACAGATCATTTATAACTAAATTATGCAAGCCGTGTCTGTGTGACAATGCGTTCTGTAACTGAAAAAGGAAATGCAGTCCAATTCTCTGAGCTTGACAGTATTTTACATGTCGGTGCAGAGTAAGCTAAACTATTCCCAATATTGTTACCATGCTGTTATCACTGGTGTAACTGCAGCCTTTATTAAGGGCCAGTATGAAGCATAGTCAGACACATGGCCTCCGAATTGAAAATCAGCACTGTCTCTAGAAAAACTTACTTGACATAAATTTAAGTCAGATTTCCACAGGAGCTTCACCTGCACATTTTTAAATGTCAAAAGACTTGAAAAATCTTAGTGCATGCAGCCTCACAGCATCCCAGTCAGAGACCTTCTCCAAGATAGGTGGCAGAAGATACCTCCATTTGCAAATGGCAATATTGCTGTTTTACAAAAGGACAAATCTGCATTCAGTGACTGATTTGACTGATATGATGACAGAGGAAATCATCCTAGAGGTGACTATCTTTACTTTGAGCAAGGAGAGTGAAAATACTTGGCCTTGATTAATTGGTGCTTGCTGCATATTTCCTAGTCCTGTTATTAGTGGGGCTCTTTGTCAATGCATTGCAGATCTGTAGTCACACAGTAAGAACAGCGGCAGTATCGGGACAGGGCATTAATTGTTGATGGGATATACAGTTAGTACTACATGGTGATAACTTATCGTAAAAGATCGCTGAGCACTGGGAGTAACTTATGCACTGGTTTGATGCTGCAGTTAGTAATCAGAATATTCAGAACACACATGATGTCCTTTAAACAAACTTGTAATTAGATGACCTTTATCTCATTAATACATGCTTGCATAATGCACATCTATAGAACAAGCCACAGCATTTTAGGGGACGTATCCTGATGGGAAAAGCTATAGATATTTATTTTAAAATAAATAAATAAGGTCTCCTACATATTAGTGTGGCTTATTTAGCTCAGCACTTCAACTGGTTGTTTGCCATGTCACGCTGATCTAGGACTGTTCTCTTATCAATTCTAAAGCTTTTGACATCCTGCATTCAAGATCACTTTGGATTAGTAGGGATTCTGGTCTCTAAACTTTTGATTACTTGTGACGCCTTTGTTCATTTGGTCCACAAGCATGTACCAGTGGATCATTTTATTTAAATTAAAAATTTCACTTCTTCTCCATCATATTTAGATTTATTTTTCATCCCTTATGCTAGAAATATACACATAAGCACACGTGTAGCCAGTAGGACTTACAGACACACATCCACAGTAACACGATTCGATATCACTAACTGTAACAGGAGCAGAACAGTAACGCTCAGGTCCCTAAGTGGAAGTGGCATTGTTTAAGCCTCAGGCATACAAATTAACGCACCTACTAGCTGGCGTAATTTGCTTGGTCAAATATCAAGACAATTCTTCCACTAGCTCCATCCTAAGAAAAAACCCCAAACTTCAAAACCAGCCTCTGCTTTCTTCTATTCCATGTATCCTGGAACAGATTCGAAGACTGCAGAATACTTGCTGGTATTGAAAATAAACTGAAACTGGAAAATAAACAAAGTATAACACTAGCAAGTCACAGAGGCCGTGACAAACTTCAGGCACGAGGACTTCGCCTTCACTACTCAGAAAAGACCATTCTTGGGGGAAAAAAGAAAAAAAATTACTCAAGTAAACTTGGTCAAAAGTTACTGATGTAAAAAAAAAATAAAAATCTGTAGGCCCTTTAAAAAGCAGCTTTCTTATTGCAGTACAGTTAGATAACTAACATGGCAGTTGAAATTCAATGAGATTTAGTACTTAACTCCCTTAACTTGGCTTTTCCTCAAGCATCTGCTATTCCCACTACCTAGGAATTACAGTCTTTCTAATCACAAACCTAATTTATGACAACATCATTATTCAGGTTTCCCCTTATTCAGTTATTTTTTTGAACTGCAAAACATGGGCCTATTTCTGGCCAGAACCATCTGCCAGTTAATACAGACATTTACTTATGTTGGTTTATACATTTGCTACTTGGCTACATTGCATATTCTCTCAGCTACACAGAAATGGTGACTCTGGCAAGTATCCCCTGAAAGAGGTGGATCAGTTAAAACATCAGATCCTGCCTTTGTTTGCTGTTACCTCTAATCTCTGTCAATATTATCGGTATTTGACTTCCCTGACAAGAGCAATGGATCAGTTGTGCAACTGTGCTTCTCATTCCAGCTCATACATACACACTCATCTACAGTGAATGAAATATGTGGTAGGTCCGTTCAAGCATCTCATTATGATGTCGGACAAGCCATCTATTTTCCGTTATCAGGTAAAGGTTGGGAGGGCACTCCAGCAAGACATTGCTTTTTTGCTTTTTTGGTTAATTGTTTCTCAGAGAAGAAATGTAGTAAAATAAAGTTGAACTGAATCCTAAGTTGCTTACTAGGTGTCTCCTCTGTGTTTTTCCAGTTAAGCTGTGACTGAACTCAATAGGAGTTTGCTTTCTAAACACCAAAGGCCAGACTTTTAAATGTGTTTGAAGAGCCAAAGTAGAATTCAGCTGGGCTACAGATGCACAGGGTACAAAATAATCTAGAAAAACTAAGGAAAAACTGCTGAAAGAACTCAGAAATTGTGCCATTGTCGACATTGCCTTTTTTTCATTGTTTCCCTCCTTTGTACATATTAGGGTCTTCTGATAGCTTTGTTCTCAGACACATTTCTTCCAATGTGACCACAGCTGAGCAGCTGAGGTACTTTGGAAAGCTTTCTTTTAGTTTTATTGCAATGTTTTCTTCATCAGAAGATGGGGATACTGTTTTAAGAGGCTGTTTTGTTGCATGTAAAATTTTAAAGTTTATTCTTGTCCATGCAATAAACGTCACTACGATGCTAGAGCTGATAGCACAGTCTGCTAAACAGAATTAGTAACGTTTAGAAAAATCCCTGGGTCATGGCAAGGGCTGAAACTATATATCCTGCATGATCTTCAGCTTCAGGATTGTCATTATCCCTTACCCTCCACACATTGTTCTGTTGTGCTGGTGTAAGTCTGAGTCTTTTGCTAGGAAGAGCTGATAGCCTAGTGAACAAGACAGAAACATGGGCACAGAGAGGTGAAGGAATTTGCCTGGGCTCACCCAGCAGATCAGGACCAGAGGTAGGAGTTGTGCTCCCGGTCTCTGGCCACATTCATGAGCAAGCTCAGCATCCCATCCCATCCATCAGCATACAGGTCTGGAAGAAGAAGAAGGTTTCACTGGGGACCTGGGTGACGTGAGATCAGATGTTTAGAAGTGGAAATCATGTCCAAGTTGCTAGCTCTCAACATCCAAGGTCCCTGGATCTCCTCATGCAGCTCCTCAGCATCCTGAGGGAAGGTCTGTTTCCCAGCTCTGCCAGTTTTCCTCAGTACTGAAGCGATGTCGCCTCTCAACTGCTCTAATCTTTGGCCTCTCCCACATGGAAGTTAGCAAAGTGCCCTGCTGTGGGACACATATAAGTGTCCACTGGGCAACTATGAAGAACTGAACAAATTCATTTCAAATCTGCTAAATCAGATTGACATGAATTCAGATCAGCTTTCACCTCTGGTGTCCTGATAGAATATCATATACACCGAAATAAAATATACAATGTGTGTAGCATCCTAAACCCACTTCATTATGAGCTGGATGCATAATTAACTGCGAAAAAAGGCGCATTGCTTTAGTCAACTTACAATAAGAATTTGACAGGCTGATTGCAGAACATTTTTTATCTTTTGGCAGTATTTCTCAGTTGCTCTCTCTCTCGTTATTTTACTTGATACAGTGGAGCAGTTAGGCATATTGTTTATATGAGCAACATTATACAAAGAGGAACAGTGTTCTCTCATTTCTGTAATTTTTGTCAATAATTTTTGAAAGCAAGATGAGTTCTTTAAGTGCCTAAATGTGAGTATGTCATAGAGCCTGGCTTCAGGTTCCTGATCTTAAAATCTGAAACTAATTTTTCAAAATTAATTTCAGAGACACCTGTCACACACAGTTGTAAGCCAAGCAGAGCAGCTTTTCACTGAAAGAATGGCCCTTAGTTTGTGAAGAGGAAATCTGGAAGCTCTGAGTCACAGAGGGAGCACCACCCTGCAATTTAATATTACATCTCAAGTTTAGGAAAAACACCAAAGTTGCTCTTTGAGAAAGTAGGGAAATTATGTTCAAAATACTAACAAATTTCTAATATATGTACAGAAAAAAAAAAGGCAATTCATGGAACACAAGAAAATATTACATTTCATGGAAGAAGAACATGATAAAATACTTTTCCGCCACTTTAGCAACAAGTCATTTTTTCCCCCAGTTTCAACACATGATTTTTCCTCTATTGTGTTATTGTTACTATTCCTCTCCTATATAAGCAGAAGAGTCATAATCCAGAGCTCCCTATACTGTACAAAAATAGACCATAATGATGGCCCAAGATACAAGTAATTTTGAAGCCAAGTCATCAAGGCCAGGAAAGACTGAAATATATCTTTAAAATTTCACTGCACCACTCTGAAGTGTTAAGAGAACTGCTGCTATTTATCAACCTGTCCATTAGGTTCATAAGTTGTTTACCTTCTAAAAAGTAAATTGTGATCTACAGGAGCAGAGACTGCCTTCATTCTCTCTTCTTTATATAGAGATTAGCATGATATACCCCCTACAGACCCTTCCAAACTGGATGTTTGGAAGTTTTGCTAATATAAACATACACTTTTAATATTAAAACACACAATATATTGATAGTTACTGTTTTACTTTCTGTTTCTACTAAACAACAGTATTTAGTCCTGAAACAGGAAAAAAACCCCAAGCAATCCAACCCAAAACAGTTCACTTCTACCTTTTCATAAAATTCAAAAAAATATCTGAAACACATATTGGGGTCTGAGTCATGTCTCTTTGTGACCAACTTGGGGTTCATTTTTTATATTTTTCCTATTTTATTAACCTTGACTGATGGTTTATAAACATATGGTTTACAAAACATTACGGACAGAAGATGCATTGGATAAATTAGTCAATATTTAATTTGTTTCTGTTCTTTTGGGCTTATCTTCATTAAAGTAATAGTTCTTTTTATGTGTGGTCAGGGAACTCTTTGCATGAAAGCCTATTTGATAAGTCAAGCTTCTCCAAACAAACCCTAGCTGAATTCACCTTTCTTCCTGAAACCAGAGTTTGCTCCTTGGCATGAAATCCAAGACTGAAATGCTGATAAAGATTGCCAGTGAAATCTTCCAAACATTCTTCATAATATCATGTGTGATACAGTGACAAGCTATATGTTTCCCTGGCACTGAGATTGAAAATGGAAATGTTAAGTATAAATCTTTGTGGAAGTTTCAGTAATTTTTAATAATTTGTTCTTTTGTGGCATTCATATATGAATGATATATTTGTCCTAGAGCAATGCGAATTCATTTCCCCACATCTATAATATCTGCAGTAAGCTAAATTAAAAATACATTTGTACTTGTACAGTTAAATGATCATATTTAATGAAATGTCGGAGATGAATCTTAGCAAATAGTCAGGAAATTATTTCAGAAAGAGCAGCATTTCATTACTGGCAGTCAGGGAAAAGCAAAGAGATTAAACAAACGGTTTACTACTCCAAGATATCAGAGGAGGTGGGGGCAGTTCTGTGCGGGGGGTGGCTGTGAATATCAGCGGGGATTTTTACCTATGAGCGAGGAAGTATTTATACCGCACGAGGCTGGCATGGCTAATGCTTGATGACGAGAAAGAGCTGTTGATACCTGGGCCTGAAAGAGGCTGCGGGTGTTGCATGGGCGGTGGGTTTGCCCGCTGGGAAGCACGAAGGCTGCGTACCGCTCAGCGCTTCCTGCCGCCTGCTGCCGTGGGTGCCGGTCCAAGGGAGCCCATCGGCTGCCTGCCTGGTCCCCAAGCAGCTCTGGAGATACACCCCAAGGCTGGGTGAGCAGGGCTGGGTAAATACAAGAGCAGTGGAGCTAAAGCGGGTCTGACAAGGTCAAGGGGAATGGAGAGTGGGAGAGGGACTGCTCAGGGGCAAAAGAAGACCGGGCAAATTGTTTTTGCTGTAAACATTACGGCAATAAGAAATAGTTGAAAGGTGAAGTATGGGACCTGATTTTTAAAGCCATCTAGCTACTTTATTTCCATGAGAATTAGGGCTCTGTTGAACCCTCCCCTGCGGAGCTATAGGCATCTTTCACAAATCATGTAACTTTAAAGAAATCTGTCCTGCAGCCCCTCAGGGAAACCTCTCTGGCTGGGAGCACAGTTGCCCTTGTCTCCCTGTTTAATCGATGGGGAGACACTCATGGAAGCGACTCAGCTCTCAGGTAGGCTGACCCGGCCTCTGCAGGGCTTCGTTTCTGTCTGTGGTCTCTGTAAGGAGCAGAGAGCAGTGAGGCACCCAGCTTAGCTGTGCTTCAGTTGGTTGTGCTGTGAGTCCTGCCCTCCGTCCCTCTACCCATGTTTGCAGACTGGGAATGCTTCCCGAGCATCTCCCCCACCCTCCATCTCTTTTGATTATTTAAATTACAAGGTCTTCAGGCTATAGACCATCACAGACCAAATCAGGTCTGCGTAGAGGATCTGGCCTAATAAATCTCTCTGTGCTACTGTAAAATGACAGCTCCTAATGCATGACACAAAATAAATCAACATCTATCAATAGGATCAACATTTTAACTAATTAATTTTCTCAAGTTCTGTAAGAAATCCTGTGGGAGGACTCAACTCATCTGAATATCAGAATTAAACTCTAAAATAAAGATACAAATATAATGAGTGATTATAGAAATGACAGAAAATATGCTGATTTTCTGGATTCTGCAAACAATAAAGGTGAAAGAAGATGTAAGTATGAAAACTCTTGGCAAAAATTCTACATCACAAGAAAAATTTTCAGGGACATGAAATAAATGAAATACCTGAACTGCAGCATTTAATTATTAACAGAGAGTAATATATGCACATACATATATGTACATATAGCGGACAACGCAAAGGTGACAAGACTGTGAAGACACAGGCAGTTTGAAGTCTCACCCATCCAAGCATGCATGCATATAGGCTACCATTTCTTCCTTTCCAATTTCTACCCCATCTTGGGCTCTTCAACCCCAATGTCTTTATGAAAGAGAGCTGAGCTTCTTGCACCCCATTCTCCCTTTGTTTTTCTTTTGCTTGCTTTTATAGAAATAGCAAATTAAGAAAGCAGACAATATAAGTTACAGTTTAGTTTGTACATCTGTGCCCATATTATGTTTAAAATAAACATCTGAGTGCAGCAACCCGCGTAGAGGAATTTACTTGAGATTCTGATTTGCAAAGTGGAAAGAAAATCCTGCTGGATTAGTTAAGCAATTAATCAGGTGTGCAAAGCCATCTGAATTCTCTGAACAACACATTGTAGAAGAACTCAGATCATGCATACAAAATTGAATCATGGAAAAATGGTTGAGGCACATCAGGCTTGAATGAGGAGAGTGTCAATCACTTCTGTTTGTCAAGGTCCTTTGTGATGTGAGTCACCAACCTTAGGGAGAGACAAAGGAGCTGTGTAGGGATCAGCATAATTCTCATGTCTGCTCTGATTACCTTCAGGGATATACATATCAACTTGTCACATATTTCTAAAAGGTTCTTATTTTTGGAATCATCTCTTTTCTCATTTGGATTTCTTTTTGGTGTTTTTGTTGTTGCTGCTCTTCAGGGAACAGTTTTAGGCAGGCAAATGCTATCTTTAGTGGCCAGTCTTGTGAAGTTCCTACAGTGCCACTGGGAAGGCTGAGGAAAGTGGGAGAGAAGGACTGGAAATAGGTTCAAAACACAGCTGCAAAATTTGGTCCACTACAACTTGTCACCATTCGGTGTTACAGAGCCTGAGGTCTGCAAGGTTTTTGTGGCAGGAGACAAGAGAGGGCTTTCTACACAGGCAAGCTGTTAATACTCTTTTGCTCTTTATGATCTGGGGCTGGGAACTTACAGAGTAGATTCTTCAGCAAGTTTTTTATCTCCTTATTGCTGCAAAATAGATATTCACCTACTAATCACTGCAATACAGAATGATACTACTAAAACAGATACTATCAAACTGTCACCATTCAATTCCATTGACTTCTGTTTGAATAAAGATGTGCTTCAAATCTATTTTACACTTGCAACTTAAACAGACAAATTTACACAGCAACACAATTTGGGGTTTTTTTTGGTAGCATGTTATAAAAGGAGATTATGCAAAATAAAAATAAAACCAAAGTACAAACTACATGCCTAAATTCATAGCAATCCTGAATCCATTTCCTGGCTCTAAATATACCATGTGAAAACAAAAATAGACATTCAAGAAAAACACATTTCCTTAAGTAGGAAATTTGGTTGATTACTGCGGGTTTTATTAATGCTTAGTGAAACAGCTGAGGTGTGCAATGAAGTTTTAAGCTTCATGTTCTGATTCAGCAAATCACTTAATCATCTGCATACACTCAATCAGATATTCTTTAACGTGTTACTGAATTGACTCCTTAATGCTGCTTATATTTGTCTCTTTCCCATCCTACTGCCCAGTCCCTACCAATACTCTACTTTATCGTGTATTCACTTTCTCTTAGCTTTTGTTTCTTTAGACTTCTTGAATCACAAAAACATGGAGACACCTGAAGTACAAGGAGCAGCACAGCATTCCACATCCTAAGAAGCAGTTGCTGTGAAAATCTATGATAGGAACAAACCTTTCCCAAACTGTTTTACTAGGAGCGCTGCAAAAAAGCAATGAAGAATAGCTACGCAGGACAGGTGAGTTCAAATTGGAAGACAGCAGCAACAGCAGCAGCCAGAGTTGTGCTTCCCTAGGAGAAAAATGAGCTTGTGCATTGGATAAACCACAACAACATCTTAAGCTTTCATCCCAGCTGCACTAGAACAGCGGGAATCAAAATACTTGTTAATGTTGTAATATGTTTGCTTTCAATCAGACAACAGAAGAATTCATTCCATTTGCTCAGTATTTTGCCCTTGTGAACTCCATCCCCACAATAGCTTTGCAAGCACATCTGAGCAATTCCACAGTGGGTTTTATATCCATGTTAAGTCATATCTGCTGTGCCTATATGCAGGACTTGTGTTTTACAGAGACTGCAATGAATGATTCTTCCCCAAATTTGATTCTGTAAAAAGCTACTTGACTGCTCCAAGTAATCTTTTTTATTCTTCATCTTAGTTTACTCTTAAGGGTTTTTCGTTTCATCTTTTTCTGCTGTCCTAATGTACACAAATCACTTTTAGAGATAGTGTCATGTGTATGAAGGGAGCAATTTATCAATACAGACACCTCTTTGATGAAGGATGGTTTGTCTTTACAAGGCTGGACAGCCCCAACTGAATTTCAATTTGCTATGGCATGCAAGGGATTTAGGGGATTAAGGTTGGTGAGAGGCTTTAAGCATCAACCAGCTTATTATTGCTGAAGGAATATATGATTTGAAAACCTTGCTCATCTTGATTTTTTTTAGTATGTGGGGGTGAGGTGGAGAGGCATGAGTGAGAAAAGCAATAACCTACTTGATGATTTAACAGTGATTACTTTTCTTCTGCTTTTCAGTGACACATTGCCTATTTTTTAATGGGACTAGTAGAGCTTACAGGGCTAGATCCAGTTGACACCAACTAAATATCTGGTTAATAGTATTTTACCACTAATAACAGTTATAAAAACTTGTAATAAAAATAAAGCTGTAGGGGAGGGAGAGAATGGAGAAGGCAAGAAATACAAGTCATAAGTATTTATGTAAATGAAGAGGTGGTGAACCGCTACAAATAAATATCGTTCTAACATACTGTATTATCTGCTCCTTAATACAAGTAAATTGCTAAGGAATAATATTTCCTGATGAAAAAAATATATTAAATATCTCATTCACCTGTTCTTTGTTGGAATGCCAGAGTGGGAGAAAACTCAAAGGAATCTACTGGCTTAAAGCTGTGTTAGTTACTTTGTGCACCATGATATTAATTAGTTACTGATAAATACAAAACCACTGTGAATCAATCACCATGAAGTCTAACATTAAAGCAAGAACTATTGTTTTTTGTTGAATTCTGATTCTTTTAAGTAGTTAAACTACTACAGGGCTCATTTATGTATTATGCTAACAAGAGGCCATTGTGGTTGGTGTTACACCGATGTGAAGATGAGCATGGGGAGAATTACAGCCATGAGTTCCTTCCCAAGGCAAAATTCTCAGTTCTGCCAAGTATTCATTTCTGAGAATTTCATTGAGCTCCCACCAAAAATATTCTTTCTTTTCTTCAGAAGGATTTAGGATAGATCCATACTTGGATGGAGAGCAAAGGAAATTTTTGTGAAGTAGCTTTTCTCTCCCCCTTCCCTTCTCGCCTCAGATCCTGTGCTTTCAGAGCTGGAGACTGAAGTCCTGCCTGCATCCTTGGAACAGAACAGTGCATCAGACAGGAGATGGTATCTATCTACCTACCTACCTACCTACCTACCTATTGCAATCCATTCCATTTCTTGTAAGGGTTTCCTAGTGAGCAGAGATCAGGTCGTCCTCACATTCGCATTGATATGCTCTAATGAGCATTTAAGTCATAGAATCATAGACTCATACAATGGTTTGGGTTGGAAGGGACCTCAAAGATCATCTAGTTACAGCCCCGCTGCCATGGGCAGGGACACCTTCCACTAGACCAGATTGCCCAAAGCCCCATCCAACCTGGCCTTGAACACATCCAGAGAGGGGGCACCCACAACCTCTCTGGGCAACCTGTTCCAGTGCCTCACCACTATTAACAGTAAAGAATTTCTTCCTAACATCTAATCTAAATTGACCCTCATTTAGTTTAAAGCCATTACCCCTTGTCCTGTCACTACACTCCCTCATAAACAGTCCCTCACCATCTTTCCTGTAGGCCCCCTTCAGGTACTGGTAAGCTGCAATTAGATCTCCCTGGAGCCTTCTCTTCTCCAGGCTGAACAATCCCAACTCTCTCAGCCTGTCTTCATAGAAGTGCTCCGGCCCTCTAATCATCTTCATGGCCCTCCTCTGGACTTGCTCCAACAGCTCCATGTCTTTCTTGTACTGGAGACCCCAGAGCCAGATGCAGTACTCCAGGTGGGGTCTCACAAGAGCAGAGTGGCAGAATCACCTCCCTCGACCTGCTGGTCACTTTGGTTTTGATGCAGCCCAGGACATGGTTGGCTTTCTGGGCTACAAGCGCACACTGCCAGTTCACGTTGAGCTTTTCATCAATCAACATCCCCAAGTCCTTCTCCTCAGGGCTGCTCTCAACCCATTCTCTGCCTAGCCTGTAGTTGTGCTTGGGATTGCACTGACCTTGCGGTTGGCCTTGTTGAACTTCATGCGGTTCGCATGGGCCCACCTCTCCAGCCTGTCAAGGTCCCTCTGGATGGCATCCCTTCCCTCCAGCGTGTCAACTGCACCACACAGCTTGGTGTCATTGGCAAACTTGCTGAGGGTGCACTCAATCCCACTGTCCATGTCACCAACAAAGGTGTTAAACAGTGCCAGTCCCAATGCCGATCCCTGAGGAACACCACTTGTCACTGATCTCCATTTGGACATTGAGCCGTTGATCACAGTTCTTTGAGTGTGACCATCCAGCCAATTCCTTATCCACCAAAGTGGAAGTATTTCAGCAGGAGATAAAGCCTCCTCAAAATACTCCTGTTTCATAGCCCTTCCCAGGAGAGCCGATATTTGAACTGGGATCTTTCCAATCCAGGCACTTTATGGTGCACAAGAAAAGCAGAATAAAATTGTCCCAGTTCTGTAAATCTACAGCATCCTTCTCAAAGAAAATTGATACATGTTGCTTGAACAAAATCTTCAATTTGAAAGCAAATGCTTCCCTTCCCAACATTTTAAGCGATATTAAAAACTTGTAAACTTTCTATTTTTTTAATTTTTTTTTTTTACCATTGACCAAATCATTGTCTATCCATTCAATGCTGAATATAGGCTTCTCCATGTCCCCTTGTTGCCATAATGCTTCTTCCCTCTACAGTATGGACCATAACAAAGGAGGATAAAACAGACTTCATGGCTGTGCTGTATTATCTCTTTGCTAAGGTTGTTAAAAAGGAGTGCCAATTAACTACCCTTAATGTGGTATCTTCTCAGCTATGTATGGTAGTTGTCTCTGTGCTTTGCCAAGAAGTTTGAGTCTGATTTTGTTTGCTGTAGACCTCAGGGTTTGGGTTTTTTTGAAGGCTTGGCATAGCTTGTGTGTGGAATGGGGCACCTCCTAGAAATCACAGCACATCACTTACGTGCACTGCATTATGAGAGAGAGATAGTCTGGAATGAGGATGTAGGACTGTGAGGAGAGATTAGACAACTTATGGTGGCTTGGGCCATGCAATGTAGGTTCTTCTGGATACAGACCAAAAGAAAAGACTTTATGACAACAGGGAAAGTTCAAAGGCATTGAACCTTACTAGCCAGGCCATGTCCCTCTACCCCTGAGCAAGAGAGCAGGACAGGGCCGTGGGTGGCAAGCAAGAGCCCAGGTCATCAGGTGAATCCATAGAGATGAGAAGGTCCAAGGTCAAGCTGGGAAGATGGGTCAGGATTAGGTCTGGTGAAGGTAACCAGGGTCAGACACAACCCAGTGATCAATAAGCAGGTCCATAACCAGCCCAGACATGAGCTGCAATGGGGCTCCTGGGCCTATGAGCAGGAAATGGTGCAGAGGCACCTGGTGAGGCTGGTCAGGGCTATTAGTGCCCCTAGGACCCTGGCACCAATAGCCCTTCCTGCACAATGACCTGCTCCAGGAGTTACATGAGCAAGTGAGGATCTGTAAACACTTAACTCCTCTTGCTTCTTATCTGAGGAAGAGGTAAAGAAATGACCTACTAGGGTTTTTGAAATGGTGATGATCTGGGGATATAAGTTAATTTCATGAGACAATTCCAAACTTGTTCTCTTGTATTCCTTTTAACTCAATTTATTCAATACAAAATACAGCCTCTCCCCACAATGCTTGCTTCCCCTAGACTGAAACTGTGTACTGCACTGTTCATCCTCTCCTAAGCCATCCACAAGTTCCAGTCCTATTCATTGGACTGCTTTATTGCAATATATACACTGATTGTAGCCTGCACATGGTGGTATCCTTTAATATGCCACACTTTTACAGGAATGATGATGCATGTTATGCTGTTTTATTCCCTTATCTTGACTTTCATGTACAGCTGCTTGGGTAGTTCAGCACAGATATCTTTTTCTAAAGATGTCACTTGGTAAATCTCACCACAATATCCCATGATCAATAAAACAGCTTGGGGAAAATACATACACTTACATATCTAGCAGCATAAATGAAATCTCTACCTTCTCTTTCAGGCCAGGCAACAGGAGACAAATGGGGAAAAGAAGAGACAACCAAGAAAAATCAGATTTTCTATAATTATATAAATTACAGCAAGAATGACTGTAATCACCTAAAATGCCTCTGGGGAGTTGGATTAGCAGAAGACAATTTCTCAGATCCACACTCCAGGGTTTAAACCTAGGGTTGAGATTCAGAATTAGACTACCAAGGTAAAATAATTAACCCTTGGGAAGCCAAAATATGTAACTGAGAGGTGTACTATATGGCTAAAAGGGAGGAATATGTGATTGATGTTGTTTTAAAATTCCTGTGGCTCCTAATATTTGACCAGGTCAGTCAGACCTCACACTTCAGTCCAAATTGTGAGTATAGTTACAGGAAAAAAACTTCCCAGTTTCCCTCCTCTTGACATCCAATAAAAAAGCAACATTCACTCAAGCAAATATCCCTTAAAACCAACAACATATTTCCTTCAGTAATGTATGTCTATTGCTAAATATATGATGAAAATACAGATACAGATAAAAAAAAAATACAGAACTAAAGCTGATTTGTAAGAAAGAAAGCTAAAATATCATAAAGTAAAATACACAGGGTAGGTGGTTAGGATATTATAGATATAAAGACAGAGAAATAAACAGCAATGCCCTCTTTTGTTTTATTTTCTTTAGGCGAGTGAGATGTAAAAGCCTCTTATCCGGCATAGGGACAATGTCTGTAATGTAAGAATTAAAGCACTCCAAGAAGGTCCTCGCCACACTTTCTAGTTTTGTGGTGGGGGCACGGCTCGAGCAGTAGAGGAGGGCAGAGTGAACAGGTCAGAAGCCACTGTTCCTCTGCATGGGAGTTTCTCTGGGTATGGACAGTGTTTCTCAATACCTCAGCTTAGATTTCATACCAGCGAGTGTCAAGGGTTTGACCCTAAGCAGAACTGTGAAGACATAAAATTGTATTAATGCTATCTGAATCTCCTTCTTCCCTGTGCTTCAAATTTTGTGCTTTGCCTGGACTCTCATCCTGTGATTTGAACACAAAATACCCCCACAAATACCTAAAACTTGAAGCTACTGAATCTACTGCTTGTGAATCCTAGGTGAGATGTTACTGTCTAATAATGAAAACATCAATAATTCTCTTAATCATGGTGAAATGTTTTTTCCATGTAGATATCGCTTTGAGAGTAGAAGTTCGTATGAAAAACATCAATCAGGGAGCTTGCACAAATGAATAACTTACAGCCCCACTGGCAGCCAGTATTGAAGATTAATGCTGATAAACACTACATTCAACATAAGATGTGATTTCTGAAAATAAATCAATTTACTGGATTCCCAGACATATGTATTTTGTAGTTAACCATTGATTACTGACTCAGCTGATTCTACTGTTCATTCATCACATGTGCTTATATAAAAGCTGGACTATTCTCTTTCAGGACTTCATCTAATATATAGCAAAATTACTTGTGAAGCAGAGCTGTTCCAGTTAAAAGAAACTATATTTGATAGCTGCACACTGAAGTGGCTCCATTTACGTAGCACAAACATGACAGACATACAGATATGTTTTGTGGAGGTATTGTGAATCAAAGAGGTACTGTTGCACCTTGAACTGTACTGAATGCTTTCTGCTGCCTATCAAGGATGAGTCTTAATGATTTGAAGAGAGCATGTTTATGGCATTAATTTCTTATTTATCAAACAATGACAATGACGTATCTCATGCTTGCTAACAAACAAGAGAAGAAAGCTCCTGTCTTCAAACCCTTGCCTTTTAATTGCAGCATATTTACCTTCTATCTGCTCTTACATATGGCTCGATAATCCTGAAGAGTTGGCAAAAACAACAGGTCTGTAAGCAAATTAATACAGAAGAAAGCATAGTGAAAGGGTGAATGATTTTGATGAGATTAATTTGCAGGAATGGCAGGATAACAACTCCCTAAGCCATTGCTGAGTCTTTCCTCATTTTGCCTAAAAATACAGGATTTCATATTCAAGACCGGATTTTGCAACAGTCCTTGAATAGGTGAGTAGTTCTATGAACTTGAATTAGACGAATTTCACACATCACGACAGGCACATACTCAAGACATAGCTGAACTGAGACATCAGTCCTGTTAAGTAAAAAAGAGATTGCCTAGGTGAATACTTTTGTATTACATTAATCTTATCATTACTGATAGGCACTAGAGTCAATAACAAAATGCCTGGTGACACAGGTTTTGTACAAAGTGCATTCTTGTACAAAGCACCATTTTATTACCAGCTCTACCTGCAGCCACAGCAAACACTTGTATGATCAGCACTTTTGCATTTCTGAGTGGAAGGTTGGCTGGTTATGGCATATTTTTGATAAACCTGGTGAGAACATGATGATAGGGATAAAAAGAATGCAGGTAATGAAACCTGGAAGCAGTACTTTTTCAGGAGCCAGTACAGTTGAATAGGAGAGTTAGATGCAACTTCAGCAATTACAGTTTTACAGTCTTATCAGAGATTAAGGAAATTTTCTTTTCTTATTTCTTACCGAGTAATTTATCATTGGGAAAAATATTTTTGGGTTTTGATTTGTCACATCCTGGAGACTCCTTGATTCTGAAATTATCCTAGGTCTTCATTAGGAGACGTATTAGCAAATGCTTTGGAACCAGCAACTAATTAGCTGTGTGCACAAAGATTCTTTTTCTTGTGCTTTCTCTAACCATCTTCTCTAATCCACTTCTCACTCCAAGTTCCCAGCAGATAAATATCATTAGCTTGATGTTCATTACTGGAGGTTCCTCAGCAGATGTCCTTCATGTCGATGGAGTCAGCTGTGTTACTGTCTTTATTGGAATTCCAGGTGTCTGCTTTATGTCTGTTTTCAGTTTCACCAACTTTTGCTGGTGATTGTATACACTTAACTATATACACTTTAAATTCATTGTGCAAAGGCTCCTTCTCTCAGCTGACCTCTTGCTGTGTTCATAGGAAGTTAGATACAGCTGTCATGAAATACTGGTGAGTAAAACCTGCTACTCTGCAGGGAGAGATGTACATTATACAATGCAAATTCATTATTATTATTATTTTTATTATTATTATTATTCACACCAAGTATCTCATAGCTGTTTATGAAGAAGCCAATATGATCATTATGTTAGGGTCTACAAAGCAACATCATTCCCACTAGCACTGTAAGAACAAACAAGACTCTGAAAAAGAGCAGAGACAGAACAGCATGTCTAGAAAAACCTTTACCTGCCAATTTACTACTTTCTGTAGCTATTGGCTTCTATTTGCTAATCTTTCTGAAAGACATGGAGAATGGGAAAATAATTTTGTTAAGGTCTGCCAGAACACCCACAAGGACTGTAGGATCCTCTGTTAGGACAGAGAGTAAGTCTGCACAAGTTGTATTCCCTAAACATAAATCCGAGTGTACAGTTATAACAAGAGGATGGGCAGCACACTGGGAGCCATCACTGTTTGCATTGACTTTTTGCTTTCCAAGGGAATAGACTTCCAGTTAAATTACATTTGACTATGTATTTGTGCTGCTTTTTGCTAGGATAGCGTTAAGTTTCTTCATAGTAGCTAGTATGGGGCTGTGTTTTGGATTTGTGCTGAAAACAGTGTTGATAACACAGGGATGTTTTTGTTATTGCTGAGCAGTGCTTACACAGAGCCAAGGCCTTTTCTGCTTCTCACACCACCCCACCAGCGAGTGGGCTGAGGATGCACAAGAAGTCACGAGGGAACACAGCCGGGACAGCTGAACCCAACTGACCAAAGGGATATTCCATAACATAAGACATACTCAACATTAAAAAGCTCTGGGAAGAAGAAGGAGAGGGGGGACATTCAGAGTAACGGCATTTGTCTTCCTGAGTAACTGTTATATGTGATGGAGCCCTGCTTTCCTGGAGATGGCTGAACACCTGCCTGCCCATGGGAAGTGGTGAATGAATTCCTTGTTTTGCTTTGCTTGTGGGCACAGCTTTTGGTTTACCTATTAAATTGTCTTTATCTCAACCTACGAGTTTTCTCACTTTTACTCTTCTGATTCTCTCCTCTATCCCACTGTGGGGGCAGGGGGTGTGAGCAAGTGGCTGTGTGGGGCTTAGTTGCCGGCTGGGGCTAAACCACAATAGTATTACAATATAAATGTGTAATAATGGATGATTCAAAGCCAGTAGGAACTGCCAGTATTGTACTTGGTTCTATACAGCCAGTGGTGCCCTAAGAACAACCGCCATTATTTTGGCAATATCACAACTGGTCATTCCAATGCAGGGTGCAAGGAAAGGGGATTTATCATAGAATCATTGAATCTTTAAGGTTGGAAAAGACCTCTAAGATCATCAAGTCCAACTGTCAACCCAACAACACCATGTCTACTAAACCATATCCCGAAGTGCCACGTCTACATGCTTTCTGAACACCTCCAGGGATGGTGACTCCACCACCTCTCTGGGCAGCCTGTTCCAATGCCTGACCACTCTTTCGGTGAAGAAATTTTTCCTAATATCCAATCTAAACCCCCCCTGGTGCAACTTGAGGCCATTTCCTCTTGTCCTTTCACTAGTTACTTGGGAGAAGAGACCAACACCCACCTCACTACTCCTTTGAGGTAGTTGTACAGAGCGATAAGGTCTCCCCTCAGCCTCCTTTTCTCCAGGCTAAACAACCCCAGTTCCCTCAGCTGCTCCTCATAAGACTTGTGCTCCAGTCCCTTCAACAGCTTTGTTGCCCTTCTCTGGACATGCTCCGTCACCTCAATGTCCTTCTTGTAGCAAGGGGCCCAAAAGTGAACACAGTATTCGAGGTGCAGCCTCACCAGAGCTGAGTACAGGGGGATGATCACTTCCCTAGTCCTGCTGGCCACACTATTCCTGATACAAGCCAGAATACTGTTGGCCCTCTTGGCCACCTGGGCACACTGCTGGCTCATGTTCAGCTGGCTGTCAACCAGCAACCCCAGGTGCTTTTCCTCCAGGCAGCTTTCCAGTCACTCTTCCTCGAGCTTGTAGCATTGCATGGGGTTGTTGTGACCCAAGCGCAGGACCTGGCATTTGGCCTTGTTAAACCTCATACAGTTGGCTTTGGCCCATCAATCCAGCCTGTCCAGATTCCTCTGCAGAGCCTTCTTTACCCTTGGGCAGATCAACACTCCCGCCCAATTTGGTGTCATCTGCAAATTTATTGAGGGCACACGCAATCCCCTCATCCAGATCATTGACAAAGATATTCAACAAGACAGGCCCTAAGACTGAGCCCTGGGGAACACTGCTTGTGACTGGCCACCAATTGGATTTAACTCCATTCACCACAACTCTCTGGGCTTGGCCACCCAGCCAGTTTTTTACCCAGTGAAGAGTGCACCTGTCTAAGCCATCAGCTGCCAGCTTCTCTAGGAGAATGCTGTGGGAGACAGTATTGAAGGCTTTACTAAAGTCCAGCTAGATAACATCCACAGCCTATCCCTCATCCACTTGGCGGGTGACCTGGTCATAGAAGGAAATCAGGCTGGTCAAGCAGGACCTGCCTTTCATGAACCTGTGCTGGCTGGGCCTGATCCCCTGATTGTCCTGCACATGCCTAGTGAGCACACTGAAGATGAACTGCTCCATAATCTTCCCTGGTACTGAGGTCAGGCTGACCTCAGGTCTGTAGTTCCCCGGATCCTCCTTCCAGCCCTTCTTGTAGATGGGCATCACATTGGCAAGCCTCCAGTCGTCCAGAACCTCCCCTGCTAGCCAGGACTGTTGATAAATGACAGAGAGTGGTTTGGCAAGCTCCTCTGCCAGCTCCCTCAGTACTCTCAGGTGGATCCCATCCAGCCCCATAGACCTATGAGTTTAGATTCCTACAAAATCAGAATATTGGTATCTTCCATACAATTAACACTAGTGTACATGCAAAGCAAGTCATCATAAACTGAGCCGCAAATTTCTAATACTCAGCTGGTCTAACATAGTGCATTGACTTCAGTGATGTTGCTATTCCATTTACAACAGCAGAGAACCTGTGCAATGGTCTTTGTTTAAAAAAGTAGATTCTTCTTGCTGTATATGGCAAAGTTTATTCTATATTCTATATTCTATTCTATTCTATTCTATTCTATTCTATTCTATTCTATTCTATTCTATTCTATTCTATTCTATCCTATCCTATCCTATCCTATCCTATCCTATCCTATCCTTGGTAATTGTGCAATATGTAGTAAACCTTATTATTTCTTTGAAAGTCTTTGCTTTCATTGGTATTATGAAAAAATCATAATTGCTTCACTGAACTGCCATCATACTGTCATGACAATAATGCAACAGCCATTGGTTACTGACATTTTATACATAGTCTTACTCTTCTGTATAATCCAGGTTTCTTTTCTGTTGATTTAATTCTGCCAATTGCAGAACTGACATGGTCTTCAAATACAGTTCCATCAGTCTCCAACTATAACAACAATAACATCTTTAAATTAGACTGAAGTTTTACGTTCAAAATGGTTTTTACAGTGAAGGCATCTCTTCTCTCTGTGCTGCACTGTTTGCATGTTTATGACAACCTGACTGTAATTGCAGCTGAGAAATAATTTAGATTTAAAAGCTATTAGTCCCAGATGTACAATTGAATTCTAGTCTTCATTACAGAAAATACAGCAGACTGAAGAAAAGCAGACAGGGTCGGAGCTGTCCAAGGAGCAGTGAGAGGAAAAGGTGATTATCCTGGCAAAAGCCCACAGGTATATTGCCTTGTTGAGCGGTCTTTGACTGGGGAAAAGCTACATCTTTAAGGAATGCTGCTGTCCTTTTAGAGGCATTGTGTGGAGGCAAATGCCAGGGAGATTTATGTGGTTCATTCTCTGACCTGTGATAATGCATCATTAGAGCCCTCCGTGTTTTCCACCTTTGTGAACAAAGACTCATAACGGGGACAATTATGAAAAAAACAAGCCGCAGCAGTGGCAGCAGGGAAAGCGTGGCTCACGCACACAGAACTTCACCCAGAAGTTGAAGAGAGACACCTTTTTTGCACTGTACCTTCACTTCACTTTATTCTAAGGACTCCATTCCTCCCTCCTTATCTATCCAAAGCTCAGACTCCTTGACAGAATTAGAACATAACACAGAGCCAAAACATCACTTCCCCCCAGCCCCGGTTATCCTCGTTTAACCCTTCACTTCCTTGGTGAACACTATAATAAATTTAGAGGCATAAGAAAATTATAGGGAGAGTTGAGGTCACTCATGATCCCCAGTGAAAGCTCTATTGGGTCCTCTGAAGTGAAATGATAACGGAGAAAACTATTTCATGGCCCTGCGTACCTTTGCTTTTATCCTGACCCCAGGCAATCTTTTTATTTAGCTCACTGAAATGCAGGGCTGCTGCTGTAGCTGACTGACTGGGGAATAAGTTTATATCTATTTAACCAAACCAGACTAGCATCCCCTCTTCTCTGGCCATGGATGGATATGGATTCAAGCAGTTGTAATGCTTTTTTGAGAACATTACCGAGACATTTTAATCACGGCTTACTGCACTGGTAGATTAGTACCCAAATGCAATGACCTTCTTTTTGCTGTGGACATGAACATGCCAGAAAACCAAACTGTACTATTCTTTGTCTTGATCCAACAAATTAGGATTAAATAAACAAGAAAGACAAGTGCGATGTACTTTGAAAATCTGAGTCCACCTGTTTTGTAGTGGAAAATTGGATGTTCTTTTTTTTCTCCCATAAAAATGTTCCTGCCTGTGCTTGTCTCTTAGGGAATGACACTATAACCAGAGTTTACGCGTGGCTTCCTACATATTTTGCATTTGGAGACTATTAAAAACAAAACAACACAGAAAAATTGGTGTGTGTTAGGAGGTATTAGAATACGTTAGTCTGACTGCCTGTCTCCTCCACTGCACTGAGGTCTGATTCCACAAACGTGCACAAGAAAGTGTGTTGTGGGGAGGCAGAAGCATGGAGGAAAAAGATACCTGAAAGTCTTGCAACCACATTTAAGAGCAACCATTATCCTGATGTGCTGAGACCAAATGCTCCATTCCTTTGCACCACTGTTTTGGCCCTTCCATTGAGGAAAAATAAGCATCAGATATTTCCACATCAAGAAACCTGTGATCTGTACCCACTTTGTGTTAGCCTATGTGGATACACAGAAAGAAAGGGGGGGTCTGATCCTGAAATGGAATATCAAGGTCCCTCAAGCCAAGAATATTTCAAAATACTCAGCCCAGGGTTTTCTCAGTTTTACTTCCTCGTGCATACAGAATGCCATTGTTTTACACTGTGGTGGAGGTTATGGCAGCATGTATCAACAGATATAAAAGCGAGCAGGCCCCTAGGCAGCTCTGCCTTCTTCCATGTCTCGGAACTGGTCAGAGCAGCATCTTCCAGTCTTGTGGAGAGGTGCAAGTGGATCTATTGTCCTCTGCAGGGAAAAGGTGCTGAGTTGGATATATTTTGTCACATTCCACCTGTGAGTAGCTGGTGTACCATCAGCTGTACCATACTACAAATTGAGAATCTCTGTATTTATTGTCTAACATATCAACATCCAGACAGGAGCAGCAATGCAATGCTTACTTTCTATATTGAGTGGAGTCTATTTCCACATGTGCAAGAAACCAGTTAGTATCAGAGGCAGTGGCATGTTCTGCACACGTTCATAATCAGATTTCAAATAGGGACCAGCGTGATCAAAAAAGAAATGTCTTTGCATGGTAAGCAAGCAAGGAAGCCTCTATCTTTTGGCTTTTAGATTGTTTCCTAGGCCAATCTCACCCATTGGCTACTCTTTGCATGCTTCTGATGGTATGGAAAATAAATAATTCAAAACAAACAAACAAGAAAAACAACTGAGCAACATAAAAAGGTGGTTGTTTGATTTCGATGAGGCATAACAGATGTTTTGCTTAAGCACAGTTGTATAATACTTGCATAAAAAAGAAATTATTTTATTTCTCTTGTGTCCTGAAAGGCACATAGTAAAAATAATTTTATTACTACCAGGTGTCTTCCTCAGGTGGTCAGGTAAAAAAGTGCAAATATTTTTATAGTGGTTATAAACCATTTTACAATATCTTAATCACCCATGGTAAAAATTGAGATAGTACAGAAGTTTTTGATGCACAAGACCCAAGCAAGGCAAAAACCATTGCATTTCATACAGTTTTGTTCTACGTATTAAATTCCATAAAAGCAGCTCTGCAGGTAGAAAGCTGTAGTTGCCTCCAGAAGTATATATTTTTATATGGTTCATTTTATGAAACATCAACTGTAATTCCAGCACTTCACTCATTACATCCTTGACTCAGCTAAGTGCTTAAGCATCAGGTTAAGTTACCCACTGAGATAACTTGCTTGTGTAAAGTTAGTCATAGTTAAATTTGTGGTTCAGTCGAGGTCTGCTCCAGTGAAATCTCTGATACTTCTGGCATGTAAGTGTCTACTTATGTTCTGCCTATGCAGTCAGGTGCTCCTGTGGAGATGGTGCCACTGGTCACTGAGGTTTTAGGCATCTTGTCATGCAGAACCCTAATTTAATAATATTATATGCTGTGGCACTAAGTGTACCAGGGCCGTGTGAAACTAGTGTTCTCATTGCTTTTTATCTTCCACTGATGGACCTGCCATGCAGGTAGCAATGATGGAAAATATCCTAGCAGGGACTCTAGCCAAGGATGCAAAATTATTGGGAAGTAGATGCTTTTCAATAAGCTGAAGAACCTGCTGTCCTGTGTTGCCAGTCAAGGTTCAAGATCTTTGAAGCCTTAGATGAACCTTCCTAAAGTTTTAAGTAATTTAGAGTCCATTCCCATTTCTGTTGAGGACTTTGCAATTGCAAAAAACTTTGATAGATGGTCATTTCTCTTCTGTCCCAAAATGTCTGCCTTCAGACAGTAAGCAGTTTCAGCAGAGGATGGCAAATAAATATGAAATATTGCATTTCAAGATAAATTAAATACTTAGTAATCTCTGATGTCCTTGAACTTCATAGTTAGTAAGAATGATATAATAATGAATAATTTTTAATGAAGAAGGATTATTAATAATGAATATAAAAATGCTGTCTTAAACTGCATTTCAGCTGTATACCTAGCAGCCCTCTGCAGACGCAACATTCTCTCTCATTTTATAAATGTGAAAGCCAAAGTGAGATTGCAGCCTCATGATAACATTTACTGATATGTTTCTAAATAGAATTACATTGCAGCAATGATACCAAAGAAAGTGACTTATGACCAGATCTCTTATTGTAGGACATTGTAAGATAAAAAAGTAAGAGATTCATTCAAAAACAGAAGTGCAAGAGATGTCTGTCCTGAATTTTACACTCAGTAGGTGTACCCTCTTGTAGCAATGCCTTAATTATCTGTAAGTATTGCTGTGGTGCAAACAGCCAGGGATGTGTGGCTCACCTGCTGTTGTTCCTGGCAAAGCACTTGGATAACAGGGGCTTCTATGAAAAATCTGTTTTTCAGAAATACTGTTTGTACTTTCACTCCAGTGCCTGTTTTTGTTCACTGTTTCTTTAAATATGAAGGGGAACTAAGTGTTCTTTGGGCACCCACCCTTTTTCTGCCCCCCCCCCCCCCCCCCCCCCCCCCCCCGTTTTTGCTCATTTAACTTCTTATTACTGCATTACTTCTTTATGAAGCACAGCAACAAGATGCCAGAAGCAAAATAATACAGGAAAAAAATGCAAGCAGCATAGTGTGCTGGTGATATAGGTGATATGCAGGAAGGAGAAATGAAGCTTTTCACTTGATAGCTTCAGTGACATGCAACTGTTTCAGGAAGAAGTTTCATGAAATATGTGGGAAAAGTATGTGGAACATTACCTGGAGAAGTAAATTTGAAGGTCACTAAGTCAAAGAAAGTGAATATATTATTTCTGAGGAAAGACAGAGTAGATGGAAACAAGGCAGAGGACAGTGGATTAATGAGAACAGTGATCACTGAGTGAGGAGGACAAAAAAGGTATAGATGCAGGAGGGCTTGCATCACACACTAATAACCAGTTGCTGTGTTTGTAGTTGTCAATCTAAAAAATATTGCTACTTTATAGGGGTGGATGCTCAGGGTATCCTCTACTGATCAAGAATTATAACCCTCTAGGTAAGGCAGCTTTAATATGTGTGCGAATCTCAAACCACTCACCATTCAAACAACATCAAACTTCAACTACACATCAGTGTAGTACTGACCCTGCTCCCTCTCACTTCACCATTGACACCTTCCAGAAAGTACATACCTTCTCCCTTCATGGCAACGCACTTGCACAAGATTTGGTAGGGTCTCACTGGAAAAGTCAAGCAATACAACAACCTTTAGAAAAGAGGATTAATTCTAGGACATCTTACAGAGCCATGACATTGTGAACTTGTTCAGCACAAAGGAGTGAGATCTGCTTTTCAGGTAACATAGCCTACCTTCGTCCATTCTGCTTCACATTTCTTCTTTGTATTGCTGTGAGAGCTCCCTAAAGCTGAAGTACCCTCACTCAGAAATGACTGACTTACTCAGCATTTGATGAGTGGCAGAATCAGAGACAGATCCATTTCTCTGCCCTGATCAACACACATCACTGCTATCTGACTGTCCATTACAGTAGCAATACAAAAGTATTGCTTTTGTACTACAGAGCATCAGCTCTAAGTGGGTCACACTCAAGTGTCCTGTATACCTGACTGGCCCTTTTAGTAACAACAGGAGGTGTGGTACATAGTGTCAGGAGTAAATTACACTTACCCCTTAGAGTTACACTTGTGGATCCTGTAGATCCTGCATGCATGGGTGAACCCTGGTGATCTTCCGAACCCTGGTGCTGACATGTCCACACTTCAGAGCTTTTCAGTGTGAAAACAGCTTGGAAAAAGAGGAAAGTATCTTTACTCAGTTACTTCATTAAGTAACAATGAAGTGTAGCAAGTGTTTAAAAAATTTTGTGATTAGGTTGCAAGATATCCTCCCATCCTCATTAACTCTCCACTTCTCATGCACAGAGGTCAAATGAGTTTTCTGACGTCATACAGTAGGATGATAGTAGCTCCAGAAACCTGCATTCACTGCTAGAATGAAAGCAAAACTTCCTTCTTGTGCAGTGCTGGAAAGCGTTGCAAAAGAGGAATATATACTTAAACTTGTGTAAATGATGTGAAATCTACCTATTGTTCACACACTTCTAGAATTAAAAAGTCATATCTATGTAGTCAGAGTTTAGAAAATAATGCTCCAAGAATTCCTTGTGTAAATCTTGACATTAAACCAATCTTACCCTTGTCTTGCTACTTGAATCATTTATTTAAGCGGTGATAATAAAAGGTGTCAGCAATTCAGTTGTAAGCTCTTGAAGATTTCTGTGCGCATTGACCTTTAAGTGTTTGCATCTTGACAGGTGAGCTGTTCTTAACATCTCCTATGAGATATGGTGGGGGCAAGGGGTCAGGCACGCTAATGATAAAATTACCATTTACCTTTTACCTCACCAGTCTCAGCGCCTGACATTATAAATGTAGGTAACCTTTCACCTGAAGCCTCTCTTTCTTCTGCACTGCTAGGGATTATGGAGAAATGAATGTGCTTGCAGCTGCAGAAGAGACATCAGTCACGAAAAAAAGGTGCTTTTGGTGATCCTTTCCCTTTAATTTTCATTTTTGTTATTTTAAATCAAACCCATATTTTTAGAAAAAGTATGAAGAGCTCTACCTTGTTTTATTTTAACAAAGAGATGATTATCTGGCTATTTCTATTCTAGCATGCTATTTCTACTCAAGATTATTCTGTTCTTTCTTATTAAGATGAAAGCGCTATTTGTTAATTGATTAATGCAACTGATATCACAGCAGTCAGTAAGGTTTCTTTCAGGGATAAGTGGTCACATTAATGAGACTGTATCAATGATCTTCATTATTTGCCATAGCCCAATAGAGTCAACTTGCTCACATTTGCATCCTGACTCAAGTTCCCCTGAGCTTCATCAATTTTCAGACTCAAGTCAAGATGCCTCTTCCAAAGGCAATACCATTTGATCAGTGGTAATGGGTACACATTAAGAGCTTTGAAGGTACCAAGATGAGTTTGAAGACTAAGGACTGCTGATCTCCCATCCATCTATGACATGCCTGATTGCTCAGAAGTAAACACTTTTACATAATCTGATATACTATGAAGCTTAAAGAACAAGAGTGGGGAGTATTTACTTTTCCACATAAAAACATTTAAGATTTCTAAAAGCCATGAGTATTTTGGATAGGACAACTGTCATGTCTAGGAGAAATGTTAAAGATGGTGCTAGGTGCAAAGCCTGTATTTGGCTGATTCATGGGCAGGTGATTCATATCCTGATTTGAAATATGTATTCTGCTTGCCAGAGTTAAAGCATATGATGGTGGAAAACATATGAAGAGACAGACAGAGAAAATGAGATTCAGTTCATTTCACCGATCAAGAGCCAAATGATCACAAGCTTTAGCAGAATTACCTCCCAAGAAGAACAGCCCCTTTCTGATAAATGCAGTCATGCAACTGCTAGGGCATAAATCGTGCAAATTGAAGACTATAGTTCAAATATAAATCTTTATATTCAGTTTAGTGAAATTTGGTATTGTGTGAACATTATTCATATCTATGAATCTTCAGGCACAAATCTTGTTGCATTTTATTCATGTAATAAGGATATACATTTTGCAAAAGTTTCATTCAATGGATATCAACCTTAATGAAATTGTACTCTGAGAAGTCTATACAAATTGTTTCATCTTTTTCATATTGGAAAACCTGAGTAGACCTATTTCTAGCTTTATCTGTTCATATACAGATAAAGAGTACGCACACAGAGTTCAAGCATCTAATAAATGAAAGGCACAACTTCATTACCGTATTAAGCTAGCAGAGTAAGGAAAAAGCTCGGTTTGTATCATATTGAAAGGACAGCCAGGTTACAATGCTGAAAAAAACCGACCCAGAAGAAATGTTGTCCCTTGAAGAAAAGTGTATAGCTCTCCTCTCACATCAACCTGCAGTGTTTCTACCATCAGGGAGTTTGTGAAGTAGAGAAGCAGGACAGAAAGCAGAGGAAAAGCCTTCCTCTGGGAAGCTTGTGCTCAAATCAAATGTGTTGAAAGGACACAGACAGGGATGTCATTCAGGCTGGAAAGCCTGGCAGAGTCATTTCCAGGCTTATCAGATCATGTTCCACTTGTCTGAATACTCTTGTTTTACTTCTGTGCATCAACACAAACTCAGGCCCCAGCACCAAAACTAGATTCATTTCCAGAGCACAAAGGGCTTAACTGTGCTTTTCAGCAGGTTTTCCTCCTACCCTCTGCCCATTTTTCTCCTGGAATGGATTGCTGCTCCTACATTCAAATTCTGCATTTACTGTGGCGTAACTAGCTTCTAGTTATGGCTCAGACCACAGAGGCGCACACAGTCTCATACGGGTACATAATAACTTTCAGAACAGTATGAGAGGTTGCAGAGACACTACAGATGTAGTATAAGTTGCTGGCAACATTTATAAATGGATTTTACAGGTTATGACATATTCCCATCCACTGATCCATTTTTCTGGGACCAGGACTAATATTTCCGCAAAGTTTCAAACACACAGTATCAAATCTGTTGAAGAAAAAAAAGAATCCTTCCAGTAAAACATTTCTTTCCCCCTCCTCCAGACTGCAGCATGTTGAAGGATTAGTACAGGCTGGGCCCATTCTGTTCAGCAACCAGTTTCTGATTCTGAGTTAGGAAACAGGAGCACTGTGACCACTTAAAGGGCAGATTCCTACATTGACAGAGAACACACATTTAGCCCTCACAAATCCTGCAGTGTTTCTCAGCATGGACTCACACGATCCTTGCAATACTCTACTCCCTCAAATGCTGGATTATGCTCTATCTCATCCCCTTTGTGTTCATTTAATATATACAATGCTAGCTGGCTTGAAGGAATCTTTCTTTTGATTTCCCAAGGGATATCAGCGGAAGGTTTGATCCTGCATACACTGAATATACTGAACATTTAAGGAAGCCAGAGGAATTTGAGAGCATAAAGCTATCTCCTGGCTAAAGACATGAAGAGGAGATGTGATGCATCAGTTATGTCTTGTGCAATGTCATGCAAAATATTTCCAGGATGGCTAGACAAAACAGTGGTACTTCAAAAAAAGAAAAGAAAAAAAAAAATCTAATAATAAACACACTTCCTGGAGTCCTGGAGGGAACTCTTCCTAGATACATCACATTCCTGAATCTGCAAGGAGGATCTGGTTTCATGGCAGGGACCCAGTCAGATCACACCTTCTACGTTAACACTAGTCGCACAGCCCACACCTATTAAGTCCAGTGGGAAACATATTTTGTAGAATGAATAGAAAACTAAGATAATAGGACACATTTTAAATACAGATGTCTCCACTTGAGAGTATGTTTATTGATTCTTGAAGCTTTCAAAACAACATTAATCATGCAAAAAGGCAAAAATGTGACATGCCAGTTCAGGAATGGAAGAGAGGGAACCGACTTTTTCACAGAAAGATTTGTGTCAACACATTTCTGAAAATTAATCAATAGTCAAATAGCTCTAGTGACAGATTGAGCATTCCAGCAGGGACTACAGGATGTAATACATTATTTTTATTTTTTTTACAGTTTATGGAAAATATAGTTTGCTAATATAAAGAGTAAGTGGATATGTCTTTTTATATTTCACAAAGGCATTCTGTTTTTCCAGTAAAAATAAAAATAAAAATAGTAGCAGTGCTGATGGGAAAACTTATGTAAAATTTAGCAACACTTTGAAATACATTCAGTTTGGAAAAAAGAAATCAAAGTAGTTCACCCCCAGTATTCAAAGCTTACTGTTTTGGGGAAAGGCTGGAATTGGCTTCAGAGAAGGACTTCAGTGGGCTCTGGATCTAGCCCTTATATGTGAAGCTACTGCATGACCTTTATCTCTTGCTATGCTTTATACACCACCAAGCACATGGAAATTGCTTACAAATCAGTAAATGGATTTTATTTTTTATAAGTATCTGTAGCAGGAGGGATTTGTTTAAATGAAAAAGGCATGCTTCATGTGTGATCACTTTCCAGATTCCTCATAATGAGTACGACTTAATCAAGGGATGGGTTAAATTTCTTAATTTTGGCACGATGTGCTGTATAAATGTTTCCCAAATGCAAAAAACCTGAATGTGTATATGTGTGTGTACACATACAAACATATATGCAAGTATGTATGCAGGTGTAAATGTACATATATATAAGCATGTGGAAGTGCATATCCTTAGCAATAACGCAAAGAATCAATGCAGATTACATTTAAATCCAGTATGTATTTAACAAGTTAGGATCAAGATCTGGGAAACAAAGTCTGCGTGCCAGGCTGGCAATCCTCTGGGGAAAAAGCCAGGAGAGTTGATACTTCAGAGGTTCATTCATTGCTTCTTCCTGCTCTGGAAATGCTGAATGCGAAACTGAGGTGCAGCATCACCAAAGCCCTGTCCCAAGAGCGCTTCCACCTGTCAAGGATGTGGTGGGAAAAGCCCTTCAACTCTCATGCAGACCCTTCACCTTCAGCCAGCCTTCTTGCAACTGCTAGGAGAAAGATGTGGAGATCCTGGGATGGCTGTGATATCTGTGGGCTGAATCCTCTTTGCTAGCTGCATGAAAAAATCTTCTGATGGGAAAACCTGGAGAACAGCTGGAATTCCAGAGGTTTTAAATGTCCATGGTTATCTTCTCATGTATTTCCACTGAATAATGTAATGTGGACCAGGGCTATCTCTGAGGACAGTGCTACTCCCTCTTATTAGATATTTTCATTTCTTCGAGCCTACTTTCCCATACATTATTAGATTTATTAATGCATGTTTATAGTATTGCAGTTGTACTTTGATGATTTTAAGATGGCTGAGGCTCGAAGGGAATGGGATGACATTTCTAGTATAATTTGTTCTGCATAAAACCTGTTCCCTCTAACACCCAAGGCCATTCCCTGCTTCTGTAGCTACTGGACAAAATCAGCTCATGTCAGCAGGCACACTCTGCTGACTGCTCATGAAGCTTTGCTGGTTGACACCAGCTGAGAATTTGGCTCTGCAGTTTGAGAAGGGGAGAGACAGAGATAAAAGAAGTGTAACAGTAAGTGTCAGACTGTATTTCCAGTAGCATCAGACCAAGTCTAGAGTAAGTTCATTTAAAGCAAGAAATTTTTTTGAGATTTTCTTTGGTGTAAGAGAAAAGACTTTGTCCCTGAGCATTTACGTCTTTCAAAAATCTCAGTCAGGCAGAAAACACTTTTTAGTCAGTTTCTGAGATGCTAATGAAACCCAGAGTAACCCACTGATATGCAAAGTACCTCATTTAATGAATTTACACACATACGTGTGTGTGTGTGTGCACGCGCGCATACACATGGTGTAACTGAAAAAGAAATCTAAGCAAAAGAAAAATCCTCAGGACTAGATACAGTACCCTTTAAGTACAGAGCTGTTTAAAATATCAATCTCCTTATTGTAATTTGATGTGTGAAATTCAGGCGTGCATTTACAATTCAGATCTGATTCCTTAGGGATTCCCATTTAGGGCCTGTTCATATGATTTATTTAGTGCCTTTCTTCACTTACTTATGCTTGAGATCGTTAGGTATAATGCACATATATGCACAGGGATAAAATGTTTATCATCATTACTTCAATGAAGTCATTTGCCATCCTTGACACCCTCTAATGTCCCAAGTGCTTCAACCCACTGGCTCATTTGCCCGGCCTTGCTCTCTCTTCACTTTTTCATCTCAAATTCTCAATGTGTTCCCTTCATCAATCACGGATGTTTAGCGGGTAGCAGGAGGGAAGATAGCAGAATAATTATCTAAATATAACAAAAGAAGGTCCCCTTTGTGTTGCAGGAGGGACAGGGACAGGGGAGGGGGAACAGAGGAAGCGCGAGTGCGTATTTCATGTTTCTTTGAAAACACTAATGATGTTTAATGGAAGCCAAAGAACCCACTGGAAGCCACTGTGGTCTCAAAACTGTCCCACATCACTAGTCTGAGGACCTAGATCCACCTGTGTGTCCTTTTGCTGCTCTGCCTCTCATTGCCCCAGGTTGCCAGCATTTCACCACCACTGATGTTTGCAGTCAGGAACCAGGATCTTTAGGATCTATTTTTCAAAAACCAGGATCCAAATCACTGTGCCCTGACTACATTCAGCTAATTGGCCCTTGCTTGCGATGACATCCATGGAGTGGGGATGAACAAATTGAAGATGAAAGGGTGGGCTGGGGTGGGGGCAGGGGGAAGTTAGCATGGCCTGGGGCACAGTGTCACACACAACTGGGAAGAGGTGAGGAAGGTGTGGGTCTGGGGCAGCCCCAGGTGGCTATATGCAAGGTGACTTTTTCACTTTGAGAGAAAGAAGATTGGCCTTTCACATTTCTCTGCCTTCCCGGTACAGACACGAACTGCAACGTGGTATTTCTCTTATGACATGAAAGCAGGAATATACAAAAAGCCTTGCAGAGTCTAATGCTGGGGAGACAGATCCTCTAGATGTTCATACTCAGGAAAACAAATGTTTTTAGGGGTGCTTCAGAGCTCGGTGAAATGATGGTTGCTGATGTGTGCTAGATCTGGGAAGAAGCAGGTTGGTGCAGCATTTGGTCACACACTAGACATACCACTGTGGGTTGCCCTGTTTAGGACTCTAGAAAAATGAGCTCAATAAAATGATAGCCCAGAGTTGGGACAAATTAAAAAAGCAAAGTCTTGTGTAGACCACAAAACCAACACAGAGTAAAAAAGCATTCCTCTTGAAACAGAATCAAACAACAGGAGATGGAAATGAACAACAATTCATCTACTACTTATTTTTCCCAGTGTGTCCCTGCTAGGCTTTGATCATTTACTCAAGCGTTAACATTTGCTACAATCAAAATTAAATCAGTAGTGACAAATACCAGACAGAAAACTCACAGGTTTCTGAATACTCCCTGACACTTCAAAACACACCAATAAATAAATAAATAAATAAATAGCTTCAGAAAAAGCTTTATTTTTCTTTCAGTGTACCCATCCCTCTTTCCCGAAATATGAAGAACTTTGCCATGCACCCAGATGATGGGGCTGACATAATCAGGGAAATGCATTAGAGAGGGGATGAATGTGGTCTCCACAGAAAACACAGTAGCAATGATTGTCTCTGATTAATATGTAGGAGATTCTGGCCTTGAATGCATCTGCTGCACCAGCTGATAGAGATAGATGTCCTTCCAGGGAATTCCCAAGCTATTTATTTGTCCACAGCTATAGGGAAAGAAAGGGAAGATGAACTTCTGGTACTGGAATAATGGATAAAATCTATGCCTCTGTAGAAAACTAAATTTTCTTGATTTTCTCTTTTAGGGAAAAGTATAAGTATATATAACCTGGGATACTTGTAATCTCCTCCAGTGTAAAGTATGTCATCTAGAGGTCACATCTGGTCCACTAATGGACCTTTCCCATATGGATTTTGCCAATCTTTTTTGAATCCATCTAACCTGTTAGTCTCCACAATATGTGATGGTAGAGATCCACAGTTTAATGAGACATTATATGAAAATAAAATAATGAACTCTTCTAGATCTATGATAGAGATTTGTCAGTTCTTCCCTCCTGAAAGTGAGAAGTGTGCTGTTTTTCTTAGCCATTTTTCATGGCATTTCTTAGCATGTCAAAACCAAATTAGAAGAGCCAGTCTTCCATGGCTGCCTTCTCAAATTTATATGTTGGGACCATTTTCTACTTTTTAGAAATGGTCACTTCCAGCCTAACAAACATTCAACATTTAATCACTCATTTTTCCTGCTAAGTGGTTTGATCTATTTTCTTCTCCTTTCTGAGTCTTCAAGAGAAGATGATTAGAAAGACTATATTTGAAGACGATTATGAAAGAGATAACATAGGTTATCATGGCTGCTTCAATCCTTGCAGTTGAAAGAGGATGTCAACCACAACCTTAGCAAAAAATTTTTTTCTTTTTTTTTCTACACTGAAATATAAAAATAGTGCACTGTAGCACAAAAATTAATTATAAGGCTATTGAGAAAATGCAGAAAGTAAATTCCTCCAAAGGGAAAATGAATCAACATTCTTTCCAAGGGAATGGACAGACATGTAAAGAAACATATGGGTAGAGTACTCATCTATGGCATTTATTTTTTGTTAATACTCTTTAGATCGAGGGAGGTGATCCTCTCTACTCCACTCTTGTGAGTACCGGGGTACTGCATCCAGCTCTGGGGGGCCCCAGTACAGGAGAGACATGGACCTGTTGGAGCGAGTCCAGAGGAGGGCCACAAAGATGATTAGAGGGCTGGAGCACCTCTCCTATGAGGACAGGCTGAGAGAGTTGGGTTGTTCAGCCTGGAGAAGAGAAGGCTCCAGGGAGATTTTATTGCAGCCTTCCAGTACCTGAAGGGGCCTACAGGAAAGATGGTGAGGGACTGTTTATCAGGGAGTGTAGTGACAGGACAAGGGGTAATGGCCTTAAGCTGAAGGAGGGTCGATTTAGATTAGATGTTAGAAAGAAATTCTTTCCTGTGAGGGTGGTGAGACACTGGAACAGGTTGCCCAGAGAAGCTGTGGATGCCCCCTCCCTGGAAGTGTTCAAGGCCAGCTTGGATGAGGCTTTGAGCAACCTGGTCTAGTGGAGGGTGTCCCTGCCCATGGCAGGGCGGCTGGAACTAGATGATCTTTGAGGTCCCTTCCAACCCAAACCAGTCTATGATTCTATGATTCTATGATCTTTTATTATTTGCCTTGCCAGTAACTCTGGCATCCATTTAGCTACCTGGTTTATATAACCAGGGACAGCTTTATACATAGGCAAAACAGATATTTGCTGAAGGTGAGAGAACATCAGAGGCAGCAGCTTCCCCTTGCAATGCTGGTTATTGGGCAAAGCTAGAGCCCTCACAATCCTACTGTCTTTGGCTCCAACTGAGCCACGGGGCAGCTGGCAAAGTGCAGAGAAGTGCTGACGGAGGTGGTGGCAGCTACATTGCTGAAGGGCAGGCACATGTGGTCTCTCCCCACAGCAGCAGACAAGGCTTCCTCTGTGCTTGAAGTCCTGGCTGGGGTGGCAGCAGCGATCCTGCCTAGCAGAGGGCAGGAATTATATGTCCAAGGCCTCTCTTCCTTGAATAAACCACATTTATTTCTACCGGTGCTGCTGAGGGCATCTTGAGTCAGCTCTGCTAAGTCCATTTCATATGAGATGGTCCACACCTCAAAAACTTCACAGTCCAAACACAGGAAGTTAAATCATCAGAAGCTCCAGACACGGCACCATAGTGCTGTTTTCTGCACTCCCCATTGTCATAGTGTGTTGGGTTTGCGTGGCAAGGTTTTGGTAGCGGGGGGGGGCTACAGGGGTGGCTTCTGTGAGAAGCTGCTAGAAGCTTCCCCTGTGTCTGACAGAGCCAATGCCAGCCAGCTCCAAGACGGACCCGCCGCTGGCCAAGGCCAAGCCAATCAGCGCCTCTGTGACAACATATTTAAGAAAGAGAAAAGCAGTTAGAGAGAGCTTTTGCAGCCGGAGAGAGGAGTGAGAAGATGTAAGAAACCCTGCAGACACCAAGGGCAGTGCAGAAGGAGGGGGAGGAGGTGCTCCAGGCGCCGGAGCAGAGATCCCCCTGCAGCCCGTGGTGAAGACCATGGTGAAGCAGGCTGTCCCCCTGCAGCCCATGGAGGGAGGATGAGGGGGTGTAGAGATTCCACCTGCAGCCCATGGAGGACCCCACGCTGGAGCAGGTGGAGACACCTGAAGGAGGCCTTTGACCCCGTGGGAAGCCCACACTGGAGCAAGCTCCTGGCAGGACCTGTGGACCTGTGGAGAGAGAAGCCCATGCCAGAGCAGGCTTGCTGGCAGGACTTGTGACCCCATGGGGGACCCCACACTGGAGCAGTTTGCTCCTGAAGGTCTGCACCCCGTGGGAGAGACCCACGCTGGAGCAGTTTGTGAAGGACTGTAGCCCGTGGGAGAGACTCACGTTGGAGAAGGTTGTGAAGGACTGTCTCCCATGAGAGGGACTCCATGCTGGAGCAGGGGAACGATGAGAGGAGTCCTCCCCCTGAGGATGAAGAAGCGGCAGAAACAACGTGTGATGAACTGACTGTAACCCCCATTCTCCGTCCCCCTGTGCCGCTGGGGGGGACGGAGGTTGAAGCCGGGATTGAAGTTGAGCCCAGGAAGATGGGAGGGTGGGGGGAGGTGTTTTAAGAGTTGATTTTATTTCTCATTCCTCTATTCTGTTTTGCCTAGTAATAAATTAGATGAATTCCCTCTCTAAGTTCGGTCTGTTTTGCTCGTGACGATAATTAGTGAATGATCTCTCCCTGTCCTTATCTCGACCCGTAAGCTTTTCGTTGTACTTTTTCTCCCCTGTCTAGTGAATGAGGGGAGTGATAGAGTGGCTCTGGTGGGCACCTGGCCCCTAGCCAGGGTTAACCCACCACACATAGTGTCTTTGTACTGTCTTAATATCACATTTAGAAAGTACCATAAAAGTCCCTCCCCTATGCTCAGTGAAATCTGTTCTTTGTGAAACAAGTTTTCTGCTTTCTTGGGATTCAGAAGTTACAGCAATAAAAACTCTTTACTGACGTGCCAAAAGAATAAATGCAGCCTTGCAAGGCTCCTGGCTGAATCAGGACGTTAATGAGTAGGGAAACAGCAGTGAAGATGATGGCTAACCAATCAATAATGACTGAATTACAGTTTAAAAACTGGATGTGTTAGATAGTTATTAACAGTGTAATTATTCATAAATGTGCCTAATTATTCATAATTATTCAGAAACCTTATTACTTCCCTGATTGTCATAAGTGATCTCCGAGGCCAATTATTATTTGATTATGGCCACAGGACTCTATGTTGGTATTGCTTCTTTTGTCCTAGAAAAGTACAGAGAAAGCTAGTGAAGTGAAATTCATGGAGGACTATTGGTTTTGAGCAGTCCGTTAAGAACAAGAAGTCTGTGATTTGAAAGCCTCTGTTGTCTTTCCTCTTAGCTCTTTCTTCAGATTTCTTTGATTCCTTTATTACAGAAGCTGCTGCTGCCTAATTAGGGTTTTCTTGTTGTAATTGCTGCATTTGATATCTTAATAGCGTTACAGTGAGTGTGAGGGAGGAAGGGGGAAAGGGGCAGAGGGACTATCAATGCACATGTTTGTGGAGAAACCGAAAGCTCCCCAGGCTGTACGACTGAACCAGAAAGGCCCAGGAGCCAAATCCCAGCTAGTTCCGGTATCTTGTAACTCAGTGGGGAGCTCTGTCAGATGTGGATACAGTAGTTGTTAGCCCCTGACAGTAAGAGTGACGGTGGTGTCTTTCTCTTTAAACAGTTGAGCTTGATGAGAGCGATTGCCACAAGAGTGAGGTGAGAAAATGTATTTTACATTTGCTTAACTCACTAATACTTAACTCACAGGAATGCAAACTCAAACCTAACTGCAAGCCTGGTCAAACACTGAACCAGATGTAGTGAGGGTGCCAATGCAATCAGACCTTATAATCAGAAAATCTGGGATTTTTGTCAGAAGACACTGCACTAATCAAACAGGAGCATCAGCTTCTTTCCACTTTCTTTCCTCCCCTGAAAACATTAGAGCCATTATATTGTGGGGCGGCATTAGTCATGTTAAATTAGCATATAGATGAGTTCTGGGGGTAGGAAGGAGGGGGAGATAGGTTATGATAACCTGATGCTGTAATGCAGAAATCTTTTGGCTTATATACCAAGCCCCACAGAGCCCTGAGCTTGTTGCATGGGGGAAAATTGCAGTTTCCCAACAGGGATGCAACCAGCTTCTATTGTATAATATTACTGACAGTGTTTAATAAGAACGCACACACCCAAGCACTGAAGAACCATGAACCAAGCTCCACAAAATCATCCGATTGTCTTAAAAATCATGAGATTTAAAACCCCTTTCAGGATTTCTTTCTCCTCTTGGTTTCTGAACCAGAAGGACTGGAAATCTTTTCTTTGAACTGATAGCCAATGTTGCCCTTGAGTGGGTATGAAGAAAAGCATTGGACTTTGCAAGGGCTGTCAGGACCATTAGTGGCCCACAACCACTACAGTGTGAAAAGAAGGGCTGCCCAGCTGTGTGATCATTTCAGCATCCCATGATCCAGAGTGTATGCATCATAGCAGGGGGTTCAAATGGAAGTACTACGGTTCCTCTAACTCTTCCCTATCCCATTATCACAAAGTCTGTGTGACCAGGTACTGTCATGCATGTATATTCGAGTGCTGTCCTCACTTCAGTGGACAAGGTCAGATTCTGATCATGGTTACACATCTGTATGCCCGGAGCTGTTTCACTGATGGCAGTGGAATCTGGGAAATGAGATCACTGTCCTCTGATGGTACTCTCACAGCTGAAGATACAGCAGAAAATAGTTTTGTGCTGAGAGCGGGCCACCAAATGTAGGAGCATACAGCAGCAGCTGAAATGTGTATGTGCATAGTTCTGCGTTCTTCTAAATCCCCTGGAAAGGTTAACAAGGGCATTTCTTCTTTTCATCAGACTGTGTGATATAAACAGTTAAATACTGGTAACTCTTATTTTGCAACATTCTCTACAATTTCTGTAATGGGGAATAAAAATATGCAACAGAAATACATGTGCAGGGTACAGGCACTTCTGATCACTTTTTGAAATTAGAACTATTTGGTCTTTTGTTGAAGGCTTCACTACATGGCAGTAGCTCTCAAACAGCACAAGGTGCTGTACTTAACAGTAACCTGAAAGGAATATACTTCATTTTTCAAGATGTCTCTGTGGGAACAAGAGTTTTGCAAGATGGATGTTTAGAGTACGGATTCTGCAAGTACAGAAGAATGAAAGGTTTATATTTTCTTTAGAATATATAAACAAAACTAGGAAATACTAGTCTGCCAAAGACTGAAGACCACTCTCTCCTTCAGAAGTCTTTATTTCACTGTGAAAGTGAAATTTCTTTATTCATATTTGCATATCTTTGGTGTTTTCTCATGAAAATCATGATAGCGATTCAATTTCTACAAGTGCTATGGGGAAATCAGTGTTCAATTTGCACGCCAGGGACACGCAACATGGCTTGACACAGTAGGACAGAACTCTTCAAAAACTCTTCAGCAAGCTCTGGCAGAATGAAAATCCTGAATCTTATTGTGCCACAGTTCAAACCAAATCAAACTCAATCATATTACAGGATCCAAGTCTCTGTGAGTCAGATTAGGATGTAGCTTCAGATTTTGCAAGTAGGATTGCATATGTAGCCATCTAGTTATTTTGTAATATTGACTTAAATTGATCTCTGCTCCTGTCCACCTAGTAGATATTACTGCAGCTAAGACCTGCTGCAGGTCTCCTTGGAATGACAACTCAGTCTAAGCCCAAAAATGCAAAGTTATGGTAGCTGCTAGAATCACTAGGCATATCCAATCAGAGATTATAAACAGAGTTCACATATGTAAACCGTCTTGTTGAACTTCTTTTGTCTACTGAGTATGTGTTCTTTGTTTCTGATCAATCCAGAGAAGAGGATGAATGTGTAAAAAACATTTCACATTTAATAATACAGTATAATTGCTAAAGCAGGGCAGAATATCTTACATATACCTTTTTTAACATGGTTGCAGCTTTTTGACCTTTAGCACAAGCTATACCTACCACATTGTCTTCTGCCTCCCTGAATTACAATGAAGTACATGGCACTGTATCCTAAAGGGTAAGGCTTAGATCGTTCTTAACTCACATAGGATGACAGCCCAATTTTGCAGAGCCCCAGTGCCTAAAGAATTAGGAAGGTGCTCCCTTTCCATGAGTCTGAAAACCCAAGGCTGCTTTTTCATAAAGCGCAACAAACAGCCATCAGGTATCCTAGCAATGAATTTGAGCAAAGTTAAGCAAAGCTAAGCAAAGCGCTAAGCAAACCCTCACAGGCAGCACAAGCTACAGTCCTACTTTAAAAAAAAATACAAGAGAAAATGGTTGTAAGTGTGTGCGTTATTTGTTCCCCCTCCCCTTGTGGCTTGAAAGGGTGAAAATGGAAGAATGTGACTGCAGAGCATAATGGGTCAACACTACAGCTCTGATCGCTGGAGCTTACACGCTAAATTTCACGCTACATTAGGTTGATTTTTAAACCTAATCTGCTCCTACGAATGTTTTATTGGTAATTCCATGAAGGTACAGAATCCTTGACAACAAGGGGGACATCAGAGAGGTACCTGGTAGTCCACAACTTCGTGACACTCCAATGACTTAGCACTCCAGCACATCCAGCGCACCTTGGCTCAAGGGGGTGCACTGTAACAAGCCTCCTTTCAGGTCTCATCCTGTTTTGCTGTGACAGTGAAGGCCATTCATTTAACCAATTACATTTTTTCCCTTGGTATCCACATAACACTGATGTATTGATCTAGTAAGAGCATCTTCTGCACTGAAAGGTTAAGCACAATGACACCATACACTGAACCAGGTCAGTTCTTTGACTACTCTTCCTATAGCCCCAGATGCACATCCCCACTGCCACCCCTGAGTAGGTACCATTGCTTGTTTGATATTTCCATTTAGTTCTTCAAGGAACTAAGCCAGCTAACCATTCTTTACTTTGGTTTTGTATGACTAATTTTTGATTGGTTTAGCTCCTTGGATTGGCTTGTCACAGGATCAGATTCATGCCAAGACCAGTACAAGAGGAACATATGGCTGGCAGAGCGGGCAGAAAAGGGGCCCACATCTGCCTACACTGGCAGTAGCAACGTGATAGATCAGCTCCGTCAGTCTTGGAGCTGCAGCCTTGTGTCCTGCAAGCCTGACCTCCCGCAGCCTCATGACTAGAGCGCTCCCCTCAGAGCTATGCACAGGTCACCCCGTGGACAGACGGGACTGTACCTACATCTCCGGCTGAATCCACTGCCTGGAGAGCTACTGTGCAAAAAGAGCAGAGAATTGGGGTGGTATATCTTCTGAATGTGCTTGGTTTTGTGTGAAGTCTGATCATCGTCTTGTTCTTGTCAGAGCCCTTAGAGGAGATGGGGAAGAATTTGCTGTTTGCAGATCCAGAAAGGGTTTCAACATGAGCTGTGCAGATCTGTCTTGCCAGGAGACAGACCTGTTGGTGGTGGGTAAGCTTTACTGCTGAAAACTATGAGACTGGAAATTTTGGGTGCTAAAAGAGTCAGCTGGAAGTTTGGCAGGTGACTT
The DNA here is from genome assembly GCF_011004875.1 of Balearica regulorum gibbericeps. Taxonomy (NCBI): domain Eukaryota; kingdom Metazoa; phylum Chordata; class Aves; order Gruiformes; family Gruidae; genus Balearica; species Balearica regulorum. The sequence goes on from NC_046185.1 coordinate 96,150,296, forward strand.
CAGGACCAAACATGTGATATTAAGCATGTAAAGTGAGGAAATTATAATACTGATGACTATCTCCACAACTAAATTGAAACCCAAACTTACCCACAGCATTTATCTTCTTTGAGAAGTTAACCAGTGATCCTTTCTAATAGAAGTGGGGATGGCAGGATTTAACCCTTACTCAGAAGAACTTCCATGCAATTTTTAGCACACTTTGCAAGCCTTCTCTTTGTATTCCATGTTTGTTGTAACCCTAGCTCTCCTATAATAGTAAAATTCTTATGGACAAACCATAATTTACAGTGCTCTTTTTCTTTTTATTGTAATAATTGTTTTACAGATGTATTACAAATAATCAGGGTCCTGTACATTACAAACAACTGCACAGAGGCCCAGATTGAATAGTCAGGTTGTAATTCAGTCTCCAGGCTGAGACGTTTGCTACCATACCCAAACCCTTAAGCTATATTCTTCAGTGTGGGACATTAGCAGGATCCCTCGATTGAATTACAGCATTGTATTCCATCTGGGACTCAGTATTGTAGTGTACTTAACATTGTACTACATAGGGAGGCATGAGAGTAATGGAATTTTACTGTAATAAGATTTTTTTTATTAAATGAAAAGTAGGCATATAAGATGCCCAATTATGTAGCATTAGTGGAGTTAGAAATAAAGACCCTGTAAAAAAAATACCTAAAAAATAAGCATTTGTTTTATTTTCTAAATATTACAATGTGCTGTTAAAATACAATCAACCTCTCAGAGCACTAAGGCTTTCTCAAAATGCAGAACTTGCTTTGAAGTTTTAGATAGCTTTTTATTACAATAATTACAACATATTGATAACTGATTTTTGAAATGAAGCCCCCACCCCAATTCAGTAAAGTATTTTGACACATGCTTCAGTTCATCCTTATCAACACTAAGCTCACGTACATGTGTACATTTCAGATACTTTACATCAGATATGCAGTATCTGATACTCTATATCAGACACTTTAAAGATGTTTTCTGAAATCAGTGCTAAAAGTTATTTTTTCTTTTTCATTCTGCTTAACAAATCTATATACCAGAGAGAGGATGGTGGAATAGCACTGACAAGCAAGTAAAAGAAGTGCTAACATCAGTTCAAAATGTGCTGCTTCTCTGCACTGACTTGGGTAATGCAGCTAATAAGAAACAAACTAGACAAGCTCAAATTTTTATAGGAAGAAAAGAAGACATAAAAAACAGGCAGACACAACAGAAATAACTCCCTATCATATATTTTTCTTTTTAATTAATATTTCATGAACAGTTAACCAGCAGTCTGTTATCTTCCTAATAAAGTAAAGGTATTATAACCAATAAAAAATATTTATTGCCACATTTTATGTTTTAATCAAGGGCAAACCCCTCAACATATTCTTTTTTAGCTCCTTGACATGGTGAATGATTAAGTAAAAAAATAGCTTTTTATGCTAAAAAGAAAGTGCTAAAAAGAAAATGCTATGCATTGATTAGTTAATTAACACAGCGTCCTTTGGAAGTGCAATAAATCTGGGAACCAAGGAAGACATAGAGATAATAATCTGAAAGATATAGTGTGCAACTCAAGTTCTGATTTCACTGTGCTAATATCAGTTGTGTCGACTTCTGGGGCCAGAATTTTCCACTTAGTTCTTATGAGAATGTTACGGGAAGTCAGAAATCCCCAGGGAAGTGCTGGGATTTGAGGTTTCCAACACAAACTGGAGCAAGTGCAAGTGCAAGCAATATGGGTTTTATTAGTCAAAATAAAATCTTAATGAGACCCTAATGTACAGTGGGACAAATTTCCAATTATTGGTGGGTGATAATTGGGCAAATTGAAGTAAGCAGACAACTCCAATCAGTTCAGACGTGAATTTGGATTCTGCTCTAACCTAAAATAACTGATGTGTTTTAAGTGGCCTTTATTTCGTTTTCCCCTTCATTGTTACCATCTCCTTGGTTACTATTCAACTAACCAGTTTGTATCATTTTCTCAAAAAACCCCCACATTGTAACCTTTAGGCATGGACAAGGTATATTTATTTTACTACTACCGCTACTACTGCTGCTGCTGCTGCTGCTACTGCTACTACTACTACTACTACTACTAGTGTTGTTACTGTTAATCATTATGTGAATAAATATTTCTAAAAGGCAATAAATCCACTTTGAATAATGTTTTGGCAAAAGTCTTAAGAGAGACTTGGTCCATGTTTCAAAGAAATACATCGGACAGATTTCCTGATCTTCAGGAAGGATTTAATTGAGAAGGAGCTCAGAGAGTGCTCTCAGTCTAGAGCTCTTCCTGTGACTAGGATCCCAAATACCACGACAGACTAAAGGAAAAGACAAAGGTAAGGATTAGGTTAAAAATAAAAATATGACACACATTATATTGCAAACTTTCTGGTTTCCTGAGGGAGTTTAACAGAAGTAGTTTGCAAATCTTGCCATCCAAAAATATTAGTGCTTCCTTCTTCCACTTTATGCCCTAGGTAGTCACCCTGTCGCACAGCCAAGAGAATGACATGCACCTGCAGCTCAAGGTTAATCGTGGAGCATGCCAAGGGGGTGACAATGCAGAGGCTTACACATTCTGTTCTGCAGCCACAGATACGGGGCAGCAGCTTCTGGCAGAGGGGCGGCACACGTGGCAAAGGGCAGAGATATCTTACAGGCCAGTAACTACATCTATTAGTTGGTCTGTCAGAGTCCCTCGGTAAAGTGGCAGTGAAGCCAACAGCCAATTCAAGTAGAAGGATTTTATCCACTTCTAGCTTGGATAAGACAGAGTTGATACTTTTGGCTGGTACAGACAGGTATACCCCCTTTTATTTGCTACTACCTACTTAAAGTCTTAGTTCAAAATACATTTTCTTTAAAAAAAACCCCTCATAATCTAGTTTGGTCCTATCTAAAATGGGCCGAAAATTGTGTACCTGATCCTATATGATGCTCAGCAACTCACAAGAATTTCTGTGCGTACCAGTTTCCCAGTGAATGATATGGTGGGAAAAGGACAAGAAGCATTGTACCACAAAGCTTTCTCACGTATGTCTGCATTTACAATATGCAAGTTTAATTCCTTAAGATTTGCAATCAAATGCTAATCTGTCCTGTTGTTTCAGGGGCTTGTTCCTCTTCCACATTAAAGGTTTTAAGTCTTACAGATTAGTATCTGATTTAATAGATTCTAGAGTTAAAAATAACAATGATAAAGCTGAATGATTAGTTAGGATCAACCCAAAGCCAGACTAAACTGATTTGTACTGCTGAAGAAGTGAAAGAATTTTATTTTGACAGGAAGATTTCTTCCTTTTTTGGTCACACATCATGTTATTCTTCCAGCTGTAAGAAATGTAGAAAGGTTTACTAAATTATTTGCAGCTGTTTTAATAAATGGACTATAATAGCCCAGTAGGATATAACCAACTACAATTCCACATACTGATATGCATCTATTGCATACACTGATCATATCTGAAATGTGCTTATAATATCCATTAATTATTTATTAACCCTTTATAAACCACTTAAAAGTGAATGCTAATATCAAGTACAATCTTGTGGGAACTACAGGTAATTTTTCCCTGCAAATAAGTGGTATTTTCAGCCTGATCATGGGATAACTCTGTATCTCATGGACAAGACTATAGAAAGAATCCATGTATTTTTGTACATTCCGGGAAAAAAATTAAGTCTCAGCTTACTGAATGCCTTAGTCATAGCTTCATTTAAAGATGTGGCTCAGGGAGTGTAGCTATTTTATACTTAGAGATGCTGCTGTAGAATTCAAAACCTTATTCATATGAGTCCTATTACAAAAATAATACTTCTTTTCTAACATGTTATAAAGTTTCCAGGACTCTGAATATTCAATACAAAGCTCTATTTGCTCTGAAAAAACTGTCATTGACAAAGGTTTTCCTCTTTTTATTTCTCTATCTGGGAATTTTTTAATCGCTGTTGAATCAAATATCTGAAGTACAGTGTTAGCAGATATCACTAGTTGTTAGAAAGCAAGAAGTGGACCAGAAGAAAACGGAATGCCATTAATGACTTCTTAAAGATACATCTTGCTGTATTGCATTTGCGGTAGCAGGGCTGAAAGTCAAAAAAGAGCTTCTATCTCCCTCTCCTCTCCTCTCCTCTCCTCTCCTCTCCTCTCCTCTCCTCTCCTCTCCTCTCCTCTCCTCTCCTCTCCTCTCCTCTCCTCTCCTCTCCTCTCCTCTCCTCTCCTCTCCTCTCCTTTTTAAAAATATATTAAAAACAAAAGCCAGCTCTGATTGTACTAATTATTAATTTTACTAACCTTCCCTTCCCAGCTGGAAAGCTTAAGCCCACTTTATGCTGCAGTTCCCCTTTATACAAAGATAAAATTCACTACTGAATTTAAAGAAACAAAGAGCACTGAAGTGCTTCTAAAAAGCCTTCCAGAAAATTGCTTAAGCAATGCAGGAAATCAGCTTTCTCTCCTTTATTTCAGATGACCAGCTCATAAGCTACTGTAATCAATACCAGTAATTGCAATTGGGTTATACTGGGCTCTGCATACCACACTGCTGATCTCAGAAGCTACACTTTCATGATCAGTGATCACGGTTTATCTCAGCAGGAACAACTCACTTTTAAGGTGTGTCATCCACAATTGGTTTTTAAATACTATCATCTACAGTGAAATTAATTTGAGCTGAAATTCATTCTGATGCAGAAAGAGCATGTATGAGATAGATACAAACTACTTGCTTTTGCATTCAAGCCTGGTGCAAGCTATCTGTGCAGGACTGACAGCATCCTTGTTATCATCTAAAGGACAGTCCTCAGCAGTCAATCAAAACCCCAAGGTTGAAAGAAGCTGACATAACGCCCATCAAAGTCTTCTCATTAAAACTGATTTCAGATTGTAAGGTGACTCTCCCTGACCAGAATGACTCTGTGGATGTTCATGTAATGTATAAGGTATTGCTCAGACAGCTGGTAGCCCCAGCAGCAAATTCTGTATGCCCAGAGGATCAGATGAGTTCTCCTTCATGGAATGTTCCTTGCATGCCCTCTGGGACCTAAGGGATTGGTCTTCAGTTGTTTCTGTTTTATTAATTAATGAGGGTGATATTTAAGTGCCTCTGAGATATCATTGATAAGGATGACTTCTACATTAGCTGACTGGCTCTTGGGTTATAAATACTCACTGCTACAACCTCTCCCACTATATATATTTTTCTTCTTATCTTTTTTCCTGATGTCATTCTTGCCTCTTTCAAAAATAATCCTACATCCTTGAACTCACTGTGTCTTGCCAATGGGGCTTTCTGTAGACAACACAGCAGTGCAGAATATTCTGTTTTGGCACATCATACTTACTTCCATGTTTTAGTACAACTAATCCGTCAACTCTTTCTGGTTATGCATTTTTGGCTTGTAATACAAAAAACATTTGATTGGTTTTATTTTTTTCTTCTCCTTGTTTTGCAGAATTACATTTCTTTCTATGAGATTGAACCGATTATTTCTTTTTTAAAAATCAGCTTTTTTGGAAGGAAGGGACAATAATAACAGAACCACACTAATCCTACAATGTAGCAGTACAGGATGGACTTAAAGAATCTCAACCCTCTAAACATCCGTATATTTCCTTTGCTGGTTGCATTACAATGTTGTAGTTACAAAGCCGTAGTTCACCCCTTGGAGTGTCATTTTCCAATCTCAAAAACAGAGAATTTGCTGAAATTAGGCAACTTTTGTGCCACCTAGTGGCCCCTCCTCTCTAAATAAGAAATGTGTTTGGAATTCCCTTGTCTAAAATTCTGTATGCCTCTGTTCTTCATGTAGGAAACCTTCAGTAGTAGTAAATTGTGAACTAAGGAGTCAGAAACCCCTACTTTAACTATGAAGAGTCTCCTTTGCTATCTTTTCTTGCAGTTTTTATTTGGCTGTTCACCCCTTATCTCTCTAGTACTTGTCCATGCCTGGCCTCTGCTATGCAGAGAGGATTTTCACAAATGTTAACATTTTTTTTTACTGCAGTTTATTTCTGGGGTGAGATCTTGTAATTTCTAGTCACTTTTCACTTAGGTATTTTGATGTTCTCACCAGGTGAGTCCTCAGTTCACCTTTATTCTGTTGTAGAAAATGGAACAAATTGCTACCACTCACCACTCTACCACTCAGGAGACATAAGTCAATATATAGTAGGAAAAGTGATGAACCTTTCCAAATAATTATACTGTTAGCTGTACTAGCCCCAGTTTTTTGACCCTTTCTGTCTAAGGTCAGTCACCTCCATCTATATGCACCAAAGCAGCAGTAGAGTTAATAAGTAGAGTTAACAAGTTCCCAGAGGCTGCAAAGGTGAACAGACCCCGTTGGCTTCAGAAGGAATTTGAGATGCTGAAAATGCTAGCCCATCCCACATCTGATCTCATGATAACTGTTGTGATGGTCCTAAAAACTTATTGTGTTCCTGTGGTCCCACTGATGCACTTCAGACACTTAACCCCAGTATTCAGTCTAGCCAGGCTGGCTCCTATTTGGGCACACTCTTTAGGTGAGGGACACTAAATGTAAGCCTAAGGCTAAGTGCAGAGTGCTTAGCAATGGATAATGAACAGGGGCTGCCAAGGAGTGAGAAAAGCTGTCTTGAGCTGTGTATGAAACATTATGCACTTCAGTTACATCATCCCATAATGACACTGAGTTTCACAGACGTGCTGAGGATGAACATACATGAAAGATCCACTGCTGGGCGTGGGCAGTCTGACACATGCTTATTTGCATCACTAGCCAGATTTTCTCCTGCAGTCTGTATCACAGTGTTATCTGGACACCATTCAAAAATTCAACATCTAAACCCTGCTTTAGTCAGAAAGAACCAGACCATGGGTTCTTTTTGTAACTGTCCTTGTGGCATTCACCTGACACAGTCCAATGAGTAGTCTCACCAGAGTGGGACTGCAATGTTTACTTGAATTAGAAGATCTAATCCCTTCTTCCTCAAGTCTCCACTGTACCCTGGGATACTAGGATTTGAAAAGGGATTTTATTAGGATGATATTCATTTACAAAGAAGACCACTGATTTGAGAAATGGCCCAAATAATAAGTGCTGTTGGAATAATTACAAGACTATGAGTCTAGCAGTGGTGATGTTTGCTCTGCTAATTGTACTTAATTTACTGTGAAGCTTTTCAGTGGCTCCTGTAGCTTTGAATGCACTGAGTTGTGGTGCTGCTGTGTATACCAGGGGGAGAAGATTATCAGTTAGGTAGTGCAGTGAGAAGCATTACTGAAATGGTTCTACATGGCAGGCCTTCCAGTGCCTTTTAGACGCAGCCAATGGTGTGGGTAGCTGCCTGGAGCTCTTGGGAATACAGCTGCTACGCATCAGGTGCAACGGGGAAGCCAGTAAGCTCCAAACGGACACTAAGTACAAGTGTGAAGACTTTGTTCTGTTTCCTTCCTTGTGTTAAGGCCTTAAACTGGCCTTTCTGATCATGGTAATTTATGGATGTGTTTGCCAGGGTCAGAACTGGATGTCTGTTTGCAATGAATGCTGACAGGCAACAATGCTAGGCAGTCATATATCTATAGGCCACCATGAAACCATGAATGCATTTGTAACTGGATCACATGTTTACCTGTTACATGGGAAATTCTCTCAGTGGAGTTCATGGGAGTTCTTCAAATGGGAAGAGCCCAACGTGAGGGGAAAAAAAAGTAAATTATTTGGGAAGAAAGAAAAGAAACAGAAAAAGAAACAGAAAAAGAAACAGAAAAGAGAAAAAGAGAAAAGGAAAGGGAAAAGAAAAGAGAAAAGGAAAGAAAAGAAAGAAAAGGCAACACGCTGCACCACAAACACAGCTGCCACTGACTGATTTTCAGGGTGCTTCCCAAGGAATAAGCTCATGGAATCATTTTCTATCTCTTTGTGTGCATGTGTGTATATCTTTCCCTCCTTGGTAAATTTTGAGTCTATTGACCAATATCAGCAGAATTTCACGGAACAGTAGAGATCTCTGAGAGATTTAGCACCTTTTATAAGGGCAGGCTGGAGGAGAAAGATCCTACCGATATTCCAGTCCAGGGAAAATACTTAAATCAGAGCTTACACCTTCTCAGACATCAAACCTAAAAGATACAAATCTGTAAACAGTCAATTGTAGTGCTCATGGCTTTATTAAAAATTTTTAATCTGGGAGCTCTCCCTTTGTCCTTTAAAAGCAGGGTAAGACCACGGTGAGTGTGGCCAGACTCAGCTCCCTGAAATCACCATCACTATTCTGATTTAGATCTGCAGAGCTGACAGTAGCTGAACTGTGTTTACCTTCCTCCTTCTTCTCCAGGTAGAACAATGAACCCAAGACACCCAGGAGGTCAGCAATGTTAAAAGCTTTTAATGGGTGGACTCACTACCATCAGGCTCTTCTGGCATCTGAGTGTGGGGTGGACAAAATCCAGTGTTGTGACACGTGCCAATTTGAAGGCAGTTGTTAAAGAAGCTCTTCTCAAATCGCAAGGCAGATGACAGGAGCTATTGCACAGGTTAAACCCTCTCCTCTTTGTCTCTCCTGCCTGTTACCTGTTTCGCATTAGTGAGGCTGACAAGACCCATAACAAGATCACCTGCCTGTTTTTCTTCCCCTTCCTCCCCCCACTAGATAGAGATCAGTGTAGGCAAGGGGAAGAAAGAGGATTGATTTAGATGGACCTAAGAAAGGCATTCTCATCTGAAACCAGGTGTTCCTAATGCCTGCCATAAGATTTATTACAGTTTGCATCAGGCAGCCTATGCTGAGCATTCCTGAGTAATTGGGATTCAGTATCCTACTGGCTGATGGGCAATGACCTCTCCTTGCAAGCTCTCTAAAGTGTCTGAGCCTCTTTATTCCAGCTTCCATCCCCCAACCTACCTCTTCTGTCATATCCCAGCAGATACTTTATGACATGTTGCCATGCCAGGAAGCCGGCATGAACAATATTACACTGCACCCAGCCTGGGGCTACTGTGAGAAATGGTCAAGTATCTGAAGTTTAAGCTAAATAATATGGTCTTAATGAGATCATGTGGGCTACAGATCAAAAGCATAACCAAAAGGTAAAAAGTTCAATCAGCTTTGTCTGTGTGCAATGAGTGACCACAGCAACTTTCCACTGAGTCCTTCTGCAAGGTTACCAGAGAAAAAGTGGCTCAGAGGGACTGGGCAGAAGAAAATATTTCTCTTCAGCAGTTGCAACCTCAAATTAATGCAGGGAAAGTGTTATCCACTGCTATATAAAGTGAATGCAATTCTGTGCAGGTATTGACTATCCTTTTGACTAGACTGGGAGTCAAACATTTCTTTACTCACTGTGGTTTTTCATCAGAAAATTTACTTTTGTGTTGGTTTTTTTCAGAACTTTTGTGCACTTGTTATTTTTGCTAAGCTGTTGTTTCAAATGAAACTGAGACCCTCTGTGTGTTAAAAATACTGATTATTGGCTTGTGACAATAATAGCATAATTCATTTCAACTGGTCCTCTTGTAGAGTCCTGCTGATCACTGGCTCTCATTGGTTATCTTTTCAAAAATTTCTGTTCCAATCCTGCAGGTCTAGGAACATTCCAGTAGATAACAGTTATTCCTCGCATTCCAGAAATCAAGGCAAGGGAGAGGGGCTAGAACATATCCAACTTCAGCTCACCAGTTTTCCAAACTGTTTAGAAAATCCAGAATCAATCAAGAGGAATCTTTCCACACCTGTGTCTTCCTGACAGACTTGGAGACTTACAGAATTTGCACAGAGATGTGAAGCTTCGGTACTGCTATACTTTGGTTTGCATAATGCTCTGTTCCTCATAAAACAATCTTTTAGTTGGGTTAAACAAGTGTATTGCTAGAAAGTCAGAATTTAAAAGTTTGGTATTTGGCATGATATAGAAAAGCACTAGATTTGTTGTTCTATAGCAAATGGCTTTCATTTAACTATTGAGTGAATATTTGAGAAAATCAGGTTTTGCATAACAGAGTTTGTAGAGTATTTTCTTTTCTGCTATGTTTTTTGACTGTTGGAGAAAGGATGCACTGCTCTTTTGGACTTTAATAGTTCAGCACCCATTAAATGCCCAAGTTCCTCTGAAGTGTTCCTAACTATCACAAGTATTTTTTTAAGTTTCAGAGTTTGTCTTCAGTGGCCTTGGTTGGGGTGGCTATATTCCAGGCTGTGCCTTGTCAAATACTATCCACATAAGGACTCATATATGCAGAAGTCAAGGAACCCTGAAATTTGTGAGCTATTTTCCTTTTTCTTCCCACCATGCCTTTTCTTAAAATAGAAAATCACAGAAGAATAGTAAGTGCAATGACAAAAACTGCATGATCAAATTCCATAGTTAAAGACTTTACCATCAGTTATTAGTGAATCTTAGCTTGTATATTCAATAATTTTTCAGTTGTTTAATTGCATATTATTTTTCAAATGCTAGTATAGCCTGATGGCAGATATTTTATTGCTACAACTTTACAAACATGTTTGCAGAATCTCCCTGTGCTCTGCACTATGCTGTATATGCCCATGAAAACGATTTCCACAGCAGTCCTAAGAAACTGAACATATTAAAAAAAAAAATGAAAGCATAAAAAGGATGAAAAAATATTGGCTTAAATAAATATTTAGAATTAATTCTCACATTTAGTTCTTCCAGTAAACAGAAATCTGTCAGTGGTGCTGCAGAATTCTGGAAGAACTCCTGGGTTAATGATCACAACCAAGGACTGATTTAAGAGAAATAGATCCTTTTAAGGGTTTTCTGTGAGACTGTTTGCAACAGACGATATGCAGTATGTGTGATGCAATTCCCCCTTCTGAATGGGGGGAAAAAAAATGCGCCTTTCCCTCTTTGTAAAGTCATATGAGTTTCTAACATGTCATTAGTAGTAATACTCTGCTGCTGTCTATCAGTACGCAGAATGAGAAAGTATTTTATCCTCCTCCTTCAGAATAAGAGGGAAATAAAATGTAGCACTCCTCTGAGAGATCACCTGAAAACTACTTTTGTAAAGATCAGTCAGCACCTATGAACACACAAAATTGGTTTAACTCAGTAGGAAAAGTGAAGGACGCTCGCCTGTGATACTTCCCAACTTCTCAGACTTGAACTTCATCATCATGGTAAACTAACATCTGCAGAGCCAAATAATCTGCAGAACCTTATAGGAGTTTACCGCTGAGACTAAAAAAAGCATGAAAAAAAAAAATGCTGCTGGAATGGAAATCTGGGCTTAGCATAGCAACAGTTCATGGTATCATTAATCAACATTTAAAGGCAGAATCATGTATGCTTTGCTATGTTTATGCCATAGGTTTCCACTAGTCTTTCCTCTGTCCAAGCCCAACATACCTGGGCTTTGTATTAGAAGTCACATTTTGCTGAGTGGTGTACACCTAATTTACCTACACTAGTTAAAGAGTGATGTTGCTTAAGAAGTTTTACACAGGACACCTAGATGAAAGAACCAGCAAGAAGGCTATGCCTGTTGTATAACTACATATACACTTCCACCTACCTAGCTGTTTCACTTTTATACAGTGAGAGTCACACTTTCACAAAACTTTTAACTGTAGGCCAGTTTTGAATTCATCAAAAGTATTTGTCTATCTTTGGTATGAATGAATGCCAACAGCAGTTAACTTTGAAGGCTAAAAGATATTTAATACCCCATCATGGTGCAGAGACAGAGCCTGACATGCTGATTTACCTGTTACAACTGATTAACATTTTGATGTTCAGGAAGATATCAGAAGGCTAAACTCATTTAGCCAAAAGGAATTCTACTAAGGCTGATCTTTTGTTCATGGCAAACATCCTGCCGATCTTATTTAAAATCAACAGTAAGATCAAACAACAACTGTGCAAATCCTAAGTTCCCTGCATACAACTGTTAAAGATTATCAAATCAAAAGCATACCTAGACACAGTGTGTACAGACATTTAAATTTTTATACAAGTGGAGCTGGTTTCAGGAGACTATTAGTAATGTCTATGACATCCATTATCACAGTTTCTAAATGGATTTCCCTGGTTAAATGCATTTTCTCTTTAAATGTATTGTGTAGACAGCATGCTCCAACTTCATATCATAAGCAAAGACTAATGCTTGATCACTGTACAGTCCCCATGTGACGCACAATTTTCTCCAATCAGTGATAATTCTATTTTGGAAGTTAGTATGCAAGTGTGAGCCCAAAAACAGGGCATCCGAATCCCCCACTTGGGTACTGAGAGTAGAAAGCAATACAGAGACGCCCATTTTATCTGCTGATCTGGACAACAACAGAGTGTGGATATTTTGGTCATTTTGTTAGAAACACAACCGATGTGAAAGAGAGGGCATTGTATACATATTAATATGGTGGGAGCTTGCTGAGGCATTACTGCCTAGAATGTGTTCTTAAAATCCTCTCATATTCTAGACAATTTGCAATCACAGCAACACTTCTGCTGTTTCTAGCTATAATCTAAATCAGTTCATTGTCCCTTTTTCCTCACATTAAAACACCATTAATTGGGAAAAGGCAAAAACCAAGGCAAAAATGTAAGAATCACAGAAGGCTAAAAGCAGGATTACAACCTTGGCTTTCAGGAGAGAAGACTTTGGCCTCTTCAGGGATCTGCTTGGAAAAATCCCTGAGGAAATGGCCCTGGAGAGAAGATGGGTCCAGGACACCTGGTTGATTTTCAGGGATCACCTTCTCCAAGCTCAAGAATGATCCATCCCAATGGGCAGGAAATCAAGCAAAGGTGGCAGGAGGCCTGAACAAACAAGCAACAAGCTGCTGACAAAATTCAAGAAAGGAAGTGTATGGGAGGTGAAAGCAGGGGCAAGGGACCCAGGAGGAATATATGGACACTGTCTGAGTATGCAAAGATCGTGTAAGAAAAGACAAAGCCCATCAGATTTAATCTGGTGAGGGATGTGAAGTCAACAAGAAGATCTTCTGCTAGTACATCACCAGCAAAAGAATGATTAGGGGAAATGCAAGCCTTCTGATGAATGGGGCAGTTGATCCGGTGACAAAGAACAGGGAATAGGCAGGTACTCAATACCTTCTTCACCTTGGTCTTTACTGGTAAGACTGACCTTAAGGAATCCCAGGTTCCTCAGACCAGTGGGAAAGTCCCAGATCAAGGAAGACTTACCCTCAGTGAAAAAGGACTAGGTTAGGGAACATTTTAAAAAATGGACATATACAAGTCCATGAGATCTGATGGCATGCACCCACCAGGCTTGTCAGCCTCCCCTCAATCCCTGGGAAGGTGAAGGAGCAAATCCACCTGGAAACCGTTTCTGAAAACATGGAGGAAAGAAGCATGCTTTTATGAAGGGAAAATCATACTTCACCAACCTGATTGCCTTCTATGATGAGATGACTAGCTTGGTGGATGAAAGAAGAGCAGTGGTTGTTGTTTATCTTGGCTTTCAACAGTTTCCAAGAACATCTTCATAGGCAAATTGCTAAGTGCAAGTTAGATGAGTGCACAGTTGGGTGGGCACATAACTGGCTGAAATGCAAGGCCTGAAGGATTAGGGTCAGTGGTACAAAGTCTAGTTGGAGGCCTGTCATTAGTGGGGTATCCCAGAGGTCAATATTGGGGCCAATACTGTTTAACGTCTTCATTAATAACTTAAATAATGGGATCTAGTGCACCCCCAGCAAGTGTGCGAATGATACAAAACCGGGAGTGGCTGATACATGTGCTGCCATTCACAAGGTACAGGACAGGACCAGAAGGAACTTATGAAGTTCGATAAAGAGAAGTGCAAAGTCCTGCACCTGGGTAGGAATAATCCCAGGCACCAGTACACACTGGAGGCTGAGCATCTGGAAAGCAGCTTTGCAGAAAATGACCTGTGGTGGACACTGAGTTGACCACGAGTCAGCAGTGAAAAAGAAGGCCAAAGGCCTTGTGGGCTGCACTAAGCAGAGCATTGCCAGCAAGTTGAGGGATGTGATCCTTTCCCTCTGCTCAGCCCTAGTTGCACACATTTGGAGTGTTGGGTGCAGATCTGGGCTTCTTAGTACAAGAAACACTGGAGCAAGTCCAGGCCACCAGGATGATTAAGGGATTAGAGCATCTGTCACATGAGGAGAGGCTGAGAGAGCTGGGACTGTTCAGCATCAAGAAGAGCAGATGCAAGGGAAACTTACCCAGGGGGCTTGAACTAGACGATGTCTAGATCTTGGACTAGATGATCTCTTCCAACCTCAATGATTCTATGATTCTGTGAAGAGCTTCAATACAAATATTTCTGTTGCCACATAGTAACAGTGAAAGAAGATTAAAACACACTAGGGAAGGTCTAGAGAACTATTTAAAGTAACACTGTAAATAAAGAAAATTCAAAACCTCTCCTTATTGTGCACCACATTTAACATTAAATTTAACCATAACTATTTTTATGAGAGGAAAATACTGACTTTTGTTTTACATTAAATAGTTCGTTCACTGAGAACCATGCGGTTATTTACATTAGCACTGATAAAATAGGAGCCTCCCAACTTACATTTAAGCTAGGAAAGGATTAGTGTTAAGACACAGTGGCAATCATGAGGTCATTTATCATTTTTCTTGACGATTATTTGGGAATAAACCACAGATTTCCTGACTCCAGCACTAGGATTCTTCTCCAGGAGAAACCTGCAGCAAACATTTGGCTACTCTCATGTACAAGGATTTTGATTTCTGGCAGAGAACCACACTCTTGTTCCATGGCCTTTATTAAAGTTTAAAAGAAGTGTTGACTTTTTCCTGTATTTCATGCTGAGGAGGGAAGAAACAAACTTCTCTCTGAGCTGACCTTTAGGAGATGTTGTGCTGCCTCGAGCCCTATCATTAAACATAGCAGTGAGCACTAATGTTTACGATAGAATGTTAAAAAAGGATCTAGACAATAGGAACCCCTCTTTACTTTTCTGCTGCACCCTGCTGTCCTAAAAATATATCTATTTTATCCAGGGTCACTTAGTATTTTGCATGTATGCATCTGTTTTATGCACATAGAAGAAGCATATGAATTATTTATAAACATCTATGGGTGTTCTGAAAATCAAAAGCATCTCATCAGGACAGGTATCAAGCAGAACATGTGCCTGTGGGTTCAGTACTTTTTTGCTGGTCTGTTTAGATCAGTAAAACTTCAGACCCTGGTTTCCCTTTTGCCCTCTATGCATTATGATAAACAGCATGGGTTAAAAAAGGATAGAAAAAAAATACTTTCTTCTGCCAAATATCTGCCGCCTTCATAAGATCACATCTTCTGATTTCTTCTTAACTATTTTTTTTGGTGCTTTTAAGGCCTGAAAGCAGTGACCCTGTTGCTAAGCAACTGAGATGCTTAGGCCTCAGCCCTGGTGGCTGAGATGAAAAAAGGTCAATTAATGTGGCAGGCCTGTCCTTATCAATATGCTACTCTGGCACCAACTTTTATTTCTTTACAGTAATATATCATAATAAGTTTTGTAGGTCTTTATACTGCGGTTCTCCTTTTGAATAAAAGCATAACTAAGACTTGAGGGTATGTCTGATATAACAGAAAATGTAACCATAAAAAAAAGAAACCCAGAATAGAAATCATCTGACTGCTGACTATCCTGCTGTGCTGCCTGAGGCAGTTACACATTTCCATTGAGTTATTTTATGATCAGGCCAGTATGTTATTGAAATATTATCTCTTTAGCCTTTCTCATTCTGATAAGAAATGACAGGCTCTCAGAACAGTAATACACATGGAGAACAAAATATGGAGCTGTGGAGAAAATTCAGTTGGGGTAAGGAACAGCAGCTCGAGCATATTCCTATTAAAACTTCCTCACCACTCTTGTGTTGGATTTTAAATAACTGTCCTTTTTTTATTCCAAAGTGAGCATCAGAAACCTTTACTACTAGTACTGCTGCTGCTGCTGCTACTACTACTACTACTACTATGTTTTGTCAAATAATTTAGCAGTATGAACTACTTGCTTTATGGAAAGTCTCCCGCATTTGGAAACACTGTTACTTTAAAAGGCAGTCAACTGCTAATTTCTAAGCATTTAGAGATGTAACCTAAAATCCACTGACTGTTCCTACTGCCCTCATCTGCCTGTGGATCAGGCTCCTGGCTGTGAAGATCTCCCCCTCAGGAAATTATCAAAGGTAAACAGCTGCACAGGCTTCTGAGGAGGAGCTTGCTGGCAGTGGCTCTGGTCATTTTGGGATCAAGGGGTGATAAAGCCAGCCACCTGCCTCTCTTCCAGGCTGCATGGTGTCTGGGCTAGTGTCAGCAGAGGCCTCCTCCTTTCCCACATCCTCAGGGTGGGATTGAAGAAGCACTTTGACTGCTCCTGGAACTGCTGGTTTCTCATTAGCAGCACCCTCTGCACGATAAAGGCACTGCCAGCAGGGTAAAGTGTGTGGGGTCATGCCATCGTTCATTAGCTGGCACTGGGACAATCAGTGCTGAGAAGAACTGCCATAAGGAGAAACCCATTTTTACATGGTGCTTTGAAAACACAGAACGCTTTGCTTGCATTACTGATCATTCTTCTTTTCCAAGTGCTATTAGCATCACAAGAAAGCTTAGTCTTCCTTATTTTTGACAGTCTTGTCTACCCAAACACTGCACTATCAAGGGTGATGCTCAGTGCAGATGTTGGTGGACTGGGAGTGCCATTTCTTGCCTGCTCTTTGCCCTTGCTTCAAGCTTATCCTGTTGCCTGTGGCAGGAAAAAAAGGTCCGAGCAAGGTCCAAGTGCTTAATTATGTATTCATTCCAGCAGTAACCAAGGATTGCATCTAGTTAATGACGGTGGTTTCCGTGAGTGATCCTTATGGCTGAGATAGCCGGGGAAAGGCTTGGTGAGGCTCTTTCCAACACCTACTAGCATCCCTTCAAACTATCCTGTTCTGCAGAAATTACGAGTTAAAAGCCAGAGAAGGCACTGTGCTCCTAATTCTATAGATACTCTAGAGAGACAGCCTCTAGAAAACCATTTAGTTGCTCTCAGATGAAAGAAATTCAAACTGCAGCCTTTTATATGTTATTTGCAGTCATTTCATGGTTTCAGGTACATAAATGCTACCTTGTTAATTACTGTTTATAGGTAAGAATAAAACTAAAGGTCTCACTCCCTGTTTTGAAAGCATGACTATCCCTTCTCTTCCCCACACCTCCTACCCAAGTTAAATAATTTACTTACATGAAATTCCTCCTGACTTTACATTAATGTGAGACTAAACTCAAGGTCTACAGTTGTCACCCTGCTTCAGGGAGTGGGATTTTGTATTCCCTCTGTCCTTACACCCCATGTACATAATGGCATAAACTGACCTCCAACTAATCTGGAGTGAGGACTCTCAGCTGTTCAGCCCGGTTCCCCTGCAGTTACGATGCTCATGTGTGTTTTACTTCCTTGTTTTATAGCATTAATGGAGAAGCAGATGTTGCCTTCTTCCCTGCAAATGCTATACAGTGAATCATCTTAGCCTCTCTGTAAAATTTTAACTTAATGGAGTCCTGGCATTTGTGATGAGCTGAGGAACTTAATTTTATAGAACAACCTATTGAACAAGCTGTTCTTGGACATTCCCATCTCAACTAAATGTTAAAAGTATTAAAATTCACATTAGCACAAGAGGAAATTTTGCATGGGTAATCCTTTAATACAGTGTTTTATGGCTCTATTAGCTGCACAGCAGCTGGTGACATGATGAATTTAATCCATTAAAAAATTCAGTAAGAGGTTTAAAAGTCAGCTTTTTAAAACATAATCTTGCTGCAAGGAAAGAGAACTTCTCCTCAGGGCCAGAGACATGGTGAGTTCACAGTGTGGCAGGTATACAAAATACACCTGCATGACAAGCTTTCATATGCTTATGGTTTCACACCTAGCAGAGAGCTTATGGTGATGAAAAAGAACTCAGGAGCACAAGGGAATTCTTAAGGAAATTTAAGTAATGCATCTGTCCAGATTTCTCTCCATCTCTCTATTTTTTTCTGTTAAAGGATTTAATACTGTAGAGCTAAAAGGTTGCCTTTCTGCTTCTTATATATGTATTCCATACAAAGACCATAGCACAGGAACTATTTACTTCTCTCTTGGAAGATTTACTACCCGCCAAACCCTGGTAGAACTAGAAAATTCCTGTGTTTGCTACACAAAGAAAAATTACAGATTTCTGAAAAGCCTTTTCTTTTTCTTGTTTTCGGTACAAAGATAGAAGTTAACATGTTTGTGTGTCACGTATGTTTTATAAATGTCTCACCAAGTTGTTATTTTACCATGATATTTAATAGCCTTCTTGAGCAAGCTCCTACAGCTATATAGATCTAGTAAAAATCTGAGTTTCCATTCCATAGCTTTTCTTAAAAGTTTCTTTGCAGATGCAAAGAATGCCCTGAAAACATGACTTAAATTCCTACAGGCTTGTAATGTAAAAAGTTAATAAAAAGTACCTAAAAAATAATAATAATTATTATTATTTTAAGCTGCATGACTTTTAGAACTTTTTAATTATTTCAGAAGCCCTCTTCCAACAGTTGGCAGTGTTATTATCATATATCCTTGCTCCTTGCCACTTCCCTGGAATCAGCTCTTTATGAAATTAGACCTTTTAAAACTAATTTGCCTTGACTGTGCAGTTGTTTCAATCATGATTTCCCCATACAAATATTTCACCAATATCTGCATTCTTGTGGATGACTGACTTTGCCAGGCACAAGTACTTTCTAGCCTCCCTTCCCAAACATTCACCTTTGCTAGGTTTCCCTGGGGAAACACTAAATGTGCTTTAAATCAGGGTAAGCACATTTCTTCATGTAACCCAATGGGTAAATTTTATTTATTGTACATCTGATTATGATCTATGATGTACTGTTGCAGATCATAAAACAATAAAGGACACTTTAACTAAATAATTAATCTAGTCTTTAGCCGATCCAACTATGCCAAGCAAGACCCCACAGAACTTCAGTAATATTGCCCTTTAAATTCTTTATCAAGTTTAAGAAAAAGTCCTATAGCATAAATTCCTTTTCTTCTGTGTATCCTGCTCCCTTTTCCCTCTGCCTTCAGAAATGGTTGAGGTGTAAGCAAGAAAGAACTGTACAGCGAAAATGTACTCAGATTGGTTGAAAGCAAACTGAGGGAAACATTTTTTGTTCATTGTATTTGATATTACATGACATAATTTTATTTGATTTTCCTCTAATTGACTTTATGTTTCTTACATTTCATCTTGTGGTGGGTTGACCCTGGCTGAGGGCCAGGTGCCCACCAGAGCCGCTCTATCACTCCCCTCATTCACTAGACAGGGGAGACAAGGTACAATGAAAGAAAACTTACGGGTTGAGATAAGGACAGGGAGAGATCATTCTCTAATTATCATCACGAGCAAAACAGACCGAACTTAGAGAGGGAATTCATCTTATTTATTACTAAGCAAAACAGAGTAGAGGAATGAGAAATAAAACCAAATCTTAAAAACACCTCCCCCCACCCCTCCCATCTTCCCGGGCTCAACTTCACTCCCGGCTTCAACCTCCGCCCCCCCCCAGCGGCACAGGGGGACGGGGAGTGGGGGTTACGGTCAGTTCATCACGCGGTGTTTCTGCTGCTTCTTCATCCTCAGGGGGAGGACTCATTGTTCCCCCGCTCCAGCGTGGGGTCCCTCTCACGGGAGACAGTCCTTCACAAACTTCTCCAACGTGAGTCTCCTCCACGGGGTGCAGACCTTCAGGAGCAAACTGCTCCAGCGTGGGTCCCCCACGGGGTCACAAGTCCTGTCAGCAGACCTGCTCTGGCATGGGCTCCTCTCTCCACGGATCCACAGGTCCTGCCAGGAGCTTGCTCCAGCATGGGCTTCCCACAGGCCACAGCCTCCTTCAGGTGTCTCCACCTGCTCCGGCGTGGGGTCCTCCACGGGCTGCAGGTGGAATCGCTACACCCCCTCATCCTCCCTCCATGGGCTGCAGGGGGACAGCCTGCTTCACCATGGTCTTCACCACGGGCTGCAGGGGAATCTTGCTCCGGCGCCTGGAGCACCTCCTCCCCCTCCTTCTTCACTGACCTTGGTGTCTGCAGAGTTTCTTACATCTTCTCACTCCTCTCTCTGGCTGCAAAAGCGCTCTCTAACTGTTTTTCTCTTTCTTAAATATGTTATCACAGAGGCGCTGATTGGCTTGGCCTTGGCCAGCGGCGGGTCCGTCTTGGAGCCGGCTGGCATTGGCTCTGTCAGACAGAGGGGAAGCTTCTAGCAGCTTCTCACAGAAGCCACCCCTGTAGCCCCCCCGCTACCAAAACCTTGCCACGCAAAACCAACACACATCTGGGTGCATATAAAGGTAAGCTTCATTACAAAATAAAATTGATAGAAACTTCTGAAGAATTTCCATTCACTAAAAAAAAACCCCAACAGGAATGTGTGTTCTGATTTGAGCTAAATAAAGGCAGATCTACATACTCAAGTGCCTGCTGTTGTGCATTAGCTATGCCCACACTCAAAACGAATTCATGATGTACAGTCTAGGAACATCCAGAGATGAAATGTAACTGCTATGTGTAGATATGCACTAACTAAAGGTTAAAGAGATCATCCATAGAAAGCAATTACAGTATTCAACTTCCTTTTACCTTGTTTCTGGGGGATCTTTCATCACATACTTTCTGATCATTGGAGACTGTATTTCACTACATAAAGCTCATGTAGATACTCTATTTTGCAGCTGCTGCACATATCCATTGTACTAGGACAGGCACCATGACAGTGTCTTTCTCACATTTTGGGAGAACCTTACAACATGAAGGTATGTATAATGCTGCGTTATAATACCTTCCTTCCTTCCTGCCTGATGAAGTCTAAATTGGGAGTGTGTGTGTGCATGGGGGGATTATGTGTGTATTAGACTCCATCCTGACTCCACACTTGTTTGGCATGTATTTTTACGGCTATACCTGATATTGGCTATTGGCTGTCTTTTACTTTGTCACATCTTTTGAAAAGCTGCCCTCAGTGCAGCAAGTTGGTTGGGCCAACATGGGGGAGTGTCTCTTGTGTTAAACTGACTGCTATCTTGATTTGTACATCTAACCTCCAGAGTGTACTATCAGGGTGGTGTATTTAATAATCACAAACCACCTACCTGGCTGTCCTTAACAAAATCTTGAGATTTTGCAAAGGACAAAGATAATCTAAAAGAGAGAGAGAGATCAAAATAGCAAACAAAAACCTGTTTAGAAGCACACATGCTCCTCAAGATCTCTGCCATGCTTTTCCTTAAAACCTATTTCCAGATAAATTGGTGTGAAGGTTACAACACTAGCTGCGAGAAGGCATTGTCCTTTGTCCCCTCAAGTGCTCTGGCTGTTTAGAATGTGTCAATTTGAATGGCTTTTTTGGTGTGTTGATTACAGCAGTGTGCAAAGCAATTAATATCTCCGAAAGTCCAGAATGAGCTTCTTTACCACAGAAGTAAAAATCTAAATTCAAACTATACTAAATGACCACATACAGGGCAATTAGTAAAGAGAGAAATCACTTATTTGCCCTTTTAGAGTCATGAAACTTGTTATAACACACCCTTAGCAATACATTATATTTAAAATTGGATTTGTCAGAGTAGCATTTACTGGCAAACTTGATTCCTTTCTCCTTGTTATAGTGTGTATCACAGATGGCTGATTTATATATGTATTCAAATAATTGACTGTATTTCAGACTTTCAGTACCAATGATTTTTAAAATAAGATTTTGATGCAGGGGAGCAAAGAGTGAAGAAAGATTTAGAACAGCCAGAATAATACATTCACATAATGCTTTGCATGTATTTATATATATAGACACATATATACGTAAATGCTTTGCATTTAAGAACTGTGAAAACTTGATAAAACATCAATTAACAAATGCCCACATCAGCTCTCTGAATTAGCCATTGTTATTACATTCAACATACATAAATAACAGGGAAGAGCTTATCAAATGTAAATGGGAGGTTCTTCATGTTTTTATTATTGAGATGATACACAGTTTAAAGTGTTTACTGTATAGCATAAAAGTATGTGCCTATAGGCAATTTCCGAAAGCATGCATTCTACTTATTATAATAATAAAATATTACAACCTTTATTTTATTACTGGAAACTGTCTGATATGGAGAAGAGCATTTTAAAGACTTCTTATACCTCTTCTTTGCTAATGTAATTTAACTTTCTTTTAAGTTCAGGTTGCACATTCTTTTGCATTTTTCATTTTAACCATGCTCTAATTTAGTGTGACAGTTTTGCCTGTTTGGCAACTCCATTTTGTGGAGGAAAACAATAAGAATATTGAGATATAAGTTAATGCTACAATTTCAGATATCTCTTGTTTGCCATTTAGCCAGTTAGTTATTGAAAAACCTTCCTAACTTTAAGAACAAAAATTATCCCTATAAACTTTATGTAAAAACAAAGTAAGGAATTTGATTTGAGAAAAGACGTTGACTGCATCATCTCTGTGGACTGCATTAAAAGGAGAACTCTGAAAGGCAAGACAAACAACTGTTCACACTGCTTTGTGCAACTTCTCAAGTGGACCAGAAACAAAAACATTACTAAATTTGTAAGAAAAACCCCAAGCTGTCTAGAAAAGAAAATTTTATTAGTATGTGTTCCAACATAGTCTAGTCTTACACAGGAAGACACCTCAGCAATGGGATGTCTTTATTAGGTATAATTATTTATACTAGTGATTGTAGAAGTAAATCCTGGATTTAAAAAAGCCTCAAAATTAACCCAAATAGATGTACTGTTATAAAACCTAGTTAGATTTTATCAGAGCAACTTTGTATTTTCAAAGTTTAGATTTATTTTAAGTACCTGCTTCTCATTAATGAAGTCATTTTGACATCAAATTAATGTAAGTAAGTTACCTTTACAAATGTAAAGTAGTGCAAAAAGCCACATATAAGAGGAGAAAGAAGGCTTAAAAGTATTTAAATTACTATGTTTCTGTCTTAATTTCATCACCTCAGTAAGTAGTTAAGCATGCACAGCCATCATATGTACCTGACCATTGTCTCAGCTCTTATTAAAATAAGTCTTTACTGCAAGTGTCCAAACATGTGAGTAACAGGGTCAGGAGTTTGGTTGGTCGGTTGTTTTTTTTTGCTTTCAGCCTTCAGGACCAGTTGCAGGGCAACAGTGACTCTTTATAAGTTAACTCTTTAGGTTGTTTTCCCTAGAACCAACTGTCAAGACCACTGAGCAGCTACCAGGGGCACACTCAGAGGCTTCCTGCCTTTATGAAGGACAGACTGACAGGAACACATTTCTATAATATCTGCTTCTTGCTGTTTCACTTGCAGATGAGAGGAGAGACAGTGATCAATGATTTGCATAGCCTTCCTGTCAATGCTCCATCACAAATAACCCTACTTAAGAGTACTGCAGTCAAACAGCCTAAGCTAAAGCATGTGGGAAGTTGGCGCTACTTTTGCCCTTAAATTAAGATGTTAATATTTAGCAATAACACAATTTTATAATGATGAAACAAACAGTACTTGAAATGTTTTTAAAAGAGATAAAGAGTATTCATTGCTGTTACTAAACAAGCATTCTGAGGTGAGTGACTGCCATATGCATTATGTCAAGAACATTTAGGAACAACTTATCTACAGTAGCTGGAAGAGTACCATTTGTACAGAAGGCATGGAAACAGTTTACTATGGCTAGCTAAGGAGGCCTCTAAAAAGCTGTTTTTCTTTGTGAAGAACCACTAACCATCAGTGACAAAAGCAAACCATCAGTGACAAAAAGGATCTTTCAAGTTGTCAAGAAAGGGCACAAAGGTATTGCAGGAAAATAAGAAGCACCCAGGAAATAGCTCAAAAAAGAGGATGTGGAATCTCCCACCTGTGAAGGGGCAAACAAAGCAAGGAGTGAAAAAATGAGAGCTGACATGTGTGTCATATGTCAAGAAGACAGAGTGGATAACAAGAACTGACATGTAGGAAGATGCCTTTGTCAAATTGCCAGAAGTTCCAGAGCTGCGGACACCTTGCTGAAGGCAGATGAGGTTGGGAAAGATGAATGCACCATGCCACCTTTCAAAGGTCAAGACTATGCAACGGCATCCATGAAACACTGCCATGGCTGCCACACAATCAAGGTAGAAAAAGAAAACTTTTATTCCTTCCTGCAACACAAAAATTGAAGGGAAATCTCATAATTAGCCTATTACAGGATAGTCAATCATTTAACTACTGAAAATCAGGGGAGACATATTCTAATCTCATTTCACTTGAGAAATCGTGTTGCCTTTATTGGCAGAATTTGTGCCACTGATGGGAAATCTCTCATTCTGACTTCAAGAGCAGTTGTTCTCTTGCGGCCTGATTCATTAAGTTAATGGGACACTTTCTCTTGAGTCCTCTGAGAATAGGATCTGTGCACTGATAAATCTCAGTAGTTTCAGAAGTTCATCTAATCAAAGGTGATCTGAATGTCTTCCATCCAATTACTGCACCAAAGACAATCAGTTTTGCAATACTTTCAGATACTGCTTTTTTCAGCTGGGCCCATCATGCCAGGAAAAACTGTTCCTTGCACTTTATTGTACATCTGTATCCTTGCCTATAGCTCCTGCCAACCCAGAAAGAAAAAGGGCAGGCTGGGGGGAAGGGGACAAATAGAACAGGGACTTTTATGCCAGCACGAAGAAGTGGGTTTAGAGTTTCGGAAAGATTCAGGGTTTGATGTCATTTTGTCTAAATCGCTACAATTATTCCTGGATTTTGAACCCCAAAGTGCAAAATCCCTTTCTGTGAAAATTCAGTATTTTCTCCTTTTCCATGATATCTTCCTCCCAGACATTGGTCTGGTTCTTCCTTGTCAGTCTTTCCTCACAATTTTCACCTTTCTACCCTTGACAACCCCTATTTCTCCTAAATAACTAATATATGTGGCAGTTTCTTCTGTTTGTTAATTCGTTTCCATTATCATGGATGCTGTCTCTTCTGTATGCTTACACTACCCATGACTGCCAGATTTAGACAGCTACACATATCTGAGGCACCCTCTCCTGACTGGAAAAAGGTCAAAGCGATCTTTGCTTGTGATACACAATAATTCATTGTCCTTACATTCCAAACTGTGACCAAGACTCTACATTTTGCTATGTATTTTATGATGTTTAATGTACCCACGTGATATTCAGCAAAGGTCTTGCAATAAAAGCAGTAATCCCCATTTTACCAATGGAATTTAAATCAGGAAAACCCACCTGCTTTATACTTTCCTAGCATTGGTGATTAGATTATATTATGTACATGGCAGTGTAGGGGAAAATAGGCTAGTTGAAATTGATATATAAGCAGTCACACTGTTTGTAGGAACCCAATGCAGACTTCATGGTTCTTTGTCATGCTCTCTCGGATTGCTTGTCTTTATCTGCAGCGCTGGGCAGTTCTTGAGAAGCACTGGAAGCTAGGTATTGCACAAAAACAAAGGGAGGAGCCCTGCTTGTCAAATTTGGCTGCTCTGATTGCAAAGTGTTGGCAGGGGCAAAGAATTTTGTCAAAAAGGTAACATAAAAAACCATCATACAGCGTTGGTCTCCTTCTGCACCAACTAACTGCTAATCTTTCACATTTCAGTACACCTAATGGAGATGAGAGATGGAACAGCTAAGGTAGTCTCAGTTACAATAGGTAACCTCACTGGGGTCATGCGTTTGGTCTGAGTAATTGTTAATGTGTTAACAAGGCCTGCATTTAAAGGAAGAGAGAACAAAAGGGGTAAAATCCAAAATTTGTCCGCCTATACTATCCATTCTTACTAGGGACAAACTAAAGCAAATATTCCCAATTCCATCAAGGGCATTTCTTCCGTTTAATGAGCACATAGGAAAGAGAGACATTGTTCAAGTACAAGGGTTCAGTTTGCAGCAAGCCACAAATCACATTTCATTTATCAGGCCTACAGATGACAGGATATCATCAAATCCCTGGAGAGTCATATTCATTAAAAAGAAATCTTAAGTAATTACAACAATTAATTGACTTGAAACAGTTTCGGGTGGAGAAGGTTTACATAATTCATTTGCCAGACAAAACAAGCCTTATGAAGTCAGGGCAACATACTATTTAGAAGCATCCTCCCCTTCCTGTCGTCTTGAACAGCGCAGAATAACACCAAACACCTGGAGACAACTGATATGGGCAAACAAACAGACAAAAGACAGAAAAAGCATCTCCACTTTTATAACTTTATAAAAGGGATAATGCTTCCCTGACCTGCCCATAACATTACTTAAAAACCTGAGAATAAAACATCCTCCCATTTCTCCTTGTTTTTATTCTAAATAGGCGAGGATTTCTAAGAATTAATTATGTAATAGCAAATTTGAGAAAAAAAGGCAAACTAAAACCCTTCACACAGCCTCTGTACAATGCAAACATCATGAATGTCATGTATGCAAATTCAGCCTGAAGTCTCCTCCAAGTTGTGAAGTGTGTGGACATATTTTGCTACTTCCTGTTGGCTGATCCTGAATTTATACATATCAGAATGCCATTCTCACGTCCATGCCAGCACTGAACAGAAAGATTCCTCAGATGACTCCTATTACGCTATCCGGTATTTCCTTGTGTTCCCTAATCTGCTTGTTTCTCCATTTTACTTCTTGCTTTATACTCATTTTACAAGGTGAGGCAGAGGTTTTTCTATTCTATGTGTGTTTGGTCTCTAATAGAGTATGGTATGAATCCATGAGTAGGACTTCTAGGTATTACTAGAAAAACAGGTTCAGCACTGAGATTTCCACCGTAATTCCAACTTCTTGATTTGAGAAAGTTGTCTGAGTGCTCAGACTGTTTTTTAATGTGTTATTGTTTCCATTGGTGGCCCCAGTTGGAATTCCACTTCTCTGCACATACATATCAATATCTTTGGGGAAATGAAGGAGAAGAATAGTCATGCTTCACAAAATGTATTTGCCAGAATAACAGCCACAGAAAAGTAAGTGCCAGAAATGCTCTGGGATGCTTATAAAAGCATTGAAATTCAATGTGTAGGTATGCAATTCATTTATCATACAGTTTCACTTGAAGAACAAGGCAAATATTATTGTGAGACTTAAAAAACTAGTTTCCTACATCATTAACTAAGACAAATCTGCAACTCTACCTAAAAATTAGGAAATGCCTGGTTCAAATGATTAATGACACAGTGTCAGTCAAAAGGTTGATGACAATCAGTGCCCATATTTGACAAGGAACAATGCCATTTTTTTTAATTTGACTGTTAAAGACCATCTCAGTTCATGAGTTTCTGGCCTCTACTATCTGCCTGCTACATCCTGTCACTAACAGAGATCCTTGTCTCATTTCAAAGCTCGTCTCATCATATCTATAGAAAACAAAACAAAACAAAAATTATTTCTGGTAGTGCCATACACTGAGGATAAATCAAGGATTACCCATGTTTTTTGTCTATCTACAGCTGGAGGAGATTAATTTCAGATATGTTCTGTCTAATTCCCAGATATTCTGAATATTCTTCAAGTTACCATTGCCTTCCTTTGAAATGGGTAGTTTGAGTTGCCTGCCACAGTGGAAAAGCCCACACATTTATGAATTTTAATATGGTGTATTTTCCATATGTATAAACTTATAATTTAAAAAAAAAAAAAAAGTGAATTCCAGCCCTCTGATAAAATGCAAGTAGTGCAAATCATTTTGGTTTTCTTAACTCATCAGTTAGTCTCTATCCATCAAAATAAGGTAACATACATGAGTCATATTTCCCTTAAATTTTTATATGCTTTGTAGGTTTAACCTGCAATTCATGAAGACAGGGTACAGTTTTGCGGCTGTGTACTGGTAGGACCAAGGGAGGATTTCAAATACAAGCATTGTGTTTCCCTCTGATTCTGATCATAGTAGGCAGTGTAAAAAAAGAACAGAATATATAAAAGCACTATATACGTGTTATTTCTGAACATATCAAACAGACTGAGACAACAAACCCATCACAAGTAAGACATCATGACTGCAGCAAAGATGAATGAGATGCTAAATGCAAGTAGAAAATATTGTTATTTTCTGCCTAAGCATACAACTGTGATATTCTGCAATTTTTTTTCAATATTGCACACAGTTCACATGTGCTGGAGCCTGCATAAAAGAAGGGATACACTTAAGTAGCATAGATAATCCACATACTAAGTTTCAGACCATTACAAATGCAGACAACCAAGAAAGAAAACCTACTAAACCTTCAATTAGGCAAGCAAACAAAATAAAAATCTTACCAACATGAGAAAACTGGAGCTTGGCGGCTGATTGCAGATTGTGGCCAGCACCAGGGCTGATTCCTGCCAGTTCCCACTGAGGCAGGCCCCACCTAGAATAGCAAGGAGCAGCTCAGTGCAGGGTCATGCCCTGGCAGATCCTGAGCTTTTGCCTGCCAGAGCCCACTTTAAAAAAAGAAACTCTCCCCTATGCCCTTAAACTATCTCATCTTGGGAGTATAAATCCAGATACACCTTGGAAGGGAGAAAAGGCTCAACACTTGTGTTTCCCACTGACCGGTGAGGCTGTCCCCTCACTGCAGATCCCAGAGACACTCTCAAAATGGAGATGACTCCCCAGGGGGGATGTCGTGTTCCTCACAGCTCCCTGGGAGACATCTCACCCCTCAAGCACCTGCAGGGAGCAGGGGTGCCGCTCGGGAAGATGTGACTGTGCCCAGAATATTTCTTCTTACAGGTTTATTTTCCCCAAAGCATCCTCCGTGCCTGTGGCACTACCCTGCAGGCCACGGTCAGCCCCATGCACTGCGTCCACATTTCTAAGGGGGCTGTTATGGAAATCAAGTCCTGCTGGCACTAGTACCAAAAGCAAGGAATCACACCACTGCACAACCCTCCTGCCATAATACTTTTTGCTTTTTTTGTTAAGAAACAAAGTGGAGTGGGGTTTAAGGCCCAAGCTACTGCCATCTTGGGCCCTTTCCTTACTCCTCAGAGACCTGCCCCTCTCACTGCTGCTGCTTCCTCTCAGTCCTCAGGCCTCTCCGGATGGCAGCGGCGAGATTCATGGCAGCAGCTGCTCCCTGGGCTGGCTCAGGTGGCAGGACAGGGCTTGTCCTCCCATCTGCCACCATGCTTCCCCCTCACAAAGTGCTGCAGGAGCTGGAGAAGCCTGGCCTGGCTGCAGACCTCTGATGGAGGGAGCTGCTTCCCTCCCTGACCCACTGCCTTGCTGCTCCCACTGGCACAGCCACGTGTGCCTGTTGTTAGCCATTTCCTTGTGAACTTGTGAAAAACTGGTGAGTGTGTCTGTGAGGCCGTGAGTAGGCAACACCCCAAGGTGGCTGGCCCAGGAGCGATGGCAGCCCAGCAGTGCTGCTGCCTCCTCCCTCTGGTGTCCCCTTAGGGGGCAGCTGGGGGCCAGGCAACCTTGGAGCTTGAAATTTTACCATTTCTGTCTGTGGTGAAGTTGGAGACTCATCGCTAAATGGGCAACATGAAAGTTCAAGGTCTTACCATCCCTTTGTTACATTCTTCCTTTATTCAAATTTCCACTTTTTTTCCTCTCAAATTTCTCTGCAATGTCCATGAGGTAGAAGGAACATTATCAATTTTAAAGAACTACAGCTATTTTAAAATATAGTTTGCTTCATGTTACAAAATAAGGAGAAAATGTCCTAATCGATGTGATCCAATCTCTTCAGTCACACAGGTGCAAATCAAAATGAAATCCAGAGCAAGAGGCCTTTGTTTTGTCTAATTAGGTATCACTGGGTGATGCTAGTGATAATTACACTATCTGTGAAATGGATAAAATCCATTTTGTGTCTGTATAATTGCATTCATAATGTACTGTTAGACGTCACCAGACACTACCTTGCTAGCCTTCTCTACTTTTTCTTCTCAGTCACATTTACAATTTTCCTACTTTCTGCACAACCAGAAAAACTGGAGGAATGGGACTGAAGAGGTTATATGGAAGGTAAAATACCCATGATAAGTGAAAACTTTCCTTTGCTATTTATGCTAGTTTCTTACAAATGTATACATCTCACAATACAAAAGAGGAAAGTAAAATACCAAGGATTTAACTGAAAATAGTAATTTATGTATGCAGTGTTAAAAGTGTGGAAATATAAATATGACACTGGTATGACATCTGCATGCCTAACATTTGTGTGCAGGTATCATGCATACAGCAGAGAAAATGCTGGCAATTCTCAACTTCAAAAATGTAGCCAAACTCATTCATGTATGCACACCTGGTAGGAATACAGAGAAAGGAAAATTATTTTCAGTTTGAGCTGCTAAGACATTCACAAATTAAAATGAAGGAAACCAGAACAGAATTTTTTTTTTAGAGGCTTCAGCTTTAAAGCGAGACAAAGCAGAACAAAGGCCAGGACCAGAAAGGATGTTTTTGGTAGAGAAAACCCTATGGCAGGAGCCATTTCAGAAGGTTTATGGGAAAACACAGCAATCTGAATGCTAGACTGCAAGTTCAGAAGTAGTTTAACTCCCATTGAAAACATGTAGGACATACTCCTCATTCCATTAGATTTCACCTCCACCCTTCTTAAGGAAACAAAGAGATTTTAGAAGTGTATGTAAGCTAAGTAACACAGCAAATCAAAGTAATCAGAAAAAGAACTCCTTGGTGTGAATCACCTTTGCCAAGCATATATCCCTGACAGAAGGGTCAGCTTTTCAGGTGGTGTAAATGGTTGTAACTGTATTGACTTCAGTAAAGTTGCACTATCAGGGAATATGACCCTCTTTGTATTTCTTCCCAAGGCACAGCAATAATGACCGAAAATGTAGAAAATTACCTAGAGATTTTCACATTTTTAAGATTGTACCACATTAATCCAAACCCCATTGAACTCAATAGGAGATTTTAATTGAATCTATCATTTTTGGATTGCCATGTTCAAGCTAAGCATGAATCTACAGCCATGTTACAAACCCTAAAAAAAATGGTGTTTGTAATGGAATTGCTGACAGATCCTTAACCATAGTGGTGCTAGCGGGAGTCACTATAATATTGTAAATAAGGTGAATAGGCTCTTCTTATCTCATTTCACAGCTGAGCAGTGTATTGCCAGATAAATCAAATCAGGGTAAACGGCTTCATCTAATAAACTGGGTCAACATATAATGTATTTGTCCAGGTTTGCACTTTCATTGATTCTCATTTGATTTAAGAAGAGATATTTCAGTTTGTGTTTACAAGATTTTTAAATATCTCTTTTCCCCCTTCTCGAGAGGACAAGCGAGCAAGAGAGAGAGTATGCGAGCTGGTAGCTTCACAAAAATGTCAAGTTTTCTGTTTTCTGTAAGTTCTTCTGCTTTCCATTTTTATGCATCTGGGAGACAGTGGGGGTGGGGAATGAGGGAGTTACTATCTCTTATCTGCATTTTCTCAATAATGTTTTAGTGATGTTTGCTAATGTATCATTCATTAACCATCAGCCACTATAAAAAACATAATCTATCTCACAAAGTGGACATTATTATCGCATTAAATCATTTCACAATATACCTGAACGGTTCCACATGAGGGGCCTGGCCTGACTGAGCTCAAATGCCTTGGGGGCAAACTCTTCAGTAGTAATGAGATACGAGGTCTGTCTGTGATGAATATGATATTACTCGTGTCAGTGGCTGTGGACTGCACCCAGAATATTTCTTCTTACAGTTTTTTTTTTTTTTTGGTTTTTTTTTTTCCCTATTGCAAAGGAACTCAGGCAAAGCACTATTAACCCAGTAAATGAAGCTCTAAAGATCACAGAGTGTGCCCATTAGTCGACAAGATTGTGACTAATCCAATTTTTCTTGCAGGGAGCAATTCTAATGCTTCTGTAACATCTGGGGATGGCAGGGCCTGCATTACTGATGAACCTGAGTATTTTTTCTTCTACCTTTTTCTTCATCAAAGAACAATTATTACACTCACTTATTGCACTGCTTCTCCTCCCTCCCCCACATTTTGCCCCTGACTCCTTCTGCCATGATGACCTCTTTGAAGATGGTTAAAATAATATCTC
Source organism: Balearica regulorum gibbericeps (assembly GCF_011004875.1). Classification (NCBI taxonomy): domain Eukaryota; kingdom Metazoa; phylum Chordata; class Aves; order Gruiformes; family Gruidae; genus Balearica; species Balearica regulorum. The sequence goes on from NC_046185.1 coordinate 96,182,370, forward strand.
AGGCTGACAGAAGAAGTGGAAAGGGTGAGGACTGTGAAGGAGGCTAAAAAAGAAACCCATTGTTTTCGTAGGAGTGTGGACAGAAAATGGGCTTGTTCACTGCAGGAAAAGGATTAGGTTCCCCCAAAACGAGCAGAAAAGGGCCTAGAACCTTTTATTATCAGTCACCATTAAAGGCATGCTGTCTTCAACTGTCCCGGGGTTGGAAGAGAGTGTCATCTTGCTTCTACTTACTCTGGTAAAAGCATTATGTATTATTCTTTGTGTGGCAGCGTTATATGTCAGGAACAGTAAATTCCTGCTTTTCTAATTTATTTATTGTCAATTATGGAGTTTCCTGTTAATATAAACTGCCACTTAGGACAGGCTAGGGCAGTTTCATTTAAATGGAACCTCAAAAAAATGTTTTGTGATAGTAAAAAAATCAATCAAATGCTGATGGCCAACAGCATTACAGGTTGATTTTTCTGTGTTCGGAAGCAAATCTTACCTTCACTTGTTCAAAGATGCAGAAGATGCTAAATACCCATAGAGTTCTCTTCTTATGTGTAGGGAACAATGCAATAAGTTAGAGGAAGAATGGATGAAGTCCAGTTTACTGTACTGTTCTTTGCAGTGTTGCAATGTGGAAGAAGTTTAGGGATAGAAAATAAGTCAGGAAATTCTGCAACTACTTGCTTAAACCTTTGCATGAAGGAAGTTATTGTTGTTCTCATAAATCGGCTGCAAGCCTATGAATTGTAGTAGTGGTTATATTGGATTTTCATTCTTAATCTTTCTTGTACATCTCTCATGACAGACTATTTTATTGTGTTCCACACTAAGAATTAAAGTTTGTCCAACATTCAGAACTGAGCTAGAACTCTACTTCTCTCAACAGCTGCTATTTCACTATTATTTTATTAATTATTCAATTACAATGCTCACAGTGTGGCAGTATCTCTCCAGAAAATAGTGGCTGTTTAACATATCCCAGGTAGTCTGCATTCTGGAAGCAGAAACACCTTTTTCACAACATATTTGTATTTCTGCTTCTAACTGAAACCAGAATACACAGTTGTACATGAACAAGAAAGAAAGATATATGGGTTTAGACTAGAACTTTTCTTCTTTTCTGCGGTCTCAGGATATGATGAGGATTCTGTTAGTTGTCAGTAACAATTCTGCAGTGACTTATGAGCTTGCTATGAAATAAATACGGGTAATGTCACTAGATGACTTCAGCAAGAGTCCTTGAAGAGCTGGTGCTATTCAACTTAAGGAAGAGTAATAAAAAAAGCAATAGACTGAGATCAACATTTGCTAATGTTTGTAACAGTGTAAATGTAGCAAGCAGGAAGGAAAAAGTTAACAGATTTGGAGGTATTTAGCTAGGTGCCCGGGCCATTAAATAGAAATACAAGTTAATTTAGAGAAATAGAATAAAGTCAGAGATGCTGTGAATCAGACATGGGTGTATTTATTACATAGCACAGTCATGTGAGCTAGTGACAAAGGAAAGGATCAAGGCAAGAAATATCTTTGATGCTATCAGTCCAGCTGAAATACTAAAACCTGGCAATCCAGACAGTGGCTTTCATCAACAGGAAATGGAGAGAAAAGCAACACAAAGAGGAAATGCCATTACTGTCTTTGAGAAGCTGTAGTTTAGTTTCACAGGGAACGATCATGTTTAATTTGAGGCACTATTTATCATTCAACAAGAAAGCAAACGATGAACTACACAGTGGTTTGTCATGCGGTTAAGAAAGAATGCAGAAAGAATATGCATTTTGGTACAAATCCTTCTGTCAGAACTTAGCCTAAGTAAATTAGATATATTTTGAACTCTTCTTTAATTATCCATGTAGACTGGAAAATCTTTGTTTCTCTGGTTTGAGATTAGAGGGCGATTTAAGCTGGGTACTGCTGAGGTGCATACATTATGTATAACAAATACTAATAGCTGAAGTTATTGCATGAAACCCTGTCCACTCCTAGACGGCAACAAAACCACTATTGGACCCACTGAGACAAGACTTTATACACAAATTAATCCTGGCATTTGTAAATGTGTTCATCTAATTCTGTTGCTTTTTGGATTTTTCCCGATACAAATAAAAAAGAATTCACCCAGCGATGCCAGGAGTTGATATGTAGCGTCAGAATATTGACATGCCACTTTCCAGATCAGATTAGCTAGGAACTTGACTCAATGTGTCTTACATGCCTTTCCTGATAGCTGTATGCATGTAGTATTGAAAAGGAGTCTGAAAGACAGAAAACACTTGTGCTTGTGACTGAAGTGATTAAGTATGCAGGTGTTTGTTGGATTAGGCCTTTAAAGTAGATCTTGCCTAACAGCCATAATTGTTGTGGATGTAAATCACGAATGAAATGGAATTCGTTGATGTATGATAATGTTACAATGCTGGGTGAAGAGAGGTATTTATTTTTGCCTTTGAGTTGATAACAATAAATTTTAATGTCAACTTTTGCTATTATTGTCTCAGCAATTTAGTTTTATTTAAATTGTTTCTTCTTTTTTGTTATTTGTCAGGAGCCACCTTTGACTTTCTTTTGAATAGCCAAATCTGGTTAGCTGTCAGCTGGCCTGTGTGAAACTGCAGCAAAACTGCATTGACTTCAATGGTATAAGGTTTTCACTCACAGTTTCCAGCATAGTTTGAACTGACATGCAAATCCAAATTCAGCTATAAGATGAAAGCAAAAGGATTTTTTCAGCCTACAGATTGCTGAGCTGCCCGTAGGGTGCTCCTTTCTTACATGCAACATGTCTCTAGAAACATTTGAGAACCCTTGTGCTTCATCGTGACTGGGTAATTCCACCTGTGATAGAATCATAGAATAGTTCATAGAATCAGAATAGTTTGGGTTGGAAGGGACCTTTAAAGGTCATCTAGTCCAACCCCTGAATCTGAGAATAGTCCTTGCACAAAGTGTTTGTTACAATGTACATAATTGCAAAACACAGCCTTGAATGGTGTTTTGGTAGTAGATCATCAAAAATTGCCCAATGGTACAACTTAATAATTTTGAAATTAATTTTTTTTCCTCTGATGTTTATCATCGTATTTGATCATTGATACCTGATACATTTTAACTGTATCAAAACCAGTTGAATTTTCTCTCTTAAATCCCAGGAAAACTGTTGCAACTCACCTTCATATTGACTCCAAAGCCTAATTTTACATTTTACATGTCCAAATCTTGAATTATTTTCCTGATAGTTAAGTTAGTGGTGAAATCCAGCCACTGCAGGGTCCTGAACAGAACCTAACATGTCACTGAAATACTAGTTCTGTTTAGATATTGAACTAGTAGATACTGAACCCTACTTGTAGCCAATTTATTACTAAAGAATGTTATTTTACTGCTTCTAAAAAAAGCTTCAGGTATTTGGGCATAAACTAGCTGTTTAAACACAAGAGTATTCCTGAAGACAGTTGTTAGGAAAATTTGGTAGCATGTAGCTGGGAATAAAAGCTGGGCAGCACTAAAGCTGCCTAGCTCCATCTGCCACCTTATATCTCATCTACCTTTTCAATTATGCTAACATTTGTCAGGTGATGTTGCTAGGGTGTCCATCCTAGAAATAGAATGCTGCATGGGAATTTTGAGCTTTTTAGTCTTTTTTGAATTGGCCTGATAACAGCATAGCTAAAGTTATTGCTACAGGTAAGTGGATATGCAGAATTTCTGTGCTTAAGCCTCAGCAGTGTCAAGCAATTCATTTCAGAAGACACATGTAACAAAAGCACAGAACTAGGATGTTTCCCACTTGTCTTTGGTGGGAATCTTTATTCTCAGAAAAAAAGACGCACTGTATTTTATTGCTTAATATTGAAAAAGGCACTTCATTTTTGTTAGAGGCATTGAAAGTTGGAATAGAAGTCACAGGACAGCAGGCAGAAGGGAACATTTATGAAGGGTGTTATCCTGATTTATAGGCAAATGGAATTTCAGGTGTTATATCCATCAGAGTAAAGCAACGACCTATTTGAAAATGATCATAAAGGAAGAGACAATAGGTATGTAACAGGAAAGCAGTCAAACTTATGGGATGCAGTTGTGCTAATCTAAAGGGTGCTTCATCCCTTCATTCAGGAATAACTCCAGTTCTCTCAGTGTCAACTCAGAGGATGATTGAATGAGGTTTGTGCCTGATTCTGACAGGACTAATGGGAAAAGAGGTGAGCAACATATTTTTAAATGATAGTACGGTAAGCGGAAGTGGACCTGCTCATGTAGTAATGCTCTATTAATTAAGATCATCAGGAGGCATTAGGAAGGAGAAGTGGAAGAGCCGGAAATGTTTAAAAAAATTATTCAAGATATTATTTATGAGATCTATTTCTAGGACTGCAGCTAGTCTGATACGTCTCTCAAAAATAAATGATGGGGACTGATGCTGCATAATGGGCCAATTTACAAATAGAAATGAAAGAAATGTTTATAATTTTGACCTTAGTGACTCCAGTAAGATCAGTCCTTTACTGGTTTAATATTGTTTCACAGTTTGTGCTGTTAAATCAAAAGGTTATCTATAATACATCTGGCACTATTAATGCAAAGGATCAGGGGTATTCAACAGACATTTATTCATTATTAATATAGATAATAAAGGATCATTTATGAGGCTACAGATGAGATTTTTATCATCAAAAGCTTAAAAAGGGAAATTTATTTTTGCTTCAGGACAGAGATGAAAAGAGTCAGTAATGGGAAATGTAAGAGTCAACACAAAACCATCAAATTCATTCTTTTCCTGAAGACAGCTAGCACTTGATAGCAACAGATTAAAAACAAAATAAAATTAGATGTTTTTGCTGTAAAACCTCTTTATTGACAGGGAGGGGCTTTCAGTGCCAATGTGGTTTGCTCTGGTTTTGTCCTTCAGCAAGACAGTTGTCGATGCTTTTCTCTCATGCAGCTGTGCTTTCCAATGCCTTATAAGAAGACCTGGAGTGGGAGAATGTATCATTGTCTCAAGAATTTCTGGGAGCTGTCTGAAATTGAACTTGACAAGAGTGAGAGTCAGCTCTAGGGACTCTTCAGTGTTGGGTGCAGACATCATGATCATATGTTTTGTCTTTTAGGAATGTAACTCTGTGCCACATGATGGTATAACTGTAGATAGTAATACAAGGGTGTGCACACATGAAATGGAAGTAACAACAAGAGTAAAATATTGAATTTTTCCTGTCTCATAACTGCTGGGATTTACAGAGGGAGAACGAACCCCTAGTGCTACTGAGGATGCTTATAAAGCGGCAGACCTTGATTCGTCAAAGCTGGTCGAGGTTTCTTAATATCAGAGGACCCATAATATTTGTTGAGACTGGTCCCTGCATTCCCAAGACTGTAGATGCCTAGTAAAGTTTTGCCTGTATGAATCGTTTTGGTGAATGCCAGGATATTCAGAGTTAAGGCTAAAACTCTCTCCTCGTTTCACCTATCATCAGTCTTATCTAGGGCAGTTGCTTGAATCAGCTTCTAGGGTTCTCAGAACATTCAATTATCTTGTTTCCCATATGATCTGCAATACCCAAGGGTGGATTTGGAATTTGATGAAGTTGTTTCTGATCTGAGGGTATGGACTGACCAGTCTGCTTCAGATGACCTCAAATCCTCACTAGGAACAGCGGTAGTAGTAAAATAGAAATAGATGCATTGGAAAATTAATTTCATTACTTAGATACTGTCCTTGCATTGTCTAGAGTTTGGGTACAATTCTAAGAATCCTCAGCTACAGTCCCTTTCCCCCTTATCTTCTTTGGTCTTTTTGATGTCGGAAAAAGAATCCACATTCCCCTTGCTATTTGTGAGATCTTACAGAAATTGTGTAGCTTTTTCTCCATCCAGCAGATGAAATCTGGCAGGCAATATAGAAATGAGCCAAGAGCAAATTTGAGTTATATGATCTCAAGTTTTTTTCTGAAAAGTTTTCTTTTTGGCCATAATCCCATTGAAAAAATATATTCTAAGGACCTGGAAAAATAAGCCCTTTCTGAAATTTGATCCAATAGAGAAAAACCAAGAGGGCCATATCTGGATGTGAAAAATTGGATCCCTTTTCCCTTCCCTCAAACTGAATAGAGTTTGAATGTTTTGGATTTGAAACTGTGAATAACAGTTGAATATAAAATAAATATTTTATAAGCAAACAAATTAATTTTCCCTGAAGGTGAAGAATTGGGAATGGTCCCTGGATGGGCTTGAGAACTTAGACTTTTCATCACATGTCAGAATTTGTTGTAAAATGATGTATCACAGGGGGTCAATAAGGAACAAAGCAGAGCTCAATGGGAATTTCTGTGTCAAATTTACTTTCTTTTAGTTGCCATTCCTGCCTCTAACTCAAGCATGATGACAGGTAAGCCCTGACTAATCTAGCTGAGCCTAATAAGTTACCTCCCCAGCTGTCCATTTCAACCTTCTACAGATATTGCCATTATCAAAAAGAGTTAGCAGGATTTAATGTGCATGTGCCTCACTCAGCTGCTTTCCTGCAAAGTCTGCTGAACTAAACTCCTGGTCTTCGTGGGAAAGCAGATGTAGGGTGACCATTCTTCTGGCTCTGCTGTGGGAGCAGTCATCTCTGATGTAATAAACAGCTGGGGGTAGCAGCATCTTAAAACCCTCTAGCTGTCTGCTAAGCGAAGTTATGTAAAACTCTGTCAAGTAAATCCCAGGCAACATTAGCCTAAGCCCTATCACTCGGGTAGACCACAATACCTGGACAGACTTCTCTTGAAATCAGTGGAAAGAACAGACTACGCCGAACCACATATGGGGTTTTGACCATAACAATAAAAGAAAAAACAAACAAACAAATCCAAACCAAGTAACCTTGCAGAGGCTAGGTTTGTGCATTATATGGATTTTTAATCCTTACATAACTTTCTTGTAAAACCTTGTTAGTTTGGACTTCCTTCAACATACGACGCAGGAGAAAAAGAATGTTAAAAAAAGTTTTGGCTGCAGGACAGCCCCAGTATTGCAGATGAGTTTTAACTTCTGAGTATCCATCAGAGTTTATATTGAAAAGGGAGCATTTTGAATAACAAGTTAATTTAGTTCGCCAAGTTTAATAAATTCCTTCTCCTTTCTTTCCTTATGCCTCTAACAGGAATAGGTTAATATATTACATAAAGTCATTGTTAGTCCCAGGTGCAGAATGTTCTGCCAATGAACAGCTACATGTCTAATTAAAGAAATCACCTTAGCAACATCTGTAGTCACTCCTGGATGCTGATGGAGACCTATGAACGTGCACTGATGACCTTCAAGCTGCAGAAGTCTTGAGGGGGCATCAGAAAGACCATGAAGCAAAGCAGCTGGTAAGAATGAAAACAATGATGTGGGCTATTTTTTTTAGCTGGGCAATGCCCTTTATTTCAATCACAAAGGATTAAATCCTATGTGACATGCAATACAGGTGCCAAGGTCTTTTCTATCAGAGAAGCTTCTTAAAATTCACGAGACGACACAATCAGAAAGACTTTAGATGTGTAGAAAGTGAGGAGAAAGTGATTGATACATTAGACAAATACATACCTGCCCAAGTCATTAACATGAGGGAGGGAGGAAGGATACCATGGTTAATGCACAGAGAAAATGCAGTATATAGAAATATCTCTGAAAGCATTCAGCTAATTAAAGGCTTGAAACAGGAAAGTATTACTCACATGAGTAGTCAAAATGGTAATCAAAGCACCACTGTAAGGACAACTCATGAGTAAAGGTTTGCTGTCAGGGCCTGAATGAAGTAAATGCGTGAAAAGCCTGTGCTGATGATTAAATCCTGTGCTTGTTAAAGTGTAATAATTCCAGTGACAAGGAAGAGATTTGATTAGTGTGCTTGGACAGGAAGGCATTATTATGGAGGAGTGATTTATGGTATAGAGCGGCACAAAATTTTCAGATTTTCTTGTACGCATTCGAAGAGTATTTTTTTCACAGGGTATGGTCATGTGCAATTAAAAGCATTCATTAATTTTATAGAAGTGGATAGGTGCTTGTATTGGTTTTTAGTAAAAAGCCCTCTTTTTTCACTTGTAAATGTTGTGTTGGTGGTTTGGTGGATTTTTTTACGTATTAAACAGGGACTAAAAAAACTTTGCTCTTGAATAACAGACAGATTCCATGCAGATAGGTGGCATAAGATCTGTGTCAGAGCTATTCCTTGTGCTGCAGATTGTAAAGAATAATAGTACCTGTTAACTGACTGTACATTTAATGAAATGTCAAATATAGTCCACTGAAATCACTGAGAACTTTTCTGCTGATGTGGTGGCCTTTAGACCAAGCTAACAGATTTCTTAGCTCTTCACAGAATACTTTTCTTCTACATTTAAAAGCAAATTAATAAGGATTTACTCTATTCTGGGATGATTGAGAACAAGCAACAGAGCTACACTATAAGCCTTCTGTGACTGGCTAGATTGTGCTCTTGTGGTTTGTGCAGCAAGTCATCTTCTCAGCTAATATAAATTTATATCCTTCTATAGGCTTGAATGCAGCTGTGATGATTAATTCTAGATGAGGATCAGGGTCTGCTGTATTCTTGGAAACTAGTCTCCACTGTTACTTATACCAATGAGCCACTAACTTTTTCCCAGTGCTCTTATCCCATGCCCATGTGGAATAACAAGCAAGAAACCTTTATCTAGCGGTCTGGGGGCCGTGCGATGCTACTTTGAAGTATGAATAGTGGCCCTGTAACTATCCATGAGACTGCATCTTGAGCACTCTGTCCAGTTTTGGTCTTCCCACTACAAGAAAGACATTGATATACTGACATGAGTGTGATGGAGGGCCAACGAGAAGGTCAGAGGAGGAAGCACATGATATATGAGGAGTGGCTGAGGAAAGTGGGTCATTTCACTTGGAACGAGGAGGGTTTGGGGGAGATCTTATTGCTGTCTTCTACCACCCAAGAGAGCATAAGGACAGTAGGAACCAGTCTCTTTTCAAAGGTTCATAGTGAAAGGATGATGGGCAGTGGGCTCAAGCTGCAATAAGAAAAATTCTAGTTATGTATTAGGAAACAAATTTTCCCAATGTGAGCAGTCAAATATTGAAACATGTTGCCAAAGAGGCTGCACACTCTCCATCCTTGGAGATACTCCAAACTTGCCAGGCCAAGGCTGTGATGAACTAGTTGGGCCTGCTTTTTCATCTCACAAGCAGAGGTTTGCTATAAATGAAATTTTCACACCACTTCCATATATTATCATGCATTGAAATAAAAACAGATGTTCATCTGGTGGGTTTTCACTACATTCAAGTTCTGTTTAACTATTCTTTACTATATTTTCTTTGTAGTGGTAGCTGGTGTTGTATTTAAGTGTTGCTATTCATTTTGTACTGTGTCATAAGCAATAAAGTTTTCAAAGAGTAAATTATTGAGAGAATAAGATGTGCTGTGGTGGGTTGACACTGACTGGAGGCCAGGTGCCCACCAAAGCCACTCTGTCACTCCCACTCCTAAGCTGGACAAGAGAGAGAAAATACACTGAAAGGCCCGTGGGTTGAGATAAAGACAGGGAGAGATTACTCACCAATTACCATCATGGCCAGACTCAACTTTGCTAATAAATTAAACTAATTTCCCCATAAAATCAGAGTAGGGTAATGAGAAATAAAACCAAATCTTAAAAGCACCTTCCCCCCCACCCCTCCCTTCTTCTTCCTCCCACCCCTCCCTTTTTCCTGGACTTAAATTCATTCCTGATTTTCTCTACCTCCTCCCCCTGAGTGGCACAGGGGGACGGGGAATGGAGGTTGTGGTCAGTTCATCACACGTTGTCTCTGCCGCTGCTTCCTCCTCAGGGGGAGGACTCCTCACATTCTTCCCCTGCTCCAGCGTGGGGCCCCTCCCACAGGAGACAGTCTTCCACGAACTTCTCCAATGTGAGTCCTTCCCATGGGCTGCAGGTCATCACAAACTGCTCCAGCGTGGGTCTCTTCCATGGTGTCACAGCCTCCTTTGAGCATCCGTCTACTCCAGTGTGGGGTCCTTCATGCACTGCAGGTGGATATCTGCTCCACCATGGTCCTCCACAGGCTGCACATGGACAGCCTGCCTCACCGTGGTCTTCTCCACAGGCTGCAGGGGAATCTCTGCTCTGGCACCTGGAGCACCTCCTCCTTCTTCACTGATTTGGGTGTCTGCAGAGTTGTTTCTCTCACATCTCACTCTTCTCTCCCAGCTGCTGCTGCACACAAGTTTTTCCCCCTCCTTAACTACGTTACCACCGTCGCTGACTGACTCAGCCTTGGCCAGCAGCGGGTCCGTCTTGGAGCCGGCTGGCATTGGCTCTATCAGACACAGGGGAAGCATCTAGCGGCTTCTCACAGAAGGCACCCCTGTAGCCCCCCCGCTACCAAAGCCTTGCCATGCAAACTCAATGCATATGCATTGCTAACTGTTGGGTATCTTTCTCATGCACAACAAAAGTGATTAAAACAAAGCATGTAGTGTACATACAAGGCTAAAAGATATGTATTATGCAAAACAAAGCAATGTTAAAAGTTAAGGCTATGGAGTGAAGTGGTCTGGAGTTAAAAATACTAGAATCAATATGGCTTGTGCAGGATGAAAATTAAGACCATCGTCAGGTTCACCTGAAAGGGAGATGAAATTCAGCGTATGTCTATGTCACTGGCATGTGGGAAAAAAGCAATCCCAGATTTGTATATTAAATGATGTGCTCTAGGCTGCTCATTACCTCTCAGGAACCAGATATTATGACAACAAAATCAGTACTTACATGAAAACACCAAAACAGTTCCCAAATGGTCAAGGAAAGAAACCAAATAGCATTAGAAAAAAGTAGACATGAAACCAGAAAATGTCAATAGAGCTCTGCAGGTTTGTATCTTGAATACTATGTGCAGATCTGATCTCTACTGTCTCTACTTTCAAAAGCATCCAACAGAGCTGGAGGGTCTCCAGAGTAGGACAACAAGGGCGATCAGTTATGGGATGGAAGGGCTGTATGAGGAACATTAGAAGCCTGGTTCGTTTGCATGCACATAAGTATCCAGCAGCAGTTGAGGTATCTTTGAAAACTGAACATATTCACACATTGCTGGTAGATACAATAAGGAGCTTGCTGGGTATGCCCTTTCGGTGCGGCACCTAGGGTATGTATACTAGCATATCTCAGGTTCCATTAGAAGCCAAAGTGAGGGTAACTGAGTCAAGCCCAAGATCATTAGTCCAGGAGCTCCATTTAAGCTCAGAACAGTCCCTTCCTGAAGTACATCATAGCTGTACCTCTATCCAGTCCTGTCTGGGCTTGTCTCCTGCATGAACTTCAGACCTAAATTCATAGCGCTATCTCCAATTCCATCTCCGGCCCCATCTGCTGCTTCTGACTGGAACCCCCCAGTAGGACTGTGGCCGGACCCTGGCCCTGACTCATGACCTTGGGCTTGGCTGAGACTGTTGATAGAACTTGTCATTGCCATACTGGTCTACCCATCCCACCCTCCAGCCCTGTGGGACTGCACCCTGGTTGGTGAGGACATTGCTTGGGCTGTTGTCACCCTATCTCCCAGCTCATTCCGAGTTGGGGAGCAGCCCTGCTCTTGATGCTCCCTGACAAAAACTTTTTCCCCACGAGGACAGCCAAGCAGTGGAGCAGGTTGCTCAGAGAGCTTGTGCAGTTGTCTTCTTCAAAGCTTTTCCACAACAGGCTGGATGAAGCCCTCACTAACCTGCCCTCACCCTGCTTTGAGGTCTAAATGGTGTCTCCAGGGTACCTCCAACCTGAATTGTCATATTAATGCAGATTAGATAGAGGTCGATTGTTCCCTTTATCTTCCAATACAAGAAGTATTGGGGTATCGAAGGAATCAGAACAAATGCAAAACAAAGGAAAGAAGGTTTTTCATAGAACTTCTTGCCATGGGATAGCATGGAAGCTTGAGGTTTACATGAAGTCAAGAACTGGACAAACTCATGGAGGAGAAATCCAGTGAGAATTTCATAAACAGAAACCACCTCTGACTCTGGAAGTCCCAGACTTGCAGACTTTCAGAAACCTGAAGGATATTCAAGGCTACTATTGTTTTATACTAAACTTTATTCTTACACTTGTCTTTATGCATCTACTATTTGTTGCCATCAGAAATAGGCTATTGGGTTAGATCAACTTTTGATCTGACTCAGTATAGCTGTTCTTTTGATCTTTTCTCTTTTTCTTGTACAGTGAAAGAATTTTTTTCTTCTCTCCTGGAGGTCTTAGATAGAGAATGCCCAGCCCTCTGGGAGTGGTGCACGTGCACCTTGGTCAGTGCGTAGGGCTGCTTAATGCAGTCAGGCTCTTCAGAGACTTCAGCTATCAAAATCTTTACAATTCTTGACAGCAGACTTCACAGAGGGTTTATAGAGATTTGAGATTTGATCAAATTTGTGCTAAAGGCATATATCTAGTATCTTCTTCCCACTTGCAAACTTTTGCACTAGAGCATAAAATGTGGGGCATATTACCAAGGAACACCTGCAAGATTCTTTTATTACAACCAGGAAAAAAAAGAAAAAACATTTTCTCTCAGAAATGTCTAGTACTTTTTGCTTTAAAACAATCAGATATTTGCCCTGAAAAATTATTTCTGTCCAATTAATTAATTAATTAATTAAAAAGGTGATGAAAAAACAGGGGGAAAAAAGGTCTCATACCGGAAGGCGTTGGACAGGTTTAATGTTATATGTCACTTATGTATACCATAACTCTGAGTTTTGCTAGTGTTGTGGTTTAACCCCAGCCGGTAACTATGCACAACACAGCCACTCGCTCACCCTTCCCCTCACAAAGGGATGGGGAGAAGAGAAAAAATCCCAAACTCTTGGGTTGAGATAAGGACAGTTTAGAATAACAAAGGAAGAGGAGAATAATAGTAATAGTAATGTAATAGTAATAATATACATAAGAAAAAAGTGATGTACAAATACAGTTGCCTACCATATGCAGAAGGAAAAAAACCCTGATGCCCAGTCTGTTTGCAAGCAGTGATCCTGCCTCCCAACTCGCTTTCCCAGTTCCGTCCGGAGCATGACGTTATATGGTTGGGAATATCCCTTTGGCTGGTCTGGGTCAGCTGTCCTGGCTGTGCTCTCCCAGCTTCCGGTGCACCTGGCAGGGCGTGAGAAGCTGAAAAGTCCTTCACTTAGTGTAGACACTACAACTGCCCAGCAACAACTAAAAACATCAGAGTGTTATCAACATTATTCTCATACTAAATCCAAAACACAGTGCTATACCAGCTACTAGAAAGCAAATTAACTCTATCTGAGCCAAAAGCAGGACGGCTGGCTTCTAAACCAGACAAGTCAGTGCAGACTTCCAGGGCTCACAGACTGTAAAACAATGAAGTTTAAATCCCATTTAGTTTAGTAAGCAAGATACGGAACTGCACCGAGGCACTGGAGTGAAGAAGCTAAGGTGGAAGAAAGAAGAAAAATAAGGAAAATGAGTTTATAACCTCATGCTGTTGGTGGCTATCCAATAACTTGAATTGTGGCCAGTTTCAGATACGCCTGGCAGAAGTATACACAGAGATAATTCCCTGTTAGTTCTACGTAAGAACTGCCTGGCAGCTGGGGTTGAGAGGAGGAAAGGAGACTTCATGAGCCCGTTGAAGCCTTTTTTTGGGACTACTTGATGTTGAGAGGCTGAACGCTTTGCAGGCTAGCACAGAGCCAGCAAATGCTAACCAACTCGCCATTCAGCATAGCCGGTCCGACCAGCCAGTCCTCACCCCACACATTCACACTCCTCACAGAAGAAAAGATTATTTTGTGGCCTGATGACCAAGCAGTGGGAGGTGGAGCAATAGGCAAGGGCTGCAGTTATCATGCACAGGACATGACACAGTGTCACGGGAAACCGGGCTTCGTTACAGCTGTGAGTTGTGAAACTGCTCGCTGCTGGCACACCTCAGCGGGGTCCTGGAGTCCAGGGTTAAATCCCCGGCTCTTTGAGAAGGATCCTGCATTCATATCATGCAAGAATGCTAACCATAAATTTCTCTTAGTCTTTCTCTTTGCATTGCCAATGTAGTTTTTGGTGGGAATGATTTCTCAATGGATATTCATGTAGTGTATATCACATTATGATTATGATTTCACATGTGGCCTTTGTATAAAACAAAAATCCAAGTAAACTTTGTGACTGTGTGATGCAGGTAATATGTTTTGATTAGGTAAGAAGGCAGAAAATAAAATGTTCAGATCTAATATTATTTATTCAAACGTTTTCTGCTGGGAGACCTCTCTTGATGTGCAGTCACTCTGGCCTAATCTTGCCTGTTCCCTGTGAAATGCTGTTAGAACTGGTGGTGGTTCAATCTGGTTCATGTAGGCAAACAGGTTGCAGAACGCAGCACAGTTACAAGCTGATTGTTTATAACACAGGAGAAAATCAGCCTTGTGGGGAAACAAAAATTTCTCTTATTTATACTTTGGTTTTTGATTCTGATAACAGATAAAATGACAAATGATTTTGTAAACCATAGTAATGCCCTACCGCGATATATTTAAAATTAATGAGAGAAAACAGTCATTCAGTTAGTTCAGTTCTCTTTTCTATCTGCCTCTAGATCCCAGTTTCCATTTTAAAAGAACTTCCTTTTGGTCCACAAACCAAAAAGAAATTGCAAAAATTACACCACATTGGAATAAGTCTTTGGCACGAAGAGGTGTTCAAAGCACAATGAAGTGAGAAACACATTAATACTGGTATATCCAACATGTCCATGTGCATTCCTGGGATATATATCTATATATTTTTTATTATTAATACTAATAAAGGCAGGGCACGGGTGCAGCAGGCCTTAGTTTCTGTCTTTAGGGACTTTCATCTTTAATATAGTCTCTTAAAAATACATGCATTGCTACATTTTTCATTACCCTTAATTTTTTCATCAATCACGTTAATTTATACAGGGGGCACTTAATAATAGCTAATTAACACTTATGACTTTTTAAATTAAAAGACCTTTGGAGAGATTACTGCTGATTGCGAAAAGGTTTTTGTTCCTCCCATTAAAAAGAGAAAGAAAGAGAGACTGAAGATCTGGCTTGGGCATATGAGGGGAACTTCTCTCTTGCTTCACCGATCACACAACAAATGAAAACAGCAAAGGCCTGCACAAAGGCAATATTGCTATTAGCCTACACTCCTGAAAGGTGCCATTATTTTAACTGATTATTAAGCAGCATATATATTATTCAGAGTGACCTTTAAATAGCTGAAAATTAACTTGTAATTTACTGGGGAGATATCTAAAACCATGTAGCTATTATTACAAAAAAAAAAAAGAAAAAAAAAAAGGACCATGAGCTCATACAATCTCCTGAAAATATATTTTTATTATTACCAAATGCAATGAAGAGAAAAAGCATTGTACTCTGACAGTGAGAGAGCTTTCATGCATATAAATAATATTTTTTAACAAACTCCCTGTTCTTACAGTGAGAACTTTCCAATGTTTAATTTTTGACTGTGTTCACTTTTGGATATATCAGGGAGCTGTTGGGATTCTCACCACTTTCTCTCTCTAGTAAGGACAGTATGATTCCTTCCTTTAAAAACAATGCATTTCTCATCATCGAGTAGATGTGCTAAACACTTCCAGTGTTCTCTAAATCTCTATGATCTGGCTGTGGAACTTTGTTTTAAAGCAGCAGCGAGGGCTTTTTGTTGGTTTTTTTTGGTTGTTATCACCACCACTATTATAATAATTACTACAACAACAACAACAACAATAATAATATTTTAAGAAGAATAACGTTGTTGTTGTTGTTGTGGGTTTTTTTTTCCTATCCCACCAGTAGGTGTCTCCATTTTCTGACAGACCCCACAGCAATACTCAGCATCTGTAACAGCTGTTAAGATCCTACATCAGTCTGGTGATGACAGGAGGCAATCCAGTTTGGAAGGATGGTATTCCACTCCTGAAGTATCCTCTAACAACCTCCTTTCAGCTGCTCAAGGGCCCAAGGGAAGCCTGTCCAACATGCCCAATGCTTCCTCCCACATTCACCCAAGGAAGGCCATGATGCTTCTGCTCTTTCACAATGAGAACATATGGCTGCCGGTAGCAACTGCTGTTTATGGATATCTTTTCTAGATAATTATGAAGGCAGCCTCATGCAGTGTAAAAAGATCAACGTCATTCCTGTTTAAGAGCTCCTCACTCTTTTTTTTTCAGGTACTTAGCAATGTGCCACTTCAGCAGCAGCATTTGGTAGTCCACATCTCACATTAAGACCTGTGTTTCACAGGGTCAGCCTATCATGAATTTAAACCATATGGGATAGTTTTCAGACTCAATAAAAATCGAATCCACAAACATATTGATGGGATGGATTAAAAAAACCCAAATGCATCAATGAAGTTGATGATTAAACATAACAGTCTCTGCTTAATAACCTTCTATGTTTTTGGGCTTTTGGATATCATTTCAGCAGTTAAATACAACTGCATAAGACCATATACTATCAGACATATCAAAGTCCGCATGTGGAGTCAGTCTACAGCATTGATAATCATAAATTAGCTGGAACAACTAAGAAAATATAAAATGCAGTCATTCTGGATATACATGTCTAGCTCCACAAAATTATTAAAATAATGACCTTTTTAACTGGAAATGTGAGAACAAGTAAATTTCAAACTGAAATTGTTTTTTCACTCAGGATATATCTACTTTTACTTTCAAATGAGTGCATGGTTTCCACATGAGAGACCTATCTTCTGAAAAAGCACAGTGAAATTGATGAAAATAAAAATCTTCTCTGTTTAAAAAATTCGTAGAAAATAGTGTAAATATTCAAGATTGAACCTTAGACCAATTTCCACTACATTCCATTAAATTAGGTAGCAAATTCTGTAACAAAAATCCTAAAAACAAAAGGGATAACAGAAAGAGTAGTTTCTTTTTCATTACCAGAACAATCTTCTTCACAATCTTCCAATCCGCAATTGTCTTATCATTAAACATGGAAATGATATCACTGATTCTGTAGGACTATTTGTGGGTTTAAACTAAAAGTACAGACAGGGCTAATCTTATCTCTAATTCTTGAATCACCTTTAAAAGTCAAGTTGTCTGGCCTGTAAAAAAAAAAGAACTGAAACAAGAAGTGATATATGTTATTGATGAAATACAATTTATAATTACAGTATAAATATAGGATATATATGCACATTCTGAGAGAATGCATAGATACAACATTTTAAATAAATTAGGTTTTTAATGAGTTATTTACCCATTTAGAACAGAAGGGTTTACTCTAAAACCACAATGAACAGGATTCACCTCAAAAGACACATTCAAACAAGATTAGAAAAAAAAAATCTTTCGACTAACCAATATTGCTGTATGGTTTCCCCTTTCTCTGAAGCCCACAGATCTCAGCTTGCACACGGTGATCATTTTTCTGCCACAAGACTAATGGCTCTTCCGGATGCTCGTGATGTTGCTCAAAGAAGCAAAGTGATTGTTGTCAAAAAGATGTTAATCTTTGTAATCATCTGAATAGATAGTCAAAATGAAAGAGCATGTCATAAAGGTGAAGCTGAGTAGGTTTGCAGTGACTGAATGATGA
The DNA here is from genome assembly GCF_011004875.1 of Balearica regulorum gibbericeps. NCBI lineage: Eukaryota > Metazoa > Chordata > Aves > Gruiformes > Gruidae > Balearica > Balearica regulorum. Next base: position 96,199,996 of record NC_046185.1, read on the forward strand.
AGAACTTGGTAGGTTTTTGTTCTACCATTGTTTTTTCCTATTGGCTCCAGAGAACATTGGACAAGGTCTTACGGACTGACCATGGCAGCTAATCACGCTAGGTGTGATACTCACTGCTTACCAGGAACAACTAACAATTGTAATTTCAAGCCCTTTGTGAGGACTCTTTTCTGCGGCTTTCTTAACTTTTGCTATTCAAGGTGATGCCTCAGCTTTCTGACAGCTCCAAACTGGAAAAAGAAGCTGGGAAAGCAGGAGTCAGCAGCAGCGTTATCAGAGGCCACATCTGCCAGCACGGCTGTGTGGTGGGCCTCCAAATGCAATGAGGGGCATTTGCTCACCTCTCATCAGAGGAAGCCGGCCAGCTCGTACCAGGAATCAAAGCAGTATAACAGAAGAAACTCCTTCAAGTGGGTAGCAAGGCAGTGCAGTATGGCTTTCAAATTGCTTAACATCCTGATGAACTGGAGCAAGATTTACATATAAACGATGTCATACAAGCATATTCTCCATAATGCTTTGCCAGTAACCACCTCAGCATTATTCATTTTGATATCGTCCCCCGCTGTGAAAACATGCATGAACCAAGAGAGTTTTACTGTGTTCTACAGGGTAGAAAAAAATAAGCATAAATAAAAATAAACCCCAAAACCTCATTATTATATATTGGCAATTTACTTGATAATGGCCTACCTAGTTACAGCCAACATCCCTCATGTTAGAATTTCATGTTACAAGTGCCTTCACAGTTTAAAATAAAACTGCTGTGGTATACTACGTTGAATCACCAAATATCTGCATAATAATAATTAAAAAGGAATTTGAAAAAGCTAAGCTTCAATTTACAATGTTTTTCAACTGAACACAGAAATTTTTAAGTCTCTCTCACTCTGTAATCCACACTTCCAGAAGGTTCCTGATTTTTTCTCTCCCTACTAGCAGACAAGCATTTTTGCATCATTATCAGTAAAAGCACCAGTGACTCATATTTAACTTTACTCTCTCAGAAGACCTTAAACACTCTGCAGATTGTAGAGTATGAAATTCTGATCCTGCAAATAACAACTGGCAGCGGAAGCATCATGCCTAAAGATCAGGAAAAGGGACAAATGTTTGATGCCTTGATTTTCTACTATGAGAAAGGTAATAGCAATACCTCACATAACTTGAGACAACAAAAATGCAAGGGAAGTTGGAATTCATGGGAAGTGGTAGTGTGCTTTCAGAGAAGGGATTTTTTTTCCCATCGTATTTTTATAAGTAAACAGCAGAATCACTTTACCAGCTAATTCATCTCTCTGCTTGTCTATTCAACGATTTTAAATCATCATCCATTGCTTTTCATATGACAGCAATAGAAATGGTGAAACCCCTGGTGGATTTCATTAATTCTGTGGCAAGTCTTCCCCTTTGGGGATTAAATCTCTTCTTTGGTTCTTTTTGGGAAGCAGGTGGATGTTTAAGGTTCACAGTGGGTAGACAGTTAAGGTTCATGGGCTTAAACTGCATGTATGACCCAAAGTGGAGTTTCTCAGGAGGCTTGACTGTTTTCCCTGGAGACTTAACATCTCTTTGATCTCTTTTGGAAGACTGCCCCGCTGTGAGATCCCCTTAACTGAAGATGTCCTCAACATTTATATGCTACTTCTGGGACTTTGTGAACTGCCTTGTCCCCAGGGAGCACTGTTATCATGGCAGTGCATAAATCAGAACTGGAACTTTGATGTAAATGGGGCTGAATCCATTAATTGCTTTAAAAGTCTTTGTGATTTGCATTGTCCCAGAGGACATGCAGTTATAGTGGTTCAAAGATCATACCACGCTTTGATGTTGCCAGAGCTGGATTCATTATTGCTTGAAATTGTAAGAACAAAGCTTTACATGGACACTGGAAATTAGCTGGGAGCCAGTGCAGGGATACGATCGATGTTATTTCCTTCTCCAGGCTTAATTAGAAGACCCCAGCACTTTCCTGGTATACAGGAGTTTGTTTCTGGCAAGCGGGGACACAATGCTTTGGCCAGTTCGTGGAGTGTTGCCTGAGCTCAGGTACAGCCAGTTGCTTCATCCTGGAGCTTGCTCCTTGGAGATGTTTGGACATTTTATAAATGCTGGGCTTGGGTATTGCTAGCAGTTTGTCTGTGGAAAAATGGCCCGTGGCCCATTTACCGGAGTGTGTGGCTGCTGTTGTGGTCAAACGGGCTCCCAAATTTAACAGGCACTGCTAGATATCCCAAATTATAGAGGTTTATACTATGCTGTCAAGCTCTGTGCCCCACAGGAAAACTGTGTGGCATGTAGGTCTTGCACCGTTGTGTTCATGATTACCTGTTGCTTTTCTGGATTGTCGTCAGCCTGGTTTGCAAAGTGTCAGGATAGCAGCCGCGGCACGAGTCTGACTATGAGCCACACAGATGAGGTAGCTTCTCTGCGCATCCATCAGTTGTCTGTCTGGAACTGTCAAAGTCTCCATTCAGCTCTGTGTTTAGGGTCTCCAAAATCTTTTAAGATATCTTTGGTCGTGGAACTTCAGAATTCCAACCCCATTGTTCAGAAATTATATTCAGACTTCAGAGCCTGAAGTTGTAGTGCCTGTGCAAATTTTGGTCTAGCTCAGCGGACCAGGAAAACAGGTCTATTACCTTTCTAGGAAGAAGTCCATTCATTATGCTGCTTACAGAGCTCACATACATGTAAGGAAGAAAACAGATTCATTTTGTAGCCTGCACAGAAATAATTTTAAAATACACACCCAGGATGGAAAAATGGGCAACATAATAACAGTAACGAAATCAATAATAATAATAATAGTAATTAACAATTCCTTTCTGTTTTCCAGACCAGGCAAGGAAGAGTTAAAACAGTTTGTACCAATTATTGACTACAAGATCTGCAAATGATTGCATAAAATTTCCAAAATATGCCTGCAAGCTTCTATTATTGATGTTGTGCCCCGGGACATGCACATATGGATTTAATTGTCTAAAGTGTTTTATTAATTAAATTGCTATGATTTACCTCTCCCATGTTAGCATTTACAGTTTATGAAACAGCTCGTAATTAGGAAATGACTATACTTATGTTGCTTGTTTACTTTGCAAGCAATACATAATAGTGCCACATTCCTTTTTTAAACCCACCCTCCCAGGCTACCTTTTTTCTAGCCCGATTAATAGGCAACTGCTGCTGGTGCGTTAAATTGCTTTTTGGATATGTATAGGGGGGAAGATAACTGCGAGTGTTACTGCTGCTGTTGAAGTGCACAGCAACATCCTTCTTCCTCGACTGGAAGCTTCATCCAGAGCTCACTGAAGTTAACGGACATCTCACGTCGGTGTGTTTCGGATCTGTCCCAACAAGCAAAAAGGAGGACTTTTTCCCCTAAATACATTATCATGTTGATTGTGGAACTCCCAAAATACTCTAGCCAGGCAAATACTACTTTATCCTCCTAGACAAGGTTTTGAGTTTTCTTTACTGACTCTCAGAAAGATTTTCCAGAATACTTATGAATAAATGTCCTGAAGCTGTGCACAACTGGATTTATTCAAATGAAAGTGTCAGTTTTATGCAGAAGAATATTTGCCAGTGAGTAAATAGGTATTACTGCATCAAAAGGTTACTTAGCTGATCTAAACAATAATCCATCTCTGTCTGAAAGTTAGTATTATTAAAACTATAATTAAATTTGATAGTCTCAAATTTTGCACGTTTTTTTGCTTATTTAGAGAATGCAGTCACCATATACGTATACGTGGAGGAAGAGAGAGAAGAACGGAGTGTTTTTACAGCAGGCAGTTGGACTAGATGACCATTGTAGGTCCCTTCTAAATGAAATTATTCTATTCTACTCTACTCTACTCTATTCTATGATATATTTTAAGACCAGAATGGAAAAGAATGATCTCTTGAGTAAGATATGCCACAAAATGTCACTCGGTAATTCTTATAAATATTCTTACTTTGCTTCCATTCTGCTGCTTTTCACACTGGGATAAGATCTTACACAGGCATGGCCTCTTGCACTCCCATAAATTCCAAAAAGCTTTACAATCTGATGATGCCCATCAACTCAGTACTCTGCTCTCCCCAGCTTCTTACTGAGTTCAGTGAGAGTAGGGATGGGCACAATGCAGTTGGTGGCAGTGATTCAACCACCAAATGTTCTGGCTTGTCTGTGATGCAAGATAAAACCTACCTGCACCTTTGTTTGAAAGCTGCATTTTAAAGAACCCAAGTCATCAGAATTTTGCAAAGGAAAGAAGATGATATGTGGGATGAGAGTCAGGACTTAAAATCTTCACATGGTAACCGGCATTTTCTTCTGAAAGACTGAATTTACTCATTCCTAAGAAACAAAAATCTTGCCCTACCTAAGACTTGATTTTGGGAGTCTAGCAATGTAGGATATGTCCGCATAGCACTAGGTCTTGGCTTCCCCTGCCAATGTAATGCTTAATAGAGGCCTTTCGCTAGACCACAGGAGATAAAATGGTCTTTGGGCTAGCTACTATAATTGGTCTTAGCAGCCCTGGACTCTTTTAGTGGTTTTGGTAAAAATAAAATTGTCTTACAAATTCCTGCCTCTGTGGCTTATTGAGCTTTTGGTGTAGTGGGTTACATTTCAAAGAGGTAAATTAATAATGGATCTCTTTACATGTAAAAGTTCTTTGGGGAGAGATCATTAAATGGGATTTATTGACACTGTTGTATCGACTTTGATTTTATTTGATGAATGAGTGAGGTCATGTCCATCTTCAGTCTGGTTGGTAAGTCGCTTTATTCCTCCTTTGCTCTCTGTGTAACAGGAATGGAAAATTGCTGCGATGAAGCAGTGCACTATAAGATAGCTAAAATCGGATAAAAAGGGAGCTTTCAGGTAGAGCCTTACTTAATGCTTTTGAACAGGTCTCTAGTTTTCCAAAATGTCCATCAAAGCAGTTCTGCTTAGTCTTATGAAACCTGCTAGGCAGGCAGCACCTTTGAAAACCAGATCCTTTCTGTAGGTGCAACAATCCTGAGAATGCTGACCAAAACATCACTGTTCCCTCAGAGGCAGACTTTCATATGACACAAATATTCCCTATTCCAGGCCAAGCTTTTCAAACATTAATATCTTAGGCTGATGCTGTTTTACTATTGTAAGTACACTACTACTCTTACTAGTACATTCACAGTTATGGAAATAGAGTAATTTCATAGGAGTCAGGATAGTTTCTCCTGCATTAAACCAATGAAAGTGAGAAAAAAATAAACCTATCCTTTTTCTGCCATTTCCAAAGTTGCAGTGGACTAGGAATATAGACATACCCTAGACTTCTCTATCCTTAGGAAATGTATCATGGGGGCTGCTAGCCTTCTTATAGACTTTCAGGAGTACCCAAGCCACAGTGGTTAACTGTTGTTATCTGCTGAGACCCTTTTTCCTCTTTGGTTGATGGAGAGCAACAGGAAGGTGATTTGGAGGAGAAGCCTGACCTGGGTCTAGGTCTTTGCTGTGGAACCCAAGAAAGCTCCACTGCATCCTGAGATGGGTACAGGCCGTGCTCCATGCCAGCTCTTAACTTCATTCTGGGTGAAAATCAGCACCTCTACTTGGTGCTCTGCTTTTCCTAAGGGGTAAACACATGAACAAAGGCCAAAGAATCCCGCCACATCTCACAGAGGTCCTTACACATAGCCACCGCTGCCCCTTACAGGAACCCCTCTCCCCTCATTGACTGACTGCAACAGGAGCCTGGAAAGATATATTGGAAAGCTCAGTTTTCCATTCCTGGTGTAGCACAATTCACTTTCCCCACAGCTGGAAAGCTTTGAGTGGATGCTGCCTAAACCATGCCACAGACTGTACTCTTTCTGAACTTTAGCACACAAAGTCACCTTCTTTGCCATCATGGGCATGCTTCAGGCACCCCACACCTTCACAAGGTGATTTCACTAGGATTCCTATCGAAAGCCTGTGAAGAAATATCTCTGTTGCTCTTTTCCTTGTAAATATTGTAACTTTGCTTTGCTACTGGAATTTTGAAGCTGGTATCTGTGTAATTAAAATACCAATTAAACTGCTTTTCAGTTTCATTTTGTCATTCACTCCTCTATAAATGCCCTCACTATACCTAATAAAAAAAGTACTAATCGGAAAAAAAAAAAAAAAAAGAACTAATCATAAAAAAGAAATGCATGAAATCCTCAAAGATACAAACTAACCTTTACAGGACTCAGAAAACCACTTAGTACAAGCGCTGGGTATAATGTTTAGCTCCATGAGGGCAACAGCAGTATATCTGTGCCTCTTCATAACATTAATTGATTGAATTTAAAATGGCAACATCGGTGTCAGCGTGCCATCTTCAAATCCCTGCCACGATTTTCAGTATGTATACAGAGCATTTCTGGCTGGAGCAGCAGGTGGATAGCCTCTGGCTGGTGCAGAGCTCTGCTGGGTCGCTGAGCTTGGCCGCTGTAAGCCCCAAAGTGTTTTCCCCTTACAGAACAACTCAACTTCGCTATCACGGACAATGCAACAAGGAGCCAGCGCTGAATATGGGTAGTGCCGCTGTGCACTCCTGTGCCCTGTTGCAGCTGTTGGCTTCTAAGCTAAAAATGGCAGAGGTAAATTAATGAAATATGTATAAAAAGAAGATTGTTTTTAAAGGCATGCATACAAATCTTGCCACCAAACAATGTTCTTCAAGAATAAAATGTCATTTCCTAGCTGAGGGCTTGGTCCAAGGCCCAAGAGAACCAAGGAGAATGGTTTCTCCTGACTTCTTCGGGCTATGGACAAAGTCCTTTGAGCACAATTTTCTTCTCTCATCCATAACTCATGTAAGTGGCCTGTAGAATCCCTGATTAAAAATATTCCTTAAACTATGCTTTGTAAGAAATAAGGAGCATGAGTTTTTCCTGCGCCTTTTCACATCTAAAATATACCCGAAGCTGTCAAGCACTGCGTGTCGCTGGGGCCGTTAAGTGCGAAAAGAACTCATTTGTTTATACACAGGGCCAGATTTTCAGAAATGCTCGTCTTGCACAGAAGGACCAAACTAAGTAGCCAGAGCCATGAGATGAGTCCCCAGATGCCATCAATCGTAGCAGTCCTCTGGTGGCATTAGGGCAGGATATGGCAGCCATGGATCCGTCCCACGGCTTCTAGCGGGCGTCACCACGCTTGTCCGTATCGACTTTGGGCTCTTCTCTAAGCCATGGCAACAGGCGGTCATTTCAGGTGCCCAGACACAGAAGCTGAGCCCTTTCTGTGAGCCTGCAATTGAAAATTTGGTGCCGTAGATGTCTCTGCCAAGTAGCCATGAATGAATGGCATGTTAATAGTGAGGTTGCAGTCCATGTGGAAGCCACACTCGGCACCCATGAAAAGATAAATTTATGTCATTTTCCTCTTCCATTTTATCTCTTGCGACAGTATTAATCGGCCCCAAGTGACATATTTTATGATGGCCTTTTTTTATTAAGCGCTAAGCAAAACCTGTATTTCTCCAGAGCACTCAGGGGCCACTAGTGTGAATTTGTCATTAACATGCTAAAGAGTTCTGCTCCAAGAATAGTGTGACCTGTTCGTTTGTATGTTAATAGAGCTCCTGTCTAGAAAGATTGGAGGGCAGTCTTCCACCAGGCACAGGCTGCTCCTGAGAACAATGCAAAGGGCTCCTGTGAAGAAGTAATAATAATAATAATAATAATAATAATAATAATACCTTTCTACTTCTATAGCGCCTTTCACTCAAACAGTTCCAAACACCTGGCAAGTTAATTAGGCCTGACAGCAATTCTGGGAAGTAGTATCCCCTACCGATGTGTCGCAGGAACTGAGAGGGTGTAGATGGGGAAAGGAATAAGTTTAATCTGGCCAATTGCAAGGACTTGTATATAAAGGAAGAACTTAGGTGGAAAAAGTAATTGCTTTACTGAAATAATGGCAGGTACCTCAGAAGAGATGCATAAAAAGACTAAAAATGATGCACTAGGCAGGAATCAGAAGAGACCTCGAACACACCCCAAGGATTTTCGCACTGCATTCAGATGAAGCCAGAAGTTGGCACTATATAGATACAAGGTGCAGTTTCTTAAAATTCAGATGGAGAGAAAGTGTCTAAAACTGCTCTAAAACTGCTGCATACTCCACACTTCTGGCTTTCATCTAAGCCATGGTTTAGCCATGCTGTGCAGAAATTCTTCCTAGTTTTCTTTAAGGATATCCTATTTTATGCTAAGGATTCATGTTGTCTGCCACTCAACAATATATCGAATGACATAATTTATCCAGCAAGGTAAATATCAGACAATTCGCAGACATATCACTTCATAGATTATCAGTGAGTCTAATAACAGGAGGGGTTATGCTAAAAAAAAAAAAAAAAAAAAAAGCAGAAGAATAGAAGGAACACTGGGAAATTTCCACTTGGTTCCCTTTGTGGTTCAAGGAATGGGTTGGAGTTTCCCTGAATTCAAGGAGGTAAAATTAACCAAATCATACTCTGCCTGTGTGGATTGGAAACCATGTGTAGCAATAGACTGAAAGTGTTGAAAACCCAAGAGATGTGAAAGTGAAAAGAAGCATAGAATATATTAAAAAAAAAAAAAAAAAGGCAGAACAGAGGAGATCCAAAAAAAGAAAACTGAGACACAACATTTTAGAGGGGACTTTGTATAAATGAATGATTTTTTGGGCATCTTTACTTCCATACATGTTCATGTGATGCAGAGTTCATCCAGGCTAAAGAGCACAGCTAATTCACCCACTGTTGCAGCCCAGCTGTAGACAATTGCAACCCAGAATATTTTTAAAGGTCATTTTACTAATTACAATAGTCAGAATTTCCCATCAGCCACACAAGGCTATGTCACTTTAGGCCATTTGATGTATCTCAGCCTAGTGGTAAAACTAGAATAAAATTTACCTAACTGATAGAGTCATATCAAAATCACCAATACACTGCTAATTTCAATAACCCAGTTTAGAAGTGATGGATCAGCTAAGGAAAAGTTAGCATTAGCTCACAAAAGCACTTGTGACCTGCTTCCAAAGGGCAACAACAGAGCATTTTGGTAAAAGAATTAATATGACTTAGATTAGGGTTACAAGTCGCACTGGGAATTACCTGTCAGCTAGAAGTAAAAGAGATGATGTCTATCTTACTAAAGTCCAAAGATGTAAATTTTGTTGCAGGTTGCGTGGCATTGTTTCCCTAGGTACTTTTTTTTTGTCCTGAAAAACAAATAAATTTTTACATTATTTAAATAGCACATAATTAAGTAGCCAGGCTCTCATCTTGTTTAGAAGGGGAAAAAACCCCTCCAAACCCTCCTGCCTGTCATGAGCTCCAGGCTCAGAGGGTGACACAGGAGCACAGTAAGTGGGGAAAAAAAAAAATAAGGGAGAAACAGAGAATGTTTAACATTCAGAATTTGTCCACAGCCGATAATTTATTGGAACTCATCTGTAACAAGGCCTGGCACTGATTTATAAGTTGATTTGAAAAATAAATAAAAGTGATAGAAACCTGCGTTCGGTTTTAATGATAGACTGTTGCAGCGTGAAAAGTAAGGATACGAAACATTGCAAGGAAATTAGATATTATGCCCTGAAGACAACTGCAGCTACCAGCCCATTAATTGTTAGATATTTATTATTAAAAATTTCTTTTCATGAGTGACTGCAGAATATTTGCGCTCTTAAAGTTGTTGAGTTCTGCCATGAATGAAGCGTATGAAGCTCATTTTTTCTTCCCTCTCTGTGTGCGTGTGCATGTGTTTGTGGAGCTGCCAAGGTAGTTGACCCGAAAATGTGATGAATCTTTCCTGTACAAACATCCAAGTGCTGCCTCTGAATTGATACTGAATAAGATCACGAATGCTGGGAAGTTTGTTACTGTTCTGAATTTCAACAGCAAGGGGCTCGATCGTGCTTGGAAACAAGTCTCTCTGGAAGCAGAATGGCCCAACTCTGTTTCCAGTGAGATGTACAGCATCACCAAAGAGCTCTGACAATTTGCATGGAGACCATTATCATCTCCTCTGTGCTCCCAGACCTTCACCAGTTATAGACCAAGTGCCGCAAAAAGGAGGAGACAGGTGACTGGTAAAAACCAGCAGCATATATTTGACAAAAAAACCCCCAAAATAAGGCAAGTAAAGTGCTCTAAAGGTCTTGTCAAACTGAGGCATTAATTATATCACGCCTTGAAAATACAGAAGAGATTCAATCAAATAAATTCTGAAACAAAACGAATTGACAGAAAGGCAAGACCACCTAATACGTCCTCCTACTGCTCCACCCTCAGCTTACAAAACAACCACCCTTGCTGATCTTGTGAGGGAGCAACACTTAAGGGAAAGAGCACGCCAGGGCTGCCACCCGTGGGGCACGGCACGGGGAGCTGCGTGTTTGCACGCCCACTGCCACATTGACCCGCTGAGTGGCTGTGGGTGCTGACCCGCTGCCTGTAGAAATACAGACGATGATATGCCCTTTCTTTTAAAAGCACTTTGAGGACAACTAATGAAAGTGGGAAAGAGACAAGGAGAGAAAAACATAATGTTTTATTATTAGATGATCCTTATATTGCAGTAGTATCCAGAGTTACGAGACATTGCACAAATACATAAAGAGAAATGGTCCCTATCTCAATTGGTCTATGATTTACCTGTCTCAGATTTTGCTATGAATTATTAATAGCAGTTATAATAATTAAGTATGATAATAATGTGGCTACAGAAACTGAATGGAGGAAGATCAGATTTAAAATCCTTGCTACTTGGCTTGTCTGAGGCAAATGTTACCATCGTGAGCTTGTACAGCGTTCGGATCCTAAGAGGCAACTCTGGACTCTATTACAAGTAAAACAACATATGCATCCTTGTTCCTCTTTTCCCTTCCGAGTTGTATAAGGCAGCTTCTCCCCATTTCTCCATCTTCATTTCACTTGGAAAACCATACCCCTAAGGTCACATGCACTACACAAACAAGGTTTTCAAAAGAAGGGATGTGTCCAGCTCACAGTAAAAGGTATCTGGTACTTCATCTGTCCTTGGGATGCCAACATTTCTTTCTCCATAATGAAATATAACTTACAGTCTACATTACTGTTATTTCCTTGTAGGTACTTCTTTGGTGTTTCTAACGAAGATAAAATCTGGGAGGCCACATACTTCCTTTGCAGAACATGGATGTAAAAGGAGGAACATTTTACGCAGTGCAAAGAAGACAGGCAGCTATTAAAGAAGATTCACAGTTATAGGCAAATATATTAATGGTGGGGTTAGCTCTTGAAATGAGAATTTATAACATGCCTTAACCTAATCCCTCATTAAGATAATTTATTCCCACCCTCAAGGTCTCACATCACAGCTAGCACTAGGCAAATAATTAGTAACAAACAATTCATTTGATCAATTTCAGCTCCTCTTTTTTAATGAATTGTCAGCCAAAGCAGTACAATTTTCTCAAATATATTTATAATTCAACATTATTTGCCAATTTTTGTGACGAATTTGTAGCCTGTTGTTTATCCAGGAGGAGCTGGGTGCTTGATGGTAGCCAGTCAAGGCATTTGAGTGGATGCAGAAGTCACATGGTATAATTGTGTTCTCTGTCTGGAAAGTGGGATGTATGGATCAATTTTACTTTGTGAATACTCGGGCTTTCAAGATTTGAACATTATTTCCCCTAAATAAAGTTGAGCACATCAACATTTTAATCCATAACTCACCGATGAGGATAGGAGTTCTTTGCTCTGGGGTCACGTTGTCCAAGAGATTCACAGCTCCCTTTGTAGCTAGGTGGGAAAGGGACCTACTTCTACCTTGCTGCTGGAAGAGAGCATCCTGGCATCGAGAAGGCTGCAAGCCTGCATGCTAATTAAGGTAGCCTTAGGAAGTAACTGCATCAGAAGCGTTTCCTGATGAATCTCCAGCAAGTATCCAAACACTTGCTGAAGTCCTGACTAAGCTCTTTGCTCAGCTGCCCTTCCACCTGCTGTGGAGAAACCTGTGGGAATCTACTTAGTAAACGCGGCATCCAGAGGACTGAAAGGCTAGGAAATGAATTGGGGTCACGGACACGGCCCTATCTGGGCCACCACAGCAGCCCTGGAAGGTATTTTCAAACTACGTTTTTCACGTTATATCAGCCAGAATGAGAGCAGTTATCAAGCTAATGAAATTCTTACATCTCTGTCAGCTGATGGAATGAAGCCATGCAATACCGTTTCCTAAAACGGCAGCATCAAGTCACCGACCAAAAGTGCAACCTACAAAACGACGGCAGAGAAATGCAGCAGTTACGGTGTAAAGGCGTCAGGCTGGGATCCAGCCGGCCCATGTTAGAGTCGCCCTGCGCAGCATTCCTCTGCCAGCCGTCCTCTCTTCTTTTTCTGTGAAACGAGGAGAAATGCTTTGTCATTTTTCACATGCGGCTGACTGCCTGTTGATGCTGCTCGCTTTCCAGGACGAGGGCAACTTCGTACTGCGGGGCTGTTTGGGAACCAGCGAGGCAGAGCTAGGTACGTGTTACCCCAACGCAAACAGCGATAGCTGGCGGTTCACATACTCTCTCCAAACCAAGTACTGTCAATCTAGAAAATTCAATTAAGGTTACGCTTACAAGACAACAGAGAACAAAGCAGAGAGCGTAACTAAAGCTCCCAGCCTCGCTTCAGCCCTGTACAGACACAAAGCTGTAACTATTAGATGACAGAGAGGCATTTTAGCTCCTCGAATGAAGCACTTTTAAAACAATGCTATATATTTTCCTCTAATGTTTTATCCTTTGCATGCCTGGATGCAAGGCAGAAAAAAGGTGTGTGAGATTTTTGGGGGGAGGTAAAGTGGCGAGCTATAATCTTCTGGCTGGGGAAAGTTAAAACTTCCCCTTAAAATTTACGTTCTGTGTATTACATTATCAAAACCTGAACTTAATTTTAATTCAGCTCAAGACTTTCCTTAGGATAAGCTATTAAAAATTGGTCACATGAATGCCAATTAAAAAACTCAAATAAAGTACTAGCATGCAATATTCCTAACGAAGATACCATTTAAAAGAACCACCACATGCATGCATCCCCTTGCTCCAAAAAAAAGTCTAGAGTGAGAGCAAAGAAAAACAAGTTAGTATTTTGACTTTTTTTTTTCCTTTTGCTTCCTGCCCCAGCACTTCTGTCAATCTAGCTCTTTGTTTCTTTCAGCTTTTTAATGATATCTTTAACTAAGAATGTAACATCCCGTCTCAGATGAAACGGTATTTTTCCATTAAGCACAAACTGCTCTTCCTCGGCTTTTGTTTTCCTGGAGAAACCTCCGCCTTTCCTACCACCAAAACGTTCCCTACACTTTCCCTAAGGATTACATCTGTCCTCAGCCCAAGCCAAATATTGTGCACGTAGTTGTTTCAGTTTGGCTGTTGAGTGTGAATGAGTTTCAACTGCTGAAACTCGGCCCCAGGGAGGAGCTGGTTGATCTCCTTTTGTAGCAATCTGTACATTTTTGCTTTTCAAGAATTTCTACAAAGCTCTATTTGTATTCACAGTTTCTTTAAAAATGATGAAATTGTTGTTAGTGATTCTGCATAAAAATCTGATTTCATGCATATCAAACATAGGAGCTCCTAGTAGTGCCCTGTCCTTCATTTACAAGGAAAGGTCTCTTGAATACTGTCTTTTTCTTCAGAAAAGATGTTCTTTTTGGCAAAACAGAAGCACTAGCTCCTCTGTTTCAACGAGAAATTCCCAAGATAGGCGATTCTGTTATTCTGAGATTTTTGTTCTCTGAAATGTAAGTAGCAGTTACAGTCTTCTTGCTGTGAAATAACAATAGATCTGCAGTCCATGCTGCCCATATATGTCAACAGGCTTTATGGTATATCGTGCAATGTGCTATATTCAATAGAATTTGTACAAATTTGTAGTTATTGCACTTCTTGCAAACTAAGAACATAGATTTTTATAGACAACTGTGGAGAAACAAGGAGTCGTGGCTGAACAGAACTTTATGAATCCATTGTTTAAAAAATAATCTGCAGTAGTGTCAGCCCCAGACTTCTGAGTAACAAATCCAAGCAAATCACTTGGTTTGCTTTTGGATACCAGCATTCCAGAGGCAAAGAGACTAAATTAAGTTAGAGTCATAAGCCTCAGTATTTCACACAGTCAAAATAAATCATCAATTGTCTACAAACATTCATTGAGAGTTAAGAGAGTCAGGATGTAGCTCGCACATTAACAAAGATGTGTTGTTTTTATTTATCAGTAGAATAATATAGTAAGTATAAATTCATGATTAATATTAACCGGTTTAGCAGAGAGAGGATGTTCCTCCCTACAGTAGCGTGTAACTCATAGGCTACTGGTACAGATGTTTTGATAGTTGGATATTAATAGACTCTACAAGAAATGAGACTTTGCTATGATGTTTCTCCATCTTTTCTTATAAAGACAGTTCTGAGGTTATGAGGCTACAGATGTAGTCAAGGAAGTACAGCTGCATCTCTCTCCTCAGTCCCAGATTTACTCCAGCTTCTTGCAAAATGTTCAGCCATAAATCTGAGTTTGGATCACAGCCACATGAACGTTACTGCAAGAGAGAAAAGAATGTCATCTTACACTGTCACCTATTCCACAGTAACTACCTATGTGCTCAATACACATGAGATCATTTATGGTTTCTTTTTTTCACTGAGAAGTGCACACACACTGGCAGTTTCTACTAAATTTACTGTCTGGCAGCTTTCTGCATCTTTGTGGACACAAACTCTTAGGTGTCTATCATCCATGCGAAGGAGTAAAATGTTTACATATTTTTGGGGATCTGGTCCTTATTTTTTCAATAATTCAAGAGCTTCTTTGAAATAGTACATATACCCTTGGCTCAAAAGGATAACAAAAGAATAAGCCTATGAACACTCAATAAGGTCATAGCTGTCATGGTGAAAGGAATGCAAAATGATAAAAAAATTACTCATATAGTATAAAACTAGTAACTAGGATGCCAGGTTTTTACCTGCTGCTCTCCAGTTAGACTACAAAAAAAAAAAAAAAAAAAGGAAAAAAAAAAGGTGAGGGCAGAGGCGCAAATATGGAGATAAAACCATAAGCAATCCAGTGTGAGTTGCTCCTCCGACTAAAAGGAACAACATTCTCCCAAAGGCCCACGTCCTCTCGTAGCTACCTCAGCCCTTTTCTGTTGCTGCCCTACAACATCCACGGGCAAAAAAATTAAGCTTTTTGCAAGAAATAACAGAGGTAACGGATGTACTGTGGCGATTTGGAGAGGATGATGCATTATGCACCATCTTATTTGCTGTTGTGATAAGCTTCAGACATGTACCATTATTTACTACATGAGGGTGAGAAAAAGAACACAGGTTACCAATTCTGTTGAAGAGAGATTACCATAATAGAAAGGAACACAGGGAAGAAGAGATGCAGACAGCTCTTACTGTGAGTCTCAATGAATAAACTAAACAGAGAGGATAAAAGGTCAATATTGAAAATTACTCATGAAGAATCCCCTGCACCACAGAATATTAATTAGGAAAAATAGAAAGAAAAAAATCAACCTGAACCCTGCTCAAACTGTGCAAGACACAGGTATCTGCACTTTCAAAAATACACATTTTAACACCGCCAGTCATTACCAGAAAGAGAACAGTTAGGCTGATCCAACAGTCATAGCTCTGGCAGGAGAAATCGAGCAGATCGAAGAAATCACACACCAAATCAAACACAGCTCCCTTCAGCCACCTGCATATCTACCAAACGTGGTTCACACATTTTCAGTTTGGCACAGCTATTCTCAACTTTGAAGGACCTGCAATGAAGATGACCGACAGGTGCCATCCTACTTCTGATCACGAAGTCTCAGCCTACCTAAAAAGAACGTCTTTGCCCATCGGTCAAGGTATACATTTAAGGTGAATCCGTCTTCTCAGTGGATCGCCACAGAAGGCGAGGGAAGCTTTGCGCAGAGAGGGGCAGTCTACTGCTCTTCTGTGCTGGTTGAATTTGGTGTTTTCTGAACAGAAAAAAACAGTTAAGGCTCAACAGGATTTTGATTGTCTCCAATTGCTCTGAAAAATTCCTGTCCTGATTCTTAGTCTGATTACTGAAACCTGCTTTGTATCTGTGGTATCCAACATTACGTAATGGAAAAATAGGGTTGCCAAGAATTAACACTATTGCGCATCTTGATTTTCATTTCTTTCTTTTATTGATGTTCTTTCCTCATCCAACCACAGTGCACAGAGCTGAAATATAATCTGGTAAATGACACCACATTGCACCTTTCCAATACACCCCTTCTCTATCCAAATTTACCTCTCAGTAGGAAAAAAAAGCCAGCTCTCCCAACTAGTGACATTTTTACTTAGAAGCCAAACATGTTACCATTCGTAACAGTCTATGCTTCAACTTCTTGGGGGAAAAAAAAATAAAAAGCTCTTATCTGAGAAAGAATACATTATATTGAAGCTGTCTTGCAATGCAAAATTTACCAAGTCTAAGATGGTCAATTCAAGTTGCCTTTACCAATGTGCTCGGGGATCCAAAAGCTTTAGGCAATAGCTGGTTTCATCCCTGGGAAGCATGCAAGCATGATTGCTTAATCTCAGGCTGCTTTAATCCCAGGAAAGATGGGGTTTGCAAACCAAGCTTGTACAGCCAGGCATGACTCATTTATTAAGGGTAAGGAGTCCAGGGAAATCAGGTGTGACTCATAGTAAGGATTAGTTACTTTTAAATCACTTCTTACCTATGTAGTTATGTAGAATCTGTTTTCTTTTGTTAAAATCAAGGATGGTGATATTACTTAACAGCAAGAATACAGTCTTCATTTGAAGAGGCCAAGCACTCACCTTCAGATTTAACTATTAGCTGCACTGCACAGGATGGTGTAAACTAGGGATAAAATACCACCAGCTGTTAACTTGAACTGCTTATTAAGGGCAATTTTTAGCATATTTCTCACTAAAATGATTTTCCAGTACAAAAATTTGGATAGTACACAAAATAAATAATCCTAACTTTAGGCTAGAGTAACAAAAGATTAAAGGCATGTTAAAGCCTAAAGAGCTTAAATTCTGCTTAGTCACTGCCTGAAGCCTATATGGACTCTGCTTTATGCATTAAAGCCTTTCAGGGGCCCCAAATCCTCTTTGTGGACATGTCCATCATTGTCCAAATCCTGTGGCTGCAATGTCTATCTCAAACTGAAACACCCATCAAGTTCAAAGTAAATAGGTATACCTTTACCTGTTTGTGAAAATAAGCAGATTTACAGGATTAGGCATGAGAGCATTAATACAGTAGGCTACATTTAAAGACACAGTGATCAGAGAAGCCATTTCTATCTTTAAACAGCACTGCTTATTGTTGGATGATTTCTCCCTCAGCCACAGCAGTCAGAACCACTTTTAACTTGTCAACTACAGGTCATTCTGAAAGTCGAGATGGGGTACTTCCTATTGCTATCGCTGTTTTGCTCAGGAGGGACAACTATTTAGCTAGACCTGGTCATTCAGATGAAGGCTGAGATGGGTTCAAATAACTCACCTATCTGCAAACTTGGGTTGCTCTACTTTCTGTAGATAGCCTCTAACATAATTCACTTCTTAAGCACAGCCTGCAGTGCTCTTTGTTTTTTGTGCCAAGAGCTCTTTGCCTGTAACGTGTAGTCCTGCAAAGCACTGTGATAGTTCTCGTGTAATCAAACTAGCATGAGGGCTTCCAGTTTTTGAAGTCATGGAGAAGCATGCAATGAGGAAATGCCTCTGTAGCATGCAGCCAACGACATCATGTTATTTGTGAGACTAGACAGTGGAGCTTTCACGACGCTTTGTCACCAAGATACCACTGCTGCCTCATTCCCCAGTTGTGGACAATAGTGTGAAAAAGACTGTTCTCTTCAGAGGTTTGATTATATCCATATTGATGTTAACACTGAGTGCTGTGGAAACAAAGTTGTTCAGGAACTTGAAACGTGGCAAAACCAACCCCCACTCACCATCTGCTTCACAGACTACAACTGAAGCTCTAACCTTTCTCGCATACTAGCACTGTGTTTCTCCTTCCTAGGGAGAGCAGGGTGAGCACCCTATTCCACCTTGATCTTAAAAAACCACCACACCTTCCATTTTCTTACAAATGCTAGAGTTCTGGGATGCCTACGTTTCCTCCAGACATACTTCACAGAAGTAAGCACAAGCACTCTCGCACTCTTTAAACCACGTGTAAGACTTGGCTTGGTAAGTCGTTTTCTGCCAGTGCTACCTAGAAAACTCAGTAGTCTGAGGAGAGACAGACTTGCTGTCTTAACAGAGCCCAAAGTGGACAATGCTGGCAGCACAGAATCAACCAGACTCAAAGCATACTCAAATCCTGCTGTCTTGCAGCCTTCTCCCATGCTGATGGGATATTTCACCCTGAACACGCCACCAAGTCTATTCCAGGACAGAGCCTGCAGTGGAAGCCAAACTTGCAACACCCTGTATTCAGATGTACCATACTAACAAGAGCTCAGGGCATATTTATTCGATCAATTTTCCCTTTACTGCTGCAGTTACAGGTAAATAGAAGTTTATTCTGTGACAGATAGATTGTACAACAGTTAACAGTGGTATTTAGTGTATCAGCTCCAGTTTTGTTGGGGTTCAAGTGTTCAACCTGACAGAGCAATTTTACATGGAGCTAGGACTGCTGTACAATAATAGATTTTTGCATAGATATGCTCATGTAAATGCCTGATAGTACAGAACTGTATTTAAATGGAATTTATACCTGGGTTTTGAACAAGTAGCACAGGATCTACCACAGCTGATCATGTTCATGCAAAATGCTGACAACTAACAGGCAGCAAGTGATGTAGCAACACTTGTAACAGACACCTGCAGATCAGATGCTGCACTAAAACCCCTAATAGCATGCAAAGAGCTAAATGCAGAAAAATCAAAAGCAGCTTTGAATTGCTTAATGAATATATTCAAACAGTTGATGCTGTTGACACACAATTTCATCTACCGGTTTCTTGCATTTGCTCTAAGAGATTGACATACTCTCATTCTGCACTGAGCAGCAGTTCCCAAATGAAGCTGTCTCTCCCAAGGGGATTGTGCTCTCAAACTACTCACTCTTCAGCTAGATTCACACTATCAGGCATTGCCAGCATGGTTTCTTCAGCTTCAGCCAAGTAGCCAACCCAGAAATACTCATTTTAAGTGTGTTTATTAACGCTTTGAAAACAGGAGAAAAAAAATGGAAGTCTTTTTCTAGAATCTAGACAAAGATCGTAAGATTTACGTCAAGGAGTGGTTGAGGATGGTGACTCCACTACCTCTCTGGGCAGCCTTTGCCAGGGCTCGGTCACCCTCACAGCGAAAAAGTGTTTCCTGATGTTCAGAGGGAACCTCCTGTGCTTCAGTTTGTGCCCATTGCCCCTGGTCCTGTCACTGGGCACCACCAGAAAGAGCCTGGCTCCATCTTCTCTGCGCCCTCCCTCTGGGTGTTTGTACACATTGATGAGAACCCCTCAAGCCTGCTCTTCTCTAGGCTGAACAGTCCCAGCTCTCCCAGCCTCTCCTATGTGAGATGCTCCAGTCCATCTTTCTGTCCCTTCCCTGGACTCTGTCCTGTAGCCCAGTATCTCTCTTGTCCTGTGGAGCCCAGAACTGACACAGTACTACAGGTATAATGAAAATTACAAGGTAAAGCTTTACACTTAAAATAAAAACAAACAAAAACAAAAAAAGAGAAGAGGAGGTATAAAATGAGACATTTAACAAAGAAAAAAATTATTTAAATATCCAATGTGTAGAGAAGCAATACATTACTATGACACCACAAAAAAAAAAAATTGATGCAGGTATAGAAAAGAAGCGTTAAGTCAGCATTATAGTGTAAGCTGAGTATTTGTGCATGAATATTCTTTATTGCATTACTGTCTTTGCTTCTCTACATTGAATGGCAAACAATACAGATCCAGGATGACATCTTTATATTCAATTCCTCACATAATGACAATTCCTCAGAGTTTTCCAATGGCAGCAGCTTTTGACCAGTAGCAATGTGAACTAAATTCGGAGCAGTCACCTGAAAGTGAAGCATATTACGCGTCTACAACTGCTACTCTCTCTGGCTTGTTTCCATAGCTGTGTTCACAGAAAACAGAACAAATCAACAAGACAGTAACAATGCAAAGAAGCTTCAAACAAAATGCAGGAAAAAGCCTATTTTATGGCTGTCTTAATTTCACTTTAAATTATACTAGTATAGAACACAGAACAGAAACAATTTAAAATATCAAATACCAGGATAAAAGAAAATTGAGCTTACGATGATACTGCTTTATTTCAGGCAGAGGACGACTCTGTTGGACTTGGGGCATAGAATAATCAACGGTATTAAGATCTATTCCCTGGTCAGCATAGACTTACTAAGGCAACTTTGGGCAAGTTACTGCCTCTGCTTCATCAGTGAAATGGAGAAAGGATTTTTCTGCCTCATAGGCAAGACTAAAATTAATGGCTATAAGCTGCCTAAATAGTCAGGAGTTTTATATTAAATATTAAAATTAATATAAGGATTTTTAAACAGGTAAAATATAAAAGAAAAAACCCTTCTAACGCATTCTGAGCTATTACCTAAATCATATATAAAATCGTTCTAGAAAAAAAAAAGTATGAATCCATTTAATTACTTCCTTAACTTGTGAAGTTTACTTATTATTTCCTGCCCTCCAGAGTATACATGCAATTCTATACCTCTTTCCAGAATAGTAAACAACTCACAATTTTTCCATGACTGAAGCAGCAGTGGTCAAACATAAGAGAAGGGCTTGTTTGTGCCTGGGAGCATGGGAGGCATTTCGAAAGAAAAGAAACAATTAAGACAAACCAGGTTAGTAAGGAAGGCACTTATTAAAGAAAAAAAGAGCACTTGAAATAATTTATTTCCTCTTCCTTTAGTTCTCAAAGGCAAGCAAGGGAGAAGAGATTTTCTTGGAAGACGGAATGAGGTCAAGGAGTTAACTCATACATGTACTCATCAAGACCTTTCCAAAAACAACAGAAAGTATAAAAGATTTTTTCTTTTGTGGAGTAAAAAAAGGATTTAAAAGAATCATCCAGTCATAACTGATATGAAGCAGAAAATATGGCATGTGATCAGTCTGTAACAGTATTATGTAAACCCTTAAATGCAGGAATAGAAACTTGAAACAATCCATAGTGCATCAACAGAGCATGTTAAAAAGGGAGTTAGCATCCAGAAGACAGACAGACAAGTAAGGAAGTAAGGAAGAAAAGTAGGAACGATGTATGCCTAAGTTTTAGCTTAAAATGTTTGGAAAGTTCAAAATGCGTGGGAAAAGATGAAGAATAACAGTTTAACCCAGTGTCAGGAAACACTGCAGCCTTAGGTGGGGTTCAGAGCATTAGTTCTTCCACACTTGTATTCACATATAGGTAACGGAATAATTAGCAGTTGGTGACACTGATGTACTGAAATAGGGAAGAAATCCACTGCACAATTAACTTCAGTATTCAAGTGTGCCAAATAAATGCAAAAGTGTAATGCGAAAGCAACTGCAAATGCATACTAATTGATGAAAACAGAGCTCCCTCAGTCTGCTGAAGGAGGCAGATAGACCGCGTCACAGAGGTAGATTGCTGACATCAATGGAGACCTTGGGCAGCCTTAAATTTTAGTGTGAACTTCAATCCCATTACAGCTAATTCTTACATCACAGTTTTTCTGCAGAGAGGAGAAAGTTGTGTAGCATAAGAAGCAACTAATTCACATTATATTTAGATAATAAATTTTATGGTGACAGAATGAATGTTTGTTTCTGTAGTTTTATAATGCCTACTGCAAAGAGTCCAGGAGCCAATGAGTGCAAAATGCAAGTTATTATGATCAGCTTACATAGCAACATTAGGAAAGGTGGTCTTACACAAAAAAATAAAAGGATTTACAGTTACTTTGTGGACAAGCCCTTATTCATCTTTCATAGACAACACAAAAGCAACATACATATACAGTACAGAAGATCTGAAACCAAAATTTTGTAATGAGAACACTTGGAGGTTTGGAAGGTTCTCTTACTTGCATGTGCTATAAAGCTTATTAAAAAGCCCCCTACAAACAGCAATTCACTGAAATGAAGGTTTTCTTAACGTCTCAATGAAAGTATGAAACTGTGCAGTCCATGACAGGTGGCAAATTATGAACTACTCTCACTTGGATGTGCACTTTCGCTAACGTGCCTACATATTGTTGATTAGCAAGTACTAGACTCACACCTATGAAAATAAAAATCTGACTCAAATTTATGCTTTCGACACTAAACCTACATATCTGTCTATAAAAATCATTTAAGGTACACCTGTAAAACAGAACATACATTTATGTAAGGAAAAGAATATTAATAAAAAAATAAAATCAAAATGTCCCCTTACACGTGCTCCATTAACTCAGTCTTGTATACAATAGAGAATAAATTAAGAGGTAAATTATTGTGAACACTACACTCTCCAAACAGAGAAAATAGAGACAAAACTGTATAAACAGTTCAGCAACCTACATACTACATTTGAATTCTAGTCAGAAACTTTGGGAGTGACTTCTCATCTGTTTATATAGAACAGATGCCAAGCGAATTATATTTACTATGCCCTTCTGCATGTATGGTAGCTGTCACATAATTTGGTTTCCTGAAGTTCAGTAATGTTTAGCAACAGGCAGAGTTTACAATTTTGAAAAACTGTTGAAATGATGCTCAAATGCCAATTACCAAGTTCTACCAAGCCAGTGAACAGAGCAGTAAATGTTCTGTAATCACTTCTTAATGGTTCAAAAACTGTCCCTCTTTTAAGCTTGATAGGTAACTTAACCTCACCAGAAAGAGTAACTTCATTTAGTGAAAAGAATGCAAGGGAATATGAGTTGATAAATATCACAGGGAAAGAAACATGTATCAATACCCTTGACTTGGTCAAATGCACTCTTGCATCAAATTTGAAATTGTAACCCTTTTTCATATCTTATCACAAAACCTTGGCTGCAACATGGAAATGGATAGCCATGGCAGGCCATCCTTCTCTTTCAAGGTGTATTTGTCAAATTCACACCTCTACCTTATTCAGGACACAATCAATCATGCAGCAGCTGGGAATTTAAAAAACAAAACTGTCACACGCAATAAATTCTCCTAACTCACCAGCACTGGGTGCATACAGGTTGAAAGGCTTTGCTGACACACCAGAGTAGCTTGAGTGCTGGAAACACTGCAATTACATTAGCGCAGGTCTCCACTGCACCTATTTATCCCATTGTGCTGAGATGGCTGTATTATTTCATGTTCTATTTTATAACATACTTCATATGGCATATGCTAGGCTAACAACTCAATAAGCAAAATTTAAAGCATATTTTGTGTCTCTGCTTTGATTACAAGCTCCCTGGAACAGCAATTCTTCCTAAATGTCTGAAAAACATTTTGAATACTTTGATAAACTAATATTTTTGGCAGAAGGCAATCCTGCGAGATATTGAAATATTTTGTACATTCTTCCTGACTATACAATTCTATTATCCAATTTACTTTTGTCTAAGTTGAAAGAATACACACCAAGATGCATCTAAGGAACACAACCACAAAAAAAATCATGGCCACATGAGAACAATGAACTGTAAGGTGATTAGTATTTTTAAAGTGCTATTATTAAATACATAAAACGAAAGAGAAGTGATTCAAAGGCAAGTTGAATATGAAAGTAAGAGAGATAAAAGGACTTAGTCTTTCTAAAATCATGATGAAAAAGGCAGACTGGTAGTACATTGTCTCCTCCTGTCATTAAATAAAGAAAATTATAATCTGTACCCTAATCCTCTTAAGTTCATCACAGGACCACACAAAGACTGACACAATACATATTCCAAGTACATTAGCAGATGCTGTTATTCTTTACTCCAATACTGAAAGTGAAGAGTTTTGATTTGATGCTACTAATTTAGAGAACTTCCATGTCTCTTTACACCACTATGACATGGAAGGCCCCAGGCCACTAAAAATTTTGTATTTCACCACAGAATAAGCAAGCTTCTTACACCACTGTTTCAATCACAACTTTTTCATTCTGTGTTCTCACTCTGTTCAGATCTAAAATGCCCATTCCCCCCTTGTAAAAGCACTTGTGTTGACTGCACAAACTCAAACTCATTTTTGTTACTTGCAAGCAATAATCAAAAAGAGTAACACCATAAGATTTCCATTTAAAAAATCAATTATTACAATAAATACCAAGTTCTGTGATGATCTAATCAATAACTTAAACTCCCAACATTTTTATTTAAAATGAAAAGGAGTGACAACATACCATATTCTAAACCTGCCGCCTTTAAAATGGCAATTTGGTCAACCAGTTGCTGATTAGACTCCATTAAACGTTAATACAGTATAATTCAAATTACCCTACCTAGACAATTAAGAAAGAACCACTAATCTCAGATCAGCCACATGGCCGATGTTATTAAAATGCCCAAATTAGTCTTCTACTGCGTCCCACTTGCAGTGCAGCTTCTCAGCAGTCTGCCAGGAGCCGCTGTCCTTCATTGCTTAGTAATGCCATCCAACAATGGCCTACAACACCTTTTATGATGAATTCAAGTGCTCTGAAGAAAGGGCTCACAAAAATGTGCATTTCTAGCAATCTGCAAGCAGACAATATGCCTTCAGCTCCTTTGGTTTTAATAATGTTCCCTTTGGAAGGTGAATCAGTTGAAGACTGTTCCAATAAAATAATAAGTCATAGTCTAGCCAAGTCATAAACCGCAGTCTATACAGTTTGTGACAACGTCCTTGTTTTTCTTTCTTCCACGCTTTTTTTCCAAAGACCATGCAGTGAAGGCAGTTTGATTTTATCCATATTCTTACTGTAAACATTAAGAAATATACCAAGGACAACCAGTAAGCCTGACCACACGTACCTAAAGGGGAGGAAGGGGGGAAAAAAGTTACCATTAGCACTTTATCTGTAACAGTTACATACAGTATTTGTGGATTAAATAAAAACAAATCCCCCACTTTAAGGATAGAAGAGTTTAAGGAAAAAAACCTCCACAAATTAGTGGACTCTAAGAAAGAATTTGCTTGAATCTTTATTATTACTATCCTTCTGCCCTTCCTTTTCCCATCCTGGCTGGAGAGCTTATTAAGGTGCATTTATAATTCAATAATAACTAAACTGTACCTGTCTTTCTCACGTGAATAAAGTAGTCCTGAGGCATTTTAGTATGTTTTTCCTTCCTATGGTTATGAGACCTATATTCTCTATTACTGGTCCAAAATGTCTTCTCACTCTGCTTTATATCCATACTTCCCAATGTAAGCCCATTTTTCTTTCAGCTCTCCATTATTTTAAAGCCTCAAGATTTTTAGCTGGAGTAAATTCCATTTGGGCATTTGGCTGTAAGCTTTGTTTTTAAATCTCAAATAAATTTATACATAGCAATAAAATTGAATACTATTTTGTTTCAAACAAGAAGCAATTAGGACCAATGTAGCAACTTAGCTGCATTTTTCAATGTAAGCTCTTCCTTGAAATTAAAAAAGAGAGAAGAAACCCAAGCTCAAAAATCTTGCAATTTCATGTATCAAGATAACAGAAACTTGCAGTTATTTAAAAGGGCTAGCTAAGAACTCAAACCTGAGTTCATAAAGGGGGAAATAATATTATAATGGACAAAATGCCTTTCTATAGTTGAATCTTCCTCCACAGAGAAAGTAACCAAACAATTTATTACCTATCATAAGCACTAGATATTATGTAAGACTTTTCTTAAAAAAACCCAACAAAATGCCAACACATGGAATAGTTTGTCTTCCAGACCTTTAGAAAAATGGAAACTATTTTCTCTAGCATGATAACCATCAACAAGCCAGTCGATATTTACAGCAGATGGCCAACATTTATAGAAGATACGAAATAAAAAGCATTAAAGCCTGAATATGATTAATTGCTGTTGTTACATTTCCATGATCAATAATGTATTTTTTTATAAAATATATAAAAACAATTACAATTGTAAATACTTACTGGAATGTGAATGGCTTTGCAAAGAACAAAAAAGAAAGCACAATGGTCATTGCTTTTCTTCCTGTTGTTACTGCAGAGGAAAACAAGCATTTACTTCTTTAAGAATTCAGTGATAGCAAAAGAACATAATATTATCTTCAATACTAGTAGATAACCTCATGACATAATTAAGTGTCTGGCTAAAACGATAATCATCCTTGGTGCAAACACAGACTGCAGATGCCCCAGTTCAGTGCAAAATAACACTAGAACCACACGCTGTTTGAAACAAGTACACTGTGTCAGTAGTATCAGCTCCAGCCACAGTATCTGCAGCAGAGAAACTTCCAGCACAAGACTTGCTATTTAATAAATTCACACTAATCAATTCACAATATCTGAAAATGACAAACAATCTTTGCAAGTAACCAATGGTATCAACTAATCTGTTAAAGCAGAAAAAAGTGGTATCACTATTTGGATACACCAAATCTCTTGCCATTTCCACTTCATGTTATTACAGTTCAGTGGTGCTTGGGGCTTCATTTTTAAGTGGAATGAGATCAGCATCTTGTCATTCTTTTGAAGTTACTGAAAATTCACCTAACAGTGCAGAGAAATACAATTTTGGTTAGAAATCTAAGACCAAGGATGTCTCACCAACGATTATGCATTAGGAAGTTTTCGTCAAAATCATTAAGGGATCTTCTTCTACATGTGATCTTATTACTAGGAAGAATCAAGGTAGTAAGAAGAGTTGAGAATACAATGCTGTTACCAAAATGGAAGTAAACTGTTTGGGTTACTCTCAAATTAATTACAGCTCCAATAATTATTTGAACAATTTCAATGCTATCTGCTATGAACACAAATACAGCATTGCTAGCAAATTGCGTACTGGGAAACCTATATAGTTTATCACTGAAACAAAAATCAATAAATGAGTAAAAGTTACAGAAAATGTTTAAAAAAGTAACAATGCAGTCAGGCGTACAAGTTTAGCTATAGAGGTTAAAGGCCTGAGAAGGTGTTATATACAGGCTTCTCACTTAAAGATCCCAGTACAATGGTCTGCACCTAAAAAAACCCTAAGTTTTTTATTAACAGAAAACATGTTGCTTAGCATGAAGTACTTTTTACTATGCCATACTGGAAAGCCTTACTTGTATAACTACATCCACATTAGTCTTACTAATATACTGACAAGAGGAACCACTGTCTACTGATGTATTTTCATGCTGTTAGGGCTAGTAAAGCAAGTTTTATTCTCCCCCATCCTCCCTTGCAAAGAAATATTTGCTTAAAAGGATGTTTTGTAGTGGAAGAAACAGCCTTCACCATTGCTTTATCTGCCCCCAATCTCAACTTTTTAGTAATAATTTTCTTTACATTTTAAGAAATTTATGCACATCAAATAAAATGATTTTCTAGTACATGAAAAATTAAAGGAGAATGAAAAAGAAAATTGAGTTTTAATTAGAAAACAGTTTACAGATGAATAATTTAAAAAATGGTTAAATTACTTCAGTTTTTCTAATTACGATTATTTCTGTTCTTTCAAATCAGTTATTAATTAAAATATTTATGTAACCATTTCCTTCTAAATTAAGTGCCTTTTCTTCTTTTTCCCAATTAAGTCTGATAATTTCTCATTCTGGTAATAGAAATACAATTTTCATTAAACTCTTTCACCCCACTCCCCCCAAGAAGGGGGAGGGTGGATGGGGAGGGTGGGAGGGACAGTAATGAATGTGGTGTTCTTCCAAGGCACAATAAACATTTTCACATTGCTACAGGCAAGACAGAAAGGGCTCAAGTGTTAGGATTGTCAAGGTCAGGCATAAGAAAACCTGGGAAAGGTTTGCTATTCCACAACATTTTAAAATGCTTTTTAGCACAGTAAGACTTTTTTTATTTTTAAACAGCTATTTTAGTACATGAACCAACCCTCTCACCTATGCCAATTTCCAGTCAGGAGACCTACTGAACTTTGTTAAAACAAATGTGATACAGAAGTGCTGCAGAGGAAATTGTTAATAGGAAAGCAGAGCATGCAATCCTCAGGTCAGAAAACAACTGCCTATTTTTTCCTCTCCACTACTGTGGATGAAGTAGAGCCTCACCTGACAGAAACCAGCTTTTAGGGGTAGAGGGAAGAGAGGAAAGTGGCTCCGTGATACCTTGCTGCTACACCTTCTCCACCCAGGCTCTTGTGACTAATGTTTGAAGTTTTAAGAAAAGAGGAAGGAATGAGCTTGGTATAACTGTTCTTGATAGACTACTGTAATGACTACAGAAATGATAGAAGCTAAATAGCCAATGACTGATTTCTGAAAAATACACTCAAGTTACATTTTAAGTTTGGAAGCAACAATTTTCTACAATTTTATGTTCTAGAGCAGTTGCATATAGTGAATTTTAGGGACAGCCTGAAAACAGCAGTACAGGAAGATTATGAAAAATGATCAAGTGTCAGACTTTTCCTTTGGGTTATTAGATACATAAAAAATGTTAACATTACAATTAACTGCTGTTAAAAATGAATGGCAGGGTCATTTCATCTTATTCCAACATTCAAGGATATTCTGTTATGTAAACACTTCAGTCACTCGATTGTTTTACAAACTCATAATAATACTGGTTAAAAGCAGTTATGTCATTTTGTTGTAGCTAGCTTTGCCACACTCTGGTAACGCCATATACTAAAATATGCCGCGGCCTCACAAATACAGATGCAAGCCACAATAAACCAGTACAAATAATTTTTGAGCTGCAATTTGTCGCATCTGTCTTACTAGTGAGTCCTTTGCTTTAATCATATTCTATACTGCTTCTTCTATTAAGGATCTCAAGCAAAGTATCAATGGGCTCTGAACACACTTCCTTCTCCGAAGCCCTATCGTTGTCCTTCCACACATAGTATGTTTTGAAAAAATGAAAAGTACTAAGATTAAGGCATGCATCAGCCAATGCATTACTAAAGACCAAGCATAAACAGCTGACGTTATTTGCCAGCGCAGTGCTGAGACTCATTGTGCGCAGTGGCTTCCTCATTCATAGACAGCCAATCTCAGGTATTAGGATTTCAATCTTTGCACAAGATTTTTCTAGATGACTGATTACTCAACATGAAGAATATGTCCAGTTGCATACAGGATAAGAGTCAAGTCTGAATATCTACAAAAATTGGAAATCTGTAATGGCTGTGACTGCCTCTTGCTTCACATTCTCCTTTTCCTCATCAATCTAGATACATACATGCAGATAGGTCCAACTTGCATTTACTGCTAGGAAATGGTTCTATTATTAGGCAAGAACAGCACATCACAGAAACTTTTTATTTGTGCATGAACTATCACAGCAGCAGACAAGATGACATTTGGTGCCTGGAGGGGATTCCAGTAACTTGGAACTTTTGACATACTTTAGGGACTTACATTGTTCCATATTCACATGCAGCTAGCAGACACAACAGTGAGTGGCCCAAATTTTTTCAACGTATTACTGATCAGAGTTCTTTACATTTGTTTCCTCTGACATGGTTGATAAGAGTCATATGCTATACTAAGCATTTAACAGAAATCAGGACTGCTTCCATTTTTTGTGGGACAATTACACTGGAAGTCTAGAACAACTGAAAGATTAGACAGAGTCTGCTTCTGTTCATTAACAATAGGCTTGTACCTACCCCGTGAACGCACAAGTTACAATTTAGAGATAATCCAGCAGCTGCTACATGGCCCATCAGAAGTTTGTTTAGTTCCAATCCTGACTTTCAAAATTAATATACACACCCTTTGTTCCCTTCAGTTTAATAAAAAGAACTGAGAAGACAATCACAAAAGTCAGAATTTCTTCCACTTGAGTTTATTCTGAACTGAGTCTGGAGCATACGCTTAGCATTGCTACAGCAGCATTCCACTAAGAGTGTATGGACATTCAGAAGCTTCAGAAGAGCTCTTCACAGTTTTTCTAGTAATACCATTTGCTGGAAATCTCCAGAAATTCTGCTTAGATACTATGACTCTGCCTACTATGCCTTACTGGAACATCCTTACTTCTCCTTCCACGTTTCAAATAATGCCTGCCTTTTCCTTTACCTTGCTATACATTTTCATTGCAATTCCTCAGTTTAGAACAGTGTTGTTTCTGCATTAACACACACCACAGGCTATATTCACAGATTACTTAACAGGCTCTTCAAAATTGAAACGGTGGCACAGAAAGGACCAGGAAGCTCTCAAACACATACTACTAGAGAAGATCCATGCTACACAAGCCATGATCAGTCAGTGGAAATAACAAAAAAAAGCCAAAGCGAGAACAATTCTCAAAAGCTCTGTCCTAAATAATAGAATGGAATTACTTCATGCTTTTATACCAAAAGCAGTAAAGATATCATTTGTTCATACCTGTTACAGCCAGAAGGGCACCAAAGATTTTAATCAATGCTAGAACAAAGGATATGCCAAAATATCCAGTCAGGGAGAAAAGGAATGCATAACCATAAGTCTGAACTGGATGCTGCAACAACAAGAAAAGCCTGTTAGGAAAGCGTAAAACAAACCCTGAGGTATTGCAAAATGACATAAAACTACAGACTTTAATCAACTGCTTGAGCAATAATAAGCTGTTCAACAATGCATTCATGCAAAGATCCTTATTTAATTTTCGTTAATGGAAAAATAATAATGAAATTATAAGCTCATAAGTCTGGTCCTGTGATCTTGTTTTGTTTTTTAAAACATTACCGATACATCAAAGACTGTAACAACTTCCTTAATGTATGAATTATACAAGTCAACCAGTTTACGTGATGAAAATGTGACTTCAGAGAAGTGGTGAGATTTACTAAACCATACAGAGCAATGTTTTCTATGAACAACTTCATTGGAAAAAAGGAAATCTTTACACTTACCTTTGAGCAAAATGTTACTGCAGGGCTTAATCCACTAGTGCACGTTAATCCAAATAAAATATACACAAAACCTATTGAATAGGAATATAAAACCTAGAATAGTTTAAGAGAGAATAATTACCAGGTGATACTATACAAAAGGACAAAATTAAATGCTTTCAAATGTTTGGCCCTATTAATATGTTCAACTACTCAGAGTTAAATTTGCAGTGTTTGAAGATATTTTTACTAGGATTTCTGTAATAGGTGACGTACAGTGAAAAGTGGATAATGTGTCAGAGACATTCTTCCTACTCACAACTACATAAAAAAAGTTGTAAGCTACTCAGTTACTAATATCCCGGGCTCAATGTTGACTGTGGTAAAACCTTCAAATTCAGGATTTCACAGCCTAAATAAAGCTTCACACAACTATGTAATAACTTGAATAAAATGTTAGACATTTTGTTTTCTGCTACTTGTCCTGCACAAAAAAGATCCACTATTACATTAAATGTGCAAAGGGTAGCATATAATCACTATGAGCTGTCATAAGAAGCGTCACGTAAGTTTCATCTGTGCCACTTCATATACATTGTGCACCTGCATTATGGTTATATGATACAAGATTTTCATATATGACCAGCTCTGGCCTAGTTCAGTACTCCAAACAGACTATATACTCAGCAAAGAGGTAAGCTCTTCATTTTGTCTGTACCCTTATTTAACTCATAGATTCATACAGAAGTGACAAAAGAATCCTCATCCTATCTTTTCCCATGTAGAGGCAACAATAGAAGTTGGAACTGCCCATCCATACAGCCTCCCGTGCAGTGGGAAGTATTCAGCTCTTTGGGTAACTTTTAGTGGCCTTTTCACGTGAAAAGGGGAGACAGTGAATGGAACTATCCTACACATCACTCACTAGAACACACTGATTTACTACACTTCAAAACTTGATGTCAATTACAGACCTACTTCTTTTGACACAGGTTTCATCAATTGTTTACTTGTTATAGTATCTCAATTATCCGCAAAAATAAATCTATTAACAATTAATAACAATGCCATGAGACAACAGAACACTTATCACTGCTCCACAATAAAGGACGATGAATATGCATTTCAAGAGCAGAACTGCTTTCAACCTCTTAAAAACCAATGACCTGATCTTCAGAGCTCTTATTTCTCAGTGTTTATACACAAAAAAAGTTAGACTCTAGTTCTTCATTTGCCTCTGCATACAGCTTTTCTCCCAACCTTTGCAAAGAGCTCACTTTTTCACAACCACGAATGAGAACCACATTGCTAGTTTCACGTTAGGCAGTGTGATAGAAGTCACTTCCTTAGAATCACACACAAGGTAAAATCAGATACAATTTTTCAGACCAGTGGTTACTATTCCAGCTGCAAGACATCTTTTCTCTTTTCATAATTGCTTAATCCAGGTCAGGTTCCAAATTTAGCAACAAAACAGACATCTTGTGCATGACAGGTTCCTTTACTATTCAATTTTATTTCCAGATCACTCTCTGTTAAACATGATTGCTGATTCAGAAGACCTTTTAAATTTTCACCCATGGTCTCAAGTCAAGAAAAATGATTTCTGAAATTCTGCTTGCAATTCTGCACTGAATTCTCTGAACAAAATCCTGGAGTGTAATCCCTAGGCCTCAAACAAACAAAATCTTTATATCCTTAATCACTACGCTTATTTGCTACAAGTAGTATGAGTATAAAATACAAAGACCAACATTTGTCAGACTAATGCAGAACAAAATGCAATGTTCTGGAGAAAACAGGAGCATCCTAGGTAAGGCAGTTAACAGCTGTCAGCTGACTGCTGGCAGGACGCAAAATGGGCAAAAAACCAGTTACAGATTGTACTTTGTTTTGGATTTCAGAGATTACAGCTACAGAAGGCTGCACTGGGTCAGGTGAGGTCCATACCTCTGGCAGCAGTCAACAGTGAATATTAAGAAAAAGTACAAAAATAAAACCCAAGAATACAGTGACACTTTTCAGGTATATTCTTCCACTTTGCAGAAGCTTGCAGCTCAAACTTCTTGAGCCAACCTAAATTACTTACAGTCATAAGTGAAGCTTCCTTCTAACTAATTTTTTCTCTCCATTTATGAAGTTATTCTCATAAATGAGAAAATAGATTTCTATTTTCTATGTCAAATACATGCCAAATATGCAAATTAAATTTCAATATTTTTTTACTTGTGGCATATTCAAATGTCTGTTATAATAAAAGATTTTCTTGTAATTAATCAATTTCAGAGAAAAAGATGCCAAGTTCAAACATAAGTTTTCTCTAAAATAAGAAAAAAACCTCAGACCATATGAACAGTTAATCTGTGTTCCAAATAAGTATATAAGAAATACTGAACAGGTCTTTTTCAAAAATCACATATTTCACTGCATCAGTAACACACACATTCGCCTATACTGAAAGTCAGAGTTTAACTGATTCCAAAAGCTTCAAAAAAGTTTGCCTCAAATGCTAACACACTCTAGAATCAGAAGTCTAGTAAAGTAAGAAAAGCAACATGTTCCATGCAACACATGCTTATCTATACCCGAATAGTATATATTTTTCAGAGATTAAGTGTATGATCATACTGAAAACACTCCGTTGATTTCAGGCCTCCAGGGTAGACAAAGAAATTGTTGCTAGAAATAAGTGTTTCTGTAGCTGCAATATACATTTGAAGTTGCACACAAAAAGCAGCACCCCTGAAAGTTTAAAAAACAATCAACCAAACAACAAAAGCCCCCAAAGAGAAAACCCAAGACCAGTATACCAAGAGCTCTTCTTTACATAAGCAAGAGGAAAGCAGATTGTTTCACGTCTTGTCATTGTATGCCTTGTCTATGACAGAATGTGTGCTTTTAAAATTGCAAATCTGGTATTTACCATTTCTGAATTAGAACCATTGTGCAACTTCATAGCTTTTTCCTGTACATTTCCTATAACTGCATCTGCGCAGAGGGCAAGGGATATTAGGACCACACCTAATATAAGAAACAAAAAAACAAAAACCTGTTCAGAATATTTATCAGCAAAGCAGAGTAGTGACGAAAACCACTCTGTACTTATCCTGAAAAAAAAAAATCTCAGGAATAGAAAAATAATAACCTCCTCTCTATATCATTTTCTAAATGCCAGCAAAACAATTTCTTCATGCTGGTATATAGCAGTGTCCACCCCCACTCCCTCCATTAGTTAAGCTGCGAGCACTGTGCTTCTCTAAGCTTGATAGGAACATCTGGACATTGCTATACAGAAGCCAGCTGTAGTTTTTGTAGTAACAGGAGCGAAAGAATGTCAGTTGCATTTATTTAGGTATTTTTAATGAAGATAAATAAGCAGAGAACATACTCTTTTGAGTAGTTAATCCTAGATTATTCTTGCTGACAAAGGCAAATAGAAACGTTAGATGTAACGTTAAAACAAATGTAAGAGGATTCACAATGGATATCTTTCATTGTTGAAATATTTTTTTAAAAAACCCTATAGTTCAGGTACAAACCCCAGGGTTTTAGGTTATCATATCTGCTCACAACAAAGTCACTACACAGTCAATAATGTAATCAGCTTTCCAATAACAAAAATTAATAACTCTTTATCCATGCCAGTCACAATTCATTTCCCAACCTCTGAACTTTAATTCTTTCATGACTATAGCAACTGTTGTATTTAATGTTGCAAGAGTTAGAAATTAATGATGCACACAGGTTGAAATACCACTTTTCCTAAGTATACAACATTACAGAAGATATCAGTCATCAAAATCATATTTACTGTCTACTCTGGTCTTGGTTCCTTAAAACATAGTTAAGTGTCAGGGAAGAATGAGGACTAGAAGACTAGAAATAATCAGTGTTATATTTTCTTAATATTATGTTCTTGCTATCAGAGGTCTCAAAACAGGCATTTTGATGGACCAAACAGAGTATAAACTCCTGACAGAGAAGAAAAAAAAAAAACCCTGCTCCTAGGATTTTGAGAATTGAAAGATTTAACTTTTTTTAAGACCAATGAAGTTTAAGGTGGCATCAGCTTGGCAAGCTTCTGGATGTATGAGAACTTCCAAACCACCATTTTTAGTTTGGGAATCATTTCTTTTCCCAGACTAGACTTATGCAACTGAAGCAACAGAAGACAACTCTTCATTATTCAAAGTTATCTGGCATTGGGAAAGGTATGAGTCAATGGCAAGGACATATTAACCTGAATAATACTGGTTATGCTAAAGACCACAGCAACTACATGGATTCAGCTCTGGTTCAAAGGTGTAAGGACGCCTCCAGCTCTGCAGCAGGCTTGCTGCAGATCACTTGTGTAAAGTGAGTGTCTTCATCTGTGCTCTCTATGACACTAGTTCCAGCAGCACTTAATGGCCCAGGCACAGCATTGGACAAATGCATGGGTTCACTACTGGGTTGAGATGAAAAGGTTACCTGGAATCTAAAGTGCAAGTGCGCATGGAAAGGAGAAATGTATGGACAAAGACACATGTTAATAGTACATACATACAGAGTTTGGAGTATGCAGAGAAGAATTGTTCCACTCATTGTGATAGCACTGCACCTGCTGAGCAGCAAAGCCATGGATGAGACCAGTAACATTACATCGTATGCAAAGCATGAGTAAAAATGATTGGAAGAACTGGTCCTAAATTAGTTCTGAAAAAAAAAAAATAAACCTGAAGGTCTTGCACCAACAGACTTGATTGAAACACTACATCACATTGTACTTAACACTATTAATGTGATGCTTGAAGTCATTAAAATATTAACACCGCTTATACATTTATAAGCTATTGGATATTTACACAAGTTCCTCAACAATACATTCTCACCCTTGCAATCCCCACCATGCAAATGTGTTAGACTAGTGAGTTGTTTGGAGTTTACCTGCCCAGTAGACTTCTATAATACTCCACATTTTAGAAGCCTGCCATAGATAGATTAGAAGACATGGTAGAGGTAACTAACCGTGTTGGGTTTGCATAGCAAGGTTTTGGTAGCAGGGCGGCGCTACAGGGGCATCTTCTGTGAGAAGCTGCTAGAGGCTTCCCCTGATGTCTTACAGAGCCAATGCCAACAGGCTCCATGACGGACCCACTGCTGGCCAAGGCCAAGCCAGTCAGCGCCTCTGTGATAACATATTTAAGAAGGAAAAAACTAGTTAGAGAGAGCTTTTGCAGCCAGAGAGAGGAGTGAGAAGATGTAAGAAACTCTGCAGATACCAAGGTCAGTGAAGAAGGAGGGGGAGAAGATGCTCCAGGCACCGGAGCAGAGATCCCCCTACAGCCCGTGGTGAAGACCATGGTGAAGCAGGTTGTCCCCCTGCAGCCCATGGAGGAAGGATGAGAGGGTATAGATTCCACCTGCAGCCCAGGGAGGACCCCACGCCAGAGCAGATGAAGGCACCTGAAGGAGGCTGTAGCCCCGTGGGAAGCCCATGCTGGAGCAAGCTCCTGGCAGGACCTCCGGACCTGTGAAGACAGGAGCCCAGGCTGGAGCAGGTTTGCTGGCAGGACTTGTGACCCTGTGGGGGACCCACGCTGGAGCAGTCTGTTCCTGAAGGTCTGGACCCCATGGGAGAGACTCACATTGGAGAAGTTTGTGAAGGACTGTCTCTTGTGGGAGGGACTCCATGTTGGAGCAGGGGAACAATGAGAGAGGAGTCCTCCCCCTGAGGATGAAGAAGCAGCAGAAACAACGTGTGATGAACTGACCATAACCCCCATTCTCCGTCCCCCCGTGCTGCTGAGAGGGGACAGAGGTTGAAGCCGGGAGTGAAGTTGAGCCCAGGAAGATGGGAGGGGTGGGTGGAGGTGTTTTAAGAGTTGATTTTATTTCTCATTCCTCTACTCTGTTTTGCCTAGTAATAAATTAGATGAATTCCCTCTCTAAGTTCGGTCTGTTTTGCTTGTGACGATAATTAGTGAATGATCTCTCCCTGTCCTTATCTCGACCCATAAACTTTTCATTGTACCTTTTCTCCCCTGTCTAGTGAATGAGGGGAGTGACAGAGCAGCTCTGGTGGGCACCTGGCCCCCAGCCAGGGTCAACCCACCACACCAAGTAATAGCATCTTACCAACAGCGAAGCTAAGGACAAAACACCTCTGTCTGCAAAAGACTAAACTGCACCTGTACTAACAGTCGAGGGTGGAGGAATTTGCATACAATTGGTATTTTTACTGTGTCTTCACTGGAAATTAACAATGTGGAAATTGTTAATTTCCACTTACACCTGTAATGCCAGAACAGTGGAAGCTCCCATAGCACCAATGTTTCAAGACTGCCTCCTTCTGCACACCCTTTTCTTCTGGTTTCTCTTTTGGAAGTCCTGTACCTATTATTCACAGCTATTTACTACCACTACCTCTCCAATTTAATAATGCTAGGAGATGCTTTGAGCTCTTAGCATCAACTCCATCTTGAAAAGTATACCTCTTCCTTAGTTACAAATATGTACCTGTTCTGGGAGAAGAGAGTTTCTGTTTTCTTGGCTGACCTCTTTCATGTGTAAACAAAATCTGTGTAGATTCCTTTTTTGGCCCAGCAATACTGAGAATAGATTTCAATAGCAGGAAAGAAAAAAAGAAAAAAAGAAAAAAAGGACTTGTAAAATTGTTCATCCAAATAGTATTTTATGTCTGCTCATGCTCCATTTTTAGTATTTGCATCAGACAAAGATTATGTGTTTTGTTTAGCTTCACAGCATAGTTTTGCTCTCAGAGCTGTGAAATGTAAACAGCTTTTTCTGAACAAGTTAGTAGAAGTTCTATGAAATCATGCTAGAATTATGCCAGTTTGCATGGAAACATTTCTACATAAATGTGCATAAATCACGGGAACAAACTCAGGAATTTACAGGGTAGTAAGTAGGCAGTAACATAAAACTGCAACTTTAGAAAACAGTAATTCTGAAGTTTCACATTTATTTGCTGTTTAAGGATATTAAAACTTTCAAAAACATAAATACTTTGTTATTTCTTTGAAACTACTTTATGAAGATACAAAATTAAATTCTGCCTCTTCACTTTCAGTTCCTATTCTGAGATTTACATCAAAAAAGTATAATTATTCAAAAGAATATGCCATTTTGCAG
Source organism: Balearica regulorum gibbericeps (assembly GCF_011004875.1). NCBI lineage: Eukaryota > Metazoa > Chordata > Aves > Gruiformes > Gruidae > Balearica > Balearica regulorum. The sequence goes on from NC_046185.1 coordinate 96,238,104, forward strand.
AGTGAGCAATGTTTTTAATAATTCTTATCACCGGTTTTACACTTTGCCAGTTACATATTTCTGCAATACCAAAAATCAGTACATTTCTCGAAGGAAAGGACCATCTATCTCCATAATTCATCCAAGAAATGGAAAAGCCCCACCTTTCCCATTATGAAAAGTTTCTTCTGGTTAAATTAAGTCACATGGGAATAAAACAATACAGGCAGGAGGGCACAGAGAAATACAGAAAGAACTTTTTCAGAAGGTGAACAGGAGAATTTCAAATCACCTTCCTAAGGGGAGATCCAGACGTCCGAATTCTAGCTCTATATTCTATTTTCACAGAACTATCTTCCTCCAAATGGCAGTGCTCTAAGCTTCACTATATACAGATTTGTTTGAAGTGTTCAAAATAAATTAATAATGACAGACAACCCTGTTTATTCTCTGAAGACATTTACAGTTTTTTATCTTGTTTTGCAGACCTTTGAGGGGGTCAGGACTTTGCTATATTTGCTGCACTTTACCCTATCCCATTCAGTTGAATCACCTTTCCAAATCTTTCCAGAATTAAGTCATAGCACATACTTACAATAATTCAAATTTTCCAAAAGGAATAATATTAACATGTGAATGCACTTAGAGGCTATAGTCAAAAATAGCTGTAATGGTAACATATATCTATACATCAGAAACACTAGAATATAACTACATGCATACCAACACCATGCTGTACTCAAAATACATTTTTTTGCCAAGTCGCCACCAGTTATACCACACAAACACACGAGATGCACAGCAGGTTAACCAGTAGCACTAAAATTACATTAAAAGGCATGAAAATTAATTTATGAGCAAGGCAGAAGATATATACAGTTTAGACAACAACATAAATTGATCATTACTAACACTAGATGAAATGATATTTTGTGATGACAAAAGTCTTTTCCTTAAAAACAAGAATTTAATATTATTTTTAGGAACTAAACTTCTAAACCAGTGCCTCCACTATGAAGAAATACAGGTTTCACACTGAATGTCTGCCATAACCATTGTTGTAACTCACCTCAGAATTTCAAAAGAATACACTAGAAGTTGAATATTCAAAAGTTTTTCAAGGTTCAGTATTAATCCAAACACTAGGCAAGTAAATAATATGGATTTTACTAATAACCAATTGTCCCTTGTCATTTGAGAAAGAAATTCAACTAAGTTTTTAAACCCAAGCAGGTTAAAATCTTTTCTTTGCTTCTGATTTTACACAGTATAGAAAAGCTAGAACATGGGCACTCCAACTAAGAAATACAGCAAATCTGAGGGAGATTGTCAGTTAATATAAAGTAAATGCTTCTGAAATAGAAAAAGACTTAAAGGTTTAACTAGAAAAGACAATGAATCTTTTGAAGTTTTAAAATGGTCAGACTGAATTTTATCATATTTCTTTTAACATATCTACCAGGAACTGAGTATTTCTTGAGAACAAGCCTGAGACATTTCAACCTAAAGGGTGGAATTTCCAGAAATTTTAAGAACCTAAACACTAACACTTAGAATAAAGGCATCTTCGGCCACAGATACCATTCTGCTAGTGCAAAGCTACAATGAAACCTGCAATTTCCATATGATAACTGAAGGCACTCCACCAAGAACTCTCAGAACTTCTATGGAACACATTGTAGGAAAAAACAAGCATTTTTTTAAACTGCGAAGTATAATATATCTTTACCTGTCAAGTTGAAGTTTGGTGCAACTGTGCTGTCAGCTAAAGTAAACCATATTAATCCAAGACTCATACACAGGGCAGCAGAAACATCTGCGACATTGTAACGTTTTCCTATTAAAGCAATACAAACATGAATGGATTGTTTACACTCTCAGAATTTTACGTTTATCCCGTTTAGCAGACTAGAAGGCAAAGCAAAAACTGTTCCAATGTAATTCTTTTACTTAAGCAGACGACTTAATGCTCTGGCCTTTCATGACTGGAATTAGTTTCTTCTACAACAGCAGTTTCTAACGTGGAGGAGGATCTTAACAGGTAATATCTGATTCTTGTGGTCAATTTTAGTTTTACTCCTAATGACATAAAGCACATCCTCCCTGACGAAAAGCACTATCTCAGCAACTTCAGGAGAGCTGACATGTTTTCTTAAGATTTTTCCCTCATGCAGGACATTTTGGCTGCCTTTATCGATTACAGAAGTCATTCCCAAACATTAATGTATGATTTGGGTACTTCTAGAACCCTACATTGTCTTTCAGTTTGGGAGAGATGGAATGTGGAGGGGAGTGGAGAAAGAGTAGGCAGATGAAAATGCAGGAGTTAGGATATCTTGTTTGAAATAACACATTCCTCTCCCAGAGGCTGTACTTTCAATATAAACTTCCAAGGGAACTTTTTTGAACTGAAATTTTAACTGAATTTTTTTAAAAATAGTATTAATGATAACAAAAATAATCACAGCTTCTGAGAATACAATACTACTACAACACAATATAAAGTTTCACAAAGTTTTAAGGGAATACCAGTCTCTCTGTATTAAAATTATACAGAGTGACTCCTAATAAAAGTCAAATACTCTGCATGCATGTGCATACATAAACTTGTAACATCCTCTGAAAGTTCAGCTTTCTATTGCAACTTGAAGGCCAGAATCAACTACAGAAACAGAAATCCATCATTCTAGATTCTGTTCCATAACACTTGCCCATGCAGAACTTTACTGACTTAATGAATCCTTGGGTATTGAACAAATAGAAACTTAAGTCTTCCAAATCCAGAAATTCTCAAGTATGTTTATTCACATAACTAGAGTATTTATCTGTTGTTCTCCAGATTCCTTTTCTGTTCTTGGAATATAAACCATGGCTTCAGGATTAGCCAAAGACATTAAAGTCAGGTGTATTTCTGATCAAATATTCAATTTAAATTTAGGAATTTTAATTAGGAATTTAGGAATTGAGCTTTTCAAACAAGAGTAGGGGATTACTTCACAAATCATGGCTGGATTTTTTTTTCCCCCATCTCAAGTTTTCCATTTCAGTATCGAAAATGTTTCATTTATGAAGTGATTTGGTTTAGAAAACAAAGTTACATTTCCCAAGAAAGTCTGCATAAAACTTAAGTTTTGCAAGTGACCTGTACAACTTCCCCCCCACGACATTTTCTGCTCATCTAATTGTATTTGTATATTTTCTGAGAAGATGCTTCAGAAATTCATGTTTTTCCTCCTATAGGAAAAATGCTACCTGTCCCCCTCTATCCAAGAACCTCAATGGAATTTACCAAAGTACAGGATTCCATACATGACTGCCTCCCAAAGAAACAACCAAAAAATCATCTAATACCAAGACTAACACTTACCTTGTATAAAAACCCCGCCTATCATAACTGGAATCAGCTTACAGCACTTGAAGATGACTTGAGTAGGGTAATTCAGATATCCTAAAGATGTATTTGACAAACCCATAGTTCCCACTGTTAAAAACGCTATTATCATGTACGTTTTGCCAGGAATTCTACAAAATACAAACATACGAATCTTGGTATTACAGACTCATCTAGAGGCGACTTAGCTTGGAAAATTTAGACAAAGGAATATGTTTGTAATACTACTTGACCATCTTTCTCACCAAACTGCATTCCATAATAGAAATTTAAAAAAAGCACAGAAATGACTGATTTCAAATTTCATTTCTTTCAATTACTGCTAATAAACAGCAGTCAAATACAAGAGAATAAAAACTTCATGGCTCAAGCAGTAATTCTTTAACCACCTTCTGAGAAAGTACATTATTTACAGAAGAATCAAGACAAAGGCTTCAGGTTATTTCTCAAAGGAAACACGGAAGGTTGGTATAATAAAATATCCTGAATCTTAGTCCTGTCATGGTCACTGTGTCAAATTTTTTTGTGAAGTTTTCACATGAACATTGACATTTTTAGAATGAAAGTTAAAGTACCACCATTGTTTTGTAAAACTCAACAGAACTAAGAAAGAAGCAATTCAGATATCGTGAACAGAGGGGCTTGTTGAACCTTTTCAGTTTCAGATGTATTGTTTGCAATTTGATGAAATTATCACCTGACAACAGATGATCCAACAGTAATTTTCAGCAATCGCTGTGCTCACTTTGTGAAGTGATCTTTTAGTTACTGTTGTGCATACATTCAGCTATTTTTTGTGCTTACTCAGAGCCACAGTAAGTAACGTAAGGAGATGTCTTGCTGCAACCCTGTCTTATCCGTACCTCATTATGTGATGTACACATACTCTGAGGCATGCAAAAAATTTTAAAATTTATGAAACGGAATTCAGCATAAAAATTAGTAAATAGATTTTTAATGTGTACAAGAAGATGCCTAGGTTGTAGAAAATAAAATGTAAAATAGATTTCAGATCTACATTTCCAACATAACTTACTTGGAGGATCATGCTCTGTAAGCATTAGCAACTATTTGGTAATCAAAACATAAATGCTAGTTACAGAACACCCAAAAGGCAACTACACAATATTATCTGATAAATCTCAAAAGTCAGATAATTTGAAATGTAGGCTGCCAGTGTTTTAAATAAAAAGAATAATTCAAAGTTACATTGTTTGGCTACAAAAGAACTCTATTACCTAAAATCAGTATATGCAAAATCAGCCAAGGCTGACTACAGGTAAGGAAATCTAGTTATGCTCAACTGGGATATAACGCTTTAAAGCGATTTTAAAATTCACGTACAACATGACAGCCTCTATCCAAGCTTCCAGAGGGCCTCAATATACAGTTTGCAGAGGCTGTAGCTGGGCAGGAAGCCATAGAATGGCCACACTGAGTCCGATCATAGGATTCAAGACAGCAAGAATCTCCTTGGCAAACTGCAGTGAAAACAAAGAATAATTTTGTGGCAGGGTGTTATGAGTGCTATATTTAGTGAAAAATACAAAACCTAAGCACATCCTCTGAAGCAAACCTACACAGCCACACGGCAAACAGAGAGCAGACCCCTGACACTCCAAGATGAACAGCATGTCAGAGGAACCTCTTGGTGAGGAGGTACCAAGGTTCGAGGAAAAGGTATTCAGTGGCAGATGGCTTCAAGTGCTGTGACATGCATTCTAGACATGATAATCCTAAGCAACACATATACAGGTCAGCCTGTATCAGCTACCTTAAGGACAGAATATGCTCTGTAAGTGGGACAAAGTGACAGTAGAGTCAACAAACTACCTATAGATCTGAAATCTAAGTGGGTGCCTATAAAACATCTAACATCGTCCAGTAAATTCACATTATTTAACTACTGAACTACTACCACCAATGCCTCACAATATTCACATTCAAACAACAGAAGTTAAATTTACCATAAATATCAAAATGCTTCTAATTTGATACACAGTGGGTAAAATGCTTAGAAAAAACACATACCTTCTCCTTTTGTCCTGAATCAACTGCAATTCTATTAGTCCAAAAATGGAATAAAATCCAAATTGTACTAAAGTGAGGTACCAACCAAAAGGCTTAAAACCTTCCACTGAAAATATCAATTCCTATAAAAACAAAAACCCACCAAGGTCACACACATACACCAAAATATTAAATCAAAACAAGATCAACAGATTTTTTTTTTTCCCCTCATATACATGCAAATCTAGCCTTTGCAGCTGCTGGTTAACTAGAATTTACCTGCCATATGTAACTTGCAAAATATTGAAAAAGAGACAATTTAGGTTCTCCAAAACGCAATGAGAAAATTTACTGCTGGTGTAAATCCACTGAAATTAATGTATTGTTTCATCAGGGGAATACATTTGATCCATTAATATTTATCTCAAATTATAGATATAAAATATATAAATATATATATAAAATATAGTTTCCTGTCTGTTTTTCAGTTGATTTCAAGTTCATTTACTTCAGTAGACTGTTTTTAGTCAGAATTTATAAATAGCTCACAATAAATTAAATACAAACTTTCTCAAACAGACATATTTACTGGTAATACACACCTAGTATTTTGAGTGCCAACATGAAATAGCACTTGTTAGCTTAAAAATTTGCAGGCTGTAGGAACGTTTAAAACCAGAGTAATTTTTTATGGAAAAATACACACACTGCATAAAGAATTATGTAGATGTGTCAGAGAAACAAAAGGCTACCTAATAGTTTCCTTTTTGAGATTCTAATTCCAATTACTGATAATGTTGTCTAACTCTTTGGAAGTAACCTTACTTGAACAAACTTCTCTGCTCTTTTAAAACTGCATTAGAAACATGGTGATTTTTAATCATCAACTTTTTAAATCACTCCTTTATTGAGAAGATTCACCAAACTTAAAAAAATTAAAAAGGAACAGAAATGTAGCTGCTCAAGATAACAGAGAAAAGGTTAGCAGGAAGAGAAATGTTTAACTAAAATGGCATAAATATTATGCTTCTGCTTAACAATCAACCGTAGTACACGTTTCAGCTTTGTCCTGAAGGGAGAGCAGAGAAAACAATAGACTACTATTACTGCATGGCACTCATGGAACTGAAGGACATCTAAAGGTTTCAACACCAATGAAGACTTACATGTCAGTCTGTATGGTTCTACAATTTGTTTGTTTTCAGAAGACTATGAAATCGCATTTAAAAAATACACATTCAAAACAATATTGAAAGGTGTATCTTGCACACGGAAGTAAAAGATCAAGTTATTAAAGTCCAACTGAACCAAACCTTGTAGGCATGTGAACTATAATGGAATCTTACATTATACAATCACTTACTGCTCTTGAATTCTGAAAGCTCGACTTTGCAATCAATATCTATTTAAAACCTCTATACATATTAAAATACTTACTATATTATTATGCTACTCATAAGAAAAGGGGTAGGAGGAATTGGCCTAAGACAAGTTCATAGCATTTACCTGTAAATATCCATAGATTAGGTAAAACATGAAAACTCCAGAAACACAGATGAAAAATTGAGTAGGTTTGTTAAATTTGCTGAGATTCATGCCAAGAACTACAACATCATCTACTGATTTGATATGAGGAGACATAGTTTGAGATTTGGAAGGTACACTGATGGAAATGTATTTTCTTGATGAAGTGAATTTCAGATCCATGACTCCTAGTTCGCTGCATTCAGTGCTATTGTTATCTTCTTTCTGCTCTTCTCTTTCTGTGCGTCCTCTGTCTGAAAGCTGAGGGAAATGTTAAAGTCAGATAAGACATAGCACACAGTCTTCCAACAATAACAGTAAACAAGTGTGACACTTATGTGGAAAACATTAAGAGTTTTGTTGAATTGTTTTTATTCACAAATTTTATTTAACTTTTCTGATGTCCAAAGTTAACATTAGTTAATATCAGAGGCCAACACTTTATCAAAGCACTTGCTTCATGTGGGAAGTAGTATTCCTACACTCTACAAAACAAACAAAAATCCCCAAAACACCAGCGACTTAAAACCAGCTTCAGTTTCACAATGGCTCAAACTAGCCAGTTTATGTCAGTACTCGCAGGAGTGACTTGCTTGGGAGAGAAGCAATCCCCATGATCAAATCACAGTGAAAGAACTGGTATTGAAGCACTGTGGTTCTGTCTACTTTACTTCATTTTCACAGCAAAAATATACCAGACCAGTCTACTACATGGGAAGCCTCACTAAAAACTATAGAGTTAAGCCTATGATTGGTTACAAGTGTTGAGCTGGAAGAAGTTATTCCCTCATTCTCACATTTATTCACAATTTCTCACACGCTTCTGAGGAAAAAAAAAAAAAAACCCAAACATTAAGATGGAAACAAGAAGATTAAGAAGCCAGTCTGAGAAATTAGATTGGTTATCTGATGCAGTCTATGGTATGGCAGTCCCTTTAATATTAACCACATGCAGACATTTCCACATGTAATAGAAAACAAAATTGTGTAACTGAAGCCTGGAGAAGGAACTTAGCAGCTTAATAAATTGACAGGCAAATAATTCTTTTCTCCAGCTCAGAGAGTATGATGTTTGTGGCTTTTTTTTCTTTCTTTTTTTTTTTTTTTTCCCCCAGCCTCAAGATAAACACACTGGTCAGTCAGTTGTCCCAAGACTTTTAAGTGTAGATCAGCATCTAGTTCAACAAGCAGTCAGTAATTAAATTCTGTTTGTCTCAACTATTTAGTGGTTTGTCTTCCCCAGCTCAAAAATAATTCTACTCATCACACATGTATGAAAAATGCTTTTCCCACTGTTTAGAAATGGAAAATGTGCTAATATATAAAAGCTAGATCATACAATAAATGTAGTAAATGTAATCTGCATGGACATTGGTAATTTATTATACAACGTAATAAATGATAAGTTTAGCCAAAAAATGAAGCATTGACAGTAAAACTGTCAATAGGGGTATGTTTCCTTTTTTGATACAACCTACTATCAGGTTGGAACAAGATTCCTATTAAAAGTCCAGAAAGAATAGCTTGCAGCCTATAACAGTAGTTTAGGGACAATAATAACTATTTGAGTTTAAATTCAGAGCTCTTCAGTTGAAAACCAAAAGCGAGAGGTAGAAAGTTTACCCTTGTGGATTATTAGAGAATCCCAAAATGAGGTGGCCATAAAAAAAAAAATGGAAAAACTTTAAGTAGACTCTTTTCAGTAAAAACAATGTTATGCCATGAGGCACTAGTGAACCTTCGCATACACCACCATTCAGAGTTCTGATCACCCTCAAGGACAGATACAAACAACCGCAAAAAAGGTATCAGGATGGAGGAGCAGATTGACCATCTTAAGAACTCAAATAAGATGAAAGCATAACCTGTCTAGCCTGGCAAAACCCTAATGAAAAGAAAATAGATTTGCTTTCAATAAAAGTATCACAGGGACCACCACTAAGGAAGAAAAATATTTCTAATTTTAAGGACAGTAGCATGAGAGCATATGGGCATAAAGTGATCATGAACAAACTTTACTTTTCATCCCAAGACTATCTGTATTCTAGAGCACCCTGAAAATGAAAGAAGGAACAATTGAACTGTTTTTAAGGTGAAGTTTATGAAAGCATTTATGTAGAGCTGTTAATACTGGGCATGATGACTGAGCAGACCCATTTAGTACTGTGTTTATAGCATTACACCACTATGGAAAGCAGAGTAAAGGTGCCTGTAGAAGACAGTCAGGACCCTTACTTGGTCACTAAAGCAGGATATGAATTACTACTCTCCCCAGAAGAATTGCATGCAAAGCTAGGACTCCCAAGTTCAAGTCCAAGGAGCAAATCACTGAAGGAAAGACAATCTACTTAGAAATCTATTCATTGATGACATCTTAGCTGAACTTTGGTGCCTATTCAGATCCTTCCTGTCCAGTGTACACTTCCTCTTGACAGGCACACAGCATTTGTTAATGTCACACTTAGCAGGAATGAGAGCTACAGAGGTAATCTGAGCCTCATTTTCCACCTAAACTGAAACACAGAGAATGACACATGCCCAGCAGAAGACAGCCATGTACTGTCATGTGTGCTTCAAGAGCTCAAAAATGGAGCGAGTTGTATAACGCATAGTTTTGTAGCTACATTTTCCACTCTGGCCACTAATTTATACATTACTTGTGTAATACCTCTGATAGGATCAGAAGTAGAGGGAAGAAGAAACAGTACCAAGTGTATTTGTGTATTGGGTCTGCCTGGGACAGAGTTAATTTTCTTCATAGTGGCTTGTACGGTGCCGTGTTTTAGATTTGTGACCAAAACAATGCTGATAACACACTAGTGTTTTAGCTATTGCTGAGCAGAGCTTGCACAGCATCAAGGCCTTTTCTATTTCTCCCTCTGCCCCCCACCCAGTGAACAGCCTGGGACGTGTGCAAGAGGTTGGGAGGAGGCACAACCAGACAGATGACCTGAACTAACTGGAGATACTCCATGCTATAAAGCATCATGCTCAGCAATAAAGAGCAAGAGAAGGGGGTTTAGGGAGGTTAGATATCTTTTGCTCAGGAACTGGCCAGGCATCTGTTTTGCTGTGGGAGAAGCAATTGCCTTTATATCACCTGTTTTATTTTTTGTCTCTCTTTTTCTACTTTTCCTCCACTTCTTAAACAATTTTTATCTCAACCCATAAGTTTTCTCATTTTTACTCTTCCTCCATCCCTCTGGGGGTGAGGCAAAAGCGAGCAAGCAGCTGTGTAGTGCTTAGCTGCCTACTGGCATTAACCCACACCACAATTAACACATTTCCCAATTTTCAACCACTTGTATTTCCTCAGAAACATTATCAGTTTTTACAATCCATCCATTTAATTTCTTGCAGATTACTGAGTCTACCAATAAAGTAGTAAGAAACAACACTGATGGCTCTAGTCACACCCAAAGCCATCCATAAGAAGATGATGCACAGTAATTGCTTTTTCACTGTTATGTTCTAAAGGAAACAAAAAAATTACCATGTTCAAGAAACATTTCAAGGAACATTATTTAACAAGTGAAGAAACTGTAAATGTATGTATCCATTAAAACATTCTCCACCAAGTAACGTCATTACCAACAGTGACAGAACTCTTCCGAAGTCCAGTGTGAATTCTCAAACTGTTATTTTTCTAAGTATCAAAAAACACTATTCATCCTCCTCTCACTAAAATCCCTCAAGCAACTGAGTCACCTTTTGAACAAACACGCAGCAAAGATCTGTTTTATGAAGAATCAAGTGGCTAAAGAGCTGCCCTGATGAATGTAAAATAGCACATTCCCCTCCTTTTTTATCCTCCTGTGTGCAAAAATGTAAAGAACACTTTCTTTAGATCAAAGACTTTTTGTTCCTGTTTGAAAAAAGTCCCATGCAGAACAAGATTTTAACCTAGCACACAAGTAAAACAGAGTGATTATTACATGAAGAAAAAAAAAGCAAATGAACAAGTAACTAGAAAAGCAAAATTTCTTTGGTCTCCAAAAAGTTAATGACTTGTACCAAGTATGGAAAAAACATTATGAAGGAGCTAGGGCTTTTTTATCTAACCCTGAAGAACATCCATTAAAAACATCAGTTTGGCAGAAACTAGCATCTCGGCACTCTCTGAAAAATCGCTCGTATGAGCCACACAAAGCAAGTTCCACGCTAGCCATGGCCAAGATCCATTTCCTTTGGAGCCAATTCCACAAATGCCTGGTGGCAGGACAGCAGTTGGCACCATAACACCGATGCTCCGGGTTACGGGGACGCAAACGTACGTCTGTGGGAAACCCGAGCAGACCCTTTGCTTGGTCGTACCTGGCTCCTGCCCTGGAGGCAAAAGAGGGAAAGGGGACAGGCACCAGCAAGATCCTTGAGGCTTCCTTCCTGCTCACTCGCCTGCGCCTAGCCGCCTGCCACGCGAGCTGCCGGGGCAGGCCCACGCCACACCCCGAGGCCAGGGCAGACGTGGCTCTGCCCGAGCACCTACCAGCTGCCCCGGGCAGGGCTTGAAGCTTCCGAGCACCCACAGGCCGCCACATTCCTCACCCCTTCCCCCCAAGAAAGGGAACGTCTCGCTGCTCACCAGCCCCGAGGGCCCGGCGCCGCGGGACGCCGCCTCCTCCGGCCAGCCAAAACCCTCCCGCCAGCCAGAACCAGCATCTTCCTGTCCCCGCCCGGCCCCCGGCCCTCCACGCTCCTCACCGTCGCGTCCATGACTGCCCCAGGAAGAGACCCCGCCTCCTCCCCCCTCGCCCCCGGTACGTGGGGGAGGAGCGGCCCCGCCCCCGTACCTGTCCGGCGGGGGAGAAGGGCCACGGCAGCAGCAGCAGCCAACCGCCCTCCTCCGCTGACACCCGTCCCGCTCCCTCCAGCCTCGCACACCGCCGGAAGTAGCGATGGGGAAGCCAGGGGTCGGCGCGAGCATCGAGCTTATCGAGAGAGCGCCGCTGACTCGGCGTTCCGCTACGCGTCCTGAGGCGGGTCGTGGCGCCCTCCAGCTGCCGCCTCACCCCCGCGGGGGGCGGGGCCTATCTGTTAGGAACCGCCCTCCGCTGTCCGCAGGCTCCCAGCTGCGGCTCCCGAGGGGGCTTCCTTTGGGGCGGCTGGGGTGCAGGGGGTAACGCCGCTACGCGCTCTGCCCTGCCGGAACACGACCGGGGCGCGAATCTCCCGGTGTAGGGAAGGAGCCCTGGGCGGAGTACGCCGCGAAGGGGCTCCTCGCTCTGCCCGTAGCAGCCGTCTGGCGAGGGGGCGAGGGGGGCGCCTCAGTGAGGGCGCGAGCGCAGCGGGACAAGGGTGGGGCCAACCGCCGCCCTCCAACGGTCGCCGGGGGGGTGTGTGTGTGTGTGTGTGTGTGTGTGTCTTCCCAGCCCAGGTGTCGGTGGTCGCGGTTCGGTTCGGCGGGGGGGCACCTAGCCTTAATGCTCTGGAAAAGCCCCGGGGGGAGGGGGACGGTGTTTCACACCACGGTGTAAACCGGTAATAGTTTGGAATCCTTGATAAGTTTTGTTCCCGTGGGTTGGTTAATAGTCAGCTGTTCTAGCGTGAGTAGTAAATCACCCAGGTGAAGCTGCTGCACTCATTAAAAAAAAAAAATAAAAATCACAAAACCGCGTTTTACTCTACAGGGATGCCTTCTTGTGATCTTGTTACATGAGACTGTAGGAAGAAAGTGATAATAAAAATATTTAATAAAGACAAGCAAAAAGGTAAATGAGAGCAATAATGTAAAATGCATAAAGAACATAACAGCCAAAAGAATCAGGTAAAAAGCTCTATAGAAAAGTAGCTAAAGGCATTTTTTTGAAAAATACCTGAATTAGATGCAACTTGAAAATACATAAAATCTAGTTATTAATCATATCAAGCTATAAAATGGAAATGCTATGTTTCTAGTAACAATGTGCAGAAGTATTTAAAATTATACATAAATGTATATCTACTATAGTGTTTGAGAAATTTGAGCTTTTATGTTTGCACTGCTTTAAAAGTTTTCTTTTACCTTTTCCAGTGCTACCATAGTAAATCAGTATGTATTATGGATAGTATCAACAAGTGCACCAGTATTTAAATAATTTTTTAAGATTATTTATTAAGTGACAAACACCAAAAAGAAAGTATGTGCTTGAGGGTGACTTTAAAAAAAATAGTAATAATTTTGAATCCGTTTTCTTGAGTGGTTCTAGTGCTTCTTGGTCTGGGTTCCCTCTATCTGTGTTGAGGGATTTCGTGTTTAGCAAACAATTGTGCTTTTTGCAACAAATAGGGATGGTGCTTTTTGCTGTCTCCGGGATAGAAGTAGCGACCGCAATAACTCAAGTAAACAACTCCAAACTTGCACATGGTCAGCTGGGATTTATCTAGTTTCCTATAAGTAAATTCTCTAGATGGAACACCTGTAATGAACTTTATTATTGCCGATGTAAACGACGTGATTACTTATCCACAATGTTATTTTTTTTCCCAGCTAACTTTAGTTGGGAAATAGGTATCAAGAAGGAGCATAAAGCTCACAACTTGAGGGCAAGTGAAGATAGATAGGAAGCAATATTTTGGAGTAGAGTGTACCTGAATGACTTGATGGAAGCAGGCAGGTATGAGGAAAAAACCTGTACCACTAAATGGGATTGACTAAGTAACCAGTAACTGGAATGAGGAACCTGGGGTGTGGGGCTCGTGACTAGGAAGAGCATGGAGGAGAGACACACTGGCAAATGTAATTCTGATAATCCCTAATAGCTGAGATTTTGCAATCTTGTTGCTATCTTATTGTAACTTTTTTTTTAATTTAGAAATTAGGCTGCTTTCATCTCGGAAAGTCTCCTGCCTATTGGTAAAGAATGTGCATTTTGCTGTTTGCAATGCATGTTTCTATTTCTATTATCTGTATTCCATCATTCAAAGTGGAGAAAGTGTAGAGCAGGGAGTGTGCTGGGGAATGTTCTCTTTAAATAAAGTAGAAGAATGAACGAACGAGTAGGATGTTTATTATTGATCTCTCAGATTTTTTTTTTTTTCAGTCTGCAATATGAACACGTATGGATTACTGGTAAAGCTGGAAAGCAAATTACATTTTCTTTTATCGTTTTTAAAAATGAAGTTAGGGCTTATGAAAGGTACTGGATTCAGACTCTGGGGACTTAACTTCTCTGTTTATCCAGGAAATAGATATTGTACATCACAAGCAGAGGCAGTGGAAGTATTAAAGATCTCAAAGTTCTCATGCTGCCTATCTGTACTACTTCTTGACCAGCTCAAGGTACCAACAGGGAAGCTTACTCTGTGCGCGAACGTAATCCTATGTCTGTCTTCTGGAATACGTAAGTGAAGATACACAATAATGCTGTTGGCCATAGTTTTATTGACAAGAACTTTTGTTCGCTACAATCTAACTTAGAAATGCCAGCTTCATATTAGATTTTGTTGTTTTTGTCATCTAGCCTCGATTGTTTTCCAGCTCCTTGAATATGTATGTTTCTAATTTTTTCAGCTGTAAAATGGTACGCCTGTACCCATGCCCTATATAGTAGGTTGGGAATTAACCAGAACAAAGGTGTTATGCATTTCTTGTTTGTGGAAGGGAACACAAACACGGAATATTTTTAACAGGTGTGCAGCTTGCTTTTTGTTACTGGATGGTGGACAGTAATATCTTTGTGGCGTAGTGTGTGTTCCTATTAAGAATTTAAAGGAGTAAAACCATATTTCCTATGTGTGCAAAAATTACCCACTCACACAGGTATGTTTCCCCGTGAAACATGTAAATAGCTACCAAATACCATTAGTGACACAATTATCCACAAATATTTTCACCTGGCTGATAAATAAATGAAGAAAACAATAAGGGCTTTTTGTTATGAAAGGCAAATTAATAGCACATTTGAAAGCTTGAACCCACCTCAGAGCAGTGTGTTTTTTAGCTTTGTATAAATAATTTTAGAATCTGCTATGTTGACTAAAAGGTGATATATGCAAATGAGGATGCAGTTTGTGAGTCTTGATACAGCTAAACCCAATGTAATTTACTCCTTTCTTGCCTTTACCAAAAATGGTGGGGGATTACATGCAAAGTCTCCTGTTTTTCTATGATTGTGCTTTAGAGTTTGCATTCAAGAAGACTAAGTATTATGCAAAAGTATGTATTTTGTTAGAGGAAAGTGCATTTTGACTGTTGTAACATCATCCGCTGTGTTTGTGGGAGTTAGATGAACCTGGAAACTTGACTGACAAAAAGAAGAGGGGCTATTTACCTCTGTAGCATGGGGAAGAGGAGGGAAGAGCAATGGTTCTCTTCTCCTGTTGACAAATATAATGCTGTTACTGATAATTTAATACCATATGTTTCACAGTAAGATTTTCCTGCCAGATCTGTACAGGTTTTTATTGCTGTTACTCTGATATGCTGTGGAATGAGAACAAAATAAATTAGGCACATATAGAAGACCGACCTGATTGGCCTTTTGCTAGGAATATTTTTTAAATTAGGAATAAGTGCCCATCCAATCTGGGGATGGCCAGTTAAGTATCACAATATCAGTGCAATTAAAACAGCATGTATTTTATCTTTAAAATGTTTATTTTATTTAGGCTTCTCTAATAAATGTTTTCTGAATCCATTCCTATAATTTTCTGTATTTAAATTCTAGGTGCAGTGATTTTTCTTAGCCTAATTTTTAAAACCTTTTCTAATGTATTCCTTGTACTACTACATTTTACTGCCTCAGAAACTAAATTGCAGTTTTAACAGTAACAAAAAGCTCTATGATTATAGAATACCCAGTTTGAAATGTGTGATACATCACTTCATAGTCAAGAGAAAGCTATTGTACCTAGAATTATAAAGTTAAATTAAGGTTCTGCCTCTGACATTACAAAGTACTGTAATACTGATTTTTAAATTTTTAAATTGCACTTAAAACATGGAACATATGACCAGACAGATAATCTATCAAGTGTTGATATCTGTCTGGATACAGCTTCATTATTTCTATCTTTGTCACTGGTGCGTATACGTGGTAGTACTTGGAAATGCAAACAGTAAGTAACTTTTTCAGAGTGTGGGTGTGCAGATGTATATTCTACCACTTGTTTGGAATAACATCATAGAAAATTTTGCAATCATAACTGGCTGATAACAGAAAAATTGTGCTTAAGCCTGGATGTATTTAAATTATTTTGTACTTTGTGATCTGAGAATGTTAAAGTAACTTTACCAGTCAGTTTAGGTCACAAGCAGCCTTCTTTAGAAGAACTTCTTTTTATTCATAAGCAGTTCTGAACAGGCGTATGACCCAAAATTGACAACGTTACACTGATGACACTCTAGAGCACACGAGTAAAAGCTGTCTCACTTGTGCCTGCAGGTCTTTTGTTACACTGGAGACAATGGCAGAGTAAGTACTAGCGAGGCAGGTTGATTGATAGAATGTTTTCTATATAAAAATTTCTCACTGTCCTATCACATGATTTTTGTAATAGTTTAGGGCCTTCTAGACTGTAAATAATAGGGTGTGTCATGGCTGTGCAAAGTTTGAGTTCAGGCCCTGCTTCTGAGAAGTGAAGACGTGATGGATGTTCTTTCTTGAAGTGTAAGATTTGGGAGGTTTGCTGAGTAAGGACATGGCTTTTTATACGTCCTGGAGATGTGTGATGCGGGCTTTGATGAAATGTCAAGGGATATCTGGGCTTGAGAGCTAACCTAAGAACAAATATTGTGTCAGATCATAGATCTGTTTAGTCACCCTCTCTGATGGAGTCTCAGGAGCTGAGGATACATTAAGCAGTCCTCCTCCTAGCATAGCCCTCGGGCTTGTGCTAGTAACTTGTGTGGAGGTTGTGTCTAGATTGTTTAATGGCTGCTAGTAGACATCTCCTCCATCACTTTGTCTATCTTGCTTTGAAGCTGTTTAAGTTCTTGGCCTCTGTAATGTTCAGTTAAAGAGCTGCTACAGGGAGCTTTAACAGATTTTCAACTTGGGTATATCTGGGACTGAAGAGTACTATAAAGGTCATGGAATAGGTAAGTGGAGACATTATGCAGTATTTTGAGGTAAATGAATTTGGAAGGTAGGTGTTTGACAAGCAAGGTATGTTCTGGGAAGACAGTTTCTTTGGTGTCAGGTGGGTACTGGAAAGGAAGGAGTGATCTCTTGAAAGAAAAGAGAACATGAAGTCTGTTTTATGCTTCTGATTGGTGGCTTTAGGGAGAGAATAGGTTTGGACAGACTTGGCTGGAGAATGATACTTGAAAGAGAATGATAAGCATCAAAATATTTTATATTGTGTTGAAATAAATGAATGAAAAAGTCCTGAGTTTCTGAAGTTCGTTCATCACTACATCTTAATCCCTCTTAAAAGAGGGTTGAAGTAATTTTTACACTTCAGTGATTCCTTCTGCTGAATTAATTAATAATATTAGTTAATAACTTGAGTAAAAGAACCCGGTATACTTTGCTGATGTGCTAGAAAAATGAAGTCAGCTGGGAATTAGCCACAGTCGCAGTTAAAAGCAATATACTCTATTTAGTACTAAAGACCTGGTACAGTAAATAATGGATTTTATATGTATTCTTAAATTTTCTGAAGGCAAGAAAGATTGTGGAAAAACTCCATAGCTCCATGAAATCTGAAGAAACTAACAAGTTACGCAATGAATTCTCATATCACTTGTACTCATGGGTGTTTTTATGATACTTTACAGTTGTTTATGAGTATCTTTCAAACATGAATTGATAAATCAACAGTCCTGTGAAGTAGTCTTGTCACTGCTTTAGGGGCATCAGAACTGCTGTGCTACAAGATTCAATGATATGTCCAGGTTTATATGTATACTTTATATGAAGTGGCTGAGGTAAGAAGGGAAAGCAGATCTCCCTCTTGTGTAACTCTTCCTCATGTTTTACAAGGGTTGAGAACTTGTCATCAGTATGCCAAGCCATTTTTATGAAAAGTTCTATTAAGCCATCCTAATCTCTACCCTGTAGTTATCAGAGAATGGATCCATATGGCACGCTACGGCAAAGAGTATCCACTGAAAATGTTTACAATTGAGCCTATTTCTCCCTGCCCCATATCAACATAAAGTTACATCTTTTGTGCATAAAAATGTATTTTGGAGACTGCAGAGAATTTACTAGAGTAGCCAGAGGGTTATCGTCAAAGATGTCATTGGATGGAGTCTCTTTTGAACTGACATATGCCAGGTTCAGCTTCCTCTGGTCTTGTTGGTGAGCAATGTAGTTCAATTCCTTCAACAAGCAGGTGATTAAAGCTGTCAAAGCCAGAGACTTCTGTAACTGCCAGCGTCACCCTCTGGCATCTTCTTTGCTATAAAGTTGCATTCTGGTTTGGTTTGTAGCATTTGGTGTCATCAGTACTGTTTTGTGTTACAGGAGATGTCTCATCTCTGGTTTCCCACAGTGTGGAACCGATGAGATGAGGGCAGCAGGGTGCTGCATTTCAGACATGCGCGTGATCATTGTGCAGCTACTGACTACTACAGACTCCTGAAGAATCATCTCTTTCCTGTCTCATAGCAAACAGCTGCCTGTGTTTTCCGACTAGGTGAAACCCTGTGCATTGGAATAAATAATCAGCAATACTATTGGAGATTGCTACCTGAAGAAAGTTGTGAGTGGAGAGACAGGTTTTTAAAAAACAATCAAACACACACCCCCCCCCCCCAACCCCAAGAACATCCACCTCCCTTTTACAAGCTTAATTGTAGCACCAATAGACATAAGATGTATTATGTAGATATTTCAATGTATGAAGAATGTATGTCACAAAAGACCTCTAAGCATTCTATTTCCTAGTATTGTCCTTTTACAGCGTTTTTTTTAAATTGTGCACATTTGCATAGTATCTTCTTTTTTCCATTACTAAGAAAGTTTCTTAATTATGCTTGATTCTTCTTTATTATTACTACTGTAGCATCTAGAGTCTTCAAACAAGACAGGGCTTGAATTGTGCTCAAGTTTATACAAACTTACAGTAAATAAACTTCTTTGACCAGGGGAGTTTATAATGTGAAATAACTTAGGGAAAAATAAAATAAATAATACTTCATCTGATGTACAGTCCATTTGGTTTAATGCACCTTCTGTTGGGTCACTTTTTTTGGGCCATTTTATTTTATATTGGACATACTGTGAGTGGAGAGAGTGCAAGCATATCATACATAACTTTCCAGTATACAGCAATTATCAGATGCTAACTCACATGGTGGATAGCCAGGGCTAACATGCCATGAGATGAAGCATTAGTATCTTGTCACTTTCAATGCAGACCTCTGATGAGCTTTCCAGAAGGTATGGAAGTGTTGATTTCCATTGTTCCTCTGACAAGGATGATCCTTAGGTCTGTCAAGTGTCTGTTCTGACTCTTCTGGGTTTTTGTTAGGCTTTCGTATAGTGTTATGTAGGTATTTTTCACTTGAGCTCTTGAGTTATTATTACATTTCAGCAGTTTCACTTTAGTTTGTGTTTTCCCTTTTCCTTCCCTGCATGGCTTTAGCTTACGTAGTCTTTCATAATTTAGTAAACCTGAATAAATGTTACACAGTGTGCTGCTTAAAACCTGGCCTTGATTCACAGATATCTGAGTCCCTGGGCTGTGGATTACACTGGGAATTTTATTGCTTCACAAAATACCCAGTTAAGAAGTATGGTTAGATCCTCCAGTGCGCTGACAAACATTACAGCTCTTAGCTTTTGAATATGTGATTTTAAAAACCAACCAAACAGAAATCAACCTTTCCACACATTTTGGTAAATAACTCAAAGAATAAAATTTGTATGTATACCTTCAGGCAAAGAGCGCAGTTGTCTCTTTGAAGGTTGAGCTTTATCAGCAGTATTGGTGTTATGTTGACTTCGTTTTATAAGGATTATGTACATTGGTAAACTTGCTTCTTCTAAAGCATTGTGTATTGGCTTTTTGAAATAGGGTAAGATACAATGTATCCAGAGTCTATCTAAAATGCTTGAACAGAAAAATATTTTGTGGCATAATTAATGCAGCTGTCAAAGGTAAATCAGTATCTAGAAAGTTATCTTCAATGTCCTAAAAATTCTCTTATGTCATATGTGACTTCATTGCTTTCGTTGGAAATCCCTGTGGATTCATCCAACATTTAGCTGCACAGGGATGGTGCCCAAACTTTGGCCTCAACTCATTACATAAGCATTCAGGAGAGACCAGTATAAAAACTGTTTTAAGTTCTAGAAGATAGCAAGAAATTGGAAAAAAACATAGTAGAGTCATAAAAACATTTGGATATTATTTATATTAAATTCTGAATGTTATATTTTATAATTTCATTTGCATCATTTTTATAGCGGCTGAGTTACTCCTGTAGGCGTGAAGTAATTAAAAAAACATTACATTCCTTTGATTGCTTATTGAGTCGTCATAGGTACTTCATTCTTTATTTCATTTTTATTAACAACTCATGCACTAAATAGAAGGGAAAAGTTTACTGATTTTGCATGAAATTGCTAATTCCACAGTCTGTGAGTACCCATTACACCATGAAGCAAAGAATACAATTCTTTTCAACCTTCTACAAAAATGAATACATTATTTTTTTGAAAAATCACCACAATTTTGTCCCCTTAATTTTTCACTAGAAATAGTAATTGCAATAAAATAGCATGCTGTCTCCAAATATGCTGAAATGTCAGACTATTTACTGCCATAGTAGAGATGTATAAAGAAGCTAGTTTTGCTTTACTGAGTAAACAACCAAGAACATTTTGATTATGAATATGTAAGCATCATTTATATGTGGGGTGACTGACTTTTTCCTATATGTCAAATCTATACAGATTAAGAGTCTGATGTAAATGTCAATATGAATCTAGGTATGACAGCTCTATTTATTTCTAAACATGATGTACAGTGCAGTACCTGTTTCTGTAACCAAGTGTGCCTGAAAATTAAGTGTGTCATATGCATTCATTTAAAGAAATAGCCTACAGTCTGCTAAAGACATCATGTAAAGAAAAATATCCTTTTCAAGAAGGAAATTTGTTACTTGGCTATTTTAATGTGAATTGTTTCTTCTTTGCAGCATGTCTACTATGTCTTTGGTAGCCAACCTGATTACCCCATATCATAAAAATTTAGTACCTTTCTACTGCAGTAGTTACTGGGTTATTGTTCATTTTGAAGGTATAATCAAGTCCATAAATTGCTAACTCTGCTGCTGAACTTAGGCCAATAATCTAAAGTCTTTTTTTTCCCCATGGTCCATCTTGCAAGCTTTTTTCCTTTGCTAAGCAGTTTAAGCTGATATTTACAAATAAGTTAAGTAGCATTATAACATGCTCATTATTCTCAGTTTATTACAGTTGTATTCCAATTGCTTGGTTATGTTGAAGGTGGTGTATTTTGGGGAGGATTTTGGTGTTGTGGTTTTGGTTTTTGTTTGGGTTTTTTTTTGTTTGTTTGTTTGTTTTTTCTTTTTCTGAATGTACACAGCATTATTATTTGGGATAATCCAGCCAATTCTGCCAAGGCTTTCAGCATGTTCTTTATAGACCCAAGTCACATTGCAACATGGCTAGGTTGCGGTATAGTTGGGCTCCATTAATTATATTGTTTAGTGTACCTGGAGCAGTAGCATTATTAATGGTGTGTGAGAAAGATGAAAATTACTTGGGGCACAAAAGCTGGTGGCAGAAAATCCTTCCATGAACAAGAACCAGCAGGGTTCACTGTAAAGGATTAAAGATAGTGTTGAACAATTTTTGTTCAGATAGAAACTAGTGGCCTTTAGTTCCTGTGTACCCAATGCATTTAATTTTGAAGATTAATGAATTATTCTTTTTTCATATTTATTGCAGGAGAGAAAAAGGAATTAAAGGGAAAAAGAAATTTTGTAGATTTACTAAAATAAATAACTGTTCTTATGGTATTGGCTGTGGCAAACACCTTGACTGGTAATCATGGTTAGTATTAGTCTATCTGTTTGTGTGAGCATTAATAACAATTGGCCATTCTGAAAAAAACATGCTATACTACAGTTGTATTAGAATAGCACCTGGTTGTATAAAAATATTCATTTCATGGTCCTTTGCTTCTAAGATATTATGCTTCAGCTATATTAAAGGCCATTCCTTACGGGAAGTAGCTAAGACTCTGCTAGTTTTAAACCTCCTTATTAGGAAATCTTTGATAGTTCACTCACCAGTACAATTGTTCCAGGGCTCACTAACCAGAATCATTGCTTTTGGCTGAGGTATCTGGGCATATTTCAGTGTTTCAGTGACACTTCCAAAACCAACTTTTTTTTTTTATTATTTTTTTATTTTTTTAGATTGAAGCAAAGTTCCTTTTCTGTAAGTTTCCCTGGGATTTTTCAGTCTTTCGATGTTCAGTGTTTTACATGCTGGAGTGTCCATGTAGATGTTTAAATTCCATGACTAGTGAATTGAGTAGGAGTTCAGTTTAAAGTGATTGAATGTGGTGGTAGACATGACCTTAAGCAATGATTAGTGATGTTTCGTGACTTACACTGTCCGTTTATAACATTTTCCATTATGAAAGAATGAAAACCGGTCTGTTTGCTTGTTTCCTGAAGTGAAAAGTCATCTGCATAGAAATGTGATCTTTTAGTCCAGCCATTTATCTGTAATACTTTGAACTAGTACAGTGTTTGATAATTTCTGAAGATGACATAAGCTCTCACAAGTAGTCTTCCAACACCATGATGTTTTTATACTAGTTCCTGTTTATAGGTGAGAAAAGTGAAGGAGTGAGGGAAGCATTTATAACACAGTTGGCAGTAGTAGATGTACTGTTAGAGCTCATTAATTCCTTTCACAGCCCTGTGATCGTTATTCCAGAATGCTTCAGCTTTGAGGAGAGTTTGACTTCGTTTTGCAATCTAAAGTGTAGGTTGATTTTTTTTTTTTAAGACAGGCAGATTTGTATTTGTTATCAAAATTTTGATGGCTCAGTGCATTTGTCACTTTTTTAATCTAATCATATATGTATGTTTCTATTCTGTGAAATTTTTTTTTTTTAAATCCTTAGGTATGTAGGATAGCCATGGAAAACATTTCATTCAACCTCATTTTAGTTGTATGAAATTCAAGAGTTAATCAGGATTAGGGAGGCTTTTCTGATCATGAACGTGAGCACGAACAGTACTATGGGTTAAGTAAATTTTCCCCCTAGTAGTTTGTGGATTGAAGTACCCGTTTCATAAACGTTAGATGAAGCCTGTGGATTAAGTCATAAGTTTTAAGGAACAAAAGTGCAATTGTACTACTAAACAAGCTTTTCATATAGGTGTCAATTTTTGTAATGTTTGTTGAGGAGCAAAGTGTCTGTTTCCACCAAACTGAAAGAGAGTCTGAAAAATTGATCTTTGGTCTTGCTCTTTTTGTGGCCATGTGCTCAAATGCCATTAGGCTCAGCAAATACTGCCTGAATTTAATATTCTTTGGCAAAACTATTTTTCATTTCAAGCAATTGGATTAGCAGCGTGAGGTTACTAAAAATGATGAGGTGTTTTCACCTGATACTGAACTGGAAGTCTGGGAGCAGGATGAATGGTTTCTGTATCCCTGCTGCATACAATGCTTGGCAGTCTGTGCCTGCACTTCTGCTAGATTTAATTTTACTGTACTTGAGCCTTGCTTGGCACTCACAGCTGCTCTGCATACCGGGAGAAAGGCTTTTTCAGTTGTTTTGTTGCAAATACTTTTTTTTTTTTTTAGGTGAAAGCTCTTTTACAACAGGCTCCGTGCTGCGCAGTTCGATTCTGTGTTTTCTTGGGTAATTGATTTGGATATATTATTTGTTGTTATTCAGAGTGGGGAAGAAACTAACCTAATTTCAGCTTTGAATGTATTCTCCAGTATTGCTTGTTCACTTAGGTGCTTTGGATATTTGGCTAGCTGAACAAAAAGGACAGAAAGATTAGGGATGTTTTTCCATGCCTTGAAGAGATGCTCTTAGAGGCAGCTTTTGTATGCTTTCTGGTGGTAACTAAAAGTGGATATAATACTGACAGACACAAGGTATTTTGCTGTATGTTTGCCATGAATATATAAGAGAGTGTGGACAATCTTGAAGGAGCAAAGAGGGTAACTCAGTGGTTAGATTCATAATCTAAACTCTTTGGAAAACTTTGAATACGCTTATATAACAAACTCATTCAATTTCTGCTGTTGTTGACCTGCTGAATCAAATTTGAGGAAGAGAACACGTTCACCATGAGGAGTAAATACTTTCTGGTTATGTAATTAACTGTTTAATTTTATATCCCTTTCTACTGTTGGTAAATCCTCTGCATAAATATAAACACACTGTTTCACAAAAGCTTGTCTAAGAAGTGGTATTTACAGAAATGTGAGTTGCAATTTTTTTTTCTTAGTGTTTGTTAGAGGAAAGAGTGGACTGCAAGAGCTGCAATAGTACTTACTCTAGGCCCTCTGAAAAGTAGATACAGCAGTAGTTCTTAATAAACCTTCTCAGTTAAACTAAAACTGTGCTCGGATTCTGAGAGTCAGAAGTGCTACGGGCTGGATTGGGGAGATTTGTAAACCAAGAGCAAGTGGTATACCCAGGATGGTGGCTGAACATGACACTTGAGAGATGACTTATACTAGAAGTCCTGTGCCCTTCCTCTCAGGGCAATGGCTGCCTAGGAAATGCACACTTTTAGGCAAATGCTATTGGCAGCAAGGGAGACCTTGCATGCTTGCATTTCTCAACCTGATTTTGATTGCTAGGTGGACTAAAGTATGCTGGAATGGATGATAACTAAATCATCCTCACTAAAGTGAGAATACTTGGACAGCCATAGTACATTTGAAAATCTTTGTTCAACTTGCCTATTGGTTTTGTAATTCTAGTTATTTCTAATAATCAGGATAAGGATTTGTTAGGCCTTCTTTAAAGGATACTTTTCTTGTGCTCAGTTCATATACTGATGCTGCAACCAATTGCTTAGGTGATCTTTAGCTCTTATTGTACTGTTCTGCTTTGAGGTAATAGTGAACAAATTTTTTGAGGAAGGCAGGTTTAGTTAATAATAGAAAATACTTTTAATTATACAAAACATCAAGTGTGAGCCCACTCTGTGTGTAATTTATCTGCGTGTCTTTGAGGGTCACTTTAAGTGTGTGTCCATGCATGATTTTTTTTTTACACTAGGCATCACTGGTGTCACATGTGACTGTGAATGATGTATACGTAAGAGGCTTGTGCCTAGCAGACATAATCTGCTCCTAGACTGTGCCCATCACTTCCATAGAGAGTGGTCCAATGAAAATTTTTGTCTTGTGTAAGGAGAAGAAAAAAAATTGCAATATCCTACATGACAGTAGTATACTGTATGACTTTCACTTGCTTGGCAAGCATGTTACTAAAGACACTTAGGTCAAAGCAACCTTGTTAGACTTGGTATGGATCATTTCCTCCTTGGTGTAGCCCTCCCATATGGTTATGTCAATTCCAACAGTGCAAATTTCTGCAACTTGTTATTTACTAGAAATGCCAGCATAGCTTCATGGGGAATTGACACCAAGGAAACCAGATTAAACAGTAAGGTGTGATATAGATGTATGTAGAAATGTAAAGTGGTATATAAGTCTTCCATCCCTTTTTGAATATTAATTGCCCCAGAAGACTGTCCATGTTATATCAGAAGGATGGAAACAGAGAACTTTTATAGAAATTAATGCTGTGTGGTTAGCCAGCACCAGGACCCTAAGAACTTAAAAAGTATGAATAAATGTATTCCAATTACAGACTAATGCAAGTAATGGGTTTATGGTACTTAGAGGGCTGGATCTGTTCCCTGACAGCCTGCAGACATTAGGGGCCCCTCATGACCAGCCTGCAATGTAGGCATTATGGAGTGATTTTTACTTTACTGCCTTTTCCATCAGATCATCCCCTTTCTTTCACACACAAGGTTAATTCACTTCTTGATCACATTATTTCCTCGCTGCTCTTTGACAATATAAAAATTCTGAGTGGACAGCTCAATCCCTCTTCCATCTCAGATTTGATTGTTATGGTATTGCCTGGCGTCCCTCAGAGGCCTCCAGCAGCCTTTGCTGCACTTTATGACACTTAAATGGCTGGGCTACAATTTCTCCATCTAGTCACGAAATGCTGTTAATAACTCATTTCCAAAGAGGCCCTTCTTTATGTCTTGGCATTAAAGGATTTTTTATTAGGTGCCAGGATAGGTGACACACAGCCCCAGTAACCAAAGAGTTAATTAATCTGTTGAAATTTATTGCCTTTTATACTGCACTCAGTGTGACAGTCCCTAAGAGAAACAGATACTATATTTACAACCGAGCTGAAATATTCAGTAATATAGTCTGCATACTGA
Organism: Balearica regulorum gibbericeps; assembly: GCF_011004875.1. Lineage (NCBI taxonomy): Eukaryota > Metazoa > Chordata > Aves > Gruiformes > Gruidae > Balearica > Balearica regulorum. The sequence goes on from NC_046185.1 coordinate 96,264,368, forward strand.
CCCACTCCATCAGTGTATGCCTTTTGCTGGAGTACCCATTAATCAACTAAGATGGATTTGTATAATCTGTCTTCTTTCTTATTCTGAGATTCCAATAAATATTGAAATAATAATTTATTGATTACTCTGCAATATAAATGTGTAGTAAAGGCACCCAAGATATTTGCATAGTAATGCATTTCAAAGCTCTTGGCATTCTGTAGGTATGAGGAAGAGAGAGATTGTAATGGTGGTTAAGAGTGATGGAATTCCTTCGGAATGCAGAACACCAAGTTCAGTGTTAGCAGGATATGGTGGCCCTCTAAGGTCATTTTTGAGATTGGTGAAGTATAAACTGTATCAGGGTTATAGCTGTTCTCTAAAATCTGTACATTAAGGGTAAGCCTATGTTGTGTTACTGGCCTCTCATTTGGGTAACAGTAAATCCTGGGACATTTGACTGTTTTGTAAACAAAAATGTTTCAGTCCTTTTCAAGTGAGGTGTTTATCAGAAGATACTGGCTTCGTTCTTTCCAGCAATAAGAGTGTGGGCTGCCCACTATGTTGAAGTCCTGCTGTAAAAGATGTGTAGTCCTATAATGTGCATGACTCAGTGGGGCAGATAATTTGATGCTGCTCTCCTGAGAGGTGAAATGCAGAAAGCTCTGTCAAGAGAGGGATTACAAAAGCTTCTGGCATAAATTAGAGAATTTCTGGGAACTGCTATAATTCATAGCAGCCTTTCTTTAGCCAGTGGGATGCTGTATACCGTATATTTTCTATAGCACTGAGATGCAAGTTTTCCACATGCCTAACCAGGCTTTGTACAAGGGCATGACATGGAGTATAAGGCAGTTTTTGTTGGGTTTATGTTGTCTTCCTGTGGTAATTTCTCCCTACCTCCTTCTGGTTTACTCATTTGTCTTATCACTTTAGGGGTGTATAAAGGCCATGGCAGAAACCCAAAGCAGCTCTGCATAGCTACTGAAATGTCACGTACAAGTAGAATAGTTTGCATTCATTTACAGAGCAAACCTTTTGGTTTTTTATGACCTTGTATCGTACATGGGACTAAATAGGCCTAAAACTGTGATCAATTTGAATTCTGTTTTTAAAAATTGCTGCATCAAAAAGTTAAGGATGGACAATCTACTTGGAATATTACCTGCTGAATATTGAATGACCCTTGTGAGTTAGTCACAATTTACCTGTTTATGCTTTCTCTTCTTATTTTCTTCTTTTCTTTCTGATGATGTGAGCTAGAAGCATCTTTACAGTAGATGGTAAGATGGTGGTCTTCCTGACAGAGAAAGCGGCAACAGAAAAGCTGAGCAAGGTTTTTGGATTGCTCTTGGAGAGATTTTTTTTTTGATAACTCCAATTAGTATTTTTGTCCTTACTTTATAAAGTCTTCTGCCTTTGCAGACAAGGGAGCAATAATTAGAGGATAATAATAATAATAAGAGGATTTCCTGACTGCTACTGAGGAAAAACAGATCGTTGTCCTTTTTTTGAGAATGACAACAAGAAACAGACTGCTCTGGCAAATATTTTTCTCCAAGGAATTAGAAGAACCAGTTAGTATGGTTGATGACTTGCCCTTCACTTTCTAGCATAGCCTATATTTGTTTTAAAGTTCCAGTGGCCCATTTTGGAGACTCTAGTGTCTCAAAAACTGAGAAGGATCAATTTTCATAGAATTAACACAGAAATACATTCCTCTAATAAAGTAGCATTCTTATTAAGAGATTACTTACGGTTATCGGCATGACTCTGTTGTGTAGTATATGAGATATTTATTTTTGCTTATTTCTTATGCTACAAATGCAAGGGTTTTCTCTCATATGTATATGGATAACCACTGTGTGAGATTTTTCAATGTAACTGTTATTCTGTAGGATAAACATGTATTTTTTGCCCTGAAGATTCAAATGCAAAATGTCTTTGCTGCTTATTTTTCCAAGATCCCAAATAAGTTACCAAGACTGGAATATTTGAGGTTTTTTGCTTATGAAAATCTTTAACCTGCTTCCGGGTGCTCTGAGCTCTGCTCTCCCAATACCTTGGTACCAACCAGTATTATCTATTTGTCTAGTATCTACCATAGCAAATTCTTGCTCATGAAAACCATGATCATAAGTGGAGTTTTGGGGCATAATTTTTTTTCCTTCAAAAGTGCAGGAGCCCTTAGTTGAATTCAGTCACAAGTGGTTTATGCAGCACATATCACGTCTCCATAACAATTTTTCATAGTTTTGGGTAGCTGCTTGTGATCAGAATAACTGAAGTGTAGATAAAATTGTACTGCACAGGATTTGTTTTCTAGTGTCTTGCTGATAAGGTTAACCAGATGGTGAAGTATAATCATCTAGGCAGAACCATAGATCATCACAGAAAAAAAAAAGACAGACAAAAATGGAGGAGGATGATGAATTTCCTGTTAGTTTTCTTGGTACATAAACAGAAAAAGACTCAAAACCTACAGAAGGCCAACCTTTAAAAACTAAATAAACCAAGTGTGATTCTTTTCTATATGTCTGTCTATAGCACAATATCCCAAGGAAGTCTAAACATGTTGGTCGCACTTCTTCTTTACTGTAATTTCACCTATTGTGAATTTGATGTCAATTTTCAGGAGCGCATATTCTGTTCCATAATTCATGACATTAAGTATCTTAAGATCAAATGTAGAGGTTTAAAATATAAACTACTTAATATGATTCTTTTTTGTTAATATCACATTGCTTTGAGTGATCTGAAGTCAACTATTGTAGGAAGATCACAGAATTAAGCTCCTTTGCAGCATGATCTGACTGTTAACCCACAATTGTATGATGTTATAAATACACAATGCTTTTTTTTTTTTCTTTTTTTTTTTTAAATTATTTGATCCCTATTGCCAGGAACAGGGGCTTCAGTGACAGAGATTGTAGCGATAACAAAAATGACAGCATGGTCCTAAGGTATCTAGCGAGACCTCTCATTTGGAATATTAAGTTATCAGTTGTTTCTTTAGTCAATAGCATTCCCCAGGGCTGTCTAGTGATTACACGGGTTTGATCTAAAAACAATTGCAGCATGCAGCATTGCAAGATGCACATGAGTCAGTAAATGTGCTTCTTCAGCCACAAATTATGTTGTATATCACTTGACTGTACTGATTGGATATGATAGACTTCAGGTGTTATGAGACATGTTGCTACTTCCACTCAGTATAGTAGGAATTTTGGTTCATTGAAGCCCTTTTTCGAATGCAAGATCAAGTCTGATATAACATATTTTTAATTATGTTAAATATTGTGAGATGGGTTTGCAAGCTTTTCAGGGGTATGAACTTGGTTTTTACTGCAAGTTTGTGCAGGAATTAAAACACACTGCCTGACTGCTGTTTCAGTGCAATTTATAAACAAAATGAATGGAAACAAACTTAGCAAAGTATTGCGTGTGCAAGAAGTTACGCGAGTTGGCTGTTAGGAATGTGCTAGGATTTGACTAGCAGAGAGGAGTCAGAACAGAGGAGTGTTGCAGGGGGAGGTGTAAGGATCGTGCAGCTGCAGATTGTCTTCCATTAGCATCTTGATAATTTAGATTGTCAAAGAATTTATACAGGGTTTAGATTTGGTGATTTTGAGGCTGTTGGTATAATTGGTATAGATGAGGGATTACTTATGCTTCTAGTCTCTATGTTTGATTTGTTGTTGGGTTATAATAACTAAAAAGTAAATTCTTTCAACATTATTAGGACATTGCAGGCAAGCCGTTACTATGAACAAACTGATGGTCTGAATGAAACTTAAGCCTCTATATCAGGTATGTTAGAAAAGTCATTTAGTTGAGCGCTCTGTATGTTGCAGATGCTCGTAAGTTGAGTAAGAATGCAAGTGTAACAACATACCTGTGGGAAAACATGAGGAAGTACTGATTGATATACTACTGTTTCATGATATTTTCTAGGAGGAGACCAACTATTTAAATTTCATACATGATTATATTTCTGGAAATATTTCTCCAGTTTGATGTGGAACTTCTTTCATTGTCATCCCTACTCAGATTAAAAATATTATCCATCATAACTTCAGAAGTTTGTATATCTTCTAGTATTTTCAGCAGTTGCTATCATTCAACTTGTGGCTGAAGAATGATTTTCTAACCAATTATTTTTGCAGAAAATTTACTACTTCCGTAAGTGTCTCTATATTTCTATTTATTTTTAGAGAAATTACAGTGTAGTAAGAACTGTTGTGGGTGATTGAGCCCGTCATTTAGGCACTGAAATAGTATATATGTTCTGAGTGAAGATATTCAGGAAAAAGCCATTCAATGGCTTAAAGGTGATTTCTGCTTCACTCTACTTCGAATGCCTTCGTGATAACCCTGAAAGAAATGAAGGTCATATATATGTCTTTTCTGTTATGCCTGTGATTAATTCAAACATGAAGTTTTTTAAAATTGATGGTCATTTGGGACCATGTACAGCTATGGTGTAAGGAAGTGTGACACCGTCCAAAGTCAATGGCAGTGGTGCCCTTATATGCCAGGCCTGACTATGGCCTCTGTCTGTTTAGCCATACTATATTAATATCATTTGGATATTCCCAGAGGTTATGTTTTCTTACGAGCTACATATTATGGTTGGCAACTTGTGACAGGTGCACTCTGGTTCCCATATGTCTTATGCAAAACTGCAGGAAAATGTATCCATGCTTTTCACATCAATATGCCAAAATGTCAAGAGTCACCTCTCAGCATAAAGACTCTCAGAAATACAAAATAAAAGTGCTTGGCATCATCCCTTGTAAATGCAGGCCTGTCTGAAAAGCTGTATGTAGAAATATATCTGTCAGGCAGGCAGAGTATTGTGTGTGAGCGACATTGCAGCTTAAATGTAACACCTTCCTTCCATGTAATGGTGCATGTGGCATGAATACCAGTTGACCACAAAACTGAATGATACTCAAGGTCAGTCTGTCATTTGCTGTTGACTTTTTTAAGCCACCTTCTAAAGATGTAGAATTAAAGCTGGGCAAATTGTAATGAATCATCTATGAGCCTATAGATGATATGAACAGATCTTTGCCTTGCTTAGGTTTACCTCATTTTTTGGTAAGTTTTGAGGTTTATATCTGAACTGCTTTTTCTGGTCTTTGTTCAAGATACAACCTTATAAGTTGGTGCTATGTAGAATTATATTAGACTCCCTTTGGAAAAAGGAAAAAAACCCCAAAACTAAGCTGTGTGGCAGTTGATCTCTGTATCTTACCCAACACCGAGTTGCGGGGGTTATTTTTGGTTACGTTTCTCCATGGTTGCTGCTAATTAAGAATACTTTATATTAAGTTTAGAAAGCAAAACTGAAAGGCAATATGATAATATGCATAATATTTAATTTACATGCATGTCTAAAGAAATTAAATGAATGGAATCAAATTATAGTTTATGTTGATATCAGGAATTGGAAGTTGAATTATATGAAACTATAACATCCGTGAACTTGACAGAAAGGTGAACTTCTGTCATTTAAGTTGGGCAAACCTCTTAATGTTATCGTAGGTCTATTTGGTTTTTTGATAGTATGGTTTAATTTTTTTCTTGAAGACGTATGGAACACGAAAGGGACAGGTAGTGTCATGGCTGTTTGACAGAATTATTAGTAACATATTTCAGGGTAAATGTTGATTGATAGAGCATTTTCTTAAGAAGCTGCTTTTTTTTAGGTTATAGAGGCAGATCTAAATACCAAGTTTTTATCTTTCTCAAGACTTAAGTTTTAGGCCTTCTGCTCATGAGATCTGCCTCAAACAATGCTAAAATCTGGACATACTAAAACCTGACTGTTACTTCTTTAGGAACATATAAAAAAAAATTTGAAACTATTGCTTGAGGGTAGCATGTGAAAATTTCAGATTGCTCAAGTGTGAAATTTATCTTTTGGATTTGTTGTTCTTAGTTATGGTAATAAAATTCTGTGTTTATTTGGGGAAATGGCAATATCAACATTAATAAATTCTGGTTGACTATTTTTCCTTCACCAAGAAAATCCTGGAAACTGGGTACGGAAGGGTATAAACCACCTGATAGTAATTTATCTGTTGTTCCTCATACACTTAGAAATTTAGAAATTTGAGGTTCAGTTTGCCCATACTTTTGCTAACTGTACTTTCTTGCCTCTATTTCTGTCAAGTAAATGCCTTACTTTGACGTATGGCTTCTCATCGTTGATGTTGGCAGAAATGTTCTATTAATTCTTCTTTATTCAGCTGGACTCTTTGTGTAGGGAAAGATGGTATGTCATTTGCTAATGTAAGCACTATTAATGTGAGCGTTGTTGATGAAGTTAAGATTCAATGAGCAAATCATCTGAGACAAAGGAAATTTACAAAAGGTTTTTGTAATATTCAAAACATTCTGATTCTCTGTGCTCTGTAAAAACTTTATCTCTGTCATTTTATATAACAATAACAAGTGATGAAGTCGAGCTTATACAAAAAGTAAAGTATGGTTTTCTTTATAGATTTATTCCAAAAAGTATTTTGAAAAGCTTGCCATTATAAGAAAATCTTGGCGCTGTATAAATAGCATATGTTTGAGGAAAACCTTTTAATGTTATGTTATTCTAACATTAAAATTCACAGTATTTCAATGCAAGAGAAACATAAACCTAAGTATCATTCAAGTCCTATTTTGGCCCATAACATAAATTTCATCTGCAAAATACATTTTCTTTCTGTTGTTTGAGAATATTTCATAACTCTTCAATGAAAAATGGTTTTGTTTTTATCAAATTACTAATTGCCTTGAACTTCCAGGACAAAATTTTTATGGGAAGCCAAGTGAAGTGTTTTTTGGTTGGTTTTTTTTTTTTTTTTTTCTCCTGACTTGCTTTTTTTTTTCCAAAGGAAAAAAAAAAACGTATAAGCTATTGTTCATATTGAGAGTGACAGTAATACTAAAGAAACAGTTCTAACTAAGAATCTTTTAAATAATTTGCTGATATAAACATTAATAAATTAGCATTCACACCACCCCTGTGAGTGCTGTGAGAGAAATGGTTAGAAAAACTGCAACTGACCCCTTTTATGTCAGAAAATTAAACTCTTGTAAGATCAGTCTGGTTCATGAAATTATGTCTTTTCTTGAAAACTTATTTTGAGAACCAAGATACTTTGATAGTGGCAACATCCTGCTGTGGTAGGAAACATTTGGATTTTTTTTTTTTTTTAAATTTTATTTTATTTATTGTGTAGACTGACATAGCCTGCACTACAGGGGGGAGATTCAAGGCAAGGAAGTTTATTCTTATACAAATGAATTTGTATTTGTCCCTCTATGATATTGTAAGAGATGGTGCCTTGTGGCCTCCACTCCATACCGAGGAGTACTGTTCCCATATTTCAAATAACAATACTCAGGCCTCCTTGGCTATGTTTGTATAAATTGGAAAAAGGTTGGTTCTCTTGACCTGAAGGTGTAATGCTCCTCTTAGGGATTACCTTCCTCCAAGGTTCAGCATTGATAAGGCAGTGTAACTTTGGGTCAGACTCTAGAGAAAATTTGAGTTGTGAGAAAGTGCCTAAGCTGCAGCTGCACAAAACAAAAAATGGTAAAATAGTTTAAAGTTCTCAGGGATTCAAGAGGAAAACCACTAACATGGAAAAAAAGGGGGGGGGGGGGAGGAATTGGCAGATGGGAACTCAACAACATGAAGGAGCAGCCATTCCAAGGAGCAACAGAGACCAACCTTTGCCCACCTGGCTGATGTCTGCCTAGCTGGAAAATACTCATTGAGGTATATTATTAAGGATGGTGACCATCTTAGTGCTCAGTGTAGCAGCTCATCTTTCCTAGCTGTCTTTTGTGTATGTGTTAGCCAACAAATACGTGTTTTACGCTTCTGAGCTGCATGTGAAATGTACCTGAACAAAGTGATGCAGAGATGGGAGAGTTACAACAGCAAATGAATAGTTTGTGTCCATAAAGCTAAACTCTTTCTTATTCCTTCCTTGCCTGCCTTCTCCCAGAAAACGCTGCCCTTATCCACATTGTGTATTGAGAACAACCCCTGTCCTGTGCTGGCCCTCAGATCAAGTCTGGGCATGGTGTGAGAGAATGCTGCTTGACATGGCATGAAGCCATAGTGGACAGCATGCAGCAGCTAGATATTATAGATGATTATAGGTTAGTACTCAATCCTGTGCCTTGGACGTGCTTTATTTGCTATTGTAGATGTAGCTCTTCATTCTAAGCAAGACTTGCTCTTTTTTACCACAGTTTTTTATGGAACTATTTCAGTGGCAACTTAATTTTTTTCCTGCTGAGTGCACACAAGATTGCACCTTGTTCAAAATCTTTCTTTTCTCCATCCATGTTCTTGCTTCCCAGTTCTCTGTGGGCTGCTGCGGAGCCAAAATGGTATGCTCTGTTTGCTTTTAACTCTGGTGCTGCTGCTGCTGCTTTAACACTAGGCTTTGGTTGACTTGCTATGATTTTCCCTGAACAAATAAAAAAGCAGGATATGAACCAGAGGTAGTAGACTTGGTATCTGAATAATAAATGAAGCAAGGCAAGTTGAAGGAAAAAGGAGAGGTATTAAAGGAATTCAGAATTATTTGGCCACATCAACTTGGGGGAAGAGGAAAGGATCCTTTTATGAAGAACTTTGGTGCTGTGAGTTCATACTGAAATCTAACAGAGCATAAGTCCTAAAGCACAAGAGAACAGAATAAATATTTTATCATGTCCTTCCACAATTTGTCATCATTAGCCAGGTAACTCTGGCTTGAGTGACGTGTGGTGCGCAGTGAAATCTCTCTGTTGTTTTTTATTGTAGCAGTTAGGGCTGATAGGATTTTCAGCAAATGAGCAGCTGCAAGTCTCCTAAGAGAGGCAATATAATGTTCTAGAGAAGTATCAATTCGGAAAGCACATTGCTTCAGCTCCAAAACTTAATGTTGGTTTTTGTCAAGAATGTATTACAGTAATTGGGATTGCCAAAAAAATTGAATTTTGGGGAATTTCTCCAGGGTGCAATTCAAAAAGAGGGATGAATGTGGGAGAAATGGTGCCCAGAGACAAGTAGATGGAGTTCAAACTAGGCAAACAGCAGAACTTAGTCTGCTTATAACAAACTAACGTGAAGCATCAGATACACCAGTTCATGTCTATCCTTCCTTCTGTGTGCATTTCAATAGAAGAACCTGACTGTTAACATAATCCCCAAATTCTTCATTATTTGTTAGAGCTTTAGAATCAGAATAAAACTTTGGGTCCTGTGGAAGTCCTGTCATTTCCATTTTCCCTTCATTTTATGCAAGTTAACTAGGAAGGCTTTTGTTGCAGCTTTTCAGCTGTTTTATTGTTGTTTCTTTGTCCATTCTTTAGCGCACATGTGTGTAGGTGTCCTTGTGCATTTTGTTCTTATGGTTAACTGTTACCAGTTGTGCTCTGAATAATGTCTCAAGTAGCTTTAACACTGTTGTAAGATATCATGGTCATTCTTAAGATGTGTTTGTTTCTTTGGTATTTTATAACAAATGACTAGCAACAGTTCTGGCATCTCCTCTGGCTTCGATGTTGTTTATTTTGCTGACCTTATTTCCTTGGATGAGGTCCAAAATAACCTCTGACCATGTAAACCCAGACAATTATGCATTCAACAATAAAATTATATTATTAATTTAAAGATTTTCTTACCATTTGCCCTAGGAGTCGCTCTTTCAGTTCAGCTTGGTATTTCCTGACGTCTCGGTACAAATTCATATATTAGATTATTTTTGTATATACCTTGTGGTAAAAAGATAATATATGCTATGCTCTTGAATGAGCACTGGCACTTTTAGTGGTGTAGTTAGGTTCTCAGGTGCAATATGTAGAAAGGAGAGATTCTGGTTTGGGGCCTTTTTATTTATTTATTTTATTTATCATTATTGAGCTTGCATTGCCATAGATACCAGCAGGTGTTTGGATTGGAGCATTGTTGGAAATTATACAGGTAGTCAGGATCAACAAGGGAATGATTTTTTTTTTTTGAAGTATGCTATTAAATACTCTTTCAGTGTAGCTTTAACTGTTTTCACAGTTTTTCTTTTGAAGAATGCATATTCATGGTGAGAACAGTGAGTTGGAGACATGTTTGAGACCTGTGCTAATGTTTGCTTATCAGTAAGGTAATCTAAACATGAAGTTCCGTAAACAAGATATATGACCTTCACTAAAGAGTTTTCTGGAAATTACCTCATCTGTGGACTAATTTCTGAAAATATATTGTACAAATGTTTAGATGAATTTGTTCTAAAGTAAAATTAGACAGATGTCTTTATTTTTAATTCTGTAGATTACCCAATTTCAATTAAAAAAGTAAAATCAGAGTTTAGTCTCCTCCAGCTTTGGCCAGAAGAGGGAACCATCTCACTGTATCAGCTACTTCTGTGACTGCACTTAAAAACTTTTTTGCTTTTGTTTTTATTCCTGCATTGCAACTAGCTATGAATCTAAGACTGCCTAGCTATCTCAGGACTCCTTCAGAATCATAAAGACATTTATTTACTTTAAAGTTTATTAACACTTTGTAAATCACATTGAGGTTATTGTGTTATGCATTTACTACCAGGAAAAAAAAAAAAAAAGAAAGAAAAGAAAAAAAGAATTTGCTTAATATTGACTTAACTCGATTGCTTTGCATGTTAAGAGTTTACATTTACATTGTTTATACACTGCTAAAATACTATCATTTTCAGTAGTAGTATCTTTGAGAAATACAGTGAATGGAGGGGAAAAAAAAAAGAATATGATACGTTGAGTCAGCCAGCGTGTGTATTAATGTGATTTTTGTTACACAACTAGTCCACACATCCAGAAGATTTCCAGATTGCAGAGAATGGAAAGTACTCAGGAATGACTGATACAGATAGGGGCTTTAAGCATGGGAATCTTGCTGCCAGAAACAAGTAATTCCTATTCGCATAGAAACCTCCTTGTACATAATTTCAGGTACTGGGTTTCATTGATTGGAAAGGGACAAGAATTATATTTTCCCTCAGCATCAACATTATTTTTGAAAGATATTGGAATCTCATTTACTTGGCTTGGGTTTCGGCACAGGGAGCCTCCATCCTGTTCCTGTAGTTGTTATGAGACTGGCAGGCAGAACGCCACCAGGTATGATTGTCAGGCTTCCGTCAGCTGCTTGAGATTGTTACAGCCCCTTCTGTGCAAGTAGATGGGTGGAGGGAGAATGAATTCACAGGTCAGTTTTTCCAATGTTGGAGGAAAATGTGACATGCAGATAGGCAGAGGGATACAGTGTTGTTTCCTTACTCTTTTTCACAATACCCCAAGATTCTCTGCAAAGTGGTTCTGGCACCTGGGAAGTGAAACATGCCATGATGGAGTATTTTGCAAGCTTTCTAGCTTTAATCCACAGCTTAAGTAATGCTGGTGCCTAAATACCAAGGTAACTCTGTTTTTTTAAAAAAAAAAAAAAAAAAAAAAAAAAAGAAAAAAAGACCAGCTTTGAACTGGTCTTTACTTGTTGAGTTTCATTGTGTTCCTGAGATTATTGACTTGTCAGAATGCCACTTTGGTCTGAGATGAGTTGCAGAAGCCCTTGTACATTGTGCCCTGAGGATAGCAAGGCTTTACGTTTTAGATGACACTGGAATGCATTAGTGTGTTGTGTCAAGGTGTCTTTTGTTTTGTATTTTGTTTTCGAGCTTCTGTTTACTAGTTTGCCTCAGCTAATTTAAAACTGCTGGTAATGATAAGAGGTGATCAATGCTAGAATGTATAATTTGAGTGATCTGCTGTTTCATAGGGTCAATGGCTCTGAACTGAAAGCAGGTAGAGCAGGTTTTTGGCTGATAAAATTCTGCCATTGCATTCATTGCATCAAAACATCCCAAATTCCATGAATAAGTAGTCTTTGGACTGAGATTTTGTCATTCAACGTTGAGATATTATTCATGGTATACCAAAATTATCAAACTAAGAGAAATTTAATTTTTTAGCTGCACTGACTAGATCTTCCATGTACATTTACTGGGGTCAACTGGAGCTGTAATGCCTGGCATTCAGCAGAATAAAATTACTCTTGGGTTCTTAAACATGGCCGTAGAAGAATAGCTTTAAGCACCTAGTTGTAAAAATGTTAAACATACTGATAGACATAACATTATGAAGTGACATAGAAATACTCTTAGGAGGACCATCCACTTTAAGAAAATGGAGTCAAGGAAAGGTTATGACCAATTGAAAATGCTGTACTGAGCATAAGCAGGGGAAAATTTAATTGTCTGAGATGTACATTTCCTAGGGCACACGATTAATTGTAGTGGAAATGTTCAATTGCTTGTAATTTTGCAGAAAATTCCCTCCTGGGTTCTGAAACTTTACATGCTTAGTCATAGCCTAATGGAGCATTTTCTTAGAAAGTTCAGCTAATTTTTTTTCGTTATACATATGGGAATAAAAACAGTTTTGGGGGACTTAACTAAAAATGGCTCAAACTGACAATAAAAACTTTGGATTTACATGAGACTAGTAGAGATCAGAATTCGGTTTTTTGGGTTTGGGTATATTTGGATTTTTTTTTTTAATTTATGTGATGTGTTCTGAATACAATTTTGGGGGAAAAGATTAAGTGAAAAGTAATAAATATATTTGTCTAAATAAACACATGATATATACTGTAATATTTAGTTCATAGCTACAGCAACTTCTCACAGTGTTAATGCAGCATATAGTCAACTATATGCTGAAATATATACTCAATGTCTCCTAGAACAACTTAAAATATTTAGAATACTTGTATATTAGCAGTATCAGCATGCAGCACTCCCTCAGTGTTCCTTTCTTTAAGAAAGTCTTGGGAAGTTTTGCTTCAATAAAGATACTAGCTAGACCAGCACACCTTGTGTGCAATAGGTAGCTTGTTGGGCTGTTCAAAGGACAGTATTTGTTTATGAGAACACCCAGAATGGCGACCTTAGGTTGAGATATGGTCTCTGTCTGTCCCTCCACTGATGTATGTTCCATTTTCAGTTCATGTCATGTTGGAATTAAAGTTGCAGTTATTTCATGATTAATCTTATTTTGTAGGTTTTTTTTTTTCCCTTGGGGATTTACATATTTAACAAACATTCCTTCCTAGCATTTCTTTCTCTCAGTCTTCTAAAAAGTATTAAGTTTATATAAGTGATTGTGAGAAAACTGATCAAGTTGAGGTTACCTGTTTGCATGTTATATTTGGATTTTGCAGGATATTTTCAGCATCTAAACTGAAATGTTTCTCATCTTCTAATGTTATATTTAATTCACATTTTTACTGTTCTATTACATTTATAATATTTTACAATGTTTTTGGTTGCTCACTGAAGAGCATCCACAGTAGACTTGCAGACAAGCTGTGTACTTTTAAGGGTGAACTAATCTTTTATTTTATTAGTTGGATATAGAGACCATGAGAGGATGTAGAAGTCCTTCTATTTGTGATGTATTATATCAGAGTTTATTATTTGGTATTATATAAATCTTCTCTTCCTCAGAGAGTATACCCATATGGAATAATTTTTATTATCCACTCTGGAAGTTTTCACAGTAATTTTGCTACAACTTAGTTAAAAATGACCTTGGATGAAGCTAGTGGATTTTTTTTGGTCCTCCTGTGGTTACCTAAGGCAAGTTTCATTGTGTATCCTGCATCAAATCTTGGTGGCAAATCTCTAGTTAATGGAAGAAAGGATTTTTCTCTAAATGCCTGTAATTGTAGTTATTAAATACACGTATGTTAATATATAGTTAGGCTTGTATTTCTCGTTGCTGTTTGTAGAACTGTAGTTGCAACTCTTTTATCTGACATTTCTGCAAATTTAGGTAATGGAGGATTTAGAGTCAAAGTTGTCACTGTTTATTGGGGAAGTTAGAAGTGGCTGGATTTGTACAGAGATTAAGGATGGAGAGAGTAGCGATGTTCATGGGGGGTGTGTGTGTGTGTGTGTGTGTGTGTTATGTTGCCTCTCTTTTTCAAGTTGCTTTTTTCCCAAGTGGGGAGCTGTAGAATACATTTTTACCCAATGAGACACCATGATTCATGAAGAGTCTGTAACCATCACCTCCCTTCCCCATCTTGTTTGTGCCTTTGCAGCACATATAGCCATAAATACTCAGTACCACACTGGCTTAAAAAAATATTTGCTCAGGTTCTGAAAATGCAGGAAACATTCTTCAGCTGTGGCTAACATTTGTGGAAGTAAAATATTGTATAGTTTGGGCTTAATTTCTTCTAAACTTTGCAAAAGCAGTTTTGCTGGTTAGAAAGAAGACTCAACACCTAGATGTATATAAAACTGTCTACACTCTACTTCATCAGGGTTTAAATGGCTATTAAAAATGTAATTTGCACAAAGGAAGCTTCTTTCCTCATAGAATGTTTCTTATATGCTAACCATTGCTGAGAATGGAACAAGTATAGAAGAAAAAAAAGCAAGTAAACCAGAGTATTTACAGTTGTGTGAGTTCTGCTTTTCTGTTTATCATCAGGAACTGTGATTAATAATGGAATCGGAAAATAACATGCATAGTTAGTTATGCAACATGCAGATATATGATTTACGTGCTCAAACATAGTATTTGCTTCTCTTTCTGTGCTGTTAATTAATGTTAGAGTTGATAGCAGATGTTTTGGGGTTTTTTTATAAGCCAGTAATTCAAGAAAACATGTTCAAAAGGGCCCACTATTTTGTGTGCTCTGCTTCTTGTGTGCCTGCATTGAAAGATCTTCAGAGTGATTTTCACAGGAGGTGAGTGATCTCAGCTTCTGTTGAGGTCAGAGTAGTGGGTACTGATTACCTTTCAAAGTTATGCTTTGGGAGTCCCAAAATGAGAATCCAGATACTGAATTACTCAAATTTAGCAAATGGTTTTAAATGCATAGACTGTGATACCTGTCTTTCAGTTCCTTCATTTACAAGGAGGCAGAACAGCAATTCCCCTGTCTCATTAGGGTGTTAAAAGGTTTAGTTGGAAGTCTCTAGGATACTTTGAAAATGTAGAACATCATCAAAGAATGATTTAATATAAGCTAGAATCAATTGTGCCCTGCTTGCTGGCACCAGAGAATAGAGAGGCTCTTCTTCCTCTTTCATGTAGCAGGTAGCAGTTTTGCAAGCTCAGAGGAGAATGGGATGGTGTGATAGCATGTCTCAACTGAGATGCCCACTATAGCCACTGAGTTAGGGGAAAATCTCATCATTGAGTTCTGGTTTGCTTCCCTCCTTCCTCGGAGAAACAGAGACTTTGGAGACACCATTACCTCCAATTATTCTGCATAACAAACTCATCATATAGTTTCTATATTCTTTATTAATTCACATTAAGATTGAATGAAAGAAAGTCTTGACCAAAGTCTAAACCCTTTGTCTTAAGAGGTCAGGGTTGAATTCATCTTGTCTTTAGACTACAGTGTAGAACTCTGAACCTGACCCTGTAGTTTCTGCTCTTGGTCATTGTAAAGAATTTCTAGGATATGATTCATCTTGACCTTCATTATAAATATGAGATAGATTGAACCTGAAACTACCATTGCGTGACTTACGAGCAGACATCTGTGTTATGAATGTGTAAAATTAGAAAAGATGCATCCTGTCCTCACTTTGTGGAAATGCCCTGAAGTTGGTAACTGGAGAACTACCCGATTCATGCATCTCAGCTGGGCTCAGGTATAACATAAATGTTGCCTTGCTCAGACTGACCTGTCCATCTGCAAAAGGAGAACTACAGTTGACTGGGGAATTTCAAAGCCAAACAGGATGGCTTTACTGGATTTAGCTAATTAACTGGTTGAGTGGGAAGGTATTTCAACTTAATTTTACACTGGAGTGCCTTTGTTCTGTCTGGGTTTTGTGCTAGCCGCTTACATCTTGTACTGGATTTGGACCAGTTTGCTTTTCCTTCATGTTTATAAGCCAGTAGTTGCGTATCAAAACCTAGAGTCACTTGAACACTCTCAGTATGGGCTCTGAGTGCTCTCACGGCCTGAGAGTATCAAACAGAAGCAGGATTCAGTCTGTGGTAATCTTGGCAAGATATAGACTAAGAAAACTGTGGTCATTTTTGTGTCTACTAAATAAAATTGCCCATCAAGTGTGCTTGCACTCCGTTTAATCCTTTTTTCATTGATTGACTTAAGCAAAACCACTCACTTGAATAACTGAAAACTCAGTAGCATGAGTAACATCTCTATGACCTGGTCTGAGTTCTTATTACTTTTGTAAATGGTTCATGAGAAGTTCACACACTAAGGTTCTGAAAATATAAGCCCAACATCTGTGAATAGTATACAAATTCTTGAAAAAAATGAATCTAGTCAAACAGAATTTAAGACTGAAGAAAGAAAAAAAAAACAAAAAACCCCAAACCATAAGAAGCATTGTTGGTTGTTGGATTGTGAGTTTAGGATAGAGTCCTATTCAAAATTTCTGTGAAAATACCTTTATACTGTGAAAGCTGGTTAAAAGAGCTTTTTGTTTAGTGCTAAATTAAAAAAACCAAACAGACAATGAATTCTTCTGAGAAAAAGAAATGTGAACATGGGAGGGTATTCTATGTAGGGTCTGTGAGTGCTGTGCCAGCATGTGAGTATGTGAGATGGTAGCTGTCATTGAATTAATAATACAAATTCTTAAATATGTGATACTAAGTCTCTGTTTTTCACATTGTCTTTTGCAAGTAGTCCAGCCAATACAGCCAATATTTTGAGGTCCTATGCAAGACTGCATGCCGCTTGTCTACTTAAGGGCTAGATCCTGCTACCTTTGCATGCCTTGCCAGGAATACATAGCTTATGGAAGCTACCACGCACGACAAGGTCATAGTGGTAGTTTCTACCTCAGCAGAAGCCTGTTCCTGAAAGATGCACCATGTCCCACATAAAGTCCCTTTTATTTCAATGTGAAAATCATTGAATATGTCATTATTTATTGTCAGAGAGAAAGGCAGAGCCTCGCTCTTGGAAGGTGAAACAAAAGCAATTTTGATAAATCAGATGAGAGTTGATGACAGTGAGCTGTGAAATGCAAAGATAGCAGTTAAATGTTTAAATTAAATCAAAAGAGAGGAGTAAAAAGTTTGAAATCATAAAGAATTTTTTTTTCACTCCTCTGATACCTTATGTTGAATAGCCAGATCATTTTATTATTGCAAATACTGTGGCAGTAATCTTTTACTGCTTGCAGTATAGGCCTACAGCATTAAGTTAGTATAAAATTACATATAGTTTAATATATCTGTACAACACCTTTAAACAAGCTTCTCTAGGCAGGAAGGTTATCCATCTTATAAATCTATTATTTCATTGTACATCTTGATAGCCTAGCATTGCTCCTAGCCATGTTTAAGCATTAAATAGTGCATTATTATTTCACATAAATCAACCAGAGATGTGTGAATTCATAAATTTTGCATTTGCACAGACAGTATTTTAAACGTTTTACGGCTTCGTGGGAACTTGGTATAAGAGCCTGTACACAAATCAGTGCTCAGAAAATTTCAATAAAATTTAATATCACAATTACTGCTTTTCAAAGTCATTGCTTGCATGTGTTAGAAATGTTTTAACAGGGTCTAAAAATAAAAACAAAACTTGGAAACATGGTCTTTGGTCAGATTTTGCTGGATAGCTCCTTTGCTGCAGTTGAGTGGATGATTGTTTTTTCTAATGTCATCATCTGTGGTGTTTTTTCTGCTTTATTTGTACTTTTTTTTTAATGTTGCAACTTTTTGTTTGTTCTTGTCTTTCATCACAATTCTTCTAGGCCACTAAACCGCAAAGAATCATGCTCAAGCCTGATTGTATTCATTCAAGAAACTCCACTGATGGGAACTTAAATATTTATGTGAGGTTTTTCAGGTTTGGATTCTTTTGATTAAAACCCTTGAAAATACCTTCTCAAGAGATTTTATTTTCATACAATATGTTATTTATTAAATGCAATGTAAATATTCTGGTGTTAAAAATGACAATGTCGGGGGGGGGAGGAAAGAACTGTCTATCATGTTTTATGCCATTGTATCACGTGATAAAATAGCTCTGTTTTACAGAGGAAAAACAAGCATGTGGCAAGACGTCCACAAAACAGCTGAATTATTGTTGCTTCTGGAGCCTATTATGTTTTCTATGTCAAGCATTCAAAATCTGACCATTGCATTACTTCTCTGTAGCTAAGCTTAATCTTGTGAATTCTCTGTTGCAGTACAATTGCAAGATAATTCGGTATTCCCTTGTTAACAGATGGGAAGTTAGAAGCTTTGTGGTCCCATACCTGTTCTGCCACTGGAATTAACCTTTATGTCTTTTGGATAACCCAAAGAGCACCAGGAAGTACTTTGTAGGGAATGAAGCCCAGCTGTGTTGGATCTCCAAATGAATGGGAATGGGAGGAACATGGGAAATCACTTATAGTACTTTTGCGATTTGCAGAGAAATACAAATCTCTGTTTCTTCCACCATTCTTCCTCCTGACCCTTGTATGTATGTATGTAGAAGGGGACCTCCTTACAAACCTCAACTCCAGATTGTACACCAGCAGACTCTGAGTATTTTACTTACAGATTGCACAGATAATTTGTTGCAGACCCAGCAGTGGAATCTGCATTTAGAAAGACCGAATTCTGTTTTCTCTTCATGGATCCGTCTTCTTTTTTTTCCTTAATGCTATCTCATGTTAAAGTGAATGGGAATCTTGCCATAAAATTTAATGGGAGCAGAGTAAGATCTTGTTATCCTTTGTGTCTATGCAGAAATTGTGTGTAATTAACTAGAGAACTAGAGCAGAATTGACTTTTTTTGTTGGTTTGTTTTGTTTGTATGTCTTTTTCACTCTTCCTTATGGCTTGGAATTCTTTGTGTTCCTTACAAATTGTTGTAATTGAGGTGGAAATACCTATGCATATGTAAATTCTACCTTCATGCAGTTAGTTTAAATGTGCTCAACTTCAATCATTTTAGCTGTGGCCAAAAATATGGTTAGATTTTTCTCTTACCAATTTGGAATACTTTTTATATTACTTTCCCACAAATACTAAATATCTGAAGGCAATTTAATAAAATGGTAAAATATTTCAACTTTGGCAAAGACTGAGCATGGAAACTTTTACCCAAAAGACAGATGATTTAGAGAGCATGGGAAACTGATTTTTGATGTTCATTGGAGCAGACATAACTGAACATATGGTAGACTATTGGCTTGTGTTGGAGCTATACATGCAGTACAGAATTAACTTTCTACAGAATAGAGATTGTGGGGCAAATTTGGTACAGATTCTTCTCTTGGATACCTCTGGGCAACCGTTCTATGTTCTACTGATTAAATGGGCAATAATAGTGACAAAGAGATGTTTACTCTCCAAGATTTTATCCAGTCTGCCTAACCTGGGAAGCAGGAGTCTTCATTTACAATATTTGGGAAAAGTCAAGTGTGAATCCTCTAAATGTTTTTTCCTGAGCATATTGGTCTTGTCTTTTCACTTTTCCCCAGCAGATGTGTGATTGCTGGTGAGGAGAGAGGAAAAAGTCATCTACATACATGCATGTGAATGGGATAGACTTTACTCATAACAAAAAGCATGTAAAATCTGTGTGGGTGGCACAGTATGAGAACTTATCTGAATGTGAAAGAGTGGATCCAACCAGGAAGTTATAAAGGGAAATTCACACTGTTTGGGGAGAGGGTTTGTGAAGGGTGTTCTGAAATTGAATAGTGAAAATAGTAATACTTCCCCCAACTGTAAGTTTTGAAAGATTTGTTTGCTGCCATTAACCTTTCATTACCTTAGTATCAATTTATTTTTTTTTTTTTTAAGTTTATGTTGTATTAAATGTACCGAAGATGATCTGTGCCTATCTGACATACGGATTATTGCATTCAGTTCTCCATTGCCTGGAACTCTAAGGAGCTGAGATATACTGAATAGAAGGAAAAACACAGTTAATGTTTTTGCCATGCATCAGTTTCAATGTATTTATGCTGCATCACCAGCAGTTCTGAGGAGGAGCACTATAGTAGCTCATGGAAAAAGCTTGGATTTGGAAGCAATATAGTTGGTTTTATCTGAGTGAATAGTGCCCTGCTAGAGCTGGGCTAACCAGGGTGGAACAGTATTGCTGTAGGAGAACTGGATTTTCCACCAAATTTTGATTTTTTTTTTAAATGAAAAATGTTTTATATGAATAAAAATGCTTGAAAATGAAACTTTTCAATTTATGGTGGGTTTAAATTTCTGCTAAAAATATATTTTTTTTTTCCCTAGGAGATGCAGACAAAAATCACTTGTCAATATTTTGTGAAGCAAGGAATATATTTTTTTCTTATTTCTACTAAAGATTATTTTATAAAAAGTGAAATAAAAGGGTCAGAATGACAGAAGGTTCATAGGGAGGTGAGTTCTGGAGTTTTTATTGACAGGCAAATATATGAACAGCTGAACATCTGAGTAGTGATTCTAGAAAAACTTATTACCCCTTGTCAGAAGAAGATTCTCTCCTTTTCTATACAAAGATGAAAACTTCTATACTATTTTCTAATACACTATTGACCTGCACAACCATCTGTGTCATGGAGGGCATGTGAAACCCTGACACTGTAGTTTTCTACTCTAGCAGCAGTTATAATTGTATTAACATAAATGGAGCTGGCTTGATGTAAAAATGGGGCAGAAATGTAAAGAATAAGGCTGTCTCACCTAGGTTGCCATTTTACATCTATATTGTGCTGCAGTGAAAAATTGCTCAAAGTGGAGAATCCCAACAAATCAGGTCCCTGTTGTTTTTGAAGGCAAGACATATTTTGTGGTACTGTTCATTACTGGGCAAGAACAACAAAGAAGTTCAAGACTAAGATTAATGGTATCAGCAGATCATTGTCTAAAGATTAATCTTTTTAAAATGATGAGAAAGGGATAGACACAGTGAGCCTCTGGCTGCCTACAGCTACAAAGAGTAATAATAAACATTACTATGGCAGGGCTGGCTCTGGAATACTAACAGAAGCATATCTAGTTATCATCAATAAACACTAATGGTGGTTTTGTGTTGTTTTTTGGCTACTGATGACTATTGAAAATGGTATGGCTTTTTTCCCTCCCTTCCTAAAGCAACAATTGTGTGCTTTCTTTCAGAGTCTGACTATTTAATATTCACTTGTTTGGGATCAATTCTCTCTTTCATGGTATTGCCACTGTACTACTTTCTCTTACGAAAATGTCTACATTATTGCCTTGGTCTAAACTATCAGGGATTAAAAAAAAAAAAAAGGTTCATTATAGAGATTACAGTTGCTCAGTAAACCCAGGAGTCATTGTCTTTCTGTTAGCTCCTCTGTAACTAATCCTTGGGGCATGTATATTTTTGTGCGTGCGCGCTGTTTTTATATTTAGCAGAATATGGTTTTGTACTGTACAGGAGGTCCATATAGCAATTGCATAATGTTATTATTTTTAAAAGCTATATGTCAGCAACTGATTGTATAGGAATGGTACGTATAAGCTAAAATGCACAGATCTTCATTCTTTTTAATCTCGGCACTATTTATGCATCTCTTGTCAATATTACAAACTTTGTGATTTGACAAGGAATTGGAAATTTGTGTTTAGAATGATTGGAGTTGAAAAGTCTGAAAAGTTTGCAATCCATTTATGCCAAACGGTTCTTATTTCTCATAAGCTTAAAAAGACAATCAATGATAGAAGCAGTACGCTTTCATATCTGACAGCAGCAATGACAGTGGTGATCTGAATGTCAGTGAGGATCAGATTCTGCCATCCTTACTTAGGCTGAGAAGTATGTTATTGCAGGAGCAGCTCTGCTAACTTCAGTCAAGTTCCTGATGTTAGTATGATTTAATAGTGGTTGCAGTGAGTACCTATATAATACTATGACATGACCAAGCATAGAGATTATTTTGCTGATTTGCTTCCATGAAAGCAGGCTTCTGCTCTTGCATTAAGACACAATTTTGACTCAAGTTTAAAATCTGAGCTTGATGCAGCCAGATGTTTATGTATTATGAAGTTTGAGTGTTATCTGTGTGATGTCCTGGGGGCTGAATAGTGCTCACTATCTTTCAGAATTAGGCACAATGTTAGACTGCACAACGTTGTAGCATGGTGATCATATTCAAGCCAAGTATGGGAATATGTGAGTGAGTATGGTCAGATGAAAGTAATTAGTGTGGTACCTGTGTACATATAATATATCATTGTATATTATTTATCAAGGCTTGCAGTGTTTCCCAAATACAGGAGTGCTGCTGCTAAGGATGACAAAGTAGGAAAATTTCAATCCTTGGTCCAGAGGGGCGGTGTTGCAAAACCATCTCCTTTCTTCAGGGCTTGATGAAGGCTGTTGCTTCCTTTGAAATAACCTGAAGGCTAATTGCTCTGTTCTTGAGCAAGGAAAGCTTAAATTTGAATTGTTATAGCATGCTGAATGCTTAGCTATACATTACTAACTCAAAGGAGGTACTTGATAAGAAACTTTCTTTCATTTTAAAAGTCTGTAAACTTACTTAGGTAGAAGATTGTGCAATTCCTTTCTTTTGTGGCTAAAACTTGATTCAGCGTTTCATTGTGGGTATGTGTGATAGTGAATTCAGTGTAGGGAATTGCTTCAATGAGGAGTCAGTAAAATTGACTTGGGAATCTTATCTAGCTTTATTGCAGGTAATCTTAAAATGGAAATGCGTGTTTCATTTTGTTGTCATTGATGTGAAGTTAGGCACATTAGATATGCAGCTTATGTCCTGTGAAAATCTAGAATTTGTTTTAAAAGCCATCAGGGTGGAGATAATAGCTGGAATAAAGGTAAGGTATGTCCAGATCATTCCAAAGCTGATGTAATGGTCCCTTTGATTAGTAGGTCTTTAAAAATTCACACTTATGTTCTTTCAGTGATTTCAGTAAAGTTACATGAAATAAAAAATGGAATGATACAGTCCTTGGGCAGGTCTTCTGTTTAAGAAACCTTTTCTAACTAGAAGAAAAAACAAAAATGAATTTACCAGAAGCACTTAAGAGTCTTTGAAGAGCTCATATCAGTTTTGCTTGCCTTCTGTCAAACTTGGTTTATAAACTTTAACTGTTACCCTGGTTCAAATTCATATAGTCTGTTACAGTTCAATGCAGAGGTCTGTTAAAATATGTCATTAGCTTCATGGCAACACTGTAATGTTCCCAAAATTTTTGTCCTGTGCTAAGAATTGGATAGATTGGGTTGGACAATCTTAAATTGTCCAACAGCATCCTTGTGGTTAAACCTTGTCAAAATTTGGAATTAGGAGTTACTCTTTGGGTTAGAAGTTCTTCGGATGATCCCACTATCAACTGTGAAAGTTACTTCAGTGTGTAAGTGTTCATTGCATGAGACATTGTGTATCACTTTTAAAAAATACTGAACATTTATATTTGGAAAATATCTCCCTAATTGTATATATTGTTCTGGGTCATTATTTTCTCATTGTTTAAATTACAGCTCATTTATTTAAAAGAATACTTGTCAAAGGAAAGCTTTAAGTACTGATTTAAGAAAGCAGTGTTAAATAATTGAAATGACTGTGATAAAATTGCCTTAGTTTAAACAGACCAGTTTTATCAGTCTGTTTAATGAATTGTGCTTTTATAGGGTGAGATAAATCTAATGTGAATTCAAGTGGTTGCACTAGAAATACAGCTCTAGGTAGGAATCTCTTGGTGGATTCTGCTAGCAGAATTAGAGGAATAAAAGGCAGTTTTACTCCTGTGTTTCCTTCCAGAAACACTTCATAAGCAATGCTGATATCTTAGAGAGTGTCGTGATACCTATATATCTGTAATGCTTGGGTATTTACATATGGATTGCACAAAGTATATTGGTCATCATTTGGAAAATATTTTTGCCTCTGGATATAGAAATGAACTTGGAGATACATCCAGTCCTGGAATTGTTAACTTTCATGGACTAAATAGTGACACAATAGATTTCTTTATAGGCTGAGGAAACTTGGTGGGTTGGCCTTGCTGCTTACTGATAATTTGGAAGGACTTTTCTCTTGTTGCAAGACAAACAGCATATCTGCTTTAGAACCAGACTGGAGACAACCATTGGTCAGTGGCTGACACAGGAGAATCCTGGGCTATTTTTGATTCTATGGTTTATGTTTCTATATATTGTTAGAACACAGCTTGCATACAAGAAGAGAAAGAGTAATTAAAAATACATACTATAGCTGTTGTCATTAGAATGAAGGGACATAGTGCATCATCAGCTCTTATTCACTTAACCTACATAGCAGGATTGGTACCTAATTTGGGGGCATAAATACGGATTTGCTGTAGGACAGTTTCATTGCAGTTTAAAGGAAGTCCTTCTATGTCTATTCCTATTGAGTAGCATGCATGGTGCCATGAATTTCAATGGAAGTTCTAGAAAGGTAGTATTCAGTGCGTAAGACAGTGATACATTCTGGTCCCAAAATGATCGTGAACTTCTTGTTGTCTAGTAAGTGAAAGAACATGCCCTTGGTGTTGTATAACTAAGCAGATCACTGAGCCTGTAACTAGCATTTTTTATAGCTGGACATACCTACATTAAGTGTCTCTTAAATGCTGTCAAGCTGATTTTGGGAACAATTTACCCTGTCAGTAATCATTATGCATATAAGTCATATCTCAGGATACAGGGCAATGCGCTGAGCGGGGCACATACATATCCCTTCAACAGCTTTCAGTCCTTCATAGTCAGTTTAAGGAAAGAAATACAAACTTCCGGTGTGAGCAGAATTTGTCAGACTGTATGTGACTGGCTTCCCAGGAAGTTTTACTCCAGCTGCAGCTGAATCCATGCAAATTTTTCTTGTTCTCAACAAGGCCTTAAGCACTAGTCTTTTGTAACCAGGTCTCTACTGTCAACTCTGCAGCCTTGGGTCAGCCATTCCTACTGAGCTTGTTTTCTGTAGCATGGCAGTGTCTACTGACTGATACCAGTGTATTGACAAAAGCCCCAGTGCACCTGAAGGAAATGTCTTGAGATTCTAATTGTTTTCTTGTTCTGAAAGCGGGGATGGGGGGAATGGTTTCTCTTGCAGAAATTGTGAAACAGGATATTTCATAATTTAAGCTGGCTGTTGCCCCTCCTTTTCTTCCTCCCGAAAACAGTCTGTCTCCAAGATCTATGCTATCCTGTTCTGTGTCTGCTGCTGGCTGAAACTGGTCTTAGTTTTTACTACAGACTATCAGCTTGTCTATCTGTCATAAAACTGACAAGATTATTGTTTCATTTAGCAGATGTCTAGGGGAGTAAGCCTAAGTTTTAAGTTTGTTGAAATCAAGCTGCTTTGAAGAGCTTGATTCT
This sequence comes from Balearica regulorum gibbericeps, assembly GCF_011004875.1. Lineage (NCBI taxonomy): Eukaryota > Metazoa > Chordata > Aves > Gruiformes > Gruidae > Balearica > Balearica regulorum. The sequence goes on from NC_046185.1 coordinate 96,289,719, forward strand.
GATGGATTCAAATAAGGGAAAAAATCAGGTCTACATAGCTTTCTTTCATAGTGGTTTTATGATATAAGAGTGAATCAGAAGAGAAGAGAAAGTGAAAGTCTGAAAAATGAAGGAACCATTTGAGGTAGAAGTTAAAATTTTTACTGTTCAGAAAGTACTTATATTTTTATTAGACAATAGACTTTTCTGTCTTTGTTTTCTAGCTATTTCATCTTTCTACCACAAACTTTTAAACAGTGGAAGGATATATTAAATACCAAGGAAAATTATTTTTAAAAGCTATTTTAAAAATTAATTTAAATGTAGACAGCCATAGTATTATGGCATTAAAACACCCCAGGGTCTTTTTTATTGGTCCATTAATACTTGCCTTGAGTGGTAGAACACACCTGAGGCAAGATTTAATGAACCAATAAAACATGCCCTGGAGTGCCCTAATGCTATATTGCTAACCATTCCTATTACATAAATGCACTGTTTGCATACTTCCTTCGTGCATTTCAGAAAAATCTTCAATTAAGTGAAGACCATATGACAATTCTTATCCAGAGTTTCCATCAGCATATCTTGGAGTAATTAAAATGATTATATGAGATATTCTCAATCAACCAATACAATATATTGTGCCTAGAACTTTATGGACTGTCCAGATAGTGAATCCTTAAGTCTGGTTATGTGTTAAGTCAGTATGTTTCAGTTACTGAGAATTTTCTAAAGTCTTCCTAAATAAATGTTCTATTTCTCTCCTTCTCTTTAAACTATATCTCACTTGCTGTTTGCCTAGAACCCACCCCAAAGCAGAAATCTGACAGAGGAACTAGTCTTAACTTCAGTCCCATTAAAATGCTCAAGGATGTTACTAACATGATGTTGTCCAGAATCTTTGATGTGGTTTAGGCAAAGAATGATTTTAGTCCTTTTTAAGGGAGTAGATTTTTAAAGGTGTAAATCGACTTTAATGGGGCTAAGCTGATTTACATCAGCTGATAGTCCAGTTGTTTGCTTTCCAGCACATTCAGAAGGATCAGAAATGTCATACTTGCATTAAATCAGACATCTCAGATGGAAGAAAGTATGAAGGATGCTTACTGTATTTTGCAATTGTTAATTTAAAGCCTTTGACTAGAGTTAGCTTTTGCACTAATGATTTAGAATGTTCATAACCATAAGCAAAAATTGTTAAACATACCTAAGTTGATCTGTACTTAGTAACAGGAAAAAGAAGCAGAAGATTTGGTTTGAATGTCACTGCATGCAAAATAATAACCCTTCATCAGAGAGTAAGAGTGAGCGTTGTACCTTATTAGTTGTACTTTCCAGCATTGTTGTAAGGCAGGATGATATTCTCTTAAAGACAACAATGACTTATAGATGTAAATTGTAGAAATGGCTTATGACTTTTACATATTTGAGAATCTAACAGGAAATAATTTTTGCATTAATGTGACTTCGAGATAGTCAGAGCCAAACTAAATATGACTCAAGAGTAAGAATTTGGCAGAATCCTTACTTGATAGCTTAGGAGAGGAGAAAGAGAATCCCACGTTGTTAAAATGTTACATAAGAACCAAAGAAGTTACCAATTGGTCTGTTTTGGGGTGGAAGGCTTGTAGGCCAGGCTTGATCTTTGCAAGAATATTTGACAAGTTGAACATATGTGAGGATATGAGCCACATATACTTGTTAGGGCAAAAGTAACTTTCCTCACTTGTAAGTCTAGATCCTCAGCTATTGTGAGTTGGCATAGTTCCATGGAAGCCAATGAAATTATATCAGCTTATACCAGAGGAGGATCTGGCCCCTAATCTTTCAAGTAACAGGCTCATTAAATGCTTAGGGCCAAATTCTTTTCTGGCATGACTCCATTGAACTTAATGGAATTAAGCCAGCAGAGTATTTGGCCATTATTTAATACAGATAACAATCTACAGGGAACCAGGTTTCTGTATTTGTTTTTCTTTTGATATGTAGCATTAGCAAACTGTATGTGATTTTTATAAGACATAGATGTGAAGTACTGGCTAAAAGAGTATGCATAGATATCTCACAGGTAGAGCACCACACTTTCTTGATGTGCTACCTTATTTGGAACAAACAATACTGACTTGATCACAGGTTTAAACCTTTTACTGTCTTCTGGAAAGGTACTGCCCAAACTGTCATCTCTCTTCCCTATTTCTTCTTTTCTCATCATTTCACAGTACAATCCTCTCAGAAATTTAAGCAGGGTTAAGGTCATTGCTAAAGCTAAGACTATCTGAAAAATTATGCTCTGTTCATCCTATGACAAAATACCTGATGTAAGTTTTCCAAAGTCATTGCTGGCGTAGTTTTTTTTTTCCCTTAAAAGAGCATGGTGGGCACATTCTGTTTAAGACTTTTCACTGCATCATGTAGCAGCTAAAAGGCTGAAATGAGTAAGTACAACATTGCTATTATCAGAGATTGTTTCCTGGAGCCATTTTCATTTTTAAAAAGCTTGAGGTATTTGTCTAAGTTTTGCCTTAATTTCATTTCTGCAACCTTGTTGCCTTATTCTTTTGGCTTGGTGTGTGGATGACTTACCTGAGCTTGTTAATGCGTGATATGAAATGTGGCTGAGATTCTGCCATGACCGCTCAAAACTAGTCTCATTTTGGGTTGGTTTGGTTGGTTGGGGGTTTTGGGGGATTTTTTTTTTTCCAGTCACCCCAGACAAAACTTGACTCTCTTTGCCTTCTTTATTATTGTGATGTCTTTTTCCCATGTTGCTCTGAGATGTTAGGTACTGCTCTCAGCAGCAGTTAGGTCTAGACTTTTGGAGGAAAAAAATTTGCTCCATCTCTGGAGCACAAGTATGGGAAGGTGAAGGTATGTGGCTGCACATCATATTACATAATTGATATTTACTACAGAAACAAACCTTTCTTGAAATAAATATTTACCATTTAAGGATTTGGGGCCTTGATAGGGTGCTTTGCAGCTGAGTTCAGGCATAGCAGGAATCATATCTCAGTGAAGATGAACTTCCCATATAAAGGTTATACATCTCGTTCAGCAGTTGTTTTGTGACCTGTATGCAGTTTTATAGAAACATGAGTAACCCAAACACTAAAATCCAAAACAGAATCACCAGCCCCTTCTACAGCATTCTTATTAAAGCTAGGCCAAGAGAGATCACTGCAAACTACTTGCAGTTGTGGGTGATGTAACACAGCTCAAGGGCATTCTGGACCTGGCAAGCAGAGCTGTCTTTGAATGGACTTACATGAAGGACCACCACGAAAACACAGAATGAAAAGCAGTGGAAAGGAAATTCATTGCCAATGAGTACCCCAAACATTCAGATGAACAAGAAGAGCTCCTTAAGCAAACAAAGTGAGGGATGAAGAGTCTGGAAACCAGGTGGTAGGATGAAATGACTCATTTGAAGTTACACATGAAAACATAATCGAATGTTAAGGATTTGGTATATCTTCTGGCTTGCATAAGCAGGGCCAATGTTTTCACATTTCTTTTATGTTTTGGACTTGACCTAGGGCGTGTAAAAGAAGCAGGTATCTTTCCATGTAAGGATTCCATTGCTGTTTCAAATAATACCTTAACATCCTTGTTTAACGGAAGCCTCTGCCTTCTCTCTCTGCTCCCCTGTCGCAGTTTGGATTTCTCTAAATCAAAATGTAGCTGAATAATTCACGATAAGTAAATGTGATAGAAGGAGATGAAGCTGTATGACTGTTCTGATTACACCAGCCTGCAGAGTTGTTTGCTTGCAGAAATGAGAGTTCCCCACATCTCTGATGAAGTGATACAGTGGAAGCTACAGAGCATAGTAGCACCAGGAGTTCTTGCTGAGGCTGGTGAGTGGCTTAATGGCACAGTCTGAATCTGTTTATTTGATTTTTTTTTTTCCAAAGAGTGCATCTGCACGTGAGCATGTTTTCCGTTGTATTGAGCAGCTGAGTTGCAATCTTGCAATAACTCTCTGTGCATGTGCAGGGGTGTGTCTTTACAATTGAATCTCCAGAATGAATTTCCAGAGAAAAAAAAGTGTAGAGTTGTGTACCAAGTTTAAATTAATGGCTGTGCTTTAACAGTGATTTTTTTTTTCTCTCCATGCCTGAGCTGATGGTTACTTTTTCTATGCCTAAACATAACTTATGGGAAAAATATTTGTGTGAGATTGCCCAAGTAATTAGCCAGTTTACTCATGCAAATAAATATTTCTTTTTTATTCAACTTGGAACATCTTTTTTTGGCAGCGTTGCCTTTAATTACAGAAACATTTAAAGGAAGGCAAGGATGTAGTGCATACTAAAAATGTTCTGTGCAAGTAGTGAGGAGATTTAGGTGAGCAGCAGCTCTGTAATTACCTTGCAGCCAGAAAGACCCTCACATTGTTTGAAGACTGTTAAAAATAAGGAAAGAAATAATTTTCTTCTCATGGGAAAGGAATTAATTAGCAGTGTGCTGAGGGCCTTGGGATTGGTTCTCATCCAAAGTAGATAAATAAACCAAATATTGCTTCAGACTACTCAACACGAGCAAAAGATACGCTGGGAGAGCTTCTTTGTAGGGTTGAACAGGAAAACTGGCCCATGAGAAGGAGGGCTAAGAGAATTTTAAACCACCTTTGCACCTTCCAGCATGGCTTATTCCAGTGGTTGCTGAGGCTCTTTACCAAATAGAGGCAGCCCTGAAGGCCTGGCTAAGTAACTCCAGCCCCTCGGCCGACCTGCTAACTGAGGCAGTTTTGTAAGGCGTGCACGCTGCATGGGTGTGGAGTTCGGTTTGTTTCGTTTGGGGTTTTTGTTTGGTTTTTTGTTTTGTTTGGGGTTTTTTGTTGTGTTTTTTTTTTTTTTTAAATCTGTGTTCTGTCAGTTTGGGCTTACACTGAGGTCTGCAGAAGGCAGCTTAAAAAGCAAATTTGTGAGACACTGCAGTGGAGACAGTCTTTAGCCACGTCATTAGATCTAGAATTTAATTATGTTCCAGTGTTTTCAGCTGGCTTCAGAGATCTAGATCCTGGGATTATAGAGCTGTCCCTAAATACCAGTATAAGTCCTTCTCTTTGTAAATGATCTGAGATTTATTAATGGAAGAAAACAGCAAAACCCTTGGCTACTATAGCTTAGCATGGCTTCAGAAGGAAATAAAACTTATCACCTTTTGCTTTCCCTGCAGATATGTGTTCTCCACTGTTAACTTTTTAACTATTTACCTAATTTCAGCTGTATTGTTTGACAAAATCTAGAGGCATCAAAGATGATAATTTTTTGCACATTGCTACCCAAGCATCTGGATAGAGAAAATAAAAAACAACTTCGTTAATGCCCATGCTAAAAAGAGATTATGTTGGGAGCACGTTTATTACCAAAAGTGAGAGAATCTGTGCAGAAGGGAGACATTACAAATGCCCTAACTATTAGAAAAACTTCAGCTGGAAGTCACACCTTTCTAGGCACTAGAAAATCCCAGTCATAAAACACAGACTCTTGCGAGACCAGGCTGTCTTAGTTCCTCTGCTCACAGAATTTTGATTTTATTTATTTATCTTCTCTCCATATACTGGAGCCTTACCTTTAGGCCTGCTTACCTCTGTTAATGTAAAGGAAATTAATCAGTGTCTCCTTATGTTTTTTTTAACAAGTTGTTTTACCCGGTGTTGGACTTCTCAGGGGACCAGAGCACTGATAAAATTTCATATGTAAGCAGTGATAGGTGTCTTCCTAAAACTTTCAGTTTTTTCTATTTCTTATTCACTGCTATTTGATTCTGGTACTGTAATAGCAGGTAATAGAGGAAATTATAGTGCCCTCATGGTAGATCCTGTGAAAACATAACACAGAAGTGTCAGACATTCTGTCTTTAAGCCTGCAAGTGATCTCACAGGTTTATTTTTCAGAAAGTAACTTCTGTATTATAATTTACTAGCAAGTCTCCAACAGTCCCTTTTAGCATTAAGATTACTAAGGCAGGCATTCAAATAAAGCCTTGTAATTATTGTAGCTCTTTAGCAAGCAAGTTAAGAATCTGAAACATTCTCAGTTCTACAGAAGGAAGAAGGGAAAGTTGGTGACAAGATTTTGGATTTATAAGACTTACAAAAGTGTAAGAGACTATTAGTTTTAAAGGAAGAACTCACTTTACAAAACTTTCATTATTTGCTTTTCTCTTCAGTAGTGATTGTATTTTTAGAAACTTTATGTAGATTTCTGCCGCTTTCATTGCTGCCTATTTGTGTAAATTTGATTCACTTTATAGTTTGTTTAATGCAAAAGAAACATCCTGTATGTGTAACAGCAAACAGGAACCCATGGTTTTCAGCATCAGCTCATAGAAGAGGAATGTTTGGAATTCTTAGAAAGACTAAGTACTGCCAACTTTCATGAGCTATCGGTGCTAAGATGCTGAACACTGATACCATGCTCCTTGTCTCTATTGAGTCTCTGTAATGTGTATTTCTTGAGAATTTTTACTAATAGGACCAGAAGATCCGTTTAGTATTCCTGCTACTTAAATATGTTTGCAAAACGAGCATGTGATTAAATTTACTTACATATCTTTTCCTACTATCTTCATTTACATTGCTCATGTGTGGAAATTTAACTATCAGATGTCTATGCAGCCAAGATTTAAGCTTACATTATAGTTGAGAAAACACCAAGATAAAGGGAAAATAGTACTTTGAGGATAACTTACCTTCTTTTTGTTGAGAAACAATATGATTACTTGATAATTTTGCCCAACAGAAAAAAAAAAGAGTAGATATTTCTGCATGATTAAATGGAAATATGTGAAAACTTATGAAAATATTAGGTATGGAGAAGAGATTATAAAGTTCAATAGCAATGTTTGCAGAAGCAGTAATATGTATAAATGCATTATGATGGATTTTAGACTTCTCAACAATTAGGGCAATTTAGTTTTGGAGCAGTAGGGACAAGAAGTTTATGTATTTCTTCATAAAATCTACAAACAGTAGCATAGCAGTGAGTTATTTAACCCAAGAGGGCTTGCTTTTAGTGACAAAGAGAGATCCCTGTCATTCATTTGTTCCTAATAGTGTAAAATAAACCATGTTTCCAACAGTATTTTGATCAAAATAGGTGGTTGCAAATACTTATCCAATGCTTTTTACTGATTTTACTCCTATTATAACAGTTTGCAAGAACTCTGATTCCTGTTAAGGAATGTGTCTTTAAGAGTTTAGGGTGGAATATACTCAAAATTTCCTAGTTATTTTCATGGGGCCAGGTATGTTTGATATGGTACATGTTTTTTCTTTCATATATTATTCATATATTCATATATCATTCTCCGAACCTTTCAAAATGAAAATTATTGTAACTTTCTTACATGAGCATGAATGCATTTCTCTCTGACCTGATCCAAAGTCCACTGATGTCAGGACTTCTAGTGAATTTTTGGACTGGATCAAACAAAAGAAATGGATTTATTTTCCATCTTTGCGGGGGAAGGATTAAATTCAGTAAAAAGCCGTCTCTCTTATATAATCTTTTACTGTACTGTTCTTCTCTTTGTTCATATATATTCCTGCTATTATAAACTAAATGGTTGTTTGAAACAAAAATTCAAGCCCCCTCTTATTAACTTGCATAGTTTATTGTACCTTCAGGCTATAACTAGTGTGTACACTTGAATTGATACAGAACTGTGAATCCAGAAGAATCTATCACAGTGATACGATTTTGGTTGCATCTTTGCACAAAATTATTCGGTATACATTTTCAGAGGTCCAGGAACCTAAGATTCTCTCAGACTTCAGCTTACTGGGTGAAGCTGCAACATATGAAAATAAAAGATATTTACTGTATGGGTGTACTATGCAAATATTCAAGTCTAGCTTCATTGAAGGCAATGGTGTTTTACCACTGCAGTGGGACCAAGGTGTCATTCATATGCTTGTGCTATGTGGTAGCAAAAAATACGCTCAGAGAACTCTGTCTAAATATATGAATATACAGTGTCTTTTAGTTATTCATTATATTCACCATATTAAAGAACAATTGCAAATCCATATGCCCATGACTATATACTTAATTATTTTCTATAACCACAGGTTTGTGGTATATAGTATAATTACCAAGTATTTGTAATCTTCTTTTCTCTGTCTAAATGGAAAAGCAAGAACCTGTTAAATATTTTTAAATTGTTTCTCCAATTGATATTAGTAACATCTTGCATTTTTTAAGGCTTTTGTTTTTCCAGGACTTAAATTTTTAACACAATATTGCTCACAGCATTTTCTTTGCTTTGGAGATGACATTAAAAAATGGTTTTTCCTTGTCTCTGATTTCCAAAGATGCACACAGTATCTAATTTCACTGAAAACTAATTTTTTTACCTTAAGTTAAAAAGTGATTGTACACTGGCTGGGAGGCTTCAGCAATAACACACAGCTCCTTTTGCCACTGAGATGATTCCAGACTGAGGAATGTAGCATTTATTAGTAGCAGGAATTGAGATGAGATTGGATGCAGAAGGCAGGCTTTGGTATCTTTCTTGCAGAAGATATTTCCACACCTTAAAATGACCATGTTGTGTGCAGCCCAGTTAAAGGCAGAATGCTGTCTGGTTGACAAAAATGGCAAGGAGCATCCATCCTCTGTATGTTGCAGATACTTGAGCAGGATCTTTTTTTGATATTTTGAATGAATGAGATCTCACCATATATTTCTGCATTGCTGTCCTGTTATTCAGGGATTATTTGCCTTCCTCTGTGCTTTTCACAGTGCATTCTTACCAGCTGTAGGTAATTGGAGGGAATATATGCATCTTCTGTGAGAACAGTGAAAACAGTTTCAGAATATCTTTTGAGCCCGCTGGAGCCTCTTAACTTTCACATGGTAAGTGTTCTCTTCTTGATTCTTTGAGGGCAGTTTTTAACACTGGTGTTCTTAGCTTACGTGATGTTCATGTGCAAGGTTGCTGAAACTGAATGGTCTCTGCCGCTCAGAGAAGTCTCCATTGACATTGTGAACTTAGAATCTAGAATGACAGATTCTTCTTCCCCCGACATTATATGCTGAGCATGATGTCATGTGGTATGGAATATCCCTTTGGCCAGTCTGGGTCAGCTGTCCTGGCTGTGTCCCCTCAAAATTTCTTGTGCCCCCCCAGGCTACTCACTGGTGGGGTGGTGTGAGAAGCAGAAAAAGGCCTTGGCTCTGTGTAAGCACTGCTCAGCAATAACGAAAACATCTCTGTATTATCAACACCATTTTCAGCACAAATCCAAAATGTAGCCCCATACCAGCTACTATGAAGAAAATTAACTCTATCCCAGCCAAGACCAGCACAGGCAGGTGTCAGGTAATGCCAGGGCCCACTGCTCTGTGCTGCAGCTGAGCCAAGAGCTGAGGGCAATGGCAAGGCAAGCACAGCAGTGCCCTCACTGTCCAGTGATGCAGTCCCACAGCACTTGAGCAAGTAGTGCAGAGGAGGACCGCTGATGGTAACTGGGATCATCTAACAGTGCAGTGATTGTCTGGCATGTCCTAGTGACGCACTAGGGCTGAGGTCAAGCTGGGAAATCAAGTCAGCAGGTTGAGACAGCAAGGTACAAGGCAAGGCACAGGTGTAGCTGCCACATAGCTCAGGTGAGGAAAAAGGGCAAAGCCCTGACCTTGAATGCAGTTCTCAAGCCTCAGGGTAGGAAACTCCAATGAGGCTTCTTCATGGCTCTGACCCAAGCTATAAGGCTACAACATACCAGAGCAGGCGTTGAGCACAGGCAGCTAAAGCTCTTGCACAGGCAGGGATCCAAATAGGATTTGTTACTCGGTGCCCTGCTTTCCTTAAAGGAAGAGACCATTCAGCTCCTTGTTAAGATCAGTTCTTCTGAAGTGTTGGGTCTGCTAATTTGCAGCCAGGACTTAGCTTTACATACTCATTGTGAAACTTTTAATCCTAAAATTAACTTGACATGTAAATGATTTGCTGTTCTTGCTTCATTGCTGAGGTTTGCAGTACCCAAACCTTGGTTTGTGACATTGTTTTATTTTAAAAGCTGCACAACTGAGATTCAGTGAAAGTTAAGTTTTGTATCAAATCATCAGCAAGTCCTGCCAGAGCTTTAGGAGTGAGTGCTGTGCCATTTGCTTGTGTCTGTCACAGTCCTGGAGAGCTAGGATATTTGTATATACCCGAATAGATTGCCAGAATCAATCCACTTTCTGGAGATGAACGTGGACATGTCCTCTTTTCCAGTGTAATGTGAATACTCAAATCTTTCCACATAAGAAACTCATATATTTGAGTTTCACAGCACTCCCTAATAAGGTTTTATAGCCATTAGTGTCAGTGCCATATATCACTGAGGCATTGAAAAAGTGGAGTTTCTTTCCCAAACCACCTTTCTAAGCATCCAAGATGAAGTGATTTTATAGCTTACACTTCCACAGATCTTTCAAATCCCACAGCACAACTTCTTTCACCTGAGCCTCAAAGATTTTTGTAAATGATTTCCCAGAAGCTCTTGAGGGGGTCTTTTTCTCTCTTTCTTTATTTAAATTTAAGTTTAAAATACGATTAGATTCTGTTCAACACGAAATTGTTCTAGAATACATTGCAAGCAATGTGTGTACAAAAGGTAATCTACACTATCTAATAAATAAAATCTTGTAACTGTTTGAAAATTCAAATGTGACCATTTGCTTTAATATTGCGAAGTGTTTGTTAAACCTTTAAGCTTGTGACATTTTTCCACACCGACAGCTAAATAATGAATTAATGGCTTTAAAGTCCATGGCAGCCTGAGGGTTTCAAATGAATGTTTAGTCAAAATAATTGGTGCTTTAATCATTCTTTATGAACCAAAATTGTTCCTTAGTTATACAGGAGCAGCGCTAAAGCAAATGTCTATGGTGTGAATGTTCTTTTTTGTATTTCTAAAATTATCTGCTAAGTTGGAAAATGGTGTCTGGATGCATTTTCTTCTTTAGAGTTAAAGAGGTTATGTTTTACTCTCGTAATGACCACCTACATGGCTACTGACTGTGCTATCCCTTCACTGACAGTGAGCAGCTTCTTGTAGTTTTAGTGCATGTGTACATAGAGGCTGACCGCAAAGTTTTGAGAGCAGATAGGAGAGTATGCAGACCTCAGACCCTGCACTGTCAAATACAGTGTGTAGCACCGACGCATAACTAACTAAATTAGGAGATCTGTTCACAGCAAAGCTGAACCAAACTATGACACAGTTAAGAGCTGCATCCATAGCATCTTCTGTTAATAGTGGGAACAAAAATCTTAGATTAAACAAAGGAGAAAACTGTGGTCCTAATTTTGTGGTTGGTGTCATGTGAGTAGACTACTGTGCCTGCACAATATTCTGTGGAGGTGCTTGTATTGACCTCAACAATGCATCTGTGCCATACAAGCAGGAGATGCTAGCCCAGTTAAGATCTATTAGAACTTGCTACAAGCCATCATGGGTCTAAGAAGCTTTCTGTGCCTGGTACAATTGTAACATAGATAGGACCTACTTTATAGCATGAAGGTGATTTAACTTCTGGCTCAGGGAAGTTTCTAAGACCACAGAATACTATGAGGTGTAAAACTGGAGAAAGTACTAGTCTAGGTTTGCCATTTCTTAACATTTCTTTCACTAAACAAACACTAGTGACCTGTGTTGGACTAGGTATGGGCTCAGATGAACTGTTGCTGTGACCTAGTTCCTGTGTTACATGACTAAGTTCGAGGAAACATTGCTTATGACATAGCTAAAATGATTTTGTTGGAACTTTCTTTTTTTTGGTAGAGTTTAACAACAACAGTGGGGGCAGATTGCAAATGGAAATTAATTCTCTTCAGGACATGCCTCAGTATCTAGAAAAAACTCAGAGCATGCTCTTTGAAATTTCCTGCCACCTGATAGGGTTCTGAAGACAAAGTAATGTCTTTTAGAAATAGCTTTTTGAGTATCAGAGAAGATACTTCTGGCAGCAGTTGCTCAGCTTTTGTCTACAACCAGTGAATCCCCACAGCATCTTGTCTTCTACAGCTCTACACAAGCTTGAAATAGCCTTTCTCCAACAGCCGCGTTGGGCTTTCTCTCTGAACTCCCTATGGGCTTTTGTAATAGCAGAAGCACAAAATACTTTGATACAGGAATGAGAGGCTGTCCACTCCTCTCTTCCTCCCAGTGCTTGTTAGGATTGACTGGTTATGTTGTAGTTGGAGCGTAATACATTCAGACAAGTCTCCAAGCTGGAAAAAACCCAAAAGCAATAGTGTGAATGACTGCAAAATGCAATTATTTTTCTCTGACTATTAATGCAGGAGGAAAATGGCTAATCTGTATCAAATTTCTTCCTATTTGGATAGCGTGACTGTATCCGATTAAAACAGAACACTGCAGAAGTTTTACTTCCTGACTTCTAGCTCAGGATACAGTGTATGCTGGTACATCAGGTTGTTTCCTTTCTGCAAGTGAAAGAGGAAGTATGGCAATGATGTTGGGGGTAAATGAGTCAATGTGGGTTCTGAGGGGTGAAGTGTCTTGGAAGAGGAGAAAAAAATCCTAGCAAGATTCAGCTGGCTCTTGTAAGCGTTAGATATATTTGATTGACTGCCAAAATGTTCCTACATTTCTTTGAGGCTTTTCTTTAGCTTAATAGTGTGTGGTAATTAAAGTGTAGAATTTAATCTGTACTTATTTTTTGCCCTGATATATCCTTGCTTAGTCAAGCCTTATATTTCCCCCCGCCTTGTTTGCCCCCCGCCTGGTGTTTGGTGGGTTTTTTTTAGTTGGTTGGTTGTTGGGGTTTCCTTTCTTCGAGTGATAGGGAAGGTAGAAAGGGATAAACATCTGCTAGAAACTACTTTTACTTTAGCAGATTAGGACAGATCATCACTAATGATGATTTATCTCCCTGAATGATTATTTGTTTATTTGGCTGCACAAGAGAGCTTCACAATTCATTACACTGTTCAGAACTGGGAATTAAAAGCCGAGTGTGAGGCAACCCAGACCTTGTACCTATGTTTGGGTTTGATTGTGCTAATGCGACTATTTTAGCTAAGGGAGGGATTATACGAGGGGGTACCAGCCTCACTAAGGGTGTACTCGAAGTCCCTTGCACTGTTGTAACTGTACCACACTAAAGGCTTGTCACAGCTTCAAAATGGTGCAATAAAGATTTGCTTACATACATAAGTTGCATATTGGCATAAAAAAATAGCTAATTATATTGGCTAATTAAAACAGTGAATAATTCTCTCTACTGTGGATGTAGTTATTTCAAAACTGGAGTGCTATTCTACTGCAGTTACACCAAAAAGTAGACCAGCTACTTTGAATATAGGTACAGATCATGTATCCATAGCTATATTAAAAGCTTCTGCTGCTTTGGCTAATAAGGTAATGGTGGTGTTGCTTATATCAGGGTGTGCAGATGGCTTCCCTAAATACAGTGTCTGGATTTAGAGTTGAACATCATTGCAAACAAGAACAGCACCAAAAGAAAAAGAAAAGGTGAAAATTTGGTCTTTGAAAAGTAGGAAGTTACTGTGGCCAAATGAAGCAAAGAAAATTAAGAATGACATAGCAGGATTTCTGCCAAAAGACAGACACATCCAGCACTGGCCTTCTGCTGCCAGTCTTCATTCTATTAAAACAATTTAAAATGAATTCTGCTTTTAAAAAAAAAACCCTTAAAAGTTCCTTGTTAGCATTTAAACAGTTACCTGCGCATTTGAAACATTATGCTTAAAGTATCTGGTAGTTGATAGGAATGGGAGTTGCTGGATACCTTGAGAAAAGGCCAGTTGATTTGATGTTTGGCTTATTGAATGGATATGGACATTGATTTAAATGGCACCACTCCTCTTAGTGAAGCTAAACATGTGCCTAAGCCTTATCAGGATGGAGGAAAAGAACACGGGGATGAGCATTTGCAATTCTTGGCTACTGCTCTTAAACCAGGAAAGGAGAACTTATTTTAATGGCAATGTTGAGTGTTACAGTATTTCTTTCCATTTGTCTACAGTAAGGTAAAATGAAGCTTGTTATAGTTTGAAAGGATATAATTATAATTTTAAAATTTTCACAGCAGAGTTTGTAGGATTTCCTTGTCCTTGATTTTGCTCTTCAAACTAAACACCTTGTTGGTTTTTTTTGTTTGGTTGTTTTTTTTTTTTGTTTTGTTTTGTTTCTTTTCACTAAGAAGAATTGATTCTGGTAACAGCTAATGAGAGTTTTAACTATGTGTACTAGGAAAGGATTTTAGCATTTGACTATGAATGCTTAGGACAGTTGATTTGAAAGTATATGCATATAGACAAGTCAATGGTCCTTTTTGAAGGGAGGGAGATATCAGAGCTTCTGGAAACTAGTCTAACATACTTCATTTCTATTGCTGGGAGCTAATTAATAGGAAACTTTCTTTATATGTACATCTGAGATTTTTAGCTTTCAAAAGGGTATCTCAAATAGTAATAATTACTATATTATTTTGTATTTTCTACAGTCTCTTTCATCTGTGTTTTTTTTTATTCATTGTTTATGGGGAAAGCATATTGATTGAATGTAAGATGAAAAAAAGCTTTGGCAAACTCCCTATCTGTCTCTCTTCCTCACCAGAGAAAGAGAATTGAGTAAATTGTGGAGTTACTGGTGATGTCTATCTACAAGGTGGGATTCAGTCCTTAAGTAGTATCTTTGCAATCGGCTGGAGGGTGCTATCTTTCAGGTGTAATGTAGGAGCTCTTGTTTCATTATCTCTGCAGTTAGAAGTATCCATGCCATCCCAATGAGCCTCTTGTCAGAGTAATTTCATTTGGTCTACCTGATTTGTTCTATAATTCTGGTGGATATTTTTTAATGCTCGTAACTAGGTTTGTGTTTTGCAGGTGTATCTGCATTTTACAGTTACTTTGTGTTTCCAATTTTATATGAGTTTTTGGCATGTTATGGGAGACGGTCAGAAGAGAAAGGATGAAAGTAAAGCAAGCATATCAAAGCACAGTCACATGTCCTTTGTATCACCAAACAAACTCTTTCAGAAAAAAAGCAGTAGTATGGAATAAGAAAGTTGTGGCAGTTCCTAAATCATTATGCTATATTTCTCATCTAGAAAGCATCCCTGTATCATTTTGGTTCCCCCCCCCCCCCCCTCCCAATATGAAGAGGTGTTTTCATCCTGCTTTTCCCTTGAGAAGAGACAAAGGAATGCCAGATGTCTTTCACTGGCAGAGTCTGCACTATAGAGCCTTGGAAACAGATGTCACCTTCCAGGTGCTTTTCCAAATGTACATTGAGTTTTCATTCATTCTCCAGTATTGGCTCAGGTGTCTCATCTTTCCCTCTTACAATTTAACAGAACACATGTGTTCTTACACAAGAACTCCTAGAAAAATTTAAGTTTTTAAAGCTTTTTCAGCCTTGAGTGCATCATGACCTGAAGATGTAATAACCTGCTAAAAGCCATTACTGTTTTGTAACTAGGTGTGCCAGTTATTTTTTTTAAATATACATTCATGAAAATCTAAACTAGGGAAAAGCCAGTGAACTTACTCCATTTCTTGAGAAGGTAGTGCTGCAGTTTACTAGGTTAATTGCAAAACATACAATTAGATGTTTTAATTTCTAGCATACTTAACAGTCTTTCAATATTTTAATTACAGAATTAGAACAATATTCTTATTAATTACTCAAGATTGCAAGTGAGATCTTTCTCCTGATACCATGCTGATATTTTCTTTCTTTCTTTGCTGTTTGGCTATTAACTGTCTCTTTAGTAACTCCATTTCTACTCCCAGAGCTTTACACAGAGATGAAATTGGGATGGGTGTGTTTAACTATGCAAGATTCATTACAAGTCTATGAAGTGGATAAAGTTCTTCAGTACAATATGAATTTTTTTAGTAATGTCAACCAAAAGGGTGCTTTGTCTGGTCTTGAAAAAATCATGTGGGAAAGGCAATCCTCATCCATTGTAAAGTGAGTGCAGAGGCTTCTCTCTCCCCACAGCTTGTCTGAAGAATTGGGATTTTTAGAACTTGGGTTTGGGTCTTGGACAAACCAGAAACAGCTTAAGCCTTAAGTACATATTTAGGCATAGTATATCTTGTCATCTGAGATGCAGCTCTAGGAGCAGGAAGATGCAAAAAACCCCTTTTTGCTCTATTTACTTTTCCTCATCCTATTCTGCTATGTGAGCTCTATATGTACTTACATATACACACAAAAATCAGGCTATCTATATAGCCCATAATGCATGGAATCGAGGGTTGCATGTGAAGTTTTAAAGACATTTCAGTTGACAAGTCATAACCAGCTGCGGATGGTCCAAACCACATAAGGTTTTATACCCTGATTCAACAAAGTATGCTCTTCAGTTTTCTGGATCCTTTGTGTGTTTAAAAATAGCTAAACAATCCCATTATGGTTGCTTTACTGTTGTATCTGCTACTCAATTATTATTATTTTTTTCCCAAATTACCTTCAGCATTGATGAACACATTAACAAGTTGCCAATAAGAGCCTGGAAAAAAATCTACATCTTGATTTTGTTTGGTTGGTTTTTGAGGTGATAGCATAACCTTCCAAGCATAGTCTTCATAATTTCGTCACCAGAAATTGTATGTGTATGTGTGGTTGTGTGTCTTGTTCTTTAATTGGAATCTGTTTCTAATGCAATCTATACATAACAGCTGCTGAAGCCCTTAAAAAAAAAAAAAAAAAAAAAGTTGCATTGCAATATGTGAGATAAATCTGAGACTTGGCAAAACCGAGCCTTTCTTTTTTTATCCTGGAAATATGCTAAAGTTGGATTCTGCTTTGATAGTAGGCATAAGAAATACATGAATATTACAACTTGTCATTGAATGCACATAAAACTCATAAAAATGCTGTCTGTTTTGATTGTGTCTTCAGTTTCAATATTAGGAGTCTACTTAAACATAAAACTCACATTGGAACCTAACTGAAAAGATGACGTGTAGATTGAAATGAGAGAAAATATTTGTACTGAAATCTCTTAAGTACCACCACTGTCATTTCCCTAATAACAAAAAGTGTGTTGCACCTTTTGAGGACCATACTGTGGGTATTCTAATAGAATCTGACTCCTTTGTCATAATCTCTTTGTCTGATAATTCCTGTGTAGCATTTTTTTCCCCTTATCACTCACTGTGTGTTAATTTACATTTTGATTTCTGTGTCCTTGACCTAAAACTGTCAGGCCAGGATGATACTGTCTTCTACTGCAGGTTGTGAACTATTAATTCTCTCCTCCTTTATGTACAGTAGTGTGCCATATGCGGATGGGGCTTCTCCCTGGAAGCTTGTGCTTTCCAGTCTTTGAAGGTCCTTGATTCTGTCACAGATGTTCTGTTCTCAAACAGGATCTCAGGTGAACGAAGCGGGTTTGTCTACAGTGCAACCTCAGTGTCAGAAACATAAGGGGCATCTCCATGCTGCATCTCACTGATGATATGTCTGGCCCAGTATCGCCCTTTCAACAGTGACTGTTACCACAGATTCCAGAGGAAAGTGCACAAAACATCAAGTGTTTTTTTGGAAATGATCTGTCCATGGATGAATTTTCTTTTTAGTCACCATAATTTGCCAGGCTATTTATTTGCAGAATCACACATCTTTTCTAGGTGGTTTGTCATGTATTCATCTTTGGGACACATTTCTTACTATTCTGAGTGAGTTTTCGCTGTCTGTCTGAACCCTTGTTATATTTTTTTGAAAAAAATCTTTCCAGTCATAAGCAGGTGCCTAATTAGAGTTTGATAAAGGAATTTGGACTGTCAAATATAGAGGAAGAGCTGGTTGCCTTTTGGAATGGTCTGATGGTTTGCACCTCAATATTATCTTACAGTTTTTCTCTTAAATAAATTAAGGAAATGGAATTTCTTGATTAAGTAGAAGAGAAATTTTAAGATACCTCTATCTGTGAGCATTGTGAAAATGTCTAGATATGTATATAAGTGTTCATGTATATCTTTTGTGGCCATACCTATGTGTATATATGAAGTAATTTGCAGTCTGGGTGGGGGAAAAGGAAAGGAATTGAATTTGGAATTTCAATGGAAATCACGCTCTGCTTTATGAGTACAGTGATTATGCCATAATTCTTCCCTCTCCTTTAGCAACTAAAATATTTCCAAAAGAACAGATTAAAACACAGTAACACTTAGCAGGATTACAAGATGGTGTAAAACAGTAGATCGGCCAAAAAAATATCTTTACGTGGGGTCTATACATGCTCCTTGTGTTGCCTTTACTGTGGTATCTACCCACTCACTTAGCCAAGGCTGCATCTGTTTCTGGTCAGTGTTGGAGAGGTCTGAAGGGAGAATCAAAGGGGTGTGCAGGTACAACATGGACGTTGGTAGCTAGCTGTCTTTACCGTTCATTGCTTTAACTAGGGTCACCCGTGGGGCTAAAGGCAGTGTTGTCTTAATTCCTATGAGGCTGCTTTAACTCACTTGTCAAGTCTTTCTCTCCCACAGCTCTTCCAAGCACACAGTTGCTTCATTAAGTAGCTCTGAGTAATAGGTACTATCTTACCTTTTGAAAATGGCTTATTCAAATCTCACACCATCATGGCCTCAAGAGGATCTACTTCAGCAATGCTACCTATCATTTGATAATGTAAAGCCAGAAAACATTATTGTGTAGCCCTGCTGCTTGAAAACATGCATTATTAATAGCAAATGCCAGATAGATTAACTGGTCATACAGCTGTACAAGAACATGGATCCTCCTTCTCTTTTTTCCTAGTTAAAGGGTAGGATAATTAAGTGGGCAGCAAAGATAACTTAAGTGGTGCCATTAGAGATTGTTGCTGCATTCCAAATAACTCCTTTTCTACCAATCTACTAGAAGAGAAACTATCCACCTCAAAATCCAGAGGGCACTGTTTCTTATGAGATGGAAGAACACCCAGATTCACCATCACTTTCAGGTAGCTGTTTTCTTTCCCCTGATCTCAGCTATCTTGTTGCTCAAGTCATAAAATGAAATGGTTATATTCACCCATATATTGAATATCAGTGATAGATGTCTCTGTACAACACATACTCCAGTTACTGATAGACTGTGGTGGAAACCGATCTCAGAGTTCAGATTCATAATACAATCAAGAGACTGCATTTCTTTTCAGTATCCAACATAATAATTTCATGTATTTCTAGAACTTTTTGTAATCTCCCTGATGATGATCCCAAATGAAGATGTGTTAGCAACTCTGACCAGTTCTACTTACCATTTTTGCTGAAGTATTTTCTTATTAAACATACGAATACTCAGTTTCCAACTGACTGAAAGTTTGTGTTGCCTATAACTATTCAGAGTGGCAAATGTTTTGACTGAGATTGCAGATAATGGATTTCCACTACGCTTCTAATATGGTGGCCATGACAGAGATAACACAAGAGCATCAACAGCTTCTGAAAACAAAATTGACCCTATCTGTCATGAGACTGCAGCCTTCCTGCTGTTTCAGAAAATCACATTCCCCTTAACCCATCAGATATTCAGTGATATTGATGATGTCTTGAATAACAAAGCATAGCGAGGACAGATTTTTTTTTTCATAGCTATAGAAAAGAAACCAAACCCTCTTTTATATTATATGTATTCTTTCCTGTGTCCTGTTTATGTAAAAATGGAACCACTTGTGTGGTTAATCAGTACAGTAGAGGAAGACCATATGTCCCATTAATGTATAGTTGGAAACTTACCTCTTATAGTAAAAATAAAAGGACCTGTAAAATTTGATGCAAGCTTTTCACTGGCTACCTTAAAGTTTAAATATGTATATAGAAGTAGTTTTGTACAGGGTTTGTGAAATCAGTTTTATTATTTCTTAACTTCCATGCTTCAATGATAAAATTCAGCTTTACTAGAAGAAAGTCTTATAATCATTTTCTCATTTTCACATTTGCTATGCATTACTCTCCTCTTCTCTCCCCCTCTTTCCTTTTTTTTTAAATAAATAGTACTTTGCAGCAAATTGATTTTGCTAGATAGTGCATTGATCATGCACCTTGCCTGGGGACAGAATATAGCTTCAAAAACAATAATAACTAAGACAATCATCTAATTTTACTGAAATAAAACTGAAAATGTACACCCAATGAAATAATCTCTGAGACTACTTTAGGTGCATTTGTGCTTGTACTTTATCCTCAGTGACACAGTAATCTACTAAAGTTCTTCTCTCGATTTTTCTCTTTGCAATCTGGAAGAACAGATTCACCAGTGATTGTGCTCATTTATAAAAGCATCCAAAACAAAATTGAACCCCAAGGCTGATAAACTATAAAGATGCTGATCAGATCTGAGCAGAATGGACGGGATGCTTTGGGGCTTGCTCAGCTAAAGACGGCTCTACAAGACTGATGGCTTTATATACACAATTACAAACACCATAGCTTTGTCGAATGAATGGGAAATCATAAAATATGTTGCTTGCCCTTTATTAAGTAAAGAATGGTATTTTGTAAAATACTTGCAAAGATTTACTAAATTTCAGTAATTTAATTCCTGTCACTGTATTTTCTTTTCTTTGTAGAAAACTTAATCAAACAATCATTTGGAAAGAACAATCCAATAGAGTAAACCTTCTAGTCCTGAAGAACAAGTGGCTAATTGATTTTGCTTATCAATATATATCAAGTGGGAGCACAGTGTCTGCTTCATATAAAATTCATTCATTTACACTAGCTGTGTCATAATCAATAACGGTTTAAAAATTCATTCTCACTAAAATTCTTCTCTAAAGTAGATGCTGAATTTAAGAATCTTCTACAAATTAGGTAGTTATTGGAAATCATAAGAAGACAAATGGAACTGGGCAAATATTAAAAACTCCTGTGGTGGTTCTAAGCAATATTTCCTGATATCATAAACAAGCTTTGGCTTTGTGATGACATGAAATGAAGTTATGATGTGGTGACTCATCTGGGCTCTGTAGTGACTTTTGAAACGAAACAAGACAGAACAACATCAACGTTTCAACAATAATTTTTTTAAAGCTCATGGATTTTGTAAAGGCTGTTCCATTTTCTTGTATTTTGCAAGTGTACTAGTCACTGGATGTCCGAGTCTCTTGAAAGTCACTGACATTTCGCAAAGAACCACATGATACCATTAAGTGAGTCTGGTTTAATCTTGAAATATACAAGTGGGTAGGCAGGGGAGGTAGAGGGGAAAAAAATGAAGAGAGGAAGAAGCCATTAAAAGTTATCTATGTAGACTTTAAAAAGGAAGAGCATCTCTCTAGCTGAATGGAATGCCTGGCCATACTGAAATGAGAAGCATTTATTGGTGAGAAGGCCTACCTGTTAAGTCAAGTCAAAATTTGTTTTTACCTTAGGATGATTATCATGTTAGCCTTGAAATTTAGTGCTTTTAATTACTTCTGATTTTAATTTTAAAAATTTACAGTGCATCAGAAGTCAAGTTTCAAAAGTTCTGTTAACTTGCAAAATATAATTTGAACAAAGTAGGACCAAACACTATTTTTTTTTTTTCTTTTTTAACTGGCATTCTTGGGATCATAGTGGTTCCTTATAATCCCTAATCTGTTTGTGCCCATCTCATATTCAAGGTATGCTACAGTCATAGGTGGGATTAAGCCAGTCAAGCAAAAAGTCAAGCAGCAGCCACAGCTGCTTGGACATATTTGCTCCATAATGTTTTGATTGCAGATACGATTGAAGAGGATCCATCTTCTTATTCCATCTGTGTGCTTCTCCAAATGCAGAGCAGGTGCAAGGCTGTGATGAGGATTCCTATGTACCATGTAAGCATACAGTGCTGTGGTTAGTAACAATAAGGACCTCATGTTATGGGCGAATGTTGGTTCATACTGTAGTTTGCTCATATGCCTGCATCCAGTTTAGGCAACAGAGAAAGAAAAGCCCTCAAGTGATTTAGAGCATCCAGGCTGGTCTGAATTATCTTCTGGTAGAGTTTATCTTTCTCCATTTAATGTGCAGTAAAATTAGCCTCATAATTTATGCACTGGAACTGGATTGTATGAATGCTCCCCTCTTTCCCCTCTGTGTCCTGGATAAACTTCTAAATTGTGCTTTGCGTCTTCTGGTTGTGACAGTGGTGGGCCAGTTGCTGCTAGTGAAATCCAACTAACAGATCTGTCGAGAGTGATTTTGTTTTTTTCTGGGGTGTTTTTTTTGTTTGTTTGGGGTTTTTTTTTGTTTATTTGTTGTTTGGTTGTTGGTTTTTTCTTGGTGTGTGTGGAGAGTTTTTGCCTGCTGGGAGAAAAAAAAGGATCTTTTTAGACTGGTTTAGCTTAGACTTTATATATAAAATGCTCTCCTCTTTCTTTTCTTCCATGAAACACTGCTTTAAATGCATTGTTAATGACTTCTCATAAGGTAAGAGATTTGAAAATTTTGAGGCATAAGCTAAAAATAGTAGCTACGCTATATACATGAGGAAAAAATTGAGTGGATAAACTTTTTTTTTTCATGCTAGACATAGTTCCTTCCTTCAGATTAACTTACACCTTTCATGCATAATGACAGCACACTGAGTAAAAAGAGTAAAAGGCTGGCCAACAGTATGCTTAATGCAATTAAGCAAATTATTTGATTCTGATTTTTTTTCCTGCTTTTCCAGCTCTGTGATATCATGTGTAAAGATAGTATACTTACTTGCTATGCAAAGCTAAATCTCTCATTAAAGTTGACAATGGTAAATTTTTTACTGTCTGCTATGAAATTCTGTTGATCTAAAATGAAGATACTTATACTTTTAAAAATATGAGCTAAAAGAAGTTGTTTGTTGCTGACTTTCCTCAAACATTTTTCTGAGTCTGATAGGAGCTATTCCTTACCCTCCTTTTTTTTTTTTAAAAAAAAAAAAAAAAAAGATAACTGGTTTTAAATGGTATGGGCTAAAGAGTATCTCCATAATGTGTTTGTAATATTTTTTTTTAACTCTTCTAGCTTTAATTCATAATTACAAGCTTATTCCAATCTCTGCAATATGGAATCACATTTTAGACCAACAGCTGTTATCTACTTTCACTTGTAGCCTTGGGGTATGCATATTTTAATATTCATTTACTATGTGCTGATAAACTAAATACTTCCTACTGGAAGTCTATGAAATTAATCACAGTATCTTAGTTGCTGTTCTGTCTTCCATGTAGCTCATATTTTTTAAACTTACTATGTTATATAAACTCCTCTTCTCCTCCTCCCTGAAAAAAGGGGAAGAGGAAAGGTTATTGCAAAATATGCAAACAGAACAAGTTGATTAAATCTGCGATAATTAGAAAATAGAGAGGAATACAGTGTAGTCATTCAAATGACACAACCTTCTTTCCCATTCCTGCATCTTGCATAAAACTGGTATAAACCTTGCCACATTGCCTCCAGCAATATTTTAATAGCTGGCTTTGTATTTGAAGGTTGTGGTTTTAAGTGTTATTTAAATAGTATTAGGTCCTCATATGCATACAATACAGCCTAAGGGTAGATATTTTCCAATCTTCCAGGCACAATCACAACTTCAACCATCTTTGTGTTAAAAGTATAAAACATGTAGCAACTTTGGAGATGAAATTCAGTGAACAGGGAGTAAATAAAAGTCATTGCAACCCATTAAAGTTTAAGGCTGTTTGTTGTGCAGAAATGGATAAAGAATTGGTGAAAAGCTGTAGAAGGGCATGAAAACAGATTACTTCAAGGATGAGTTTGGTGATAGACAGCAGTAACGTCAAGGCTGGAGATGTTTAGACAGATTTCTCATATGTTTATATTTCTGGACTGATGTCCTCTTTCCACAAATTACAACTCAAGGGCAGCACTCAGAGACAATAATAAACAATAGATATCTGGTTCTGCTTATGTTAGAAGCAATGGAGAATTAAGCTACAAAATTTGGTGGGAGCAGTGTTATCCAAAATACCTATGGGACATAACATCTGTATTGTGAATGATTGAGGTCTGGGATGTGCTATTGCACATCCTGGTACCTGAATATCGCCCAAGAGTGAGTACAAGCACACTTCAGGCTAGATTTGGTAATTAATTTTAGGAGCATGAATAAGACACAGCTATCTGAAATCACAAACTGTGTTCCTGTTCAGCTGTTGGCTGGAACCACAGACATTTAAACTTGTAAGGTACCTCCTCACAGTTGTTCTTGTGTCCCAAGTGCACTGGTATTCATCTTCCACACTTGCTGAGAACTAAGGACATTTTGATGTGGTCAGTGCATATCCCTTAAATTAAGTCCATTTGGGATGCAGAAACTGTTTTTCCCTTCATGTAGGTCCCTGAAAGAGAAATTCCATTAGGCATATTACAAGCAAGCTGGATGCACTGTCATTTTGCATTAGATAGTGCTTGAGAGAATACCAAGGATTCAGGTCCTCTCACCCTCACTTAGATGCTCTAGACACTCTCTCTGAGCCAATGAATCTGGATTTCTACCAGTCCTGTTTCATAGCCTCAAAAGGAAAGATGGAGAAAATTCCTTATTTCAGAATAAGCTGTATTTTGGTGTTGAGTACACTCTCTGGAGATGCGGGTTTGAACTCCCTCAAGCTGAGGAGAGTGCTTTTGGAAAAGGCTCTTCCATTTCCCAAGGGAGCCTGCTGATCACAATGTTGCTGCTCAAAAGGTGAATGCAAGCGCTACCATGTTCCACTTGCTCCACTGAGAGAACAGTGGTAGGATCCCATCTTCTGCCAGATACTCCTGCCAGGACAACCAGATGGACTGAGATGCCTGTGCTTTGGAAGAATTCAGATAATGCCCTCGTTCTCAGTATACCTTAAGTACTATCTAGTTCTTTCTCAATGTAGCAGTTCTTTAGAGTCTAATTCTGAAGTACCTTGACATAGATTTATTGTTCTGGCCCTTGAAACCTTTCGAGATACAGGGCTCTCTGCATTTAGTTTTTTGTGAAACTGAATGAAAAAGTGTTTTATTATGTTGATATTACAATATCTTGAGGAGGAGCACATCATTATATTTGTAATCAAATTAAGATATAAAATTATATCTAATCTGAAATTTGTATCTCTCTTTAATTGACCTCATAAAATATGTAATAGCCTACAAACTGCAGTTCACCTTCACAAGATCATTGATGTCCTTCATACCTCCTATGAAATGCCTGGCATACCTCTGAAAGCTAAAAAATAGTTAAGAAAATTGAGTATCAATTGCGCCTTTTTTTGGTGGGGAAAGAAAGTTGTCCTGAGTCATAAAAACATAACACACATCAAGTTATGTCTTTTACATAAATAAGTTTGTAACAAAAAATAAGTAAACTAAGTGCCAACCTGGATCAAACTTTACTCAAATTGAACAGACAACAGGCCATTGAAACTCTGTCTTAGCAGAATCCTGAGGCTTTATAAAGCACAAAAGTAATTTGCAAATGAATTGAAAGTTGTTTGGGTTTTTTTTTTCCCCTTGCACAAATTGATACAAAGCGTTCTTTTTGGTTGAAATATATCAAAACTCTCTTTTTAGCCCCATGTGGAGGTAAAAAATGGAACACCAGCCTGGTGGGACATTATGTAGAAGTCTGTTTTGGTTTTGAACTGGTACAAAAGTAGCAAAATACTTGGAAGTGGAAAGGTCCACGGGTTTTGCCTCAGTGCTATACTGCATCTACCCAAAATGCTATACTGCTGCATGAGAGCTGTCATATGGCTGTCGTGTTTTATATTTGCTTTTGCCCATTAGTGCTGTTAGGCTTCCCCTGTTGGCTGGTATTGTGTGATCAAAGCATAGGGCACGTTCAAAGGGAAATGTGGTCCCCACTAAAGAGAATGGGAACAGCAACTTGTATGTTAGACTGTGGGCTACAACGGCGGGTGCAGACTGATACCTAACAAAACCAGAACAGAACACTGTGGTTCAGTTTAGCAAACCAAAATATTTTAATTCACAATAACACTAACTTGAAGTACACTGCTTTGTTTTGCTTTCATGATTGAAAATACCTATGATAAAATTAAGATGTTTCTATAGCTAATTACAACTTCTTGAGAACATCCTCATTGCTAAAAAAAATGTCTGGTATGTCAAGTAGCTTTGTTTTGTATGAGTGCATGTCTTGCTTCTTGCTGTAATTCTGTGAAAGTTAAAGAGACTACTGAAGTGAATATTTGCATGATTGTTACATGATTTAAGACAGAAATCAGGTCAATAATGAAGACTTCATTTGCATCAGGCTCTGATGTCATTATCAGCGTGTAAGATGACATATTCCTCAAAGAGGGCACTTTCATCTTCTTTAAGGAATATTGATATTGTTGCGCAGGTGTTTTCAAAGTTCTTTGATTTTCAGATCTCTAAATATTTCCAAGTAACTGTCCAAACTTTTTTGTAATGAATTACTTATTATTGATGCTAAGCTCTTTTCTTAGTCACCTTAGAATTTGCCTGTGGACCATAGGTAAAAACCATTGAACTGAACTGTTCCACTTCCATTAATGGGGAAAAAAAAAAAAAAAATCAGTGGACCTTTTAGGAGAAGCTGTAGTAGAACATAAGAAAAACTTTAACTGTTTCATGCTTTTGCATGTGTTCCTATTAAAAGAGTTGTCACATAGACTATTTGGCCAAAGAAAGCAAGCATAAAAACCACAGGTTCAGGTAACTATGTAAGCTTAGCAAATAAACATGAAGAGTGCTATGAAACAAAACAGATCACTAAAAATACCTGTGGTTGCAAAAAAAATTCTCATCAGCTGTATTAAATGTACATAATTGTGAAATTTTGTTACGTTTCATATTTATTTCCAGACTGTAGGTTCTAGTGTGCTGCAGTAAGTGAACTATTTTAAGACCAGTATGTATTTTTAAGATAGGAGTGAAAAAAGTGGTATGCATTACAGCTGTTGCAAAAATGACTCTGTGAAGGACCAGTAAAGCCTACATGTGTTAGTGTGTAGAGAACGCTTTGTCATGATGGCAGAGCAATGTCCTCATGCTCTACCTTGACCTATTTTCATTGCAAATGAATAAATATGTTTATATGATAATTTTATATTATAAATCATAAATGTGTTTATACCTGATAATGTCTCTGCTGCCTTATTGTCTTATTCTTCCACTCAGTGGTTCATGAATGCTGTTTCAACTCTCAATTTTCCAGTGTTTTCTGTTTGGTTTTTTTGTAGTATATCACCCTTCTCCACTGTATGAAAGCTCTTTTCACCAAGAATATTAACCATCTTTTCTAGTTAAGCCAAAAAGGCTTTCTTTTCCTCCCCAGCTGGCATCCCAGATTCTTTCACCATCTTACCTTGAACTGTATGCTGGAGAGGCTAGATGATTCTGGAAGTCAATGTTAGCTTATTTTAAGATTGGTTAAGTGAACTCTTTAATTTATTTAGACAATTCTTTGTGTCATCAAACCTTAACCTTATTTACTGCTTGACAAATGGAATTTGTCATTTGGGTTTCGTGATTTGTCTCAGGAGCTGGGTCATCAAAGTTACAGTCTGGTTTTCTTGTTTCTTGGGTAGAGAATAGTTATAAAAAAGATAACTTTTTTTCTTATCTTTGCAAACTTTCAGAAATATAGTTGTTCATCTCCTCCAGTGTATGAAGAATAATAATTAAAAAATCTCTCTTCAGCTGTGAGACCATATCTGGTGGGAATGCCTTCATGAATATTTATTTGGGCAAGCTTTTGCTATTCTTAAGCTTTCTGAGAACATTTGTGTGAATGAAATTTTGGTCTGAGAAAATTAATAAAAACAAAAGCAACGAAACAAACCAGGAAAAGCTTTATTTATGAGATTGTTTGCTATTTTGAGGTTTGTAATAGGATAATTTTAGTCTTCATAATCTGCATCCTTCTGATTTTCTAGCTGCTTTTTTTTTTTCCTCCTGACTTTTTTCTCCTCCCCTTGTTTTATGAAGAAAAATGAGGGAGGTAAAGAAAACAAAGGAGGAGGAATAAATTTCCCTCAATGAAATCTATTACCAGTTATATCTTGAGGTCATATTTCAAGATAATGTGGGGGGGGGGAAAGAGAAATGATGTTTTTCAGTTTCACAAAGATGGAGCATCCTTACTATATGTTAATCATATCCAGTTCTCATTCCTGATCAAGGACAAAAGAATTAAGGAGCCTGATCTTTTGTATTTCAAAGATCTGCAGGAAAACTAGGGAAATCCACTCCTCCATGTTCCTTCTGCAGAGTAATGGCTTCAGGGAGAAAAATGAACACTAGTCCTTGTATGGAAGTTCTGAACTCTAGCACTTCTTGAACTTGGCAGGTTCAGATACTCTTAGGAATCTTTATTCTCTGGTGCACGTTCTTGTTTATGAGACTTAGCTTGTTTCAACTGAACAGCATGCCTGCAGGAAAACAGTATGAGTAGCACATTACTGGGGATAAATAAATAAATAAATAATAGGTTCTTTTGTCTATCTGAAGTTGATATGGTTCTAAATTTTCTGTCTAGATTTCATTAGCACTATAGTGTAAAGTTCCAGAACTGTAAGTGCAGAAAAATAACAAATAATTTTACTTCTAAGGAATATCTCCTAGGCAGAAATGGAAAATCGGAGATAAGAAATGTATACAGAATAACACAAGTGAAATTATCACATCAAGTGATAATGGAAGTGCTTAAGACCAGGTTGGATGAGGCTTTGGGCAACGTGGTCTAGTGGAGGGTGTCCCTGCCTGCAGCAGGGGGGTTGGAACTAGGTGATCTTTAAGGTCCCTTCCAACCCAAACCATTCTATGATTTTATAAGTGATGTTTAAGAGATCCCACAGATGATCTTCATGTTATTATAAAGGAGTAAAAAAACAACCAAACAAAAAAACCACCCCAGAGTAGATCAATAAGCATTTGATATTACT
The DNA here is from genome assembly GCF_011004875.1 of Balearica regulorum gibbericeps. Classification (NCBI taxonomy): domain Eukaryota; kingdom Metazoa; phylum Chordata; class Aves; order Gruiformes; family Gruidae; genus Balearica; species Balearica regulorum. The sequence goes on from NC_046185.1 coordinate 96,318,563, forward strand.
TTTGTTGTCATTGTGGATATGGCCACAACATATTCCAGCAGCATTCATAGACAGCACATGCAAAAATAGGAGACAGAAAAAGTAAAATAATTAAAAAGCCCAGTTCTCTTTCCAGAAGGTTGCAACAGTACCCTAGTTTACGTGCTGTGAGAATTGTGTAGAATCTCTAGAAAGAGCCTACTGAAGGAATCTCCTTTCTTTCAGGTATACAGGAAGCATGAGAAGACAAACTTCTAACATGGGTGCTATTACTATTACCCTACTCTCAGTGTTGGAACTAATATATAGTTCAAATGAACCTGACTCTGACTCAGGAATATCCTGGTTTCTTTTTCTATTTAAATTCTCAATTCTGCTCAGTTAGTATGGATCTGTTTCTCTTTTCTGACTAAATACAGTCAGAGGTGGTAAGCTTATAACCAAGAAAACTCTAGTGCATCTAGTGTTCTTCATGCACACAAGGAATTTTCAACAGTTTAAAATTGCAAAGGTGCTCAAGCCTCTTTCTGATTCCAAATTCAACATTAGCTAAGTTTTCACAGCAAGCTTCTTTATTTTTTTGTCAATTTCCAGCTTTAGATATTTGTGCTTTCCTAGGTTAGAATATTGTTTCTTTCCACAAAGGCATAAATTTCTATTTGTGACATAGCAATAATTTCCATGGCAACAAATCATAGTATTTTGAAGGTGAGCAAAATCCAGCTACAGAAGGCTGCCAGTGGTGGGGATGAAAGCTTGGGAAAAAACCCTCAATAATAACAGGGCTAATAGAAAATTATAGGTAAAGTAAAAAGCATTTTATTTAAATGTTCTCTATTTTCATGTTTGCTCAAGGATAAAACTATTTTTAAGAGAGAGGTTCCAGAGTTGGCTGAATTGACTTTGCTTGGATTTGCACTAGCTCCTGACAGAACTCTGATAAAACTAGCTCCTGCATATCTCTGGGAGGTTCTGAATACCTTATTCAGGCAAAATTTTTACTGAATTCTCTAGGAGTTTTTCATTAATACAGATTCCTGCATTCTAAGTTGGATATAGTTAAGTAACTTTAACCTATGATGTAAGTGTATATCTTGAGCAAGCATTTGATGTATTTATACAAGATCTTCAGGATGTTTCATCAAGCATATTTTATACTCAGGAACAGTGTTCGTGATCTTGCATGTGATGTTTTAAAAAAGTTTTGAAATAATTGATTTAAGTATAATAATGAAGTGTTTCATCTGTACAATGGGACCTTATGCACATTAGCTCCAATAGAAACAACTATTTTATGGTATCTTAAAGATTAGCGTCACAGTACTTAATGCAGATATAATATTTATTTTCTTCTATAATGAATTTTAATTATGCTAATGCTGTACATTATTTAAGAGAGGGGAGAGGAAGTTAAATCCTAATTTTATTAGCACTGATATAAAATGTATCGAGTTCAGTGGCATTTCAGTTTGTCCTGGGTTTGATGTGACTGAGAACAGATTGAATTAGTTTTTCGGTCTTATGACATAATCATTTTGCTCTGGACCAGATTTTTCAGTCATGTGACATGGATTTGGCACATGTTGAATTGATCAAAGAGTAGAGATGGCCAAGCCTATCTGATTATATAATTGCTTCACCTTTTGTATCGTAGTTGCATAGGGCCAAAACCTGAGATCTCTAGTCTTTTTAAAAGATCTTTTTAAAACAGGACTCAGCCGTCTTCTATGTTTGTTAATGCAATGGCATTGAAAACAGTGCAAATTTGCCTAATAAATAAAGATGTTTTAAATAGAGAGGTGTAAATCTGCTAGTTGAGTTCAGCTGGTAGATTTGTACCCAGGTAATTAAAACCAGAGGTTAACCATGACCAGAAGAACCAGGTTTCAGCTATTTGGCTCCATGTTAAGCTTTTCCAAGGATTTCTAGGTAACCTTAGTCAGGGTACGTTTTACTTTGTGCCAATTTTCCAAGTATATCTGTTCTTTAGTTTCCAATGCTTGCTCTAACCTTTTTTTTTTGGGGGGGGGAGGGGGTGCTGAACCATCCCAAAAAACCAACAAAACCCCCTCCCCCAAAAAAACCCCCATCAAACCAAAAACCTCGAACCAAAATAAAATAAACTTGGGCATAAAATAAAACAAACAATGGGATTTTTTTATTCCCATTAGCAAGTGCTCAGTAGAACAGGAACATGGTCTTAGGGGATACCATGGGATTTGACCTCAGTTCAACCACGATAACCTAATAGTGTATGTCAATTCAGCATTTTCGGTGTGTGTATGTACGTACTGGTACTTCTGGGGAAAAAGTCGTACTGTGCCTTCTATACCTCTGTTTCACTAATGGAATGTAAGTACATTGTGTTGGTAGATGAGGTTTATATGACCTTTAGATGGTATAAAATAGTTTGTTAAAGTCAAAATAGTCTCCTTGTACTGCAAGCTGAATGTTCAACTCAGTTGCCAATTTTCTAAGACTTTCTGAAATTGTTCTTGTGGACTAGCTCCTTTCTTGTTGGTGCATAAAATAACTACAGAGTCACCACAGATGCTATTGTGCATTTTGCTTGAGAAAATGTCTTTCATTCTTCATTCGTTCTGAAAAAAGCAACAGCACTAGAGAGCCCTCATCCCTGTATGTAATAATCACATTGTTTCACTCATTTGTAGCTGGTGACTTTTCTAAATATTTTTGATCAATAGAAAGAAATGTAAAAAATCAGTAGATTGCAGCTTGTAGCTGGAATTGATAGATAGTTTAGGTGGCAGGCTTTGAACTCCCTTGGCAATCAGTAGTTGAAAGAAATTACCTTACTTCCATAGCTAGGATCTTCTGCCAAATTTACCCTGTTCACGTCTAAATCTCTTACATATTTTAAAGGATTAAAGTTAAAGATGAGATTAAAAACTTTCCTCTTGGCTTCAAAAAGAGAACAGAATTCTCTATACAAGCATAACTGACAACCTCCCATGAGAAAAAAAAGAAAAACACTAAAGATGTTTTCCCATCTCCTTAACCATTTATTTTCCTTTTTTTTTTTTTTTTTTTTGCTTTCCACATAGATGTCTCACTGAGATGGCTCTTTACAGTATGGTGTTGTTAGACCCTATGCAAAGATTATACTCTATGATTTGACATACAGTATTTTTCTTCCTTTGAACTCTTCTTTGAATCCTTAATTCTTAACAGTGTAGTTAATTCTACGTGTTGTGGCAAAATTAATTGTGTTGCCATAACATCACTTTCCCCTAATAAATTTTCCACTGTGGGGATTTCAGCACTTCAAAGGCAGTACAACATACCTTTTGCTAACCAGATGATAAGGTTTCATCTATGCAATGGAGCCAATGATTATTTTTGAACCAACATATAATTATGAAGACACAGTGAGAGAACTTTCAACATGCTCACAAGTGGCAGAACTAAACGCGAGTAGAAATGTCATGTTGGGGTGGAGGTTCAAAGTTAGCATCCAGTTTTCGACTCTGCAGCTGCTATAATTACACAACTCTGTAAATTGGAATCATTTATCCTCTGCCAACTGCAGTAATTAATTTTCTCTTCAGTCAGTGGAGGGGGGATTGATCTTTCCTTTATGAAAATCTTTCTCACGCAAATACCACTTTGCTCTTCTATGTTTCCAGTTCTGGAAATTTGTCCTTCTATACAACAAGTATTAAAAAGTGGAGTTGCAGCTTCCTTGCCTGTGTGTTCTTGTCTGTGTGACAGTGATGAAAATAAAGATCCAAAGTGTGGGGTTTTGTCATGTTATTTAATTGCTACCTGATTGTGGAATTAGGGTGGTTTGTCTAGTAGCAAATGGTGACTGGTGGTGTTTACATGTAGGACTTTGGCTGGTTATATTAGTCTCTAGAAGAGAGATTTTTCTTCTGTCTAAAGGTCTCTTGAAAATCTGTGAAAATTATTCATGATCTGCATCTCATTCACAGTGTAAGTGTGTCTCCATTCTCAGACTGCCCTTGTTCTCCAAATAAGTGGCACTTTAGGAAGAAATCTTAGGGGGGAAAAGAAGCCATACTCTTAAAGTCAGAGACTTTATTCTTAGAGGTCAATTTTCATTTGGGCTGTAGCTTCTTTATACTCTCTGATTGCTGCAAAAGAGCTGTTGCCACATAATTTTTGCCTCGTAGATATTAGGTAAAAGAGAAGTCTAGCCTACTACAGACTTTGTGTAGTATTACTATGCTAACTGCTTTGTAGTTAAACATAGAGGCTCTATGTAGTTGTGAATGAAAACATACTACAGCTCTGCTGGATGTTCAGCATTCATGATGGCCTGAGTGAACCTCTAGTGAGTGACATTGAATGGATGTGTGATGGAGGTTTCTGTTGCTTGTAACTGAACTGATCCCTTATAGACAGCAGAATTAAATCAGCAAGAATAGAGTCACCTTTGCTGTCCAAAGGGCTGCTGGGTCCAAATGTGTGACTGTGCAGAAGTCAGGACCTCCAGCCAGGGAGGGCAGGATCCCTCACTGTTGTCCTTTCAGTTCAAGAAGAGCCATTTCAGTGATGCAGTGTGGGAGAAGATTTTGTTATCATTACCCATGCTATGTTTGTCCACAGAGAATATGGAAGACTTCCATCTTGTGGCTGTGCACAGAACCTTTCTCCTAAGTAAGAATTTTCTCAAGTTTTGTTTAGTCTTAAATACTGCGTTCATTTGGTCTGTTCACATACTACCTCATACTTTCTGGGGCTGATCTTCCATTGCAGTAAAGTTGCTGGTATTTTTCTGATGGCCTGTTGGGTCCTGGTGAACGCGGAGGTGTAAGCTACTCTTAACTACACTGAGGCTACTTCATCCTTCCTAGAAACTTATGCTAGTGGACTATACCAGCCTCCAACTGCCACAGATTGCCCACCTGAGATGGAAGGTGAAAAGCCAAGGAAAACATTTTATCTATTCCTGGTATGTGAAGTTGTATTTTATATAGGTTAGTGATCCCCCAGTTCTCTAGGAGCTGATTTGCTTTTGTTGCTTAGTGTGATTCTGAATGAAGATATAGCACAGGAAGGATCAGAGATGAGGCATAATTCCCTGTTGTGTATTGGTATGAGGAGGGGTCATTTAAAAGACTTCTCTTTCTTCCTTTGCCAGTGCCTGGTAGAACCTTTTCTATAATCTTCTGCAAATGATCCAGTGTTTCTGGAAGACTGTTTCCTGGCAAGTAAGAGTAAATAAAACTATAGGAATTATAACACTTGTAATGTAAGAAGTAAGAGAAACATCCCTTTTTCTTTCTCTATTTCTGCCTATATATATATGAGGTATTTATATGTTGGTAGAACTACTGTATATACAGTAAAAATGATGGCCATTTGAGTAGAAATACAATTTTGTTTACCTTTTGATGATAAAGGAGAAGTGGGGGATTTGTCTCCAAAAAGAAGCTCGCTATATTCCAGTTTGAGATATTTGATAATACTTCCTTGTATCAGAGTTTAACACAGTTAAAACACATCAAACATGATCAAGCTACATTTATCAGCAGAAAACAGCTCAAGTAAAATTATTAAAAATCCTTTGAATTTCAAAGGCAGGAATACAGCATGCCTCTTTGGTGTTTAACTTCATATGGTGATTCAGAATGATCTGCTTCCAGGCCTTGATCTTTGCATATTTATACTTGCTTTATTGGTGTTGAAGGTTTTGTTTGCATTTAATAATTATGCAGCTCAGAGTGGTTGTTGAATGCATTTCTGGAAGTTTTGTAAAAATCACTATTTTTGGTTTGGACAGTATTGACAATAGACATGCGTTTGAAATCAATATATTACTTGTATTTGGGAAGCCTGGAGCAAAATCCTCAGGTGGGGTAAATCACCATAACTCCTTTGACTTCCATGCGATAAAGTTGATTTTCACCAGCTGGGAATCTAGACTTTTTTTTTGGTTTCCCGTTTGACTAAACTGAGTCAAAAGCAAAGGAGATGTTTTATAGATACATATTTTTCCTGAAAAAGAAATTAAAAGAGGAAAAAAAAAGAAATCTGAGTGGGGATCGTAGTAAATGAGCATCTCTGAGTGGAACAAAGGACTAGAAGAGAGGGGCTAATTGTTTAATTAGTAAATGTCTGCTTGGTTAATGACATATTAATGAGTTTTTAAGACAGTCATATCATTTACCATAAAAGACCCATGTGCGTATCCCTGGATGTACTGTATAATTAAGTAATGTGACCCATAGGAGTTCATCATTTAAAAACCTGTCAGCTGTCTCATGTTTGGTAGCAGATGAGTAAGCTCAGGAGGGGCTCACCAGGAGGACTCCATTAGGTGTTTAGGTCCAAAATATCTCCCAGTATAAAATCTGTTAATCTGTCAGCAGTGTAGTATCTGTGCATAAAGACAGCGTGGCTTAGGATTTGTCCAGCAGTCCATTGAGTTCTTTGTTAACAGAAAAGCTATTTTCTGTGAGGTGGTGGATCCCACAGACTTCTCCCTCTCAGCTCAATTCCATCATCTATTAGAATTGAACAAGTGAGGTGCTTGTTCAAGGTGTTGGCCCTGGGCTGGGACATGAGATTTACCCAGTACTGATGGAGTTCATGCTATTCTTTAGACGCTTTATCTCTGCCAGTAAGAACTTATCCCTGGTCGTAGATGTACTAAGGAAGTGTACTGTCCTCCTTCTAAACAATTTTGGCTATGTCAATAATGTCTATCATCTGTTTTAAAAATTTCCTCCCTCCTCCTCCCCCACCCCACTTCAGGGCAGCAGTAGGCCTAGGGGTTTTTATCACAAAATGTATTCTTCACCCTTTTCATATTTGAATGCTGCTTTGTGGAGTGTTGCAGCAAGCTCCTTTCTGCTTATATTCCTTTAGCTTTTTTTAAAAAATGTGTGCATTAGGAAAAGTGTGGATATTGGAAACTGCTTACCTTCACCTTCAGAGGGGTGCAAATGTCAGGATCGCTCATCCTTTCTGTCTCTGAGCTTTAGGTACAGGGTGTGTGGTCTAAAGTTTATGTGCTCTCTGAGCTGTCAAGCCATTGAAAGACCATGGGCAAAGTACCTGCATGATACGTAGTGAACTCTACACAACTAGTTGATCCAAATGTGCAGATCCAGTGGTGATCAATTATGCAGCATGTGCAGTAAATCTGATTCATCTGGTGTTAGACTTCTGTGCACAGGTGGCAGGGATCCTCTTAAATCTTAGATTTCAAGGTTTGGGCTTTGTTGGGTGCATGATATAGTGACAGAGCACTCCCATCATTTCTCCTTCCTTTCCTCAGCAGTTTTTAGAGGGATAGCAGGAGCACTGTCTCCAGACTTCCAGGCTTTTAAAGCAGAGAATCCAAATACAGCATGCAGAGAGTTGGCTAGGTCTAACTCTACTGTGCTGTTTTATTAATCATTTGGAGTCTGGCTCTAAAGAGAGCATGGGCACACTCAGAAAGGTCTTTACGTACCATAATGCGTGCTTAGTAATTAACAAAAATATCTGTGTGGGGAAAAAAGTTAAGGAAGATTTTTGAGACCATTTTTCATTTTCTTCTGTTAAATTTTCATGGGTTTCTTTCTGGTTCATTTTTCCCAACTGTTTTAGGCATCAGAACACCTGTGGCAAAATATTATAGGTATAGTCTAAGAAAATATTCTAGTTTTAGAAGCAGGTTTTGGTCAAAATTGCTAAAAGCTTTTTTCTAGTTTCCATAACAATAAATACACTTACGTGACAGAAAAGTAATTCTAGGAGTTATAAAATGAGAACTGTGGCTTGTTATAGGTCTCCAGGTAATTGAGAACTGGATGTGTTTTGAGGTTCCCCTTTCTAGGGGAACCCTTCTAGTCTCTTCAGCTTTGGCAATGAAATAGAAATAGATAAAAGAGCTAAACTGTATGGATTAGATGTAAGCAGGCTAAATAAAGGATTATGCCTTCCTCATAATACAAATCAACAGAAATGGTGCTACCTTATCAGTGGGGATGACTGGCATTGTTAAAGACAGCAGAAGCAGCTAAATGCATCATTGATCTGAGTCACTGCTGACTCAGAGTCATTCTTATGTTCTAGTATTGCCTTCTGATTTGCACTTTTAGAAAGGCATTACTTTGTCTTAATTTTTATTTTTTTAAAAATTTTTTGCAAGCAGATAGCAGGCTGTTTGAGAGAGAGTAGTATTCAAAGTACGGACCCTTCCCCCGAGATGGACGTTGAGCAGCACACATAACTCTTGGGTTAAATCTATGCACAAGCAGAAATAGGAGAGCGCTCAGTATAATACCTGTCCCAAGTACATGGTATAGAGGCCACAGAAAGAAACCATATAGTCTGTATATTTTTTTTTTTTCCAATTTGTTTTTTGGCAATGGTAAGCAAAGTACCATTGCTCCTGATAGATGAAGTTTGAGAGCAAATACTACACACGGACTAAGGGCTTAATTCTGATCTCCCCTCTGCGGGTGTGTATCATTAATGATTCATTGCGTATTTTGAATAATAAGCTGTCTGCATAGTGGAGGGCAGAACATAATCCTAGGAGACTATTGCACGTGTGATGCATTAAGAATTATATTGAGAATGTGTAACTTATTAAAGTAGCTGTCTTGGGTTAAGTCACTGTTGGGGTGTATGTGTGTATATTTACCTGAAAATTAGCGGAAATTAAAAAGTGATCTCAGAGAAGGGAAACAGACTGTAGAAATACAAATTTAAGTGAAAACTATTTTGTTTTAAAAGGACACGAAGCATGACCTTTAACTCCTGAGTTAATAACGTTTGAGAAAAACCATACAAAATTTATTTGTTTGCCTATTCTAGTTAGTTTAGATTCTTCCATCTGTTAAAAGTGTAATCTCCACCTTTTAAAATGAAGGTGAAAAATTACATGACTTCGGCAGCAACCTGCTTTCCTTAGATGATAAGTATAATGACAAATGACTAATGTTTTATTTGCATATAAAATATGCTCCTTTATAAGAGATCAAGCAGAACTTTGGAAAGTTGCTACACATATGATCTGTACATAAACATGTACGCACTCAGTATTCCATATATATATATATAATTTGCACATGTATCAGACTGTCAAAACGTGTTTGTCCTCTTACTCTCAAGTAGTTGTGGTTATAGTAAAGTAAAACTAAAACAAAATCTCTCAAACTCTCACTTCTTCCCTGCCCCCCCCCCCCCCCCCCCCCCCCCCCCATGTGTAAGTATAGCTGGCTTCTTAGCTTTGGGTTGAGATACAACAGTCTGCCCCAGCTGAGGATCTGCCTCATTGTAGGTACTGTCGTCCTGGTTCTGGCAAGGATAGAGTTAATTTCCCAAGGAGCCAGGACAGGTGAGCCAAGCTGGCCGGGGGCTATTCCATACCATGTGATGTCATGCTCACCATAAAAGGGGGCCAGTTGGGCAGGGGCGGGTTCGCCGTGTCGGCGTGGCTCCGGGACGGGTCGAGCGTCCAGTCGGTCGGTCGTCGGATCGGTAAATCTGTTATCACCCATTGTTACTATCTGTTATCAGCACTGTTGTTGATTGTTTCCCTCTCCCTTGCTGTCCCAGTAACCTGCCCTTATCCCAACCCTCGAGGCTTTGCCGTTGTTTTTCCGTTCTCCTCCCCATCCCGCCGGGGGAGGGGTGAGCGAGCGGCGCGTGGCGCTTAGCTACCGGCTGGGGCTAAACCACGTCAGTCCTTTTTGGCGCCCAACGTGGGGCTCGAGGGGTTGTGATAACAAGTCTGACCCAAGTGTGTTAAAACAAAGTTGTTATAAGCATTTATAATGTTATTGAAACAGTCGCTGGTCATAATGATGTTCTGTTTGGTCACATGGCTCTGTTTTGTAAACCCGTGTTTACTCTATGCAATCCCTGCGGTGCTGTTTATCACCTCTGGGAGAGGGGTTCGTGTTCTCATGTTGTTGTATTGTGTGATAATGACTTATGATAAGATATCATTGACAGTCATGGGTCTGAGCTGGTATGTGTATGTAGCATTTCAGTCAGGCCTGTACCTCGGTCAATATCTTTCAGACTTGATTAATAATTGGACCCAATCTATGGGTAAGACGGGGGGGGGGGGGGGGAATACCTTCTCCCACTCTTTCACCTCCTCTTTTCCCTTTTGGTTGGTTACAACAATTTTTGAGTATTTTGAATACCCTTGGAATGTTCAGGCCAGTATATTCCTATTGCTAGGTCTCCTGAATGCTTTCCCACTCCTGTTCAGGGTTAGCAAAAATCTTTTCAAGAGTACCACCCGGGGATCTTTCCCAAGGCTGAATGGTCAGGGCTGGCATAGCATGTGGGAGAGTATGGGTGGGTATCTAGAGACCTTTTCACCCCCAATGGTTTGGAGCTTCACTCCTGAACCATTGCAAGACCCTGATAAAATGGTAGAATATTTGAAAGGAAAATGCTGTGGGGATTCTAAGGAGACACAACTTATTGCGCTGTGCTGGGCCCTGGCCACAATCTATCAAACACTGCTTGATAGTAGACAGCACCATCCAGAGGGAGAGGGCGGACCCACAGGCGCTGCAGCTGCCCAGGCCCCCACAACAGGCACTGTAGTCGAGCCAAAAGATCAACCCACACCAGTATCAGTTGCTCCTATACACAAAAAGAAATACACAAGGAAATCGGTTCGCTTAGTGAAAGATGATGATGAACCGGGGCCATCACGAGAACAAGAAAAAGAGCCAGAACCAGAAGTGATCACTCGATCTCTGTCCCTGAGTGAGCTGCGAGATATGCGGAAAGATTTCAGCCGCCTTCCAGGGGAGCATATTATTACCTGGCTGCTCCGCTGCTGGGATAACGGGGCCAGTAGCCTGGAACTGGAGGGCAGGGAGGCCAAGCAGCTAGGATCCTTGTCTAGGGAAGGGGGCATTGACAAAGCAATTGGGAAGAAGGCACAGGCCCTTAGCCTCTGGAGGCGACTCCTGTCAAGTGTGAGGGAAAGGTATCCTTTCAGCGAAGATGTTGTATGTTGGCCAGGCAAGTGGACCACTATGGAGAGAGGTATTCAATATCTGAGGGAATTAGCTGTGCGGGAGATGGTTTATTATGATCCGGACAATGCACAGTTGCCCACAGACCCCGATGAAGTCCACTGTACCCGACCCATGTGGCGAAAATTTGTGCGAAGTGCACCATCATCGTACGCCAACTCACTGGCAGTAATCGACTGGAAAAGTGAAGAGGCACCCATGGTGGACAAAGTGGCTGGCCGACTCCGGCAGTATGAAGAGAGCCTTTCTTCCTCCCTAGTCTCGGCTGTGGAGAAACTGTCTCAGGACGTCCGGCAACTCAAAGAGGATATATCTTACTCCCCACCTGTACAGACCCGCATTTCAGCTGTTAGGAGTAAGCGTTTTTCTGCTCCAGAGAGGGGATATAGAGCATACACACCACGAGGTATCTTGTGGTTTTTCCTGCGTGACCATGGAGAAGACATGAGGAAATGGGATGGGAAGCCCACCTCAACCCTGCGGGCACACGTACATGAGCTACAAGGCAAGACAGCTGTAAAAAGGGACTCTTCCAGAAAGAATGCTGCTCCAGTTTCCACCGGGCAGCCCCCCAGACCAAGTGAAAGGCCAGATCGCACTTCTGATCCTCTTGAAGGGACTTCTAAGTCCTTTTTGCAAGAGGTGAGTAGTGACTATGACAAGCAGGATTAGAGGGGCCCTGCCCTGCCTCCAGCCAGGTGGAGGAAAGGGACAATAGGGTTTATTGGACTGTGTGGATCCGATGGCCTGGCACATGGAACCCACAAGAGTACAAGGCCCTAGTGGACACGGGTGCACAGTGTACCCTAATGCCATCGAACTATGAAGGGGTGGAACCAATATCTATTTCTGGTGTGACAGGGGGATCCCAACAGTTGACTCTGTTGGAGGCTGAAGTAAGTCTAACGGGGAATGAGTGGCAAAAGCACCCCATTGTGACAGGGCCAGAGGCTCCATGCATCCTAGGCATAGACTACCTCCGGAAAGGGTATTTCAAAGCCCCAAAAGGTTACAGGTGGGCTTTTGGAATAGCTGCCTTAGAAGCGGAGGAAATTGAACCATTGTCTAGTTTGCCTGGTCTCTCGGAGGACCCTTCTGTTGTAGGGTTGCTGAAGGTTGAAGAGCAACAGGTGCCGATTGCTACTACAACTGTGCACCGGAGGCAATACCGCACCAACCGAGACTCCCTGGTTCCCATCCACAAACTAATTCATCAACTGGAGGGTCAGGGAGTGATCAGCAGAACCCGCCCACCCTTTAACAGTCCCATATGGCCAGTGCGGAAGTCCAATGGAGAGTGGAGGCTGATGGTAGACTATCGTGGCCTGAATGAAGTCACACCGCCCATGAGTGCTGCCGTGCCGGATATGCTGGAACTTCAATATGAACTGGAGTCAAAGGCAGCCAAATGGTATGCCACAATTGATATTGCTAATGCATTTTTCTCGATCCCTTTGGCAGCAGAGTGCAGGCCACAGTTTGCCTTCACTTGGAGGGGCGTCCAGTACACCTGGAATCGACTGCCCCAGGGGTGGAAACACAGCCCCACCATCTGCCATGGACTGATCCAGACTGCACTGGAAAAGGGTGAAGCCCCAGAGCACCTGCACTACATTGATGACATCATTGTATGGGGCAACTCAGCAGAGGAAGTTTCTGAGAAAGGGAAGAAAAAAATCCAAATCCTGCTGCAGGCTGGCTTTGCCATAAAACGAAGTAAGGTGAAGGGGCCTGCGCAGGAAATCCAATTTTTAGGAATAAGGTGGCATGATGGGCGGCGTCAGATCCCTATGGATATTATCAACAAAATAGCAGCCATGTCCCCACCAACCAACAAAAAGGAGACACAGGCCTTTTTAGGCGTTGTGGGTTTCTGGCGAATGCACATTCCAAATTACAGTTTGATAGTAAGCCCTCTCTACCATGTAACCCGGAAGAAGAATGATTTCAAATGGGGCCCTGAGCAACGACAAGCTTTCGAACAAATTAAACAAGAAATAGTTCATGCCGTAGCTCTTGGGCCAGTCCGGGCAGGACCAGATGTAAAAAATGTGCTGTACACCGCAGCCGGGGAGAATGGCCCTACCTGGAGTCTCTGGCAGAAAGCACCAGGGGAGACTTGAGGTCGACCCCTGGGGTTTTGGAGCTGGGGATATAGAGGATCAGAGGCCCGCTACACTCCAACGGAAAAGGAGATATTGGCAGCCTACGAAGGGGTTCGAGCTGCTTCAGAGGTGATTGGCACTGAAGCACAGCTCCTCTTGGCACCCCGACTCCCAGTGCTGGGTTGGATGTTCAAAGAGAGGGCTCCTTCTACACATCATGCAACCGATGCTATGTGGAGTAAGTGGGTTGCACTGATCACACAATGGGCTAGAATAGGAAGCCCCAATCGTCCAGGGATTCTGGAAGTGATCACAGACTGGCCAGAAGGGAAAGATTTCGGAATGTCACCAGAAGAGGAGGTGACGTGCTGAAGAAGCCCCACCGTATAATAAACTAACAGAAGATGAGAAACCATATGCCCTCTTCACTGATGGGTCCTGTCGCATCGTGGGAAAGCATCGAAGGTGGAAGGCCGCTGTATGGAGTCCTACACGGCAAGTTGCGGAAGCTGCTGAAGGAGAAGGTGAATCGAGCCAGTTTGCAGAGGTGAAAGCCATCCAGCTGGCTTTAGATATTGCTGAAAGAGAAAAGTGGCCAACGCTGTACCTCTACACTGACTCATGGATGGTGGCCAATGCCCTGTGGGGGTGGTTACAGCAGTGGAAGCGAAGCAACTGGCAGCGTAGAGGCAAACCCATCTGGGCTGCCCCACTGTGGCAAGATACTGCTGCCTGGCTAGAGAAGCTGGTTGTAAAGGTACGTCATGTAGATGCCCACGTACCCAAGAGTCGGGCCACTGAGGAACATCAGAACAACCAGCAGGTAGATCAGGCTGCCAAGATTGAAGTGGCTCAGGTGGATTTGGACTGGCAGTGTAAGGGTGAATTATTTCTAGCTCGGTGGGCCCATGACACCTCAGGTCATCAAGGAAGAGATGCGACATATAGATGGGCCCGTGATCGAGGGGTGGACTTGAGCATGGACGCCATCTCACAGGTCATCCATCAATGTGAAACGTGTGCTGCAATCAAGCAAGCCAAGTGGGTAAAGCCTCTGTGGTATGGAGGCCAATGGTTGAAATATAAATATGGGGAAGCATGGCAAATCGACTACATCATGCTCCCACAAACCCGCCAAGGCAAGCGTTACGTTCTTACAATGGTGGAAGCAACCACTGGGTGGCTGCAAACATATCCTGTGCCCCATGCCACTGCCCGGAACACTATTCTGGGTCTTGAAAAGCAAGTCCTGTGGCGACATGGCACCCCAGAGAGAATTGAGTCAGACAACGGGATTCATTTTTGGAACAACCTCATAGACACCTGGGCCAAAGAGCATGGTATTGAGTGGGTGTATCACATCCCCTATCATGGGCCAGCCTCTGGGAAAGTTGAAAGGTGCAATGGGCTGCTAAAAACCGCCCTGAGGGCAATGGGTGGTGGGACCCTCAAACACTGGGATACGCATTTAGCAAAGGCCACCTGGTTAGTTAACACTAGGGGATCTGCCAATCGAGCTGGCCCTGCCCAGTCAAAATTCCCACGCCCAGCAGAAGGGGATAAAGTTCCTGTAGTGCACATGAAAAATATGTTGGGTAAAACAGTTTGGGTTATCCCTGCTTCAGGCAAAGGCAAGCCCATCTGCGGGATTGCTTTTGCTCAGGGACCAGGGTGCACTTGGTGGGTGATGAGAAAAGATGGGGAAGTCTGGTGTGTACCCCAAGGGGATTTGATTTTGGGTGAAAATAGCCAATAAATTAAATTGCATGATATTAATAGCGATATACAGTATCAATGGTATGACCATAAGAATCACCCAAAACTAATGAAGGATGGACTTTGAAACTGAGCAAAGTGCCACGATGATGGAACTAGAACTGCCTTCAACTGGTGCCCAGAAACTTCATTGAAAAATCACATCTTTGGCATCCAGACTGTGAGCATGGACCATACCAGATACACCGGCTGTGAAAACTCCGGATGCAGCGTGCGACAATCCAGCAGCACGCACCACTGCTCCTGCTCTGAGAGACTGTAATGGCAGATGGAACCCAAAACCATGGACTAAATGAACTCGACAGACATTTTAGAGCGATAGCCCATAGAGTAAGGCAATAAGTTCTGTAAAATAATCTGGGCATGACATAGATGGTATGGAATAAGGGGTGGATAATGTCCTGGTTCTGGCAAGGATAGAGTTAATTTCCCAAGGAGCCAGGACAGGTGAGCCAAGCTGGCCGGGGGCTATTCCATACCATGTGATGTCATGCTCACCATAAAAGGGGGCCAGTTGGGCAGGGGCGGGTTCGCCGTGTCGGCGTGGCTCCGGGACGGGTCGAGCGTTCTGTTGGTCGGTCGTCGGATCGGTAAAATCGTTCTCTGTTATCACCCATTGTTACTATCTGTTATCAGCACTGTTGTTGATTGTTTCCCCCTCCCTTGCTGTCCCAGTAACCTGCCCTTATCCCAACCCATGAGGCTTTGCCGTTGTTTTTCCGTTCTCCTCCCCATCCCGCCGGGGGAGGGGTGAGCGAGCGGCGCGTGGCACTTAGCTACCAGCTGGGGCTAAACCACGTCAACTGTGTAACCTGTTAAAAGAACATGGTAATGCAATGTTATTCTACATTCTATTTTACTTTTAACGTATTTAATCATACTATGATTATGAATAGTATGATATTATGATTATGATACCTATTATGATTATGCAGTACAAAGCTTCTGAATGAAATTCTAGGATGACTGAGGCCAATTCACGCTCTCAAATCAGGAAAATAAAACAAAATTACAGCACTAACAACAGTAATTTCCTATATTTTAACCTACGGAAAAATCTGTATGTACAAGGAAATGCTATTTCTAAGAAATATCTTCCATTTTTCAAGTCTTTCCATAAGAAACCCTTGTCAGCCTGCTTTAGGAATGTAGCAGGAGTGCAAGGTGAAGCTTTTTCTTCTTTCTGCATGCTGATGACTGACACTGAAAACGAAGGAAAACAGAAGGGAGAATGAGATAGAACTGCAAAATACAATGGCTGTTGGCCTTGTACCCAAAAATCCATGCCTGCCATTCTCTAACCTCTTTTCAAGCACTGGCAGGAATATGTTATTTATAAACAAAACATAGGCATATGGGAAACTGGGTTTGGTCCAACAATGCACATGTACCTTGCAGACTGTGGCTAGCCAGGGGTAGTGGTATTGTAGTTCCATTGTACAATTCTAGTAATTGCTTGAAGAATACATGTGAGGAAGTGCTTTGCTTGAAGAAAGACATGGAGCCAGGCTTTGGCATTCTTACTGACAGGATGAAACCATGAAAGAAGGAGTTTGTGTGTAGTAAAGTGGGGAATATTTTGCTCTATTGATGCTCCCCTTTTCTAGTTCAGTTTCTGTAGTGGGAATATTGGGGGTAAATAGCTGCACACTGGTATGTGTGGTTGTATTATATTTACTTCTAGCGTATCTTATTGTCTGTTATGTGTACCATATACATGGATGATAATAAAGAGTAAAAAAATACAATTGTGTATATACTGTAGCATATAGTGTTGTCTGTGCTGGGAGGAAGGAAGGAGGGTTATTTGATCTGTGTTTTAAGAGGAAGTGATACTGTGAAGTTGTCTAACTTTGTAAGCTTTTCCTTTGAGGGAGATATGTGTGCAATCTGCATGCCTGGCTAGCTCTTTGATGATAAATTTGGACTCAGTTTTTAGTCAACTACAAGAAGGTGCCAAAAGCATTGGCATCTGTTTTAGAAAATTGGCAGAGTTTCCTTGGCTGCAAATTTCTTTATCCTGTCTCATTACTTTACTCCTATCAGCTTTTACCTGCATGAAGAAAGACCAAAAGAAAAAGGCAAGAAAACCCTTTAAAACTTAAGTAGCTATTACAACAACAGAGCCTAAACCACTCAGGGTGAAGATTCTGTAATTTCCACTCTTTACACATACTAGGTGCAATCAAACAACTTGAAGCAATAACACAGGGGGAAATATGTTTTACATAACTTGACTTCCAAATAGTGATTATCCCTTCAAGGCTATTTGTTTTCCCAAGAATCCTGCTGATTATAGGCTCTATGTTAAACCTGTTTCAGATGATAACCTAGCTAAACCCTGGCTTCTGTTAGATTAACAGAATGAGCAGGATTTATGGGTTTCTTCAGCATGCAGAAATGTCTTAAACAGACCAGTGCTGTGATACCAGGCACTAGTTCCACAAGATCGCAAAAGATGAGGTGAAACCCCAGTGGCATAAGATCAGTTTCAGAAACCTTGTTGATTTCAGTGCACCTCTAGTATTTGCAAGTGATTCTGCTAGTTGGCTGTATGTGACCTAAGATCCTAAGAACTACACTGGTTTTGTTTTATGGTGAACAGGTTCATGGTTGTGGTTTTGGTTCTTTCCCCTCAAGATTTCATTTGATTGTTTTGACAGTATGAGGTAGCGTCATGCTTTGTTCTGAATTAGGTGACAAAATAAATGGGAGATACTGCTCTTAATCTGCAATTCATCATCTAAGGACACCTGAAACAATCTAAGCAGATGGGAAGTCGTGAGATCCTAAAAAGCTATCAAGAATCTAGCTTCTGTCTTTTGTAATAACGGGTAGTCCCAGTGGAAATAACATTCACGTTTCATGCTCATTGCTGCTGTCTTTGGGCTGGCAGAGACTAGATGTTTCTTACGAGAAGAAATATCTCGGTTTTACTTGTAAACTGTTCCTTTTGCTTGTAGGGCTGTCACTGCAAAGCAGCTTGGGTTCTTAGCGTAAGTGTTAACAACTCTTACTGAGCCTACATGAAAGATACTTCTTGACTGGCTCTCCTTTTGTTGAGAGCCCAAATCCCTCTTTAACTGGGTTTCCCAAGCCTGTCTTGCATTGAATTTATGATGTTTGAAGGAAATTGTTTTGGAAAGAAACTCGCAGTGCTTATTAGTTCCTGGAAGCTGCAGATCTCTCCAGCAGCTCTATCTTAGGTACAAGGGGTTTTTTTCTGGTCACTCCTCATTCTGCCCTCGCCCTCTTGCTGTTCCTACAATGGAAACTGATTCCACTCTATCTCCAGCTCACACTGCCACTGTAAAATTGATGAATCCACAGATGGATAACATTAAATTTGTGACAGAGAGAGAGAGCGAGCAATCTTGATTTACCAGATTGCCATACACAGAAAACTTTTTTGCTGTATGTGATTTTGATGGTATTTTAACAGGAAGAAATAGCCATACTTTTTACGCTCATAGAAAATGCATAGTAAGAGTGTAAGTCTTGCTTCTGTGAGGTATCTAGTTATGATGATTCTTTTTTCTCTTTTTTTCTTTTTTTTTTTCTTTTTTCTTTCTTATCTCTGTTATGATAACATTTTATCATCTGGCCATTCTCTTGTGTGACAAGTTATAGAAACAACATGGAGGGATGAACCAAAGAATTACTGATCTGTTACTATTTGAGACAGCAGAACAGTAAAGAAATGGTTTACAAGTTTTGTCAGGAAAGAGGTCCAAATGACAATCTGTTAGTTACTAGATTTCAATATTTAGGCATTATGTAAATATCTAAAACAGGTCAGGGATTTTGTTACAAATGTTGTGGTGTTTTATATGTTTATGTAATCAGAGAAGAGAAATAAATGGCACGTGACTCAACACAACACAAATATCAAATATTACAACCTTTTACCACAGATGTTTCAAGGAATATGTTATTTGAAAATTGTGCAAATTATGTGAATATTTACAAGGGTGACAACTATATATAAAGAAAATTATGAATGTTTCATAAATATATTGTTAATATAAACAAGGGCTTTGTTTATATTAAGATGACGTGTAATACCAAGATACCTCTGTAGTTTTCACTTTCGATATTGACGATTTATGCCCTTATATTAAAATAATTTTGTGTTTCACAATAGGGAATGCTGGAAAAATCAGAAGTTTCTGAAGAGACATGTTACATGTTTTCTTCCTCACACTTTAAAGATGTTTCTTGCAGTCATTTAAGAATCACTACTAGATTCATTTCCCACTGCAAATGCTGTAGAACATCCATCTTGTGGTGATGTCCTGGATATAACTCTTTAGAGCAGCTTTGCAGTAAGGAAGAAGCTTTAAGGAATCAAAGAATCATAATTCATGCCTTCTGCGGCACAAATGGCCTGCCAGATGATTTAGGGACTTGGAAATGTATAGTTCAACTTGGTCAGAGTAGTAGGGTAAAACCCACACTTTTGCATGTTTGCTGGCATTTGCTGACTTCATAACTGGTATTGGATATGCTTAATATTTCGTGACAAGTTGTGTATACATCTTTATTGCACCAAAATATCACTGGCTTTCTGAACAGCTTGGCTTGGTAAAGGATTGAATATATTGGTCTCCTATGCCACTTTGCCTGTTAGTAAAACTGATAACGTATTTGTGCCCTTTGTGGGTGAATTTATGAATTTGTAAGTTAAGCACTTAGACATTTTGAAATACACGTGGGAAATACTGATGTCTAAATGTAATTGCTAGTTACTTTAGTAACTCTACCTCTCACCCAGCTTCTACGAGAGGTAGAGCCAGGGGACGAGAATAAGAAGGAAAAGTTGTTTGTGGCCAGATATATGTGTAGCAGGTAAAAGGTTCATTCTACTTATTGAATTTTATTTCTTGGTTGAAATTTGTTTATGCTTAGATTGTATAACAGTTAGTAATAGCTTGATTCTAGGTAGTTATTTGGACTGTAGTCATGAAAGGGATAAAATTGATATGAGGCTGTTTTCTGTTGTGCATACAGACATCCACTTGTGAGTGGAGAATGAGATGGATGTCCTATTAGATAGACATAAGAATCCTTGCATACTTTTTGTAAATATCTGGAACAGTAGGGAGGAGGATGTTCTGATGTGTCGGTTTGTGAGGCATTGCCAGTATGTTGGTTGATTAGTCTCACGGGTTTTTTGGTTTGTCACTCTGTTTTCTGCAAATATAATATGTATTTGTATATTCCTTTGGGGTATTACTGGAAGTTTCTCAATGGGTTGAATGATCTGCAGAGGTGTTCAGCGAGATTTTATGCAATCTTTTTTAAGGCCACAACTACATGCACAACACTGGATTGTAGAATGAAGTCATAATAGTATTTTGTTGTGTGGTTGGTTTTTTGTGGGTTGTTTTGGGTTTGGGTTTGGTTTTGGGTTTTTTTTTTTTTCAGGGAAGTACACCTAAGCAGATTGACTGCTGCCTTTCCAGACTGTATTGGCCCTCAACACCCAAGTACCGAGTACTTAAAGTGGTAGATCTTCATCTTTGTTCATTCCAGCCCCAATGCAGACTTGAGGAAAGAGGCAGAAACTTTACACTTTCCCCAGATTCTATAAAGTGACATTTGATGCTTAGTGCACAATTCCCTCCCCTCCCTCTCCTCCTGCCCTCCTATTTTTTTCCTGGTCTCTTTCATCTGTCTGTTTCTTAAGACAGAATTACTAAGAAGAGAGTTTTGTGTCAGGAAGGTCAAGGTATTGAACTTTAAGGGGTATCAATTGCAATTGAATGGAAGCCCAGTAGGAGGATCTCTTAATGGGGTGGAATAAGAAACTTGCTTTTTACTCTGTTAAAAGGTAATACTTTAAAATGTGTGCTCCAGGGAATCAGTCTTTGATTTTGAATATTTTGTTTCCTGCTTTTCTGAACATGCAGGCCTTAGATCTTTCTATGATTAAACTATTTTTAGCAGATGAGAATTCCTCTGAATTTGATTACAGTTTCTTTTGCCTTTAACCCTACCTCAGCTGAAGAGGGGTACAACTTGGGACTTTTCTTCTGTAAGCTTTTGGTGGTTTGCTGGATCTGTGTCACTTGTCCTTTGTTCATCTTTATTTCATACTTACTGATAGCTAGAAATTTTCTCTGAAAGGCATAAAGGAAATAGTCCTCATTCACTTGATTAGCTAGGCTGGATAGCTATTGAAGCAGGAACTCCTCAGTCACAGCAGAACTGACCAACAGAACAAAAAGTGCAATGGCTGGTTTCTTGAAAGGAAAAAAACAAGTTTTCTTAAGAAAACTTTCTCCATTGTTTTCTTCTCTCGTAGATGTTCGTGGTACATATTTTAGTTGCATCTTTAATTGTTCTATAATAGTATGGACACTCACTGAAAGGAATTGAATTTATAGAAGATGCAGATATGGATAAAAATAACTACTCAGAAACAACTAAAAATTATAAAAAAATAATCTGAAGGCTGTAATATTCTCGTAAAGAAATTTGCCTGGTTTTTGCCCCTAGAAAACCCCAAAGCTCCTAAATAAAAAGAAGCTTAGATGAAATGAAGCTAGTAAATTTTAAAGGAATACAGTCAATATAAAATATAACATCTTTAAACAAGGACTGATTTCTATTTTGTATATATCCAAGTTGGTTAATTGAAACTGGCATCCCACCATCCCAAGGAAAGATGGACAGCTCCATAGTGAATGTGTCTTCTGCTGCTCAACTTTAGACTTTGCTGCACAATCAGCCTTTACGTATAAAACCCTGGGGGGGAGATATCATTACTGTCTGTGGTGGGTTGACCCTGGCTGAGGGCCAGGTGCCCACCAGAGCCGCTCTATCACTCCCCTCTTTCATTAGACAGGGGAGAAAAGGTACAATGAAAAAAAAACTCACGGGTCGAGATAAGGACAGGGAGAGATCATTCTCTAATTATCATCACGAGCAAAACAGACCGAACTTAGAGAGGGAATTCATCTTATTTATTACCAAGCAAAACAGAGTAGAGGAATGAGAAATAAAACCAAATCTTAAAAACACCTCCCCCCACCCCTCCCATCTTCCCGGGCTCAACTTCACTCCCGGCTTCAACCTCCGCCCCCCCGCAGCGGCACAGGGGGACGGGGAGTGGGAGTTACGGTCAGTTCATCACACGGTGTTTCTGCCGCTTCTTCATCCTCAGGGGGAGGACTCATCGTTCCCCCGCTCCAGCGTGCGGTCCCTCTCACGGGAGACAGTCCTTCACGGCCTTCTCCAACGTGAGTCTCCTCCACGGGGTGCAGACCTTCAGGAGCAAACTACTCCAGCGTGGGTCCCCCACGGGGTCACAAGTCCTGTCAGCAAACCTGCTCTGGCGTGGGCTCCTCTCTCCACGGATCCACAGGTCCTGCCAGGAGCTTGCTCCAGCGCGGGCTTCCCACGGGGCCACAGCCTCCTTCAGGTGTCTCCACCTGCTCCGGCGTGGGGTCCTCCACGGGCTGCAGGTGGAATCTCTACACCCCCTCATCCTCCCTCCATGGGCTGCAGGGGAACAGCCTGCTTCACCATGGTCTTCACCACGGGCTGCAGGGGGATCTTGCTCCGGCGCCTGGAGCACCTCCTCCCCCTCCTTCTTCACTGACCTTGGTGTCTGCAGATGTTCTTACATCTTCTCACTCCTCTCTCTGGCTGCAAAAGCTCTAACTGTTTTCGTCTTTCTTAAATATGTTATCACAGAGGCGCTGATTGGCTTGGCCTTGGCCAGCGGCGGGTCCGTCTAGGAGCCGGCTGGCATTGGCTCTGTCAGACACAGGGGAAGCTTCTAGCAGCTTCTCACAGAAGCCACCCCTGTAGCCCCCCCGCTACCAAAACCTTGCCACGCAAAACCAACACACTGTCTTTCTATGTGAGGAAATAAAAGCCAGGAAGAAAAAGACAGCAACATTAGCATAAGAATAGATGCATAAATTCATTAGAATGGAAGTTAGAAGGAAGTTTCGGTTCTATTTGAGAAATGAGGTTCTAGAACGTCTTTCTGATGGGAAGAGTGGGAATGAAACAAAACTAAACCCTCTAACTCTTTTAATAATTGAACATTAAACTTTTATGATAGCATTAATGTAATGCCCATGCTTGGGCTTCAGTTGTCTGGCTTAGCAGCTGGGCTGGCCTTGGTGGCCTAGAAGATGCCATCCAGTCCAGTGCTCCTACGACTCATTCCAGTGAAATCACTGAAAATGTTGGCATTCACTCGATGTCTGTCGTCAGTGAGAGGTGATCAATGTACAGCATCTAGAAGCTGCTCTCTTGAAAATAGTTATGTAGATTGAATTATAAAGATAAATGACAGAATTTTTCCAATTTCAAGCCTTACAAGTCACAGGGTGGGTTTTTTCCCTTTTCTCTCCAGAATACTACAGGGGAAAGGGGAGGTGGGGGGGGGGGGGGAACCCAAACCCTGAAGCTGTGACCTGCAGATGTGTGTGTTAATACAATACTAAAATATCAGACATGAAATTATTATCTTCTCAACATCTAATCATTTAAAGGAATACAAAATGCTGTAATTTGAGTGGCAGCTTTTATCCATGAAGCATTATTCTCTCAAGCTTTGATTAGATACATCATGTGCCATTAGATTCCACTACATTACATTTAATTTCTCTTCCACAAAGTAATAATGCCATATATTAAAGTTAAACCTTAAAAGCATTAAAGAGAAGATACTTTAACCTGCATTAAGAGTGTATTTTGCTAGCCATAAAGCCTTTCTTTCCCCTTAAGAGAAATACTCGAACACTTAAACAGGCACAATAGCACAATAGTTATGCTAAAACAGATAGATTCCTATAATGAACTACATCTTCCTCTTTTTTTTTTTTTTTTTTTTTTTTTGATTGAATGCCAGGCTTGATACAATTATACTGTAAAGAAAGTCTCTTGCTATAGGAAAACAGAGACATTTTAAGTACACCCCTGTCATCTGACAATCCCCAGGAACCCCTCTGCTGCTCTTAAGTCTTTTTCTCTTTGGCCAACAGCCAAAATCCACTTTAATCCAAAATAGTTTAAAGACTTAGGGTTTGATCCAAAGTCCATTGAAGTCAGTGGAGATTTTCAGTGCCTTCAATGGGTTGAACAGGCTGTTGAAACAAGCTAAAGGCTGACATCTCATTTACTTCAGGGATACTGTTATCTTATTTATGTAGGTTAAGAGTAATTATAGGTAACGTAGTGGGACAAACCCTGCAATCCTTAGATAATTCCCATTTAGGCTGAACTCCCATTCAAGTCATGGATTAAGATGGAAATATTCTTCTCTGTGCTTTAATTAGCAACAATAACCAAAGGCATAGATCTTTAATTTCTCATTAGCTATTGGTATGTCAGGCCAGGTAAGAAGCGGATATGGGGGAATAGTATTTTGGTTTAAAATTTTTGTCTCCAAGAAGTGGCATTCAGAGGATTATGACATACATTTCCTTGCCTAATAAGGTTTTATGCCATGCCCTTAAGCACATTTCTGAAGTGTCTTTAGGAGCAGTTCATAACAACAACAACAGCCAATAGCCTAATTTTCCTTTCTTCCCTCCTTAAGGCAGTTGGTACTCTTTGGTGGTTTTTTGGTGGTTTTTTTATACTTATTTTCTTGCTTACCCAGTTTTCTCTTTGGCCAGTGCGTTGTCACTCTGAAGCCAGTGTCGAGCCTGGTGTTACCCTTGCTGCACTTTTGATAGTACGGAAGGCAAGAAGAGGATGGCCAATGGTCCTGGGCCAGGATGAACGAGAAGGGCTGTCCTTTATTTCTGCTCCTGAAGTAGTGCCCTTTCCCAAGTTCCCAAGTCACTCTAGTGCCCCACTCCTTTCAGTCCCTCATCGTGAATGGAAAACTCACAAAAGTCTTTATTTAGTAAAAAAAAAAAAAAAGTCTGTAAAGGAAATATCTTGAAAGCTTTCCCTTCCCTTCAAACAAGCTCGTGTTTTGACAATTTGCCATTTTGCAAAGAAGTTTTTAAAAAAAAAAGGAAAGGAAAAAAAGAAAAAAGTTTCTACTGGAAAACTTCTGATCAGATTCTAGTTGAAATCCTAGTCTCTCCTAAATCATTCTTTCACCTGCTCTAGTCATGACAGTGTCCAGTTTAATAGCTTTGGATTGATAGTCTGACTAAACTATGCTGTCTATCTGCTGTAGCTTGTCGGCAAGTGAAATCAGATTTACGTGATTTTTTTATATTTTTAAAAAGTACATATTTGAACCTGTCCTACCAGCAGCTCAGTACCTTTCCAAAACCCCTCAAAGACTTGTCTATTATCAGCTGAATGTATTCTTCTATTTAGAAACCTCATCCTTTAATTGCACAGAAGTGTCTGAAATGAGAAGAGTTGCTCAATTTGATGCTGACTGACTATGGCTTACAGAAAGAGTCTTCAACAGTTTCTCATAATTTAAAATATAACCTTTTACTCTTTCATGTTTATTCATTCTATGCTTTAGATGGCAACATCAATACCACTATTCTTGTCACTAAAATCTATATCAAAGACATAAACTGTGCGGATACAACTAAAGGCAGCTTTCCAGGGGGATTTCTAATTGTATTTGCTTCTGAAACTGAGATGTAATGATGTTGATACATGTATACATACAATAAGGAAAAAAAAATATGAAAAGGGTGCTGTTTTTTAAACTGTAGCTCTTCATATGCAGTGGCCATGGTTAAAATGACATTTTCTGATACTTATCAGCCAGTGTTATTTGCAGTATAGCCAGGCTAAAAAGGGCAAAGAAAAGGACAATCATTACTGTAATGACCACCAAGTATTTTTCAAATAAGGCCCTTGGCAAAAGGGTATGGGTTCTTGATGGGTAGAAGTATTTAACGTTTTTGTGAATTGCTTTTGCATTGTGTCTACTGGTGACTTTGTGGTACTTTTAGGCAAGTGTTAACTCTTTTATGATTGCCACTGTTGCGGTAATGTCCATGGGAGAGAATGAGTTTAACAAAGCCAGTGTCAGTAACAGCTGGATAGATAATGCATTATATCACCTCTGCTGCTTCATGACTGCTCACAATATTATGCAGTGTAGTGCTAGGAAAGATTTCTGATTTGATGACTTCAATGTGGATGATTGCCATCAGTATAACTATGGAAAGATGTTCTGATCAAAAAATGGTATCTATCCTCCTCAACAAGAGATTGTCCCCAAGAATTAGCCACTTTTAATACTGGTTTTGTGGACATTCCAGATCAAATATGGAGTCTTGATCCTAATTTCTGAGGACTACCAAGTTCCCTGAGAAATGGCCTCCATATAGTGTGGCTTTATGTAGTTCCATAGGCAGCTGTACTCTGAAGAGATTGACTAAAAGTTAGAGTTTGCCAAGGTGTTTTAGAAGTTACTGTTAAAATTCATATGGATTAACACTGATGTGATGAAGGAACTCAACATATCTGTATTATTTATTAGTTTACAGTAATATTTAACAGCATTAAGCACATCTTCAGCAATATGTGTTGATGGTATCTCTACAGAAATATTTTACCAGTTGTGGAAATGCTGGTCTCTGACTGTACCCAGTGCCTTGTATGGATAATATTCCAGTGGAAAAAGATGTAAGTGATAGGATTTTGACCAACCTTAGACCTCTTCCGGAGCAACATAAACCAAACCATTAAAGGTGATATTTCTTGTGCTCAGACGAAGTGTGTTAGACCAATATGGTGCAAGACCTATGTATTTATTTTGGTTTAAATTAATGCTTTGGCTTTTTATGTAGAGGATGTATCAGGAGCAAGTACAGCCAAAATTTACCAGAGTAGACTTGTCAATATCAGTCAGTTGATACAGCATTGAATTGGAGTGGAGAATGGAGGAATCATATTCTCCCTGTCTTCTAGCATACTAAAGGAA
Source organism: Balearica regulorum gibbericeps (assembly GCF_011004875.1). Taxonomy (NCBI): domain Eukaryota; kingdom Metazoa; phylum Chordata; class Aves; order Gruiformes; family Gruidae; genus Balearica; species Balearica regulorum. The sequence goes on from NC_046185.1 coordinate 96,345,289, forward strand.
TACTATTTGGTAATGTTTTTCAGCATAAGTTCATAGGTTCCTCAAGAGAGCTCATTTGCCTCCAGAGAGCTCATTAGGGTACTTTAGTTTTGTTACACATACTGTAATAAAAACTTAAAAAAGAAAACCCCAAAACAAACCAAAAAAATCCCCAAAACCCTTAAAAAATTGTTGATGGTAGTTTATTTCTACAGTGTCCGTCTATGTGTTGTTGCTATAGTTTTAGGAAATTTTCCATTGTTGAACAATTACCAGGAAGAGTCCTCTTATATTTGGGAGTGAAAGTGTAGAAAGGGAGCTACCATTATCTAGTCTAATCTTACTCAGAGAAGTTTCTATGACACTGGTGTAAAACCTGAGACTACATGCTGCTGACAGAACTGTGCTGATGGATACCAGAATGAGGAGCATTTTATCCAAAACAGCCAACTCCATGGAAGGCTTTTTAGAGTAGGAAGACTTGATTCTCATGGAGACAAAAATGAAAACAACAACAACAAAAAAGCAGCAAACTACCCTACTGCAATATAAGCTCTTTCCTTTGGCTAGTGCCATTTTATCTTGAAGAATGACGAAGAGAATTGTAAACCTAACCACAAAGTATACAGAGAGATTACTTCACACATCATTGAAGTACATCCTGTCTCTGGGGCAAAAACTAGCAGTGGTTTAAGAGCATATAGTGATGCTGTACAGGAATTTCTTTTTGATACAGTTCCAGCTTCTAGATGTAACTTCCCACTAGCTAGTTCAGTGATGGTGATTAAGCAATGTTACAGCTCTTATTTAAAATGTGCCAGAAGGCTCTTCGATAATACAAACTATTCTGAGGATCTTGACTGCATCTTAAAATTATAGGAAACTCTCTTCAGTGAGAGTAATTTCTGTAGAGGTCAATGGGGCTAGGTGGATATACCTAAACTATATTAGCCTATGATATTTCTGCCAGTACTGTAAGAGATTACTTTGCCTCTCTATAGCTGCCCAGATAATTCAATCAGCAAGTGCTTAATTGGTGATATTTTCTTTGCAGCTATACGGTGTTCTTAAGATGGCTAAGTCCTGATTCACTTCAGTCGTGAGAGAAAGAAATCAGCACAAAGTAATATAGCTGTGGTTTTGGTGGGTTTATAGGTGTTGAACTGGGGAAGGTTGTAGTGTTTGATGGGTTGTGGGTTAGAATGAGGGGTTAGACTTCTCCAGGACCCAGCCTGCAGTTGGTGTACAGTGATATGGGCAGTAAAAGACAAAAAGCTGTAAGAGAGAAAATAAAAAAACCTGTCATGACCTGTAATAAAAAAATGAATCCCACAAGAATTTTGGAATATTCACTTAATACATTCCATGTGTTGTAACTACAGCAAAACTTTTTGAGACATGAGCTAGCATTCCTAAGTAATTCCCCAAATTGGACTAACTGGCAGGGATAATTTTTTTTTAAGTCAACATAACCATATTTATAATGTTTGACAAACTAACTGTAGTTTACTTCAGGCTGTTGTATCTAGTTTCTTATGGTATGTTTCACCAGTTCACTTGATAGCTCTGTTGCACACAACTAGCCGAATCTAATTTACATACTGGAGGCTCTGTGGTCAACTGGAATTATGTCTTTGTCTTGTAATTCTGTGAACCTGGATTCACATGTGAAGGAAGTTCAATAGAATAATGTGTTTGGTGGTCTCAATTACCAGCATGTCACCAGAAGAAATTTGTCCATATTAGACAAACTACCCAGTTTTGATGGAGTCCAGGCCAATTCGCATCCTCTGAATCAGAGAAGTCAAGTAGTGGAAGAAAATGGCATGAGTTCAAACTAGATTAGCTCTGCTTTGAGTATCTAATGTTCACAACTGATACTTGTATAATAGATACTTCAAGCTTCGTTGACCTTGACAATACTGTTAGGGTAATACTTTTATAAGAAAGGAAAGTTGTTGAAATGGTTTAATATGCATATCACATAGATTCTTTTTTCCATCTTCCAGACTGACTGAATATGTCCATCTCTGTAGCTGCTTTGATTGTGTTTTCTGAGGTATTTACAGAGCAATATGCTGTCCAAAGCCAATGTAGATTTCTCCTAGTTCTGCATCAACTTATAATTGCTGTACATCAAACAGTAGAAATAATTTACTTTCTTGAAAGTCTGTCATTTGGTCTTTTTGGCTGATTTTCTTCAGTTTTCTCAGTGACAGTAGAGTTTGTGCCCTGTACCAGTGACAGTACCCAATGACCTTTGTACCAGTGACTGTAGAGCCTGTAACCATGTACCCTTACTATCACCCTTCCTCTGAGAATGCGTAGACATGGAATAGAAGAATCATAGAAAAATTTAGATTGGAGGGAATCTCTGGAGGTCATCTGGTATTGCTTCCTGCTCAAGTTTGCTCAGCTTTCCCTGTTTGAAGTTAGATAAGGATATTCAGGCACTTACACAAGGAACTGGAAATCCTCAAAGGCAGAAAGTTGTCTGCCCCTCTGGGCAACTGTTCCAGTGCTTAGTCATGCTTATTGTGAGGAATTTTTTTTTTTTATGCCCAATTGGAATTTCCCTTGTTGCTATTTGTAACTGTTGCTTTTTGTGCTTTCATTGAAGGAGTTTGCTTCTGTCCTCAGCATGCTTCTGGAAAGTCAGAACCAATTAGTCTCTGCTCCTTTTATCTCCTTGCTCCTCCCATTCCTTTGTAAACTAATGCTACAGGGATGCTTAGCAAGTCCTTTAGGTTTGGCTGGAGACTTTTCTACTGTCAAATTTTCTTCTGAAGAGGAAAAAATAACAGACTCAAAATTGTCATCTATTTTTCACTCTTCTCAGGGGATTTTTTTAGATAAAGGATGCAAAATTCCCTATCTTGTGCCTGTCCCTCATAAAAATCATTCAAGAGGTGGAGGAGTGCGCTAGACAAATGCTTTTAGGAAATCTTCAAAGGCAAATGAAACTGTGGGTCAAATGCCATCTGTTGGGCAGCTCAAGGAAGAGGAGGCAGCTGCATTTTATTGGGGTGAGAGGGAATGTGGAGCCAATATCTCTTGGGTACCAGTGCAAATCTTATGCTAAAGTTGGTGAAAGTCTTCCACTTAAGAAGGATTTTTAAAGTAACACAGAGACTGCTTGGATGTTCTTTTATATATTCAGGGTAAATCTTGATTTGTAATGCAATTAAAATGCTTTTGTATGTAAATGTAATCATGAAAAACTGTAGAAAGTTGAGATATGTTTTTGGATACTCCTCTGTAAGCTGAAAGAGCGTCTTTTCATCTACGTGATTGTTAATGTACTCAGACACAGAATCATATTATGAGATCAGCAGCAGATTATCATGTGCAGAGATTCCATTAAGTGCCCTGGAAGGAGTGCTCTCTTCTGCCAAAGCGTCATGGTTTAAGACCAAATGACAGTGTAGAGGTTAAGTGGGTTTGGATACTAAGACGATTTGATCAGAGATGCACGTAATTTTACAATTTACAGAACTTCCCTGGGTTTTCTGGGGAGAGATGCTGTAGTCCAGGAGAGAAGCTGGGTGTGTCAGCGCAGAGGCTCTTTACAGGACCTCCCTGTCATGAGGGAGAGAGACCATGGCCTGGGGGCGAGGTTGGGCACTTGAGTTGTAGTGGCTCCAGCCATGCTATGTGTAGCCCTCCTGCAGGCCTATGGGGATTTCTGGGTTCTTGTCCCTCCCCAGGGACTGGCAGGGTGGTCCTTGCGAAAGTCTGTAGGGTTCCCTCCCTAGAGGCAATCTGGGGAGTACTGGGGATCTCTGGGTTACAGTGGTACTCCTAGGTGTCCTTAGAGGATTGGGTAGAGAATACCTCACTGCTGAGTAATCTGCATAAACTGTGCTCTCATTTTCTGAGTTACTGTCACCATTGGTGGCACTCAGTCTGCTTCTTCCAGACACTTCTGGACCCTTTCAGACTTCTTGATGATCGACAGGCTGTTTGCAGAGTTTCGCTATATTTCCTTGAGCACACCAACACAGTTCGGTTGTTTAGGACAAGTGTGTGGCCATATTTATGGTGAATTTACAGCAAAAAGTAGGATAAAATTCACAGACTTAATACTAAGAGCCATGCTAGCTACACCTAACTCTTGCTAGCTGCCGTATAAAGTTGCCACGTTCATTAGCTGGCACAGTTCATGTGCTGTCTCAGAACTCTGATATGGCTGTCCTTTTCTATAGAAGGATGAGGATACTTGTCCTAGGAATATTTCTCATGTTAGTATTTCTATGTGCAGTAGAATTGGCAAATATTTCTGACTTGTGTTGGACAAAACTGATTCCTGTTTTTGATGAAACTGAGTGGACATCACCTGTTCAAAAAATGCATGTTATCTGGATGAGCTCTCATCTTAATAATATATCAAGAGGACAAAGAATGCAAATAATAACTGCAAATAATGAAAAAATAATGTAGTTAAAAGGAAGCAAATAAAAAACCACAACCAGCAAACACCCCAAAACCCAAACCTATTCCCAGGCCAAACTGGAAACGTCGAAAATTACAGAAGAGTCCCCAAACAGAGATTGGAGCCCTGCAGTAGTGGCCTCACTATGGTAAACTAAATCATCTGTACAAGCTGGTTCCAATAAACCATTCAATGTGATAAAGGGGTGCTATTATATTACAAAGCCCAGAAGGCTCTGGTACTTCCACTATCATGAACTGAATAGGTTAAAAGTATTTTAATGCAACTGGCATAGCTTTCTACAGTGAAAACAGAGCTACAGGCAGAAAAAATATCCCTTTATTAACGTATACAGTAGGTCACCAGGACAAATTAGAAGGAAGTAATCTGGTTTGTTCCGATCATTCAATACTGTGAAAACAGTTTAAGAAACTATGTAAAAGCAGCTGGGAAGCAAATAAGTTTTATAAGAAGTCTTGTAATAAAATGTTTCTCTTGAAAAATGAATTGCATGTTGTAGTTGTAGGGGGCCTCTCAAGATGCAGTCGTTTTGTACTGGAGGGAAAGTTAGCCCGGAATCAGCCTCTGAAGGGAAGACTCCTTGCCACCTTGCTGTTATTGTTTTATTCTTTTCTTCCCGGCTTCAGTACTAGTGGTGTGACAGAAGAGAGAGACAGTTGCCTGCGAACAATAAATCCCATTTTGAAACATCCGCTGTTCTTGGAGGTCTGTATTGCCTCTGTGGTCATCTGACATTCAGTAAAATAGGATAAAGACAAAACAAAGTCTGCGAGCCAAATGCCAGAATCCTTACTGAGGCTCCATTCCCTGCTTTTTGATGAAAAATGTGCAGGAATGGTCTGCAAGGGAGAGGAAATCACTGTGAATTTCAATTCCTCACAGTTTCCTCTTGAATTCTCTGGTCAGAATGGTTTCTATATCCCAGGAAGCACAGGCCTTAAAATCTGAAATGCATGTTTTAGGGGATCTGAAGGTGTCAAATAATCACATATGCATGATATAGCATTTGATGATAGCTCTGCAGCAGCATAGTTCTACTGAATTTGCCTGATAGTGTTCGTGTATGGCGTATGCATAGGAGTACTTGCTGGGCTGGGCAAGTATCTTGGGAGTGTGGCTCCGGTTGGATGGGGTGACATAGGTTCTTAGAATAAGGATCAGAAGGCCATGATTTGTCCCCCAGTCTACATGGGTGAAAATCCCAGTGGGCCAAAAACCTTGTTTTCTTCATTGTTTTCTGTTGACAGTAATTTGTGCAAACCAGGTGGACTGGGAGAAGGAAGGGTTTGCATAGACAGGATGTCTTTTAGCCATATTAGGTCATCTGGGGGAAAAAGCTCCCCCCACCAGTAAAGCCTTCTGAATTTTTGGTATGTCAGTTGTTGAAGTCACAGGATGCTTGGAAAGAAAGACTGTGAAGACAAGTGAGGGAAACTCTGATGAGTCAGTACTTTCCATGCAAAGGGGAGCCCTGAGTTTCTGCAGCTCTTCTGTCAGTGCAGCCTTCTTTGTGTGGTGGTCTAGATTCTCAGCAGGTGTAAATAGGCATGACTTCTTCAAAAGCCCACGCAGCCTTGCCTGGCTACCTTTGTTGAGGATCTAGCCTTTAAACACCATGAAGCTTCATGGAGTACCTGTGGTTTGGATCAGGTCTTCAGGAGATTAAAATCGGTATAGCTCAACACATCTCTAGGGAGTTGCTCTGACGGACAGGCGGTACATTTAGCTGTCAGATTTTGCTCTGATTCACAGTATCAGAACCACAAATAGAGCCTTAAGTGCATCATTGTGTCAGTTACATATGCCCACATTCAGACATCACTGGCCTCGACCACAAATCTCCCAATGCAATCATGGCAATTAGTTATTTCATGATTAACGTGAGAAAATATGACATACTGAGAGCTATCTCCCCCATCCCTCCTTCCTGCAAACCCTTGATCCTGCAGTATTTTAGAAAGAAAAACAAATTCAAATATTAAGTAAAAGTTCTTGTCACAACAAATATGAAATAAAAAAAATGATTTGAAATACTCAGTATCATTTATGATGTAATCTCCTGGCAACAGAAAGCTGGCAATGTGCTACAGTCATGCTTTCAATTACATTACTAAGTAATCACACATTAAAGTCTAATGGCAAATGATTCTTTATTCCCAGGGTGCCCTGTCCAATTGTTTTCTAAATTGGTTTCAGGAATAAGGATGCAAGCATGACTGCAAAAATATTATTTATGGTTTGGAAGTCATCTTTTGTATCCGTTTTTTTCCCTGTGTGCTTTCTGGCAGATATTTCAGAATGTAGTTTATTATTTCTAGGTTCATGTTTTAGTTTGACAGTTAAGAAATGCTTAAACCTGATGATAAACTTGGTTGGACTGATAGATAGAGTTGTCAGATTTCCACTGCCACCAAATACGTTACTTGTCCCATAGGAAATTAATATTCTCTGAGGAAAGACCTGTGCTGGAATTCAGTATTTTTGCCTTTCTCGTGCACTTGCATCTCGCCTTCTCAGTGCCTGCAGCAACTGGTATACAGTAAAAAGAATGTACAGACTTTGTGCCTTGACAATACTAGAGTCTTCAAATATGACAAAATGTAGGACTTATGGTCCTTCTCTTTATAAAACAAAGAAAGAATATAAAGAAATTAAATGAACTCTCTGAAGAATGGAGGATGTCAAAGTGCAAGATAACTCTTGAAGCTTTAGGAAGGTAAGAATACAAATTGTGGGAAAAATTCATGCTAAATGTTTGAAGTTTGCCTTTATATTGCACTTTGCATGTTGGAAAAGCATATTTATATAGCTGACTCCTTTTTTTTTTCAGTATCTCTGTGTTTAAATATCTTGGATGTCTTTAATCTCATGTTAATGCTTAACGAACAGGGTTTATACGTTCAACTGCATTTTCGCGTAGTGCAGAAAAATAAAACGCTTCATAAAGTCTAATTAGTCAAGCCATCACACATTAAGTTCATCAAAAGGATACTGTACCTCTGGTGGTTACTTGCGTACTACTTGGGTGCCACTCAGGTACAGAGAAGGAAGAAATGTAAAACAGCCTTGTGTGAAGAGTATATGCTGTGAAAAGATAATGAAAAAAATGACGGTATAGTTGCATAGGTCTGCCCCAGACTCAGCTGAAGCAGCCAACACTGTGAGCAGCAGCCTATCCATCGGAGCATTCTATTCTCTGTTCCTGAGCCTAGAACTTAGGTCCTGAAAAATCTAGATACTTTGGACTGCCCAAATCTAAATCTCTCTGTTTCCCTATTGACACTACTCCTAATTATGGGAAACTTTTCTGCGGTCTGTGGTACCTTCAGAGAAAACAAGGTTTATGCTGTTGTTAATGTTAATATTAATGTGTGTGTATATATAGAGAGAGAGAGAGAAAGAAAGATAATTTCAGAACTTACTTGTATTACACAGAAAAGTATTTAACAAAGACACAACTATTGTTGGGTTAGAATTTATGGAGCAAACTTACAATGGCAATGTATATTTCTGTTGGCTCCCGCTGCTCCCAGGATTTCTGCCTCCTGTTCTCCTTGTACTCCCCATGCTGTGCGGTTTGTTGTGTGATGCGGAGATATTGTGAAACTGATTTTTTTTAGCTTCATTCTTCCTTTGCTTTCACACCAAGTGTGTTATCTGGTGGAATAACACTGCTACCGGATACGTAGACCCAGCAGGAGCCCAGTGTGAGCATCGCCAAGCTGCCCCAGAGCCCAGTATGAGCCCTGCAAGGTTTGATGAATTGTAAATGTTAATTAAGTCAGATGGCTAGTTTTAGTTAAGACCATAAGTGGGTCTGATCCCTGTGAGATTTTGCTATAGTGAAAACGCAAGTACTAGAAATTACATTACCGTAATGACTTTTACTGGTAACTGAGCTAGTGAAAGACATTGCTTGCTGTGTAGGAGGTGTATTATGAAGACAGCACTAGACCATAGTAAAGATAATATTTAACACAGAAGTGGAATTCAAATTAGTGGTGTTATGGTAAATGGATCTGGTTGGTTGATTTGACAACCTCAGTCTCTGCTTTGTAGTGCAGCACTTAATACTACGGATGTCAGTGCAGACCACCTCTGAGTTTTATGAAGGAAGCCACCACATCCAGTTCAGGGAGAAGGTGTTTTTCTTAATGATATTGCCGGAAGATTAGATAAGGTCATTTTTCAGAAGAGGCCTGGCACTGTCCTGTAGCTCTCAAATCTGTAAACAATATGGGTTGTTTGAGAAAACTGTCATGTTTGGAGCCACACTAGGACAACACTAGCCTTACTCCCTGCAGCACTGTGAAAGGAGATGTCTCGCCTCCATGTTGTGAGCTGCACAATGTGGACTGTGAATGAGACTCTTACTCAGACCTTTGACCTAAATCCTGAATTAAACTTGACAGACTTAAGCGGGATTGTGACTCAGTGTGGGTAGATATTCTGAGATAGTCCTGGATTATTTGATTGGTTTGCTTTCAATGAAAAAATTTCTATGTACCATGGATTTTTTTTTTTTATATGAAGTGCTCATTTTTAAGGGTAATGCTGTAAATACTAAAGTAAACAAGTATATGAATAATTTCCTTAAGTGTTCCTCTGTCCCTATCTCATAAGTGCTCTTGAGAGACTTTAGCATTAAAGTCCTTTGTATTCAACCATACTCAGGAAGGAAGTCTAGAGTATCTGCTTCTTGCATTTATCGGGTCACTTCTTGACCTGAAACAAGATCAGCAGAGGACAAACCCTAAGCGTGAAAGAATAAGGTTTATAAAAATGGCAATTGCTGCAAGTGCTCTTTAAAGAAATATATTTGTTGTGAGATTTTAACCATATCTGCCTCTTCTAGTGAAAGAGGAGGGAGCAGAGAAGAAAATGAGGTTGGAAGTGTTCCAAATACTCTAAGCATAATTTCCTGATGTTTGGTTTGTGCTACAAATGTTCAGAAATTAATTAGAAAACTGTCCAAATTCCCTGAGAGTACACTGACATGTTGTCTGTTACTAAATGTTGTTGCTAACAGTAAGAAATGATTCTGGTATAGAGTGTATGTGGTGTGTGCTAAGTACTTGCTGTTACATCACTGTATTTAAAGGTCTTCAGGCCTTACAATAATCTAGCCTTTTTGTTATAGGTGATGTACGAAGAAAGTGGGAGACAAGGGAATAAGGAAGGGACCTTGCTCTGAAATATTGGCAATCCAAAGAGAAAAAGGTGCATGCAGGATGCCTGTATTCCCATTTTATGCTGTAGGATTGGAGACAGAGCAAGCTTTGCCCTGACTGAGCAAGGTGCTTTAAGCACCTGCCTAACTTAAGCATCTAATTAATGTCTTGTGACTATGTATGTTAGTATTTAACTGAACTAAGTTTTTGGTGGCTCATCTAAGATTACATTTCATGTCTGTGACACAGGCAACAATGAAACCTAAATCTCCTGAATCCCAATCCTGTGGTTTAGCAGTAGTATCAGCCTAATTTTAAATACGAATCCACTATGATTTATTGAAGATTATAAAGCATCTGTAATGTGCTTGCTCATTCTTGCTCTCAAGTTCTGGAGACTTCAACAAGTTTTAACTTTCTTATAGTTAACATTGGAGGGGTTTTTTAAGCCTTTTTATTTTCACTTATTGTCTGTGGTGGTGTGAGCAAGATATGATCTAGTTCCAGTACCAAAGCAGTGTGATTAGTGCCAATCTGCACAGGTGGCTGTCTTTTGCAACTCAGTTCAGGTTAATAATTTAACCTCATTGCTGCAGAAATAATTTGAGTCACAGAACTTTGAGTCAGTTTGGACTACAGGGATGTTTTCATGGATGTTTGGGAGGTATGAGTTTACAAGTTATGCATTAAAATAACTGTCAACATTTTAGTCAACATTTTTTCTTCCAGCCTAAGCAGGTCCTAATTCCTCCTTTTGGTATTTATTTGAAACATCAAGATTTCATTTTTGATTACATTCAGAGATTTTAAGATTTTGATTTGGCTTCATTTTATACAGTTTTCTTTTATTGATTTTGCACTATTATGACTTCTAAAATCATTTGAAGAAATATCGATACAACACACTAAGATGCAAAATATTTGACACTTAAAAATTATTTTTGCAGTTATCATGGAATAGATTTTCTTTTTCTTTCCAAAAAGGAATTTTGAGAGGAAAGTCATAGCACATGAACAAACTTACGATCTTGGAATAATATAACTTTATGATGGTCCTTGACCTCGGTAGACTGTGGACTAGTCTCTATATGCATCTTGGTTTTTGGATTATAGGATTCTTCTTGTGGTTATTGTGTACTGTACTTGAAGTAAGTGAGGTACTCTGTGTTCAGTAATTTTGGATTTCAGCTCCATAAAGATTAACATCTATGACATCGAGAAATGGTAAAAGCCTCCAGGGATATTTCAGATATAAGAAAGTGCGGTGAGCCTGTCTATATAACTGATCACACCTTGACTTAGAAGCTTATTCTGAAATCAATGCCACACAACTACACACATAACATCAGGGGAAGTCTTCAGATGAGAATATAAAGTATAAGCAATGTTCAAAATCACAACTGCATCATCCTTTCTTCAACTGAAAACCCAGTTATGGAATAATACATTTTTTTGTTTCTTGTAATTTAAGGAACATGACCAAAGATAACTAGAAATTGATTCAGTTTAATTGTTTCCAAGGAGTCAAATAACTTATTTCCATGGACTTGCAATTTAAGCCTATGGATAGGGGAGCTAGCTGGTGAACACACCCTTTCACATGAAGTATATGCTTATCAAACTTGGGGGATTTGTGCACTCAAAATCCTCATGAACAACTTCTCCTCCTTTCTAAATTCAGTTCAATATATCTTCTTTTGTATTCCTGTTCTCCAGATTGTAAGTTGAAGCATTAAAAAAAAAAAAAAAAAGACAGACCTGTCCTGTTTTAGATAAAATTCTGAAGCCTTGAAAAGACACTGATATTTATAGATGTCTGTTGCAGTTTTGGAGCTCAGACACTGAGGATATGCATTCAGACTTCTGAGCTGAACTGAATTTTCTTGAAGTTTACCTTTTATAGCTGCAGACAACAATAAATTTATTAATATAATGTACATATATATATGTATGTACAAGGATTCTCATGAAGCCATAACCAAGAATTATGGACCAGAAACACAAAGGATGCCAAGGAATAGTAACATATGAATGGTTCATCAGAGGGCCTGAAAGTGCTTCCCTAGTAGTGGCTAAGTTAATTATTCCTGAAAATGCCCTTTATGATAAAGCTTTTCATTAAAAAAGTATTAAAAGCTAAAAAGTGTTTGTGAACATTTTAACTTATTCCTAAATTCAGCAGAATTTGTTTCTTATTCCCAAATGCGTTCAAGGTAATGGTTAGTTGTAAATATGTGCTAAAGTTATATGGGCATGAATACATAATTAATTTTTAAGGGCCCTTGCTGAATAGGTTTGCTTTTCTGATTCAGGCTCTGACTGTGGAAACACATGATGCATTTTTATTCCACAATGAATATCAAAGACTCTTAAGTTCAGCAGAACCATTGCCTTTTTTTTTGTTTTTGTTTTTATTAATGTGGACTAGCTCTTTTATTTAGATTCTGATTCTCTCGGCCTATGTATTGCTGTAAATCTGGAGTAACTTGAGCGAGTTACAGCATTAGATCATTCATAAACTATAAAAAAGGATTATGCTGACTTCATCATATATACCGTATCTTTTCCTTCATGTATGTGAGCTACATTAATTGATTAATTACTGTATGTTTGTACCTAGGGATTTGAAGTAGTTATCATGCTTTTGTAGTAACCAGTTCCTCTTCTTGCTGTTTCTTTTACTCTATACAATAAAAGAAATTCAAAGGCCAATGACTGTATATCCTGTGCATTAAGGTTGCCATTTGGTGCTCTAATTAAAAAATTCTGCCAATTGGTAACATAATTTCAACCAAAGTTTGTATGGAGACCACTAAAAAGGCATTGTCCTAAAGCCTGAAGGCAGAGATCATGTTCAGAAACAATCCCTTTGTCCGTGAATGAGTATATTGTTCATTCTTTGGAAAGCTGACAAAGATAGTTGTTGCTGACATTTACGTTTCTGTCAAATTGCATCCCACACAGGCAGACCTCTCAGCATTCTGGAGTCCCAACATGTGCAACGGCCTGTCTTGGATCACATGAGGGGAGGAAAGCGGTGCAGGCATCTGACCACACAGTGAGCAGAGACATGCACGATGGAGTGACAAGAGGGAGACCCTCCCCTTGGACGTACCCAGGTGATATGACAGAAAAGGAACTGTGCTGGTGCTGGTTGGGAATCTTGGGATGCCGGAGTGTTCTTGAGGGCAAGTCTCTGCTATAAGGCATGGGCAACCTAGATGCTGTGTGGCACCTCTATATCTCTTGCACACGGGACTTTGGGCAGCTGGTGAAGGTGACTGGCAGATGTCCAATTATCAATGTCTGATGCATGGTATCTGGGAAGAGGCTGAGATGCAGTTCTGCAGAAATACTGTCATCGTGGCGAGGCCAAATGAATAAGAAGAGTACTTGAGATGTGATGTTCTGTGTATGTTTTTTAAACTTGTGAGCACCCTTCATTAATTTAAGTGTTTCTTCAAAAGCATGACATTCTGTCTTTTTGCAAAAAAAAATAGCCTAGGACGCATTTGTACTGTGTCAAGGCCCTCGAGTCCACTAGTAGATTTTAATGGCCCTGACCAGCCTCATCTGGGGTGTCAGTCCATGGGCTCTGGAGGTCTATTTAAACTCAGCCCTGGATCTTCAGTTTCTGCCTGAGCTATGTTGTAGGTGTGTTTGTCCCCAGCTCAACTTACAGCTATGACTGTGCCTGGCCAAGTGCCCCATTGATCTGGACCATAACCCATGGACTGACTTCTTGGCTTGACCTTGGGCCTGCCTTGTCACCATGGACCTTCCCAGTGACAACTGGACTGTGCCCAGCCGTGGTTACTGCCACTGGATCCAATCCTGACCTGTGGACTGACTTCCTGGCTTGACCTCGGACCTGCCTCATCACCTCGTACTTGCCTGATGATCTCTTCTTTGAACCTGGTCACCAACCCTGGGCCTGCCCTACTTGCCTTGCTTGAGGACAATGGGACATGTCACCTGTCTGGTGAAGCCCTGCCCTGCTAGCTATGTTATATCACACACAGCTCCTGGTCCTTCATGCCTCAGGGCCAGGAGCTTGCAGCTTTCTGACATACTGTTTGCTTCTGCTTTTCATCAAGTCTCTCTTGTGTGGATGAAATGATCTGGAAAGGTGCTATATAACACCAAGCTGAAGTTTACTTGCCTTCTTGCAATGCTTTTGTCAGGTTGTAGAATCTGAACCAAGAGAAGTAGGAAAAGAGATGCTACCGGGATGGGGAAGAAACAGGCACATCCCAACTGTGCATTCATACCTCTTAATGAAGTACAATTGTGTCTATTATTGGATGCAACATATGCAGGTATTACTCATTTCTATCACAGCAAGACCTTTTGCCATTTTATTTTTATATGTAGTGTCTAAATCAGCATGTGGAGGTACATGAGTCTCTTCAGTGACTTTTGAGAAAGAGGAGGTGGCTCAGATAAGTGCCCCGAGTTAGACAAGATGAGTCTGGGCACTTGAGCACTTTGTGTCATCACCAATTACACATTTGAAACATCACATGAAATGGATAAGCAGATTTTAAAAATCCATTCTTTAATCATTTCAGTTCTGTCCATATTTTTTTGTGCACAAAAAAACCCAGCTGTATTTAAGAGTTGGCTGAAAACCTGGAATAAATGGGTTAGCTCACAGTAACTGCTGTTCCCATTTTGTATTTTGAGAGGATGCTTGCAACACAGAAAAAGCAGGCTACAGGTGTCTGAGTTCCTCATGACAGAGGAAACTAGATGTTTAAAGTGTTTCCAGTGGAATAAAAAGTCACTGCAAGATGTAGACACAACAGAGTTTTTAACCACTGATTAAAAGCCTTGTCTAAAGTTGTGAAAGAGTGACAAATCACTATTAATAGCTTTTCATCTGTGCATCCTGTAAAATACTGTAGTGCCACTTTACATAATTGAACCAGAAGGTTATCTAAAATTTGTCTTCACACTGTTCTTACTAAACAATATAAAATATAAATTTTGTATCCTCACAGTGCTCAGATTGCATAGGGCATGTTTGGAAGTTGTCTCCTAAATAACTTTTTTTTTTTCTGTTTATGTTGTAACTTATTTGCAAATTTCTTTCAAAATAAAGTCTTCCCAAATACCCTATCAAAATCATACCTTTGGGTGTTCAGCCCATAGTGAAATGGGCTGAACAAATCTGTCAAATCCTAAAAACACTGTATAAGAAGTAACTATACTCATGGTAGTAGCTTTTTCATTAGAAGTCTACAGAAGTTGAACAATGTATTGGACATTGCATTTAACAGAGTTAATTAGTGTACAATGGTTATTTAATATGTTAATCAAGTTTTAATCATGATAAAATAGACTAATCTCACCATTATTCTGCCATTATAAAAGTGTAATTGAAATAGATTGGAAAAAAATACAGTACATTCTCATCAGTGTCTTAAAAACTCTGAGCTCAGAAGCACTGCTGTGCTTAAACGCACATTTCAAAAGAAGTTGTATTTTATCAAAGTAGATTTAATTCAGTTGGTGTTTTATCTTAAAACTAAGACCCACTCGACAGAAACAAGTTCAGGACATAGTTCTGCAAGCATATTATCTCTTACAGCTTGATTTCTTAGGGAAGTGGCTAATGCAGTCATGGTGTCTGTCTGATCATGTTTATCCGTCTTTCTGGACATCCTCGTGAAGCCCAAACTCTTGGAAAACTTCAGTCAAATTTGTCAGAGAGTAGCAGTTCTGAAGGAATGCAGTGTCCACAAACTTCAGAAAATTATGGAAGAGGAGAGAGTTGTTATTAGTAGCTATGCTGACAAAGTGGCCGCAAGCTGAGCTCGTGCATTAGACTTTCAGGAATCTGTGCAGCAGAGAGGCATTATTAATGCAATACAGACTTCTTTGGGGTTTCATTAGAGAATTCTCATTAGAGAATCCAACCACAAGTACAAGTTCAGAGGAATCCAGGCCTCATTAGTTTTACTCAGTTACTTACAGAAAAAGTTGTCTAAACTTTGCAGTAGTAACAGTTGGTGGTGTGGCTTTGATAGCTCAATTATGCAGATGAGCAGATTTACCACAGCTTCCAATGATCTGTCTTCAGCTACCACTTGGGTCATCTTCTAAAGGAAATCCATGCAAGGATGTCTCATGCTTGAGGTCCAGTTAGAGCACACCAAGGATGCATACCTGGGAACCAGGCCATGGGGAACAAAGGGAGAGGATCTGCAATTTAGATATAGCCATAGGGCACCACGTTTCATTAGGGAGGGAAAGGATGCCTTCTCACTTAGGTGTGTGGTAGCCTAATTGTACCAGCAGCCACAGCCTATAAGTAACAGTAACAATTACCAATTTGTGATTAAAATCAATTATTTTCATTTCCCTTTAGCTTTTGGGGCAGTCTTCAGAATTCATGGGTCCGGTCTATCCTCTGCAACCAAGAGGTTATCAATATTTTAACTATCTTTTAAAATAATTAAGTCTGATGCATTCACGACTTCAGGGGTGAATCTCTAAGAAATCTGTAAAAAAAGTACCTGGTCTTGTGATGCTCCAGACAACATTGTAAAATTTGGAAGCACAGCTAGATAACTGTATTAATTTCAGATCTTTCACTAGTGTAAATGAGTAAATTAGATTGGTTACAACTATTTAGAGGCCTGACTTTGTATTTTGTGTGTAAGCCAAAATCCTGCTGATTTGCAAGGAGTGCCACACTTTCATATATCTGTGAATGTTGTTAGTGTCTGTGTACTGTGAATTTGGTGTCTAATTACGTCTGCAGAAATATTGTTCTTCCAAGATAATGAAACTTATTCTTCTTTTTTTCTATTAACTGTATTTCTACAAGCTATAGGCTTGATTTTTTTGATCTACTGCTAAAAACAACAGTGTGGATAAAATCATACCCCTTTAAATTTTAGTACTGGAGGATAATTTCATGCAGACCTTTCTGTTAGCAGGCTCTCAGGAGGAGTACATTGTAGGGAAGTTTACAGTGCTATATCTCTTAGCAAAGGAACGTCAAGTTTAATGAGGCAACATACGCTGTCTGCCGGTTTCCTGACTTTTGATATGAGTCGTGGTTTGGATTATTTTCTATATTCAATTTTGTTAAGAATCAGTTAAACCAACAGAATCTTTCATAGTGATGAGATTAAAATAATTGCTGCTAATTTTTACAATGCCCTTTTTCTAGGAGGATCAACAAAGAGCAATCAAAGATTTCTGATGTGGGGTGCAATTTGATGTAATAGTGACCAAAACAAGTACTTGAGCCAAATTAAGTTCTGACACAAAGTAGTGGTGCAAATGACATGAATACCTTTCTTTAGTAGTCATGAACCTTTTCTTGGAACGCTTAGTCGTAACACTGGAGAGCCCCATATTCTTGTTTTCTTCATGCCTGCTGTTCCAGCAGTCGGGGGAGGTAAGCTGAAGAACTGGGAAATCTCAAGATGATCTCCCTTCCCCTACAGCGGTGCTGTGCAGCCAGAGCAGGAGCTCTGCCCCAAACAGACTGCATCATCCACTAATTAGGTGTGTATTGCAGTGATGTTGTCTGGGTAAATTATGGCAAGTTTTGGCCTTGAAAAGTAACTGACATGCAATGTTCCCTTTATACCAATCGATCTGAGCCTGTTGTCCACAGGGATTAAGGGTTGCTTCTGAAGACCCCCATTTCCCATGCAGGAGTCAGCACTGCTCATGTAACACTTTAATATTCTGCAACTTGAAAATGTCTGCTGATTTCTCCAGTGTGAAAAATTTGGTGAAATTTTAAGTGAACAGTGTAGGAATGCATATTGCCCAAACATGTCATGGAACCTTAAGTACAAAGGTTTTGTTCAAGGAACTGAAATATGGGGTTATTTCAGGTGATATGGGAAATTAACAGGAATTTAATTATGGGAAATTAGGGGTATCCAGTTAAATGTTGGCAAAATAGCACATTTTCTGATGTATGACTTTTTCTTCTGACATCTTCAGTAGAGGAAAAAAAAACCCTAATTGGTAAACTTAGTTGATAAACTGATTCCTTTTTTTTTTTTTTTAAACTCATTGTTCCCCTTTTCTTTGGATAAAGTTATTTTTGTTCTCCAGGTTTCAAAAATGACCCATATTCTTTTTTCATTGAAATGTTCACTAATCTCTTTCACTTAAAATTTCATTAAGAATGGATGTAGATCAGTTACTAAAGAGTCCATTTTCTGAAACATTACAGTCTTGGAAGGGTCAGTATAGCTCTGGTAAATTTAAAATGTTTCTAAGCTTTTCTTCCCCTAAAACATATAGTATGGAAGTAAAATTTTTTGTTTCAAATACTCTGGACAATTTTGTAGGAAAAAAAAATTGCAATGCTAAAACCAGTTTGTTAAAATCTCATATGGGGAAAAAAAAATCCATATAGTTTTATTGTTGTTGTTAAGCCAGCTCAAGAAAGGAATAATTTGTAATATTGTTTGACCGAAATTGATTTGACATTCGGAGCATGTATGTGACAGGGAGCAAAGCATTTGCCTACCATTTCTTAGGGACTTTCTTAAATAGTGCTCTTCAAAAACCTCTGTATTTATTATGTTCTGTTTGCACACCCACTCACTTTCAAGATGGTGAAACTCCCAGAATATTGCTATTATAAATATAAGAAATTACTTATCTTCTCTGCTCTAGTTATTTCTTTTCCTATCAGTGATTCAAAATCACAGGCGATAGCCCCTGAAATTGAAGAGTAGCATGTTAAAAGCTAATAAGAAATATTGATTACCCCGTAGGGATTTAACCAGTGGAACTCGTGCTGGTAATTTTTGAAGTGAGAATTTAGCTTTGGACATTTATGGTAGTGGTGATAACTTTCAGTTGAATTTTAGCATTTCTTAGTGACTTTGAAGGGACATGAGTTCACATGAACACAGTAAGGAGATGGTTTGTCTGGTCTGCTTGCTTGGCTCTAGAGGATGTGCGATGGCTGTGAGGGCAGTAGATGGTGCCTTAACGGCTGTGTCCCCTCTTGTCTCCATGTGGCCAGTCATAGGAGCTGCTGTGGCCGAGGCTGCTACTTTGACGTGACCATACAGCAGTTCCAAAACTTGTGAGGATGCAGAGGATTGCCCTGGATAAATACATCACCACTCAGCAAGCAGGACAAGTAAGAAATTACTGACCTTTTTTTTTTTTTGATATCTTACCGAGCTGCTGGGTTGACCTCACTCAGAAACAGGATAAAATCAGGGTAGGTGGACTACTATAGTGAGTCTAATATAATAACACAGGGATTTCCAGACTGAGTTGGAGCTGAAATTCTGCTAGCTTAATATCCTCAGACTTCAGTTCTGGAGGTAGTGCTGAGTTCAGGGGATGGTGTAAAGAAATATGGAGTTGCTAAGGACAGGGCAATCTGTCTATGTGCATGGGTAGTTCCAGTGTCCGTGTGACTCAGATGAGAGACTGATGTCAGAGAATGTTGTTGTGGTTTTACCCCAGTCAGCAGCTGAGCACCACGCAGCTGCTCACTCCCACCCGTCTCCCCCCCCAATCGAGATGGGCGAGAGAATTGGAAAAGTTAAAGTGAGAAAACTCATGGGCTGAGATAAAGACAGTTTAATAGGTAAAGCAAAAGCAGTGTGCACAAGCAAAGCAAAGCAAGGAATTCATTCACCACTTCCCATGGGCAGGCAGGTGTTCAGCCATCTCCAGGAAAGCAGGGCTCCATCACGCATAATGGTTACTTGGGAAGGCAAACGCCATCGCTCCAAATGCCACCCCCCACTCCCCCCCTTTCCCCAAGCTCCTTATAAACTGAGCATGATGTCATATGGCATGGAATATCCTTTTGGTCAGTTTGGGTCACCTGTCCTGTCTGTGTCTCCTCCCAACTTCTTGTCCACCCCCAGCCATCCCGCTGGCAGGGCAGTGCAAGAAGCAGAAAAGGCCTTGGCCCCGTGTAAGCACTGCTCGACAATAGGTCCATAGAACAAAAACATATTATCCAGCACATAATCCAAAACATATCCCCATACTAGCTACTATGAAAAAAATTAACCCTTTGAGCTGAAACCAGGATGGTGTTTTACTGATGGAGGTGTTTTAAATTAGTACAAATTAGTTGAAGAACCACTAGCATTGATCTCCATCATACGAAAAACCACCAGCCACAGAGATCACAACTAAGGCTGGTTGAAGAATATTTTCCCTGCAATTTTTTTTTTTTTTTTTTTTTTTTTTTGGTGCTTAAAGTCTAGATAGGACAAGTTTTAGCCTGAATCATTGTCTGATTCTTCCCTGTTGTCATTCTATTAAATGCTAAGATACTTGGTTTGTGTGGTTGGTCGCCTAAATTACATGGTATTGGGGCTTTTTTTTTAATCTTATAGCTTAAATTTAATGAGTTACATATTCTGTGAGCCTTAAAGTTCTATTGGACCTGTCAGAATAATTTGATGTGTGGTGTTTTGGAGGGTTTTGGGTTTGGGGTTTTTTTTTGGACCAGAAACATTATTCTATGGTATTCATCCTAAAAGGGAGGTAGAATGTTAAATCTTTCTTTTCCCTACAAAAAGAATTTAATTCACCGTGGAATACATTTCGGCTTTGTGATCAGGCAAATGAAGTAGTGGGCCCCAAATTTGTTTTCTGTAAACACTTGCATGAAGGAAACTTTCCTCACACAAATGCTCAGAAAAAGCAAGGTCTGTTAGCATGTTTAAAACAAAATTCTGTTCAGAAGCCATGGTTATTTCTTCATTGCTAATTCAAATGCTCTATTTAAGTTATGGTTCTTCAACTTGGTGCAAAAGTCTCAAAGGTGACTGTGGCAATGATACGGTGAAAGACGTTCTGATTTTTTTTGTTCTGCCTCATGGCTTGATTCGTGTATTATTGTTCTGAGATCAGGAGTTAAGGTACATTTACCTCTGAACTTGTGTCTGAGAACACACCACTGACTTCAGAAGAGTGCTATGATTAAGCTGCGTTTGCAGGACTGTCAGTAAGTCATGGTGAGGGAAGGGCAATGTGGCAGCAGGCGAGTTAAAGTAACTCACGTGGAACTGGCAATTGCCCAGATGATCTAATTCCATTAAACTGGGAACTTGTGACACTGTTCTTAGGGGCATAGGGGATAAATGAAATGGATGGCCACTGTGCAACAGCAGATCGATAATTGTCTTTAAAAAGTAAATACGATCTCCAACCATGTTTGACAATAACTGGAAATGATTCTTTGGCAAGCATCTATTTACTAAACCCAATGTGAACTGCCAGAGCTTATTAGGGCTAGATACCAGGCAGGGTGCCATGCTATCTCGGTTAGGTACAGTCAGCAAGTTTCTGCTATAGTTTCCATGATTAACACCATCCAGAAAAAACTCCCGGCCAGCTGTGGAGAGATAGTTGTCTCTTTTCTCGATACTATTACGAGAATCTACTCCTTCCGAAACCACAGTGGTAACGTCGTTTGCCCTTTTCTTTTTTTTTTTTTTTTTTTTTCCACGTGAGGTCAAACAACACGATTTAGTTCTTTATGAATTACGTGCGAGGTCGCAGAGAGAGAAAGTATATTCGGCTTGGCTTTCACCAGCCCTCGGTAGAGGTGGGGAGCGGAGCACGATTCCCGCGGCCCGAACGGGCCGGTCCCCGCCAGCCGGCGCCGGTAGGTGGCAGCGTTAGCGTGTGGATTGAGCCCCCGGCCCCGCGGCGCCCGGCGCCAGCCACAGAAAACCGGCTTTTTGACTTCGAAGCATTTATTAAGTGAGCCCTTAGCCGTGGGATTGTCAGGCCGCCAGGTCTCTTGAAGGATCCAGCGAACCGCAGGTGCTGCTCTGCAAGTGCATGCTCCGAAACAGGACCGAAACCCTCTCGGAGGAGAGAAAAAAAAAAAAAGAAAAAGAAAAGAAAAAAAGAACATATGTGTGCTATTCATTTATTCAGAGCCACGCAATCTGCCAATCATCCTTTACATCACTCGGTGCCTCGGGAAAAGCTGCTCAGAAACAATCTTTGTTACTCGGGAGAACCAGGCTTGTGCTTTTGTGCCACTTGGAGAAAGCATGAAACTTTTTTTTTTCCCTCCCTTATGAAACTCAGCATGCATAAATCAATTAGGAGAAGCTCTGACACCTCTGACCCTTGCAGATTCAGACCAATCCAAGCTAAACCCTCCCCTTACTTCCTCACTCTTCCATTCATAAATAAATTAAAATAAAATAAAATCAAGAGGAGGGAAAGTTAAGAAGTCTGAAATGACAGCCCAGGCGCTGGAGAAAGGGTTGTTTTTCTTAACTGTGTTGCCTGGCTGTAGAGATGCTGTGTGTGCAACGTGCCTTGAACAAAATCAGAACAGGAGGAACTATTATTATTTTTCTTAACTAACAAAAGCTTGGCTTTAACAGAAATGATGTTGTCAGCAGTAACAATAGACAGGGATGCAAGGTCTTCCTTCCCACCCTCCCAGAAGAAACTAAGAGCCCTGCGTCATGGGATGCCAGGGGGCACTTGGATTTGCAGTGAGATCCGCACCTTGGGAGAACAGTGTATGGAATGCCGCTTGGGCATAGTGAATCATGAACACCAGTCAATTCAGATTTCTTTTTAGCAGAGGGGCTGGGTGAAGGTCATTAAAGGATGATATAGAGACCCATACAAAGCAAGCAATTTAGAACACCACTAGAAGAAGGAGATGTATTGATCCTACAAAATCCAAGAGCTATGTTACATATTTTTGATTATCATATATTGACATCTTATATGTTAGTTTACTTTAAAAATGCCATTGCTTAAAACTAGGGTGGGGTATATTTTCATGGAATTACTTCAGTAATTAGATTCATAGCTACTCTTATGCTATACTTTTCATGGTTCAGTGATCTTTATTCTCCAGTTCAATACATATTGAGCTGGAACAGCTGCCTGTCAACTTGGTTTTCCTAAAAGCCACACTAGCCCTTATCTCCAGATTACCTAATCTTGGGATAAAACATAGGTCATAATTAGTTGTGATACAAGATTTTCTCCTTGTATATTTTTGACACCAAACTTTGCTCCTTTGCTAACAGGCATCCATGTGATGCTCTGCGCTCCCTCTAGCTCCAATCAATTGCTGTCTTCTCTTTCCACAAGGAAAGAGTTTGTGGAAGTATAAAAACATGAACAGACCTTCAGAGATCATCTAGACCTTTTTTCTGGCCCAGGCCAGGATGTGCTGCTCACAGCACAAAACTGTGTTTCTTGGGCCTCTTGAGACGTTTATCAGCCCCTGCCCAGAGGAAGGAATTTCTCCCTTGAGGGAGAATTCTCTCTGCCATGTCTGTGTTGCAGATTTGTTTTTTGTGAAGCCTGTCAGTGAGTTCGTGATGAGGGTAGGGTGGGCCAGAATTTATTCTGGGTGCTTTGCAGAGAGGTCCATAACGAATTATTTCTCACTTTTTCTTTCTTTCTTTCTTTTTTTTTTTTTTTTTTAATTGAATCTTTTATAGGTCTTCCTAGCTTATAGATTTTGAGATGTTTTCACTGAGCAGCTATTGCAGGAATCAGAATTTTAAAATGTCTTTGGCTAGATTCATAGTCACATGTATAATCTGAGAGTCATTGAAAGTAGCCCAGAAACTCTAGTGGATTATGGAAAAATAATCCTGGGCTTGAATCTTAGCATCATTCTCCATTTAAGGCTATTGGGGATGAGGAGGAGTGCTAGAGGAAAAACAATTACTTTTAAATGCTGGATGTCCTTAAAATCAATAGCCTTCACTCTCCATGTGTACTTAGCGAATCAGAGTCAGTTAATAAGTTTTGCATGTATGCTTCTGAATTTTTTTTTTTTTTTTTTTTTTGGTCTGGAGTATCTTATGCCCTTGACAGGAATAGACTGCATAGGAGGTTCTTAACCGGCAGCCAAAATATGGGGTCACATATTTTTGTAAGGTTAGTTATACATCTGTTTTGGGTAAAATTGTTGCAGGAATGGAATTTGACCTATAGTGTTAGGTTCTTTGTGTGATTTGTTTGGGCTGCGCTTATAAATTGTTTAGTTTTGTTTATGTTCACCTGTGTAAATTTTGAAAGGAAAAGTCACCTGAATCAGTGTACTTGTCTGTTTTTCTGTCTGCTGGATGAAATCTGAAAATAAGAGAGGAAAAAACCCAACTATTTGATCATGGCCGTGAAGGAGACGAAAGCTTTCCAATTCCGGGTATGGAAAATTTTTCTTATTCCTTCTAGTGATGGGCTAGTCTCCAAAAACCTGTGAAGTGTTCAGTTTGAATAAACAATCAAAGATCTGGATGTTTATCTGAGGCTTTTCTATAGCCCTTTGGGGTGGAAATGGGTTTGGGAGGCTTGAGAGAATGAGCTCTTTGTACTCTGCATTTGGTGTGGTCAGGAGTACCACAAGCATAGCCTTTCTTCCAGTCATTTGGCATTTCAGCTTCCTGTTCTGGTCCCACATCAAGGTGTATGATACTAAAACAAAAGAAAGGGTCTTAAAGGGACACCGTGAAGAGAGAAACTAGAAATATGTATTAAATTTCTGTTTCTACTTTCCTTTAATGACGTGGTCCACCTTCAAAATCAGGTCTATGCACAAGTGGATTTTCCCTGTTTTGAAATACATGTGCAATCACTCTGGCACAGGGGACAAGCTAGCCGGGTCAGGACTTCAGTGGTAGATGCGTCTATGATTTTAATCTCATTTTTGGTTCTGTTAGTGCAGTGTGGCTATGTTCCAACTTTTACTCAGTTCCATCTTTACTGATATCTCTATCTTTAAAGATAAAGGGAGTTCTGAATCTTTAAAAAATATTGGGATGTCCATTTCAAGCTGGATGGGATACTTGGGAAGATTCTTGGTTTACCCTAGATGGTTTGCTGACTCCTGCTTCTGTTTGCTCATTTTTAAACTAAAATAAAAACTCTCTCAAAAAAATCCCTTATAAATCCCCCAGCTTCCTCATGAATTGGATCATAGGACATTGTAGGGGGATCTTTACACCACCTGATGTTTGGTTTGACTGCTCGAAAGTTGTGCTGCTGATCTGAATCTCCAAGCTCCATCCCTGAGCCAAGAGGTGCTTGATTCAGAGAGCTTGTCTGGCTGGCTGTGAAAAGCTGGATGATGTTAGTTGTCTTTCACTCACAGGTGGAGAGCACCTTCCAGGTGTACAGGAAGGACTGTTGGCTAAGGCACGACTGAAGGATTGTGGAGTTTGCTGAAGCAGAGTGAGCACCTTACAGGGCAGGTCAGAAGTCCCTAGCTGCTAAAAGCTCTGGAGGAGTTCTGTAAACCACCCCTGTGCATACAAGCCTCTCTGAATTACTTCTTATTAAAGCAGTCTGTGCTGGCATAGATTCCGCCCCCCTTTCAACCCCCTGCCCCCCCCCCCCCTCCCCCCAGTAAGGGCAGCTTCAAGGTATTAGAGGATGGTCCATAATTTAAAATTAAAGCAATGAACACCAGTCTACCACTACAGGTCAGAGTACAGCCAGCCTGTTTCAAATCAGTATGCAGTATCAGTGAAAATCTGTTTGGCACTTGTTCATTACCCTTTTTAAGCCAAAGCAGATTATTCATTGTTTCCTTTAATGTCGTCTGTTTGGTTTATGAGGAATGACTCAAGGAAGTTTTTCTCTAATTCAAAACAAACAGTCTGCGTACACACTGATTGTCTGAGCTTCAGCTGTCCTGGGGAGTCTGCACACATGTCAGGTGTTACCAGAGTGGAAATTATTTTCAGGGTCAAGCAGAAGAAGAAGGAGAGACAAATGTCTTCTAGGAAGCTAAGGCTGTTGATAGTTTTTTTTATCTCTAACCTGTTGTAAAGATTCGACTGAAAATTAGACTCGTGCAGTATGCTGAGGTAGTACACTATTAGTTACTTACCCCTGGGTTCCTCTCTAATTGGTAGAAAAAGATACACTACCCTAGAGGGGACAGTTCAGAGCACCTTGGGCAGGATCCTGCTTCATGGTCCTATGAAGGGAGTGATTTCTCTCTGCTGACAACTGGCCTAGCTGACTAACTGTGCTGTCTGAAGTCAGACTGTGCATACTCCCCTCAGGTCTCCCTGTTGTATGAGGTAAACAACAGTCCAAGCTTGTTTGTACTGAATTGACTCTTCTCTTCATCACAAATTTCACTTGGGGCTAGACCATACTTGTAAAATGCAATGTATGAGTTTCCCAGCTCTTACTGTCATGTAAAAATTACAAATAAATGCATAATTGGTAAGAAAATGTATAGCTTATGGATGAGGAAGGTGGGAACAGCCATTATAATAATGATGCCAACAAGTTCAAATTCAGTCTGATTCAGTCTTACCTGTAAGGTGCTGTAAGGCAACTCCCTGCTTCTAGGGAGTGTTTGTTGGCCCACATGAAGGGAGTTGAATGTGACTGGTAAAGATCGTTTGTTAAGCATTGATAGTATAGTTGATGCTCCATCAGTTACAAAATGTACCTAATCCCTGTAAGACTTACAAAATGAAACACCATGCTCCAGGAAAACCAGGGAGGAAAAAATTAAAATAGGTTACAGAATATTAGAGTTATTGACAAACCTCAGGCATTCTCAGAAGCACAGACAACCTAACTGCACTGTAATAAACTCCCATGGGACCTAGATAAATATTTATCAGGGTGCTTGTTTAAATAAGAGGTCTTTGCAACCTGGGAATAACGAGGATGCATCTAGTTTGAAATAATAACTGTATATAATATTCTTAAGGACATTACTTCACATGGATCAATTTTTAAAGCATATTTTAAAAATAAAATAGTAGACGAACAATGAATAAGTGCATACTTACATGCTGAATATAGCATGGTGGAAAATCAACACCAAATCTGAGGCAAACTTTTATCCAGACTGGTCAGGGAGAGGAGGGGACAAGGGTCCTGCGGGTAGGAATGTTATAAGTGAGGAGAGGGGAGTGGATAGGAGTTTCTATGGTGTTGTTACAGTGTGCTTTCTTCATGTATGCGTAATGCAGAGATATGTATCTATATTTGCATTGTAGAGCGCTCATGCACTTCTAAAATCATGTGTCGGTGACAAGATCAAACTCCCAGTAAACTCAAACTGTTACAATTTGGAGGCTGGTTGATGGGCTTAAAAATACATAGAAACATTTTTTAGTGTGTGTGTCAATGTATGCTTCTGTCCATGTCCAACAGGAGGGCTGTGGCGCCGCTAGAATCGAAGGAGTGATTTGTTGCGGTGTGTGATGTTCTCTTTTGCGTCTCCATTCAGCTTTTGAGAATCTTCTCTTCTATGTGCCTTTTCTCTATTTCTCTGTTGTGTCATTCCTCCATGCTTTCTGAAAGGAAAATGTACTGTGTGGTTGTGATCTTTCTGCTAATCAATACTCCAACTAAAACTAGTGGATTAGATTCTCTTCTGCTATAGTGTTTTAACTCTTATCAGTAGAGGTATTCTACATTTTGGCAGTTGTAACTAATCAGGTCACTAAAAGATACATATATAGTCGAATTTGTCAATGGTTCTGGAGTGATATATGTGAGATAATACCATATCTGAAGGCACTATAAAAGACATTTCCTGAGAAGCAGTCGCTGTCTGACGCTCTTCATATTAAAACTATTTGGTCTTTGCGTCAGCCCTGTGGTATTAGGATACCTTAAGTTACCTGTTCCACAACTCGCAGATTAAAGTCTTCTGCACATGAGGGTGATGTAGTATCATCAATAAGATGACCACTTCTAGACTTCTGAATTGCCTGGCTTTAGAGGCAGTTAAAAGGTATAAAATGAAATTAGTGAAATCCAAATTGTTTTCATTCTGCAGCTTTAAAGTGTTCATGTGTTATTTTTAAATTTAAAATACAATTCTAATGATTTTTAAAAAGCAGTTCATGGAAGTTTCATAGAATAATGGAAAATAAGGATAAGAAGAAGTATCAAGAAGTAGAATCAACTTTATCTGTATTGTTCTTGACAGATATTTGTCTAATATCCCAATGAAAACCTCCAACTGGAGATTCCACAATCTCTCTAGGCAATCTATTTTAAAGGCTTAACTGTTGCTACTGTTAGAAAGTTTTCACTGTTGTCTAAATCTCAGTTGCTGAAATGTCAGTATCTTACTCCTTACCCTGCCAAAGTGTATGAGTAGAATAGATTATTCCGCTCCTCTTTGCAAAAGTCTTTTTCTCCCTTAAGAGTATAAAATACCTTCTTAAAAATAAATTCTATGCACTTAGTGTGCATGTTCCTGTTGAATACGTTTACTACAAGAACTGCAGTGCATTTAGTTCAGTTATGTTATCCCAAATGCTTAGTTATGTCCCCCTTATATTTTTTGTTGTTGCTTTTTTCACTCTATGCGCAGACTGATCTACAGTCAGTTTCTGCAGTGATTTTGCTCACAATTCCATTCTAAACTGCCATAATACCATATTCCCAGGACATCAATAAATCTGATGTATTTTGACTATTTATCTTGCAGGCAATAAATATCTGTTTACAAAGTGCGTTTCGTGAATTCACTCAAATTACATTTGGGCTGCTGCAATCCTGGAAAAAAGAGGTGCTAAAGGTTTGATGCGGGAGAACATTGCATTTAACTTCAGGGGAGAAGTAAACTTGTGATTCTGTCATCAAAGGTGAAACAGCAAAGCCCTATTTCTTGCTAACGTTAAACCATTTATTCTTATTTAGCTGTCATTTTTATTACAGGCATTCAGCCTGATGCTCATGACAAAAAAGTTCAGACATGCTTCAAAATGAATTTGTTGCATACCTAGTGTAGAAAACTGTACTTTATGGATGGTAGCTGGAGGTGGCTTGTGGTTTACCACTGATTATAAATTATTTAAATATACATATATATATATATATATATAGAATGGATATTCAGAGCTGATAGCGTCAATTTTTATTGGAATATACTCTTGTCTCTGTGTTGTTTGTAGTTATAGGCAAGTAGACGAACCCAGGCGTATGGCACTTAATATCCTGGTGGACTCAACAGCTCTTCATCTACACTTGATCTGTCAAACTGCTATTTATGCAAGTATTTTTAGAAAAAGTATTGTTATAATTGGGAGTGTACTTTTGCAATGATGGCATAACAAAGAACAAGTTCCTACTGTCTGCTAATGTAGTATTTCCTCGAAGAAAAAGGGTAGTTCCTTAAACAATTCATGTAAATATGACTTAAGTGAATGACACACGTATATAAGAAGCCAAATTTCTGAGCTTGTCTGAAGTCTCAGCATAAATTGCACCCTCTCTTGCATTCATTTGCAGTAGTGAAGATCATTGCTATTCGCAGGTCTTCCTAAAACTAGCCTGCTTTGATCCTTTTGAATCTAATCCCTTAGATTCTTTTGGCAGATACCACACTTAGCTTTTTTTACTAGTCCGCTGATCACAGTCCTTCCATTTCCTCAGCTGAGGAAGCACAGCAACTTGCAGTCGTGTACCTTGCCAAAGCTGTGAAAAGATAAGAACAGTATTTGCAATGTGGACTTGAGCTGTGGCCCTTGTTCACACACTGGGAGGCCACTGCAGAAGGTCTCATCTTCCTGTTTTTCCCTGGTTTGTGTGGTCATGAGGATAGAGTTGGGTTTTTTCCCACTGTACAAGTTACATTAATGATGTTAGATGTGTAACTTCCTTTAGACTTCACGGCAATAAGCAAATAAAATAAAAGCAAGTAATTTTACTGTGTAGAAACAAAATGAGTGTCCAGTGGGCTTTTGAACACCATGCTCCTATGCAGCTCTGGCAACCATCAGGCCTATGATGTTCAGCTACTAAGCTCAGATAATTTTTAAACCATAAACTTACACTTTAAGCACCCAGTGGCACTTTCTTATCTCAAACTTTGAATTTATAGGCAAAATATGTTGGGATCAAAGTGGGAAGATGTGCTTCAAAATGCCTGTGTTAGCTCAGAAATAAGAGAAGAGTTGATGTTTGCAGCCTGCGAAGTTTTTATATTTAAAAGCTGAAGTAAATGGTATGTGATCAAAGAGGTTATAGAAATGTGTGTTTAATATATAAATCAACATTCCTTCTGTTTAAATATGAAATCTGAACTTCAAGCAGAAACTAAAGCAAAACTCTGAGGAGCTGCTGAATAAATAGTTCATGCAGTGTAGTGCATGGTCCAGCTCATGAACTTCTCTTATGAGGCTATGTGGAATGACTGTTTAGGCAGCATCTCATATCTGAATAGGCAAATGCTTCCTTCTCTGCTGGGTGTTTAAGATCCATCCTGCTGCGTTTATGTCGGCAAGATAAGACGAAGCGGGTCTGGAGAGTTTGGTCTGGTACATGTAGGGTTACCCAGGCTTGATTTGGAAGAGAAGAGAGGATTTAGCTCTGATCATTAAGACTTGAGTGTCTGTCATAGAATAAACATATTTGGTAATTTCTTCTTTGCCTCGCATATTCCCCTTTTTAAAATTATATATTTCCTGAAAATAATGGCTGAAAAGACGGACTGCAGAGGTTTTAGTGAAAGATGGATGCTCAAGTGCAGAGGAGGAGAGTTGTGTGGGGAGGGACCTTTCCATTCTGTTTTCGGCTTACATACTGGTTTTCTCTCTGAGCAGATGTCCTATCAGATTTTCAAGAAGAGCGGCTGAGGATGGACCTCATCCAACACCCTCCAGAGCAAGTGAGAGGTTTACTAGTGGTTTCAGTGGAAGATCAATCATGCCTTACAGTTTATTATCCATTTGCAGTGCCAGAGTGGTGGGCCTCAACTGAGCACGTGGCTTCTCTCTGGATACATATGGAAAGTGACGGATCCTGCCCAACCAGCTCGTTACCTGAGTAGGTGATGCTGACACAGATCAAACAATGAAGCCAGGAGGTGAAATGACACACCACAGGTTACAAAGCAGAATGCTAGGGCTGAGAAAAGTAGGATGCTCAAGAGATACTCAGGATACTGCTTAACAGATAATGTCCTTATGACTCATCACTATTCCCCTGTTTCTGCCAGGAAACATGTACGACGCTTTATCTGGCAACCTGGTTGATTTATGCATCTAGCTAATGTACTAACAAAAGTGAAACATGTAGTGTAGTAGTCCCTTGCTTACAGTGCTGATTTTAAGTGTGTTATGTTTCGGCACTCCATTGTGACACACTTATAAATCACCTGGTTTTTATAACCTGATTACCAGGGTCACTGAAAGTGATTTTAATGAGCCACTGCATGTCACTAGTCACTACGGAAAGTTTTGCGAACATATGTACAAAACAGGGATCTGGACAAATAATTTTGGAACAAATTACTTGTAAACTCTAAATCCACTTAAGTGTTCACTCTGAGTAAGCAACTGCTGGGTTGGTTGCTGCAATTCTGGCACTGATTTTGGGAAGTTTAGTGTGCAACTACATCTAAACTATGTAAGATATAAATTAGTCTGCTCTGTGTTTTCCAAGTTCCAGTGCAATAATGGGATCCCATTACTTCGGAAGTTCTAATGTAATAGCAATAAAAAGTAATCAATAGCATAAGGATATCTGCTAAATAAATAAAATATAGAACATCTGTGAATATCCAGATAACTTTTTGGCCACATATGTTCTCAAAAAAGAAAAGAAAAAGAAGGAAGGGAGTAGTTTTCAGGAAATGGACGTATGCTGAGAGCTGTTTTGAGTCCTGTAGTGAGTTAGGTTCAAAACATGGCTGGTGAGCCATGGTATTTCCCAGTCAGGCACTCAGCAGTCACAGGGCACACAACATCTTCTTGGGCATATTTTTAGAAAAGGAGATGAACCTTTCTTAACAATTGCTTCAAGTATTCAGAAATGAGATTTTGGCACTTTTTGCCCAGCATCAGATTTTCCTACTTTGTAAGAGCTAGGTGCCTTCCCATGAGATGCAGATGTAATCAGGTACGGGTTCTCACTCATATCATAGTGGATTGTACCTTACTCAGATTGACTGATATGTCACTGTCACTGAGAATGATGTGATATATCATGCCCAGATGAGCATGTGCTAATAGCAGTAGTAACAGCTGGTAACAGGGTCTCTTGCCACATATCACGATATATATGAAAACCTAGCAATCAGTCAGTATAGTGTCAATCCTGCCGTGCCTTATAGTATGTTTTTATTTTATTTTTTTGGAGCAAGAGGAAGAAGAGTGAAAGTAATACAAAATTTGAACAGTCTCATGTTATTTGGGTGAAGGAGAAATAAGACAGTGTCACTGTGTATGAGGGTCTCTGTGAGCTGCCTCTGTTTGGGGGCCTTTCACTGAGGGCATATTCAGGAAAAACTGCCTCATAAAACTCTTAGGCAAATCATAGCTATAAATCATAGGCAGCAAAACAATTTCCCCCAAGCCAATGGCAAATCGTTGCTATATCTTGAGTGTAAATTACTAACAATCAGCAACACACCTAGGAAATGGAGCAAGTCTACAGTATATTTACGATTTATCAGAGGTGAATATACTTTTGACAGAATTTAAGATCTCCAGAAAAACATAAAGAAATAGGTTTGTTCCTCAGGTTGTACTTACCTGCCTTTCCTGGGGACCTTACAGCTAGTGCAGAGGCTGCACAGTGCTACCTTTTTTATAGCCCATTTGCAAGTCTGAGGTAGTTTGGGGATGGTGGTGGTGGTTTTTTTTTTTTTTTTTCTTTTATCAAGGGACATAATCTGTTAGACAAGATAATTAAATGTGTATGGGCTAGATTCTGATCTTATTTACAGAGTCTGCAGTAAATCTGAACTCACTCCAGTGACTGCCAGGGAGTCATTCTAGATTTATGTTATTATAAATGGGCTAAGAATTTGACTTGTATAAATGAATACTAAAGAGGGAAAAGAATTGTTCATGTTCATACTCCTAGCCCCTGGCAAAGGCTAACTTAACTTCCTTAGTCGTCATCTTTGAGCATAGAGAGGTTCAATCACCATTGATCTTTAGGAAGCATTGAATCTGGTTTTAGAGCTTTCAGAGAGCCAATCACTATTACTAATTAATAGTAGTATTAATTATAAATGATGGATGTGTTACTGCCAAAGGAAGTCTAAAGTCATTCTGATTATATATCTGTTTGTTTCTGTGTTCACCTTTGGTAAAACTAAGGATCGCTTCTGTGCTTCAAACACTTTTTCTCCTTCTTAAATTGTAGTTTCTTTTCCTGTTAAAATTCTTGAGAGGCACAGTACCAACCAGGTGATACGGGTACATCTTATTATGCAAAAAGTCTAATTTTTGACAATAGTGATGAGCCATGTATGCTCCTCAAGGTTTCATACCACTCTGTTGCCTTGGTCTTTCAATAAAGCGCTGACTTGACTCTTAAACATGAAGCTTCCACTGGGATTGGCCAATGACTGGATATACAACATGGAGGAGTGCGGAATTGTTTCATACCTAAGGTTACATATTCCCCATAGAGAGACATATTTTTTTTTCTTTCTGTTAGTATGGTGGAGAGCCAGAAGAATGAGTTTAACATGCATTTTTGGTAAACATTTTTCTGAAAAGTAATTTTCTTTTAGACTGTGGTAAGTCAGTCTCCGCAACCACTCAAGTATGACCAGCAAATGATTCATTCTAAAGACTGGGGATTGTGGTTGAAGACTTTTTCTTCCCCATCCTGTGATTGCAGGAACATAAATCAAAAACATTCTTTTTTTCTTTTTTTTTCTTTTTTTTTTTTCCCCCCCTCCCAGTAAACAAGGCCTATCTGCTAGAAAGCAGGGAAGCCAGATTTATCTCAGCTAACACTGAGTTTTGGAGAAAGATGGGTGTTTGCTTAGAACTCAGATATAAGTGGCTTTATTATTTTTGAAGACAATTCTTTTTCCCCTCTGACAAAGAAAGGATCCTGCAGTAGTTACAGTTGGTGCCTTATTTAAGTGTCAGATGTTATGTGCAGTGACTCCAAAGTCAAATATTCCACCCCTTTCCAATTTGTAAATATAAAATAACAGAACAAGTATGTAATATTGGATTTTTTTTTTCCTATTTCCTACTTTTTTTCTCTGAAGACTGCAGTATGTCTCTTTTGTGATGCTATTTGAAGATATAAATTAGGTGCCTGCCAAGTAACATCCTGTTCTAAACAGTAAATCAATAGCTGGTTTGTTCAGAGAAAGACCTATGGTTCTGTACTGGCATAGAGGATGTTCAGGCAAGTGATTCTGGCATTGTCTCAGGTAAGGAAGGGTGAGGACTTACCTTTGTAAGTGGTACTTCCTCCCTTGGATTTTCATCCTGTGACTTCCCCACTGTGTGACTTCATGTAACTGTGATCCTCTTCTAACACCTGCCCACCTGTGGAATTTTTTTCTTATAGCTATAGACTTTTACCATTTTATTGTAGCTGTAGACTTGTACCATTTAGCTGTGAACACCCCTAAAAATGAAATGTTTTATCTGAACTTCCACAGATTCCATTTGATCTTGAATAAAACGACTTGTGTCAGAAGAAAGCCTGGTTAGCCTTTTTTTTTTTTTTTTTTCCTTTTAAACAAGCAACAAGCATGATTTTCCCTCTTTGTTTTTCTGTCTTGAAATAGTTTGAATAGTGCATTTATAACATGGAATTTGCTGAGCATGATACAAGCTACACCATGAATAAAAACTGTAGATTGACAGAATAACGTCTTTTTGTAGAAAACAAGTTCTAGCTAATTGCAAGTGGTTACTAAATTTTCACCCATCCTTCCTGGTATGGTCTCCTCAGTCCATTCCCATACCAGAAGTGCAGTTACCTCATGTACATCTCCAAGATTGTTTAAAAGGCTCCTCTTCATCTGCCCCTAGGACTTTTATCTAGGATTCCAAAACAATCTGAGACATGAGAAACTGTTAAAGAAAATTGCAAAATTGAAAGCATTAAAGCATGGGGGAAAACATCCCTACCACGTTGAAGGTGTCTTTACTTACAGTCAAACAGATACTCTTTCATATTCTTGCAATAAGAGAAAGAAAGAAATCAATTTTTAAATTAAACCAGTAACAGGAAGACTGGTACTTTGTTGAAAGCTGTTAAGAGTTTTAGGACATAAATTCACCAATCCAAAAAACCTTTTGAGAGTTCAAATTCCAATGTTTATTCTACTTGTCACTATCCCTTAATGTATTTCTATATAGAGGCAGGACAATCACCCTCTGATGTCATGTAAGGCAGTAATACGGCCAGTAGCTGTACTGTAACTTTAATGTACTGTGTGAACATTTGAACATTGGAGTTTTCATGTATTTCTATTCTAAATCACTTAATAATTTCCTAGACAGTAATAAACATGGTATATTTTATATAAGCAAATAAATTGAGTGATTGGCAGGGGAAAATCAGCTGTTAGGTTCAATGTACTCCTAAAATGTAAATTTAATTCTTATCATTACTGGATTCTTCAAACTCTCTTTGGTATCAATGTGATCAATTAGCATCTGATACTAACGGGTCATTTTCAGTATATCAGTGCATACGAAGAGATGATATTAGATATATAACTTTAGTTCTGAACTTGGTGGCTTGAGTCAATCTGGTGCTATAGTTGGGTACCTCTGGGTTCGTTCATTCTTTATGGCTCGTGCTTTCAAATTGATTAACGACTTTTTGGTGTTTCACATACGTATTTTCAAGCTAGCTGGTATTTCTTTTAAAGCTTCTTTTACATAAAGGACAACTAAAGCTGGTTTTCTTCAGAGGAAAACTTCATGGAATCCTGTAAGTGTGATTCTCTGTCATCTCAGAGACCATGAAATCAGTATGTCTTTTTGTGTCAGTGATTTTAAGTCTTGGATATTTTTCATGCTTGATATTTATGGAAATTCTATTCACATACATGTGGAACACCAGCAAATCTAAGTGGTGATGTATTAAACATTTACATGGCAGCTTATATTAGGAGATGTCAGAAGATTTTTCAAGAAATAAATACTAAAATCATGTAGCATTCTGCAGAAGTCCAGTTAGTTGCAAACCCCATTACACATCTGGCTCAGTGATACTATACTTGTTAAGAAAAACATACAGTGTTGTTTCTTGGACTTTGCTCATAGCTATCTTTGGTGTGTTAGCTTCTAATTTCTTCCCTTTCTCTCCTCCTCTCAGGTACTGAGAAAAGACTTGACTGTCGTAACTGCAGTTCAAGAACAAAATAACTGCACTCTGAACAAAACAGCATCTTTGGAAGTTGCTTTCACAATACAAACAATTCATTTGTGAAAAGTCAGACACAGGTTACAAAATGAAACTGCTACAGAGTCTCCCAGAAGTTCCCCAGTATCTAAATCCTGAATATCTGTTGCTGACTAGAGAGGTTGGGCAACTTCTTTCAGGTGGAAGAGCAGGAGCAACAAGCGTTAGTCTCATAGGTAAGGTTATTTGGGGAAGCTGTTGGGAAGGATGCGCACTGATCTCTAACAAAGATTTTGCTATCAGAAGTTTTTATATGTTCTCTTGCATGATCAGATGCAGACAGAAGGAATATTTTGCTGAATCAAATGATTTGTGTTATGCATCAACTCTAATATATTTCCTTCAAGGCTATGTAGTTAGCAAGGCCATGTACATGGACCTTACAAGCGTTTTTTTACCTTCTTGTATATCAGGTACTGGTAATCAAGGATGAAAGGTGATGATTCCAGATGACAGTTTGAATTACCAACTTTTGGAAAGAAGTCAAACGCGAGACAACCTCCCCCACTTGCCTCTGCCCAGCCCCTGCACCCCCATTTTAATTAGCTTAGTTGTTTTTCCTTGGCTTTTTTTGTTTGGTTGGTTTTTGGGTTGGGGGGGTGGGGTCGGTTTGTTGTTGTTGGGTATTTTGGGGGGGGGGGGTTGCGAGTGTTATTTGGAGTTGCCAGTGGGGTTAATTCCTTGGCTGTTCTGTCAAATGCTAGGTTCTAGTACAGATATTTGTGTATATATGAACAACTGTTTTTTAATAACCTGCCAAGAAGCTATAATCTTCCATTGCAATCCCCCAGGATTTAATTAGAATGGTTTTCCACAGCCTGACATGTTTATGGGGCATAGGTAAAGAGACAGTTCATAAAGCTGTCAATTTTCTGAGAAATTAAAGAAAAATTGGGCTGCTTAGTGCCTTGGCAATTCCATGCTGCTGATAGTAGCATTGCAAACAATGAAATCAAAGGAAATGTAACAAGATACTGATGCATTAGAGATGGGGACGGTTTAAAATTATATACAAAGGCATTTGTCAATTTGAATTTGAATGCATAAGAGGAGAAATATGGAAAACAAAATATGAACTCCAGTAGCTGCACATTAAACTGCTCAGGTTTAAACAGTGCAAATCTGAACAATAGTCTCTTCATTGCTTTAACAGTAGCTGGAACTTTCTCTCCTAGGGCAAGTGGGAAGGGATGAAAACTGTGAAAGAAAGTAAGGCTGGACTATGAAAACACTTGCTACTGATTTCTGTCTTCCTTGCTGACTGGAGTCAGGATGCTTGGTCATATAATGAAAGGGTATGAGTAAGTCTTAGAGGTACAGCTCATAGTGTTTCCTCACAGTTGATACAGTCCAGGTTTCTCTGAGACTCTGTTACACACTGGCAAGTGAAAACAATCCAACTGCCAAATTCTGTCCATTTTCTTTTTAGTAACTTTTCAGTTGAGCTATTTAGGTGTATCTGAGTTTGGCTACCTTCTTTAATGTAAAATAGGAGGTATCTCCCCTTCTTTATGGCTCTCATGTATGATTGCTTTTAAAAAAGGAATTTGAGTTGCCATCTCTGCCCCTCATGCAAATCATCTGTAACTTCACAGTAGAGTTAAACTGGTATTAAGAACAATGAGCAATGACAGTCTGGGACATGGTTTCAGTAGCAGAGTGATCTTTTGTTGAGGAAGCCCTACAGTGGGTTTAGCATTTAAACAGAATTTAATAGGGAAGTTTCATGCTTGTGTTCAGTATCAAGTGTATGTTTCCATAACACATTTTATGTTAATATTACTAAATATAAAATCAGACACCTATATCATCTTTGTCATTCAGTTTGAGTCGCTTTTGTCCAATTCTGGGAATTACATTTTAGGAATAAATATGGACAGGTTGGGGAGCAGTCAAGAGAAGGTTTACAAATAACTCAAATAGAAAAGGTTCATGATGCACAGCTCACCAAGGAAAACCTGAAAAAAATTTTGTGTTTCTCTTGTCTTTCAGAAGAAAGAAGTTTGCAGAGGCACAAAGCAATTTTCTGATGTATCAAGGGCTCATCTCCAGATCCAGTAAAGCCATGCCAGGATGCAGTTTGCTTAATTATCAACAAAACTGACTGATGTTAGTAGGAACTTTCTAGCTGTAACTATGTTAATCCCTGGAAAAGCAGGTTATGGAGTCTTTGCCAGTGGAGACTTTTAAGAAGGTTAGACAAGTTCTTGCTTGTATTTTCTACCTGCTGTAGTACTAAAGAGAGGACCATTCTAGTTCTGATATTTTGCTCTGTACTATTCTGAGAATTGGAGAAATAAGAGGACACATCCTGAACTTATAAATTGTCATAGCTTCAGTTAATCAAGGGAAAACCGTATCAGGGTATATGCTGCATCGCAGTGACTGTGCTCTGCTACCACAGATGAGGCAGTTGAAAACACAGGTGTTACAGAAATGTGTTTAGGAACTGATAAGGGAAGGACATGTGCTTTATCCAGATCTCGGGCTGCATGTTAAGCCGCTCAGGTGTAAAGAGTGCAAAGCTGAATAGTAGTCTGTTCAGGGCATATGGACTAGACTCCATATTTCTCCTCAAAGTAAACTTCTAGAAGAGTGTGATGTTTCAGGCTGATGGTGTCATGGCCTACAGACAAGTCTGTCTTCCCTGCTACCTTGGGTTCTCTCTCTTTATCTCTGCTTGTCCACATATTCACCTATTACACCCTGTCAAGATAGTTGAATGTCTTCCATGTCTGGTGTTTGTTCATACAATGCAATGCAGTGCATAATGCAATGAAACTCTGCACTGCACTAGGGTCCCTAGGCACTATTCCAGTAGCAATCACAATTAATTCTGTCAGCGTTCACCGTGGATTCATTTGTTTCACTATGCCGTTTCTTAATCCATGTCATTTTCTTCTCCTTTTGTCTTACTCTGTGGCTGTATTGTCTCCTCTTTCACTCTCGTTTCTTTATCTTCGTTAATATTTCTATTCCTTTTTTTTTTTTTCTTTTGCTGCTTGATTCTCTTCTCCCCAGCTTTTTAAGTTATAGTCATTACTGCTATAAAATATATCGTAGGAGCCATCAGATACAGAGTTTGTGTGATGTGTGTCTTATAACTATAAAACACCTTAGGGAGAATACTTTCTCAGCCCCAAACATCATATTTTTGCTTCTTGCAAGATTATTTAACTTCCTGTCTTTTTCTCATTTCTTTTTCGGTTCCTACCACACTTACCAGGTGGGTTTTTTTTCAAGCAACTATAAAATAAAAGTCACCAAGCCATTGGATCTAGGGTTTTTTTATATTCCTACACGTAGATGATAAAAAAGGGAAAATAAAAGTTTATGAGCAGAGAGACTGAAAAAGAAAGGAGCGGAAGTCAAGGAGAGTCTGTGCTATAGGTCAGCAAAGAGCACAGAGATTGAGTGCAGATCAAAGAAAGTTAAAAATTATTTGACAGCATTTGATTTAGAACAGCCATGCTGAGAAGTCTCCTGTAATAATTTATCCTACCTTTCACTCGTAGATTGCTGAGCTGTCTTGAAAGAATTCAGAGACTGTGGAATGCAGCCACTCTTCATTTATGATTTGAGAAGATGGGATGCAATGTAATGTGTCAATGCGTGATCAAGGTGTCACCCTCTATCAGGACTGCTCTATATGATTTCCTACAAAAGGCTGTGAACTGAATATTCATGGAAAAAAGCAGTTTCTTCTATGCTTTGTGAGGCTGATGGAAGGAAGCTTAGAGTAGAACATCACCATGTAGAATTGTGCTTCCTCCTGAGCTTGTTTCATTTTGTAGACACTGTCTTCCATTATGAGTGCTTCTGCTGTGGTGGGGAGGTATAATACAAATGGAATGCAACAAGCTGTGCTTAAGGTTGGTGTGATTCACTATCTGGTATATCCTGTGTCTTAGAGATTTGCTTCTCTTCTCAAATGTATGTTAGAACAGTGATATTCAATTGAATGCAGTCATGTTCTTCCTGAATCGGACCCCATGATTCACTGCAGAGGCAAAGAATATAAATCATTAATTCATGCATAAAGACAAGCTACCATGGCACTCATCAAGATTGAACTGTACTATTCCAACTACAAAAATGTTTTAGGAGAATTTTCTTAGAGTCCTAAAAACTTCTTATATGGACTTCTCCCACTATTAGTTATTCAGGACTGCCTTGACATCTGTACTGTCTACTGCAGTGCAATGTCCCTGCCAGCACTACACAGTCTGAATTCACGTGTCAGCCCATATCCTCCAAAACCATGAGATTGGCATAAAAATGAGAAAAGTTCATACAGTGCCCCAAGATTTGGGGCTTTTAGAATTGTACCAAATGGTGCATGACTCTGTGGCAAAACAATGTAAAGGTGTGTCATCAAAAAGAATAGAACAGAATGTCCAAACATGCCCAAACTATTCATGCTCTCACCGTCCTTGGTAGCGGCCATCTGCGAAAAGACAATAAATATATATAGAATGCACTAGGAGTGTATTTTGGTTGCAGTAAATGCCTAATAATAAAAAATGCTCTGAAGTATTCTGTGACAGCTCCGTTTTGATTTAGGCAACAGTAGAATTAGTTTTGTTCTTTTTACAGATGGACATGGTCTGATTGGCAGTGGAACACAATTCAAATGTAGGAGGTTTCTGCTGCTTATCACAAGAAATCATATCAAATATGCCAGAGCAGATCTTTAACATTTTTCATCAAATAGTATAGGAAACATCTTATTTCTATAATATTCCTTTGTGAGGAAAATTACCTGTAGGAATTAAATATGTAAGCACAAATTAGATGCCCACAATATGGTTTAAGGGATGTAATTTAGTTTTTAGCTAGAACTCACTGAAGCTTCATCTAGAAAAAAGAATATGTTTAAAATAATAAAAAACCCCAAACACAAAACCAAAATGATTGTGAATACTCATGTCTGACAAACAGATTTCATATGGGAGAAAGAAGTCTGAGTAAGAAATTTTCAGAAAAGTATGACTGACATCAACTTCTAGTCTTATGTTTCATTCAGTGTAGATGTTGTTTAGCATATCTTGATGAATATAAGTAAAGATATGAAAGCAACTTTTAAACACAGTTATTTTGTCACACCTGTGTGCTGATCACTTTTCTACTATATTGTGTAAGGAGCAGAAATTACAGTAAGAACCATGACAAGATGTGTTTTTCTGGAATTGTGCTGGTACTTCATGGCTAGATGCCCACTGTCTGTAAGAGGATCCTTGGATGATGAGCTCAGATGTACGGGTCTACATCATCCACATCTACTTTTTATTCAGATGTATCTGATCCTTAATCTCTGGTTTGCCTTTAAGATTTCATATGACTTCATTAGCAAATATCTTACACTCTTATTCCATTCCATTTGGAGACCATACATAATTTATTGATACCACACATCGCTGCTAAATCTGCCTTGCTTTTTATTAGACTGTTTTGTCTATTTGCCTCCCCACCACATCCTGTGTCTTACTTTTGGGGCTTCCTCTGTTGCAAGCATCCATCTGTGTGTAGTGATTTTAGTGATCTTCCATTTTAAAGGTTTGCTAAATTTTGTGAAGTTTAAATGACAAATATGTCTGAGTTGCTGACTGTTTTACTATTTATATGATCCAATCCCACTTACTTTAATTAGGTGTCTACTTTACAGGTGGGATTAATCTCTAACAAGAAATCTGAAATTATTGGCTAGCCTAACCAGTCCTGGTGGTTCTCACTAAGCCCAGTTAATAAAGAACTTATTCAGGGTAATCAATAATAAATGTCTAAAATACATGGTCTTAATCATTCTTTCGAGGGAGTAGCAATCTTTAATGACGTCAGACCATGAAAACTGAGATTCCTGTCAGAAAAATTGTAGAATCTAAAACTTAGTTTTTTAATTTCAATGCTCCAGCTTTCAATGGGACTTGTCAAAGTATGTTAGTTTAAGCAGAGATTGAAACCTTTCTGTAGGCTTGTGTAAGCCTGTCTGACCAACCCTCACTTTTGCTGCTTTGAATTAAGACTACTTTGATTAAAAAGATCACATTACATTGAGCACTGAATTTTTCCTAGCTTTGTGGAAAAGTCTTTTGTGGCTTTTAATATCAGATGTTCCTAGTATTTCTAATTGAAATCAGAGTATATGCAAAACATGTATTTCCGAGTTTATTAGAGTAAATGCTGTAACACTACAGCACTAGATCAAAAGATTCACCAGTTATAATGAGGATTTTACTATCCTTACTTTAAATGTGACTTCAAATGTAATATCCATTGGTAATATTTTTAGTTTTCTGATTTCTAAATTGCAATCTTGAAAGATCTACTTAACATGTTACTAATTATTTGCATAAAGTTTTGTAACACATAAACAAAGCCTAATTTTTGGCCTTGCTTTAGCCTGGTAATGCAGAATTCATTTCAGTTCATTGGCTTCTGTATACCTGGTGTTAGGTGACATTCCTTTGACCAACTTTTATTGTACAGTGAAGAACATGGATGCATCTTCCCATTCTTCAGAGCAACATTTGCGCAGTGCTTCAGGGAAGTTGTTAAAGTTGCTTATTGATATGTGTGAGCCAGACTTGTGATTAAGTATTTTAGTATGGGTTCAGGCCATGCACTAAAGACAAAGTCCCATGGTTCCCTGTATTTAGTGCAATTTTCCAAACACTACATTTTGATGTGACCTATGATCCCTGGTTTATGTATTTTTTTTAACATAGATTCACTGTCTATTTCATAGGCAGTTAGTGAAGTGAGAATTCCAGTTTCCCAGATAACCAGAAATCTTATTAGGATATGTTTGTATCTGTCTTTTTATCTGTATTTAGACACCTGTGTCTGAAGTCAGAATAAAGTTATCCTCTTGAATGATATATGCAACGGACCTCACTCCTTATAATCTATATTCCTCAGCCTTCTAGAGTTGCTGCAACTACAAGTGAATCTCCATGTACTAGTCATCTGGATTTTCTGAGCTCAGATCTGGTATGTTTCTTAGAGAGTATTTTCCTAACTGAAGGATTTTGATTTGGTGGTGGTACTATTTATTATTGTGGTTTTATTTTTCCCAACCATGGTTAACTTGACTTTTGTAGGCAGTGTTTCTCTACAAAGTGGGAATGGGGGTTGTAGTCAGTTCATCACACACTGTGTCTGCCCCTCCTTCCTCCTCAGGAGGAGGACTCCTCACACTCTTCTTGTGCTCCAGCGTGGGGTCCCTCCCATGGGAGACAGTCCTCTATCAACTTCTCCAACGTGAGTCCTTCCCACAGGCTGCAGTTCTTCATGAACTGCTCCAGTGTGGATCCCTTCCATGGGGTGCAGTCCTTCAGGAGCAGACTGCTCCCGCATGGGTCCCCCACGGGGTCACAAGTCCTGCCAGCAAACCTTCTCCAGCCTGGGCTCCTCTCTCCATGGTGCCATAGGCCCTGCCAGGAGCCTGCTCCAGCATGGGCTTCCCACGGGGTCACAGCCTCCTTCAGGTGCCTTCACCTGCTCTGGCGTGGGGTCGTCTGCAGGCTGCAGGTGGAATCTCGACACCCCCTCATTCTTTCTCCATGGGCTGCAGGGGGACAGCCTGCCTCACTGTGGTCTTCTCCAGGGGCTGCAGGGGGATCTCTGCTCCGGCACCTGGAGCACCCCCTCCCCCTCCTTCTTCACTGACCTGGGTGTCTGCAAAGCTGTTCCTTTCACATATTCTCACTTCTCTCTCCATTGCTGTTTCCACAGTTCCCGCCCCCGCCTTCTTAAATATGTTACCCTAGAAGTGCTACCACCATCACTGATGGGCTCATACTTGGCCAGTGCTGGGTCTTTCTTGGAGCTGGCTGGCGTCAGCTCTGTTGGGCATAGGGGAAGGTTCTAGCAGCTTCTCACAAAAGCCACCCCTGTAGCCTTCCCTCCCCCCGTTACCATGCAAAACCTTGCCACGCAAACCTAATAAACCCAGTGAGAAGGAGAAGCTGAAGGAGAAGTTGCAGTCACAGCAACAGTTACCTGTGTACTATGAGCGAGGTAGAAGCCAGCCCTGGCAGTCACCCTCCTCTTCCTTTGCCATCTTTTTCAACTGGGGGCTCATTTTCCAGAGCACAGGTGCTCACCTTTGCTGTGCACCTTCTAATTCCACCATTGTGTGTTTGAATCATTTTAGTTATAAACTCTTTCTATTGATGTAATTGCTTCCAGCAAGCCACAAATTACCTTAAGATTTTAGGTCATATTTTGGCTTGCATTGTCACTGTGGAACCTCTGGAGTCTCAGGTTCTGACCCCAGTGTACTCCTAAAGTCCTCTTTTGGTGGCTTTAGATCAGTACATCTGGCAGTCTTGCATGCACAAATACAGACAGCTTCTCTGTCATTCTTTGTCCCTGTGACCCCTGCACAACACCTTGCTTACACATTGAGCACTTGGGAAAAAGTTGGTGGCTAAGCAGACCCAGAAATGAGAGAGTTGCTGTTTTCCTAAAAATTGGATCATATTCTCTGTCTTCTGGGCAGCAGGATGTACAGGCAGTGTTCAGTGTAAGCATCACCCTGTGTTTGATGAAGGCCTAGATGTTGAGATAATTGTGTGATTTTTTTAAATGTACTGTTCTGGTAAATGCAGCAGGGAAGTGTGGTTTTTTTCATCTGCTGTACATAAATGTAGCTATCACTGGCTCAAATGAATGAGATCAGTTTTATGCTTGACACTTGACTGTGACTGGAACGGTGGTGGCACGTCAACAACTACAACAGATCATGTGACTCTCAGGTCAGGAAAGGATTTTAAGATCTAAAGCTGAAGATTAGGTGTATTTGTGAAGGGGAATGCAATAAAAGAATACATTTTTTCAGTGCATCAGAGGAAGGGGCTCTAAACACCCTCTCCTGAGGAATTCAGCTGCATATCAGTGAAGGTAAAGTGGATATAAGAAAAATGCCGTGTGTATGGAGAGCATTAGGAAAGGTCATATATTTCAAGAAAGAATATTGTTTACAAGGAGTGTTAATAGGTTTCAAGGGAAAT
Source organism: Balearica regulorum gibbericeps (assembly GCF_011004875.1). Lineage (NCBI taxonomy): Eukaryota > Metazoa > Chordata > Aves > Gruiformes > Gruidae > Balearica > Balearica regulorum. The sequence continues at coordinate 96,390,039 of NC_046185.1, forward strand.
GTTAATTTTTTTTTCCTGGCTGAAATAGCTACTGTAAGTTTTTAATGGTTAATCATTCATTCTTGAATTTTTATATTAAGCATTTCATATTACTTTATTGACTTAACTTTTATGCTCTTCTTCATTTTGACAGTAAAGAATGACCAGGCAATACTCTTTGAAAATTGGAGACCATTTGCAGCTGCTCTCTGCTGAGGAAAGTGAATAATAGGGTGCCCTCAAGGAATTTCAAAGGTATCACTCAACAGAAACTTTTGTGTCTGAAGAAAACTAGATCATTTTATCATGGTAGGCATACTGATATGTTTGCTTTAATAAAATGCCATATTTCTGCCTTTAATCTCTTGTCAACCAGCTATTAAAACCCCAAAGTGTATGCGTGCAGCACATGTAAACACTTGTGGTTTCAAGTTTGCCACACAACATACAAACAAAGCATGTAATTTTTGTTTTGTGAACAATCTGTAATAAACTCACTGAGTAATGGCAATAAGGTTCTTTTTCTCACCCCCCCGCCAAGCCAACAAATCAATAATTTAATTGAATAATCCATGCAAATTTTTACAAGCATTATCTAAATCCTACAGAGTTCTCTGAAGTGGCCAGATGAGGAAATAACGGCAACTGTTTTCCATGTAAATAGTGATGAGCACCTGAAATAATAGCAATGTTAGAAGATGATTACTTATGAGAATTGACCTTACGGGCCTCAGGCCCCTGGAATTTTGCACCTGCACTGAACAGTTCCCTTTGTCTTTCAGCATGGCAATTCTGTGCTGTTAACTCACTCATCATTTCTTGCCTGTTAAGGCAAGGCTTGAATCGGTGCCCACAGTAATAGAAGCTTACTTTGAAAGTAAAAAACATTTCTTGTGAACTTGGCTCTTGTGGTCCTTGCATCATATTCATTCAGAAATTTGTGAAGCTTTGGGTGGTTAAGGATACCTTAATGACTTTGGGAATTGCTAAAAAAATAAAATAATAGAAGACCAAACCAATATATTTTGAACAATAGTCAACAAATATTTTCTGAACAACAGTTATACTGTTTATGAAATAGATAATAAAATAATGACATTAACAGACATCTGCATTCTTTCTATCAATCCCCATGCGCTTAGGTATATTACAAGATGGTATAAATGAAAGAAGCCTGTCTGTTCATAAACCACTGCCTCAAAACTGCAATGATAAAGAGACAAAACTATACATTTAAGATTGTCAGCAGTCATGCAGTCATACGTTCGTACACACAACCACAGATATTTGGAGGTTCGGGTGCTTAAGAGGGAAGAACAGAGCTTCACACACTATGGCCTGCTGCAGGGTAGACACAGCCGCTTGTTGTATGTGAACAAGTTGGGAGTGAAGATTGCATTTCCCCTGAGCCCAATGAAAAGGGAGCCGCAGCTACACTAACCCTATAGCTACACTGTCAGTTGCCTGTCTGTACCCATTCTTTTCCCTATTATATTAAATCTTTTCAGTGTTTCTCTCAATGGAATAGTGATAAACTTTCTCATTTCTACTTCTCGGGAAGTTTTTCAGTACCACTACTAATTTCTATGCCCTTTCTCTATCTGCTATGTTTTCCCTGAGATGGAGTTCATAATAACAAAGTTAATGTTAGAAAACACATAATAAATTTAAATAATTACTATTTCATTTTGATATTATTCCATAAATGGGACCTGGTTTCAGTTTTCATGTATGCAGGTGGTCAATAATAAGATATCTTCATACAGCTGTCCAAATGGTTTTCCTTTCTATTGTTACAGTGTTCTAGGTTTTCTTTTATTTCTCACTGAATTGGAGTAGCTACTTATACACATGTGGCTCTAACTCATTTCTTTTTTCCTTTCAGAGAAAGTTAATGTTCCTTTTCTATGTTGAATTTCAAATACACAGTGCCCTACGTTTTCTGGGTACTTTTAAATCTCCTATTAATCTTCTTTAGTTTTGGCTAGCTCACATAATTTAGCACACTTTTCCACCCCACTGTTACCATACTTTCCTCTGTCATATATTTTCTTTAATTGAGTTGTTGGACACACGTTCTAATTCTTCCTACATTGCAAACTGTTAACTAATTTCTAAATCAGGGGAAGACATTCCAATAATCTATTACTTTGTTCACTTCTTGAGTTTTATCAGAACTTTTTCTTTAGATGTGTTGTTTGTCCAAATGTCTTTTTTTTTTTCTTTTCTTTTTTTTTTTTTTTGTTTTTTTAAAATGCATTTTTGACCCTCCTGAGCAATCCTAATGCATTGGAAACTCATCAGTTTACATGATAGAATTTATGTTCAACTGCCTGTTTTATAGATCTTCCTTGGATTTTTGTGTCAGCCCGGTAACTGAGTTATTCTCATATCCAGGATTGCCACTAGCATTTTTTCATTCACATTTCATATAAAAAATATATTGATAAAATGATTAGTATAAGTTAACCATTGCCCAATGAGGACTAATAAATTATTGAATAGGTCAATATTGTTCTATATACCACTTATAATCGTAGCTTGTTACCATGTAAGTACATTCAACTGATTTCCTTCTTACTGTCTATGAACAGGCTGCTTATTTTTACCATGCTATCAACTAAGTATTTGTTAATCTCTTGTAAGGTGTTAGTATCCTCTGACCACATTTTTACTAATAACTCAGGTGGTACATTTTTCAACAACTTTTAAGTCATTTAAAAGCATTTACTTTGATTTAGAGCTGGGTATGTGGACACCTTGGGTCCTTCTAACCCTTCAGTTGAAACATCTCTCTAAACTTTTGGTTAAATGTTGGATGCCTCTGACTTCTGATTTAAATTATCTCTTTTTTTTTTTAGTGTTTCCTGTTGTGACATAGACTTAGACAACTTCCATATTGCTAAATTGCAGATTGCGCATTATTACTGTGACATGTCTACAAGGGACATGGTTCTGGAAGCCTAGTAGATCTCTTCAGTCCCTGAAGTCCTGTGGTCTCCAACATTGAATGTTCTCACTGGAGGCTGCAGGTCTTGCGTGGGCAGAACTCTGATGGGAATTTTCCCCAAACCGTGGCTGTAAGGCTTGCAATGTTCTTCAGCTCCCACCCGAAGTTATGGGATTTTTTTCTTTCCATTAACGTGATTGCTAGAAAAGGCTTGTTTATGGTAAAAGACTCTTCTTGCATTCTCAAAATGGAGGAATACTTCTAATCAAATATTGGAACAGGATGAGTTGGTGGCCTCTTGTTTTTCTGTGTTATCTTATGTTTAGTCTTTATGGCTACAACTCAACCAGTAGACCTGAAGTTATTTCTGGGTCCTGAGACAAGATACGTGCCTCAGACAATGTTCTAACCCTATATGTTTCCAAAGTCTGGTACATGACAATGTCTTCCTTCTTGCAACCCTGGTCAGCCTGCTGATTTTAATGATAAGGAACCCAAGGGATGCAGGCCAAAAGGAGTTCCTATAAAGTGGTCCTGTCAGATCTTTGTTCTGGATGACTGAAGTATGCCCACTGGTGGAGATGGCTTTTGTTCATGCTCACTCACATTAAATATGATTCGGTATGTAGTTATTAGGTTTCTTTCGCTGATGTACAATGTGTGTGGATAGGGTTACTGGTTTACATCAAAAAGTGAAAAAGGAAAACTCTGGTATACAATTATGAATTAATTAGAAATTGTTATTCTATTATAACATTTTACCACAACTGTAATCTATTACAACCATTTTGTGTCTCTATTGAATTTATCGTTGACAGATTGCTTTGTGTAGCCTGGATTTAATACTTACAAAATGTGATTGCAGGAAGAAACTGCTTTTCTTTTCTGCATCTTGTAATGGGATTTTTTGTAAATTCATTTGAATGTGACAGGAGGCCTGACAGACAACTGATGAACCATAACAGTTCTCAGAAGAGAGTGCAGGATTCTGCCTTTAAAAACTGACTTTGATACACGTGAACATCATTTTTCAGCATTCTCAAAACATGCATCAAATGTCTTGAATTACATATTCTTTGCTGCATAGAGTCAGACAACAAGCAGGCAGGCAATAATTAGGATGGCGCTACAACAAAAGCTGACCCGGGACACAATCTTGTTTCATGGCTATTTTTAGGATTAGACATTCTTTTTCATTACTGATAATGAAAAGTAAACTGTTTAAAGCCTTCTTGCGTGCATGTGTCTGGTTTAGAGTACAGTAGCTTAACCCAGCTCAGGCAAAACAGAAAACTGAAACATGACTTTGTGAGGAGTTTTGGCCATGATAACAGCGTGCATTTTGCAAAGCATTCTGAGCAGCTCCACTCACCTCGTGCATTTCACCCGTGGTGTTTTACACCCAGTGAAGCTCTGTGTAGAGGTGCTGGCTCAGCCAGTGCTGCTCGGCCTCTCTCTGCTGCATGCTGTTCCTGAAGAAGCTTCATTATCAGTAGTTTGGGTCTTGATCTTCACCGTGGTCTTCCACAGTATGCAGGGATGCACAGTATCACCTTGCTGACATACGGGTTGTCCTTGGGGTATAGAACTAAAAGACAGGTATCATGCACATTTGCTTCCTGGAACACATGAAAGACCAGTCTCCTATTTCTGCACAAGAGAGCTCTTGCTAAAAAGGAGATTCTGACATAAATGCAAGGCAGTATCCATAGTACAAGAGTTGTGTGGGAGGCTTTTAGTTTGATTTTTTTTTTTTTATGGTAATCTTTGGTAGTGCAAATGTTGGTATTTTCTCAAAAGATGCTCTTCCACTGAAAAGAGCACATTTTGTAGCCTTTATTCATTTTGAGTCACCTCAACAGGGCAGGCAAAATATTTATGCAAATAAAAATGCACTAAATATTCTGTGCTAGTCTGTATGGTGCAAGGGCAGAACAGGATCAGTTCCTCAATCTGCCATTATCTTTTCATGCTTATTTAAGCAAATTGCATGTCTGCTTCCTCTGCAGTCTGTAAACAGTTTAGAACAGAGGCTATCTCTAGCAATCTCTAACTACGGGACAAAGGGCAGTAAAGCCCAGATTTTAGCTTTATCCTCTGGAAACTATTTTCAAAATGGCTTTGTGGCATCTCTATAGACCTGTGTTTCAGTGCCAAGAGTCAAAGATAAAAATAAATGTTGTGGTCTCATTTTAGCCCTGTTTCTATCCAAGCTTTGCTAACACACGCCTGTAGTTGGAAAGCAGGGGGTTCTGTGGTTGGGATAGAACTGGAATGTTTCTGGGAGGTATGTACGGAATTACAAAAGCTGAAATTATTATTTTCCTCTTGCTCAGACTGAAAACTTAAAAGACTCAAACTACTCGTGAGGCATCGTGGGCATGCTTTTTTGCTGGAAAATAAAGAATGTCTTCTTTCATTTCTGATAAGATAGTCTTCGTTCCTCCTTCTTGCTGAAATTATAGTGGAACACAGGAGTCCAGGAAGGGACTAAAATCTTGGGGCGGTAGATGGTGCACAAATGTGGAATTAAGATGGGGTTTGTGTATCTCAGGTGCCTACAATCCTAGTGCGCAAGGGGTGACAACAAAGCTGTGTTGTTTAGCAGCAAAAGCAGCGATCAGGGCAAATCAGCTGTACAAGCATTGTTTCACCCAACAGTATGGTTTCCATTTGTCCCTAGATAGAGGATGAAATAGTTCAGAGGCCTCCTTCTGTCATTATCCTTCTGGTATTCCTGCAGAGGCTTAACATGCAGGGTGAACTAGAGCAGAGTTGTGTGTCACTGGTACTCCTCTCTATGCGCACGTGTAATCATTCCAAGGAGCTCTTCATCAACACCCTGGTCTTCCCACTCTGCTGAGAACTGTTTTTACAGGATCTGCTGGGAGCTGCTGTCGAAAAGTAGAGTTATATTCTTTTATATTTGTGGTTTGCATGTCAAGAAAACAACTGTAAAATCTCATGTATGTGGAAGTGTTTATTTTAGACAGAACATGGATTTGGAAATCTCAGAAGGAAAAATCAAAGCCTGGGTAAAAAGGAGGCTTCCATCTGATGTGAAGTATTGCTGAATGTTCTGATGTTGGGTCTATGCTCAATGCTTTCATAGATTTAAGAAATCAACAGCAAAAAAAAAAAAAAACCCAAAAAAACAAACCCAAAACAAAACCCAAAACACTCAGTATGAAAAATTGTAAGCGTGGTGCATGCAAGATGGCTCTGATAGTATCTACCTTCAATTCTTGTTTCACTTGGGCTTTTTCCTTTTGTTTGCAGAGACTAGGATGAGATGACAGCTTTTTCTGATGGCCTTGTTAATAGTTTTCACAAACAAGGAAAAGGGAAGGGAATAATTCTCTGCAATAATATTGACTTCTTATGTGATCTCGGGTAAGTCACTGGACCATTGTGTGCTCAGCTTCCTCAAGAAGAGAACAATACTCTTTCTGTGCCTTGCACAGGTGTTAAGACTGTTGATGTGAATAAAGGATATTTTGTTTTTCATGGGTTGAACCAGCACAGAATGTTTTTAGTTAACTCTTTTTTTTTTTAAGAAAAGAAAAGAAAGAATATTTCAAATCAATCATTGTGCTTTGTCCAGCATATACTGACTTGTCCCACTGTACTTTATAAGGTATCTTTTTCTTAAAAAAAAAAAATCTTTTATTTTTTGAAATTTTAGGGCAATTTTTAAATGAAAGCTGCCCTTCTGGGAAGAACAATTTTCTTTAGGAAATGTTGAAGCAAAATGTTTTCTACATTTTAGCCAGTGAAACCCATTGCATTTCTGAAATAGCTCTGTCAGAAAAAAACCCAAATACTGTTTGACATGTTCAATTACCTCCTGCTCCACCCCTCGTATTTTTTTTTCAGCTGAACCTCTGTGTGTGAGTTTATTATAACAGTAAAATTCTTTGAAAGATGTAGTGTCCAACTTACAGACCAAGGTGCATAAAAGAAAGCTGAGGTGACTTTAAAGTACCTTTGCAGCCTTTGGACTCCAGTCTGATTTATAGTTATTTGTATTTATGTGTCTTCTCTCCTGGGGCTTCCCAAGGAGTCACAGGAGTGACCAAATTTCTTCCGGGTTAAATGCCAGTGCTGAAACTTTTTTCTAGAGTCCTAGCCTCGGTGCATGTTATTATCCCAATGTATATATAGGGCACCTCAGAATGCAACTGTTGAGTCCCTTTTACTTTAATGTATGGCTGTGGCTTTGCAGAGAATCATCGCCTGCCACAGCCCCATCCCCTGGCAGTGTGTGCACCACCAGGTTTTCTAAAAGCCTGTGGATGCCTTGATTCAGAGTTATGGTTAGGCTGCAGTCAACTATTTAGACAAAAATATCTATCTTCTTGATCAAGGCATGAATGCTAATAAAGGCTGGTGGTTTGTCTGACAAGAATTACTCAGTGCTTTCATGATTTTCTGAATGCCTTGAAAACAGCTTTTCCGAATTCCAAATGCAAATTTTTTATGGAAGAATAAGCGCACTGACTTCAACAAGTCTTTAACAAAGCCAAAACCAAAGCCTCATTCAGAGATTCATCACTTGTCTACCCTCTTTCTTGGTGAAAAGCAACTGAAGAAATATTTTTTTATGTTAATTAGCTACCTGCTGAAACTTGTTGTAACAGGACAGAAAGCAAACTTCCCTTTTGGAGACCAATTCTGTGATTGCACATTTAATACTAAACTACGGTTTATAAATACAAAAAAAAAAAAAAAACCACCAGACTGCTTAAAACATAATTATTAACGTAACAAAGCAAGGCAAGAACAGCATCCAAAGAATTCATGTTTGAAGTAACAGATAATCCTGTAATTGCTACTTCTTGGTAAAATTCTGAGTGTGTGAGAGGGAGCCTTTATTTTAAAATGGCACATACACATCAAAGATGCTTTCCTTGTCTTTTATACAGTAGTTTGCTTTCAAGTAAAGAAACACCCACACAGAAAGGGAAAAAAACGGTTCTATTGTGCTCTAAAGTCAGTTCATTTCTAGTCAAAAGTAAATGCTGGTTTTTGGCAGCCCACAGATGGAAATGTGTTTAATGCTGTGAAGGTGAATTGCCGCTACAGCAAGGACTGGAAGCGGATGTCAGCACGAGGCAATTATTGTCTGGGTTTTGTGAGTGGTTCTTTGCTGAAGGGTTTTGGAATAGCCATTGCCAAAGCTTAGAGCCGCATTTGTTTCCTTCAGTTGCTGATCTTCATAAAAGCATCATGCAAAGAAAATTTGCCTTAGTGTGGATGTGAGCATATGGCAGGTTTCGTCATTCAAACTGGAATCCTGACTCCCACATGCACGGAGGCTGTTAGCAGAGTAGTCTGCTTAGCTTTCCAAAGAGCAGTGACTTCGTTATTTTGAGCTAATCAGAGAGGTAGAAGATGTCAAGAAGAAGAAACTGCTGTGAGGATTTTTCTTCCACTGTGATTAGCCAACACTTGAATATGATCTGTGTTGCAAATAATGTCTTAGAGATTAAGCAGCCACATTTTATAGAAATCAATCTACCAACACATGTAATATAATAGAAGATAGCCTATCTATATGCTTTTGAGTTCTCCTATAGAATTCTGCTGCAGGGTTTGGAACTGCCTTTTCATCTCTTCAGAATTTTACAAAATGTACATAAGTGTTCCCTTCCTCTGAATTTCCATAGGACTTCTCTTTAAAGAGATGGGCAGGAGCTGGTGAAGATTTGGTGAAGCCTCAATTCAGAACCGTGCTCACTTTTAACATAAGTTTCATTGTCTCTGCTAAAGAGCCTTTTCTGAATTCCTGAGAAAGGTCTGGCAGAACTGTGGTAGTGACCTCCCTTCTTGCAGTTGGTGTTAAATATAAATCTCTTATATATCAATGTTGCTTTTACTGCCCACCTTCTTTGGTCTTGCAGTTTTAAGATTGTCACCACATGGATTGCTTCTTGTTTAATGTGTATCACCACACGACCAGGTTGATGTGCCTGCCTGCTACTACAGGATAAATGGCAGTAAATGACATGCTTTAATCCCAAATATAGAGCTCATTTCACTTTAAAAGGTGGCTGATCCCAGCATTTCATGGCCTTGAAGGACTTATTCTCTTGTTTTCCAACAGGTGCTAAAAACAATGTAGCTGGAATGGAGCACTGGGGTGGGAGTAAAGTTTTCTCCCTGACTGGCTAAAACATATTATTTCTAGGCTATCTTTTTCATAAGTCATTTCCAGAAGAGAGGGAACAATGAGCTGCCCATGGCCAGACCAGGAGGGGGTCCTTCTTCTTCTTCTTCTTCTTGTGCAGCACCACCAAGTGATTGGAAGCCGTAGCTGCTCAGAGGTGATGGAGACGCTGGAGCTGGAACACAAGCCTATTCCAGAAAATCACAGGCCACAGTAAGCTGCAAAATCTCTAAGGACAGTAAGTAACTAAATAAACTGAGTTGATTGTGTATGTCTGGATATAAGGACGCTCCAGGAAGGGGTTTAAAAGCAAGCAGTATAACTGGCATAACTCATCCTGTTAAAATCAAGAGGAGTTTTATCATGGGTTTATTATGGCAGTGGACCTCAGCCAGAGCTGGGGGCTATGGAACAGGATCCTACTAAACAGTGAATCAGAAGACCAGTATTTCTTAGTGATCATTTTCCTGTGGTTATAAACCTTGTTACCAACAAGTGAGGCTCTTTCCAAACTGGAGTTTGTTCTTTGAGCCAGATTTCTGTGACTGTTTCTTCCCAAGCTGTTCACGCTGTCTTATGTGCCATCAGAGTCCACTGCTGGGTAGCTAGGAAAAACCTTTTCAAGGAAACGTATATGCTTGTGAAAATTTCAGTGTGACCCCATGCTTGAAACACACAGTCTTACTGTCATAGATATCAGCATGAGGGAAACACAGGGATTTAGAAAGGGAACAGAGAGAAATATTTATTTCACTGTAAAAAGTGACCTTGGAAATGTGCATATCAATTAACCAGCATCTGCCAAGAAGTTATTCTACAAACAGAAAACTAAAGAGCTTGCAGAAAAGTACTTTTTTCTTTCTGAAAGGGATGGCTGGATGCCCACATGAATACTATATCTCCACTAAAAATGTGTATTTTTTTTAAATCTCTTATCAGATATACCAAGATGAAATTAGTCTTGAATAAAAATGCTGTTGAGAGCCAAGGAGAATTGGGAATAAGAAACTCCACAGTTGCAGATGCTAGTTCAGTTCATGTCACGTGAGCCTGCTGAGAAAGAGCAGAACCCTTGTCCCTCTGAAATGTTTTCATACTCCTTCCAATATCCAGCTCTGAGTGAGAGAGGGCTGTGGACATTCACTGCATGTCATATACAAGAGAGACACGAAAGGTCTGAAGGATCAGAGCTCATCGTGGAGCAACTGACCCAGCACTTTGGACTGTAATATCACTGCCTCTCGACAGAATGAGCTTATATGCACTGAATAAATAGGTGTGCTTGTCTTCAGTGGTTTGGTTCTGTATGTCTTTTTGTTACCGTTTAGTTGAGATTTCTGATAGAAATAAATTTCAGGAATTTGGTACACCAGAGAAAAAAAAAAGGTGGGGTGAGGGGACAGTCCTGAGAGTGATGGCTGCCCCCAGGAAGCGGAAAAGGGAAGGAGAGTCATTAAAGTGAATCTCGATGTTTCAGTTGTGTGATTTTTGATCTATCCATTTTGAGCAAAGCAAATGATTCCTAAAGGCCAAACTATACTGTTAATTACACGACCAAAAGGACTTAGCTTATGTACATATCTTACTTTTTTCCCTTAAAATGTTATACATTGTCCTTAATCTGTTTCTCAGGAAAGGGAGGAAGAAATCTCCAGCATTTATTAAATCACTAAATGGGATAACATTGTCTCCATTCTGAGGGATGCTAACTACTTATCCTTGTCTGCTGAGCACAGGTTGATGGCTTGTGACCATAGGACACAATTTAATAGATTGAACTGTGTCAGTCACCACGGTAACTAGGCCAAGCACAACTTCCACCTTATTTTCACATACACCGTTCTGCCTTAATTTCTTTTCATGTGAAGGATCCACAAAAGCTGGAAAACGTGTTGGACTCTGTTGATTTTACTTGTATTTCTCTTGTAGCCTCAATATCCTGCACAACGGCTGTATGTCACCAACTTCAGTCCATTCACACTTTTAACCCTGAAGCATCCTTTGCTAAGCAGAATTTCTCATAAGCTGGCTTGTGCTTGTAGTTGATAACTGACTCTGTCACATTCTCCTAATATTTGCCTGATCAGGTTAAAGATTTGGGGGGGAAAAAAAAAATTATCCGATCAATTTAAAGGGAAAAAAAATAGCATTCTTAAATAAATCAAAGTCTCGCCTGAATCCTCAGCTATAAAACCCATGTATTGTTAGCTTGGTGCAATTTGCAGTATGTACCTATCTATGTATTTGGGGGCTTAATGTAAAATAGATTGAGCTGGAAATGTGAAGGTTAAACCAGCTGTGGAAATTGCAGCAGAAAAGTGGTAGAGAGTAGGAACTTACTGTAGGCATGACATTTTACATGGGCCATTTTCATTATTTCAAATCAAACTGTACCTCATAGTGTGATTTTTAATGATGTCTTTCGTTTACACAGCCCCTTAGATAAACTTACAAAACTGTTATCTGTATTGTGCTGTTGAGGACACTGAGGCATAGGGGGATGTAGGAAAATTGTCCACCGTCTTGCAGGAGGTCTTTAGCAAGAACTGTGAGGGGTATGATGCTGCCCCTTCTTTTTTACCCATGGAGACGGAGACTGTAAAGACTTGGATCCATACTCCTCAATGCAGAGGTGTTTAATTTCTAAGGTGAATTATTTCCGTAGGATCAGAGTGTAACACCAGTAACCTCAGTTATGCTGGGTAGTACCTAATTTCATATACTGTAGTACTGAATGTAGAGGGATAGCCTACAAAACATGAGGTATCCAACAGACTGTTAGATTCTGATCTGTACCCTTTCCTAGCCTGTAATGCTTATTTGGGGAAGCGTATGCTCGTACTTGAGATTTGAATGTGAACACAGAAAGCAAGTTATGAATTGCTTATGTACAGATTTTTATTCTGGTCCATCCAAAATTGCTGACAAGGTGATCTTAAGAGTCCTATATTACCGGTATGGTGGATGCCAGTTTGATTCTCTCTGAGCATACACTATTAGAGCCTTAGGTAATGCCCAAATTCCCTGTAAGGCAGTTTGCATTTGCAAACTCTGGTCTCTGGTTTTCTGCAGCCTATGAGAGTCTTTGCTGGTGTACTCCAGGCTTTGCAGAGCTCTCTGTTGGAGCTGGCAGCAATATGGTAACATTATAAAGCCATGATCAGCAAAGAAAACCTTTATTTGCCTCATTGTCCAAAAGGGAAAACCACAGTGAAAGGCTAAAAACCTGCAGTTACTTTATGACACCAACATCTGCATCATTTTGCAGAGAACTTATTACAGATGGAACAAATATATGTTTGCCATAAAAGAAAAGGAGTGGAATGAGATGAAGATTTCCTTGAAGACTTCTGAGCCATGAAAGTTAGAGCCATTCTACAGGAATGGCTTACACATAGTGCAAGTGCTGTTCTGCTGCAGAGATTAATGCTACTTGGCTTCATCTGCCAAGTTCAGTAACTTCCTGGCCCGCAAATTACACCTGTTGAATTGCTAGTTTGTCTTCTCCTTGCTTAACTTTTCAAGTGGAGCTTTGGGTTTGCAAACAAACAAACAAAAACCCTGTTGGTGTTTTGCTCCTTTTTTCATGCTGGACAGCCTTCTGTCTGGTGTCCTAGCTGGATGATAAGAAAGGCAGTAAGAATACTATGCAAATACTGTGCATTTAGCCACATACTAGCCAGGCATGAGAAAGTACATAGGAAGAGCTTTAGCTGACTTTATATATAGTATGCAGTTAAATATGGATGTCACTTTCTCAAAAACAAAGAAAACAACCAGACTGAAATATTTCTGGCCTTGAATCCTAGTCATTAGCACAAAACACAAGAGTTCAGCTCTGAAAACTAAGATGAACTTCATGGCGACTTTTAATGGAGGTCAATAGCCTTTCTAAGGAGTGGGAAGGCTCTGTGACCTTGTCATTCTTTCATAACTCACATGTCTTGTTAGGATTAGGGAATTCATTTGAATTCTGGTTAGTTATGGAATGGTTAAAGGTGTTCTAAGACATGAAGTAAGCATGACTTGAGATCCTAAATTGATTATGAAGCTGGCAGCAAGAACTACTTTTCTAACCCTGTGTTCTTGCTTTTAAACAAATTCTGTCTGTGCAACTGATTTATTTTAGAGATATGTAATAAAACTAGGACGACACTTGGATCTTGGTCCTGTGAACAAAACTCAGTTTGTGCCTGCACAACTGGTTCTTTTATTTCAAAATCCATGTTCTTACAGGCTTTACTTCCTCACTACTCAGTTTAGAATTGGATGGAAGTGTCTGCATATGTTATACTGTAGAGTATGTTTGCCAGAAAACTTAATAGCTAAATTCCTGGCCATTTTGTCTATTCATCTTCCAAGACAGGGTGATTTCTCACCACAGAATGCTGCTGCATCTTCTTTGTTTTAGACAATGACCCATATGATAGCACAAACATCTCCAGTCTAGCTCAACCAACTGGTTTAGGTACTAATAAAAATTTGATTATGCCAGCATAGACTGCATGGTCTGAGCAATGCATGTTTACTGCTTCCCTGGGATATTTTTCTGCTGGTATTTCCATAGCATGATCCCTCCACAGACATTTAGGTATGTTTCCATCATGGTGCTGCAGTCAAAACAGTAACCACAACTTAAATCTATGCTTGAATCTGTCTCTATCTCTTGTCTCCCTGTTTCCATTTCTATGTGTTTTAATATGTGAGGTTAAAATAAAAATCTTTCCAGAATAGATGACAAATAATTGGCTTTAGCTTTTTTCCTCTTTCCTTTCCGCACTCAACCCACCTGGGCCTATGTTTATTGAACTCCATACATTGTCAAGACAGTATTTGTAAATGGAATTTAACCGTAGGTGAGCGGTACAAATGTAATAATATTACACAACTGTTGTTTAATTTTGAAGGCTCCATCCTCAGCAACAGCGCTTATAATGGACGGTTCAAGCCGAATTATCCATTATTGTTCCCAAAGTTTACAATTAAACTATCGATCAAAGCTGGCAGAAAATTCTCAAGCAGGCTGGGTGTGCACCAGGCTTGTTTTCAATGCAGGCTGAGGGAGAGAAACCCAGAAGCAGCCTTCAGCTAATCCTCTTAGTGCTAACTGTCCTGGATGCAGCAGTGATTATGTATCGTGCTTATACAGTTTTAATAGTGCAGGTCCTATGCAATTTGCGACCTCTATTTCTGCCCAGAAAGATTGGAGCTTAACAGGTTTGGATCCGCAGGGAACCAGCTTCGGCTTTTAGGCTTCTTCAGACACTGCAGAATGCATCTTTTCTGGGGAATTCCACAATAAAATGACTGTTATTTATCATTACAAACCTCTTTATCATTTAGTCAATAAAAGGCCTCTCTCTCTCACTTTTTTTTTCCATGGTGTGCTCAGAGTCAGAAATCTGTATTAGTCTCCCCTGGCCTGAAGGCAAGAGATGTCAAATGCTAAATCATGATCTGCCCTGGCTTTCTGGCTAAATTGTGTATGAAGGCCTGAGGCAAAAAGGTGCACATGCTCATTATTTGAAACAGAATGGTTTTTTCCCCTTTCTTTCCTTTTTTTTAAAATACATATTGAGACATATATGGTAACACACATACAGTAAGCTTCTGAAAAGTATCAAACCTGAAACAAACCAGCCAGAGCTAAATACGTCAAATATATATGCTTGCAGATTGGGAAATAGAAAAGGGATTGTCATGAAAAATCAGATGATCTTCCCCTTTTGAACTTTTTGTTAGCAGTGGGGAAAAAAAGTGTTAGCAGTTGACAGCAAGGTGACAGATGTGGTAAATAATGTATCTATCTGGTGAATTCACCCCAGTTTTTTTGGAGGGGGGAGGAGATGTTTGAAATGAATCTTAGTTTGAAATTGGTCAGAAAACCTGCAAGGAAACATATTTTGAAGCCTGTAATTGTTTTGCAAACTGTTTTGAGTGTGTCTTCATCCACTTGTTTGTTTGCAGTTTGTGATAGGTCACCTTCCTCACAGGGCATTGTTACTACCCCAGGCTGGCTAAGAGATTTTTGCAAAGAGGTCCCCTTGGGCACATTTTTGTGAGAACATATTTGCATATATATGTCAAAGTCTTTCAGTTTTGTAAGTATTCTTGTGAAGGAGGTATCATGCATACCAAAATATTGGTGGGAAACATTTAAAAGTTTGTGCTTGCCTTTGAAGCAAATTTAAATTTTTTATTTATTTATTTTGACACTAGGAGAATGTTCAAGAATGTTGTTTTACAGTATTTGTTCAGCAGAAGGTGACAAGGATCTTCTATAAAAGCATCTTAAACTTCACTATTCCTATACTTTGGACTAGAGTTTCAAAAGCTGCAATGAAACCTGGGGAGCTACTCTGGAGAATCTAAACAATGCCTGTATTATTTTTAGAGCTCAATATTTTCTACATTTAAGAACAAAACATTCTACATATTTATGCTGACTGTCTGCTCTCTTAATATAAGCAAGAAAGGGACCACAGCTTGGAGAAGAAAAAGGGTTCATGTGTAACAGGGGCATAATGTTCAGCCAGCCAAATTTTTGACATTGCAATTTTGGCGTTGGTTCCATAAAATTGGATTTATACAAATGCTTTGTTGCTGGTTACAAAAGTTGGGAATGACCTGAGGCTGCTTGAATTCAGATATTCTATTTCTGAAGGTTTTGGGGAAATGATGTGATTGGAACAAGCTTTTCAGGGAAGACCCCTCAATGGGATGACGTGTCAATGGTTGGTATCTTCACCTAAGAAGCAAACTCTGTGAGCTCAACATCTTTTGAGCAGTTAAATTTCCAGTTCTTAATGGAGGGCTTTATTTTTAGATATTTGTTAAATATAAATTTGTTTGGTTTCAAATCTCATTGATTTATTGGAGCTGTGCTAATAGGTAATTTTTAGTTATGATGGAAATGGTCTGCATTGTCAGTGTGATTTTTTCCAAATTTAAAATAATGCACTTTGAGAATCCTTATATCCTGCTCTTTGTAGTCAGATAAAAAATGAGGCTGCTCGGTACGCATCACTGGTTCTGTATTTCTCTCACAGAAAATGATGTCCTGTTGAAATTACTTGAGCTCTTTCCCCAGCCATCACAAATATGAGAGTGAAATTAAGAAAAGGACTATGGTTTTCAAAACGTAACACGGCCCGTGCTAGTTTGTAAAGTTCAATTTAAACCGTCTTCTTTAATTTAACATGCAAAAATGGTGCATGAGATTGATCAGATCAAAAAATGAGTAAAATAAGTTGATGTTTTCATGTTTGTCATATTAAAAAACCCCAACAAACTAATATAAAACAGAAATGGCACACATGAACTTTTATGCAATTTCACTTTTCCCTTCACATGAGGGTAGAGCTTACTAAAAAAGCGAAATTTTTGTCTTTCTACTGCTTGTGGTTAAATTAAATTCTCCTCAGCAAAGAAGCTGACTTTACAGGGACACAGCTTGACATATTGCAGCGCCATGGTTTCTTCATAAATGCAGAGGGTGGTGCTATATCCCATCTCATTCATCTGTGGATTTTGTCCTGAGTTCAGGTATGTGTGAATGACCAGCCATGCCCAAGTAAATGTAGAGATGGACTGGTGAGCCTTGCTGTGCTCTGTTTCTGTGTGCTCTCTTTTGATGCATGTTTGGAAAACCTCTGGCATGGCTGAGGACAACAGCAGCTTCAAGGTACAGTGTTCCTGCATTTCCCTTGACAGTCTGCTGTCATTCAGGGCTGGAGAGTATGCAGCTTGCGGAAGAGAGAGGGATCACATGTACCATGTGGAGCACCTCACTTATTTGTTCAGGTTTTTGGCATCCCACTGTTGGCAATGAATTTGGAGAGCTGAAGTCCCAAGGCAAAGATCCTTCCCTCAGTTGAGTTCAGCAGGTCATACGCACTCTCAGCAGGTGTGGTGTAAATGTAGAGTTGTTCCTCTTAAAACAAAGGAGTTGCACAAGGATAACCTGGAGCGAGTAAGGCTTTGTTTGTGTTAAGACTTGTGCACAGGCCTTCTTGCCTTGAAGAGCAATAGTCCCATTGAGCCAAAGCAATAGAAAGTAATAAGCCTAATAAGCCTGTATAATAGCATGCGTTCTTCTGAGATCTGTGCAATACCGGTGCTTGGTCTAACAGAACAGTGTCAACATCAAGACCGTTGCAATTTAAAGGCACTTTAATGTGACTGTTACTACTCCCGACAAGGAAAAGGAGTCCTATGAAACCTGAAGCACAAAACTTCAAAAGTGTTGTCTGCAATCATGCAAGCTTTAACAGAATATGCTTACTTCTGCTCTTTAAGGACAAAACATTTCTATGTTCTTTCTTTCATTCTGTGTACAATCTTCCATATTTTGCAAAGTTTTACTTCTCTGCTGCTTTTATGCTTCTAAAATATCACATGTCCTTTTTCTATGTATATGCAAAGTTGTTCAGTAGAGTTTTTCATGAATCTCAAAGAAATGCAGAATTTTGGAATAATATTTGCTTGCTAAATGTTTTTGCAGAACTCTCACGACTGTTCAGTTTGCTTCTTTTTTTCTTTTTGTTTTATTTTTTCCTTTGTGTTATATTTCTTTAAAACTGAATCCAGTGGGACTGTATATTGTGTATTAAGTTTATTTAGTGAAATAGATCCCAATTCTCCTTTTACTGTGGCTGTAACTCAAAATAACTCCACTGAAATCACTGCAGTTTCACTAACATAAAGCTGAGAATCAGACCCATAAATTCTTTATTCGTTACACAAGAGCAGAAAGCACTTGGGACTGATAGACTTTTAATTGTTGCCTCCCTTCCACTTAATCATGCCTAACTTTCTTTAAAAACGTTTTGAAATTTAAAAACAGAGCAAAAACCTAGTAGTGTACTTCCAGGATGACACCTTATATTGACAGCTTTTATCATACTGTGAAATTTTATACCTAGTTAGAAATCATAACAATAAGATTTGTAGTGGAAAAGCTAACCAACACATATGTGTAGCTGTAAGAAGTCTGAGTCACATTCATATATTCTGAACTCCCTAATATGATTCTGAAAATATCTATTTCATTAGAAAATACAATGACAGTTGTTTTCTTTTTTTTTTTTGCTTCAGCTTAGCAAAGTGCAGGAAGCTAATATCGCTGTGTTCTCCAAACTGAAACTGCCTTCAAGAAAAGTGGTACTTCAATGAAATAGAGCGTTTTCCTACTTTTAATGATGTGTTTGTTTTAATTTAGTTGTAAGTTCATGCTTCTTTAGGATTCATCTGAATTTTATCCCCCAGCTATATGCGTAATTCAGGCTTCCTGTTTTAAGGTCATTCCTAAATCAGAAAATTGTCATTATATGGGATATAAATATAAGGAGGGATTTAAAAATGTTCATGAGCTTAGTATAGTTCTTATTTAAAAAGCCAGCTTGTATGTACTGCCCATGTGGGCCTGATGAATAAAATTTACGTTAATATCTTTATACAACTCATAGCAATAGCCTGAGTCAAACACAATATGTCAACCATTCCTTTTTTTTCTCATGGATTTTCTTTGTTCATCTGAATAATATATTTATTTTAACTTCTTAATTTATAGTTCCTATAGCACATGCACATTGAAGTACAATATGCGAAACTAATAAAGAGACTGCACCCTAATGTTTGGCTCAGTCAACTCCATCAGTTGTAAATAGAAGTAGTATTTGGGTGGGATCATTTCAAGATTTCATTGTTTAACTGTAGTCCCACAGGATTTGAAACCACTCAGTCAATGCCACAGGTGGGTTCCACAGGACCTGAATCAGTCAGGTGCCAAATGTCCTTCATTGCTGTCATGTTGTGTTGGGTTTGTGTGGCAAGGTTTTGGTAGCGGGGGGGCTACAGGGGTGGCTTCTGTGAGAAGCTGCTAGAAGCTTCCCCTGTGTCTGATAGAGCCAATGCCAGCCGGCTCCAAGACGGACCCGCCGCTGGCCAAGGCCAAGCCAATCAGCACCTCTGCGATAACATATTTAAGAAAGAGAAAAACAGTTAGAGAGCGCTTTTGCAGCCAGAGAGAGGAGTGAGAAGATGTAAGAACATCTGCAGACACCAAGGTCAGTGAAGAAGGAGGGGGAGGAGGTGCTCCAGGCGCCGGAGCAAGATTCCCCTGCAGCCCGTGGTGAAGACCATGGTGGAGCAGGCTGTCCCCCTGCAGCCCATGGAGGGAGGATGAGGGGGTGTAGCGATTCCACCTGCAGCCCGTGGAGGACCCCACGCCGGAGCAGGTGGAGACACCTGAAGGAGACTGTGACCCCGTGGGAAGCCCATGCTGGAGCAAGCTCCTGGCAGGAGCTGTGGATCCGTGGAGAGAGGAGCCCACGCCAGAGCAGGTTTGCTGACAGGACTTGTGACCCCATGGGGGACCCACGCTGGAGCAGTTTGCTCCTGGTCTGCACCCCGTGGAGGAGACTCACGTTGGAGAAGTTTGTGAAGGACTGTCTCCCGTGAGAGGGACCCCACGCCAGAGCAGGGGAACGATGAGTCCTCCTCCTGAGGATGAAGAAGCAGCAGAAACACCGCATGATGAACTGACTGTAACCCCCACTCCCCGTCCCCCTGTGCCGCTGGGGGGGCGGAGGTTGAAGCCGGGAGTGAAGTTGAGCCCGGGAAGATGGGAGGGGTGGGGGGAGGTGTTTTTAAGATTTGGTTTTATTTCTCATTCTTCTACTCTGTTTTGCTTAGTAATAAATAAGATGAATTCCCTCTCTAAGTTCGGTCTGTTTTGCTCGTGATGATAATTAGAGAATGATCTCTCCCTGTCCTTATCTCGACCCGTAAGTTTTCTTTCATTGTACCTTTTCTCCCCTGTCTAATGAAAGAGGGGAGTGATAGAGCGGCTCTGGTGGGCACCTGGCCCTCAGCCAGGGTCAACCCACCACACGTGTAAAATGCTGGCTGCATTTACATGGCTAATCATGCTGCAGACACATCTACCACCTGCATTCTTGACATGTAGGAGCATGCTGGGGTCTAGATTTAAGCTGACCTTTAGAGCAGTGAGGATGGGAAATGGGACAGGCCACAAAGCTTGTGGTGCTCCGAGCCGCCTGCTCTTCGCTTTGCAGCATAGACTTGCCCTGGGTGTCAGCGCGCTAACAAGCACAGATGACAGCTTGAGGACTGCATACGTCACCTTGCATAACGTCAGTAGTCAATCTGTGGTTATTTACTAAGTTATAACTACAATTCAAAGTCACTTGCTCTGGTGGGCTTCTGCTTGCCTTCACTTGTGCCATCTACTCTAAAACTGAACTTAATGATACCAAAAGCTTAGCATGTTGTAAGGACAGCAGCTGGCTTTGAGGGTGGGCACCTGGCTCAGCCCTCCTTGCAAACGGCTGTAGACTTCTTGGTCGCAGGCTGAGAAGAAGAGAGGGCAGACAGGCGGGAAAAAGGGGAAGTGCAAAGCTAGTTTGAATACCAGGACAGGACAAGCTGATTCCACTGACACCATTGAAACAATCTCTGGCACATTTTTTTTTTCAGTGGAGGAAGCAGTTTTTCCTCTTAACCCCTCGCCTTCTGTCTTTTCCTTCCGTAATCCTAGATTATTATGTATTGGCTAAAACTGGTACTCTCTTTTTCCTTTATTTGTAAAGCACACAGCTGACATGGCTATTCTTCCTGTTGTAGCCAGCCAAGTACCGTTGGATTACAAATAGCGAGAAGCATAAAGAATGGGCAGTTATGGACACTGTGCCTATGGGGCCACTGGCAGACTTGCTTCCTGCCATTTGAGTAATGGGATCGCAATTTGAAAATCAAATATTATTTTCTGTAAGGAAACATTTCAGAATCCTTGGCACACAGTGGCCTAAATACTGCAGTCCTAATTCTGGCAAAACTCCAAAAGACATCAAAGTTCCTTTTTCCTTGATTCAGGTCTGCAGGATTGTGCTTTTAAGTACAAACATGTCATATGTACGTGGCCTAATTCCCAGACGTGCTGAGCAGACCCATAGTACGTTGCCAACAAAGGGAGTGGAGAGAACTAGACAGCTTGAAATGTAGTAGTTAATGAAATTATTCATGTTGCTTTCATAATTACATTTATAACTGCATCATCATGATGTGATGTGTTGATTAGTATCCTGAGCAGTTCATATAATTAAACAGAGCATAGGGAATTAGCAGACTTACAGCAATACCATGCTACTGTTTCTGGCGCATTTCTGTTCACATCTGTTTGATGGATTGGGAGGTGACCGCAGTGTGAGAACTGATGAAGAGGCAGTGGCTTCCTTCCTTCACACGCTGGCGTGATCCCGTGTCTGCAAAGTGCATTTGTCGCTGCAGCATCAGTGCTGTGGGTGGCTGGGCCTGGCACTTACTACTGAGCATTGCCAAAAGGGGGCTTGATGATCTTCTTGTGAAAGCACCCATACATCTGTTTCTTTTTGCTGTAGATGTCTGCAAAGTTTGTAATGAGTCACTGCCAGGTATCTGTAGTCGGCAACAGACTGCATCTGGAAGGCACTGTGACACTTAACCTGCCAGAGTATTAAATGTGAGCAAATGCCCCACATCGCTCAAAAGAGGGAACTCGTGCATTGTCTCTGACGAACACTTTACAGGCAAATGGCTTACCTTCTCCTTTGCCACATGCCAGATTATGATTGTATTGGGAAGTATTGGCAGGACTATATAGGATATGCAAAGTACTTTGAATGTAGATCTTAAATATTACAGTTATCAGGGAGTATTGACAAATGTTGTCTTTGGGCAACATGCATTTTTGATGAAGTTTTATGACAAAGACAGACAATAGTCACGTAAGTCTCTGCTAGTTCAGCCAAAAAGCCCTCAGTTTCTGCTAGGGAAAACATCTTTTTAGACTGAAGATTAGAAGAAGAGATCTGCTTTTGCACGTGGCCTGGCATATAAAAACAAGACAATCTCATGAGTGGGTCAGACCTTAAGACCGTTGACTCAGTAGCCTATCTTTTCTAATGACTTGTACCAGATGATTCAGAAGTGTAAGAACTCTGATCCAACAGCATGTAGTTTCACAAACAAAAAAAAGTGCCGTTATCCAAATGCTTAGTTTTGCCTTTTGTAATGCTTTCCATCTTGCTGTATTATTTATAATCTCCTTTCAGCTGTGTCATAAGCTGTATGCCATCTACAGTCTTAGGGTTTTGAAGAGTTCAAAGAATTGTGGCAAACTAATCATCTAATCTGCATTTTATGTGAGTGCT
Source organism: Balearica regulorum gibbericeps (assembly GCF_011004875.1). Taxonomy (NCBI): domain Eukaryota; kingdom Metazoa; phylum Chordata; class Aves; order Gruiformes; family Gruidae; genus Balearica; species Balearica regulorum. The sequence continues at coordinate 96,412,348 of NC_046185.1, forward strand.
TAACAAATGTTTCACAAATATAATAACTGTCTTGTAAAATTCCTTATAGGTTTTGATAAAATCTTATGTTTTAAGGCATTTCATATATGCATGTTACGTGTTTCCTGTCTGTATTGTTCTGAACCACGTTGCAATATAAAGTGTTGACGCCTCCCTGATTTCAGTTCTACCATTTACATTCAGGGGTATTTGAACTCGTACAGCTGTTTCAATTTTCTGATGTTTTCCTTCATGGTAAATTTGCACTCCTTTTCTGGAATATTCCTTCACATTCTCACTCATGAAATGTCTGCTGTGTAATATTTATAACACAAGTGCAGACACTTGTGCTAGTCTGCCAGCTTTATTGAGCTGACTTGACCCTCTCATTGCTAGGTGTCAGTGTAAAAGTACACTTATTACACTTTATTGCACCAACAAAGACAAAGGTAATAAATTAATATTTTAGACTGAATTGTCTCTACCTTTATAGGAAGAGCTACTCTACAGTCTATATACTTCACTTCAAAAAAATGCATATATATTAATCTGTGGTAATGATACAGAATAAAATTTATTCTATGATTTTGAGAAATTATAGTTTAATTAACTTGATCTACTGAAGGCTTGAAGGTAGCTTCTATGAAATTTATATATAGAATACACTGTAAGATTCAGTTGTCATCATTAAAAGAATATTATTGCTTAGGGTAAATGTGATCCACTGATTTCTTTGATTTCTTCTAGCATCGTTCCTTAAAAAAATAGATCTGTTATTTTGAGGTAATCCTTCCTACTGTTTAGCAGATTAGTGATCTTTACCATTTTTGACATTATCAGTTCTGCATGCATTAGATAACACTTGCATAGATTTCTGTACTAATATTGTACCTCAATGGTTACTGACAGTACAACTCATTCGCTTAATTTTTGCTGTCTGATTCACAGATATCTTACCCAACAGCATTCTAATTTCTAAGTGCTCATTTTTCTTCTAAAGTCTTTTGTTCCCATACTGTTCTTTGCAAAAGAATACCAACAACACAATCCCTGCCACTTAGAGGGTATGAGCTCTGATACTTTTACTGCTTTTTTCCTGGGTTACTTGTGACAGAGGCAGTTTCTCACATTTAGCTGAGATAGTTTCACAATGATGGTATACAGCTAAGAATAAACACTGTACTAATCTGAACTTCAGTGACAAGCCCGAGCGAAGGTTCTTTTTGTTTGGCTGTTCTTTTGGGTGGGTTTTTGGGGGTTTTTTTTGTTTGTTTGGTTAGTTTTGGGGGTGGTTTTTTGTTTTTTTGGTTGGGTTTTTGGGTGGTTTTTTTTTCTGAGGGGTTATGAAGCTTGATCAGAAGTTTCTTAAAACGCTTTAAAATAAAGTTAGGATGTAGAGAATTGCCAGACAAGTTCACTGTAGCGCTTTTTTTTTTTTTTTAAAGAAATTAAGTATAGTACTACATAAAGCACACAGTGCTCTGTATGCATGTGTAGTTATATCAACTTAAAGTGTTGTTAGGAAATTAAATACTGTTGAACTTCTATGAGAGACCTCCCGAGAGAAAACAAGTCTTGCAGAGAATGCCTCCACTGGCTGAAGACCTGTCTCTCTTCCTTCTGATGGCTAAAATGCTAGGTCTGTAGTGGCCCTGCTCATTGAAGTAAATAGGAAGTTTGTTTCAAAGCCTCCCTGGCCTTCAGAAGGTTCTCACTCTTTCGTTACTCTGGTTGTTGCTGAAGGTGAAGGCAGCAAGTTCCAGGCTGTGTCTGTCTCCTCAGTCATTCTGGCAATAAAACAGTTGTAATAACTCTGTATTCAGATAGAAATCAAACAGGCTGCATTCCCACTAATTTATTATTAGAAAACATTAAGAAGATTCTTGGGGCTGAATAAATTAAATTGGGTTTTGCCTTTTTTTTTTCAACTTGGAATCATAAAAAAATTTAAAAAATGCTTTGTCTTATGATGTGTCATGATAACCACAAATAGGTTTCTGCTTCTTCTCTGTGGTACTGTCTCTGGATATCCAGATTTCTTCCAACCATACTTTATTTTTTTGTTTGTTTTTAACATCCACTCATGCACTTCACTAATATGTGGAATCTCTGTTTTTAAAGTCCTTTTGCTTCCTTTGTTAATTTGTCTATTTGTTCCTGCGCCTTCTGGAGTTATTTCCCTCTTCTTGTCCTTAATCAGTCCCTTTTTTACTATGCAGTTGCCTCAAGTCTTGATTCTGCTTTGTTACAGTCTTCCAGCTTCAGTTTAGCTTCCATTTTTTCCTTCGCTATGTCATTGTTTTGCATGTGCAAAAGTTGGCATGTATTCCAGATTTCATTGTTAGTAAATTCTTAGGTATCTTTCTCTTCTCTTATTTAAGTCATAAGATCAGTCAGCTTCTGCTGTTTAAGTCTTCTTTTCTTGCATGGCTGTTGCTCATGAGTGATTCTAACTGAGGTTTTTCTTTTGCCTTCCCTGTAAATCTGTCTTGTTCACCAGGATGATCCCTTTTTCCTGATTCTAGGCTACTTGAGATAAACATTGTTCCTTATAGTAACAAATTAAGAAAGAAAAAGGGAAAAAAGATAGTCTTTATACTCTTTTCCTATTACCAGAGGTAAATGGAGCCCAATTTTAAGTCTCAAGGCTTGTCCTGTTCAGACCGCAGTTTTGTGCATACTCTTAGCGTGCACACAATTTCTACATTTTTTCCAGGAAACTCTTAAACATGCCATTTTTGTAATTTGCCCAGCGTCCAATATAGCTGAGAGCTATATTGCAAAGCTTTCTTCATGACTACTACTGAAGAATTTGGTTTTGGGTCCTGTAACTGTAGGGATACTTTGTGGCTTTGCTATTAGCTTTATTTTTTCATAGACAGTGAATTCTAAATGCCGTGTGCCTCCCTAACTGTGTGATGCAAAAGAGTGTGATTTGCCATTGTAGTTCTAGTCTTAAATCCATTCATCTTCTGAGTGTTTGTGGACAACTTCATGGAGGTAAAGGTTGGGATTATGAGTCATAAAAATGCCATTTTATTTTCTGTATATATTGTGGTCAAGGAAGAACCAAAGTAATGTTTATAAAAGAACACCCTGGGAAAAGTCGTATTGATTTTATCTAGCCTACCCCTGCTTTTTCATTTTTAATCTTAGTACTTTCTCTGCTAGGCATGAATTTTTCCTCTTTTAGTGTTTTCAGTAGCTTAAATTTACTCACCTTTAGTCACATCAAAGATGGGTGCCACAGCTGCTCTTTTAGGTTCCTGGGCCTCCATGAAGATACTTGCCATCATTCCTATAAGGGGGAAGAACAGAAAAATCAATTTTACTTTGATGGCAAGTATTCCACTTTCAAGATGTTTTATTCAGCTTGCTTTTTTAGAAGTAGTGCTGTTTGACTTCTTTTGTGATTCTCTTTAGAACTTACTTCATGATTGCAGTGCTCTTAATTTCTTTCCCTTAAGGTTTTGTATGTGTTTTCTCAGCAAAGCACTAAAAGCAATGATGGGTGTGTGCCATGGCAGTTTGCTGAGGCATGGATATCAATTATATTTATTTCAGTAGCTTCATTAGAAATTTCATTTCAACTTCTACAGGATTAAACCGTACACTTGATCATAATGATCTTGGATTTTCATGGCTTCATATTTTAAGATTGTTGAAGACTGAAGTGTGAAATGGAGTTAATCCATTCCCAATTGCAAGAGCTGCCGCTTGTTTTCCTCTCCTGGTGTGTTGACAGAACATAAATTCAGGAAAAGTACAGGAAGTTCATGCATATGTGGTTAAAACACGTGAAGTGAGTCCATCAGCTTCTCCAGTGAGGTGCTGTGCCACTGTTACCAGTGAAGCTTCAAGAGAGCTTCTGTAGCTGGGATAAGAGAGTCTCATTTTCTTTTTTTCCCCTATAACCTCCTTTCTTTACTGATATGCAATATGTGAATGAAAGAAAGAGGAAGGGAGAAGAAAGATTTTTCTGAATGTCGACTGTCAGGAAAGGAAACAGAATGTAAGTCAGTCAGTCATCTATGTATTTTTGGGGAAAAGTAATTTTTTTCTATATATGTGTGTATGTATTTATATAATTACATAAATAAAGTTAGGCATTAGCAATAACCAATATGCACATACAAGACCATAATTTTTTAACATAGAATCAGTCATGATTGAAACTATCCTGTTGATTTTTCTACAAACATGAAAATCTGGAATATGGAAAATACGACCTTTTTAGAATAAACTGACTGTATTCAGAGTTATTTAGATTTCTAAATTTAGATTTCTAAATTCTTTTTTCTAGTTTTCAGGGGTGTATGTGTACCTAAAGAAAGCATAAGCTTCTTCTAAGTTTTTAATTTGAATGTGAAACACATTTTTTGCACTAATATGTGGATGGGTGAATATCAGATACCTTTCTCGTGCAAAGTGAGTGCTACTCTAATGCACTGGGATTCTCCTTATAGCAACTTTGCACTTTCAAGTTCCAGCTGGTGGGTCTTCCAAAAATGCACATGTAGCAATGTGTGTGAGAGAAAAGGCCAGGGTGTAACGGTTTTAACTGAACATACTGTATAAAGTCACTATGTTACCCCAGTATTCAGACATGTTCTGACCCACAAGCAGCTTGGGAATATTTAGTCATAGTGTTGAAGCTCAAGTGTCTAATTAGTAGAAAGACACTTTGGCATGAGACATTTTGTAACTTAAATGTGGGCTCTCAAGCTTTTTTGGCTGTTACAAGATTCCAGCCCATCAGCATTGTGTGACATTACTCTGGAATATAAAACAGAAGCTGGAGCTAACTTGCACGGCTCCTCAATCCGTTGTTGATGTTGTTTTGCTGTTTATACAGAACACCAGGTCTCTGGATAATGAGGATGACGGAGAGATGATAGCTTGATTATCCCGCTGCTGTGCTTTTGCTGGGAACTGATGAATCCTTCACACTTTTTACTATCTCAGTCCAGTGTTGCTGGGGAGGATGAGAAAAAGTCATAAAGATGACATGTTTGTTGTCCTGTTCCCTGATGGGGCTCCAATGTATTACCTGGATTTAATTATCTCATCTCCAGTTGACAGAGAGGCTTCCATGGCATGCTTTCCATCACTGGGAGCCTCCGCCAAGCTTCCAGTGGGCTGTCTAATAGCTTGATATATTTTTGGACCTCCTGCTCATTGGATGAACAAGCTGAAGTAAATCATGTGTTGACCTCAAAGCATTTATAAACTGTAGAACATTATATTCTCATCAGAGCCATAGGGGCAGTAAACTATAGTTTCTCTGCTGTGAAACATGGTTTTGGTTATGCACTGTGTTACTGGGGTTGTACTTAAACAATAATATATCATTTGTGGCACATGTCGCCTTCTTTATTGAAAGGCAAAACAAAGAGTTGAGGACAAAAATCATTACTACTTTAGCAATTTTTCACAAAATGCTTTTGTTTTGTACTTGACACACAGATGGGACATTGTACTGCAGTGCAAATGATGTATAGCAGCATGACAAATTTCATTTCCTTTATAAAACAAGAATCAGAATAGTGGATGAATTTTGGGAAATGGTTTTAACTTTTTTTGTTAGTGTTAAAAAGAAAATAGAGGGATAGATACAAAATAGTAATAAAAAAAAGAGATCGACTCTGAGGGAAAAAAATCCTCTGAGAAACTATTTGAGTCCTTTAATTGTCTTGGTGGATATTGATTAAAGTGCTTAAATGAAAATATTGAAAACAATAAACTCACTTGTGTTAGAGCTTTTGTATCAACTTGATAGTGATAATCCATGACTGAGGAAGAAATTAACAAAAGGTGTTACACAGAAGCTGGACTAAGCAAACAATAGAAGATCAATTCTGAGGAAGGCAAACTGTATTCTTAGCCTGCTTTCAATCATAGACTCTTTGGTGCTTCAACCATGTTGAAGAAATATAAATGCTACTTCTCAGCCTTCTTGTTTCAGTTTAAGTCGATATCACTGTGGTACATTACTGTCTGTTATGTCACACTGTGAAAGATGTCTGAGTCTTGAGAAAGTGTTTTGAACTTGGTTTTGCTAGTGTGGCATACCTTTGCCTTTTCCTTTTATTGTGGATTTGAAGGAAACATGCCCAAAATCTTTACTCTGTATCAAACCACTGAATTTTACATAATGTTTCCCTGTTACTAATCTTTAGCAAGAAAACAAGAATAAATGGCTGTAACATGAGAGAATCCCAACCCATGCACAAGCACAAGGATCCCGTATTTTGAAGTGTTGCAGACACATGAAATGAGCATAATGAAAAGAGAAAATTTCTACTGTTTTCCCAAAACTTTGTGTGAAAGCATTTCATCTCAGCAGGTGCAGCTGAAATTCAGCCCCATGGTCCTACAGTACATCAAAATTATTTTTGTTTAAGCAGGTGTTGAGTTTTGCCATTTTCATGATAGAAGAAGCTAAGGAACTATTTAACTATTTGTCTTTGTTACTGCAGAAATCCTCAGTCTGGACTGCTGTATCTAGATTTTAAACAATTAAAAGTTTGAAGTTGTTCACACCTACCAGTCTGGGAATGGTGCATTAGAAAGATAAGGTCTGTCCGCAAAGTATGAGTCTGAACACGAGCTGGGCTTTGAAGTCCTCTTTCCTCTCTGCTACCAAAATTTTGAAATACTGCGATTTTCTGTGAAGCAGGTGAGGAAAAGATGTCCATGCAAGGTAAGAGGACAAAAACTAGGAGATTGTGGTCTAAGTTGACACAGCTTTGCTGACATCAATGGAGCTATGGTTATTCACATAAACTAAGGATATGGCCATGTATATTGGATCAGGTTGAGTCTAGGAAATGGCAGCCTACTTGCAGGGAAATATCCAAGATGGAGGACTTGTCTTGAAGTTAATAATTTCTGCTCAACTCTGTAGTCCTGATAATTATATTTTTTTTTTTTTTTTCTCCAAATTATCTCTTCGTGAGTATGTTGGATAAAGCTGCTGAATTCATATTTGTCAAGGTTTATTGAGATATTTTACCTTAGTCTCCTTGTTAGCTGGCATGTTGTCTCCAGGTTCTCCCAGGGCAGCAAGGTGCGCACTACTCCTGCAGCCTGGCCTTGTACTGTATTTAGTCCCTGAAAGTCTGGAGAGAGGTGAGATATATGTAAGAGGAACACAGGTGTCATCACACATCTGGGACTTAGGCATAGTCTGGATCTGATATTTAAATAACCCTCATGTAGGACAAACATTTAGAAATCCTTTATATACTGGGCAGTAATAGCTTGAATGTAGAAGATTTATTCCCCTGAATTGTGGGAAGCATGATTTTTCAACATTTGTCTAACTGAACACTGCTCAACCTTTTCTTTGTCAAAACCAGCTTCCTGGATATCTTCTGTGTCTCTCTGTAGCACCTTCCCCTCTGGCAAGATGGAAGACGTTTGACAAAATAGAAACCCTCGTCCCTCTGCTGTTGCAGGTTGAAGCTATGAAAAAGTTGTGCCACTAGGACCTCCTAAAAATCTAGAGAGACTCCTGGGATATTGCTGCTTCTGTCTGCTGCTATCTTTCTGTGAGTAGCGGCTTTTGTTCTCCTTATGCAAACATCTAAATTAAATGAGATCACCCTCTTTGTGGACTGTGCTACAGGATTTGTCCCCAAAACTGCTATTATCGCCTTGATTTTAAAATTTTACTTACTTAGATTTTTTATTATTATTATTTTAGTATTTGTAACTCTGACTATCACAATGAGTATCTTGTTAATGTGCTGTGTGGTTTTGGTTTTTGGTGCTGTTCATCCATTCCTGTCAGGGAACTTCAGATAACGGAAACCTCAGACAAAGAAAAATTAGATTTCCTATAATTGTATAGTTGACAGCAGTTGGAGTGGTTGTAATCACATACATTAGCTGCTAAAATGCCTATCAGGGGTTTCAATTAGAAGGACAATTCTGACAATAGTGTTGAGAAGGTAAGATCCCAAGGAGCCCAAAGGATAGAGGAGCAGCTACTTAGTAATTATATTTTGGACCTGGAGAAAGAGAAGGTGTCAGGCAAACAAATACGTTTCACAGAAGATATATCTGCTTTCTGTAGGAAGATGGAACAAGTCGAGAACAAGCCCTGTGATAACCATAAACTGCCAGCTGTGGCAAAAACCATATGAATTACAACTTGCTATGGCTCGTTGTATGTTGATGCATGGATAATAATTTAATGAGAACTAGTCTTCATTTGTTTTCCTCTTCATATACAGCTGCAAGTCTAAGCCAGGCTTGACTGCGTAGGACATGCTAATATCCGACCATGCTCTAGGAATGACTACAGAGCAGTGAATCCTGAGCTGGCCCAGCTTCAAAATGAGCAGCATGTCAAGAGTGAGGTATATCTTTCCTTTCAATGACACGAAAATGTGACTGGAAATTTCATTCTCTGGGCATCTGTGCCATGCCCTCCCCCTCTCCCTCATCGATCAGTCACAATAAACGTTTATTTGTGTGACAGTGAAGCGATCTGAAAGCAGGCAACTTGGAAACATGCTTAACACATCAAATCTCCTGAAAGTCTTTGAGTTGCTTCACCAGTCTGTATTGATTCTTGTGGAATACTTGGAGTCACCGTGTGAAGGACATTTTGTGAAACGCTACAGAAAGGAGGTTTGAGAGAGCTATTAAGATTTTTACATGTACTGGCTACCTTGGGCACACTCAAGTCAGATGTTGAGTGAGTTGTCCATAGCAGTGAATCCTTAGCATGTCACTGTCATTGTTTTCACAGAACCTAAGGTGTGGGTGATACAGACATTGCTGAGTTTACCTGCCATCCCATCCAAATGTCTGTCTGTCTGCCCTGCAATAGTATGGCTGCTGTCCCGCTGGGGAAGGTCCTTGAGGAAGATCAGCGGCACCTAGATTTACTGTGCTGGAGAGGTTTGAAGGCTGGCACTCTGTGGGCATAGAGTGGGGAGGGGGATCCTGAGGGACAGTGAAAAGACAGCTTCTCTGAGTCTTCGAGGCCATCTCCTTTTTGGAGAAGGGACTGTCCCAGCACTGGGCTGCTCTTCCCAAAGACCACACACGCTGGTGTATGTGTGCTGCCTGCTTGGGTTTTGTCTTAAAGAGAGAGGAACACCACAATGGGAAATTGCAAATGTCCTCACACAAGTGTGCAGGGGAGGCATATAAACCTGATTCTAGCACCTTTTGTCCCTCCCCTCCACAACAGGCCTGGTGGTTAGATCTTTATGTGACCTCCTACCACCTGGCCCGTTTAACCTTCCAGCGCTTGTGAGCCCCTTCAGCCTTCTTCTGGATCGCGTTCTCTACCCCTATACTCGTTTCACATTGTTTTCCTGCTGCTACTTGAGATTTTCCTTTGAAAATGAGTTGGTGTGTTATGGAAGGCAGAGTGAGAGGGAGACCAAAACTTAGATTCTTGAGGCTGTTTTTGGTTTGGTTTGGTTTTGGTTTTTTAAGGTAAGTAACAATTACTTTCCACTAATAAGCTCTATCAGGCAGTGAATTCTCAAATCAATTACCTAATATGCTAGTTATTTATTGTATACCCATTGTGAAAGTGCCTTAGGTACTATTTCACCATAACACTTCCATTTCCCCAGGTCAGCCTTCTGTGACATCCTGATCCAGTGGGCAATGACGAAAGTCAGGTATGAGTTACTACCGTTGTGCAATGAAAAGATGGTTTAACTAGAGAAATTGAAAGTCGGGTGAAATGAAATTTAGATTTCACAGGTCAAAAAAGATTTTTAATGTCTTTTTATTATTCTGTGTGCAGTGTTGCAAATGCTCATGACTGGAGATGCAAATAACATGTAAAGTTGGGGTTGTGCTTCCTGGTTTTCCAACAAAAGCAATGAGTACACCTAGAAATTCAACCTCTGTATTACTTCATCTGTGTTTGCTCATCGCTTTATGAATGCAGATGTTGTTAAAGATATGGTGCTAAGAAAAGAACCCTTTGTCACTACCTACTGTGTGTAGTAAAATTTAAATGACACAGCGGGAAAAGCAGATCAGGTTTCGCTATAGAAAGGTTAGGACAGTGCCACTCCTGTTCAGGTGGGAGAATCAGATTTGGGTCATCTCAAATTCAGTAACAGTTTTACTGAGTTAAGTCATTCCAAGATTGGGCCTGAAGTGACCTGTTCCTGTAGTTCCTTTGAAGTTTGTAACAATGAGCAGTCTGCCCAACATTGTGCGATTGTGGGTGCTTATTCCAAAAATTAAAGCATCATGAAACATACCCTCATATCTTCCACCTGCACCTCAGGTAAAATTAATTTGGATTTTAAGCCAAAGTAAATGAACATGTTTATAAAAATCATCATGCATTAACACCTTTTTTTTACTGCTATTACATTTTATCTCACATGCAAGTTCTCTCCCCGCTCCTTGACTTTCATTTGCAATGTCTGTTTAGGCTACCAGCATTTGGGGCATTTTACATCTTCTGCATATATAAAAGGAATAATGTGATCTGCAGGCACACAGTACATACAGCAGTATCTATAAATGCCTGCTGAGGTGGTGTCTCTGGTTGGAATTAGGGTTCATTTACAATAAACTAAAAATAGCCAGCCTCTGCCCTATGGAGCTAGTATTAAAGGATTTTGAGGAAGCCAGGAGGGAAGGAAGGGGAGAAGACCCAGAGAACAAGGGAGCAGCAGCAGGGAGAGTGTCAGCACGTGCCAGGAAGCGAAGCAGTCGCTCTGGTCCAGCCATGCGGATGCATGGGAGTGAACGGCCGTGTGTGCCCACACCTTGTATTTCAGCCCTCAGGGTAGACAGCAGGAGTGTTCTGGTCAATCTTAACTGCCTAGTCACAGTCCATCAAGTTAGCTGTAAAAACTTCTGTTTCAATTAAATATAAGCTCATTGTATTTTCACACAACAGTTAATAAAATAAAACTCATTAGGAATATACCATTTAGACTAGAACAAGTGATATTTTTTTAAATGTCACACTGAAAACCACATTTCCTTTAATCAGCATCTGCTCTGTGTTAGACTGCCTATAAAATCCGGTGCACTGTTGACAATAGGGGAAGATGAAAACAAACAAACAGGAAAACTACAAAAGACATGGTATTAACATCAAAGCGCAATAATCCTTCTCTTTCCTTGGCATTTGAAAAATGTCTTTATTTTTGACCCTAAACAATTTAACTTTCTTTCCACCAATTTTGAATTTGGAAAACAAGGGGGTGGGGTGATGGAAAGAAAGTAGGGCATTGCATGTGAATTGAAATGTGAGATTAAAAGACCAAAAAAAAAGGAGAGGATAATAAACCCCTTTGAATAAATTAAAGATTTTTGTGAAAGAAAATCAGGTACATTTTTTTGGAACATTGACTGTACAGAAAGACTTGCAGGGACAGAAGTAGTGACACCTTCATGCTGTTTGTACTTGCACAAATAACATCGGTGTTTCTGTAGGAACCTAAAGATAAGTATTTAATATGAAGAAATGCATGAGAAAATTGTGAGAGTACACTGTGAAGAAAGAAAAGAATAGGCTCTATGTGTGTTTTTTTTCTTGTCTAAATATATAACTATAGTTTATTATTCAGTAAATATTAAATGTTGGGATAAAACTTGTGTGGGTGACCGTTACAATGGACTAAATGCAAACAATCAGAAGTCTATTGTATTTAGGCAGTAAACTGCTAAATACCTGGGGAGAAAGAAGGGAGGAGACTTCCTTAATCATTAAACTAGTCCTTGAATATGGAGGATAATCACATCATCTCTAATCCCATTCATAAACACATCACGCTCCATAGTTAACATCATTGTGGTTTTGTCTGCCCCCCATTCCTATTAGGAAATATTTCACTGCTCTGATGGTTAGAAATACTCTTGTAATTTCCAGCGTAATTGTGCCCGGTTTATACCTATTTGTTTTGTGTCACTGCTGTCCTTCAATGTGAATAGCTTTTTTCCTCCCTGCTGTTTACCCCCTGATACATTTATAGACAGCAATCATGGCACCTCTTAGCCTTTGTTCTGCTCTGTTAAACGTGCAGTGCTCTACTGGTCTCCTCGAATAAAATAGGTGCTCCTTTCCTTCACTTGCTTCTGTTCAGCACCTAGTCTTTAAACTAATCTATCTTAAACATATTTGACCAAAATGGGGATTCGTGGTCCATATGAGTCCCCCTACACAAATGCTTAAACAAGGGCTGAGTGGGTTTTTTCTTCTTCTGGAAATACCGAACCAGATGTACCCAGGTACAGTACTTACTGCTTTGAAGGACTCAGTGGCGACTAATAGTCATCCTGGAACTGGCTACTGCTTCCTTCTCCTCCTTCATCTCCTCCACCTGATGATCCCATAGTTTATGGGAAGAATCATCATCAGCATTTCCTAAAGGGTAGCAAACACATTTCTTTTGATGTAAGTAGGTTCAGCATCTAAACGGTAGGCATCAGGTCCAGGCTCCTATCTTAGGATGGGGTGACTTGCCCTCTGGAGATGCCCATTGCACTGCTTTCTCTGTTGGCTGAGGTACTAAACTTTTAGATGTCCATCAGTAAGGTGGGATGAACGCTGTGAAGGTACACACCACTGCCTTTTGGGCTGGTATCACATTTCTGCTGGTCATCAGTATCAAACAGTCTTCTTTTGTGTGACAACATCTTCTGTGACAACCACTGCCTCCTAACTGTGCTATCAACAGCTTCATTAACATTTTCCTAATTACTAATCACAAGAGTTATTCCAACTGCTGAAGGCCCTGCATGAAATACAGGTCCTATATAATAAGATGCACAATTTCAATCCTGAGCTAAAGCCTATGGTCTTGAGAAAAAGTGCCGACTGGCAAAACCCGCCAGTTTTGGTTTTCCAGGCAGCACCCTGAAATGGTAGACTTAACTGAAAAGAGTCCTTCTATTGTTTGTTTTCGATTGTGATGATATGCCAGTTAGTGTTTTAACATGAAATTCCCACAAAAAGCTGATATCTACCATAGGTGAAAAGCCTTTTTGACAGGAAGAATTAAGGACTAGTGCAGCTATCTATTTATTTTCTATTTTGAACCCTAATGAATGATATCAGACTTTTCAGATTATGCCTATAGGAATAGCAGAGGCCACGTGACTTGGCAAATCTGTATGTATTAAGTACATTTGTTGGAAATGTTTATGCCAGTTTTCTCTAAACTAGATGTCTATTGATACTAGGATGTACCAATTGTATAATGTGAAGTAGGAGATAAGAACAAAACCTTTCAAGCAGGCTGTAGGAGGAAAAAATTCTTTAAGTCCCCATTATTTGATTCTATTTGTTTATTGCAAACTGTTAAAATGCTGTTCCTAAGGGAGAAGTCATTGCTAAATAGTACATATTTACAATGGATACAAATCAGGTAGCAGAGGATTTCGCTGCTTTTCTGATGATCACTTGTGGCAGCATGTACCAGAGGATTGTGTCTGTGTTAATACCTTACCTACCACCCACTAAAACTGCTGTCCAGGTGATAGCACTTTGATTGGACATTTTATTTTATATACAATAAGGAACACAGGAAAGTGCTTGAGAGTTCTTAAAAGCAGGCTCAGAAGTGGTTGCAAATGTTGCATGAACGCTCACCTGCGTAGTTCATACATCCAGGTGTGTAAGAGGAGTATAAATGCCTGCAGGCCCACATATACCGCTTGTCTTGGTATGCCTGGTGGCATGCTGAACTGGCTCTAGGAATACCAGAGTGCTACCTGCACGTTCCCTGCACAAACACCAAATCTGACCTGAAAAAGGGTTATGCTTTGAGTGGGGTTAGGTCCAGATGCCCTCCAGAAGTCCCTTCCAACCTGAATTATAATTCTATACACCTACTTATTGCTGGATTTCTTCTACCTTCCTTTGAAGCACCTTGATGGTGTTTACTAAGGCAGAATATTGGACTAAATGGGTTTGAAATATCATCCATCCTGGCAAGTTCTGTATTTCCATGTGCAAACAGGATTTATTAGAAACTCAATACATATTGAATGTAAGTCTTTAGGGATCTCTTATTTACTTTGGACAGGTAAATATTGAATTCTCATGAAAGGTATTTGACTCCATTTTGGAACATAAAACAGAGAAGGTTAATAGAACAAAGAGAAGAAATCAACACCAATGGTAAATGGTAACACACGTTACTGTATATCCCCTTCTGACTTTGCAAGTGGTGCATGTTTTGCATAGTTATACAAAACGAACTTTGTAGTATCACAAGCCTCAAAGAGGCGAATGGGAGTTGTGAGGGTGCTTTTATAATCTTGTCAAACTTGTTTGTGAGTTCTTTTCCCTGTCAGTTATTTTGGTTATTTTTCTTTTCTTTTAGGAGAAAGTCTCCTGGTTTGCCCTCCTTTTTTCTCAGTTACGCTCCAGGTGAAATCCTGACTGTTGCAACTTTTGTTGCCAATGCAAAATATCATCGGGAAGCTGATGCGCTCTGCAGGGGTTCCCACAAGCTACTCGGATATAAGTAACAGGAAGAACAGGCCTGTAAGGGGTGTCATAGAGTACAGCTGCCCCATGTCCCAGCTGGAGCCGGTGGAACCAAGGTTTCATCCTGATGCTGCAGTGAATCCTCTTTTTCACCCACTGGAGACATATTAATGACATGCTCATGGGAATATCAAGGTTTGTATATGTCAATGATTGGTTAAAGCAGCATCTGTAAGAAAGCTGTTTTCAAAATGGGATGATTTCTTGGCTTATCCATGATTTTGGGGGCTTTTTTGAGGGGGAAAAAAAAGATGAAATTTCACCCTCCCCTCACACAAGTTTTAATAAGTATCCCAGTGTCCTATGTCATATAAATACCTTTCTGAGAATACCTACACTTGTTGGCAATATCATTAGAGGACTAGAACAGTCTCAAGCTTTTTTTAATGAATATTTCCATTTCATTTCAAGATAATGTATGCTGCAATTGCTGAAGATTTTAAATTTTTATTGCATCTAAGGTATATAAAAAGAATATAGAAAGTTTTGGATACGGTGAGAAATGTTATTTCTACAAGTCCGTAAGTCAGCAGAAATTGGAATAGGAAGAATTCCAACTCACACTTGTCTTTCAGACCTTGCGATTTGCAAGCAAGTTTATAAAATTAGTACCATCCCACACAATATGTAAGATTACTTTTTCAGGTAGAAACTAATGGTACTATTGCTGACAAGATAAATAACATTTTGTATGAAACTGTATATATCAGTTGCCCTGCAGTCTTCGTTTTTTATGTAAACCTTTTTTTTTTTTTTTCCTTCTTCTTCTTCTTTAAACGAACACTGCTCATTTAAAAAGGTACACAGGAAGGAAATACTTGCTTTTACTGATTAAAATGCTTAGACTGTCTTTTTTAGCCTCCCTGACAGTGCCATTCTTTGCGCTCTCATCACAGCACAAAGAAACACTGTTATTTACCCTGGGAAACAGGTGACTGAACTTATAAAAATCACTACAGGACAAGATGTATTGAGGCCTGGCACAGAATGACAAATTCTGGTGAGGTTTGCCAAGAAGAGACATATTGATTTTTAAATGATTAATAAGGAGAATATAATTGTATTTCATTAAGATGGATGGGATTTCATTTAGTCTGTCTTCTCCTTTTCCACTTCAGATGCGAAAGGAAATCAAGTCATCATCAGTGGCACCTTGTGTTAGCCTGCCATGGAAACGAGGTCATTGATTGAGTAAAAGAAGTTTCTGAGAGGCTAGCCTAGTCTTTAATGGAGTTGCTAGCATAGATAACATGGCAAAGATAACAGCACCAAGTTTCTCTCACTATTTTGAGAAGAACCAGGACTAGGAAGATGTCGATAACATCTTCGTTCTGGACTTTGATGCTTTTCAAGTTGCATATTATCCCAGGTAAATTGAGTTGAGCATACAAATACATAGGATTTCTCATTTGTTTTATAAAGTCATTTGAAGCCATTCCACTGTCTAAGCCTGAGGGACAGATAGGCTGAAAAAGGGAGAAGTTCAAAATCCTATAATCCGGATGCGTTCTTGGTATCCTTATCAAGAAAATCAGCGTATTCTCAATCATAAGTATGTAAAATTAAACCCGTATTTCCACCATCTCCTGAAATTGAGGGCTTTGTGAAAGAAAATGTGCTATTTTAGATCGTCTTTTCAAGCAATAGATTAACAAATAGACAATGAGGGATTTTCTTGTTTTCCAGCACATGTGCCCAGGATGCTGACTCACATTACTTCTGACTGGCTGTTACTTTAACTTTTCATGTATTCATCCAGCTTCTTTCACGAAGTTTTTAGTCTAGTTGTAGGGATTATTCAACTGCTCACATGGCAGTGGCTAAACTACTTGAGTACGTTAATTAAACAGATCTTCATTACATTGGCAGTTTCTATTTCCCAACATTTCAGTAGTTCTCGTGTCATCAATTGCATTGTTCCTGCAGTTGGGGAGTTTTCAGTCAGAGCCTCCAGATAAAATATTGAGAAGATTTTAGCAAAGGGTGAGCTTAAATGAGAGATATTGGGTATTAATTAGCAAAAGGTGAAAGAATATATTAGTTAAGGAATTAATAGGGAATGGAAGGGAGATAGAATAATGGGTTAAGATCAATTAAAGATGATAATCAAATTCATACAAGGAATGGATGTTCCTACTAAGTTAACAATATATTACAGTGCAATGCTGAATTTATATATAATTTTGGATTCATTTAAAGACATGAAAGACATCACTCTACTTCTGCAGACAGAGGAAGTTGGGTTTCTCAGTTCAACCAAGATGATGATGGACAGAGATGGAGGAGTACAGCCATGGGTAATTAATTAAAAACTGATAAAACAAACAAAAAAAGTTTTGGATTGAACAGGTAGAGAACATATTTTCAGGTACCATAGATGAGTTAATTATATTATCTTAGAGCAACTACTCATGCATTCAGGCATTGTAAACTGCAGTTTAAAACTACATTTGAAAACATGCAGCACGTTATCAAGCCCATTTTTCAGGGAAGAAAACCGAGACAATGAGGTGGAGCGAATTATATTCTGAGGCACATCAGGAAGGATCCATGAGTTTGTTCCTTGAGCTAGACATTCATTTACTGTAAGACTTCGAACAAATCACTTAGGAGTCATGATGTTGGTATTTACATGCTTCCTGTGAGAATTAAACAAGTTTGTACAGTTTCCTGTAAGAGTCAATTACTGTCTCCTCCCTGCAATGTGGAGACACGAAAGAATGCATATATGCATAGCTCATAATTCAGAATCAGGGGAACTTCTGTTTTGCATATGCTAGGTTTCTTGCTTCCACGGAGGCTGAGGAGAGCAAGATAATCTCAGGATATGCAAATAAGGGAGAACAGGAGGAATCTGGGGTGTAAAATGCAGACCTCAAGCTTCTATATCTATGGAGATACTGGTTTTGAATGAAAGCGAGAAAACTGAATGAAGCTCTCAGCTTCTGCTGGGGGGGATTGCATAGTGGTCTCATCCTCCCAGATGAAATATTTACTGTCCTCCAAGTCAAAATTTTAAATGTAGGCAACGATATTTTATCCCTCCCAGCTTGTAATGAACTCAGTCGGCTTCCTCCAGGTTGCTTGTTGGAGCTGCAAACCCAGGCCTGTACAACTGAAACTGTCTTCGATGTGTGCAGCTGTAAAATGACTCCTATTGCATTTTGTAACACAAAAGGTTCCAGCCTCACACCCCTGCACTGCCATGTCCATCTGCTTGTGTTAAGTACCCCAGAGATGACTTTGCTGATATAGAATGTGGTACGATTCTCTGATGGGGGTATTTGCTGACTGATGTTCTGCTGGATAAGAGGTGATATATACATTTAAAATGTTATTACAGAATATCCTAATTCACTAACATGACTTATCCTGACAGGCTTCTAATGAAACATCAGAAAAGGAACTAATCATGGCAACTAGAGAAAGGAATGATCCTGGAGTTGGACTCTGGTGACTACAGCAAATAAGAAATTTTCTGACAAAAATGTCTTTCAAAAGAAAAATGTGGGTAAACAAAACCCCTGAGTACCCTGTTCTGTATGAAAGTGTCTCATTTATAAGCAGCAATTCTATTAACAAAAAGACACATTTGTTTTAAAATGCATAAACTCTGTATTAAAAGCAATCTAGGATGTGATGAGGTTTGTATCTGTTTACTGAATGAAGCAGAAAAGGTTCTGGAATCTGGGTCTCCTGTCTCGCAGGTTAGTAGCTATTCGGGGGCAGTGGAGGTAGTTTTTCACTTGTCTTCCAAGAATTTTTGTTAGATTCAAAAAACTTCAAAAGTTTTGTTCCAAAAATGGATGGAATAATTTTTAAGACTCAAAAAACTATTGTGGGATGGGAAAAACATCCAAGAGCTCCATTTGCTAAGGATATAATCTCTGGTTTTGCCTCAGATTCTTTGTGATGGTCAGCAAGTCATCTCTCACTGAATTCTTTTTCTAAGAAAGCTCTAGTACTATTCTCCGACCTCATCTTATCTGTATGGACACTATTCCTATTAAAAATTCTGACTGTATTTTGAATCCAGACCAGTGTTAAAAGTAATCATCACCTAATATTTTTGTTTAGTTAAATCCTTTATTCTTGCTTCCCCCCTTTTCCTTTCTTTCCTTATGAAGTCTGTGAATATGCATTCTGGTTTTCTCTATTTTGTTTAGAGATGCCTTGGCAATGTCTGAGATGATTTCTCATGGGCTCTAACATCAAAACTGAAGGGATGAAGAAATTAGATATTTAACAAAGGCTTCATTTGTTCTGTAAAGTTAATTAGTCACTCTTGACCGTCAGATTAGATTAAAATTAAATATGGGTCAATTAACACTTGTTACTTTTGTTAGCTTCATTTCTGACCAGTCACGCTGAAATTATCACTGAAAGTCACAAGTTTATTTAAGTATAAATTAAGATGCGGAATTATCTTTCTCATTTTTACTAAAATCATAACATTTTTTTTTTAGACCTGTGTTGGGTTTGCGTGGCAAGGTTTTGGTAGTGGGGGGGGCTGCAGGGGTGGCTTCTGTGAGAAGCTGCTAGAAGCTTCCCCTGTGTCTGACAGAGCCAATGCCAGCCGGCTCCAAGACAGACCCGCCGCTGGCCAAGGCCAAGCCAATCAGCGCCTCTGTGATAACATATTTAAGAAAGAGAAAAACAGTTAGAGAGAGCTTTTGCAGCCAGAGAGAGGAGTGAGAAGATGTAAGAACATCTGCAGACACCAAGGTCAGTGAAGAAGGAGGGGCAGGAGGTGCTCCAGGCGCCGGAGCAAGATTCCCCTGCAGCCCGTGGCGAAGACCATGGTGAAAGCAGGCTGTCCCCCTGCAGCCCATGGAGGGAGGATGAGGGGGTGTAGCGATTCCACCTGCAGCCCGTGGAGGACCCCACACCGGAGCAGGTGGAGACACCTGAAGGAGGCTGTGACCCCGTGGGAAGCCCATGCTGGAGCAAGCTCCTGGCAGGAGCTGTGGATCCGTGGAGAGAGGAGCCCACGCCAGAGCAGGTTTGCTGACAGGACTTGTGACCCCGTGGGGGACCCACGCTGGAGCAGTTTGCTCCTGAAGGTCTGCACCCCGTGGAGGAGACTCACATTGGAGAAGGCCGTGAAGGACTGTCTCCCGAGAGAGGGACCGCACGCTGGAGCGGGGGAACGATGAGTCCTCCTCCTGAGGATGAAGAAGCGGCAGAAACACCGCGTGAGGAACTGACCGTAACCCCCACTCCCCGTCCCCCTGTGCCGCTGGGGGGGGCAGAGGTTGAAGCTGGGAGTGAAGTTGAGCCCGGGAAGATGGGAGGGGTGGGGGGAGGTGTTTTTAAGATTTGGTTTTATTTCTCATTCTTCTACTCTGTTTTGCTTAGTAATAAATAAGATGAATTCCCTCTCTAAGTTCGGTCTGTTTTGCTCGTGATGATAATTAGAGAATGATCTCTCCCTGTCCTTATCTCGACCCGTAAGTTTTCTTTCATTGTACCTTTTCTCCCCTGTCTAATGAAAGAGGGGAGTGATAGAGCGGCTCTGGTGGGCACCTGGCCCTCAGCCAGGGTCTACCCATCACAAGACCTTAAATCTGTTAATCCTTTTTTACTTTGGTAGGGTAACATATCTAAATAGGAAGCAGAAACATTGTAAGTAACACAGGAGAATCACACATTTTTATCTTATAGTATGTATTAATAGATTTTTTTTTCCCCATACATTTCTTAACCTTAATGTTTAACTCACCACCCTGACCAGACTTTATTGTCTGCACAAATCCCATACATTAGCACTTACTATCGTATTACTACAATTATCGAATTTTGGAAATAAATCTCGTACTTGGTTATTAACATCGAGTCATGTGCTGTATCTTTAATAAAAAATATCATATCCTTGGTTTTCACTTGTAACCAGCAAGTTAGATCCTTACCTTCTTTCTGGGTGACCAGATGCCATCTATTTATCAGTCCGCTCATAGTGCAGTGTCTTTTCACCAAGTAAACTTCTCAGGTCTAAGGTTTTCCTTCCTCCTATTTCTTGCCAAGCTAAAAGTCAGGATAAGGTCTCATTTCACTTTATTAGGAAAACACAATGCAACATCTAACATTCACCAACTTGATTATCACTTTCTCTGTTTTCACCTTCAGAGCTTGTGGGATGTTACCATTATTGCACTGGTTATCACGGAACCCACTAATTAAGGCATGCTTTCAACTTGTGAACTTAATGTAAAAACAAACAAACAGAGGACAAACCAAACAACCGCACTGTTTCAGGTTAGAAATTATTTTCTATGTTCATATTACATTTTTTTCTTTAAATGCTGCTCTGGTTTCCCCACCATTTTTTCCATCCTCCCTTTCAGTCCATAATTTATTTTTATTGGTTACAGTAAGACTGCAGGCTTTTCTACAGCTGAGCACAGCTGCTAATGTTTTGCTATTGATTCCACATGTTAGCTCAAAAGTGTATAATAATCTGTTTTAATCGTTGCCTTTGGCTTTTCCTCTTCCCAGTCTGAAAAGTGCCCTCTGCCTCTGGCCTGGCATGTCCATAACCAGAAACTGATCCTAATTACATCAAAACACTCTCTGCCAAAATGCCCAAATATCCGTAACGTGTTTGAATAACAACTGTTGGGAGACATAACTCCATCCAGCTCCCTGGAAAATGCTTCAAATTATCAACTGTAGATGTGCTGACAGGAAGAAAATCTTGTGGGCATGGTAGGAGGCTAAGCTACCTCTGGCCCGAAAGGGAATACTTCAGCAATACAAATGTAATGCTATTTAAGTCCCCCCCTTCAAATCCCTGCAGCTCTGAGGAAGCTCCAAATTATAACAGGACTCCTAAGGGAACAGCACATAATCAGCCCTGCTGAAAACATGTTGAATAGCGCTAAATAAATCCCAGGTCTAATTATGTTACTGAGACTGCACGGGGACTGCACATCTGGAAGTCCCCCCAAAAAGTCCTGTGGTAGTTGCAGCGAGGCACAGCCAGCTACTCCGGCGTCCATGGCAGCTCAGCAGCCATCTCCAGGAAGGAGCTGTGAGAGTCCCCTCACAGTGCAGGAGTAGCCCACATTAATTCACTGCTTATTTAATCTGTCAAACTCCTCTCCTTCAGTCTAGGTGGCATCTGCCCAGGCTGGCGTGAGAACCAGAGCTGTGGCATCGGACGGGAGCAGCTCACCACCTGCTGCTGGGGTGCAGAGCCTTCAGCCACTCCCCAAAACAAAGCCAGTCCTTTCCCAAGCACCCAGTATATAGAAACGATAGAAGCAACTTGGGCTTTTTTCTGCAAATATAGAGGGTACTGGTTTGTTGAAGTAAATGAGAGCTTTGCTGCTGGCTTCTCTGGGGCTCAAAATGCTCAGCACCCTGCACAATCTTTTCTACAGAAAATGACTGCTTTTTACCTCAGGAGGTGTGGTTCCTTATCCCGACATGAGTGGCACCTTTCTGAGAAGCCCTTGCTGCTACTGTCGTGATTTTTAGGTGTAAACACGTACTACCTGGAACAGACCTCACGGCTGGGAGCTGACTCAGACTATATGGCAGGTCTGAAAATAAACCCTCTTGTTCAGGCTCCTGAATTTTCTTATGCTTTTGTGGTTTTCATCAGTGATCCTGAAGAAAAACAATGGTCGACGTGTATCACCTATAGCTAGAAAAAACCTATTTAAAACTATTTGCATTCCTCTCTATTTTTGTGATGTTCTGCTTCTGTTATTTGATTAGTTAGCTGTCAGAAAAGAAGATGACATACTAATTACTTTTGTAATTGTTATACCAGTACAGTGCTGATACTCAATATTACTGTGGTCTGCAGTCAGATTTCTGTATTGTTACATATTACTATGCGTCAGTGATTCTTGATGATATATGAAGTGAATATTTCTGTTTTTTTTAACTTTCCAAGGAGGCCTGGAAGCACACTGAGAATGTGAGTGCTAATTATGCAGACCATGGAGAGAAATTCTTTCCTCTTTGCTGAAACGTAACCATTAAAAAACAGTAGAAACCAGAAAATTTTGAATGGTCAATAGTAGCTCTGTTTAGTGTTTAGAAGAGCTTGTGGAGACTATTATGTATTGTTAAGACTTACGGGAGAAAAGACATTTACATTTCTCTGTTCCACGGGATACATATAGCTATTATTTGATAAAACACTCCTTTAATGTTGTGCATAAGAAATCAGGTCTTCCTTTGAAGTCAGAAGGAAAAAGTAAGGAATTAAATTCTCTGATTCTCCCAAAATTTAGATAATTTATCTTAGAAATTTATTAAAAAGAGAACTTTAGTTTCTCAGGTTTTCTTTTTCCATGTGCATGTTTTTTGTGGCTCATTGAATCTAAATATATTCCCATTCCCTTTCTCTAGTCTGTAACTTGACCCCCAGTATTAAGACTGATTTAACTTTTGTTTCAAAACATCAGACCTTAGCAAGATTACGTGGGTAAATTTCTTTGAAAAAATGACCTAGATGTCTTCCCTACTTTTGGCACCATTTTAAGTGGTGTTGTGCTGGTATGCATTTGATAACAAAGACATGGAAATTCTGTTTGTCAAGCTATGCTCAGAAAACACCCTAATATGATCAATGCCTTTCTTCATTAATTCTGTCTAATTGCATGTTCCATAGCATTAGTACAAACCACAAGCCTCACAGATCACTAAAAGCTGCTTGATTTGTATTCTGTATTCTCCAAAGAAAGTGCACTGCACAAAACGTGTCTTTTCTTTCACCTGTGGAGTGCTGATACCATGTCATGATCTTCTCCTCCTTGCAGCAGTTCCTGGACAACAAGTGGAAAAAGCAAGCTAGACCTTTTGAGTCTCACCTCTCCAGAGCCTCACTCCAGCCTAGTGACACCTGTAACACCTTTGCCACTGATATTTTCTGCAGTTCTGTTTCAATTGTGTGCCTGGCTGAGCAACAAAACTGATGAGTCCTTCTCAGAAATGAAGTTTCAAGTGGAAACCTCTGAGACCTTCACAGTTTCTCTCGTGGCTGGTTTTACTGATGAAAGCCATGGTGTTACCACTGTGGTACAGTAGTGCACTAAGACCCCCGTGAAGTTCAGATTTGCTTTGTGGTAGTCACTGCTCAAATACCTGGTGAGAAGGAGGGCAGCTTGGGTAAAACCAGGTGTGAACAGTAACGTTCACATCTTTCACAGCTACCAAAGAAGAACCAGCAAGAATTTATAGTAGAAGCAGGTATTGCAACGCTCTTAAACCTTTTGAACCAGGGATCGATGACATTTGGGGGTTGTAACTGTGGGTCTGTCTTTCCTTCCCCTCTCTGACGCCCTGTATCACAGCCAGACTGAACCAAAGGAAAGCCACAGGACTGCCCTCGCAGGTCATCTCCTCAGAGACCCATATGGAAATGCCAAGAATCTTCTCCTCCTTCAGCTCACAGGGCATGGATTCCTTACCCACTAGGGCTTCTGCAGAACCAGCATGCTGGACATCATCTGCTGTTCCTGTCCTGGCATTTCAAAAGAGTCAGGGGAAGGTGACAAGGGTGTCAGAGGTATGAAGCTGCTTCTGCCTGAGGAACTCTGAGGTAAGCCAGGGCACTTCAGCCTGGGACAGAAAGGGGAGTGCAGAGAGACATGGATGAATACGGATCTGCCACTCACTGCAGAAGAGTTAGGGGGTATTAGATAAAGCCAGAGTGGCCTGCTCAGAAAGAAACAAAAAACAGTTCTTCTTCACAAGAGACAGAAATGCTCTGAAACTGCCTGTCGCAGGGTGCTGTGGATGCTAGTGTTAGCATGGGTTCAAGAACTGGGCAAGTTTATAGATGAAAACCATGATGACTGTGACAGACACAGAAACCTGTGGACCTGCAAATTGATAAAAGCTGGGAGAGCATTTAGGGAAAAGTACCTTTATATACAGCTTTTCCTATTACATGCTTCCCAGCATTCACTCTTGGCCATTGGCAGGTACAGGATGCTGAGCTAAACAGACCTGTGGTCTGACCCAGTCTGGCTGCTCTTAGGCGCTTGTGTCACCACGTTTTCATATAAATATCCTAAATCATAGATGGTCCAGAGGATATCTGTGGAGTCACTCAGAGAAGAAACCAACAGTGTTTCTTTTCAAAACTGATCTGCTCACCAGTATGGCTTGTGCTATAAACCAGATGCTTTCCCAGGCTGACAGCTTCTCACCATTTGCAACTCTCTTACCAGGGTCCAGGCTATCAGAAAAGGTCTCATGCTGCTATCCACTTTGTTAAACAGAAGTTGGTTTTATATTTAGTGGTGCGTGGAGTGTACAGATGAAACAAATCACTCCTATAAACTCAGCAAGATGAATAGGCCCTGTTGAAAACTAGCAAGGAAGGCTGAATGCAAGATTAATATGCAGTCCCAAGTTATGCTTCCCACAACTTTTATTGATTATTTGGAAAGTAAAAAAAAAAAAAACCCACAACCTATGATTTCTTATATAAGTCAGACTGAAATTCTTGTGCAAACATTCCTACAAGAAGAAAATAATTTGTCTGGGAGGAGAACTCTTTGACAGGTTTCTGTTTGAGGGGCAAGAGGTTTAAAAGCTTCCCGTCATCACTTTACTGTTGTTTACCGAAGAATTCTCAAAATAAGCACAGAATTCACAAATAGAAGAGTTGTGCTGCTTAGAGGATTCTCCACGCTAGAAGGTCACCCTGAGCAATAGGAAAGGACCTGCGATCTTTTGGTTTCTCCCATTTTTGGCTCTCAGGCTAGCTTTGAATAGGTGACTCTCACTGGGCTTATTGTAAAGGTGGGACAGTAAACATCTCTGTTCTAAGAATTTGATAGGGAACTGGCATCAAGAAGTGCTTCAAAGTTTAGGGACTGGGTAAGGGATAGACTGTAAGCATGTGGTGTGTTGTGTGATGCTTTGCTGTTTGAAGATCATCTCTGTGATGGGTTAGACCTTATTGGTCCCTCTGTTTCCCCTCTTTTGTACTAAGAGGAAAAGTGACGTTCTAAGCCTGCACCATTTCATCAGCTGCTTTGTAGATGACCTTGTTGAAGACATGTACTTTCTGGGGTAGAGGAGCTTCTTATCTGTCAGAAATCTTACAATAGGATGTAAATTGTCTAATTAAACAGAACAGAGAACAACAACGTCTTCTCTCCTAACCAATAAGAAATGCAGTTATCATTCATTTGCTAGTCTTAATTATGTTTTTTCTTTTGTTATTATGAGTGCTTTCAAAATCATTACTGCCTTGCTGCAAAGGGAAAGTTCTGACCAAAATATTAATCTATAGCACGTCATTTAAAGGGTGTGAAAAATTATATCCTATAAGGTCCAATGCTTTGTATTGATCTTACAGAAGAGACAAATCTCATGGGTCAAAGTTGAAGTGATATGGACAAGGAAAATCAATAATAATTTTAAAAATAGACATTTTTTTCCTTTTCTTTTACTAATTCATGAAAAAAATACAAGAGCACCATAAGACTTGCGCATTATTGATGTTTTACAGCTTGCTACTGGTTTTTTTTAATTAATTATGTTTTGGAAAATATTTTTTGCCAACATCCAGTTGGCAAAAAGGTATTTTCGAAACTGAAAACAAAGCATTTCTATCAGAAAAAATCTGGCTTCTGTTGTGGCATGGCTACTACAAGTTTTTTTGCTGCACAGATGTGCCCGTATTTTCTGGACGTTTGTGCTGACTCTTATTTACTGAACCTTAGTCTCTTTAGATGTGCAAAGATCTAGATTTTTCTTTGTTTTATGCACATAAAAACAGATCCTCTGAGCTGGAATTTTTTTTTTTAAGGCTTTCCATCCACCATTAATGGTAGCAGATTTAGAGTGAAGCTAATTGCTTGGGAAACCCTGCAGTCACTGAGCCTCGTGATCAGGTGTCTGGCCACTGGGTATGGGATAGGAAGCATACTGCCCTATCTGCCCTTAAACAGACTCAAAACCTAGGAGAAATCTCCTTGGTTGAAATAATTCCAGAGCTTCACTGGCTCTTGTGGGCTGATTTGGATTTGATCTAGCATTATTTCAGGTTTCAGCAGGAAAATTTCATGCGGCTTTACCCTGTTACCCCCTCTTTGCCAGCACACAGAAATTTAGTTGAGAGCTGCTTAGCTTTTTTGTTTTTCTCTTAGGAAAACCAGGCTGTTGTGGATTTCTGCCATATACAAATAAACCTCCTCTGCAAATTAAAGAGGTCCCTCAGTAGTGATTTCCTTGACACCCACTCATCAGTGTCTACCTTCTTGAATACCTATGTGCTGGCATGATCACATTAGTGTCTTTATTGATGACTAAAATGGAGGATATAATTCTACAACATATGCCAGAAATAAATTTCTGTTGGCAGGCACCCTGGAGACTGAGATAATTCATTTTAAAAAAATAAAATTATAAACCAGATTTGAATTATTTTGTTAAAGAGCTCAGGAAAATGCATCTTTTCCATCTTTCCTCTTCAGTAAGTGAATGCTTCTTTCCTCTTTCAGTAAGTACTCCTAGTATTTTGATTCTTCTTGCATCTTGTGTTATGGCCTCTTGCTTGCAGAGGAATAAAAATGGACATACACCAAGATGACCTTTTCATTGACAAAATTTCAGGTTGCTGTTAAATATTGTTATTATTTGAAGTCTTTAAAATATGCTCTGCACTGAATAGACCAGTTGGGAAAATGTCACCCTAAGAGTGTTTTTGGCCTCTACTAAGAGTGTATGGCAAAAAAAGCATGCCTTGCACCTTGTACAGGATAACTTGCTAACTGGAGACCATTTGCTTGGGGCTGGGGACCAGGGAGGAGAATCCCACATACCTAATTATAGCCTTTAGTATTACACAGCACTTAGCAACCATTAAACAAACAATTGTTTAATTTCAAAGCTCTTCTAATTAAGCATTAGTCACACACTCTCCCTTGCCCTCTATTTGCTGTGTTAAAAAATCACAACCCTAAAAGAGCTTACTTGAAAGATTCCATAATTAAGCAGCCACTTAGTCCAGGAATGACAAAATCCTTCTTTCCCAGGGACAGCAGATGTGCCTTCAGGTGAAGGGTTACACCAGTGTAGCCAGTGGCAGAATCGAACCAAAAGTATGTATAAAACTCTGTCTACAAGCATTTAAAAAGTGCAGTGGGAAGTGGATGGAAGGAGTGTAACAGAGCAGATTGAAGTGGAGAAAGAAAAACAATAGGTACAAATTTCTACCAGTTTCCTCAGGCATCCATAGCAGCTGCTTAATGATACATGTATCATTATATCTTGGAGTAGTTGGAGGGCAGAAGCAGACTTGATTACACTACAGACAATTGTTTCACAATAATTCTGGACCATTTTTCATTAGCTGTCTCCCCTCTCAGCAAAACGAAGGATAATTTTTTTTAAAAAAAAAATCTTATACCTCTAGAAGGTTGTCCAACAGTTAAAGATTTTTAATAATTCATCATGCGAAACATCTTGAGCTAAATACTAAATTTCCCAGCAATAACAACAAAAGATGAATGAAAGGAGCTGAGGTTAACTTGTTCTGATAGAAACAAAAGGGTAAATAAAAAGAATGATGCTATCACTTTTCCATGATTTATCAGTACGTTTTTATTACACCCTCTGCTTTGACATGTTTTGTCACTCAGTGTGTTGAGCCAAACCAGTTCATTCCAAGCAAACTGATTAAGTAACTGATTAAAACGAAGCAGCAGATTTGTCTGCCTATAATCATTTACCATCAGACAAGCAATAGGTGGCAGGCCTTATTGGTGAGTGCAGCTGCTGATGTTTCCTTTTAGGAAGGATAAGGATTTTTGGTTTTGATCACCTGGCCTACCTCATCAGGTCACAAGGTGATATGACTGTAGTGGTGCGAGAAACGACTTTTATGGCAATTGCTATGTTTTCTCACTTTTGAACCACCTTTAAAAAGAGACAACTCATTCAGAGTAATAGTTCAATGTGGGGCTCCTGACTTCATTAGATGGACTTAATCCATCTAGCTATCAGCAAGGAGCTGTTTGTAGGAGGAGAAGCCTTGTTACTTATTTTACATCTACTTCCCAAGATACACTGATTGCTCTGCAGGGCAAGTAAAGGTAACTAAGATCTACGTCCAGGCTTTTAAAGTTCTGAAAATTAGATGGTCTAAAATTGTGACTCCTGCTCAATGTCAGCTTGTTTAGACGACTTCTTCAGGTAGAAATGAGGAGGTGATGGGAACTGAAGTGCAAGGAGCCATTTCAGCAGTGGTAACAATAGTTGCTTGCTACCCCAAGGATCTGCAGCACCTTTCACAGGAGTCAGAACTGCGGTACAAAGTTGAAGTGAAAAACCTGCTGCTCCAGACTTGGTGTTCATGCTGCTGAGAGGAAGGCAAAGTTGTTAGTGACTGCAGGTTCCCCTCAGGGAACAGCTTCTGTCTTCGGACCTGTCTCTCAGAGGTGGGAGCCAGCATGGCTTTCCAGCACAGGCAAAGCAGGTGATGGTGGTGGTTTGCATCATTTGGTATTTGTTCCTAAAAACCTATTTTGGGTGCCTGATGATGCAGCTGGATACCTAGGATTTATCAAAGCATATTACAGAAGAGAAATGGATGGGAGTGACAGTAAGAGACTTAAACCAACCTCTATGGTTTTGACTACGCCATGAGGGGGTCTGTATGCTTGCCTGCCATGGTGTGCACTTAGACACAACAGGGTCTCCCTGTGAGATGTTTTGAATGCTGTTGTGATGAGTTAATGCACTTGCTGTCTGCCTTTTTGAAATGCCTAAACTTGGGAAGTCAAAACAAGAGGCCACTGCTGTTCAGGATCCCAGTGAGGGACGTTTTCATAAGCAATAATGTGTCCCACCAGCTCTGTTTCCAAGACCTGGTCTTGTGAGCAGAACGATGTGAAGTAGCTGCCGCAAATGGCATAAAAGCTAAATTCTGATTTTTTATCTGCAAGTAGAAAATGCACTTTTTCTTTCCTAGGAGGACCACAAATTTTCAAATTACACAAAAAAAATCGTGTAACCCTTAGGTATTGAGTCCTTAAAGTATTGAAATGAAATGATATACACTACATGCACCTACATTCCCTACTTCAGCTTGGTTATTGATAAAAATTAAAAGCACTTCCAAATATAAGGCCACTGGAAGTTAGATGCGCTTCTTAAAATTGCTGATTTAGCAGGTGAGTCTGCAATGAAAGTGTTTTTAAATGCTGGGTCCTGCACTGGTCATTGCACTGCAGACCAGACACTTCTTTAATCTTACTAATTCATCATTGTCTTGTTTCAAGATTGTAATTTCAGTAGGTTTTCAGAGAAAAGGAAGATAGTAGCTAACTGCAGAACACAGGAAACTGTAAAACATCTTGCCATGTTCACTTTTCCATTGCCCTAGCAATTGATGCTGTTGCTTCTCTTGCCCTGTGAGTTATAGCTTTAGTAAAGCATTGCCAGATTCAAGTCAGCAGGCCTCTGCTGGCACTGCAGAATGACAATTCTTATCTGTTTTCTATAGCCTGACATTTTCAGTAAGGCCTGGAAGGTTTGGTTAATAGGGTTTGTCAAAAGGGAGCTACAATATAAAATGTTGAAATATGGAATGAGAGCAGAGCAGAGAACCCATGTCACATTAAATGTTACCAAAGCAATTTCTAAGAGACTAATTATTCACAATAGATAACTAAATTGTAAATCTCTATTACAAGTGGGGGATTGAATGTGAGATTCCTTGGAAAGCCATTCTGAAGTCTGCTACTTTAATAGCTAATACATAAGGAAAATGGTAGATGTGCCAGAGGCTTTGGAAGATGAGAGGTCAAAGGATGAAAGGAGAATAACTCCTGGATTCATTCACTCTGCTAGTCCTGAAAAGACATATTTGCATTATAAAATGCCTGATAGACTTTTTTTGCTTTTTAATAGTCCGATATTGAAAGCATTCTGATATAATATATCCTTACGACTATTGCTAGCTAGAGAAAGGATGAAGGGACAGACATCAGAAGTGGGACATCTAGATATGCTTGAGGGTGCTTAGCTGGATTTTCAAAGAACAGTGATAATCAGGTACTTCCTAAAATTCCATGGCCTGCCTTTTGGGTGCAAAGTTCCTTCTAGGATGGTAATTGTGCCTGCTAATGCCCCTGTGAAATCCTGCATCCTATTACCTGAATTAGCACGTAATGGGTAGTCTGTGCCCTGAGGAGGGATTTGTCCCTGTCCTTTCTATTATAAGGCATTTTGTGATAGAAGAGGAAAGGTAGTAGACAGTGCCTGTGAGAACAGGCTCTCTGAAATATCTTTTTGGGATAGTTCATGCAACATTTCTTGCTTCTGTTCTCTAGATTGCTGCCCAGCCTTATGAATGTCTTTGGATGTTCTTATTTATTACTAAGTAGTTTTTAATGAATAGATGATGCATTGTGGCACACACTGTATATCTGACCATAGTTTTCCTGTTATTACTTCTGCTCTCCTTCTTTCTGTTTAGCGTTTGCCATGTAAATATATGGAGACTTACCAACCCAAGACAATGTGCTATGCAACTGGAAGTGTATTCCTAAGAAACAGGGAATATAACTATACTCCAAGATGGCTGAACTCTTCTTTCTGGACTGAAGGGTATCATCCAGCTCATTAGCAAAACCTCCTTAAAGAAGCTCTTGCTTCTTTATGGAAGTTACTAAAGGGGGAAACTGTTCAGAGCATGCCAGGAAGGTGTCATAATTTCCTTCCTGGTGTCTGTCTATGCAGCTATGAGAGGAAATAAACACAGTAAGGTTATTGCTAGTAAAGCGTATGTTCATAAATGGGGCTCCAACTCTTGGAATTATTTGGGATTAATGAGGTACATTTATGTCCTGAGTAATTCCATTAGACGTGACATAAATGTAGATAGGGTGGAGAAGAAATGGATTTTTTTTTTTTCTTTTCTTCTGCTTCCAGAGGAATATGTGAACATTCAAGAGTTTGCTGTATTGGAGCAAGTTTGAAAATCCTATTATTCTTTGCCATAAACATTAACATGTTCTTTTCGCTTTTTCTATCAATTTCTATCAAAAAAGCGAAAATTTTTTCACTTTTTCTATCTCAGCCAACGGTGATCTGTATAACTGGCAAAAAGCAGTACCTTTGGCTAGGTAGTGAACATGATGACACTCTAAAACTTCTGTACTGTGACGGTGGAGGTCCTGTTACTTGCAAATGCATTTGTATAGTTGATGAATTGCATGGGCTTTAAGCAATAGACCACAGATTCCTGTTGCCTGGACCTGGGATTAATCTGAGCCTAGGGTGGAGAAAATGAACTGGTCTGGTTGAAGCTGATGGTCTTAGCAGAATTTCAGGACTTTATAGGTTTGATGGATTTTCAAGTAGTTTAACACACAGGATGATTCTGTCCATGCTACTGTTTATGTGAGTATCTTGCACATGACAGTAGCAGGTTAGTTATAGCTAATGTGCATGAACTCTGCAGAACAGCCTTGCGCAATAAATCTTAGAAAGCACTGGGCTAACTGCGTGCATCACACAGTCACAGCACTTGCACAACAGAGATGATGTTTCTGGATCTGACTTGTTAATGATGCACCCACGTTAAGACCGATGATTCCTAACGTATCAAATGTATTTTGCTGCACTGTGCATCTAAACTAGAACTACTTATCTCCACAAAGTCATGAACAGAAATACAGCAACTCTTGTCCAGAGGAGGTATTTCTTGTCTGTCTTATATCTATATCTAGAGCACAACCGGTGGATTGTTACATCAAGAAATGAACTATCAAGAAACTACAGAGGGGGATGTGGAATGTTTTAGTGGTGAAGTTATTCTGTACTCAGAAGTGTTCCTAGTTTAAGCAACAGCGCTATCACACTGCAGATGATTATTGAGGTTATTCTAGGAAATCACTGTTTTGGGGAGTCTTTAGATCAGCGAGGTGAATATGGTGATTCTCTCACCTCACAATTTTAGTATGTATTTTCAGAGAGCTTTTTTAGACTTTATCTGCAGTAAAGCTACTATGACAGATATCTGTCATAGATGAGCAGTAATTACTGGTAACCATGCATTTAATTCTTTCTGTGCACTTAAGTTGTATTCATTTTCATTTAAAAGAGTGGCAATAAAATAGTAAAGGACAGTATGGAACAAAAAAGTACAGTAAAATAAGTACAAAAGCAGAAACAACGTTTCCTGAGTTTGAGTATGTGATTTGCCATACAATGCAGCAGCTCTTCCATTTCGTAGTCCATCAGAGTCACAGGACAAGACAGTGCTTCATAGTCTACAATAGGTGGTTGCTATAGTAATATAATATGAAGAGAGGCATGGATTAGGGAAAATAAGAGCCTAGTATCTGGGTGGTGGGCAGTAAAAAGGGAATTAAACGTCTGACCTTCTCAGAATAGCCTCCAGTGTTTTCATCTGAGTAAGGTGTAGAGATTCTCTTCCATCCTGGTGTAGCTGGTGTTTCTGAAGTTTCCAGTAACTCAGGGACTTCTGCCAGTCCAGAGGCTAGTGGCACAAGGTGGCACATTCTCAAAGGTTTTGGTGGTAAGAGCTGTCTTTCCAGTAGAGGACACAGAGAAGAGTCAAGGACCTCATCCTTGAACAGCTGGGAAATCTGTCTGATGCTCTTACTCAACCAGTCATTCATATCATGATCTGTCTTAGTTCTCAGATCTGGGTTGCTCCATTTCAAATTTAATTTCATAGTTAAAGGATTCATATACATTATTATACAATGAGGAACTAGTGCTTGATGGGGAGGATGGAAGTGGGGGTTCTCAGCTAACTTCTTTTCCGATATTTTACAGCTACTGAGGCCAGACAAAAGTGGTGGTTTGGATGCCCTAATATACACTGGGTTTTAGCCCATAGACATGAATGCAGTAAGCTCTCTGGACACAATTGAGGTATATGTTATCTGAAAATCATAAAATAAATGTAAATGTGAAAGTTTAACTTTTTCTGGACTATATGGGAGTAGGGGCTTTTTTGTTTGCTTTCTTTTTTTCACAGTTTTGAATTTATAATTCGATTTAAGCAACTCTCTTGCACAGGTGATTTTCAGATGAAAACTGTTTTATTTGAGATCTTTGGACTGGCTCAGTTTTTAAACTTTGATATAGAGCTGGCTTCTTTTTACTCACTTACCTGACTGGATTCTTTGAGAACTGCTGCAGTTTGATTATCATGTAACTCTTCTCAAACTTTCAAGAAACCAGTGCATCTTCTGTTTAATGAAGTGTATTTTTTGGAAGATTTTGCAAATGCGAAGGTGCCTGGTGGTGCCACATTTATATTTTTTATTTTGATTTGTGGCAATGTTTGCATTGACTGACACTTGTGTGAAACCCATCTGTGCTATCCTTATTTTTGGTGAGGAGCCCTTAGTCAAACACGAAGTCTCAGCAGCGAGAAGGTATAAAATGGGCTGTTGGTGAAAAAAAACCCTAAACATTTCCAGTATTTTTTCCTTCCTTCCTTCTAGGCACCTATTCAAGAGCCTGTTAGTAATTTGTTTGAAAGTCCACACATATGCGGGGATGGAAAAATGAAATCTTCTCAGAGCTCTTTGCATTAACAATTGTTTACTTCCCTGTAAAAAGTATCACAGAACAGTGAAATAAACTTTCTGAGGAAGGTGTCCTCTAGTCATACAGTTGTGGTGGAGCCAAATCACTCCAGAAATGTGATGGAACATGCACCAGGGAGGTGAACCCACTGGGGTGCTGCTGAGCGACTTCCTTCTCATACTAAATACTGAAATTAATGTGAGATTTTTCTAAACAGGGGCTGCCAGAACAGGTTGTAAGTGATGCTGATGTCTTTTGAGACCAGCATATAATAATGTGTTCTGGTCATGTCCTTATATTATATGGAGTTGATAAAATCTAGGATTATAAATTGTTCTGCTAGCCGTTATTATCCATACTAAATGATTTCTTGATACTTCAAAAAAGAAAACTAATGCACAATTAAGAAAATGCCATTGCTATGTCTTGTGCAAACCACCTTATAATATCATCAGCTACAGCAAATAAGTCTATTTTACTACAGAATTACATATTTTAATTGGTGGTTAAAGTTCATTCATTTTCATATATTGATTATATAAACATACAGAAGGCCTGATGTAGAGGGAAGAGCATTCTGGGCTGTGTGTTCTTTTTCTTTATTTACATTCATACTCTATTTTTAATATAGTTAGTTGCAGAAGCAGCAAGAGACTTTTTAAATAAACTTTGTCTGGCACTACGAGAAAAAGGAAGAATGTTTTGAAGAGGCATTTACATTTTTTGCGAGAAATGATTCAGCAATTTGTATTTGTAAGGAAGTAATCATTTTTTTTCTAAATTAGCCATCATATTCAAAGTTGATTTGTTCCAAGAAAAGGAGCTGAAATTAGTTACTGACATGCAATAACTCATTTCTTATTTTACCAACAGTAATTAAATTGCCCGGAACTGTTGTCATTTAACAGCCTATTAATTGACTAATGTGCATTACTTGCATGCAGGCTATAGGTAAAATCCAAGGATTAAGAAAGGAAGAAAGAATGAGAAGAAAAACCTCACTGATTTTCATGACCATCATAGATGAATGATTAATTTATTTCATAATAGAATGCAGGTTTTGCAAACACTAATAGGTTAGATTTTAAATAGGCAAATTCTTCAGCAATAGCCCTACAGAAGGAAATGGTAGTCAACTACTAATTCTTTGGAGAGGACCAAAATGGTTAATTGGTTGTGCTTTCTTTCAACCATATGAAGACCATATAGCTCTTCTTTCCTTAAAAATCAATGATTTCTGCTTGGATCAGTATTTTCATTACAAATTTCCTTCCTCTAATCATATCATTGGCCAAACTTTCTGGTATTTTCCTCCTTTTATCCCATCAACATCAAAATAGACTTTGTTGTGTGCATCGGATAGTCTCAGCCTAATAGCAACCACACACAAAAGTGGATATAGGCAAGTTCTGCAGCTTTGATTTTGTCCAGTCAAATATGATACATTCCAGTGCTGCATTAGTGGCCTATGTGGGGAAAGAAAATCAATGAGGTCAACATCTAGGTCCCAGCTGAGAATAATCCACTTTATAAAAATAAACCAAAAAGTTCTCCGTCACCACAGTAAACTCTAATTTATAGTGTTGCAGGCTCCTTACAGAGTCTACAACTATATGAATAGACAGGGGAAAAAAGGTCACGTTTTTAAAGGGAGAGATGTGAGATGGGATTTTCTAAATCATCTAACCATCAAGAGACTAATAACAAGAATGTCCTTCTATGAACTGGGAATCATCAGTTAGAAGACATGAGGAGGAAAACGAATTGGATATATTAGCTGCCTAAATGTGAGAAAAGCATGGAAATTCAGTTCAATGAAGTAGCGATTAAGACACTGATAAAAAAAAAGGAAAATATTAAAGTCATCATATAGGGCTTCTAGAAGGATCAAGGGGAATGGAATAGCTCCAGGACACAAGGTTGAAGAGACTATCCATATTACTCAGTTTATACATCATGGCTGGGAGTTGTTTGGACAAATGCACACGTCAGTGCCCATGTCTCCATCTGCTTGGCTTTCTTTGCAAGTCTGTGATAAAAAACAGGCACTCCTTCGTACTGTTTTTCCTCATTTAAGACACAGCAGATGAATTTTGCTCTGCAAGTGCTTATTTTTCTCCCTTGACTAGAAAGGGAGCCTGCATCAACAGATGGGATGTAGACACCTCCACTGCAGATTTGTGAAGCTAGAGAAGATGAATCCCACCACTGAATCAATTGCCTGTCATATCTGGGGACTTGACCAAGTACTTGGCTCTTAAATGTCACTGAACCTGCACCAGGCCCTAAATATGGCTATGGTTTTTTGGGTCACCATCATTCCTGTTGTTCAAAAGCAGACCACAGGTAAAGTGAAGCCTTTGGACTCCTGTGGTACTGGTGCTTAGTGAAAGAACATCAAATATGCAGCCAGAGTCCTTAGCATTCGCTAGACTGTCTTTCAAAGTGCAACTTCATGTAAGCCCATAACATGCTTGTTTTTATTCCAATAAAACAGTAATTTAGACAATAACTAAGTATGTCTGGAAGAATATATGGGAAGGCTATGAAACTATTAATAACATTTGGACACCTCCTGCACTGTTTTAATGCATCGCAAGTTAGCACAGTATTGATTCAGTATCAAAGTTCTGAAAAACAAGCCTCTTACCAATATCTAGGATCCGATGTTGTAATTGAACTAGAAAATGTTAGATTTCCAGCATTACTGCTGAGAATTCTTCCCAATAAATGTGTGTTTTCCACTGGGGCTGAAATCACTGCAAGTGCTACTTTTAATTTTTTTCCTTTTTATAAGGTTCCTTTTCTCCCCTCTGTGTGTAAAATAAACATAATGGGGCCAACTCTTGCATTTTACTATCTTGACTTGTGGGAGGATAATTTGATATACTCCATTTAGATAATTAAATCTTTTGTGGAAGGATTAAACTTCGGAGGAAAGAAAATAGGTGGACTTGGAAAATATTCTATAGAAAAAAAAGAGCCAGTAGGAATCATGGGCAGTAGAAGCCTTTGTCAGTGTGTGAGGAAAAAGAACGGAATAGAAAAGCGAGCCACGGGTATGGCACTGAAGCACAAGGAAGAAAAAAGAGTTCATGCTTAAAGGAGAAAGGAAATAGTGCGAAGGAAATAACAAGAAGAATGGCTGTGTATTTGGCCTCTTAATTTTGAGTGGGTGCTGGCATATCAAAAAACAGATGGCACAGCAATTTCCAGTATACATGCCTCTTCATTTCAAGGTCTCTCAGAGATTTCCATATTCCTTTTGTCCAGCATCTTCCATCTATAGCTATTAACCTTCAGAGTTTGTCAGTAAACACTGAAGAAATGTGGAATATGACTTCCTTCCCCCCCCTCCCCCCACCAAAAGCTCATTTTCATTTTCCCTCTTAGGTCTAGGATCACATAAGCCTAGTTTCTTTCAGAAAACAAGATCATAAAGGGAAGACAAAAGATATATGTAAATTTTAGTATCTTTGGCTTTGCTAGATGCTAGTGGTTGTTAATTTACGCAGGGCACCTGCCTGCCTTTGCTCCCAATAATATCATTCTTTCTGATAGCAACAAATCCTGGTAGGTGGCCTCAGCCACAACATCCTGCAACGTAAGAGCATACTGTCATTAGGCAGCAGACGATACAGCTATGTAGAGGGGGCAACAGGAGTGAACAAGACAGTTAGGAGTGTCACTGCCATTGCAGAAGCACCTGTTGTCAAGTTACCTTGGTAGATTTATGCAAAGATTGTCAAAACTGCATTTTTTTAGCTGGTTCTAGTCTGTGCAGTTACAGTTGCTCCCATGCTGGATGTGGTATGGACACACGTGCTTCCCTGCTGGCTTTCCAAAGTGCCTGGATCTCCTTCATCTGAAGCTATGCTGCTGTTTTGGTGAGAGTCTGTTCCACGTGAGAAGCTACGTGGAGTGTGGAAAAGCTTGTTTCTGGTAGGAAGCCAACAGTTCTTCCTTATCTATAAATGGTTCATCACATACATAGTTGATGCCAAGTAGCTGAATAGCTACAGCTATAAGTAACTTTCTAGTTACATTTATTTTGTTCTTCAATCGTTTTTCCATAGCTAATTACATATAACAAATATAATATGTCACATGTACACAATCTAGAAGTTTCTTATTCATCCTACATGGCTTTTAACCAATAACATACATTCACAAAATATGCCTGCAAACCACAAGTGACAAAATCTGAACCTGTAAGTATATGTGATTGACTTTAGAATAGGCATTTAGCAATTAACAAGGAAGAAACGCACTGAATTTTCATAGCTCTCTTGCATACTTATTGTAATGTACCACTAAATCATCAAAATCTGAAGAACTTCTCAGCCTCTCATAATTTCTAAACAAGTACAGTCCAAAATACATTTTAATGTTTCTGACTGATTGGGTCACAGAAGAGAAAGGAATTTCAGTGGTTGAAGTCCAGTAACATTTTGTCCTGGACCAAACGTAGTGAGAAGATACAGAAGTTATGAATGTTCTGGATCAGAAATAGTTCCCCAAATGATCTGACATATCATCAGGCTCTATGATTCTTCATAAAGCTGTAGAGTTAATCTACTGTCTTGCTAGACTAGCTAAGTCTGACTAACCTCATCCAAAAGTACTACAGATCTGTATACCTCTGAGCTGTAGGAGCACAATGGCAAGTGCACACAAGTCTTTCAGGCAGATACCTTAGAAAGGATGCCAATGTCATGAGAAAAATATTAAAATAAGATTTATGTTTTAGTGTCTATGGCTAATGTCACAGAAATTTAAGTTTTAAAACTAATTTCTCATATTGGAGTATGCACTTTTGCACCCATGGGCTTGACTGTCTGTTCATTCTCATTCCAGATCAGAACAGGAGGTTTTAGATAAATGGAGAAACATGACCTGCAATTTTCTATTGAAAGATCTCAGTGTTTTGCTCTTTAAATTGTAGAAAAGCTATTCTAAAATAATTTTGAAATTTCACATTACAGTTGGCCAAATAGCAGTAATTAACGAACACTCCCAAAGTCTACATCCAGTTTCTCCTCTATTTATGAGACATAATGCCAATACAGTTGTTTTCTGGTGGAAGTACCGCTGCATGAGAATTTATACTTGTAGCTGTTGTTCCTGTGATGAAATAGTTCCTCGAGCCCATAACATCATCATCCTAGACCACAACAGAGATGAGTTCAAATGTGCTATTGGTGCTTGGACATGGTTCCTGTCATTGCAGGCACGGTCCGAGGTGTTGCTGTTTCCCTCCAGACCCTGGTGGGGGTGTTATTTAGTGCACAAGTTTCCAGTTGCCAATGTCTGAAACTTACACGGTCATAAACCAACAAAGGGAAAAAAGAGAACACATAACATGGGATTCAGAAATAATTCATGATGATTTAGTTTAATTTGAGTTACTATAACCCTAAAGCTCCATTAAAACCTAAAATGAATGCTATTTCCTCCTGAGAGCAGAGAACAATCTGCTAACTTTTGCCAAGATGAGAGCTATTATGGTGTACAACATGAATGCATATAAATTACAAGGTTTATATTTGCTGTTTTCCCTAATGTTAACTTTGACTGGCATGTCAAATTAAAAGCAAGAGGGAAAAAAAAAAGAAAAACCTGCATCAGATTAAGAAACATGTAAGGAAGTGTAATTTCTAACTACAAAACACAAGACCTTCACACTTCAAACAATCCAAACAGGTTTTCTTTTAATGATTAGGTTTCACTTTTTTCCCCTTTATACTAGAGATGCATAGAGAACTACAGTAGTATTTGGAAATAATTCAGTAAGCCGGGTATCTCCTTTTTTCACAACTCCAGTAACACTGGGGATGTTTCAGGTTTCCTACTGTTAATGTTTGGTGCAAGGAATACAGGAAAATTAAAGTAGGTTGAAAATTCCTGATTGAAACTAATGTAGAAAAATCAAAGAAAATTTTCTATCTCAGGACATGACACTGAAATTGGCCTGAGCACACTTCTAATGGCACTTGCAGCCTTTTGCAGGTAAACAAATAGCAAGTTGCTTTCCATTAAGGAAGACAGATGCTGCAGAGAGCCTGGGTCTCCCCAGAGCAGCTGCTCTATCTAAGATCCAAATAGGTCATTTAAGCCCTGATCCCACAATGAGAGCTATTGGGTCAGAATGTGCCTATCCAGGGATTAAGTCGTGACCTGATAAAAGTGAAAAACTGGGATTTTTATATATACTTAAAGCATGTTTTCAGAACATGAATATTTCAGAGGGAATTTTTTCCCTGCCTCAGTCTTCATATTTGATACAAAGTGCTTCAACTTTTGCTCATTTCAATTCAACTGATTTTTGCTCCCATTGTTCAGCTCTTTTTTCATTCAGATAGTTTAATTTACCTACTCTTTTATACACACAGCTACTGTGTTTATGGATAGTGAAATGTTTTTCTATATGTCAAATGAGCTTTTTAAAAGTATTATACTCTGCAGGCACACAGGGGATGATGTTTAAACATAGCTTTCTCCTGCCTAGGCTCCCAGTCTATTGAATTTTGAATCTCCTATGAGCAAAAAAAAAATTGATTATGGAACATTTTGGATAGGGTTTGGAGCATAACTGTGTAGCTGTCTATTGCTGTGCATTACCAGAAGCTTCATAAAGCAACTGGGTCCGGGATGTCCTTGTAAGGAGATTATTGGGTAGGGAATGGTTTAACGTTTCTAGCTTCCTGTTGAATATTTTGAACAGGGAAGAATATCACTGTGGAAGTCTACAGTACTGAAATGCGATCTTTTCCTACTTACAGAAGTTGAAAAACTTCTGTTCATCAACGTGCAGCAGGAAAGTCAACAACTGCCCAGCAACCCCGGAGCAGTACAGGGACAGACGGGCAGAGACGGACTCACGGCTCACCTTCTGTCTTGGCTGTGAGCTGGGGCAGCTGATGCTGGTGGTAAGGAAGGTGGGGGACACTGCTCTGCATTGCCTCACCCCGCACGCCTGCTCTGTCAGTGGCCAGAGAAGCTGGCTTAGCGTCTCCATCCTCTCGTACAGCCTGTAGGGTCACTGCTGTCTTCTGTGCTGATAAATGCACAGCTGAACTTTCAGCTGGTCTTGGCTTCAAAAAATAAAGTAACCAGCTTTACTGGGTGAACAAACCGTGTCATGAGGAGTACCGTGATACCCCACTTTGTTTATTTTTCAGTGCTTGGGTGACTTATTCTCCACATCTCCAAACAAAAGTAAGGGATGCAGGTATAAAACTGAAGCAAGGGATTGCTTTAAACCTGAAATTAGGATAAGGACCAGGCATTTGAACAAAGATTAATGTCATCTTATAAGAGGCATTGCATAAAATCCCACAAAGGAAGGCCATGCCCCTAAAGAGACCACAGAGGTATATATGATTAAAAAGCATTTTAAACTAACCATCAGAAATTCAGGTTTTAAGGAAATCAACATTTTCTATGGAAGACACCAAATGTTATTAGGATTTTCTGTCAAGAGACATTTTGTTCACATGCAGTGTGTGGTAAACCCTCAGAGCTACTGGTATGCCTGAATTTTGGCATGACGCTCTTTTTTTTACACTGTTTCTTGATATGATGGTATTGTCCTTAAGGGAGGTGATTGCA
Source organism: Balearica regulorum gibbericeps (assembly GCF_011004875.1). NCBI lineage: Eukaryota > Metazoa > Chordata > Aves > Gruiformes > Gruidae > Balearica > Balearica regulorum. Next base: position 96,453,986 of record NC_046185.1, read on the forward strand.
AAGCCTTTTTCATCTTCCCCTTCCCTTTTATCTTGCCTTGTAGTTTAAAAAATGGGATCAGGTTTTGCTTTCTTATGAGTTCTTGCAGATTTATACCTGTGCAAATGAGAACTGAACAAAACACACACAGCCATGAAATTAAAAAAAAAAAAAAAAAAAAAAAAAAACACAAAACAAAAAAAAACCCCAAACAAGCAAAACTCCTAAACTTCAGCACCACCACCTCCCTTCCAGGAACTGCTGGTGGCCAAGATTTCTGTGCCGGGAGCCTCCTGTTCCATTGTTTGTAAAACTGTGTATCTGCACACACCGGTTTCGGGGCAAATCTCCCAGTGACCCCTTTAAACTCAGAGCAAATTTTGCATTCAGCACTTGCTGCCGTGGCACGATCACCAGTAGCTGGACCTGAGCTGGCCAGCATGCAGCAAGCTCATGTATCTCTGCGTTGTGATGCAGTCACGCAAAAGTGACATTAATGTAGATGTACTTAAGTAATAATATAATTCCAAGTAGTGTCCTCAGAGGATGAATTGTACTGAGAACCAGTATACTGTTGCTAAATTGAGCACTAAATTGAAGGCTTAAAAATGAGGAAGCTAGTAAAAAAGATGTTAAGGTGAAAAGTGAGGAAATTAAAGTGTTGCAGCTCAGCATGGGGGCTACTTAAACATCCCATAAAATGAGTAATAAATGACTACCCCTAGGAAAAAAAAAAGAGCAACTCAAAGAGCAGGATTGCAAATTAATAGGTATAGGTAAAGGCAAAATTCTGGAAAAGCTGAACATGTCTTTGTACAGGAAGGGAAGAACTCAGCTTATGAAGAGGATTATAATTAATGGCAGGTAAATATGAGACAGAAATGTGGGGATACTAAAAGGCATTTTGCAAAGCAAACAGCCAAAAGCATATGAACAAATAACAGAGAATTGTTTAAATCTACAAAGAGCAGGAAGCCTGCTAAAGCAGACAGAGCCAGAGTCAGCTAAAGGACAAAGCACTGTGAGAGGGGGCTGGATAGGAAACAGCTGTGTCGTAGCTCTCCTGGCTCCTTCTCCTGGCCATGCTCTTTTCTGGCCTGGTGTCCCCTGCTCTGAATATTTCTCTTTCTTGCCACAGGCCTTCTCATGAGATTTTGGGGTTTTTTTTTCCTATTTTTCTTTGGTCTGTGGACTTTCCTTCATCGCTGGGCCCAGTCTATGGCTTGTGCTTCCAACTGTCCCCTGGAGAAAGGGATATTTCCCCAGGATTATTTACGTCTAGCAGCATTTTTAAAATAGAACGCCTGTAAAATCCCAGACCTGAAAGATCCTTAGGGAATTTAATCTCTATAAATGTTTTGTCAACATTTTCTTTTACCTCTTTTGTGGCTTATATTGTAATGATTGAAATGTAGGAGCATATGGTATAACATAAGATATTAAAATGATAAAGAATACACAAAGCATCCTTGCAACAGCTTTGTGCATCTGCTTCAGCATCTTGGCTAAATTCCAATATGGGTTATTAGATTCCTAAATTCCCTACTCTTTAATTGTCTCTGTGATAGGGTTGGATTGCATCTATTCTAGTGTCCTGTGCATCTGTGCCTCAGTTTCCCAGCTGTACCGTCCTCTGATTAAAGAGTTGATTTAAGATTAACCCTCGAGCCCAATTGCTAAATCTTGCTGTACCACAACAATCCTTGAGAACAAATTAGTCTTTCCAGCCCTGCTTCTGGGATGCTGGTACTCTGCTGGTGTCTTTGGAGGGCTGAAGTGGGTATTTCTCTCACCTTTTTGAAGTGTCCTGAACCCTAAGCAATGGTAGCCCTGCAAAGCTGGAGCCTAAACACTTGAAGAATAAGACACTGACACAGTCTACCGTCTTAATAATGTGTTGCTAGCAGCTCATTCCTCTCTAAGCATCATTTTATATGGTGAACCTTCACCAAATTTTTGTATTGAAAAATAATTTGCAAAATTTGGAGGGGAAAGAATTGTAAAAGAATGTAGGTTTGTGGTGTGCAGGCTAATATTTTTCTAGTTTGTTCTCTGAATAATTTGGGAGTGTTTGGTATTTAACAAGTAGAATGCTGCCTTTAAGTACTTTCTTTTGCCTTAAGCTCTTAAGATATAATTCAGGCACTGAAAGTAGTGGAAAATCACTAGTTAATAAAGAAAACTGATTTTTTAGATGAGGTAACCACTCTGTTGTACAGGGTTTTATTCTGTATTACACTATATTTAACAATAGAGATAGATTTGGGGATGAATGAAGGGAAGTAGTTAGTTACAAAAAATTATGATAGATCTCCTTGTGTAGTTGTGAAAATGACATATAGAATCTTTTCTCTTGTACAGGAGGAAAAATAAGCTGTGGTTTTGAAATGTAGCTTAAGGGAATGGCTGGTAAAAAGACTGCTGAAAAACGTTAAGGATATGTGCCAACGGTAACTGCCTGTGTTTATTTTGCTTTCGGTTAAAAGTCATTTTAAATTGGAAAAGTAAAAAGTTACGTAATTGGGGATTTTGATAGTGTACGAAGCTAAACCTTTAGAATTTCCACAGCACTTGAGAAAAGTGGAGATTTTTTATTATAAATCGTGTATTTTAATGGTTTGAAATAGTAAGTCTAATAATGTGTATATATGTGTGTGTGTGTATGTGATATCCAGGGAAGGCGAGGGTAGGAGGAAGAGAACTTCCAATAACTTGGCAGTCATATAAAACCAAACAATAATCAGAGTAAGTTAAAATTTCACAACAGGAAATGTAGAGAGCCAAATCATACTCCCTGTGCACCACTCGAGTAACCACACTGTGCTCCAGGGAGTCCTGGGGGCAAAGGATCTTCCCACCCAGATGTTCCACAGCTGCAGCAGGGTAGGCAGAATGGGCTGCTTCATTGAGGAAAGTATGGTCATGTGGGGAAAGCGTTCGGCTGAGATTTGGAAAGCCACAGAAGGGAAATGCTCAGGTCCGTTAACTGGCATTCAAACCAAGGTGACCTGGAAATTCCCAGGCTTATCTGGTATTTTTTTGCTCTTTCATGGGGAAAAGGAATCAGAACTGTAATGTGACTGGGGGCGGTCAGGAGGTAATGCGCCTAGCCTGTCTTTCAGCCCACTCCTTGTCCATGTTGGTAATATTAACCCAAACTTTGCTTTTTTCATAAACAAATACAGCTTACCATAAAGCCAGAGGCCAGATATCACATTTTTATTTGCATCTGACCTTCCCCTGAATCAGGAGTGTTAAAAAATAGGTCACTGTTCCATCCTCAATTGTATCAGAGAACATATTTAGTTGTGCATGCGGTATGTACTTTTAATAGAAATGTTTACCTAATGCATATTACGTTGTGCTATAGGACAGTTATGCCTTCCTCTTCCTTATCTCCTGTGTTACTGCTAATGTAGACCAGACACCGCTGAACACCCATGATGGAAATGTATCTTTTTTTGTTTATACAAACCACATTAGTGTGACAAAGCTTAAAATAACTGCTGTTAAAAGAAAAAAGCATTTATGGGAAGCACTTTATTTCCCTGGCTCCTATTTCTCACGCGTTGATGATTATAGCTGTTAACAAATCACTGCAGTGTTTCTTCTGTGTATCAAATTTATGGGCTTGAAATTCCTCGTAGAGCTGATCAGTTCTGAGCTCTAGCAAATCTTGACAGAGGGGACAAAAAAAAAAAACCAAAAACAAAGTGAAAATGAGGGTCACAAAGGAAATAGATGGCAGAAAAGTATCCTAGAGAAGAAAGAACAGCATCGAGAGGCAGGCCACAGGAGTTACGTTTCTAGCTTGGGCACAGGTCTCATGTTTCATCTCTTGTGCTGCTTCTTGGCATGTCTGTCTTGTTCACATAGATGCAAATTTGTTGTCTCCTACTCTGTATGGCCCATGTGCTTAGCCTGATGGGAGCAGCTCATGGAAATTGTCAAGTCATGCCTGTATGTTTGCAACCTGAAGACTACCCACCCTCAGTGATGCCAGCCTCTGGGTGCTGGGAAAATAGTGACAGTTCTATGGTTTGTACCAGGCAGCCTACAAGCTTGTGATGAATCAGTGCCTGCTTCTCACACTAAACTTGCAAGAGAGCAGTTCAGAGACGTTTTAAACCCAAGAGCGTAAGGTGAGGCTCCAGAAGCCTTCAGGCATCTAAATTAGGGTTGGACATCTGCAGGTTATCTTCCAGTGGCTGCTTTTCCTCCTCACTCTTGTTGGGCGACAGGTCCTCAGTGTCTTGGAAACTCACGCTAATACTTCTCCTCAAGTAAAAACTGTTGGCTGTGAAGCAAATGAAACACTTCTAAGCATTTTGCATGCTTTGTGTTACCTGCCCACTCTGTTCACTAGCTCTTTCACAGCACGGGAGCCAATGAACTCTTCCAACTTGAGATTTTCTTCTCCCTTCCCTGCCCCCTCCTCTCATTACGCTTTCCATGAAATTCTATGGCTAAGGACAGCCAGATCTACGTGAAGAAGAAGAGTATGGATAAAACCTTGCAGAATGAAATCTAAGAGACTGCATACAAGGTGATAAACAGCAATGGCTTTTGATGCTTTCTGCCATACTAGGTGATCCATCTGGAACCCACCAAAAATTGAATGTTGCTGGGATATTGTCTGCTGGCCGCCTTCCTGGTGTTTCCTAGCTCACATGCTATCGGCACTGTAGCTACGAACATGAGGATACTTGTGGGATCCCAGAGTCGTATGGTCAAATGTTCAAAAATAAACCCAGTTTTGTCAATGCTGCTAATGCTTTTCTGCAGATTTCAAAACCATTTTTCAGCCTTATACTGGAAAAAAGTTCCGATAATTTATGTTACCCAGATGTTTTAAAATTCAACAGCTTTCACTACCCATAAATTTAATAGCATTAAACACCTGCTGGCTCAGAGTAGCAGTTCTTGCCAAAAAGAAAAGCAGGAGCAGAGAGATACGCTACTAATGTGCTCTCTTCCTTACCATCAGAGCTAAGGCTCTGAGCTGAAGCCCAGCACAGCATTACCCCATGCAGAGCAAGTTTTTCTGCCTCTGTGCTTCAGAGTAGAGGACTCACAACAATTCTATCCTGCCAAATAATAAAAAATTAAGGGGGGGGGAGAAAAATATTTTTGGAAAGTTAGGAAGGAGACTTTTCTTAGGCCCTCACTGAAACTCAAAAAGTCTGATTATTGAAAGCCATGGAGAAATCTCTAATGAAGTATCAAAACCTGGGGGATCTTGGTGGGGGTGAAGGAGCACAAGTCTGTGACAGTCAGTGGCACTTACACCACTCTGAGAGCTGCATGCCAGAGAAGCATGAAGGACCTAACTGCAACAAACAGGTATCATGGTGGTGATGAGCTTCAAAAGAACAGGTTTTAAAATCTGTGGAGAAACTCACGAAGGGAAGGTTGAAGGGAAAGGTGAAAATCTTAGTTTGATCGAACTAGATTGGAAGTCATTTAAGACTACAGATTTGGAAGCAATACCAATGAACTAAAACAAGAGAAAAAAAATGAGCAGACAGTTTTAACAGGCTTGGCTGAGTGTAGCACATAAAAGTTTTCAGTTAACGCCCCTACAAACAAAATCTTCAGCATGGCGTCACCACGTTTACAAACCCTTTATTTTCTTATTAATGAGCACTTGAATGGATTTTTATTTATAGCATAGTTGCTGGAAAGGAAGAGCATAAACAGTGATTCAGAGAGAGGTGAGTGTCACCAGATTGCTGTGGGTTCGCTGCTGATGAAGAAAGCGAGGATGCTGGGGAGGTACGCACGCAGAGGGGAAGGACGCTGGTGCTGTGTGAGGGAAGGGCAGCAGCTGCTGCCTCCTCCCTGGGGGACTTCGGGGGCTGGCAGCAGGGAAGTGGAGCATGGTTTTGGAACAATTATTGTAGGTGTTTGCATGGTATTTTGGAGGAATGGCTTAGCAACCAGGCCATGTTTACAAGATGGCATTAATAAGTAAATTGAATGGAAATATTTAAAGTTGGAGCTCTGGCAGAACAAGCAGTCATCTCTCTTCAACTGCCGTGAGAGTGTAAGAGCCAGAAACCTGTGTGGTTCAGCCACTGCAAGCGGCTTGGAGTGTGGCTTGTGGTTACTACCTTCTCCCAGCTGGGAGCCATGTACAGAGCCAGCTGGTTGCTCTCTCACACCTCACCCCCCGCAGAAGGACTGAACTGAAACAGCACCACTTTTAGGAGCAGCTGATTGACAAATCAGTGGGAACTGCATGTCTCGAACCAAGTAATTTATGTGAATGAATTTTTTCAATGTAGCTTACAGTGGTACTGTGCTTGTACGTGGTATCTTTGTTTTGTGTACAGGAATAGTCTTGAGGTTTTTGTTTCAAGAAACATCTCCAGGTAGAAGCTATAATAATAATAACGTTTCACAAATAGGAGGCAGTTTACATTCTGCTCTTGGAACAAACCAATAATGTACCTCAGACTCCAAAGGGAAATGTATTGTTAATGGAAAAATTGTCTTCATCCTCTCTTTCTATTTAAGGCAGCCTTTGCTGCCAGTTTATCATGAACACATAAAGGTCTAATGCAATACGGATTAGATGGTATAAATGTAAGAGAGCAGCGAACTCCAGATGTTCATTAGCCGAGTGGCTATTCTAAAAGACCACTGAGGAACTTCATCTGTTCTGTTCCCTCAAAGATTTCCAGTCATTAAATAATTTTCAAGGGACTCGTATCAGCAGATTCTATTGTGGTTTATAAAATCTTTCCTTTTGAACACTGCGGGCTGATTTGGCCACTGGCATCGGATAAGCAGTTTCACTGCAGTTGCACCCGCTTACATTGGTGCTGAATGTAGCCCTCTGCCTTTGTGCATACATACTGAGGAGGCCACTCAGGTGCAATGACAGATGGGGCCTTAAAACTTTATTGCCCTGTACCTAGAAACATAAGTAATAGTCAATTTTGAATTGCTCTAACATTTTTAAAAGTAAATTGGGTTTTTGGATTGTATTTCATTCTTACATTTTTAATAATGTGTAACAGGCACCAGCCTTAAAGCTACATTTACAGGATCAGATTTGCCTCTTATATAAAGAAAGGCTATTTTTTTCCTCCAAGCAAGATGGATTTCTGCTTGCAATTGCAGTGAGCTGTATCGTGCCACTTATTGCTGTGCCCTGTGCTGTAGAGAAACACCTTATCTTCTGAGAAAGAAATCCAACATTGATCTTGTTCAGAATGTCAGAATAGCTTTAGTCATAGCTAAATTAAGAGGCTGAACACTTATTTATTTAGTTTCCATTTTGTTTTGTTCATTTTCTTGTGTATGCATGTGAACATGACTGGGTGGGATGTTTAGAGAGTTTTTATACCTTAAGTAAAGGAATGGTCCTCTGGGTCATGCAAAGACGCTTGCTCCCTTTTCTAAGTCTGCTTCTCTTTTTCTCCTCCTGCCCCCACCATCTGTTCTTTGCTTTTCACCCTTATTTTTTGCATAATTTCTTACACTGTAGTTGCTCAAAGAAAAGGACATATTTTCTATATGAAATTTAGGGACAGCTTCTTACAGGGAACCAAGATGTGTTTTGTAGTCTTGATTATCAAAGAAGTTAACTTTAAGGATGTGAATAATGCTATCCTTAGTAGTATGCACGCAAAGGAAGACTAGGTATTGTGAAAGTCCAGTCACTTTGGTTGTCATTTCCTTTCCATTTTCAATATTGCCATTTTCTGCTTAGTCAATGAAGCTGTTACTGGTAAAGCCATGGAGACAAAAAAAAAAAAGATATCTTGTTAGTCAAGTATGCAGTCCTCAAATACAGACTCTTCCAGAAATGGGAAGAATTTTGTGATTATTCTTGTTTCTTAAAAGCAGCATGTTCAAACAGCAACCTTAACTATATATATGCATATATAGAGAGACAGACATATCCCTAGAACAAAAATACATTGTTTTCATAACGGTCTAAGTCCAAATGATACCATGCTAAATATTGCTAGAGCTGTTCTTAAATACTTTTTTCTAAAGCAAATAATCAGTCAGGTAGTGACAGGACAGAACACTATTTTTGACTTCTGTGCCTTCATGGATCTCCTGCCTCTTACTGGCTTACAATTGATCAAAATACCATAAACCCACCAAGCCTCTCCTTTTTAATTAAAAGACACACAGTTTCTTATGGAATCATTTTTAACAACTACATATCAGGCTTTCTAATTTTTGCTTCAGAAAGGTTTCTAGCCTAGTCTAAAGAACGATCTTCCGTTACAAAAAACCCAACTGCTACCTTTTTGTTCATTGTGTTGAAATATGCAGTGCAGAAGGCACAACCTTTCCTCTCTCTTTGTTGTCACAGGTGATGACACTGCTATTTGAGGCCAAATTCAGTCCTTGATTACAATGAGAGACAGGAGTATATGCCTTTGGGGGAAAAAGTGTTTTGGCTCTCTCAAAACTTTTTGATTAGGTGTCTCTTTCACTGTGTGTATGTATTAAAAAAACAAGACTGTTTGGCTAAGATAGGAAGCCAGATGAAATACACTGAGCCATATACTTACACGATTTCACTCAAAAGCGGTTGTACTGGACCGTATTTATGTTGGTAGAAGACCTCAGCCATACAAGCGCTGTTCCTACCGAGTTCCTAGCTCCATCAAGGCAGATCAATTCCACACTTCTCCACGCAGTATAGTGAAATTACAGTCCTGACAAGAAAGCATATACCTTTGAATGTATAGACATGAAGCTTAATCAATAACTGCATTATGGTAAATTATTTCCTAATTAGGTATATACGTTTATGCTGATAAATAGAATGGGACTTCATGGAGCTGGCCCCTAGTTTCAAGGCTTGTGGCACCATAACATAATTTAATGCTAAGCAGAATTCTCAAATTAGTTGTCACTTTAAGACTTTCACTACCCCTGTTTTGAAACCTGAAAGACATGGATTATTTGCACCTAACCCAGTGCTAAGCGTATTTAGTGCTAGGTCCAGTGTTAAACTTTTGGGCAGTGGCTACTCTAAGTAGCCACATTCCTGGGTTAGCTACCTGTTGTCTCTATATAGTTCCTGAGAAAAGAGGGGTTCCTCCAAAGGGCAGAAGAAAAGCAAGAAGAGGGAGCACTGCAGCTAACCAGGACAAAATTCTCCATGAAGGATTGGGTTTTAACTCCCATCACTTTGCAAAGCTGAGTTGCTGGTATCACCTCTACAGGACCCACCAACTGGCACCCTTTCCTGAGCGCAGGGGCCTAAAAGAGTTTCTTTCAAAGGTCTGAGCTGGAATAACCCTCATAAAGCATAACCAGCAGGTAAAGGGAACCTTCTGTAAATTAGCCTTGTGATTAATATACTCATCCAGATGCAAAGGCTCCATAACCCACTCCTGCCAGAGGAGGTGCATGAGTACATCTCCCACGCGAATGCCTTAAATCCCAGGCTGTGAGGGAAAAACAGCTCGACCTTTCAGGTTGGAGCAGTGGCATTCAGCAGCGAACAGAAACTGGGCAAAACTCAGCGGTCTGGCTCACAGATAGCATGTTGTGAGACTCTGCTTATTTATCTTGCACACTTTGTTTAATTAAATGTAACTGGGTGTCCTGTTCTTGATCTGTGTTCTCAGAGCTGTTCACATGCATTACATTAAAATATAACAAACTAAAGAGCAAAAATAATTTTGAGAGTGATGCATGCTTTGTTTCAATGCTCCCCCTGGGGGAAAATCTAGCAGGTCTCTTCAGAGCTTCAGGACACTGATAATCCTCACTGACTTCAGAGGAAACCATGGGCACATTGCAGTTTGCAAAACAGAAAACCATCTGTTTCATGTTGTATATGCCACAGTAAACACTGGCATATTTGTAAAAAAACTTGGACTAAAGAGCTGATGGTACTTAGCCCTACCTGGTAGACTGGCAGTGTCTCCCAACAAAAGGATTTGGAATTAACAAGAGAAAAGTCAGAGTATTTCCAGAGCTCGCAGGCTTGGTATCCCTAAATAAGGGTATTTGCCTTCTGAGCTAAAGCCAATACTTTAATAGCAGAAACCTGGAGAGATCATAGATGCTTTCGTGTAGTGCACAGGATTTGTGAAGCTAACTAAGTGAACATTTCGAAAGGATTATTTTTCCATCTTTTTTTTTTTTTTTATCATCTTGTTTGTCTGGTTGATTTATCCTCCTGTCCTCCATACACTGTCTACACTTTAATCTGTTTCTGGTTTATGGGAACTATAAAAAGTCTTTTACACTGAGAGATTTACTTTATTTGAATGCAAATTAAAACTATTATCTTTCAGTTACAGGCCAAAGATTGCAAAATAATGCTTGTTTATAACTTGAAAAACTAATCTTTCCCCCCCTGTAATGCCATGTAAATTGTTCAGTTAAAGTAGAAAAGTACAGTTAATTTTTGCCAATCATTTATGTGTTTTATATGTTAATTTGCTGAAGTAGATAACGAGACAAAGAGAAAGTTAGATTAGAATGATATGAAACTACAATATACTTTGCTGCTGCTGAGTCTATATAAACACAATCTTGGGCTCAACCTCCTTGTGGTGGTTGCACTGAAATCAAAGAAGCCACGACAGTCTATGTCTGGCTCTCATTTTTAAAGTTAGTGCTTATGAGAAGATGAAATGGAATTTATGGAAAGTCCACAAAGAGAGGGAGAAGAGGAAGAACATGTGTTAACTTTACACAAGTAGGATAATCCAGACGATATTTTGAAGGGAGATGAAGCAGCAAAATGCATTTCCCAGACATTGACTCTGCTCTTTCTGTCTATGAGAAACTGTTGGTACCACGATCAGATCGTTTTGTGGGGCAGAGAATCTAATGACCCAGCAGCTGAGCATGTAGCATGCTTATGTACAGGCACTGAGACACGTGCTCTAAATTACTCTATGCCACATAATTTCTGCCCCAGAACAAGCTAATTCTGGGTGGGTTTTTTTGTTGTTGTTGTTGTAAACACCAACAGGTTTTGCTTTCCTTTCCACTTTTGTACTCCTAGTGGGAGGACTCAGATATATGAAGAAAGAAACCTGCTGCATGAAATGACAACAGGTAAGCAATAACATTACCTTTAGTCATTTGTGGCTTGTCTTTTATGAATACGAAAATTTTCCTGCATAGCCTCTAGAAAACATGCCAAGATCCACAGAAGAAGGTCCAATATAGCACATCAGAGATTTTGAAGGAACACAAAGGGCAGGGTAGAAGCAGGGACAGAGACCTCTGGCCACCTTTGTTTCAATTTAGGCACACTGGTCCAGTACGAAAACCCAGTAGCTCCCTAAAACTAGTGCCTGTTGTGAGATGTGGCAATCCCTCTCTGATGCTGAAGTTCACCAGCTTGTCCTGCAGCTTCTGCAAAGTATGTGAGCAGCCCTCAGCACACTGCCTGCGGTGCGTCTGTCCCTGGGCAGCTCCATCCCTCCACACCCAGGGAAAGTAGCCTCTGTTCCTGCAACAGGATGGTGTTCTCCACCGAGGTGGGGCTCAGCCTAAGTAAGGAGCCCTAAACCATGTTTCTTTGTCACATTTGCCTGTGTTTCTCAGGACAATGATGGCTTGTGACCCAAAATCTCAAATGTTCATCATACACGTTTATGAACCTGGCCCCAAAGAGACTTCATGAATGTCATGCAGCACGTGAGTGCCAGAGCCAAGAGTAAAAGTCTAGCTTTTGCTCGTCATGTCCTCTCTTGTCAAGGCTTATTCCTCTCTTACTCATTATTCCTTAGTGCCTTACAGGGCTTCTTATTCCTGCTTCTTCTTCTTGTGCCTTTTTGAAAAAACACATATTTCTCTAAAGTAATTTTTCTCTAATGCATGCAGCAGGTTGCTTGGTAGACTGCGAGGAGCTTACTTTCAAGAGTAGAAACACACCTGCTGGAGATGAAACTAGTTCAGTGTTTCAATCTGGCTGTGTGGACTCTTCTCTGTGAGTAGAGTGCTTCTGGGTCTTGTCTTTTCCTTACAATGTATAACTGGAATTACAATCATAGAGAAAGGGGTACTTCCCTTCCCCCACAGCTTCTCTAAATTGGGTTAATTTCTACCTTTGGCAGCCAGAGCTGAGGCAGAAGTGAAGTAAGGACTGGAGTATCCATAAATTCCCAGACTGTTTTGGGAATAAAACAAGAAATTATCTGTGTATCTCTGGATATACGTATCAGAAGATGGAGAAGAAAACCCAAATATCTTAATTGCCTCTAGAAAAGACTCTTAGTCCAGTCACACCTTGCTCAGATGTCATGACATGGAATAAAAGGCCCTAGGATTTCATGTTGCCCAAAGAGGGAAGTTGTAAGGGGAGTGTTTGCTCATTCACACATTGAAAAATTAATGGACGCTCAATGTTACTCAATGGTAAATTGGGCTTGATTTAATTTTTTTAGGGCTGACCAGACCAATCAGTGGCAGAAGAAATGACATTCGTAAAGGTCAGACACCTCCAAATCACATTTTTTTTTTGTATTACCAGTATTGTAACTAGCTGACATGAAACATTTTTGGAGCTCTCTCTAGGCAGTGAAAACTACTTTTGATTGCCAGCATTCCTGCAGTGGGTTTGGTACTGTCTGCTCACCGAGTGAGCAGTTAGGTTGGCTAAGGAAGAAAGGATTGTCACACTGATAACTGATAACATAACCAATAACCACTGCCTTATGTTTAAGAGCTTTTGCTTCAGCTGAAAACTTTTTTTTCTATTAAAATGTGAAATTTTATAATCCTGAATTCCTTCCAGAACTTGGAAAAAAAACCCACTGCATTAGCTTCTTTTCAAAGTTCCTAGTAGGTTTTCACAATATGAAGCCAGACCCTCAGTTAGCACAAAACATGGCAATTTCTGCGAAGTGGAAACTCAGTTCGTGGTTTTGACTGCATTTGATTAATTCATTCATGAGACATTAAGGTCCTTGCTGAAGAACACAAATCAGAAACTTCAGAAAGAATAGTGAAATTACAATCTCTGTTTTCCTTTTGTGCTGGTCCCATCCTGTTTTCCTTAAGTCAATCAAAAATAATATTTAAAGTGAAAGTATGTGAGGTTTTCCTTTGCAGAAAAATGCAATGAAAGCATAATGCCACTGTAGGTCCTCCATGCCTCTTGCAAGACAGGGAAGTCTCTTTCAGGAAATTGTTTTTTTCTTGTTGGAAGTCTTTTTGCTAAAAAATAAGTTTGCATAACCAAAATTCACAGGAAAAGAAAGGTCAATGGCACTGACAGTTTTAGAACATTTTAGCAAGAAATTCAGAAGCAAAGATCTTGATTCACACTTTCACTTGTAAAGTTGCTGTAGATTTAAACTGTTAACTACATTATTTGAACTTTAAAATACCTGAGTTTATATTCAGTGAAAATATTGATCCAGTATTAAGAGCAAATGTTTCAATTTGGAGGGAATCTTCTGTGTGTGAGCTGACATATTCTCTGAAAAAAATCTAAGACGTATCCTGTAAAATTTCTCTTTAAAACCCTGTGGTTTGCAGATTATTTCTGCTGCAGCTTTTCTTGATCACTGCTTTATATAAACTGACTTGATTCCTAAATAACTTGAATAGACAGGAAGGGGACTGGGGAATACAGATACAATCTTAAAATATTGTTTGTGCTAGTGCTATAAGTAGCTTGGTTCATTTTGACTGATATACTTTTATGCTCTGTTTTGAAATACTTTAATTTGAAGCTTGAACTGTGAAATAACAGGGCCAGAGGAATTTCCCTTCTGGTTTTTACTGCTTCCCAAATTAAGTCATATGGGTAAAGATCTTAAAATCCGGCGCCAGTGTGTGGCTTTACTAATAGTATCTATGTGATCATGTCATTCCTGAGAAAGGCATGTTTCAAATAAAAAGGAAATGTCAACCTTGAGTACTTTTTATTAAATCCCTTTTCTTCTTCTCTTCAAGTTCGGCTTTAGCTGACCACTTCCTTTGTCTGGTTTATTTTTATTAGAAATGAGCAGATTCATTAACTGTGCAACTCGGTGGTCAGGCAGTGACTGGATATGTCCAATAATGGGTAATAGTTGTATTTTTCATTGGGAGACCAATGTTTGCTTTGGAGATGGCCTGGGGAACAGATGTAATCTGAGAGGGCTCTATGTTTACCTCTTGTTTCACTGATACGTTGAGCATGTTTGAAACCAGTGAGAAAGAAAAACAAACATTTCAGAAGAAAGTACCTGCAAGCACTCACTGTTTCCCCAGACTGTGTCCCTGGGCTTCAGCCAGAAACTCCACAAACAGGGCTGCACACACGCATGCACACAAACATATATGTGCACACATACATACGCATGCACATATACAAATATTTATTTCATGATACAGTCATGCCTTCAGCCTGCCTGGTTCCAAGAATGCTTTACAACTGGTCCTATGATCCCTTTTTTTGCTGTGAGGGTGGCTGAGCACTGGCACAGGTTGCCCAGAGAGGCTGTAGAGTCTTCGTGCTTGGGGGTACTCAAAAGCCATCTGGACATGGTCCTGGAGAACCAGCTCAAGGTGGCCCTGCTTGGGCAGGTGAGTTGGACTAGATGACCTCCATAGGTCCCTTGCACCCTCAACCAGTCTGCGATTCTGTGATTTTATTTGATGAACTTCTTGTCAACTGATGAAAGTCACCATCAAGGCTACTGATCAATGTTTGTCTGCTCATCGGAAAGCTTTTTTTGATGTACATAGTTTCATGCAGTGGGATTAATACTTTTTTTCACTCTTGTTTGTACTTTATTTCTCCTCTTTCCAGCAGCTGTCACCTTCTACATGGATATTTATTGGTAGTCAAGGTCATTTGAAGTACTTGCCACATAGGTGACTCAGATAAAATAAAACAATCAGAGGAACATGAACAAAAGTATTCCAATACTATATACAGTGTTGAAATAATGAGATTCTTGTCTCCTCATGTTTCTTTCAGCCTGATTTTCGCTGTCAAAATGACTAAATTTCAGATTGCAGTTTGCATGCAGCCAGTGAGATGCACTAATCTTTGGTAAAGAAGGAGGAAGTGGGTAGGGAACTGACAGCAATTCATATCGCCTATTTCCCAAAGCTGTCTCATTACTCTTTAATTGTTTCTTCTGCCAAGCACTCTTACTGTGGCAGCAGAATAAAACATTCATCCAAGCCTTGCACAGTTGCCAGCATATGTACTCTAGTTCAGTCTTAATTGGTAGAAGTTGCTATGGACTTACACTCTGGGAGGGATTGCCCACTTCTACAGGCTACCGTATGGCCCCCGATGAATAGTCAGTGGTCAGTGTGTTTCTTTCATGTGGTTCTAGCAGGCACTGGTCTTATTAAATATGTCATGCATGCAGAGGGAAGTAGTGACTTGTCACTAGGGCTGTTCAAAGTCTATAGGGTTAGTTTGTGTAATGGCTTGTGAAATGAAACTCTCAAATGTGCTTGCAGTAATTGGTAACAAGCCACATTTTTCAGGAGGTAAACTCTTCACAACAGTATCAGTTTCTACTTCTGCAAGGTAGAGTGGGAGGAAAGGAGAAAGGCCAGATCTAAGGAAAGAACGAATCATCCTCAATTACAGCCAGGTAAAGAAAACCCTGTGAAAGACCATCCTGTCACCGATCCCTCTGTGGCAGTCTGGACATGTTTTCACAATGTCCCTAGGAACAGAGATCTCCAACTGGGCAGGAGATAGCTAAGGGTTTCCTGAGGAAACAGAAGCTGTTGCTGAGTAAACACCCTGTCAGAGTAGTTTGCAGACTTTGGGAATAAAACTAGTGTGTACTGCATTCTGGTGGAGAGTAAGTCGCAAACCTCAGCTTTGAATCTAGTATTCATTTCCAGTGGGATCTGCGTTTGCTACAGGAACTTCCCTCTACCGGATGGTGAAGCAGCTACACCCCTATTATTTTCCAGTGACAAAACCCCTCCTTCCTTGCTGTTTTGTTACATCTAAAAAGCTGAAATTGGGTGAAAAGGGGATACTGTGAGGCCAGCTACTTCTTAGGACTCTTTGCAGGGCTGATGATTAGATTGGCCACTATCCCAGAAACAGCATGGGGATTCAGGCTGGGCCACCAGATGGAGGAGAGAGACAGGAGAAGAAAGTTCGTTCTATAATGGCGACATTATTCTTCTCTCTATAAGAAACAAAATAAAGATATGATGTAGTTATAAACACAGTGCGTTTGTATGACTGCTCCTACCCTTTCTTCCCAGAGCAGGAAAAACAGTTCTCTGCTCAAAAGCAAGGAAGCACAGTTACTCCTGCCAGGTTCAGTGGCATAACCGATGTCAAGTGCCGTAGTTCTCACTAGTTGGATCCACTCTATTGTGTTACAAACTCCAGGGCAGCAGTCCTGAGTAGTCCATTTTCTAGCTAGTAATATTGTATTGATGTCTGTAACATCTAGGTCTTTTGGCTAGAAGCCAGGAGCTGGCAGGTAGAGCTCCCACCTCACTTCAGAGGAGTCTACCTCCCCAGCTGGTGACTCCACTGTTGCCTGCAGTTTTCTCAACAGAAAGAGGGTCTGGACTGGCAATGAAGAAGGAGAGCTGTTTAAAAGAGGAAAGGGAAGCATTCAGAAGAGACAAGGGCCTGCCAGAGGCATGGGTGCTACCAGTCATGTTGTTTTGAGGAAGAGAGCGAGGAAGACCTTGCCTGTACTGGCATAGCTAGCTTTTCTGGTGGAATCTGTCATGCCTGGAAGTCACATTCACCAGTGCTATCATCACAAAGATGATAGTCTTTAAAAAGGTCCTCCAAAGAACTGTTGGTCATCCACATTTTGTCTCAACAGTAGGCTAAGTGGTGTGTGACAGGTATGAGCTCAGGGTTGATACTTTCCAGTAACTCAGATGTGTTTGGGTACATTACAGAGGAGGGCCTTTTCTGGGTCCACGTCATGTCAGCACTGTTACATTGGTTGTTGTCCTTCCCTTTTCTCACTCTGCTGGAAGCTCACGTCCCAGACTCACAGTGTGTTGACACAGATCACTACAAGTGATGGAAGGAGAAGCACTGCTTTGGGTACAATGTAAGTGCTTCTGGGATAAGCTCATTGTTAAAAGTGCCTTTCTGGAGATGCTGCATGTGTGTGCTATATCAGTACCAAGCTCAAGGTGGTGCGCACTGAGCATGCACGCTAAGCACTGTAGAAGTATTTAATGCCTGGCGTTCCAGCCTGGAGTGTCTTCATTAGCTTTAAAAGCAAATCAGCAGAGCAGATATTATCACAGCAGATGATGTGGAAGTGTGGAAGACTTCGGGACCATGTCTGCTAGACTACCAGTGAACAAGCACTTCCTAGACAGTATGACATTACATATATGGTTGTCTTTTCATCCTCTTCTATTGCTGTTGGAATTATTTGAGAAAAGTTTTACAAGAAAGATGTGGTGGATTACTTTCACGTGTCACATGTAGGTAGTCTTTCACGTATTCAGTCTGTGTGACCGCTGCTCTGTTGTATGTTAAAATAACAAAGTACTAATTTTGCAAAATCGCAGTCCTTCCAGTGGACAAAAATTTACTTTGGGAGCAAGCAGACTGTTGAGTAACTCACTCCTCTTCCCATTTCCTTAAAGTAAAAAATGAACATTAAAGGCAATGTTCAGATAAAGATTTTATTCTGAAGCCACCTGAATATTTGATTCCCTCCGTCAACCCTGTTGCATGTGGGATTTCATATGGAGCAGAGTGTAACCTCTTCAGGCTTGCTGGTATCTAGATGCTGTTTGATAATTTTATGGCCTGTCTTTCTCTTCTAAGGAGACTTTCTAGATAAAGAATGTAGAATTGCCTCATGTTGTTGAATATGAAATCATTGTCACGTTTAGGTTTGGAAACAACAGATGAAACAATTTCAGCACAAAAAGGACTGGGATGAGAATCCAGATGATGATTACAATAATTATTATAATGAAATAAATACACAGCATACCACAGTATTAAATAGCAAATGTGCTTCTTTACAGCTAAATTTTTGTCACTTTCAAATTAAAACCAAGGTCAGATTTCTGGTCTGACTTATATCCCATGCGATTTCATTAAATGCAGAATGGTTCCGTGGCATGTAACTTGGCACTGAAGTTAGTTTTCTGTATGTGGTTTTATGGTTCAGGTGCAAAATACTGCTCTGGATTGCGTGTATCTAAAGGTTATTATACCTTGGACTGTACTTCTTTTCTTTGTTTCAAAGTTTAGCAGATCAGCTAAACTGTTAATTTTCTCAATTCCCCTCTGTTCCTTCCCCTTAATTCTTCCTTTATTGAAAACAGGTTCATTAAAAAAAATACTGATTGTTAGCCCAGAATGAGGACTAAGGTCAGTTGGCAATTTTAGAAAATTAAATCAGACAAATGAATCATATTTGCAAATTGGCTACTCAAGCGTACATGGATATTTGACCATCTTTTTTTTTTTTTAATGTGCAGATCAGTACTAAGAATATAATAGCTGCCATTCATGCAATGACAGTAGGAAGGCAAGAGAAAGGAAATTCTTTTCTTTTTTCTTTCATTCTCTATGCAAAACACAGTGGCAAAAATATTTTAAGTAAAATGATTAAATGTTCTGGCTCTGCAGTTATCCTACAATTAGGAACTGTTACTTTTCAATAAATTTCTTAGGTGCTTAACAATACACATCTAGCATTAAATTCTTACAGATGAGACTGTTTTGTCCAAAAGCGTCATCATTGCACTTCATGCACACATAGAATCAAGTAATGCCAGACTTGTAATGTGTCTCGAAGTAACAGTGATTATATTATTCATTACTAATTAAGATTGTTCTTGTCTCTGATGCTTGAAGTCAGGAGAACCTTCAAAGGCTCTTACTGTGCTAACAATGATTCTGTATTTGTTCTCTTGTATTTTTCTGCAAGGTTGCTGACATATTGCTAATAAAGATGTACACCTTGTACATCTCTTGTGGTATGTGGAAACTTATCAGTCAGTTTTGAGATGTACAGTTAAAATAATAAAGCATTTGCCTATTTTCATTTAGTTTTTAAATATCAGATGACCTCAACCAGCATTCTGGGCTAACAATCTGCCAAATACAATTTTAAACTTACCTAAACACTTTTCTGAATAAATTTTTATAGGGGCTGTATGCAGTATTAGCACCTAATGGGCTTTAAAATTCAGGCTGAGGGAAAAAGCTGAATAGGTGAACACAGATTGTGACCCTGCTGTTGCGCTGGAGTCCTCAAAAGCAGTACAGCAAGACTGAAGAAATAACTGCAAAAAATGGTTAACCACTTGGCCATTTAATTATTTCAGTGCTGCTTTCCAGGATTTGGCCCCTCTCTGGTTGAAGTCTTTGGGAGTGTTGTTTGGTTTTCACTGGGAGAAGAGCTGGAAGATGAAGTGGAGCTTTTGGTTAAGCAGCCTTTTTTGGCCTGTGTACACTACACAGCAGACTGACTTGTAAGTTGATATGCAGAAGGAAGGAAAGTCTGGAGGCCCAAGAAGGTCCTTAAATAGATGGCCTCATTGAGACCACCTCAAGTTTTCTAACTAGCTGCAAATACTAGAAAATCCCCTTTCTCATGGGATTTCCAGTGCTTTGGGTTTCTTGTTAAATTGAAAATGTTGAGTGCTTGCCCTCTCTGTGCCCATCATTCTGTTTTCTATCTGCATCTAAGGAAGAGATGAGGCATTTAAAAGGAAGCAAGAAAACAATGCGAGTAGTACCTATGAAGTCTGGTTTCCAGTGCCTTTGTGTTTGATATTTGGTTTATGCTGGCTCTACTAAGGTATAATTTTTGTTTGAAGCTTTTCCTACAGCCGGGCTGTTCGTGACACCAGCTTTGCTCTGTTTGGCTCACCTTTAAGCGATCACACCTTTAAGCCTTCTGCTAAATATGGATGAAATGGGCCAACACCTGAGAATAAAGACGGTGTGATCCCATTAACTCCATTTCCTTAAGAAGCCAGGATTAACTGGTATGACTTTTTAATAACTGTAATTAGTATACATATATATATATGTATTATGTACATATATTCTCTCACAAGAGAATGAAGTAAGTGAGGTTGACCCTGCTTTGAGCAGGAGGTTGGATTCAGTCCCCTCTGACCTGAACTGACCTATGATCCTATGGTCTAACGGCTCATTTCTATCCCTACTTCCTGCTGCTCTAACATTCTTCCTATGCAGAGGGATGTGAACTGGTGAAACAACAGAATATTTGACAGCATGAGCTGAAATGCCTCTCCGAGATGTGAAAATATCTCTTTATCTCATGTATTTGGAAGTTATTCTCACAGTAATAGTAATGCTTCCTTGTCACTTAATTGTAATTGTCTTTCCACCAGAACTACCTTCTGTGGATGACACCTATCACCTACCTGCCATCAGCTCATTGTTTATATGACTTATATTAAGAAAATTGCATTTCTGATTATGTTAATGACAACAAACCTGGACTTTGAGATATGATGGGTAATACAGCGAGGGAAGAGCTAAGCAGAAAAAGTAGGAAATTCAGTCACTAGCAAGATTTTTTTTTTTTTTTTTTTTCATTTGACTGAGTTCATGCTGAAGTCCATGTGTTTGTATTAGCCCTGTTGGGACATAGTTCAGCACATTATTTATATAAAGTTACTTCAGTGGCTGATTGTTATTAATTACCATCCTGAGTTCTTTGCAAGTCAAGCTGGACGCCAAATGAAATTTGGTTTCCAAAGTAATTAGGAGTTAATGTTGCAATGTGTATTGCCTGTTATGTTGTATTCTTGCAATAACGTTGAAAAAAAGTTGTTCATTTGCTTGAAAACCCCCAAACCTTTCTCTAAAAAGTAAAAAATATTTTAAAACTTATTAGAAAAGAAACGCCTTCCTCAACCCTATATCTGCTTGACTAGATGAAAAGAGTAATACCAAAGAATCAAAATGGCATTCCCATTATTCTGCTACTTTATTGGTTTAAGAGACCTCACCAGAAGTAGAACACAAGTTCAAACAGAACTTACACTGTATTAGGAAATTTAGGCCAAAGAATAACCATCTACACACCCATAGCATAGATTCCTTTAAAACTATTTTAAAGAGATGTTCTTTGGTTCACCACTGATCTGAAAATTTGGTTTCATGTTTTCAAACTGTGACTGCTTAATTTCTTTTTTTTTAGCCAGCATCTTTCAATCCTGTTTCTATGTGCAAGGAAAATTGATGAATTGACAAAAAGGTGATGCTTTTTTGGCTATCTAAATAATTAGAAAGGGAATAACTGCCTAACAACAGATTTTCATGTTTTTAAGATTTCTGAAATCTTATGTTTTTTCCAGAGTTTAATTTGTTTGGTTGGTTGATTGGTTCCTTGTTTGTTGGGGTTTGGTTTGGTTTGGTTTGGTTTGGTTTTTAATTAAGAACTGTAGCCTTGGTTGTGGACTGTACGCTAGGGTAAAGAGTTTTCCTGGGAAGGACAAAAATTGTGATGTAGAGTATGTTTTGATCAAGACAGCAGGTTTTCCAAAATTATTCTGTTACGTTTCTGCATGCACTCAGCCACAAGGCCATCATATATTTTCTGTGCATATTCATGGCTTAATCAAACATTTCACTTCCCACTAGAAGGTACAGGAATTTCTGCTCTTCTCTTTGTTGTGTTTTTATAAATGCTGCCAGAAATGGTAGCTGGCAATGAAATTTCAATGTTTGTAACTGCTGGTATTGCTTTTTTACATGTCTGGCTATGACTTTGCAATTGAGTGCTGGGTCAAAGGTTGAAGAAAAAATGCGGTGACCTTCTGGCCTTTCCTTACTTATTTCCTGTAAGAGAGCAACCTTTCGGCCAGCTGTGAGTCTCTTCAGAAATTTTGTGGTGATATGATATCTGAAATTCAAATATCACAGTCTTTAGATGAGAAAATTTTGAGGTGGCAAGTCTGCTTAGACCTTCAGAAGAGATCACATGGTTAAGATCTTACTTCCTCTAAACATGTACTGTTCATCAACTGTCACAGTTCTTAGTTTCCCAATGTGTAAGGCAACTTGCACACATTGCTTAGAAAATATAATGCCTTGCTTAAGGGCAGAAAGCATAGACCTTTGCAGAAATACAAGCTATCATGTGCTAATCCCTTATGATAAAAACATACTCACAGAGACTGTGAGGACTTCTCACGCACACGTGAATATCATTGGCTTCACAGGACGCAGCACTTGAGATTTGCTGCCAAATCTTCAAGAAGTGGAACCTGATTTTCTGTTGTTTTCTTTCACTCTTGAGATCTTTTTTCAGCTACCTGAAGCCAACAGCTCTCTGTAGGTCCTGTTCCAGACTGGTTTCCCTGTACCCATTGCTAATAATGTGGTGGCTCTTGAGGTTAGGTCGATTGGCAATACAGGCAACACAATGAGGGCCCTGACAGCCATTTAACATGTAATCTATTCCTCACACTACAGGGCTCTGAGCTATGCACACCAGGAGAGCTTATTCCTGGTGTCCCTGTTGTGTTATTTACCTCTGCTCTGAGCAGTTAAGTCCACCATAGCCATTTAGTAAATTATCAGTTTTCTTATTGGCCCTAAATTGCGCCTAATTAAAAATCTGACCTCCACAAAATAGTCCTCTTCCTAAAGAGACAGAACATAAACAGGAAAAATCAGCTAATTGCTGCAAAAACTGCTTTTGTGGCACTGTAATTGGACCTCAGTGAAATGAATGAACCCACTGGGGATTCCCTAATGAATGTTTAACTGCAAACAGTAGTCGGGCACTTAAGCAGCTAGGCTGATGGTCCCTAATGAAATCAAATAAAATCAAATAAAAGAATCTGGCACTTTACTAACCAGATTTCTTGGCACTGGGACATAAAAATAGTATAATTCTAGATAAATATAAAGAAAAGTTACTAATAAACCAGTGAAAACTTAGCCACTCTTGCTTGAATTCTTTCTTTTTCTACTGAAAAAAACCCCTTCAGAAAACTCTACATACTGTGTTGAATCTTTCTAAAGAGAGCTTTCTTTTCTTTTCCTCTTTTCCTAAAAGCACTAAGACCTTTTCTGTTTCCTGTTAATCACATTCTCTGACTTTATTTTGCAATAGGCTAGCTGTGGAACTGCACGATGTAGGCAATTAAGATCCTTTTCATTTTTCTGAACTTTAACATGGAGCCAAATTCTGATGACCTTAGTAATTTGAACTGTGCTTTGTCTCCAGATATCTGTTCAATGCAATGAGTAAAATTCTGGCCTTAATTTGAAAAGCAAGTCATTAAACCCAACTGGTTTAGGAGTTCAAGATTGTATTAATGCACAGAGCAAGCTTAAGGAACCAGGGACATGGCACCATCACATAACTTTGTTGATGATGATGATGATGATGATGATGATTATAATTTAGTGTTTGGTTGCAATTGATGAGACCTTGTAAATTATTTAGAGTGTGGGTTACATAGGTTACCAACTTTCAAAAAAGGCCTTAAGTGATTTTGTTTAAATTACTATTAAAAATACTTCATGATATTCCACTATTGGTTTGTAGCATTGATGACATGAAAACACGGCAAGCTGCATTTTCATTAGTATCTCACACCTTTTAAGCCTTTGCTTAAACTTAGTGAGGTTATGTGGTATTTTGAAAGTGTTGTGATTTAACCAAGTGAGAGTTGGAGAAAATTCAATTTAATCATGCACCGCCAATTTTATTTAAATAAAGTGTTACTTATCATTGTGTCTAACATTCAAATACATGTAGTTTGTTTACATTTTATAAATAAAAAGTCTGTTGCAATATATTTTCAGAATTATGAGTTAGAATATCTGCTGGCTGTTTCTTGATGTGTATGATAAATGGACATTCAAACTTCTTATTAACAACAAGTAGCGTTACAATTACTTACCATTGCCAGTGAAAATATTTTTCATGAGTAATTAACAGAAGTGAAGTGAAGTTTTCAGTAAGATTTAGTTTCTAAACTGCACAGTTAAAGCATACTATACCTCCATTCTTATGTATTAGAGGTAACTTAATAGACTTATAATGCTGAAAACTGTGAAATATAAAAGCATGAATATATATTTCTGTATATATATGGCAGAGGGGGAGGTTTGAATAACAGCTTTGCACACTGAATGATGAGTCATGGTATGGAAGGGAACCAATGGTTAATATGATGGTAGCAGTTACTAAGTAGCTATTACTAATCTGAACAATTAATCTGAACTGATTATATGTTTCTAGGAGTAATCATTGCAACTGAAGAGTGAGAACAAAGCTGATTTCAGCTAGAGAGAGATCTAGACTTCTTTGGTGGAACAAAAACCAGTGCTGTGGATGGACAAAGTAGTTCAGAATGTAAAAAAATGGAAACGTTATTAATGTTCTTGTTAAAATTCCTCCATTCAGGCATGGCGTATGAGAGTGCAGAAGTGGCTACAGACATGATCAAGTAAGGTTTGGTGGTGAGGTAGTCAAGAATTTTTTCAGATGCTGATAAGGAGGAGAAAAGGGATTGAGTATTGGTAGCACCATTCATTACCACCAATCGTCCTCTGTTTGTTACCTGTTCTGGTTAGCAAATTGCACAGCCTCATCTAAATTTGCCCTGCAGATCCAAAAAGGCTCCATTCCACTTGCAATGGTGAACCTGGAGACTAAAAAAAAAATCTGTCCCTTAATGATCTCTGAGTGAAGTAATAGTTGCCAACCCCGGTTGTAAAAGCATCAAGTACTCACACTTTCAGAAAGTAGTCAAGAAGATGTTTTAAAATAAATCAAAGATCACCAACTGTTACCCATTTAAGATTAATTGAAATATAAAAATGAGTGGTTAATGCAGCTTAAAGTAGGAGTATTCTTAACAAATTAAGACAGGAAACCATAGGGATATATATTTCATGATGGGCAGCTATGAAATAAATCCCTCATTCTTCAAGGAGAGGGTCTCTTTTGAAGGCTGCAAAAACTGAGAAGTGCTATGTTGGAGCCTGCATTGAAGAAAATTCGTAGTTCTTGTAGATGAAATGCACCCACAGCGTTGGCTAATTTGCAATGTAAATACTTTTGAGTGTTTGGAAGGGATGGTGGGGAAAAAGAATATGTCTGCATCTACATCTGAGATTCTTGTTCAGTATGCTGGTGCTGAGCTCACAGGACACCATACTTGAGCTTCATACATTGGCACAACTGTTTGGTCCTTTACAGTCGTATGCAGGTTGACTGCATTGGAGCCAAGCATAGAAGAACAGAAGAACATTCAACATTGATAGTTTCCTCACAAATTCCAGCTCTTTGCAACCGTTGCAAGAACAAATGGCATTGTCTTTCTACATCTGGTTTTCAGTTGCCAGATCACGCTTCTTACAAGATGCACAGTTTAGTAGTATTATTGTTATCAGCATCATACAGCATTGCACAGTACCATGTTTCTCCAAATAGCTTCTTGCACATTTGTGTCTTAAGTGTAGAGACTTTAAATTTTTTTCTGATATTTTATGAAAGATACTGGGGAGCACTTGCTAGCTTTACAATTTTCTTCCAATACCTGTATCATTGAGTACACAGATACTAGAGCAATACCTGACCCATTGCTTTTAGTTATGCTTTGAGAGTCATGCTCATGAATAGATAGTTGAGTGCTTTTTCACTGAAAATGAAACATCTTCAGCTCCTTTTTCCTGAGCACAGCTTTCTAGAGGTATTCTTGTTATTAGAGAAAAGTTGGGGGATATTAACCGGCAAAACTTATTTCATTTCCTTTGAGGATAGACAGCAAAGTTTCATAGGTGGTAACAAAATTAGTGGCATTATGTGATGAGAGACTCCTTTAGGTCACTTACTATAGTAATCAATGGTATAGGATAATGACAGTGTAAATACATGCATATTCAGATGTTCTCACCGTATCAATGCCCAGTTCAGGATGGAGATCTACCAGGTAATTAATTGTGCAGAGTCACCAGAACATCCCCAGCAGAGCTGTGTTTAGTCCACATGCCATCACAGAATCTGACTTAATCTATGAATCTGGAACTTCAGTGTTAAAAGCTAAACATTTTCGATATCCAAAGATAAAAATGTAAAAAATAAATATTGATAACTCTGTAAGAACATTTTTAGAAAGATAAAACTTTAAATGACTACTGAAGGTGTCCTAGCCAGATTAAGCTTTTTTTTTTTTTTTCTAATGTATCATGAAGACATACAAGTTCATATGGATAATACAAAATTAATTATTTGGTTCAGGGTTCAAGATGAAAAATTTTGAGCGTATGTCCTTCGTGTACTACACTGCTTCCAGATATCTCTCTATATCCCTAACCTTTTCCAATGCATTGCCATTTGCCCAACTTTCTAGTCCAATTCTTACAGTAATAAGTCATTCTTCATACATAAATGAAAACTTTTTTTTTTTTTGAGAGGAAATTATAAAAATATTTTAATGCATCTCCAATTGTAATTTTGTTCATTTAATCCTGTGTCAAAGGAAGAATTGGTCCACGCTTGCTAGCCACTGCAGAACCAATGGCCCACTGAGGGCATCAGAGTGGGTCTTGCACAGAGCTGCCACCCACCCTGCCATGGCCAAGGCCCCTGCAAGGCAGTGGCAGCTCTGCAGGACTCGGTCTCCTTAAGAATATTGTGTTGCTTATAAACAAAGCAGAAGGCATTCTCTCCCTGCAAAGTAAGTTTAATTTAATTGAGACTGGCAGCTGCTATTTTTGTAGCTATTTATGATTGATACAGGGTGAAATTTCCGAATTTTCTACAAACACAGGCAGTGAAAAAAGGTGAAATTTATTCTTGTGTGTAAATTAATGAATCAGATATGAATGTGCGTGTAACCAAAAACCACCTTTTTTGTGCATACAAACGCTAATGCTACTTACCTAGGAGAAAAAAAGATTACTTCTTCAGTTGATAATCCATTTTTCCTTCTCCTCTCCTGCTTCTCCATTTTTTCAGATAATGGCAATTTTTTCAAGCCTTTTGCCAATTTTATGACTGGTAAGTATTTTTTCCATGTGTTTTTAAAAGAAAAGGATTTGCATTAGTCACGTGCAAGCAGGCAAAGAACTGGCTTGGAAATTCAAGCCTACTGGTGAAGCACATCAGGCACAGAAGTTTTCCTGTCAGAATTCATGGCTTTTCATTTGTCTTTGATTTCTGAAACAGTTTAGACCCATGTGCTGTTTTTATACCAAATGTTTTTTGTGCATCATCATAGCCACTTTGTGTGCTCCATTCCTTCACTCTGCTTGTCAGGAAAAGGGATCTTTTTTTGAAGATCAACTGGTAAAGGTCAGTGCTAGCTCTCTCCAGAATTACCTCTGCATAAGAAAATACCTTTTTCTAAACCATGATGTGTTACTACTCTGGCCCTGTGCCTGCCCCCGAGAAAGTCCACACCAAAACTACTGCTTATGCCAGTGGAAGCAGTATCAGTCTTTATATGGAAAGTATTTTACATAGGCAGAAATAGGAGAGAGAATTGTTTTCCTACTACTGGAAAATAAGAGAAACGTACTGTAAGGGTAGTCTGTCTCCTTTTTTCAGCATGTACAACAGTAGTCCCCATTTTTTAACCTCAAATTCTTCTGCATTTGTAACCAAGCCAAAATATTTCATCGTCTCCAGCTCCAGTTAGGGAAAAAGGACTGATATTTTTTCCTTAAAGGTCCTTAATGTGTATAAAGACAAATGTTAGAAATAAAATTTTAAAAAATCATCTCACACCAGTCGGAGTAATTTAGCCTTCTTATATTCAGCATTTTTATATATAAATGCATGTAGATATATATATAGATATAGTTGTCTGGAGTGTGAACCAGCTGCTAGTCTGACATCTGGTACGTGGGTACCTTTTGCCTGGACTGTGACCCTCTGGGCTGGGTGATGCTTGCAGGTACCCATGTGTGACCTGTTTACTGGGAAAGCTGGGCATTAGGGCCCTGTGCACAGACCATGTGAAACATCTTCGGGAAAATATGGATTTAGAGGGAAGGGAATCTCAAACCGATATGTTTTCAGGGGAATGGAAGGAGGAATGTATGTGCGGGGTAATGCCAAGATCAGTGTGTTTGATATAGACTGTGGGGTAAGTCATGAATTGAGCCCTGCTGTTCAGGCACCTTGCAGTATTTGTCACCACCTTCTCGCACCCTCGGGGCTGGTGGCATTCAACCTTGGAGGCTTAAGCATGGCTCTGTTGCTCGCACATTTGCTGTTGTCAACCCTGATCATGAGCAGAAGGGAAAAGTCATTTTTACCACTGATACGTTCCTTGTTTCATTGACTGAAATGATGCATTTCTGAGGCAGTCCTTTATTATAATTCCAGCCGTGAATCACTGCCCTAGATTTCCCCTAGCAGAACTGAGATCAGAGTCCCTACCACCCAATGTGTCACTATCAGAATGCTGAAAATCAATCAATGATTACAATTTGTGATTATTTGCGTATCTACAGGAGTAGTATGTATTGATTCCCAATCTCTACATTGCCCTTTATGCTGGCAGCCATATAATGAAGAAAAACAATAAGGAAAAAAAAAAAAGGAGATAAAATAAAACAATTCTTGTATAGTCTATGTTGTTCTAACTGAATTAAAGTAGTGGTGAGCACGTTGAACTCCAGCCTTACCGATTTTGTATTAATTTTGTATAGTATCAGGAAATAGAGATAAATGTAAAATATAAAATAATTATGCATTAATACATGATCTGCAAATTAAAAAAAAAAAAAAAACAAAAACCCAAAATACCCAAGTTTCTTCTTCTGATGCCATAGCAAGTGTGATGTGAGTGACTTTTTCAAGGAAGAAGGAAAGCTACAAACAATCTGGGGCAACTACAAAAGGGAGCTGAACAGCATATGCACACAAACAACAAAGGAAGAAAATATATTTTTTTCTTCTTCATTTTAGGCTTCTGGGATTAATAAGCAAAGGGGAACTTCAGTGCTAAATTTTTTTATGTTAAAAGGCTCATTTGCAAAAAGACAAAGTAAATGCAAGAAAAATAATTTATGCAGTGAACTGCTAATCCAGCTGTTTTGCTTCTGGGCTTAATTGGATTTACCTAGAATTGATATTTGGTGTCAGCATGTGTTATATCATCAGCACAAGCAATAGTTACAAAACATAAAGAATCCTATCTAAGGCAAAATATTAATTTATTTGACTCACACTTATTGTAATCACTTTTTATTCACGTATGTTACTACTTAGTATTTCCGCTTGATACCATCTCATATATAAGATCCAGTCTTAGTTATTCTATCTTAATATCTGAAGCAGTTCAGCAACGTAGAAGACTCACAGCTGAATAAAATGGGCTAGGAAATGGTTATTCATCTCTTATTCTGCCTTCCAGGCAGCTGCGCTGGCTATAAAAAGGTGTGCATTACCTAATGGCAGGTGGATGACATCTGAATTCTCGAGTAAGACATATACTGTAGTGTACAGTACCTTCAGCAATGAGAACTTTACTGGTTCAGTCTGGAAATGCGGAGTTATCCTCAGCAACTGAGCGAGATTTGTCAGCTGAGAAACCTCACTTACATATAAATGCAAACCTGAATCCGTCCAGCAAAGCAGGGAAATGGTACTCTTTCTGCAGTACAGGGGAAATAGGGTGTGGGAAGGATGTATTTCATTAAAGGCATGCATCACAGACCCATCAGAATGGCCAAAAAATGTTCCGACTGCATTAGCTGATAAGTATGGTATTTTTCTCCTTGGTGGGATAATAGTGATCCATGATTCATTATATATGAGTATTCAACAGATATTTAGATGCTCTCTCCTGACCTGCAAGGTTTTGGTGATCTATTCACTTCACCTCATTTGTGGTGATTGGTTTCCTCAGTAATAGTTTGTTCTGGCTGTCTGCTCTGCTGACAGAAAATCTTGAAAAAAACAAATAATTAATGCGGCAAGTGATGAATAGTGCACCATGAATAGTGCGTGTTCCTGTTCCTGAACGGATATCCCTATTTGCCGGTGAGTGCAATGGGATCCGTTCCCCCTTCTCCCCCCATCAATATTATTTAAACAAATTATCACAGGTGACCTTCCATTTCAGGGTGGTGAGTGAGGATGTGGCCTCTGCACCTTCATGGCAATATATGGTGGGCATATGGTCCACACCCCTCAGCACAGGGGTTGATTTTACCTCAGTGGAGAATAACAAAGGAGGTGATTATGGCTGAGTGTTCACAAGCAGAGTCTTGGCTGCATTCAACCATTTGCGCTTATGAACCCATCCATGAACGTGAACTGATGCTACATCTCAGCAAAGGAGACCACTGCCTCACTCCCCATCCTCTTCTAGTTATTGCAGCCTGTGCTGTCTGCCTGTTTGCTGTCACTTCAGCATGCAGAGGATGGGAAAACAACTGGAGACTCTGACTCGGCATGGCCTTCAGTCCAAGGGCCACAAAGCCCCAGGGCTCGTGGCTCTTCCCCAGAGCATGCTCAGAGACTGGCAGCTCTGCCCTCCTCCCTTGCGCCGCGGCCGTAGCCCTGCACGCCGGCGTTGCCTCCACGCTGGGATGCAGTGAGAAAACTGTTCCTTTAGCGACGTGCAACAAACTGGGCCTCTTCCAAGCCTCCTCAAGAAATGCTTACTGCAACGCAGGCAACGTTATCTGAGCCGACGTTGTTTAGATGAGTTTGAATTAAATGCAAACAATATAATTCCAAAAGCAGTAAGAGGTTATTGTCACACGATTTTGTTGTGAGCTGGCAAATAGGAAAACCCAGAAGGCCCATCTTTTAGAATTTCTATCACCAAAAGCCAAACAAGTAGAGCTGCCACTCCTTATTAAGCACTATAGGTAGATCTGGCTGCCTCACCAGCTGTGCAATGAAGGAAGCATTTAGATGCTGGCTGCGGCTGCTGCTAATAGACCTTTGGCCACTGTTCCCCCTCTTAAGAAAAGGGGCAGGTTATGTGTTTGGGAGTTGGAAGTCAAACAGGGGAGGATGAATTTCTTAAAACAACCCTTGCCTCTGGGCATTCTCCAGAAGCGTCTCATCTTTGACCTCTGCAGAGGTTTCTCTAGGAGGTAAATTTTAACTTCATTTAGAGTCTTATTTTGCTTATAATGCAATTCATTGTTAATGCAGCTCCACTGATTTCAACATCTTCCTGTTGAATGACCTGCAGAGGGGAGAGGTGTTTAGTAACTTGGTCCGTTGATGCCTATGCTCAAGGGGTGATTATTCTGTCACGGCTTGCTAGGCAAGTGCCACCCTCCGAAGTCAATATGGTGTATAAAGATGAGAAACACTTGCAAAAGTGACTGACTGGAGGGAGTCAAAGTGGGAGAGGCAATAGTTTTCCTGTAGGTAGCTTTACTCATTGTTAGGATAATAAAGATTTACTGGCAGTGAGCTCTTTGGATAGAATAAGAGAATGTTAAAGCGAGTATTTTGCTAGGTACCTTGCTGCTGTTTGTCAGGGAGCATAGGGCTGATTTTATTTTCATTCCATCGATGTACTTCTCTCTGATATGGCTGATCCCCATGAATGAGTGCCGAACTGGCCCCATCTTTCAGAGCAGGCATGAATGAGGGTTATTCCTACCGCACCTTTCCTGCCATGGGAAGTACCTCTGCTGGTGATATTTCACTATTGGGAGCTGGTGGCAAGGGAAGGCTGTGGTAAGGGAGGGACAATTTTGGAAAACAGACCTGAGCAGCAGTGTCTAGAAGAAGCATCTTTCAGAAATCCTACATACTATTTTTCTCCTGTCTTTACATCCCAGCCTCTAGATACAAGATAGCTTTGGAGATCCAGATTTTTATTAGCCCTAGAATTACTGCTGTTTATGCTTATGCCTACCTTAATGATTAAATATGTCAATCACAATTTAAGTAAGCAAAATTTCCCCTTTTTTTCATCTGCATCTAGTACTCTAGTGAGCACGATAAAGACATTTCTGGATCTTTGCGGTACCATTTCTTCCTGAAGATCTGAACAGCTTCCAACTTGTTGGGGTTTGGTTTTTTTTTTTTTAAATGGTTATTATTTGTTATAGGTGACAAATACTTCTAATACTTCTGTCTCTTAAAAGTTATCATATTTCTGTCTGCTTGTATTACCAACAGGTGCAGCTCCTGCCTTATCATTAGCAGAAATGCTAAGGAAGAAGGAGCAATGTGTGCGTGTACAATGTTTTTGAAGCATCAAATGCCTGAATTTTTAGGGATCATAGAGCTAAAATGAGATAATTGTAATTAGTTGCTTATTATTTGGCCATTTTGAGAATGCAGGAAGTAGTATGGTTGGGGATATGTAAATGGAGAATGACGTGAAGAATTTGTACTAAGAAATTTAGGAAACCAGTGCAAACAAAAACAGGCCAACTCAACCCACCAAAGTGAATACATCCCCCCAACAGAACACAGGAAAGCCTTGATTGAACGTTGCAGTAGATTACCAGTGCTGCTTATACATCCAAGAAATAGTTGTGGTAGAAGCTAGTGCCAACTTAATGTTATAGCCAAAGCTATGATTTATATTCCTGTTTATTGCCGAAAAAACCTGCTTCATTTACTGAACCAACCACGCTGAGGTAATCAGCCCTGTGGTTTTCCTTGACGTCGCCGTAGACGGCAATATCAACTGAAACTCCATAGATGGCAGCATTTCACAAAGAACTCGAACTACTCCTTTCCTTCCTTCCTTTCACCTTCTCAATTTTTTTTTCTTCCACTTTTCTTCCTCTCCTCTTTCTCTTTTCTTCTACTTTCTTTTTTCTTCTTTTTTTTTCTATTTTCCTCTCCTTTCTTCTTTCTTTAACTTCTTTACCTTCCCTTCCATTTCCTTCCCAAATAAGTTCCCTAATCTGTTGACAAGATTCCTGTTGGTTTTTTTACAGGAACTAAATAAATACTTTTGGTATTTTGGAAACCCCTGAACTATATCAGAGTGGTTAGAAAATGTTTATACTATGGAAAATGTATCAAATGGACATTTATAGCATTTAAGACATTACCTCAGATTGGTGCGGACTGGACTCTGAGAGCATTACCCATTTTCAAAGTATTTTGTCAGATCCTAGTGTAATGGGCCTAGACTTCAAGAGAACAATTTTGTATGCTTGTACGTTGGGGGGGGGGGGGGCGGGGTGTGGTTTGTTTTGTGTTTTGGTTTGGGTTTTTTGTTTTGATTTGTTTTGTTGTTGTTTTTTTTTTCAAATAGAGCAAGTGCCAGGGTAGAGAGTATCTCAAAATAGAGTAGAAAAATATCAAAAGGACTCCACTAAATTGATCCAAGTGAATTATTCCAAGTTCTGTAATATTTCTACTTTATTAATATATCATAAAAGACCTGTATTGCTTCACTACAAAAATCATAAAATTCTGGTTACCTGTGAGAATGCCCTTTCATTCTGCAAAAATTTGTTCTGAGGGAGTTGTAACTTTTCCCCAAAATTAACTTTTAGATTGAAGTATATCTTCTTATTCTTGGTAATTTTGCATTTCTTTGAATCTGAAAAGAGACCAATGACTCTATTTTTTGAGTTACACACACTTGAAGAAGATGATATTTAAGAAGTAAAAATATTGTTGAGTCATAATTGAATATTTGACTTATAAACTGAACCATTTTATCACATTAGTTCTCCAAGAGAGCAGCATGTCTTGATCAGATGAGAAAACTAGCTGAGAAACAAAATGTAGAAATGTAGAAAATAGAATATGTGCAGCTGGTGTAAAATATATATTTCCTTGGTGACATAAGCATTTGACAAATGCAACTATTCAGTTGTTTTTACAGAGGATTTCAGCTTATATGAACAAATGTTTCAGTGTCTGGCTATTTGCCCACAATCCAGTTGGGTTTGGAGTCTGCCTGGTTGTGTTTATACTAATCCCTGTAGATTCTACTGAATTCTTCAAACCATAGGAATTCAATCTAAGCATGTCAGACAAATGTGGCCATCTTTCCATTCAGTCTTGGCTTCTCAGTGTAATATTTTGCATCTTCTGTTGGCAAAAACCATGAGAAATTTGGGTGGAGTATTAAATATGTGTGAAGTGGTTCCTTCTGAAGTAGCTGGATATTTCTGAGTTTGTTTAATCTGAAAAAGCACCATGTAACTGGGAAGACTTTTTTGATCAGCAAGAACTTAGACATTTTCCATGTAATTCTTCCCTAAAAATTTGTTATCATTGTATTTTTGAGTGTTGACATAGCTGTCTCTCTTGCCACCCATAGTAAATTATTCAAACTATACTGCAGAATTCTCAGAAGATCTCTGAGAATAGCTGTGGTTAGGACACTCATTGGGAAGGTTGCAGACCACAGGTAAAATCTCTTATTGTCTATTTTAGACATTTAAACTAGATATTTCATATACTCAAGTATGTGGGAGTTTGGTGACTAATAACCAGTTTATTAGATTTTTTGATGTGTGTGCGTGTCTCTTGTCTAATAACCTATTTTGGACATGCAAAACCTTTGTAATAAAAGTGCTGGATTTGACTAAATAATTAGTTACCAGCTATATGCAGAACGTGTGGGTTTGAATCCTAGTTCTGCCACAAATTTCTCATGTAACCTCAGGCAAGACAGTTTATCTGCCTAAAAATTAGGCATCTAATCTCAGCTAGTCATCTAGGCTCCCTCTATAGTCAATGGTGAGAGATAGGCACCTCCAGAAGGCAGCTCATAAGTCCTATTTTAGACCCCTATCTTTGAAGAAGATGAATCACCCCCTGCAGGTGCCTGTCTCTGCAGCCATTGATACTGAGGGAGCCTGGATGTCTAGTCTAAACTAGTTGCTTAACCATTAAGTAGCTAAATAAAGGTAAAAAGCATTTCACTATGGATATTTTTTGTGCTTCATTTGCCTGTATGCACTGCGAAGAATTTAGCCCATATGTGAGGGATGATAATACAGACACATATGGGCAAGATGGTTGTGGGTGGTTTGCAAAAATTGATTTGTCAACATCACAAGCTTTTCAGTCTCAACATGTAGGAACCAACTGGATAATTTGGTCTTCAGATATCAAAGTATATCCCATGTTTGCAACGAGAGGCACTCTCACTTTCTGTTAACCCTACAGATAAAGAAAAAGAGGAGAATGAAACATAGGTGTGTATTTTATCTAAAATGTTCTTGTTGGCTGTGAATGTGTTTAAAGAAATCAGTTACCTAGACAGATTCCATCTCTTTGGACAAGATGTTAAATGGCACTAAATGTGAGTACCAGCATTTGTGTTCAACTCCTTTCTGCAAACAAAACAATCCTGAATCATTTAATTATGCTTCTCCAAGAAGCATAAGAGTGTAAAAAAAATAAAAATAAAGGAAGGTCTATGATGATCTAAGAAGTTTCATAGTTATATAAAACTGTGGTTTTATATTTATAACCATCTATCTCATGAGGCTTTACTCCTCTTCTCTCTATTAGTCAGTACTTTTAGACTCCTGTATGTCAGCCAATGACTACAATGGTATAGCTGCCCAACAGCAGCTATAATCTGATTATAAACCAAATGTTTTCTGTTTAATTCCTTAACCCTCATTAAGGGGGAAAAAAAAAAGGGAGGGAAAAAAAAAAAGACATTTGACAGTGGAGTGAATATGTGAAGACTGACCTGATACTTTGAATTTGATCTGATCTCACAGACCAGTACCTGACTGGACCCCCAATATTCTGAATAGCAGTTTGAAGTGTCCTGCACTGTAAAACAAGTGTGTAGAGCAACCATAAGAGACGAACTGCTGATGGCTCTGAGGGAGTTATATTCAGTGGGAAGGGATATATATGGCAGGGCAAGAGAGACAGTAAGCTATATAGTCTCATGCAACTGTCTAGTATTGTAATCTGAAGCTACCCAAATAATAGAAAGGCAACGTTACCCGTAGGTTCGAAGGTGGTTGCAGGGAGAGGCACAGACGTGTATTCCTCTCCTTCTCAATAAGCATGAGATGGGTCGAGTGCCTTGGATGGGGGATCTGGGAGCAAAATGGAACAATGGAGGGAACGCCTTTACCTTTTCATATTTCCTTGGGACTGCTATGTGTCCATGCCCTTGCAGCTAAATCTCTCTTACTGAGTATAGAGGAATGGGGAAGTGGGTACTTTTAGGTGCATTTGAAAGTACATGTAGTATGGACAGACAAGAACATAGATATGTTTCAAAATGGTCTTTTTCATAATCGTGGTATCACTTTTATCTGCAGTATGATTTTTAGAATAACGGATACAGAGGCATGGAGAACTTCTCCGTATTCATTCATTTCATTAATCTCTGAAATGGACAGTTAAAAAGGGCATGAAGCAGAAGCACTGGCTTAGATGCTGAGATATATATTTATTCTCAAAAAGAAAGATGGAGCTGAAACACTTTTACTTTGAAATCAGGCCTAAGGTGTCTAATAAACCCACTTGGTTTCCCAACTTTTAGACAGAGAACTTTGATCACATGCTTGACAATGAAGATTTTTCTGTGGAGGTAAAGAACAATTTGCTGATTTAAGCGTATTCATTTTTTTCATACCATTAAGTGAAAGCTTATGATCATGGAGAGTCAGTGTGTAGGTGTCCTTTGTCTGTCGCTGCCTTTCTTTTTCATTTGCAATAAAACAATATAAAAAAGGAGAAAAGAATAAGAAAAGGTGATATACGGACTGAACTAAAGGAAACCAATTTCTTTATTTCCTTAGAAAACAAGGCTGCTGTTTCAGATGACATTTTTGGTTTTGACAAAATTGTCAAAAGAGATTTAACTCCTCTGCTTCCAGATCATAAGATTTCTGTAAAAGCAAGAGAGCCCAGCAAAGGAATTCCTCTGACTATTATTAAAGACAGATCGGATTTAGCAAACTGTGTTATTTTGAGATAAGAAAATTGCACAGAAATAAACAACTTGACATTTTACTTCCTCTTTACACTCTGCCTAAGATGGAAACCACATGAGTGTAGGCATATTGGTTTGGAAATATGAAACATGACAAATCTTTGTTTTGCTTTGTTTTCAGACTTGAAACAGAAGAAATTGTATGCTTCCCAGTGAATTACACAGTCAGGTTTCCCTGGGTAACCTATGATTCTTCAGAACCTATTTTAGTGTTTTAGAAAACTGTTAAACCAGGCTAGTAATTGTTTATTAGTCCTCAGTGTACAGTTCAAGCCAAATAATTACAAACATATCCGTTCTTATATCATCTTAAAACTACTGATTCTGAAGGGAACCTGTTTCCTCTTAGAGGAAAAGGCATGTTTTCTTATTGAATGGGACAGTGAGTGATAGAAAGCATGGTCCCATTGCAGTCGGTGGAAGGTTTGCCCTTGACTTAGTGGGACACAGTTCCACCCACCCAGCTGTTATACCCATTTCTGTACGGTGCCAGTGCACTGCAGTGCTCCCTGGGAGCACAGCATCAGGGCTAAGCACACTGAGTGTCCCACTCCCAAAGCATGCCCTGTTTTCCCTTTTGAAGGATGAGAAGATGGAAATTATGATGGAAAGATTAAAAAAAAACCCTACCGTTGAGGTGCACATGTTTTTATGTGTTAACATTCTAACTTTACCCTTTACCCTCCTAATTTTTGCAGAATTAAATCAAGCTACTTGCTATTCCATCTGCAAGATTTTCTACCAGGGTAAAATATTTTTGAAAGTAATCAGTAAATTAGATATTTTTTTCATTATGTGCTGTTTCTCGGGGGGGGGGGGGGGGGGGAGGGATAAGTTTTATTTTGGGAAAGTTCCTAACCTTTCTTTAATTTGTTATTGCTTAGTATGCTGCTCACTGGTCGTAACAATTACTGAAGGATTTTCTATACTTGTGTTATTAAGGACTCTACTAATTCCTAAAAGGAGCTAAGTAGTTTCTGAAGAATTAGGGGAGGCGTGTGAATGACCTAGACTTCAGACCTGAAAATGCAGCAGATAGGTCAGGCTTGGGTTGTACCACCACTATGGGTAAACTCCGGGACTTGTACGATAGATCATCTCTGAGCCTGGGCTTTGGAATCACTTTAAAGTTCACATAACCAATATGCTTTCCTAATTCATTACACCAAGTCCCTATGAATTTCATTCAATGTTCTCCATTTCTGATATTAGTCCTTTTGTATATTTTTCCACATATGAAAAACTGAGATAAGACAAGTTAATTCCCAGCCAGAGGATGGATTAGTTAATATTCAGATTGCATTTTGCAAATAGTAAATAAATCCATGTAAAACTATGGATAAATATAATTTAAGATTCTGAAAAACATCTGCATGATATGGAGAACTACCTTAGCAGATGTCTTTTCAAAAACAGGCATGCTGATACTATGGAAGCACACTGAGGGAAGATTTATTAACAAGACATATAGGAATAAAACCCACCTAGAACTACTGTATTTTGTATAATGTAGAGTTTAGCTTTCTGAATAACATAAGACGATAGCTCTAAAGTCAGAGTAATTAGTGTCTTGGATGAAGTGGGAAGGACTTGTGTTTGTAGAGGCTGTTACCAGCCATGATAATATTGGCAGAAAGAATGTGACATGTGAAATCACAGAGATATTGATGGGAAAAAGTTTTCAGGTAATCCACTGGGTGATTTTGATAAATGTGAAAATGCAATTATTTTGGCTTTTTGAATTTTTAAAATATATTTACTGTTTTTATAATTTTTATTATCTGTATTACAATGAGTCTTCATTTTCCGTAGTAGCCAATAATTATGTTATGAAGGGAAGAGGAAAGAACATACGTCATATTAAAAACCTATCTGGAAGTGCCCAACAATATGTTTTACTGTTGGACAATCCACTGTCTTGCAAACTTGAAATTTTGTTTAGGAAACTTTTAGGAAAATTTTTCTTACGCCAGAATATTTTGCATCCAAGTGTTTTCATATTAATTGTAATATTTGATCTGAGTTAATTGAAGCATTAAACTGCAATTTTAACTTAGGTCTGCAGTCTGTCCTGTAGACTTGTTCTTGGCGATTGCCCTACTCTTCCTGGAGTTCGATGAAAATTTTCTTTTGACTTAGTTCAGTCATATGTCATGAGAGTTACAACTCTCTGAATGCCATAAAGAACATATAGCCTGGCCAGGAAGCCAGGTCTATAGGAGAGAATTAATACGTCATACATTTAACTCTGACTGGCATGAGGTAATCCACCAGGATGCTGTATGCATTTTAGTGACAGAGCTGACTACCAGTGAATCACTTGAGATTGATTCATTAAATGAAACAATTTGGTAGAAGAAATGCTGAACTGATTGCTTTAAGTTAAAAAGAAATATTGGAATTAATGGTGCTGCTATTTTCAACTCTTTTTTTCTTGATTTATATTCTGTGGTTTGCAATTCTTAATTTCTGAAAGGTTGCCACTTCCATCTAAAATGAGAAGAAAGATGCAGAAATGGCAGAGTTTTTTCATGCTGGAATATCTGTATTTTGCACATCCCTCTCCTCATAAAATATATGCAGTCCTCTGCATATTGCTTTACTTAATGTAAACAGTCCTTAATGATCCCTGTGGATTGACTGGGTGATAAATACTCTGTCCACAATCCAGCCAGGGCTCCAGATCAGTGAGTAATGATGTTCAACTTTGACATCTACATGAATCACTAGAAGAGGGCTAGAAGCTTAGCTGGGTATAAATGGGGAGGGTGGTCTTTTCATCCCTGGTTGTCTGCGCACTTCACAATTTTGTATCAGGTTGTCACTGGAGAAAGGGACTGCACTGCAGTTCTCAACTATCCCAATTGAATGCGTTCCTCACTAAAGTATATCCTTTGTAGATCCAGCCCAATGGCCTCCATTTGTTTTTTCATCTGCTACATGGGATAATAATACTTTCCTCTTCAGAGCATTGCTCCAAAGATACATTTAGCGTCTCAGTGTTCAATATCATATGAT
Organism: Balearica regulorum gibbericeps; assembly: GCF_011004875.1. Taxonomy (NCBI): domain Eukaryota; kingdom Metazoa; phylum Chordata; class Aves; order Gruiformes; family Gruidae; genus Balearica; species Balearica regulorum. The sequence goes on from NC_046185.1 coordinate 96,493,796, forward strand.
TGCAATCCATAGCATGAAACAATTTAACAATCCATTTTTTGTCATCAAGACATCTCATGTAAGTGTTGTAATGCAGTGTGTTAAGCCAATGCTGACTGTGTTAGCAAAACCAGATATCCGAGCATGCATGAGCTATCGGCCACAATATGCACAGCAGACACAGGACCCAATCCTATTTTCCCATTAAAAAAAGATGCATTTTGCCATTGACTGTGATGGAAACAGGGTCTATCCTCCTGACACTGTGTGGAGGGTGGAAGAAGTCCTCTACTGGTAATGGACCAAGAGACAATGAATTAATTATAGCAAGGAATCACTGCTGGGCCTAGTTAGTATCTCTTGCATCCTAACCATGTGCTCCTGAGAGAAAACGAGAGACAAGCTTGTGTGTTAATCATTTATCGTGTCTGATGGCAAAAGCAAAGGAGTGGCAATCCTGTATTTCATTTCTTCCAGATATACATTTTATTTTCTTTGCTGTAAAGATTCTATGTATGCTGATTGTCCATATTTTCCTTATTTTCTGCCATCAATTACTAAGTCAGGAGACAAATTCCACTCTTTTAACCACTACGTGAAGCTGACCAATTTTTTTTAAAAAATGTGTAGTGAAACTATCATACTATTCTGGAAGCCTGGCTTTTCCCATGCATTCCAATGGTGATCTCCGTTTCCTCTGCTCTAATCAACACCATCAGCCCAGGGAAAAAAAAAAAAAATCTGCTTCCTATTTGATTTTAAAGTCTCCTACATTTTTATATATCTAAGACACTGAAAAGGTTTTTTAATGCTTAGCTGTTGAACAAATCTTTGGTTCTGTGTGTGATCCTTTTCACAGAAATAGTTCCATTGGTTCAGTTTTGCTGTGAGATGGGAATAAGTGTGATGGGGGGAAAATTGTTCCATCAGCAAGAGTGAGATTGGACCCAAGAGTAAAGTTGCTCATCTGGTGCAGCGTGTCGCGATTAAAGCATCCTTGTGTGTTTCAATCAGGATTTAGAGTATCTTTCCAGTTCTTCCTCATAAGGAGCCTTCTCAGTATTCATTTTCTTGAGATTTGATCTCTGGACTCTGGTATCCTGAATCTGAGCCCTTTTTATTTGGGGAGGTGGTCCCATGAAGTGCCCAGCCCTCAGTGCCTGATTAAAGGATGACTGGCAACTCTTATGGGCCGTGGCTTTCTACAGGCTCAGTTCCATTGGCCTAAATTAGAGGGATATTCCACTAGAAATACATGCATAAATAGAGATTAGTTATGTGAGTAGCGTGAACTGGCCCTTCTTATTTTTTTTGTCACAAAGTGCACTTGATCTTATTCAATTGCCTAGTGTACTGTGGTAGAATTGAAATAGAATAGAGTGTCATATTGCAGAACCGTAGTGAGTTATTATGGTCACGGTCTCTCCTCTGACTATTTCCAAATTAGCATTTTACTAACAGGGGAAGCATATGCTAGATTAAAACAGGGAGGGTTTTTTTTTTTCTTTGGGTTTGTTTTTTTTTAAAGAAAGACAGAAGTGGCAAAAATTATGCTCTTCAATTTCGTTGTGAAATATCTCTCCTTTTCAGGGAAATATGTTTTCTGGATGGATTGCCACCTGCAGAGTATACTATACATCTTTGTTAAATTATTTTCTGTCTCTGCAGAAATAGCAGTTTAGTTTTGTAGTATTTTTTAAACAAAATGACTGAGCATTTAGCACAATTATGTTCAGCACTATAATCTTTTTTTTTCTTCTTTTGTCGAGCCATCCTTTAACAGGGAATAAAAAATGAGACACACTGTAAGCTATTTTGCATAAATGAATAATTATGATTGCCACATATTGCCAATTGTAATTAGAGATAATAATGCTAGGTTTTTGGAGCTTTTACTCATGCATTGCTTTTCCAAGCAAAACAGAACTTTTGTAACATTCATCCAGTTAAGTGAACAGATTGGGTTTTCTCCTCTCACCAAGGACACACACATGTGCTTTTTATCTTCCCTGCATATTTTTTTAAAATAATATCTTTAATTAGTTGAAGGTAAATAAGTAAATAAAAGACACACTATAAATAGTAGGCTCTTAGCAAAATTAGAGGCACATTAAAGATAACACACTTTTGGGACTTGCAGATCAGTTAGCAAGTCGTCTGAGCATTACAGGGAAATTGGCAGCTGCTTACAGTTAGCAACCAAAAATGCTGTAGGTAGTGTATGCATGTGCAGATCATTTAAGGGCTCAGTTTACCTTATTTACATTCCAGCACCTTTGGGATTTGAGGAAGGTTGGGGTTTTTTGTGGGGAGAGGTTACTGCTGAGCTACAAAGCGATGTTAGGCATACCTTCTTGCAAAGCAAGTTGCTCACTGCTGCAGTGGTAAAACCTGCAGTTTATACAGTTCTCGGATACTGCGAATCCACATTGACATGAGAACTTGGCATGGCACTAGACTAAAAAACAATGCTGTTTAATCAGGTGTGGAGTGCTGGCTTATTACTTTTGCCAGCAGCTTTGTTTTACTTGGACTGCATAGCCTTGTAAGAATTCAAAGCCATTGCAATATTGCTGAAGAAGCTTTTTGAGATGTGTAACTAACCATAATGCTGTATCTCCAGGGTACTGAATGAATGCAGCAAACAAACTGTACTTTGCAACTGTCTCATTTTCCTAGGAAAAATGGACCAACTTCTGGAATTGTTGTTCAGCTCCCAATCTCAGTGGGAGTTCTGTCTGAGCACAGACAGGCTAAAGCCTACACAATGAGCATTAAATTTGGCCCCTTCATCTCAGGATCTCACAATTCTTTTGGAAATGTTAACAAATTAAGGTTCACAGCCCCCACCCTGTAAAATAATACTGTTCCTCTTTTACAGCTGGGCAAAGAGGATCATGAATCAGGGAAAACAACAAGAGCTACAGATCAGAAATCTGACTCTTGAGCAGGCTGCTCCATTGTTTTTATTGATTATTTTTCATAGCTCGGTTAGATCCCCAGTCTCTCATTATGCTTCTCAAGAACTTTCATAACTGGAGTTGAGGGTGTTTGGACATGATTTTCCACATGGGTTATTTGATGCATTTTCCCCATTCTGCATATCCTGACTTGACTTTGTCACTTAAACTCTAATTGGAAGGGTGCTGCGGCCATTACAGGTTACAAATCCTGCTGTTTTGCCTACCACAGAATGATTTAAATGTGAACATAATCTCTGTTCCTTGCCCTCCAGAAGCTTTCGTGTGGCAGCACATCTCACAATTAGGCCACACCTAGCTGAAATCTCCCAAAGGAGTGCTGTAGAAACTATTATCCTCTTTAGGGATTGGTAACCTGGCATAGATAAAAGTAGAGGAAAAAAGAGACCCAATGCTCTCTTAAAATGTGCACTGAATTTTTTTTTATGGGATTTGAAAATGGTTCAACTGTTGTTGCTGCTTTCTTTCCTAGACAAGGGATGTATCAAAATGCTCTCCGGGTAGTTTGTCCTTATAAATCACATAGCTTAATTTTCTTCTCTTAAAACAGAATCTCTATGATGCCTTCATATACTAGATGCGTTTTAACAGAGTTTTACAGGCATATGTGTTACCACCTTCTCACCATTCAAGATCTCTCAGCAAGGTTGTGGTAACAGCAGCCACCGCTTTTGAAGAAAGTAGTATTAGAAAAATACTTTCTGGATTTGACCTGCTATCATGAAGTGTGTTTACCATCCACATGAATTGCCCCTTCTATTTCCCTCCTATCTGCTGTTCTCCATTCCCTACTCCCTCATCTTCTTCCCCAGGCACACACTTCCTGAAACCCCGTTCCCTTCTTTTTCTCCTTGCTGAATATTCTGTATCATTCCTTTCTTTTGTTTACTCCTTTGTAAGCAGATTCACAACACGGTCATCTTCTTTTACTTGATTCTCTCTCTCCAGGAACCTTCTCAAGGTTGTAAGTTTGTTGATTTTCTCAGTGTAACAACTCAAAATCATGTGCTTATTCTGTATTTGCAAAGCTGTTGACTGATGTCTGGTCTCTCATCATGGGATGATTCAATAACTTTTTCTCTTTTTTTTTTTTCTGGACAAATATACTTCTGTGTTGCTACATCCTTTCAGATAATGCTGCAAATATCAATTTTCTATCCCTTTAATTAAACCATGGCACCCATTCTATTTGCATTTCTTGAACATGTATGTTCACTTTCAAGGTTTCTTAGCTTATGTTCGACTGCTTTTATATTAATTTTCAAACTGTTCCTATGCTCTATTTTATTCTGCCCTTCATTCATAGCAGGAATTCAACAGAATCATTCAGGGCCACTCCATTGCCTACCTTTCAAAGCCTCCTTTAAAATTCTCCTTGCTTTTCTAAATTTCCCCAAATTTCACAAACTTAAGTCTCATCCTTCTCATCAATATTTTCTCCTTGTTTCCTTTGACTCCCTGGATATCCATTTGTTAACCATTAACTTTCTTTATATTGCAGTTGTAACTTCTTGCAGCTCTAATCATCATATTAATCTTTGTATGATGCTGATTGCCACGGAGATCTCAGTCTAGAACTGGCTCTCTTAAGCATTGTGGTAACACAAGTAAAAAGTTAATGCCATTTCAGGCTGTTGTCCTGTGCTCCACTTCTCATGATCTGGAACCAAACATCTGTACATCCATCTATCCTGAAACCTCGTTATAGAGTTTGTTCAACTACTCTTAACCCCTCAAACACAGTGTGATGAAGCCATGCAAAGTTGTCTGAATAAACTCCAGTCTTGATTAGTCAAGCTAACCCTTTATTTTTCTTATAACATTACATGCAAAGATCCCTGGGAAATACTTCCTAAAGAGCCTGAGGACTGCATGATGCGAGGAACAGGGAAAAGGGAACAGGGTGCCGCAGCAATCACCAGTTCCTTTCATTCATTTTAGGCCACTCTGTGCTGCCAAATTCACATATATTGAAGCTGAGCATACAAGCTCATTTAAATTAATTGCTTTCAGTATGTATTCAAGGATGAAGACACGGAAGTACAGGCAGAAAAGAGGAGAATGGGTCAAATAGGGGGGTTGCCAATTATTTTAGGGAATTTTTCAAAAGGAAAACTGAACCAGGAATGACACCAGACTACAATGATGCTGAGAGTAGGGCAGTTTGATTTTTTTCAGGTTGTTGGATGAATGGAGGAAAGAGGGGAAAACAATTTGGGTCAACCCAAAGGAAAAAATGTTTTGCTTTCTTTCCCAAACAAAAGAGAATTCATTTTAGTTTAATAACATCTTTCAAATGATGCATCACAGAATCACAGACTGGTTGAGTTCGACAGGGACCTCTGGTCCAGCCCCTCTGCTTAAGCAGGGTCCTCTAGAACAAGATGCCCAGGACCATGTTCAGAAGGTTTTTTATTATCTCCAAGAACGGAGACTCCACCACCTCTCTGGGCAGCCTTTGCCAGGGCTCGGTCACCCTCACAGAGAAAAAGTGTTTCCTGATATTCAGAGGAACCTGTGCTTCAGTTTGTGCCCATTGCCCCAGGTCCTGTCACTGGGCACCACTGGAAAGAGCCTGGCTCTGTCTTCTGTATACCCTCCCTTTAGGTGTTTATATACATAAATAGGATCCCCCTGATCCTTCCTCCTCTAGGCAGAACAGCCCTAGCTGTCTGAGCCACTTCTCATAGGAGAGATGCTTTAGTCCCTTCATCATCTTAGTGGTCCTTTGCTGGATTCTCTCCAGTGGCTCCATGTCTCTGGAATTGTTGTGAAACACTTAGCCCTTCCCTATTTAAAAAAATATATTTTCAGATGAAATCATCTGATTACTTCATCACAAATGTGTAAAGAGCTTTTATCAACCCAAATAATTTTCCAAATGGCAAAATATTGACCTTTTTTTTAGCTCAAATTACATCAATGGATTTTTTGGTGTGTTTTTTACAGACTGCATATTTCACAGGTCAGCCTTTCTGTGCTACACTGGTACAATACCTAGATAACTTCAATAAATTAATAGAATTGCTCCTGGTTTACAAAGGTGCAACTCTACTGAGATTTTAAAATTGATTATAATGTCCTGTAAATAGACTGGGTTTCTTCTTATCTGGAATTGAATTTAATCTTTCATACTAATTTATTTTTCTTGGTGTTATTCATAAACTTGAGGCTCCTAGTATTTATAGCATTAACAATTATTATTAATTATTATCATTGTTAGGGGAAAAAGTAGTTAGATTTTGCGAAGCATAGAAAATGCAAGTAAACACTGTAGTGAGAGAAAAAACCTTTTTCCTGCTGATGTTAGTGCATCCTTTAATTAAAATATATACTCCATCCTCAGTTTCTGGCTGCCTCGATAAACATAAGAGTAAGAGATGGTGTTTGACGGGAAGCTCATGTTTGCCTTTTTTCTTGTCGTCTTAAATTAAATTTAAAAATCTCTCCAAAAATATGAATTCAGTATCCTCCTTTCTCTTATTTTCCGGTTAGCTATATTTTTTTTTTGCCTGCAATAACAAAGCCATGAAAAAAGACAGCAATCCCCTTGCTCATGTGATATAATTCCACACTCTGAGTGTGAATACTGGCAGATCAGCAGAATGAGCCATCTGCAAGCTATAAGCTGTGTCTTTGCATGAGTAGATTTAGGATAAAAAAAAATTGTCTGACCTGGAAGCCAAACGTTACTTGGCATCTTTACTAGAGATCCCTGCGAGGCCAGTCACCGCTTGTGCTGAATTTGTGTCCTTTCTAGAATATATGTCCCTCCCTCTTGCCATCATATTTTGTACTACACTTACGTAAGCGCACACACAGAAAGGCACAAACACAGGGCTGCACCACGGGCCACCTCAGAGATGCTGTACGCAGTTTAATGAATATCAGACTTCATAGTTAGTCTCCGTTGAATTGCCGTGCTGGTGAATAATGAATATCATACTGCAAGGTTAATCCCAAGTGGCTAGTTTTCTGGTTTTAACAGGCTGGGTGTTAGTCCTGAAATGCTTGTAAATGTCTACAGTTCATGCATTGTACTGTGTAGGAACATGCACTTCTAAATCCTCACCTCACTCAGGCCAGTAACTCCCACTGAAGTCAATGGAGAGAGTCAAGGACACAGCACAAGGTGGACTTGTTCCTACAGTCTTCCCCCACTCCTGGTCATTATCTCCCAAACTGCTGAAGTCCCACCTCAAACAGAAGAGTCATGCACGCTGCCAGTTTTTCCTTTTCATGAGTTGTTGTCTCCCTTCTAAGCTCGATCTGCCGGCTCTGACATCCTAGTCCTCTGAATTACAGCTTGCGCCTTCAACTAATGAAGTCGTTGGCAAAATTCCCGTTGACTTCATTCAGAGAATGATCCAGCTGAACAGTGCTGACTCCTGAGAGCTCCTGAGCCCTTGTGGAATAAATGCGAGTTGCAGAGCCACAGGATTTATAGAGATTTGGCCCTAGATTATAGAATATTCGGGGCAGGTGGAGTCTATCTTTTCAAATGGTTTGTGAAGTGCCATTTTCACCTAAAGTACTCTAGAAATGATTAAGTGACAGTAACACTTGTCAGATGACACAAAAACTCAAACTTGTGGGGGGAGCAGAGAGGATAAAGTAGCCATTTGCTTTCACTGCATTTGTGGAGATGCATGTAGGAAGGAATTAAAGCAATATCTTTAAAAAGAAATGATTTTTTTCCCCTCTTGTTTGTCTTTTTGTCTCCCTTTTCTATTTACCCCCATTGGGAGATTTATAATCTGATCAGACCTTTCCAGTTGTTCTAGCTAAAAGCTGATGCTTGCATAGGCTACATTTTCTTTGCTCTTATGCCTGCTTTAAAAAAGACCTGCTTTGAATTGCATTAAATTTTTCCCTCCCATTAACTTCAATGGCATCAAAACCAGATTAAAAGAAACACAAACGAAAAAAACTTCTCCAGCATTAAAAGACATAGAGATTTATTTAACATGAAATACTTTCTTACATGATCCTTCTCCTGCAATTACAGTAAACATTACTGTGGCCCCACTGCTCTTTTAATATAAACCAAAACAGGCTAAAGATAGTCTCAGGTCTAGGGACTGTAGGTGGTGATATCCTTCTTGCACAACAAAAAGAAAAAGCCAGTGGCTGGCCATGCTATTAAGGTGTGATATAGGCATAATAGGTACTGACAGAGAAATAGTTGGTATCTAAATGTATGAATATATTGGCCGCGGAGAAAAGACCTACAGAAGGAGATTTCATCCTGCCAAAGTAGGAGATAACTGTGAATCTGCAGTGGGGAAAGGGTAGTGTTTTGAATGCTGATACTGGTGGGCTCTGCAGCTGCTTGTGTGCACCTGGGAAATACTGGCAGTGTTTGGGAGGGCAAAATTTCCCTTCTTTATCCTTTTCCCCTCCACGCTTTATAGTGACTTAGAGCATTTCCCTTCAAACTGTGTGCACTATTGGCCACCTATATAACGGGGCCTTTGCTCTGCCCACACTGGTATTTATGCAACATCCATCTTTGTGCTTCATGACATTTAAATAACAGAGTGCTGGACTCTGACTCACTGTACAAATGTGGTCTCCGTTCCACCTGCTCTCTAGAGTTTGGGGCCATATTTTGAGCAAACTTGCCACTTGTTCTATTTAGGGGGTGTTAGCAGAAAATCTACAACAGAGGCAGCGACATTATAAAGTGTGTAATGGTCCCAATATAGCTCTAGATGCCTAATGCTAAGCAAGCTAACAGCCCCACATGGGTGCCTTGCCTCCACTCTGCACAGTGCCTCACTCACTTCTTCCCTCCCACAAGGAGTTAAGGATGCAGACATTTAATGCCAGCAATAACCACGTCCTGCCTTTCGGCAGAGGGCGTTCAAAACAGCAGGCACATTTTCAAAAACAGAAGCTAGAAATCGGATATCCAAGTAGGTACTTAACTATATGTCTACTGTGTTAATTTGCTAAAGAGTTTGATGCTAGTCCTGAAGTTTGAGGTCAGGCACGACAGCAGGAGAGGCAGCCACGGTAAGGGTCAAGGGCCCCAGAAGGCAGAAGCTTCTGCCCATTCCCTGACTCATTTGGGTCAGGCAGTGCTTACCAAGAGTTGAGAAAGCTCATTAAGATGAGGAACTACAGGAGAGATGTTGGCTTTAGAGCAAGGAGAGCTGCAGCATTGGAAAACGGCCCCTGCAGCCCATGTTTTGTGAGAGATGGTTTCTTTTTCTTTTCTTTTTTTTTTTTTTTTTTTTCCTTTCCCTGACTTAATAAAGTGAGCCTGAGGGAAGAGCCTGAAAAAGATTTTGGCATGATGTTAGTCCTTCCTGGATTGGGGAAACAAGCCAATAGCCTTACAGGCAGCTGACTCTTTAATCACATATTTAGTACCTGGGAGAAAAATATTCTGAGGTGGCTAAGTGACCTCTAGAACTGAAATCTATTTCAAATGTTACTCAGAGATTTAGGAACAAGGGCACCCTACAAAGCCCATCATCTTAGCCCTTCTAAGCGCTCAGAGTTTTAAAGGTGTTTCAGTCCTTAAATGTTTTTTAAAATTTCTGGTCCTATGCCATTTTGTAACTCAGACTTTGGCTGCTGCATGACATTGCCATGTTTGAAAATATTAAACATTTTCTATGCCCAAAGCTCCAGCTGGGCTCAGTTGGTTTCACAGGTATTCAGACCCTTTAATGACCTTTCAAAGTATGTAACTATGGATTTAAGTAGTTGAATGTAGACTTTTCCCTCCAAGCTTAGGTCAAAGTATGAACATAATGAATCTGAAAACAAAATACATTATTTCTCTGTCCAGTGAACTCTCTTGAAGCACAAATCCAGACTGGGTCACAGAAAATACTATGATGTTCCCTTCTTCAGCTTATTCCACCATTAATGAGAAAGTCTATGTCAGATTGACAGGGACTACTCAGTGGTCCACACACCTCTGAAAATGCTTTAAAGGGCTTCAGGAACATGAGCTATGTGATCACCAGTTAAACAGGAAAAGTTGGGAACCAAACTGGGAGTGCGAATACACATAACCGTGTGCGGTAGTTCCTAACCTGATACTACCTGGAATCACTTTTCCTTTACAAATCATGCTGTCACAAGAAAATGAGCAATTACCTAATGCAGTTAACCAACTTACCCCAGAGTGAAGTTTGATCCCACAAGAGAAAGTTGGCTGAGACTACACCTAGGAAATTTACTCTTGCTCTAGCTCTGGGAGCAGGGGTTGTTTCCAGGCTGCAGGCTGGTGGCAGCGGTCAACTGTTTGTTTAATTTGACGAAAAAATGGACACATTTTGACTTTTCTCTTTGTTCAGCTGAATTTAAAAGTCTGAAAAATTGCAAAAGGTAATAGCTTTCATATATGTAGATGGGAATTAAAATGGTGATGCTAATATACCCATGTTTGTCACTTCAAAATGTGTAAAGGGCCCTGTGTGCAAAAGCCAGCTAAGCTATAGAAAACGTAAAAGGAAAGCCTTTGTAGTCTTTTTAAATCTGGAGTTCAGCAGTTTAAATTCTGACCTAAAGGAGAAATACAAATCACTCATACACTGCTTTTGGTTCCTAATTTAAAAATTTTCCTAATTACCAGAAAGTGTTGGAAATTAAATCACTTTTTTCTTATTAATAAAAACACTAGGAAAAGTGGAAAATTATGTGAAATCTCTAGTAAGAGACCTTGTTGGAGGGTGTCTTTTCAGCAGAAGTAATAAAGTAATCTGCTAGAAGAATTCTCTGATGAGACAAAAGGAAACTGAAATGACAAGGCATGTAGTGCCACCACAGAAATTTGGAGCATGTTTTTTAAAAAGGTAATTTCTCCAGACTTCTTTTATTACTTCAAAGCCAGGGATCCATTTAAAACAGGACCAGAAAAGCTAATGCACTGGTAGCTGTCTGGTTTTTAGATTTATTTATTTTGCGTTTACATTTGAAAATGTATGAAAGCATGAAACAGAAAATCGCCTTGCAAAAACCATGCCTTCAGTGACTAGTACCTGTAAGAAAATTAGACAAGTTCTGACCACAGGTCCAAACTACTAATGTCTGTGGCAGAGGAGAGCGGAGAAGGAAGCAGACAGGCAGCTACTGATTCAGACAGAGCACAAAATTCCAGCACAATTAAGAAAGAACAGGAGTGGTGGCAGAGAAGAAAGCTAACTGCGCCGGGTGCGTTGAGATGGGGCAATATCAAGTTATCATATTGTGGTTAAGCCAGGAGCAGCTGCTGCCAGCAAAACCAAACCTAGTTTGCTCCTTGGCTGAAAACTTAAATATCAACACCCTTTAGTTATGCATAAAAAGATATACAAAGCTACCAGCTTTAAAGTACTGTTATTAATTGCACCAAATGTTAGCGAAAGATTGAATTATTCATAGTTATAGTTCTCATGGGTTTCTTGATTAAGGAAAATAAGGAGAATTTGATGTGAATATCTCGTTTCACATAGCGCTCTCAGTTTGCCTAATCCAAGAAACAGGGATATATTTTACGTGTCAGATCTGCAGAAAATGCATGTATCTGCTAGTTCCTTAGCAACCTTCTGGGATATGCCTGCATCTACTCCCATAAACCCTGCATATCGGAAATCATCTCCAGTGGGTTTCCAGGGATCAGTGGATTTTACCACACTAACAATACCGTTCATGTGCAGTTAGAGTAAATAATTTTATGTACTTACAGGATCATTGCTGTGTTTTGGGGTTTTTTGAAATGTGTCACTAGGAAAATAAAAATAATAATATGCGAGTACATTTCATTGAGAACCCTCTATGTGAATGAAGAGGGCTGTAATCTGTACTAGCTATATACCTATTTTTTAATAGCTGGAAACAAATAATGCTCACTCAGAAGTGCAGTTGTACTCATGATAGCCCTGGTCCTCTTTCCTCTCTGCTTTTTAGCTAGAGGTAGTAGCTAAAATTAGCACAAACTTCTGGAAAGGAAGATTTTAAAAGAACAATGTATTTTTATAGTTTGTGTATTTTCCTCCTCAAAAAGAGAAATCCTTACATTTCAGTTATCCTTACAGGATGCGTGCCTTAGATTTATCATTCTGATATTCTGATTTATAATTCAGAGCAATCTGAATCTTATCAAACAACCTTGTATTTTGCTAAATTGCATATGGTAACAGACAGTAGGCAAGGGACATCTCAGCTGAGTAGTTTTTACTCATGCGCGTAGTTGATACTAGCTGGACCAGGGAGAAAGGGTCCATTGCTTGAGACAGAGTTTTCAGGATTCAAATCAGGCTCAACATTTTCACTGCAATCAGGAGTACATGGGTCTGATCCAGGAGCTCACGTAGCGCCTATGAAAATCATCACTGAATCCAGCTGAAGGGCTTCTGTTCAGCTGCTCTTGCATCTGCTCTTTATCGGTGCCATTTCAACACTGAATGCATTCTGATATTGTTATTTAGTGAATACAATACACTTTCAGGAGTAGAAGCTCCATGGCTGTGGGCCTCCTTACTTCTGGTAAAGTTGATGGAGTTAAGCCTGTTTGTGGCAAGTGAAAATCTCATCTATTAATCTTTATAGTCAGCTGGAAAAAATCGTGTCTTTTAAAGTCACTGAAGGTTTTATTGTTGCCTTCATGGAGTCAATTCACACTAAATATTTTTTGTTTATTAAGGATGAGAAGCAAAACTTATTTGTGTTCAATTTCGTCTTACAAGCAAATGGTGAGTCATAGTACTTTAAGTCACATTTAAGTATTTTAAGACTTAGAAAGACTAAGCAAAAATCAGATAGGTCAGATGTATAAATACCTGTGTCAATAAATATAGAGAGTGTCTATAGAGATAGATATAATGTATATATTAAGACATATACTTTAAATAAATATAACGTATAGAGACATAGATATGTGTATCTGTTTGTATAGTTATACAAAACATTTACACAGAAATAAGTATAACTTACCTAATTTTTGTGTGATAAATGCTCTAACTGTCCTTTCACACATTTGTGTCATAAGGGTGTGGTGGTATTCTCACTTTCCTTATTGCAAATTAATAGCATGTTTAATAGCATGTAAATATGTTCTGTAAATGCAAATGGCTTTTAAATAGGATAAAAATTATGGTTTACCTTTCATGTGTTAGTTCCTGTACAAAGTAAAGGAAAACTTAGTCCAACGTCACCTACTTTCTCAGCCTGACAGTATTTAAAAACTTTTCCATGGCTAGGATCACAAGATACATGTTTGAGAGGAGAGAAATCTCCTGACGTGGTTTATAAGCAAGAGATGACAAAAATTTCCAGCAGAGTTACCATTTCCTCGTATGATGATGCTGGACTGGCCATGAAGATGGGCCCTCAGGTAACCTAGTAATTGCAGCTCCTGATACCTCACTTCAACCAGATCTGTAACCCTGCTGGTCCTGTTCTCCACCTGAGCAGTTGCATGATCACCTTTAGTCTAGGAACTGCTTCAGAGAATGAATCTTCTTAAAATACATGAAGTCACAAATAACTGATATAGATAGGCTTGGGCAGCAAAGGACAAATATGAAGCACGCAAGAGTTTTCATGAGCTTTGATATGCGGTTTGATTGTGCTTATGGTGGGGGCTGCTGTCCCCCGTGGCATCCTTTTCCCTTGCACTGCCGCTGAGGGCTTCTCAGCCAGGTGAGAGTGTCTCTCCATTCAGCGCTGTGCCAACTGGCCCCACAGCGACGCCTTTGGCATGTCTGCATTGTGCAATGATGTGGTGCAGAGGTGTAGGGATTAAACCTGCCTTGAGCTGTTACGTCCACACTGAATTGTAATGTCGCATGGAGATACTGGCTTGAGTCCCATCAACAGTATATTGCAATAGTGTTATTCCATGACCAAGCTGTTCCTTCACCACCCTTGAGATCTCTTCCCTGTATTTTCTGTTTTATATTTGGTCTTTGTTATTGCCATGGTTTAACCCCAGCTGGCAACTAAGTACCACACAGCCGCTTGCTCACTCCCTCATTTGGGATGGAGGAGAGAATTGGAAGAGTAAAAGTGAGAAAATTCGTGGGTTGAGATAAAGACAATTTAATGGGTAAAGCGCAAAGGAAAGCAAGGCAAAGAATTCATTCACCACTTCCCATCTGCAGGCAGATGTTCAGCCATCTCCAGGACAGCAGGGGTCCATCATGTGTAATGGTGACTTGGGAAGACAAATGCCATCACTCCAAATGCCCCCCTGCCCCCCGCCTTCCTTCTTCTTCCCCCAGCTTTATAAGCTGAGCATGACGTCATATGGTATGGAACATCCCTTTGCTCAGTTGAGGTCAGCTGTCCCAGCTGTGTCCCCTCCCAACTCCTTGTGCACCCCCCCAGCCTACTCACTGGTGGGGTGGGGTGAGAAGCAGAAAAGGCCTTGGCTCTGTGTGAGCACTGCTCAGCAATAGCAAAAACATCCCTGTGTTATCAACACTGTTTTCAGCACAAATCCAAAATATAGCCCCACACCAGCTACTATGAAGAAAATTAACTCTATCCCAGCCAAAACCAGCACAGTTAATAACATGTTTCTAATTTTTGATCATTTCAGCACTTAACTCCATTTTAGTTGTGACACAATTAGACCTTGATGGGACACGCTAAATGCCTCAAAAATTTTAAAATGTCCCAATTGGAAACAAGATAAGAAGAAATACACTTTGGTACTAGTGCCACACAAAGAAAATGAGAACGATCATAAGTTTTTAGATATAAGAACATATTTTCTTGCTCATAGACTACCAAGCATGGCTGACTCCTGGCCCATGACTCTCTCCAGTCCTACTGTAGAACAAATAATAGCAACAATAAAAGCAACAGCTTGTTATACTATCTGTGGATTTACTGATGTTCTGAAATATAACGGGATCAATATACAATTCTTTTCCCAAAGACAAATTCAGATCAGCTATTATTCTACTGTCAATGTCAAAGTACCAAATAAAGGAAATAGTGAGTGAGGCAATCACCAGCAAAACCTGAGCTCCACACCGGTACTCTGGAAAGCATAAAAGTTAGCCAGAAGTGTAGCTGGCAAGCCTGATGCTGTTAAGCAGACTCTTTGAATTAGAGATTCTCCTGACTGCATTTTTGCATTTTTCGCATTCGGACCAGAAAGAATCTTATTACAGAATTACTGTTTCTAGCGAGTCACTGGAGCTCGTTTCCTCCACAGATCATGCAGCTTCAGGACAGACACCCTGAGAAGTGTGTTTCAGCTAAGTGCAGGCATCCTGTGTGCTCTCACAGAAGTCAACCACAGTCTTGTGCTGCTGTGTCAGGAGAATTGATATAGGATTGATTGACCGGCTTTGCCCTGAATAGGGATGATCATTTGCTTCTTAAACTTCCATCCAGTGCTTTGGCAAGCAGAAAGCCTGCACTAGTGCCAAATCTGTAATTACTTTACTAACAGCAATGACATGTATGCCTGTTCTGCATGATCCTATTTTGTTGCTTCTGTTGTTGGCTATGAACAGCTCAGTACTTCAGATAATAGGAACCTCATCCCTGCATCTGTCTCTCAGCAGGGTGAGCTTTAACCTAGGCTTTGAGCAGGTTTTAAAGAGGAAGGGGAAAAATACATCAGAGCAACAAAAAGGAAAAATACATGAACAGGTACTGACTTGGTAGATACTCCAGAAAAAGCTGTCTCAAGGACAATAAAGGCCACATTGCTGTAGAGGGCTCTGGACGTGCATAGGGACCATTGAAGGTGGACGCCATCTTTGCTGTGAAAAGCCGCCACAGTGTCTCAGTACACTCTTAATACATACAGATTGTGCCACATGGCATAGTAATCATCAGTCCATAAGGGTCTGGCTTCTGCCATCATGTTCTCTATTCCATTCTAATTCTATTCTAGTCTAGTCTAGTCTAGTCTATTCTTCACCATTGGAACATTTCATAAACAGCTAAAATAACTTAAACTTAACAACGGATTATTCTTTTTTGCCATCTCATAGTGAGAAAATACTGTATGCAATATGTAATTTTATTTTAAGTTTTAATTTATTTCTTTTGTGCCCTTATTTTATAAATGTGCATGCAATTAATACATCATCTCCAGACAGAGGATCCTCAAATGAGGACTCCTACATTTTTTGTATGTTTGATTACAATGTTATTGCAATTAACAGAACTCTTTCATAACCCAATTCAGCTCACTGCTTTATTCTAATTTCTTGACAGGTTTGCTTCACTGTTTGTGCATGTGTGTGTACATCTATACAGACACATGCATGCATACATAGTGGATCGAGTTAGCAAAAATATTCATTCTCATGTAGAAAAAGGGTCAGTGACCTGTAGGTGCCATGTGTGAGTTATTTAAAGTTCACTCTGTGTTTACCTCGAATATTTTCTCACCTGCTTTATTCAGTAGAATACACATTTTTAAATGGCCAAGCAGGGAATATATGTCCTTTTTTCTAAAACTTTCTTTCCCTTCTGTGCAGCAGCAGCTGCCTGCCATGTTATTGTTTTTTGTCGCTAGCAGGCTTTTTGGGTGTGCGCCAATGATTTCGTGTGGGGAGTGGGACGATTTGCATCTGAATGGTGAATGGCAAGGCTGGGCGTGGGTACACTCAGCCACACCAGGTGAGGTAGAACAGCCGCTTCCAGCTCACCTGGAGTAATTAATTCAATAAAAAGTTAATTACAATGAAAGGGAAAAACAAACTTCCATATAACAGATGGCAAATTTTTAGTGTAATGGAAACTAAAGGATTTTTTTTTTTTTAAACACCATTATGGTGTGCCCTAAATGGTATACAAAATTCCCTCCTCTTGGTATATACTTAAGCACTTGCATATGTTATTTCTATGTACTGACTCTGCTGTGCTTTTTGATACATATTTCCTCCAGTTTCAGATATTTGTGAGTTTTTAATCATAAAACTTTTCATCAACAGATAGTTTTCCTGGCAGATTATGTTTGTGGCTTGGTTCCTGGAGGAGTTGCAAGTCCTCTGTGTCCATCAGTCACTCCTCTTCTAGAAACTTTTGAACCTGGGAGTCAGGACGTCAGCCAAATTGCAGAAAGGACCAGATGCCTTATGAAAACTGAGGTTGGGTAGCAAAGGAAAACCCTGTCAGCTCCTCTACCCAGAAGAAGCCATGGCAAGTTTAGTCCTTTCCCAAAGCATTTGACTGGTCCAGCAGCTGAGAAGCAGAGACTGGCTGGCTAGCCGGCACACAAGTGGGTAGCCAGGCAGTTTACACAGAGGACAGGCCACATGCGTCCTCTGCTTAGCTGATAGGTTGGGTGAAGATATAGCAAAAGAGGGAGAAAAATATCCTGAAGATGGGAATTAAACTCTATTCCGTAATAGAGTTGGGCATGTGTGTTGATGGTGGGGTCATAAAAGGCAAGGGACAGAGCTGGGCTTTTAACAGCCAGGGGTGTAGTGGAGGTAGCCTTGAGAAACTGTTGGGTTTTTTTATTTCAATGCTTGTAGAGTAAACTCTTTCTTCATAAAGAGAATTTTTGAGTACAGAATAGAATTTAATGGTACTAAAATCACGTTAAAAAAAATTGAATTCAAGGTTCCTTATTATTGTGCAAGCTAGCAACATATTTTTAACAATGATTCGCTGTTCAAACTTTCAGAAATGAAAAATGCATATGAATATTCAGTATGGGTTATCTTGGGGGGGATCCTACTTTTGAAACCCGAGGCATTGACCTCATTTCCATCTAGAATAGTGCTTCAGTATCAACTGTTACAGTAGATTCATGATTTAAAGTATTTAAAAATAAGATTATTGTGTGGACTGAAAAATTTTCCAAAACTTACCTAGTCATTCCTAGTGCATTTTTGTATTATTCTCCTTTCACTGACTGGAGTAGGAGGTTAGGTTCTCTTCAAAAAGCCTGATGGTATCAGGCTAAAAAAAATATGTTGTTGAGTGGGCAGAAGAAGAAAGCCATTGCTGCTCTCAGTGACAGCATTAGTTTAATGTTTTCCATTGAGCTAATGCACACAGAACATTTGATCAAAATCGAATGTTTCCAGCTGGAGAACTCTGTTCAAAATATTGCCAACATTTGCATCATTTTCAGGACTGGACCCCTGACAGTAGTCTTAGGAAATCCTGGTCCTATTGTTGTCAGTAGGCAGACTTGGTGTCCTCTATTGCATAAGGGAAAAAAGAAAGGGCGGGGATGATTTATTATACAAGATAGCAACTTCCTGACATGCTCCCACCCCATCTGCAGGTAATTAAAACTTGCTAGTGTAGTTTATCACACTGATAGTGAAGACAGACTTCCACCGCAGACCTGGGTGGCAGTGCTGGCAGCAGATGTCCCAGCCCAGGTGTATTTAGCACCCTCCTGGGGTTCCTTCTTGCCCCTGCCTCCCTGGGGCTCCAGGCACCTCTGACAGCGTGGGCGCTCTGTACCAGCTATCACAGAGTGCTGTCTAAGAAACAGCAAATCTAAAGACATATTATAGCAAAAACACATGTTGTGGCTTTGCTGCAAACTACATGCTAAATGATTTTGATGTGAATGTTTTACTGCTACATACAATGAGAAAACTGGTGACATTCTGCATCTGCTCTCTCCGATGCAGATCTTCAGTTCTCCACAGAAGATGGACATCAAGAAAACCTCACACAGTGAGGTTTTATGTGCTCCATAGCAGTCTTTCTGTTTGCTACTATCCTGCACTAAATTTAGCGAACATTGTTTGGTTTTTCTGCTGGGGCAAATAAATCTGTCAGTATTTTAACTTGAGCTTGTTTTATATGCCACAGTTAACATTCCTTAAGCCTCTGTGTTTGTTATTGTATTTGGAAGCTCGCTTCATAATTATAGGTGAGGCTGTAGGGATCCTTATTATTTAGGTTACTCAGTATATGGGATGGGCCTATTCTGGGCTGGAATCAAGGTTGTGTAATGAAGGAGACAGTTGTCTGAGGGCCCTTTGCTGGATTGTTTGTCTGATAGATCTGAAAGATGTAGGTGCACAGGGCAGGGGATTGCATGTGGAAGAGATTACTTTCATAGTGAAGGCACTTAAACATTGCCTGGATCAGTAGGACTGCTTCTCTATCCTTACCATCAGACTCTCATATGACTTTAGGCAAGTTGTTTTCAGGGATGATTTCTGATTGTGGTATCTTTCTTCTTTTGCTTACCCAAGATGAGAGGTTAGAATAAGGTCAGAAGAAATATGTCATGCTTAGAGATGTAAATGTAGCACTCTGCACTTGAAAAGATCTGTAAAAACCACTGGCAATTCAGATTGGGCACCCAGGATGAGGTTGGACTTTAGATCTCAATCTTTCTGTGTCCCACTTCCTCATTTGTAAAACAGAGATAATCAATTGCTATCTCACGAGGATATTGTGGGGAAAAATGCATTGATACTTGTAGAGCACTGGGGTACAATAATGAAGGCGGCACATAGATTGTGAAAAAATTATTTTAAGACCTAGATAGGGTGCCATCTGTAGACTTGGGGACCACACAGTGAGTAATAAGGAGAAAGAGTATTGCAAAGTCAGTCATTAAATGTGCACCATCCAGTCTGCTCTGGATAAGGTGAAATTCACTTGACAGTAATAGTCTTTAATTACTCACATGCTGTTGTAACACATACAAACAGTGTGACTGAATTAGATCTGCAGAGAAGATCTGAACTTCCTAATTTTTGAATGCTTGATTTTGCAACGCAAGTAATACTATTTTGGCACAGGGAGAGGAAGGGAGATAGGGCTGTTTGTAATAAAATGTAGATTCTTATAATCATATGTATGGTTTCTAGTCTCTATTTGTTCCCTCTGCAATACTCGTAAGATTATAAGTAGATGAAACAAGAAGAAAATAGCCTCTTGGTCATCTAAAATACTGTAAAAGGGAATGAAATTATACCCAGATCCTACATTTTTAATATAATAAGAACACATTTTAGAAACACCCCCAGGATCCCTTGAACAGTATCATTAGACATTTGATGTGAGCCATTATATTTATTTTATTATGAATAATCATTTGTGTTACAGAACTACCTTGAGGCACTGACCAAAAGCCAGTCTCTATTCAGCAGGGCACCATGCAGGTATACAACAGAGGATAATCCTTACTCTGAAGGACCTTTGAACTAAATAATACATATTCTGGGTTGGAAGAAAGGCAGTTGCTTAAATGACTGTCACAACCCTGTACTGTGCAGACAATGAGATGACTAATTCAGTGAATATATCTACACAGTACAGTGATGTGCAGCCCTGTTAAGCTAACTTGAACCCCAGAACAACCACACTATCAAGGTACTTAGCCAGACTTAATATCTTCAGCTTCCTAGATGCAGCTCAGCTGTGTGGGCAAAACTGAGCAGGGGTCATCAGGAGGCAACAGGGATGGGAAAGTGAAAGGAGCAGAGCCAGGATGGACAACCCTAGTGAACCAGGCTTGCTGCTTCATAGGCTGAGCCTATGGGATGTGGGATAGGTTGGAAAGAGTGAAGAAAATGATAGATGCTACTGGGATGGTGGTCTTGGTGTCCTGGAAATCCCATGCACCCTGGCTCTGCCCTCACTGGTGGCAGCAGCAGCTGTTTGGGTTTCCAGGGACTGGGAAAACAGGTTAAATAGGCAGCTGCTGTGCTGGCTGCAGCAGCCTGCTGCCTTAGACAGCTATGTGCTTTGCTGTTGCAGCAGGGCCAGGAGGAAGCAGTCCAAGCAGAGAGCTGGTTTTCCATACTTGAGCTGAGTTCTTCAGCACTTGTTCTCCAAGTAACTCTGGAGAGCAGTGTATCATGCCACAGCTGAGATACCAGCTGTACCTCAGCATCTCTAGCCCAACTCTTTTCACCTATGTGGGTCAAAGATCTGCTCAGTAACACCTGCCTTGTGGCCCTCTTCATTTAAAGAGACAGTTAAGTATTAAGTATTTCCTATGGTGGAGATTTTGCAAGCTGAAGCTGCCTCCCACAGCCCTAACTGAGGTATATAGTGCTTTGTTTCTGTTTTGTTTTTATTAAGCTGCTTTACTCAATCTTATCATTGTTCATGAAACTTTAACTGCAATGCATTTGTTTCTGCTTAAATGCTTTTTTGCAAAATGCCATTTTGTTTCTGCTGCTTGAAATTATATTTAACAGTATCCAAGTTAAATTTATGCACACACATTTAAAGACAGAGCCCTAGATATAATGCATTTTTAACCATGTGAAATATATTAGTAATGGTACTTACAGAAAGAAAAGAAAAATTATTTTGGCTTGCATTAGTTCCATCTTTGCAGTATGCAGATAAGTACCATACCTTTGACAGTGTAACTACATTAGGTTTGCCTCAAAGCTAACAGTCAGCAAGCCTAGTGCACAACAGCCATAACAGGTGTCTTGCGTAAGAGATGCTATTGTAGCAGGAGCTCCACACGCTATTCAGTGTAGTCTCCCACAGCTCATAATGGTCCATGTGAAAGTCGGAGAGGCAGAGCACGATGAGCATCACACTGACTGTAACACTTGAGGAGTGGGGTATAGTTACCATTAACAGGAGTCATGAGGGGAGAGGAGAGTATTAAAACAGGGACTTGACCTTGCCCTGTTCCCCCTCTAGGATTGTCTGAGGCAAATAGAGTGTGCTCATTTGTTTAGCAGGGTTGGTTTTTTTCCCCTTAACATGTGTTTTCTTTGTTAGAATGGAAGTAGCTACAGGCAGAAATGCATCTAAAGGTAGCCGAGAAAAATGTTAAGGAAATAAATACTTATTAGAGTGTCAAAACAGTAAAGGTAATGAGAAAGGATGTGGTAACCTCTCAAACAGAAGACTATTATTAAATGTAAACCAACCAGCAATCAGGTGTGGGGCTGGCATACATCTTTACATAGCTAAAAATAAGCAAGCTGTTGTGTTTAGTTTGGAATCAAACCGTTTGGTAGCACAGACAGAAAAATGAAGCATTGTGCTGGCAAAACAGAGGATGCGCTGCACAGCACTCGTGTGCCGGCAGTCAGGATGCCCGGCTGCCAGGCTGGCTGTCTGCCCGTGGAGGACCCAGCCAAGCAGAGTACCTTCCCAAGTGCTGGGGGGGAGCACGCGCAGCCCTGTGTCCCACGAGCACATGCACCCCCTCCTGCACTCAGCTGGGTCTCTCTATTCAAGAGAGACCAGGGAAGGCTGGAGTGACAGCAGAGGGGTTTCGGGGGTTGTGGGTGAGGAGGAAGGCCTGGGGGCCATTGCCTGCTTTGCTGGGGGCCTCAGGCACATTGCTTTAGACCTGAACGAAGTCCGAGCTGTCTGCTTATAGTCTCTAAACTCCATGGGTACTTTACTTCATCCTGTCTCCAGATGCTGACAGATCATGCTTTGCTCATTGCTAGAAATTCCTCAGCCTTCCCGGCAAGCCCATACCCAACCCCACGGGGAAGTCAGGAGTTACACATGTTGCTAGCGAGGTTCCTGCAGGGGCCAGCCCGGTAGCTGTCTGTGAAGCAGGTACAGGATGCAGCCCTATGAGCAGGGTCAGCAGCTGAGAACCGTCTTTCACCAGCCAGTGCCCTGGGACGTTGTCTTTGGCCCAAGGGTCCTCGAGCACATTTCTGCGAAGCAACATGTGCTTGACAGGAGGGAGGTGAGTCCCCTCACTCTCCCATGCCTGCCATCATTGCCATCAGACTGCTGGCTTAGGCTCCCAGGAGCAGGGCGTGTGAGCTCGTGTTCTCTTTGGGTGGCAGGAGGAAATGAAGCAAGGTCTCCTGCATCCTGGATGAGTGGTTTGACAACTGCATGAATGTATAAAGTCTTTGTGATGACAACTGTGTGTCATAAAAAGGAAAGCTTGAACCCTGCTCTGTTTCTGCGTGAGGCATGAGTGGTGTGCACTCAGCAGGAAGAGACATGTGCTGGGGGACAGGAGCCAGAGGAGACGGGGTGCTGCCATGAAGAGCCAGAGAAGAGGGAGACATGTAACTCCCACCTCTGTCCCCAGCACTTCTTGCTAGGCTGAGTCACCTGAGTGCAGACATCTCCCCTTCCCTGTGCTCTTGTTTTCAGGGCCATTCTGGGGCACCTGAAATAAGGGGAAAAGTGGAAGGACACTTTACACTAATTGCAGGCATCTCACTTATCTCTGAATTGTGCCTCAGTGAGATACCTGTTAGATATACGAACCTGCCTAAGGAAACTCTCCTGAGTACTACCAAGCACCACACAGGGAGCCCAGATGACTCACGAGGACTGGACTTGTTCCTGGGTCCAGGCTTCCACATGTGAGCTGTTGCTGGACCACACCTTTGGGCATCTTAGTTCTTTTTTTTTTTTATCTAATGCTTATTTAACCTATTTCAGTTCACAATTTATACAATGTGGGTAACTGTGTGTTTCTGTCCCAGGGGAGTCTTTGTAGAGTAAGTACAATTAGGGTTGTGAGGCACATGGGTCCTGTGGAAAGAGGAGGCAGAGTGCAAAGATACCACAGACAGAACCACAGGTTTCTAGCCTTTTCTCTCAGAAAATACTACTACCACTTAACATCAGACAATATAGTTTGTCAAGCAGATACTTTTTCCCTGAGAAAATCACAGAATGGTTTGAGTTGGAAGAGATTTTAAAGATCATCTAGTACCAACCCCCCTGCCATGGGCAGGGACACCCTCCACTAGACCAGGTTGCCCAAAGCCCCGTCCAACCTGGCCTTCAACACTTCCAGGGAGGGGGCATCCACAGCTTCTCTGGGCAACCTGTTCCAGTGCCTCACCACCCTCATAATGAAGAATTTCTTCCTAACATCTAATCTAAATCTACTCTCTTTCAGCTTAAGGCCATTCCCCCTTGTCCTCTCACTACATGCCCTTGTAAAAAGTCCCATTCCAACTTTCAAAACATAAAGCTATAAACATAGCCCGCAAAAATATAAGGTCCAGATTGAAGCAAAATGCTTGCCAGTGACAGACAGGAGCAACTTTGCACGCCTGAGTAGAGTGATTTGGGATCTAGACCTAACTTTGAAAGATTTCTTGTATGGGAGAGCATTTTTAAAATCCACTGAGTCCAATTTGTCACCGTTTCAAAGAGAAGAAGCTGGATTCCAGCACATTTTATCAATAAAAGATCATATGTAGTCAGCAGTATGATTTTTTTTTTTTTTATTGCTTTACATCATCTCTGGGGAAAGTATTTACCTCAAGAACTATTTTGCCAGACGATGAGTAGTACTTGTACTTTTTTTGGTTGTGTCCAAGCCATAACTTTGCCTCATTTGCATCTACCGACTAAATGGTTTAATTAATTTTGCATTGTGCTTACTGACTAGTTTTAATTAGCAGTTAAATCAGTTCAGTTAACGAAAAAATGTAGGTGTTTACATGAATGCAAATCATGATGAGTTCTCAGGGCTTGATTCGAAAAACAGTTCCACACCATTGGTGCTGAATTTCTGCAGGCTTTATTCAGCTCCCCCAACAACAAAGTCTAGGGCTTTATGATTCATTAACTGGCCCAGGCTTTCTTTTTCTCTTTCCTTCCTTGCTGATGTGGAGTATGTGGAATGGAGGCAGATCGAGTGGGGCTTCAATGCTTCATTCCTAGGGCATGCACTCAATACTCATGCAAGAAGGGACAAGAAAGTGTCTGGAGTAGTGTGTGCAACTGTGTCTCCCTCAAGTGTCTGACTCCAGCCATTATTACAGCTTGCACTATTTTTAACCACTAATTTTTCTGTTAGCTGGGTGTTTGCTCACATCTGGCTAGGGCGGAAGTGACGAAAAATAGATTTTTATGAGAAGCAACTTCTGCATTGGCACTGTCAGCCAGACTCTGGTGATACAGGCACAATGCTATGAACATGTTATATATTCTTATTTCTGTTGTCATTGGTCTTGTGTATGTTGAATGGAATTTATCTTGGAGAAGCCATCCATCTCAACATCTGATGTTGAGACAGACACCAATGGCTACTTTATTGACTTCTTTTGAATGAGACGTGCTGAACAAATCAAGAGCAGTATGACCTTACCTGCACACAAAATTCATGCACAAGTTGAAAGAAAATCTCCTGATCCTTGGTATAAAAGCTGTCATCTGCCTGTGCTTAAACATCTATGTTTGCCCAGTCTCCTGTGTGTCATTATGTTGAGCTCTTCCCCAGAGGGACTAATAAAGTCTCTGTGCTGTATCCAGTCTTAAAGGCAAGTTAAAATAGATGAGGATAAATTTGTCCTGAGACTGCAGTTACCTTACTCAGCTTTCCCAATAACCTTACCCAAAAGGGAAGATCAGAGACAAGAAGATAATTGGTGAGATCATCAAGAAATGACTTCATAAGCCCAGGCCTTTCATTTGAAGGAAGCTGGCAACCTGCCCTCCTAGAAGAAGGTGTTATTCCACTAGTAACTACAGATCAAAGTCAACAGGGGTAATTATTTGAGGAGTTAAGTAGGTAATCAGTTTGGGAAACAAAAAAGAAAACCAAAAAAACCAACCCTCAGTCCTCAGAGCCTGAAGAAAAATTAGCTGGAATGCGTGCTGTCTGTAGTTTTGTTCTAAAATTAAATTTAATTTCATAAATGTAATTTCATAAGCTATTCATCAGATGTCTCATTGAGGGACGCTGTGCCAAGCTCATGTGACACAACTCTCTTACCAAGCCTTGGAAGGGGAATAACTCTTACATGTTGTTCCCTGTGCTTTACCTATCCCATGGAAATGGAGCCCAGTTCCATCCTCATTCACAGGCACTCTGCCTGCAAATCCCAAAACAACAAGATAAAACTTTTTTGTTAATGATTACAGTCCCCAGTGCCGCCCATCTGAAACTGTTTTGTAGTGCTTACACTCACCCAAGCCATGAAGAGAAAATGAGGTCATATGAAGGAAACCTGTTTCTCTGCAATTTTGAGAAAACATGTCTTGCTCCTCCCGTAAACCCGACAACGTAGCTGTGTTTGGGATGCGAGTGAGTGCTCGACCTGCCAGCAGGCTCCCCTTCTGATATGTCCTCCCTATGCTAAGTGCTTCTTCCTTTAATGCCATCCTGTTACATGTTCCCCTACGCCAGGCATTTATGTTAATCAACAGGTGTTATAAGGCAGCCAGTGCCCACCCAATGCAGAGCCCACTGCTCTCACAGCCTACTTCACACTGGTCTTGAAACATCAGGAGTGTCAAGTCATTAAAAAAGCAAATTAATCTTTCAGCCAAAAATTAAAAGCCAATATTTAGGGGGCCTAATTCTGGTCTTAATTGGTTTCAGTGGTCTGAGAGAAGAAATGTCGTCCATCATTGACTCTTAGTTTTTTACTAATTTTCTATTTGTTTATTTAATTGTTGATTCAAGTGTCATGTGGATGTCTGAGGAAAGCGTTGTTTCTTTATTTCTCCAGAATATAAATAGATCCTTTTCGGAGCTGTTGCTTTTTAAATTTGTGATTTCACACAGAGATTTGTGAAGAGCCTTGTATTGCACAGTTGCATCTCCGAGCAGAAATGTATCACCTGGTACTTGGGGTATTTTCGGTGTTACAATGCAAGCTTGTTGTCTAGACTACATCACATGAGGGCACTGCATAGCATCATTTACAACGATGCAGGAAGTTGAAAAGAAAGGCTCAATCAGCTTCCAAAGCTAGCAGAGCTTTAATAGGCCAGCCTTTCATTAAGCGAATTCCTAAATGTTGACCAAATTCTTTCAGATGTAGGCAGCTAATGGTTCAGGATGCATGTGATGCACTTGTCATTACACAGACGTTGATAAAAATCCTTGGAATTGCTTTTTTCCCCAGAAAGTTCACATGAGTAGAGGAGGGGGAAAAAAAAAAAGAGACTTCTCTTCAGTGGTTTCTTTCATGTCACAAGAAGGAGGGTCATGTGTTTTAGTTTAACTGATACATTCCAATAAAATGATTTTCAAAGGGACAGGAAAAATAATGGGCATTTTACATATGGTGGCTGGTGCACATCAGATGGAGCTAATTTTCTCATACACAATATATTTGTTATTTTGCAAGCTGGTTATAATTCATTTAAAGTCTCTTTTTATTTAATTTTACCTAACAAACTAATATAATGGCCCAGTGAAGCCTTTATGGCTGGTAAAATTTTGATGAATTATTTTAGTCTCCATTTTCATTAGAGTATCAAAAAATACATGTCATTCTCCCACACAATTCCTATTCAACTGAAAAAAAAAAATCTGAAAAAACAAGTCCTCCAATCTAGGCCACATTATATTTTTGTAAATCTAGATATCAGGATAAGAGCTAGAAGAGACTGATCTCTCACTTATTTTACGCATGACATTTAAACTTGCTTACATAGTTACTTGCAAATAATTCTCTATAATGCACATACTTTTGTTCCTGACAGAAAAATATGCTGCCGCATTAAACCAGTGTACTTTAGACTTGACATTTGCATAGGCTGATAAAGTTGTCTTTCCTTTACAGAGTCTCTTAAAATGAGGTCCTCCTTGCTGTCTAGTCACTAGAGATTTTCATTAATGTCCTGACGCTTTGTCTCTCAAGTTAGTGCATTTATCACCTTCCTTGTCTTCAGAAAGGTGATACGACATCTTTGCCTCTCAACAGTGTGACAAAATGACAAACGAAGCATCCAGCTGGCCTTTGTATGTCAGGGGATTGGGGAGGAGGAGGGAAGAAGGATGCAAAAAAACCCCAAAACCAACAGCAACAAAGAAAGTTCAGCATTCTGCTGCTTAATTATCAGCCAGAGCAAAGACGCTTAATAGTCCAGCAATGGGTGGAAGGAGCTTCTCAGCATCACAGGAAACAGTATGCAATTAGTCAGGGTCAGGATGCCCAAGATCAGATTTGCTTAAGGCTAAAGAGAGACAGAGCAAGGCTGTGGCAGTGTCACAATCTGCAGCCCGGTTGTCTCCCTGCGGCAGGATGCCTTTTGCTTCAGTTTCTAATTAAACAACCAGGCAACCAAGCGTGTCCACTCCTGGCTTACTTGTGTATAACTTGTTTTGCATTCAAAGACCTGGAGTGCTTTGGAGGGTATTTACTAAAGCGCAGGATTAAACTATAAATATAATTATTGAAAGTGGTGGCTACAACAAATGGTTGTCATTACAATGAAAAATCCTGAGTTTATCTCCTTAAAAAACAAACAAACAAACAAACAAAAAAAACAAAAAAAATGCAGTTTTTTAGTTTCACTGTCTTAGAATTATTATAAGTTCCTCAAAGGCATATTAATGCAGCCCAGACTTTCCTCTCTGGTGCAATATAAGCACAAGCGTCTCTCTCTGACTGTGGTCGGTAACAGGAGCCTGGGGAGCGAGTGTGACAGCAGGGTAAGCACAGAGTGCCGCTGCTTCTAGCGTAGCCTTCCAGGCCTAAAAACCTGCCCTTCCTGAGCTGGGTGTGGTATTTCTGTCTTTGTGTTTAAGATATCCTGATGGACCTTTCCTTCATGAGTATGTCTAAGGATGTTTTGAACTCATTTATACTTTTGGCATCCCAAGCATCCCATTGATAAAACCACGTCTCTTGAGAACAGGCACTTTCATTTGTTATAAACCTGCCGACTGTTGCTTTCAGTTGTGGTCCCTACTTTTTAGATTATGGAAAATAACATGCACACACATATTATAACTTAGCATAAAAGGAAATTAATCCGTATTCATTTTCTTCATGACATTCATGATTTCGTGAAGTTTGATCACATTGTAGCATTTTAGGTGTCTCTTTCACAGGCAAAGTGTCCCAGATTATTTAGTCTCTCCACATAACGAAGCAATTTCATACTTCTGATCATCTCCATTGCTCTGCTCCTTACTGTTCCAGGTTTCCTACATCCCTTCTGAGATGTCGGGTATCTAGAAGCAGATGCAGTATTGGGCACGGCAGCTATATACAGTGACATATGTTTTTTCCATATGCATTATTTTGGACTTATCACCAAGGTATTCCATCTGCCATATTTTTACCCAGTCACTCAATACCATGATATCCTTCTGCAGCTGTTCACAGTCAGTTTGATGACCACAGATCATTTTGTATCAACACCAAACATAGTCACCTCATTGTTGACCCTGTCTTCCAAATCATTCATGACTGGGTTGAACAACAAATGTTCCAGAATAGGTTCAGTGGGATCCTGATGTGTCCCACTCCTGCTTGTCCCACATAATGCGTTCACACTACTGAAATCCAATGCATTTTCTCTATGGATAAAACAAAATCAAATAATTCACTGCAGAAGATGTGAACTGCTCGTCTTTTTCATTATAGTCTAATTTGCAAGTTGCTAGCCTTTGAACTATTCTGCTAAATATTTGATATTTATTCAACCCATGTTGTGTCTAAGCTCTTCCCTTTCCAAGGTCCACATCTTTTGACTGGTGGTGACAGCTCTCCTCATAGTATGTTTGATGACTACTATCCATCTGGTTCTTCCAGACCAACTCTCTTCAA
This sequence comes from Balearica regulorum gibbericeps, assembly GCF_011004875.1. Classification (NCBI taxonomy): domain Eukaryota; kingdom Metazoa; phylum Chordata; class Aves; order Gruiformes; family Gruidae; genus Balearica; species Balearica regulorum. Next base: position 96,523,143 of record NC_046185.1, read on the forward strand.
TTCCAAGAGGGATTGGGTGGTATAATAGCACTCAGTATATTTTCCTAATTCATTAATATCGGGCAATATTCCTGGTGGCCAGTTTCTTCCATGCCAAGCTCCAATGTGCATCTACTATATGTTCATTGTCTGCCATTTCATTCTCACAGAAAAATTCAGAATCAGAAGACTTTGGGCTTCAGACTAAAGCAAGACAAATTCCATATACATGTAGCACTATGCAAAACGCAGTGAAGATTATTTGATTTGGGGCAGAAGGTGATGGAGGTGTTGGGAAGGAACTCATCAAAAGACCTTCCCATTTGATATTAAAGGGAATAACAGCATTCTGGAGTATCCTATGACTCCAGAAGAAAAAATATTACATCATCTGGATATTTTCTGGAGACCAGTTTGCAGCACAGATGGTCAAGGGTACTGCCCTTCCATCAGACCTATGGATCTCAGAATAGGTGGAAATGCAAACTTGCATTTCCTGAGCACAAGTAGAGGAGACAAAATCTTTTTAGGCCACAGCCTTAGGTCTGGTTTGTGCTTCTGTTCGCTCTTGAGACTTTGCACCGGTCTTTAGTATATATTTGGTTACCTGGTAATATTTTCCTCTGTACAAGAACGGTGATCATCTTCCTAATGGGGAGCATCATAATTTGAAGCATATTTATATTTGTGCTAAAAGACCACAGCCTCAAAGTATAATCCAAAAGATGGTTATGTGATAGATTATCCCTGACAGGATTTAGGAAAATGTCACGTATCAGACATACAGGCCAACAGTATGTAACAGGACTGCTGCCTCTGGCAGCTTAATTCTAGCAGATTTCTAATCACGTGTATTTCAGGATGATAAGAAGCTTGCACAAATTCTTTTATAGCTTTCAAGGGCTCCTCCAGATCAGAATGAAAGGCACAGTTGGTTGTATTCCATATTTGAGGAACTTTTTGTACCAGCAGTTCTGAAATTTGCTGTGTTGGCCCTTTTATTCTTCAGAGATTACTAGGCAGATATAAAAGAATTGTTTCCAAGATAAGGTTTTTCCCAGATTTAATAAATTGGGTACCACTATATCCTTGCCTTCTTTTTTTTCCCTTCCTATTAACACACTGTTTTGTGACCACACTTTTGCAACCAGCATATTTGTGCTCCTCATGCTTATTCTTCTTGCCTTCATAACCTATTAGCAGAAAATATGGTTCTTGGGATTCGTTGGAGTTTTGATTGCCTTTCCTCCAAGGTATTGCTAGGGAAAACAAACATAAGAAAAGCTACCCCACTTAAAACTTCATGCTGCTGTTTCTTCTCCTTTTCTTTGTTTTGTCTCTTGATGGCAAACACATACCACACACAAGAGGGAAGGGAGAGGATGAAAGAAAGAGAACTCCCGTTCTACATGGAAGCTCTGTATATTAGACTCACCTTCTAAACAGAACAGTACAACTCAACAGGTCCTTGCTATGCCAACAGTGAAAATGCTCCCAAAACCTTGCCAGGAGAGTGGAGTGCTAACTTATCTTTCTGTTTCTTTTTTCTTTTTTTCTTTTCTTTTCTTTTTTTTTTTTTTAAATGCAGTTTTCCAGACAAGTTCAAGGGTTGCAGAATTGTTTGTAAGCTCTTAGGGCCTGGCCTGTGAGCAACCTCTTTGCCCAAACTTGCTAGTGAGCTGAATGGCTTAACTCAGCTCTCAAAGAAAGAGGTACAAGCTCTCATAGGAGCCCATAGAGTGATTATGTATTAGAAAATCCTTTAGCTGGATTCCTTCCATTTGGTGGCTTTCCGACGTGCTGTAGATGGGCTTGGTCCTGTCCTTGTGGAAAACAGAGGCCAAACTCTTCTGCTGTGCTTGCTGGCATGTGTTGCTTGCATTAGTGAGAGCAATATCTGCAATTTGCTTAGTCTGAGGCTCAGAACACAGGATCCACCACCTCAAGCTACTGGTCGACCATGGTCATTATCACATTTCTGGCAGTAACTGCTAGCAGATGCTTCAGAAACAGAAAAGGCAAACAACATAATGCATCTGGCTGAATAGGAAGTAGCACCCAATAGGAAGGAAAATTATTTTCTGACATTTGTTTTAATCAATGTGTGCCTTGAAACAAACAATGCAATTGTGTTTAAGAATAGTTACATCTATGGTTTTCATGGAGGAGCTAGATATATTTTCCTGGAAGATAAAAATCATCAGATAATCAGAAAGAGAAACATTTCAGAAATGGAGATGAGATATGGTGAGTTCTTTAAAATGCACTTCAAATACTGATGAGAAATCAGTGGGGAAAAAAAGATGTGTTTTGAATTTTAAAAATGTTGATTTTATTTTTTTTTAAATGGGAAAAAATTGAAAGATGGTTTCATCTTGCCACTGTAGTTTGTGATCAGGGGTTGAGTTTCATCATATGTTGCCACGTGATGTTTCACGAACGTAGCCATAAGTACCAGGCAAGCATGTGATTACTTCTACTGACCCACATGTCATAGTGCATGAATGGCCGCTCTGTTTCCAGTGGGTCTTCAGATCAGGCTTGGATGCATTACCTAATTGACTGTCTGCTTGTGCCCTTCTCTTTGGGCCTGCTGTACTTCTTGTACTCTCTCTCCCCCCACCCAGCCCATACCCCTTCCTCAGATCTTTGTTTAGGAGGGAATGAATGCGAAGCTGCTCTTTGTCTCATTAACCAAACTGTCTGGGTTTCTTGGCTGGCTTCTTGTTATGTGGCAGTTTTGATTAGACCATGTGCATGTGGGGACTACAAATACACTAGGTCCTCTGTGGGGCAAACGGGCAACATTTTTGGCTGCAGTTTAATTGGTGGGTCCAAGGAATTGGGACTGGCATTTTGCTTTATTGATCTGACTTTGAAAATATGTGACCCTTGTTCTAGTCACAGAATAGTTTGAACATGCTCAAAAGTACAGGCTTCAATATCTCCATCAGTCATGTACCTCAGTCTCGGGAGGGCAGGACCACTTGGAAGGCTACAGGATATAATTAATCCTTCATGTTCAGTCCTCTTTTGCTGAATCTGCTTCCTTGGTATTTTTCTTAGGGTGTTACAGCCTGTCTACCTGCCACAGTTTGTCCAGCTTGTTCTTGACGTAGCCCTGTAAAGAGCAGGCACGTGGTAACAACTTTCAGCCCCGTTAAAGACCTGGGTTTGATTGGAGGGAGTGACTTGGAGCAGACAGGATCTTCAGCTTTTCATTGTGCATAAACACAGTGGCCAAACATGTCTTTAGGGACAGAAAAATAACAGAGAATGTGAAGGCATTTTTAGATGGAAGAGGGTCTTCCTGTACCCTTCACTGGTAAAATTAAATGCCCTTTTACTCAGATTTTATGCATAAATAAAAGTTTCTATAGAAGGGTAATAGATTTCATTTGATCACTATCTCCTAAAATATCAGACTTTCTTATGTTGTTCCAAATAGAAATTATATATAAACCATATAAGCCTCGCGTTACTCATGTTCTTAGGCTTTATAGCTACAATAGTATTGCTACCCATACGTAATGCAACACCAGGATGCATCTTTTGGTAAATCAAAGGCAGCAGACCAGTACAACTGAAGTAGCAGAGATGGCTCTGTTGGTAAAGAGGAGGCTTCAGCAGATCTTTAGGGAGCTTTGCACTGTGTAGGAATTCCCATTTACACAACGAGTGTAGGCACCTGCTATGCCAACATCCCTGAGAGCATAGCACAGGGAAGATGTTCTTCCCTGTGAAGAAAGGCACTAAACCAGGAAAAAGTTATTTTGTAATTCAAGCTCTTTGTAGGCAGAATTGAGAAACTGGTAATGGATAATACAGCACAATTTTGGCATTTTTTTTCTTAAGCAAATTATATATCTGTAATTGTTGTCAGTAATCTGCCAGCTCTGTGTAGAAGGGATGCTGTATCTACACAAAGAACACCGCATGCCATTATGATAAGACTCAGCAGGCAGAAATATGTTTTAGTGAGCCCAATTTACCCACACAGTTAAGATGACTTTTTTTTTCCCTTAAAAAAAAAAAAAAAAGGAAGAACTGCTTAATAAAAAAGGAAGTTATATTAGGCAGAAAGGGGTTTTTATTATTATTTTATTTTGCCTCAAGAACTTAAAAATAAGGGAACTCTTCCAGGATACTGGAAATTTGAAGTGGACCAGTTTCTCCTCTCACTCTTTTCACATTGGCCTGACTGGGAAGCTATATGTACATTCTCTTTGAGGGGAGATTGCATCTTCTTTGCCACTGTAGTATTGTAAGTATTATACAATGAAAATAATTAGAGAGCTTGGCTTACTCATGCTAAACTCCTGGATCCTGTGAAGTCAGTAACAAAACTTCCACCAACATTGAATGCCTCAGGATTTTGCTCTGAGTTTTTACTCCAGCAGAATTGTGACTGAAACTCAAGATTTGCCAGAGGATAGACTTAGCGTGATTCAGAGGTTGTTCCTGAACTAGGAAGTTTACTACCCCAAGTGTGTAGTTTTCTGCAGCTCTCCTGTGACTATTTTGCACATATGGATGAAATATAACTCTTAGAATACATATGACTGTGCATTTCTTACTTACCTATGAACTCTGTGGGTCAAGCGTTAAGCTCCATACAAACTATAGCTATAAATAGAGAGAAAAGTGTCCTTAAGAGGGAAAAGCGCGTTTCTCCTGTATTCCCAGCTGAGTGATTCTAGGATTTGTGGTTTGTTTTTTGTCATGGTTTGTTGGGGTTTTTTTCTTTTTTCTTTTCTTTCCCCTGAATAGCTGATAGTTTTCTTGATTGGAGTGGAAGGAAACAGCCATTTTACTCCCTCGACCTTGTTCTGTGATGATTTCCACTCGGTGTGCTCACACTGAGTTCACTGAAATCGTATGGACAGTTCAGCAGCCAGCCTCCATTTAGAGGGAGACTTCTCTATGGATCGACCTCAATGTAACATGATGTTGGTAGGACAGAGAGTTCGGATCATAAGCACACATCTGTTTTCCTGTGATATCCCCCATCCCCACTCCTCAGCTTGCTCTGTTCATAAAAGCACGGTTTATGAATTTGCCTGTTAAAAATATGGTCTGCTTTTCCAACGCACTGGTTTTACTTTCTGATTCATATAGAAAATATGTTGTGACAGTGCAATATGTACTCAAGGTTATTCTTACTGGTAGTAAAAAGCAGATTATCTCTGAAAACATATGGAGTCCTGCACATACGCACATCTCCTGCTGACCTGGAGGAAGCAAGTAGACACAAATGCAAGCAGCACTTCAGGAAAAAAGTAGCTACAAGTTGATTCTAAACCACGCACAGCAAGAAAGAGTACTGTTAGGCCAAAGCAGAGAAAAGTTGGAAGGAAAGGCAAGATAAAAAATATTTTAGCACAATGTATGTTGTCTCATACATGGTATCGTGTCTCAGTTACAATTCCATTATACACTGAAAGATTCAAGAACGTGTGGCATGGAGGAGCCTGCATCACACCCAATAACAAAATTATGAATGAGGGAAATGGGAAAAGATTCAAAGCGTCAAGCTTAGTTGAGGGAATACATGTGTAAGTTAAAACTCCAGTCTAGCTAACAGAATAATATAGGCAAATGATGACAGATTTTTGTATTTTTTTTCCTACCACAGAACATATTCCTGGTTTCACCAGATGCCGAGGAAGGGGAAGATGCCTTGTGTGGAATGGCATTGCACAGATACACACATTTCCCCCACCCCTGGCTCTTGCTAGTAATTTTTCTGGGATTAATGTCATTTAGGGGTCCTTTCCGGTTTACAGATAGAAGATGAGATGACAAACCATCTCGGGGCAGTGGAGAAGGGCTGTCAGTTACACTGAAAATCTAGTTGTTTTGAGAATCATAAGACAGAAGATAAAAATGGTGGTGCTAAGAGTCCAGGGCACCCCGCATAAAAAGAAACAGGAATTTAGTGAGTGATCTCTTTCCTTCCAGCAAAGGTATTAAAGAACCCTTTTTAGAAGCACTCTGTAGAAGGAACACGATCATCCTGCAGCTGGGATGCTACCAAATGAACATAAAGAAACATGTGCTGTACAAGAGAGGTACAGCAAGAAGTGAGAGTCTGGGAGTCTCTCCTGATGCTTTTAACACTTTTAGAAATTGCAGATGAGTGTGAAGCCAGCAATGTCTCTATTTCCTTTGTTATCCTTACTGCCCTAAGTGAGAACAAGCAAGTCTGGGTGTACCCAGAGTTATTTGCAAGGCTGAGTCAGAGTTTATCTAATGGCTGCAGGACAGGTCATTTCCATCACTGCAACAGATGGGAGTTAGGGTACCAGTACCTGTACCTGGTATTCCTCCAAATTTTTCAGGTGACCTTATCAGAACTACTTCATGCCAAAGTCCATAAAAGCAAATTGCTGTGTTCTTTTTAACGGGCTCTGGGTCGGGATAGGTCCTGTTGGCGTCTGAGCACCCTCTGCAAGATCACACGAGGTGCCAGGAAAGCCACGGCGAGTGCCAGGGCTGTAACTTCCATGTCTGTGGAGGTTTTGTAATGGAACTTGAGGGAACCCTTGCTAAACTCTCAAGACAGTGGCCCCAAGGCAAGCTGCCCTACTGAGCCTTTATTTGAAACAGGGCCAGTGCTACTCTGCTATCCACTGGGACATGGGGACACATCCATTAAAGTGTGTGTGGTGCTCTGCTTCTGAGACATGGGGAACAACAGAGAAGTTAATAAATAAACACAATTAAAAAACAAATCAGGTTTCTCATGAATGCATTGTCTTCTCTCTTTGCTCAAATTCTTTACATTCCAAAACCATATTGGAAAATGGGAGTCAAATGCACAATAAATGCTGTGAGATGCTTTTTGGGCCATGCTGTTTCCATTTCTATGGCTATTTGAAAAGTGCATGAATGCAAAGCACTTTTAAACACTCTAAAAATCAATACAGAAGAAACAATAGAAGCACATTTATTCTTGTTTTATTCAATGTCAGTATTGCTGAGTTTTGCCTGACCAGATGTTGCAGAGTTTCAAATCTGTTCAACCATAGCTGTTAACAAAACCATCCTTCTTTCACCAAAATTAAAAAAATATACACAATTATTTTAGAAGATGTCTTATGTTGGGGTTTGGGGTTTTTTTAATGTAAATTAAATAAAGATGCGATTTATCCATTACCGGTGCTAATACTCATCGTGATCTCTGAGAGTAACAGCCACAAGGCTTTGCGTGCATGCTGTTTGCACAGTATTTGCACAATTATTTACAATTCTGAAAGCCCAGTTTTAACTCAGCAGTACTGCTCCTGCAATTCCAGGGTGGGTTTTTTGTTGGGTTTTGGGTTTTGGTTTTTTTTTTGAAAGAACACATGTTCAAGATAAGTAACGATTTTTCAGATAGAGGCTGGAAAAGCTTAAGTCTTTCCTCTCTGTGTGGTAGTTTCCCTTCTCTTTCTTTTCCTGGACAGAACTGACAAGCAGGCATTGTCCCTCCAGTGAGCTCTGCAGTATTACTTTGACCCTAACCCATCAATCTGCCTCAATTGGATAATGATCTGTAATCACTTTCTTTCAGGGGAGTCTATAAATTTGCCAAGGCCCCATTCTTCTCTGAAGGCCTCCTTATGTTCACTCCCATTTGTGCAAATGCTCTCTCTTTTACAGCACTAAATAGCCATGCACATGGCCCTTTCTGTTCGGAGGCACCAGGCTGTTCACTGTTGATTTTCCATGGCTCTGCTCTCTAAAAGGAGGCAAAGCTTTACATGCCAGGACTCGGCAGGGTGCAGGATGAAGCCACACCACTTCAAGAGCAGCCGCTTTTCTCATTAAGACTGACCCATCATTAGGCTGCTTTGTGCTGGCCCTTGTAATCGATGAGAGGACTGTGTAGTGTGAAAAAGCTAATAAAGATGAGCATGAGGTGGTAGAGAAGGGGGCGGGGGGAGCAAAGACACTAACCCCTGTTAACAGAGAAGCCCTCCTTCCCCAAAGCTTAGCCACATGAGTGAGGGGCAAAGCTCAGGATAGCTGGCAGGGTGCAGACCACTCTCAGTCATTTCTTTGATTATCTTGCTCTTAATTCCCCGAGCGTCCTTGTGCTGTCCTCTTTATTGGACCTAAGAAATAGAACAAGCATGAAAGAAAGCTCATATCCTCCTTCCTCAGCCGACTTCCATCTTCTGATTAAAGAAGATCAAAGGCTGAAGAGCATCTAAGTGAACTTGTGTGCGGCACAAGAGAAAGTCCATACGTGTGCGTGGAGCACTGGAGGGGTTTTTTTTTTCATTTCCTCATGAGAGTTTCTAAGGTGCTGGGAACATCACAGAAAAGGTCAGAGAAGGTGAAAGATATTAAAGTTGTGAATGTGTCTGGGGAAGCACCAAGTGTATACTTGCTCTGTGTCGTGTTGGACAGGCTCTGCAAGCACTGTAGGGAATAGATGGAACAAACAAGAAAATACGTAAGCTTTAACAAATGTGCAGTGTTGAGGGAGCACTGGCCATGGGAGGGAGCAAAGATGATATTCTCTCTGTCTGTACCGCAGAGACAGCCACACATCCGCACATCTCTGGAAGTGCCGTGCATATGGAAATCACACCAGAAATAAGCAGCAGGAATCTGCGGATATGACAATGTGCCTTAGTGAAATGAAAGGATCCTCTCGCTTGGGGGAGGAGGAACAGTGCCTGTAACATTGTGTACACTGGTGAGAAAACATATGTAGAATGAGGTTGCAAAGGGATAGTGTCAGATGTTGTACAAATGTGGGAGTGCTCAGTAAGGGACAATTTCTCCCTTCCGAACAGGTGGCCTGCAGAGCCTATACCAGTCTTCAGAGCAATGCTGTCCATGCCTTCACACATACTCTGGTTTGCTTTGTGTCCCTCCATGGACAGGAAACACAGTCAACACCTCATCTTCTCTCCCCTTCTCCCAAGGGCAAAGAAGCAGAGAGAGGGCAAAGTACATTACTCATCCCAATAGCCTGAGAGCACGTTTGTGGCTGGCTTTTGTGTGAGAAGCGTAAAGAGATGACCACTTGCATTCTCCCATATACTTGTCGTTCAAATGAGTCTTTGGTGAACTGTTCAGAAGTTTTTAATATTAAATTCAATTTTTCTCTTTTCGGATATATGCAAAATCACATGGACAAGATCTTAAGCTTGTAAATTAACATTTGCACGTCAGTAAAGCTAAGTCCTGTCCATAGTCTTAAATTACCAGCGTTGTCCACAATAGTTCTGTCTCATCTTCCTTGTGACTACAAAAAGTCTCAGAAAGGCTCAAACTAGAAGGGAGTTGTTAAAGCTGCTCGTATGCCTAAACAGCATATGAATTATAGAATTATGGAATTATGAATTCTACTGCTATTTTTTGTTTATAGGCATCATTCTTGTTTAGTGAGTTCAAGCCTCTTTTTTCCATAAAACACCTTCATCCCATTCATCATGCACCATTTGGTCCTTTACTTCAGCTGAGCGCTACAAATACAGTCTCTGTGGCAGCGCCAGAATTTTAGAATTACTGTGAATAGACTGTGCCCAAGTGTGGAAATATCATCTGAGTTGAGAAATGTATGGGAATTGTGGTTTGTGTTTGCTGAGGCTTTTTTTTTTTTTTTTTCTTTCCCCCTTTCATTCTTTGAAAGAAGCAAATTCTAAGAGAATTGCATAACGGAGGTACCCACTTCAAAACAAAAGCTGCTTGGTGCAGTATCTTCTGCTAGCATTCTGCATCAGCTGTGACATTCAATGTGTTTCACACGGGATTTTGTGTTGCTGTCAAAGAGAAGCCACACAGATTTACTTGATTTGAAACAGGGATGCCTGGCAAGTTGTTATGGGCAATCTGGATGAATACGTGTTGGCATTTGCCTTATTTTCATTTTACTCAAGATTCCAAATGATAACCATCTCAAAGGTACTTTGTTTCCATTATGCTAAAAATTCCATTGGAAAGTTGCTTTTTATTGTAACTTGTTAAATGCTTAATTGATATCACGTAATAAAAAGAATCAAAAACCCCTCTGGTCCCTCTCAGGAGCTCAAGTGAGCTCCAGTGGAGCCAGCTCCGTTGCCATTTCCAAGTTCTTCTGTAGTGATCTAGCAATTTATCAGTGTCAACGACACATGGGAACTCTCATGTTTGTAAAAGCCTGCAAGGGATCCATGTCCTACATTTCAACAAAAATCACAAAATCACATTTCAAGGTGGTCAAAGTTAGGAAATCATCAGGCAAATAATTGCTAGCCGTTTTCTGAAGTGGATGGTAAAACATGGAGAAACATGCAGAAGCAAGAGGTTAGTGGCTGCAGCAAAAATGTGAATGCTCCTTTGAAGTACCTAGAAAATTGGAAATGAAGCATATTGTCAGGATGCCTGAAACATTTGGCTACTGCAGGAGGAGGACTTGTGTAAGAACCTAAATAGGCAAATATGTCAACACATAGATGTCGCAGAAATCGCAGCAGAGCCGTCATGGAGGGACTGATGAAGATCATCTGTGATTCATTTTTCTTCACTTTATCTTCACTGGCCTGCCTCATGGTGGAGATTTTTCTCCACCCTCCATCTACACGTTCCCACCTGATTGTTTACCTTCTTGTCAGAAGTTGGAACAAGGCCATGAGGATGTAAGCTTGAGCCTGCCTCATGCCTCACCATCAATGTGTAAGAACAGACACAATCTAGCCTGTGAAGAACAGCATCATAAAGTGTGAGATTCTTTGGTGCCGCACATTATGTTTTATGCGTAATTGCCTCGTTCTCCCACCAGTCAAGACGGGGCCGCATGAGACTAAAGGCACATATTCAGTGTACTCAGTATTCTCATTTAGAGCTACCTAGACTTTGGTATACTACAGTAGGTGGTCTGATATTTATATATATCAATGTTGTAACATCTAAGATGGTTCCTACAATTTTTCTTGCTCCTTGCTTCACAGGAGATGATAGTCTACAGCATCTCAAGCTGATCACGCAGTTTTGGGTAGAAAGTTCAGACTCACATTGTTATGTTGTTTTCTAACTTACTGGTAAAACTGTTTCTTCAGAGGATGATAATTAAAGGATGTGAAGTGCTTACAGTTTAGAGAAGACTGGGGACAGCACCTGAACACATGATATTATTTGACTTATTGCCGTGTCCTTAATACTTAAAAACATGGCAGAAAAAAGCTTTTGTTTACAACTTACTGCTCAAAAATGCCATTTGGTAGCAAAACTATACATGTTGACTTCTTTTAGGACACAAAATATAGAATGTACATGACATCCATTCATATTCAAAATAAGGACAGTAATGAGGAAATTCTTCCCTCTGATCCATCAGTGTGATCTATGCACTAGGATTGTATCCATTCCTTGACTGAAATTTTAGTTGGCAATTTGCTGATGATCTCACTGGAACACTGAATCTTTCTGATTTATCTATCGTTTCCTTCATGCTGCAAAAGTAAAAATGCTGAAAATGTGCTACGCACTTGTGTGCTAAGATATATTTTAAATGCCCAGCAATTGATTAAGTTGAATAATTGCTGCTGTATTCTGACTAAATCAATGTCAGAGTTAAAATAGCAAGCAGTTGCTTGCATTGTGAAAAACAAGCTTCAGATTAACTTCATAATAAACTGTTTTGTGTGATCTTGGGTGTCCACTGATATTAATTGCAATCTTCCTGATTTTCGTAATTCCTAATATTATATCGCAAACTTGATTTCTGTTTGTAGCAGTCTGTGTTTCTGCTTTTTCCCTGTTCTTGAAGTGGGTCTGTGTGTAATGTACTCTTCTTACTCATGGGATTTTTGCTCATGCTGGTTGTTGTAGACAAATCTCTCCCTGAAGACAAGTCAGGCCTTATACATATGTTTGAAGAAATGTATATGCTTCTTCACACTACATAAATTTCATCTGCTGGTCATTGAGGGTTTTTTTTTTAAATATTTATTGTTATGTTAATATATTCCTAATACTAATAGAAATTCTCATGTTTATGCTAACACATCTATTAATAGCAAAATCTTAGAAACTCATGAGTGGGAAATTTACTTGAACTTGGCATCATTGGTTACAAAGGGTCAAAGATGTCCAAAGCCTAGGGAAGCTGTCTTATACTCATGTCTCAGAATAAATTACTGAAGGTACCTTTTTTTCCTCCCAAAGTTGTATTCTCCCGGTCTAATAATTTTAGTTAATAAAAGGCTGTGTTCTGAAATCTACCTAATTCCCACCAGGAGTTGCATGATGCTGTTTTCTTTTTAACTGAGTAATTATTATTATTGTAGACATTTTATTTACTCCAAAGTGGTTTGGGGATAATTGATTAGGTTGCACCATGTCATGAAAGAACAGATGGCAGGCTAGTCTGTTAGCTCATCCACAGCATATGAGAATGCTAAGAAAATTAAAAGGGAGGCAAAAAAAAGAAGAAAAAAAAAAAAACAAGAAGAAAAAAGAAGGTGAATAGGAGGGGGAGAGGAATGAGCTAAGCTGTGCTTGCAACACAAAAAACTTCTTGTAGTGGGTGGTCCTTTGGGAAGGTAATCGGAGATCTGCAATATGTCCACTACAATCAACAAAAGGGTACAATACTTCTCTGCAGGGAATTGGGTAGGGAAGAACTTGTTTAAATAAAATTGCAGGGTTGTCAGAATGTTAAACTAATTCTCTAATGTTCTGTGCATTGTCTGGGGAATTTTGGCTTAGCATCATTTGCTGTACTGAAGTACTGAAAAAATATTTTAATAGAAGTGTTTTGGAATGTGTTAACATGTATTTTAGCTTTAGAAACCCTGACTGTGTTTAATGACAACTAAAAATGCTATTAGAAAAGCTGCACTCTCCTGTGTTCTCTCCCTGCATCCCCTCCCAGATTTTAGATTCCTCTTCACTTAGTAGAATTGTTTATCTCAATGCAAAGGGAGTTAGTTTGCTGTTATTCTGATTGGTTGGCACCTGCATTTGTGTGTGTGTGTGTGTGTGTGTGTTAATTATTTATCAGTGATGAATTACCATGGATAAAACTGTATGTGGGTTACTTGCATATAGAGGAATGCAAAGTCTTGGACTGATCTCCCATTAGCATTTGTATTTATGTGTGTGAAAAAGTGGGAAACAGTAAGAAAACGGTAAGAGAAACATGCACTGTCAATCCTGGAGCTCACCAAAAATATTAATCATTATACCTTCAGAATCCAAAGATACCCAAAGAAGAGATCCAGAAGAAAGTAAGTGATTTCTATGCAGAAGATATCTTTCTAGACCTGATTCTCCCTTATATGTTAGGAGGTATTTATGCCTTTGTGAAGTAGCATTAAGCATCAGCAAATCAAAAAGGCAAGACTTGAGCACCAGCCTGCCTGTGAGGTGCAAACCAGGGAGCATCCAACTCCCAGTCAACAGTCACTCCAACAAGGTCGCTACATCAGCCAGAGGGCTGAGCCCAGCAGGACTTTCCTCTTCCCCAGTTTAGCCCATTTTCTTTCCCTCCGCATCCTATCAGTCACCAAAGGATCTGCTACAGAGCTCCACACACCAGCAGGGAGGAAGACTCCTCTCATTGTCCTCTTTCTCTTGTCTCTAAGTAATTATGTGCAAGGACAGGAGAAAATAGCACTGTTACAGAAGTTTTTTGTTCGACAGAACTACAAGCTTAGATTTATGAGAACCCGCCTCCTATACCATGACCCCTGTGGTTTAGGTGCTGGACGAGTAAGTCTCTTGCCTCTAAAATCTTACAGTCCTGGAAGGAAAGGAGGCCACAGGGATTTGTCATTAAATGTACAAAAGGACATTACTAAACCTTTGCAATCTAAGAGTTTCGGTTTATCTCGCAGTGTATCGTTCCTCAGCCCAATGACCTTCCTTCTCTCAAGTGTATAACTGTGCTTTCATTTAAGTAATTCCAGTAGAAACTACTGGTTATATTTTACTTCCGTGAGATAATCTTCTTCCACTAGTAACTGTGAACTGGCAAAGTCCTGCTTCTGGTTTTTCTGGGTATGCTGGGCTTTCCACACATCTGGAACAGCCGTTATCCCAGTGAATGGCTTTTCTGCCGTCTGTACGCCTCCCCCAGCGCTGAGCGGCTCCAGAAAGATCTGCCCTCATCACCTCATCACAAACCTTTTCTGTTCAAAGGAAGAAAATGACCAGAGTTTGGTTGCTGGGTAAGTATTTGAAGCTTCCTCTTTATAAAAAATTGTCGGTGAAGATTAGTTCTTATTGGATTGCGAGTGAAGGATTAATTACACTGACCACAGATGGGCACAGTGCAAAGAATGTCGGTAAACTCCCCACACAGCTCTCTAAAAGTACTTTAATTATGGCCTGCATAAATTTCTATTCCAGTTTTCGGACTCCCTTAAGCAGAGACTACCAACTGTCCTAAATTGCTTGGTGGTTTGTTGAGGTGGAAATGTATCCTCTGTGGACTAAACTCATTACTGGGAGGTTTATTAGCGAGAAGGTAGTGTAAGTCCATTAATAAATGAGGAGTGAGGCAAAATCAATTATGATTTTAATATGACTGAACCACTAAGCTGCTTTTTTTGAATCTATCATTTAAAGGGAAATAAAAGGGTATGGGCAATTAAGAAGCGATGAAGATCATAGCTGGTGTGGTTATTGATAAATGCAGGTAAGTAAATACCTGAGAAAATTAAATGCACAAATCAGTAGAACACAGTGATGTGAGTTCCCTCATCTTAAGGAAATACGTGAGCATACTGAATCACTAAGAGGTACTTTTGAAAGCTTAACCACTGGCCCCTGGAATAAAACAGAGTATGTAAAGCATGCAGTGTAAAGTGCAGGGGAAGTGAGCAGGGGTAAAGAGAAATCCAGTCATTTAGCATCTGCCTGTCCTGTAAAATGATGGAGCTATTAGGACAGAAAATCTGAAACCCGGTAGCGAAGCAGGATACCATAGAAGTAGGAAGTGCCTGTTCCAAACTGTGCCACAGCAGCTTGTGTGCGATGGCTGTTCTCAGCTGAATGGCAGAAAGGGCAGATGAAGGGAAGAGGACAGAGGTGATATTTCTGGATGGTAAGAAAACATTAGGTTATGTGCTTCACAAAATTGCCTTTGCAAAACAATGCCACTTGGCAGGGATGGGAACACTGTTACATTGGCTAAAAATGGCTAAATGTTTCTAAAGGGAAAGTTGGGATGAATGACAACAGGTTTCTGATGTGGGGAGTTTTTGCAGGATTTGGCATATGGCCTAGTTTTCTACAGCATCTTTTCTAACAGTCTGGAAGATGGAATAGATAATATGTGAATACAATTTGGAAAAGATAGTAGGTGAAGACGACCCAATAATACCAGTATTTCAACTATAGAGTATGATGAGGGTCTAGAGATATTAACAGCGCAAAGAGGAAAAGAGTAGAGTCGGGACCACTGATGTACTGAAATGAAAGGGAGCTACTGCACTGAAACATGTCACTTGTCACTTGGCAGAGCTCATATGGCACAGCACACTACTTCTGGAGCAAAAACCAGAACAAAATTAGACAAAACCCAGATGGGAACTAACAGCTGAGGTGGGAGTACAGTGTGGCTACAAGTCACCTGAGCACTGAGGACACATGATGGGGCTATCTAGCTGCGTGAGCTGAAGGCTCGGCTGGAGATCCACTCTACTCAGATATTTAAGAAAAAGAAAAAGAAAAAACAAAACAAAACAAAAAAACCCAAACAAAAAAAAACCAAGCCCTGTGGGTGAGACAGAGGTGAGGAGTGGATGAAAGGGATTTAAACACCACCAGGAAACCCAACTGCCCTGTTTCAGCCAGGCCCTGCTCCATTATCATACGCATACAGTGATTTCTTCCTGCCGTGAGTCTTTGTAAGCCTATGTTTGTCAGTCCCAGTTGTTGCTGAGTGAAGTTTCATTGCTGTACTTTTGTACCTTCCAAATGTGATAGTTTAAAATGAGATGTCAGATATCTTTTTTTTTTTTTTCATTGCTTCAAGGCCTTTGTGGTTTTATACAGTGAAGAACTTTTTTTTTTTTAATGGACCTTGAATATTTTCTGTGCACTCTTTTTCAAACTATTTTTCACTCACACACTCCCCAGTAGTTTAAGACTGCCAGTATGTATTAATGGAAGCATACATTCCCAGTATCAAGCAAATAGCTATAATTTAATTTATTCTATCTACGCCATGGTTGGATTCCTGGGCTGGTTTGGAGAACAGACTTGGTTAAGTGAGGATTTGATCAACTACTCACATATACCAGGGAGAAGGCTCCCATTATTTTCAGTCAATAGGGGTCAGGCTTGGAAAATTCTGCTTGACCTGAAGAATAGTCATCTAGGGAAATTTTTTGTTGATTTCAGGAAGGTCATCGTGAGTAATTCTGTAAAAGGCAACATGTCTTTGACTTTCGTCAGTTCTTGTTGCTTTATTAGAAGGTCTTCTTGAACTTCAGGGTAAGATTTTGCCTTGTAGATCTATACTTTGAAATGATGAAATGTGGATTGCTGACATTCTTGATGGCTTTATAAGGAAATGTGAACAGCTGTAATTAATGGGATGGCATGCTATATTAATTTTCTCTACCTTAAATATTAGAAATACTTTTTCTTTGTCCTGGTTGAGTGATTTAGTTACACTGGCTGAAATGTTTGTGTTCTTACTGTAATGTTTTGGTGAATATTTAGTTTAAAAGATTACTTCCTGGAACAATTTCTACTTAAAAAAATGGTAGCATGAAAGTTTGCTAGAAGTGTGTGTAAGTTTTATAGCTAAACAGAATCTTTTTTAAAAAGTTCTGTTACTGGCGTAGCAATGAAAAGGGGCAAATTGTTCTGGCTTGAGGTTTGTAATCTCAGTCTTTTCATGTGACAGAGCTTGTTACAGAGCTGATTGCTCTTCATGTCCATAAACTTACTCTCTATGGAGAGATCAAAATGTCTGGGAGTTTTATACTGGCTGAGTTTTGCCCTCAACCAACTGGATTCTGAAAAACATAAAACTGAATTAATTTCTATGGTAAGGGGCTAGCTTCTCTGCATACCAGGTTAAAGCCAGTGGGGATCTGTCCCTAAAAGTGTGGAAATAAACTAACAATAAATCAAAAGTCATGCAAAGCAGAACTAGGAAATTTCATCGAGCTTTTCAAAAAATATATTGGTGTCAACAGTCTTGGAGATGATGACTGAAAAGAGGCACATTAATTAAGCAGGTCTGAAAGCCTGGGAGTTTGAAATATGGCTTACAACAAAGCACATCTTTTTTGAGATTTCAATACAATTGTCCATTCCAGCAAAAGAACATCAAGTACAGTTACACTGAATGGTTATCACCCAAAGAAAATAGTGAAACAAAGTGAAATCACATCTCATTTTCTGACAAAACCTCATGAATAAGGTTCATGACCTCAACACAGCAACTAGAGTCGTCCAGGCTAGGGCGTACTGTGCTGTGCCCAGCCAGCACAGTATTAACATCTACAGTGAGCCACATGTTGTTTGGCCTGTCATTAAAAACTCTAGCAGACACTCTGGTGACCTCCAGTTCACCTACTGGTGGTACCAATGCCTGCTTCACAACCAGAGGCTAAATGCTCTTGGCCCGTTTCCTACCTGCCATTGTGTGAGCAGAGGGGAGTGGGCGGTCTGTCCTTTTGGAAGGGTTCTCCCACTTTGTCTCTGATGTGAATATGGAAGGACCTCTGGTTTCTATCTTTTTGAAAGATGCTTGCCATTTTTAGATATGCTTTGGTGTAGCATCTACTTGTTTCACAAATGTACAGTTATCTTTGAGGTAATATATCCCCAGCTGGTGAAATTTCCATCTTTGCACTTATTTCTGCTTGAGATATTTTTAATCACCTTTAGAGATGACACATGACACCTTAAAAGCTTGACCACTCCCATGGCTGTGCACTATCGGCATGATGCAAACATACAAACACATGAAGGTATCAGTTGCCTAATATGTTACCTCTACTGATGATATGTATGTACTTGGATGGTCAAGCCATGACACAGCAGGAGGCATGGAGAAAAGCTTAAACTAAATAATTGTGCCTGGTATGGGCTACACATATACGTGGCCAGCTAAATACGCTGACCAGCGGGGGGGTAATTAACCATAGACCTTTGCACTGTTAGGTTATGTCCCCAAGCTGGGGAGGTGCTGATACCTGTGGGACAGCAGGGTTGTAAGGATCTGTGCTGATCTGCTTGCCAGGTGTTTCTCAGGGAACCCGCAGCACATCTGAGCAGAGGATCCGGCTGTGCTAAGCCTCCATCCATTGCCTTTACTGAAATCCATGTTCCCTATTGGGAATATTCAGATCTTAACTTTGGAACTTTCAGTCCAATAGTGGGGCAAGAAAGCAACTAGATTAACTGTATCTTCCATATATGAATGTCTACAAAACAGTGCACCATGGGAAGTCAACCACCTGCGTGATGTTTTGATGTGGGATTCGGCTACCTGTTCCTGGTGCCATGAGCTGTGCTCCCAGGGGCTACGGCTCACCAGAGCCCTTTGATTGAGCACAGTTGTGCGCTCATGAGGGACAGCACACCTGGCTTTGGTGCAATTCTGCCCAGCTGTGCTTCCTGCTTGGGAATTAGCTTCATATCAGGCTTCTGCCCTTTATTGGTCACAACTCTGCCTGGTTGTGCAGAGGAGGGAGGTTGTGGTGTGATGAGTGTGCATATACTTACTCTGTTGGGAGACTGGATACATAAGATACCTTTCATGTGGTGATTATCCCTGGACTGGCAACTGACCTATTAATTTGGAGACATTTTCAGCCTAACAAACAGACCTGCCTGCTCTCCAGTGAAATGCAAGGTAAAGGATGAAACTGAGGAAGGCTCTGAAATATCTGTGTAATTTTTAGCAACTGCTTCAGTGAGCCCTGTACAACTTCATCATGGGCTAGAATGAAGTGTGTGTAGGAGTACTGTCAGAAACAGGGGTGAAAATCAAAGGCAGCACCTTGCTGGCTGTAAATCAGTGCTGACCTTTTTGCATGTAGTGAGGGCTTGCACCATCCAACGTGCAGTTGCTGGCTGAGGTGGCTGCTTGCTTTCCAGCTTGGGGCTGCTGTCCTTCTGGCAGAGGCACTCTCAGGCCTCAGCATCAGTTCTCAGTCTAATATTTTCACAGAAACCCACCACTGCGTGTCAGCCTAAAGTGATTGCTGTGAGCTAGTATGTGGCCTGCTGTTTCTTAAGTTCTTCCAAGATGTTTCCATGTTGCTTCCACAGAGATGTGACATTGCAGCAGGGAAGAGAGTGGGGGGTGAGAATCTTGCTAAGGAAGAACTGGATAAACTTCTCCACATCCAAAGATGTTCTTGTTTCTTTTTGAAAAAAGTGTGTAGAAATAAGTGTGACTAATCCACATCATTAAATAAACAAACCTGAAACCCCTTTAAACCAATTAAGCAAAAAAATAGAAGCCTGGAGGACCAAACCATTCACTTTCTTTCTCCCCTAGAAGCACTCTGCAGAATCCAAGTGATATATGGACAGTCTGGGAAACTACAAACCCCACTTCCACCTGAAAACTTGATACTTTTTTTTTTCTTTTCTTCTGAATTGAAGTATATTTGAGAGCTTGTTTGTGCTCTCAGTGTATTTGTTGACTGTCAGCTACAGTGTCTGTCTCAGGCAACTGATGATGCCACCTCTTAGGAGGTAGTGCAGGAGCTGATAGTGATGACAGAAGCTAAAGCAGAAAGCTAGAAGGGACAAGGAAAGGTTTTATGAGGTCAAGCCTGAATGACTGTCCTGCTGTCTCCTCAGAAATTCCCTGTACGTTAGCAGGTGAGCAGAGAGACCTTTCCATCTTATCCACAAGTTGAGAGCAGCCTGAGCACGCTGTGCAGAAAGCTTACACAGAGTGTAATGAGGAGGGACTTGTGATCTAACACCAGCCACAGGACACGAAGGATGCATGCTTGCTTGCTTGAATTAGAAACTATGAGCTGGGGAAAAGGGATCTTAATTTTAAAGGTTGGAGAGATAGGCAACAGAAAGATTGATTTATTTGCTTTCTTATTTTATTTTTAAGAAAATTTTCCATTCAAAGAAATTAGTATTGTATCTTTAGCAGCATATAGAGAAAGCTTGAAAGTATTAAGTGAAGCTAGTTATTATTTTAATTCTGATTACAGTTAGGATTTATTATTATTATTAGGATTTATTTATGACTGTTGCTCCTGCACCCTGTAACAATTCGCCCTGCAAAGGGGTGTAGTTCAGGGCAATGATGGAATATGTTACAGCTTCCTGGTTTACAAGTAACGTGTTTACCTCTTTACCCTTTGGACGTTGCTCTTAGCCCTTCATTTAAGTTTTACCTCTTTCAGTAGAACAGAGTTTTGTGCTGTTTTAAAAAATATGCTGCAAAAAGTACACAGCCTGATAGTTTCCATGCTTCCTTCCTGGGTGTTTCAGAGTCATTGCAGTTTTCTGGTACAGATGCTTATAATTAGTGAAACTTAAACTGTGTATTTATACTTAGATGGCGGGTGAAGTTCCAGTTGTGTTGATGTTAGGAGTTCTCCTGTCTCCATTATCTGGAGACAGGATTTCACTCACTGAATTTCAAGGGAGAAAATCCCCGTGCGTCCATTGAGCTCACTCTTTTTCTCACTGCTGCGTAGCCTCTCCTGAAATCAGCTGCTGCTGGTACCAAGGCCATCAGAGTCCTCATTAGGACCCTGATGCAGAGATCGCAGAAATCCATGGAAAAGTTCTCAGTGACTTCACAGGTTTTGGCTCAAAGCCTGTTTCCGAAAAGGTTGAGAGATTCTGGGCTTCATTCTCCTCCAGTCATAAATTAGACGAAGCACTGTTGTCATCAATGAACTTGCACTGGTGTAAATGGAAGGTAGATTAGGTCATAGACTGTTTTTTATTCTTGGGATGTGACACAGGGAAAAAGCATTAGGTTAAACTGATAGAAAAGCCAGTTTTCTAGTATATAAGAAAACTATGTTTTGGGGGAGTAGCAACCTGGAAGCCACAAAAGCAAGACAGACAGTATGTTTGTCTGAAGATACAACATCTGGAAGACCATAATATAGTAAAACTTTAGTTACACATCCCATGTGGACTATGTTTATTGCTAACTATTTTATTGTAGCAGAAATTTTGCTTGCTTTTCAGGCCAGGAAATATCATGGACAATAAAAGAAGAAGTAAAATGATTTTCCTGACAACATCATTATCTGGTGGCTTCAGAATTTTACAAACCAAATCTTTTCTAGGTTTGGAAAAACACATGGATTCTGAGGGAAATCCTGCCTAAAATGAAATTAATGAACTTTTAAGAAATGGGCAGTAGCTTGAACAGATCAAAACAACCACAGGATTGAATTTGATTCATAGTGCAAACCAGGACCCACATCTATCTTTCTTTCAGTTTGTTTTAGAACACCTAAGGGCTCAAAAAAATAACCTGAAATGCACTTTTGTATGAAAGAAAATACAGTGATGGAGATTTCTGTGAGTGGGACACATTTGGCCTCCATCAGCTAGAAGGTCTAGTGGAGGTGAGACTAGAGGAGAAGAGGTAATACAAAGAGCAACACCGTTCCTACAATCAATAGGAGATAATGTTTATTCAGACTCCAAAATGCTTTAAAATTGTTCTAAACAATTGCACTTTATATAGGAATCAGTGTGCTCATCATGGAAGAATAATTCTTCTTGAGAAAGAAGCGCAACTGCTATTGAATGGAGCATGACCTTTCAAAAATTACTGAAATCTCTCTTACATTTACTGAGGCACCAGTCACTAAATTAACCTCTCTGGTGACTAAGATGAGGTCAATGGAGTTGTTATCTCAAGGATAAATTTCCATAATAATTTTTCCAGGTATTGACCAAGCATTCAATATTTTTAAAAAGAGGATACAACAAATTAATTAGCAACAATTTGAATGTACTAGAACAGAAAGAAAAAAAAATTGTTGAGTATTTATTCTTTTACTGTCCAAAAATACCTCATATATTGATTTATATAGTACATGATGTGCATATATACATGTCAGATAACTCCGTATTTTTTTTTAATGGAAGATCAAACTGGATGTTTGATAAAAACAAACACAGGTCCTAAGACATAGTAATACTAGGAGCTACAGGAAGTCTTAAGTTGGATGAAAAAAGGAGAAGCAACATGTCCAGTGTTTTAGCCAATTGCCTTTGCAAAGGCATATGCCCAGCTCAAGCGTGTAACAAGTACATCAGAAACCTGATTTGTTGCATTTATTTTGCAAAGAGTTGCATGTGCAGTCACTTCAATGTTCAGCTTTCTATTTTGCCTGTGCAAATGAGATGACGGCGATTTTACATCTTGTGCTGTCTAGACACCTTCTGAAATTTGGTCTTAACTTTGGTAAACTTCTTTCCTGAATTTAGGGTCTTTGATAACCTGTTGACTTCTGTGTTTATTTTAATAGATTGTCTCTTCTTGTTTGCTCCCTGCCCCCCCCCCCCCGAATTGTTCAAGGACATGTATTCTAGAAACTTTGCTGAGATAAACTATAAATTACTATTAGTCAGGCTGGCAGTGATTTCAGCCAGTATTGTCTTCTAATTCAAGCTGTGCAGATCCTACCTGGAATGTCAGAATATCTTCTGCAATCACAAACTTGGTGATATGTGAGCTCTGTCTTTGAGGGACATTTTGCAACACTGGGCAGGACTGTGGGCTTAAGTTTAAAAGGAGCATTGTTAATCTCAGGATAAATCTTTATTTTTATATAGATATATAAAAATATATCTAAATATTTTTTACAGAGGTTTTTCTGCTGGGTGATTAAAGCATCAGAATCTGCTCTGAGGCTAGCTTCCTTTCAGGGCTTTAAAGAAACTCACCACTGAATGAAAATCATTTCAGGAACAATTAGAGAAAAGGTCAGCATAAATTCTTCCCGTATCCACGGCATTAGCATCACCCAAGTGTCTCTTGCTTACAGTACGTTGTGACAAAGTAAAAGCTATTTCAGCTGTTATATTGTGATGGCTGTTATTTATGGAACATAAAAGGATACTGAAATACAAAAGGGTTTCAAAAGACCAGGGTAAGATCAGATAAAAAAAAAAAAGAGAGAGAGAGAAACAGGCATCTTGGGATGGTAACTACCCTGCCATGTACTGACAGGGAGGTTGTATATTTTTAGAATATACTGAAAGGAATGGTGCTTTTACTTAGGTTTTTATGGTTTACCATGAGATGCAATTTTCTGGCCTTATATGCAGTTGTAACAAAAGTCAGAGAGATTTTATGATAGCTGCCAGAGTTCATAAATGATGGCATACACTAAAATATTTATAGAACTGTAAAATCTTGATTTCTCTCTGGTTTAGCAGATGGGGTCCTAAAACTGGTTCCCAGATTGTCACATTTCTTTACCCTTTGATGACAAAGAAGCCTGTTATCACTCTTTTTTTTTTTCCTCTGGAAAGCAAGTTCACTAGTGTAATCAAGTTCATACTTCTATCCAATTATACACACCAGGATCTCATGAATTAAGACATGTCAGCCATATAAGATTTGTAATTATTCAAGGCAAAGGGCCTATCATTAAACAACAGGATCTCAGCAGCCTTGCCATCTCTCTGACCAATGACCATTGACTCATGTCACTATAATTGCTTGCCTATATAGTGGTGAAAATCTGCTTCCTGATCATTATGCTGCATCCACACAGCACAGATAAATGCTACTTATACAGCAGAAGTGGTGAACTTAGGTGCCTGCTTGGTACGAAGCAGCAATATGGAACAGCTATTTGTTTCTCTTCAGGATGTTTTGTTGTCCTCAAAGAAAATTAATCCCTCAGCTGTACTTCAGAATTAAAATTGATGGTTAGGGGTAGCAGAAACAGAATAAATAATCTGTGAAGCTGCATTTTTTCAATTGCCAACCAGGATTTACTTCATGTTAAAAGACTTTTCATTAAAACTGAGGATGCTGAAGAAGAGAAAGCATCAAGTCATGTAACTGTCCTTTCTATATTGTATTTTCATGAGAAAGTTTCTAGATTTTAGCAGATACTCAATGAACATGCAGTACCTACACACCTCTACCATATTCCCAACATTCATTAAGCTGTATCATATATCCACATTTTGTTACAATAATTGTCTAAATATTTATGAGTTAGAAAAGCAAAACTGGTCCCATTTTTCTGGGAGCTGTCCAGAAAAACCAGAAATACCTCCACTGCCGAGACTTAATGCATCAGGCAAGATATAAATTAGCAAAACAAGGAATCAAGAAGAGAGGGTCAATAGAAGGAAAAAGGGTTTCTGCAAAATAATTTTTAAAAGCCCAAAGTGGTCTCAATTTATCATAATTTCTCTGAACACCAAAAAAATTGTGAATCTAAATGCATTTTGATTTTGGTATGGTGCTTTGGTTTATTGTTAATTAGTAGCACCTGCTGGCATTATGCCTATAGAGGTGGAAGATGTACCAAGCAGGCACACATTTCAGAATGCCATGGCGAATTGCAGCAAATCTGAATATCAAACTTCAGAGTTAGGTCTTCTACTGAGAGATCCCAGCACAAAGCACAGTTTCACCAACAGAGCCAAATCCATTTATAACAGCTGAGAATGTGGTCAAGGTAATGGGTGGGCTTGTTGTGGGATTTCCTTAGAATGTATTTTTTTAAAATACAGAAAAAGCTTTATTTTTCAGCTTACAATTCCTAGCTGCCTGACTACCCACCCTTTTTTTTTCTCTTTCCTTCTTTTTTTCTGTCAGGAGAACAGAAGAACAAATAAATGATAAATAAAAAGAAAGAGCAAGGGAAACACAGAAGTTAGAGAAGTATCTCTTATTCAGACTCCGTAGGCAGAGCTTTTATGCAAACTGCAGTGATTAGTATTTTACTTTATATAGGAAATCTTTATTTCTTCAATAAAGTGACTCTCATTTCCAAAAAGGCAGTATTCTCTCTCTCTCTCTCTCTCCCCTCCTCTCTTTTTATGTGTCGTCACCTAGCACCTTTTTGTCTTAGTGTATCCCAAGATTTTTTAAATAGGTAGAATAACAGTAATAAATAGCAATCTCTCTCTCTCTCTTTTTTTTTTTTTTTAATTGAGTCTGGGAGAAGTATCTTAATGAGTATTTATAGGGCTTGGTTTATTTGTGTGGATATGAGAATTGCTTTAACCAGCTGGCCTTCATCTAGGCATTGTTTTGCTTTGGTTTTAAGTGAATGCTGGGAGATGATGTTATTTGCATCCGAAACAAAGACAGTATATTGCTAGAACTTCTGCATATGTTACCTCACCATCTCATTTCATGATTTCAAGTCAGACATGAAATAGTAATACAGCATGGAGGAAAGACTCACTTGGAAATTAATTGACAGCTGCCTTGGTGATGGAGACCTATCTGATTTTGGTATGCTGGTGAGTTTGACTTGGTAGGAAAGACCTGAGGCTGTTAAGTTCATTTCTGTTCACCTCTGTTTTCTTTTGGAAGTAGAAGAATAATATTGGATGATAGGCAGCATTAAATGTGTTGCGCAGAATGTGTAGAGCTGTTGCTTTCTTACGAAAGAGCCATATGATCACACGAGAACCTGAAATCCCTGAGCATTGGCCCCAAATCTGCTTGCCAGAGCTTTTGGACATCTGCCAAATGGCACTGTTTGTTTTGTTTCCTTATTTTTATTTCTTATTAGAATACAGAGTTTGAAGTCTGAAGAGTGGAGCTGTTAGTACTGAGTACCTTTTATCCAGTGGCAGATAGGTGGACATACCCATTGTCATCAGCAGGAGCACTTTAGGAAAAGTAGGAATATATAGGAGTAGGAGTATATTTTCCTTTGGGAAAAGGTGGGTTGAGATTGGTGCTAGTGAGTCAAATTTCTGTGATGTGGTAAGAGTGAAGACCCATTCATCTAGCTTCTATTTTTCCAATTGTGCTTGCTTAATTTTTGGGCATGGACTCTAAGGTCATGGACATGTGTGCCTGGCAGACACTTTAAAAAATTATGTTTAATTGGGGAATAAGAATCTGCAAGCCCCAAGCTGTATAGAGTTTGTCACCATTGGGTAGGCTTTCCGAAAACAGCTTTTTTTTCATGCTTGGCTGGGTCTCTGGTGAACAGCAAGATAACTCTTCTGTGGAACTCTTCACTTATGTCCCCAAACGCATTCTGCCTGCATCCTAGCTGAAGTAAAGTTGTTTGTACTCATTTCTAGCTTAAACAAGTTGCTCAGTTCTCCTGAAGAGAAAGTTGGCACTGCCAGATGATGACTCGTCCCATCCTGAAATGCATCTTGTATAACTTGCTTAAATTAGTTGATGTGCACTCAAGTAACGTATGTTAAGAAGAAGGATATTCTTAGGTCTGAGATGTGTTGGAAGGCCTAAGGTTTAACTTTTTGAAATATTAGGTGATCTTTTTATCATTCTGGATAACCTGATTGCTGTGCAGCTTACTGTCTGGTATTGTTCACTTCAGGCATTAAAAATAAGGATGCTACACATTAGAGTTACTCTGGTACTTTTTTCCTTGTTAAAATAGATTCTGATGTTTGGCTTTGTCTGCTTTTTGCCTTACTTTGTTTGGTCTTTAGTGATCTTCTTCACAGTAAGGTTGATCATGAAATAGTACATAATAATGATAAATAATAGCAAAATATATAATATTGTGGTATAATAATAATGTAGAACAACAAAGTATGTAATAATGAAGTAGTATATAATATACACTATTCTGTGTACATAATTCCGGAAGCTTTGTTACCAAACATAATACCTGCTATCACAGGTTTTGTTTGACATAGGTTTGACAAAAATCTTACTACTTTTGTGTGATTTGGAATTTTGATCTGGGACATTACTACCTCCTGCCATGCACACACTAAAAATAATGAAGTGTCTGGATATTTCACAATAAAAGAGTTGTATACATGCAAAAAAATGCTGGGACCTAAGAAAAGTCCAGAAAAATTCCTGGCATACACATAAAAAATACTTTTAAAGTATTCAGACTAATGCTACAGTATTGCTTTGAAATACAACATGCTATTTCACAGGTGGTATTTTTTTTTTTTTAAATTGCAGTCTAGATGCGCTAGAATAAAACTTTTTTTATTGCGTGATTTTTCGTAGAGTTCTGCTTGTGCTCTGGAGTGTACAGACTGTGAATTCAGCCCCTGGTGTACAGTGACTCACGAAAGGTATTCAGCTTCAACAGTACAACTGCAACAGATAACATGATGAAATGAACCAGACTGTGTTTGAGTGATTGTGTGTTCATAAAGTACGGGTGCAGAATAAAGACAGAAAATTTTGAGAGAATAGTGTTGTTATGAAATATCAGTGATATTTCCTTGATAGCAATTGTTAGCATCACGTAACTGTCTTATAAGAAAAGCGACCTGGCAATCTCCCACAAAATCCTGAAACATTTGTGAAATAGCTTTACATATTTTGTTGTGGTCAATATGGTATGGGAAACTAAACAAAGTGTTCTTGCTGGAAGGTAATGAGAAAGTATGAGTTGACTGGTGTGCGTTTCATTGCATCGGTATGGCTTTAGGTTTACACTCTTATTGGGTGCTACAATAATTGTGTTCTTTTGGTAATAAATTTGTAGGTGGTAAGAGATTAAACATGATAGCGGGCTGGTTTTGAATAAAAATTTGAGAGGAAAAAAATGCACAATACCCTGTGAAGTAGGTCACAGGCTTCACAGTCATAGTCACAAAGTGACGTTAGGTTTGATGGGTGAAACCTTGGTTCCAGCGAGAGTTTTATCATTGACCTCAATTGAGTTAAGGTTTCCTATTTGGGTTTTAAGGTAGGGAAAGTAAGCTGTAATTTATTCAGTTTGGTGAATTCCTTATTTGGGACAATGCTTTTGAAATTTTGGACTATTCACATATTTTGTTCAGTATCTCAGAATGCCTCAGTTCTGCCTGGGAACGCATGCAGCCAGTGACTTCAGAGATATCCACAGCACCAATAATGAGGGATAAATTTGCCCTTATGTGCTCACCATGTAACTGATCCAATAACATCCCTGTACGCTTTTATTTTGGACATGACCAGAGGTGAAGTAATTACGCTTCAACCTGCAATGGGGTGAAGTTCTCATGCTCAGTCTAACAGGAAACAAATTTAGTAGACAGAAGCATCTCTGATTATTCCAACCCCTTTTGTGTAGTTCAGCAAATCTGTTCTTTTAATGGAAGTAGAGACCTTTCTTTGCCAATACTTCCCATCCGTCCCCAGTGCATGGCTGGTAAATCAACACAATTATTATTCTAATCCAGAGGACATACAGTGATTTACATTTATATGCCAACATTTTCTTCCTTCTTGCCCCAGCAAGAGCTGGGAAATGATTTATAAGGATGCAGAAGTGCTGGCACAGATGTTATACAGCCTCAGCATGTTTGCATTGCACAGCGTGGCAGACTATTCTGGAAATGTCGATGCACAGGTATGGCGGGAGGCAGCGCGTGTGCCAGCGGTGCCCTTCCAGCTCCAGCACGGGGCAAACCCTGGCCCTGCTGCTGGCAAACGTATTTGGCATCCATCTTTCTAACAGGTCATTTCTGCATGCTGCACTTGAGGGAGGAGGATAGTTTGGTTCTTGTAATTAGTTGCTTCTGTTGAATTCCTGATGGACTTGTGGATCGTAAAAATCTTTCCGTGATGAAAGAGTTGGCAGCTTCATTTTATGTATTTACTTATTTTTATTCCCCTCTCCCCTGCCCGCCACCCCCACAGAGGAGGCTTGGAGGCTGAATGGATACACAGAATAAAAACGTATTTTGTGATGGGAACTGTCTTTCTCCTCCTTCAGAGAGGTTGGGAAGTTTGCCTTTTGCTTTTAAGTATTATCAGAGCAATTGAAGACCTCCAAATCCTTTAAAGCCACGTTTCAAATGTTAGCATTCAGGAAGAATAAGCCATTGGAAGGTCAGATTGTAAGTGCTGTATTCCCTCTAAGAGATTCAACTTAAGTAGCTGCAAGATATTTCATGTTTCATGATGTACTGAAGAGTGGGAGTCCACCTGGTCTAACTGGTGCAGTACTGATCCAAGCGTCTCCTTTTTCTAAGCATTGCCATTTCATAAACCTTGAATGTCTGAGGCTGAAAAGGGCTAGGTGTTGAGGACAGGCATGAATCCTGCTACTTTTCCTCATTTCACCTGGTCTGCATAAGAAAGTCTGATGTGAGCTGCTATTTGGTATTCCTTTCAAGCATTTCCCAGGGCTCTGAAACCTAAATCAGAGCTCTGGTTTGTGGTTCACCTTGAACACGTGCAAAATCATTTTGGTCTCTGGACCTGGAAGGAGGCTCTCTGGAAGGCCTCCTCTATGGGAGAGGAGCTTTGATTTTACAGGGGCTGGTCCCTAGGAGACAGTTCATGTCTCTGTTATCTCCCAATATGCCTGATCCCACCGCCTTTGGAGCTGGTCTTGACCTTATGGGAGGCTGAACTCCACAGCTGCAGGCCATATGGCAGAATGGGTTTTGAGAGTGGTGAGTAGCACGCTGTTTTGGTCAAAACTACCAACAAGAGGAAAGGGAGAAACACACACATCTTAGTTGCACCAGCAGAAATGTGCGTGGTTAAAAAGATGAACCTGCTCTTTGGATGTGCTGAAGGATGCAATGCACAAGATGATTAAAAAAAAAAAAAAAAAAGTTCTTCACAGGACATAAATCAAGGCAAAATGTTGTGTTCCTCCCATTGAGAGAACAAATAAATAAAGCACAAAAGCAAAGTCCTATAACCTCCTGATTTGAAGAAGATTGGTACAAGCTTGAGGAGAACAGTCTTCTGTGGGTTGCTAAAATCAAGGGCCTAGATTTTTGGGGGCACACGTGGTTGGAGAAATTGCTACTTTAATGCACCAACTCCATCCTAGGCTTGGCAGAGTAGATTACAAGAGTGCACGTGTGTGGCTCAGGGCTTAAGTCATTTGCTACAGGAACAGTGACGAGGAGGAGGAAAACAGAGGAAAGGGAATTACACCTTAGTCATGGAAATAATGCTCTACTCTGCAGAAGTTTGACTCTGGGCAATGTCAAGTTTTATGGCTTTAACTTAGGGAAGAACTTAGGCCCATGTGTAGATGAAATTAAATAATGCAACAAAGACGGGCTCATATTTGGGGCAAATCCCCTCCCTTTTGACTACGCACAATCCCATTGCAGGTGGTAGATTGCGCTCACTTATATCAGGACTAATGTTTTCTTTCTGATGGCTGGGTATACTGAATAAAACAGGCTTTAGTGACTCCCTATAGTAGTAAACAACCTCCCTGTGGGTCCTCTAAAATACCCCAACTCCTTCATTCAGCACTGAGAGATCTCCAAACACTTAGTTCATAAACAACCCAAGCATTTTAACACGCTTTCCTCCTTCTCCCAGGGGGTGTTCTTGGCTTGTGTTCTCTCCCTTTATTACAGCTTTAATCTTACGATGTGAACTGGGACTTGTTTACATTTTTATTTTTAAAGGCTTTTTTTGTGTGTGTGTGTGTGCGAGTGCATGCACTAAAGATCTAAATTGACAGATGCCTTTTTGTAGGACTGAAATGACATATCTAAGTTTTACTGCTCTCTTCCCTGTATTTGCATTTTTAATTACTTGCATCATATTTTATTAGTGTGTTACCTGATGAAGAATTCCAACTAATTAATTTCACCTGGAATTATATGCTGGTATATGAAAAATTATACTTGGCCATTTGTGGAGACCAGCTGTGTATTAGGAATATCTGATCCCCATCTGAAAGATTTAAAAAAAAGAGAAAGCAAGAGAAAACAGCTGATTGTAAAAGCTAGTCCCTTTTTTCTCAAGCCCTAAAGATATTATTATTGGCAGATATCCTTTATTACTCACCCTATATACTACGCATTAACTCAGAAGTTTGTTCTAACTGAACATCATTCAGTCAGATGACTTTTTCTTCAACCATTTCAGCTTTAATTTGTAGTAAAGCTAATGCTGTTGAGTTCCACCCATACGCTAAGACTCATTTGTTTCCATTCCAGCATGACTCACAGAGATACAACTTCACTTTGACCACCATTTCTATTTTTCTCCAATGTAATTTTATCTTCTAGGTGGAATTGAGAGGGGAAATATTGATTAGGAATGTAGGCATATTAAGAAAAGCTACCTGTAATGGAAGACGAAGGAAGAAAAGAGAATATGAAATGTGACCTGATCCTGCAACACAGCTGAACATACACACATGCACACACACACACACTCCCTCTCTCTCCATGGATATTTGTGGTTTGATTCTTTGTCTGCACTGACAACAGATGGTGTTTTAATAAAGTCCAGTAGGAATATTACTGTGAGTAAACAATCCAATGCATGCCAATTTCATAATTGCTGGGTACTGATACAGCCTCTTACCTGATGAATCCAAATTGGGAGGAAACCAACTGTGCACACACCTACTGGCAGCAGCCAAATTCGCAGCTGTGGTATGCTCCAGCATCGAGCTTCACCATGGAAGGTAAATTGCAGCTCCAATCATCTTTCTTGGCACCGGGCTTGGGGAACAGCTGCCATCTGGCTTGTCATCAAAGTATGGTCACCGAGTTTCTGGGAGATGAAATAGCTTGCTTTTTTACCTTGACATGCATGAAGATTGCAATCTTCATCTTTACAGGTATCTCTTAAAATAACATTCTTGGCTTCCTGAGCCAGAGATATACCAAGTGGGATTTTCTTCTTTAAGTGATTCCCACGCCTATAGGGACTTGAAGTCTAAACCTGTTATATGCTAATTAAAGATTCACACCCACATGACTTGTCAAAGAGATAAATCTTACTCATTTGTTTTCATCATTAACAGGGAAAAAATTGTAAGGAATACCATGCCTTACATTAGCAGATTTATGTGGAAACGCTTGTTTTTAATAGAAGTGGAGATGCAGTTAGAAGCGTTATTCCCACCACTGTTGATACAGCCCAGTATGGAAATTACAGCTTGGCAGAGGAGGAGGGGGTGAAAGGCAAAAGAGGGAATTCAAATACCCAGGACCAGCATCCCAGCTGGAAGTGACTGTGTAGGCTGCACCCAGTAAGCGACTGCCTATTCAGTGCATTACAGGACCATTATTTATATATTCAGTCCTTTACAGACACCTTTAAAGACAATAGCAGATTAAAGCACAGGCGAAGCAGGTGAGTTCCCCCCTCTAAAGAGACTGACCTACATCAGTTTTTAGGTGCTTCAATTCTGTTGGTTTCTAGCGTGCTGTGGACGTCAGGCCCCAGTGCTGCACAGCTACGCACAGGAATAACTTTTCCATTGGTAATTCTCAGTGTTGAGAATTTATCCTGCAAATTCCATGCAAGAGTCTAATCTTTTGAAATTTTCTTTCCGCCCAGATTGGGACACTGATTGAAATCCCAGATAAATCTGAAATAAATTAAAATCCCAGTTTGACATCTCCAATAAATGTCACTTTGGAAATTTATTTGACCTTATCAAATTGCTTTATGGTGATGATAGCTAAGTATACTTTCTTGCATTATTGCCTTGGTATATTACATTGTTGTCTTTCAAGATATTTTTACATCAGTAAATCTATGTATTCAGACAGGAAACTAATAACCCTGGAAATTTTTCAGCCGTGGTACAATTCACAGGCCTTTGAGGGACTGAGACTTTTCTTTAGTGAAGATTACCAGGCTGTTGGCCCAAGAGCAGAACTACTTTGCTCTGGCTTTGGAAACTATTGAATTCAGAACCCGCGATTGCAAGTCACTTTGCCCACGCTAATTGTTTTGTGCAAGGAATTAAGTAAGAGACTGTTCCTCCTACTTCAAGGCATGCTTTGGAGTTGCAAAGCATTGCTTGGAAAGGTTCTGCTTCTGTCTGAGAGCTCACAGTGATGGTAGCTCTGTCTAAATAGAGGGGTTTTTTTGAGGGGTGTCAGTGGATGTGGATATAGAAATAGGGAGTCTTGCGGCTCCACCCAGGTTTTTTCTTACCAGGCCACAGATGGTCAGCATGGACATAACTTCTGTGGTACACAGGGTTAAAAAAATGTGCCTAGGTGTTTTATTGACCCATCTACTGAAAGATTTGCGTGCTTAATACCTTTATGGTGATTAGTCTAGTTGTTAGTGCTGGGCTGGATTAGTATTGCGTATGGTTTCTGTTTCACACTGTTCTATCCACAGCTAGATTAGACATCACTTTTAATCTTTTCAATTTACAGCAGACAATATATTTCTAAAAAAAAAAAAAGGCAATTTCTGAATAGCTGTGGATAAATGCTAGAGGAATATCCATTTTATACACTGCTGAATAAATGTACAAGGAAACATTTTGTCAAGAGCTACTGTGTTGTTCGGTACCTCCAGCAGAACTGAACAATCTCTCTATGGGAAAAAGCCTTGGTGGAGCTCCAAGACATGTGTTCATGGTAGCTGCCTGACATGGCAGCCTGACTGCACGGTGTCAATGATGGACAGAAAATAAGCTGTATAGAAACACTTAACAACTTTCTGTTGGAAAAATCTGCTCCCAACAGAAGGTTATACAGAAGACAAAAAATCGTTCCCTGTGGGTTTCTCTAGCTCTGAGACTGGGAGGCCTGCAGATGTTGGAAGGTGCTGGCCTCTTGGACACAGCTTGGTCACACCCACAGCTGGGTGGTATTTCAACACAGTAGCTGCCTACTGGCTCAGATTCTTGGCACCCCGTGAAATTTCAGGTTTTCTGTGGATGGAAAACACTGCAACACTTTCAAAACATTATAGGGGTTGTGAGATGTGGTGGCTTCAGCTGTGGAGCGGAATAGGATACCTTTGACAGAATTGCGCTTCTCCCTTCCTTCCTTACCTTTCTGTTCCCACAAGTTGGGATCAGGGGAATTAGGAATTAAGAATCAGGTCATGTCAGCTGCAGAAAATATTTCAGTAAGGGTTATATGATGCTATGATCTGTTGTCTGAAAGCCATGAGAACAGAGGTTGGACATGTAAAGACAGCGCATGCTATACACTGACAAACACTGAATTCACAAAATTAGTATTTTCTTTTAATTGAGAGCAGAGATTGTGAAATTGCTTTTTACTCCAGGACCTGGGGCTCTAAACATTGACTTATAGTAGAACAACTTAATTTGGCCCTGAGCCAAAGCAGAAGCAATGAGAGAATCTGAAAATAGATGGGAGCAGCAGTCATAAATCTAGCACTTAACTAACGATTGATCCAGCATAGCGATGAGAGGTGTTTATCTCATCCGTCAGCTAACCTTGAGACCGCTTGACCTGAAATCCCTTCAATCTTGTAGACTAGCAGTTGTCCGTGGCTTTACAATATCTAATAACAGTTTTAGGCTTCTATATAGGATGTAACATTCAAAGCAAGCTTTGCTGTGATTTTCTGAAAGAACTGCCTAATGTGTGGGCAGTTATATGTCCCTATCTCCCCCCACTTTCATGGCAACTTGTAGCAGATTCGTGACATCAGCAGCTCCTGGAAAAGGGTTAACATTTTTAACACCAGCAAGTCAGCCTTAGTTTTCCATAAGTCAATACTGTCAGATCTGAGGACTTTTTTTGTTGCAATGCCATTTACAAGTATACCTAAAGTGGAGATATATATTCGTCTAAAAGAAATAGAAGATATACTGCCTTACCCTTCAACATCCTAGCCAACACTTGGGCTTTAGAGGGAACGGAGCCTACCCATTTTTAGTGTTCATTAGAACAACTCTCTGAAAAGACTTCATAGCCTGAATAATATTTTTTTCAGATACAAGTATCCTGTTTCTTTTGGCATAGGTCCATTTTGAGTGGGGAGAGAGAGGGAAGGCAGTGTAGCAATGTGACAAAGGAAAACACATGGAAAAATATTGGACCTTAGTTTCTTTTAATCAGAAATGATGGGCAGACCAAGTATCCATCCGCTCCTGTGACTTCTGTGGATGCGGAATGCCTGCTTTGAAAAGCAGGTATCCAAGAACAGATCCAACTCTTCCCATTCCCACTGTCTAGAGGCATCTGGATTTGCTGGGGTAGATTGTCCTGTGACCAAGATCCATAGCTGGGTTGACACAGAAACTTTCTGGAAGTCCTGACTTTGGCCCATCACTGACCTTAACTAGCCTCCACAGGTTAAACAAAAAGAAAGTCTATAACTTACATCACAATATATTCTAGTCCAACTATTTTATTATTGTTTTCAGAATAATATATTAAAGGATTAGGTAAAAGTAGTAAGACATACATCCTCTAGAACTCCTCTTTATGTATAATGAAGTTCTCCTATGGGTAAAGTTTTCTGTGTTGCCAGAAGACTGAATCATCAGGATACACATTTACCACATATGGTTACTGAAGGTTTGCATTCATCTCCCTATCTTTAAAATGGGTTTTCTCTATATCGTACAGTACTCTAACATTCTCTCATCCCAGCATCCTTTGAAGCAGTGCCGTGCTACAGCTGTGTATCTGAGTTCCTTCCTCAAATTGTGAAAAATAATGTACTTTTCAGACAAGTGATAATAGTCAGAGCCACATAGCTATTCCAAGGAGGTGCAGGGCAAAATGCTGGAACTTTCTTTTGGGATTAAATTATTTGGAGGCCTTCTCTAAGCCTCAAAATACAGGCTATTGAGCATGTAGCCTAGCTTGCCACCGAACTCTCATCTCAGGTAATGCTGAGCCTTGCTCAGAAGACTGAAGAACTGCCTGGAGCCTTTTGTCCAACCCCACCCCATCAAATGCTCCCTAAAAGTTTGGAAAATAACAAGCTCAGTACATTTGAATTTCCATTGCCAACCTAGTTGACTCTTGTTGTCCACGTCCAGAAGAAATGTTGCCAACGTGTTGTCTAAAAGAACATTCTCATGTTACTGCAGTGGAGCCACAAATATTTAGAAGTTATCAGGAGAGCTTATTGCGAGGATGCTGTCAGAGTGATGCTGCCACAGCCACTGAGATAAGCTTTGCTTTATGGTGACTGGCCACCATTCAGTCACACCTCCTCCGTGCCTGTGGCCTGTTGGTAAAGACAGCATACATTTCACAGCTAAATGGGGTGGGATTTCAAATGGTAAATTCAGTCTTCAGCTCAGCAAAGCACATGCTTGATTTTAAGCACATCAATATTGCTTAAAGGCAACTGGACAATTTGGATGGCAAAACTGAAATATGTGCTTAGAAGTGAAAAGCTCCACAAAACCAATAAACAACTTAATGACATGCAAGATCAGTTTTCTTTTAAAAACAACAGGGAAAAAAACCTAAACAAAACAAAACCAAAAAGCCTCCTAAACAAAAACCAATCCCCCCAACCAAAATAGCCTCAGACCCAGACTTTTTTTTCAAGCCAGCTCAACACCCAGCATGGGGGCTAGATTTTTTTCCAAGGAACCCAGCTCCAATTTATGCTCTTAAACACAGGCCAGATTTTTATAAATGCTCACAATCTAATGTTTAGAGCTCTTTGGACATCTGGCCACTTATTTCTATGCCAGAGCTAAAGCCTTCTAGAAATCTGGTCCCAATTGTGGATGCTTGGCTCTTTTGAAAATTTCACCCCATGGAAACTACTTTTATAACAGCAATTTTTTTTCCCCAAAAGGAAAAGCTATGAAATGTAATTATTTTATGTACAATGTCCACACTTCAAATATAATTGTTTACACTTTTTCTTTTGCCTGTTAAAAGCCCCAGACAAAATAATATTTTCCCCTCCTCCTCAAAGCACTTGGGGCCTATACGCACACAGAAAGATGAAAGAAAGTAAGTTTTATTCTATTACTACATGATATTGCTGCAAGATTGAAACCAATGGAGTAGTTGCATATAGGAAGAGACAGGGAAAAGCTATTCAGAATGAATGGATATTATAGCAAGACCTGAAGTTGTTCTATCACCTGTAACAAAGAATCAGGTGTCTTAGGAAGAAAAAAATAATTTTATCTGAGAAGGCCTTGACACTAACCAAGCTACGGAATCTTCTTTTCCCTTGCAAAAATGTGACTGACCTGTTATTTCTTATATTTGCCCCTTAAATGCTATGATTATAATTGCTATCCTGCTGTGAACAAAAATCAGTCAAGCTACCCTGAGAGAAGCATCTTTACTGCTCCCTGCAGTACTGCCTATCACATTGGGGCTACTGATCTCTCCACATAAACACAATGCAAGTGTCTAACTGCCAGATATAAACATAATAGCACCATTTAACCAGCACTCGCACAAAGTGTGAAGAAGTACGCTTAAGTGTCTAAACAACATCATTTTTACTGAACAACCTGCAATGGATGTTCTAGCGGGGAGCTTGCATGGGCATGGTTAAAAGGCCTCATTTTCCAGCTGAAGAGACATGTAATGAAAATTAAGTAGCATCCTAATCCATCAACTGCTGTCTCTTCCTCTACCTCATTCCTTACCAATAATCAGGGAGACACCTATTAGATCATGCAATTCATCTCCTTACCAAGACACAGCCATTCCTTCTAGTGACCCTCCTCCTAGACATCTCCCAAAGCTATTTCAGCCATCTTGGATGGCAGTGATTTCATTTCACCCTGTCAGAGACCACATCCACAGCAGAAATACTACCTTGTCCTCAGGAGTCAGCCTGACAATGCTCTGATGGCATCCTTCATACAGGATTGCCATCTCCCCTTCCAGTGCTGGAGCACCAGAGCAAGCAGCTGCGGAACCGGCACCTACACCCCAGTCACAGTGGAGCCATGCTGGCAGCAAGAACCCTTTCCTGGAAATTCTAGCCTGTGAGCTGGGCTCTTTCTAGCAACCAGTGTAGAAAAAGCAGGTGGGACACAGCCCTTCTTCCTCCCTCCTCTTCTGATGCACCACGATTGCCCCACATCACGCATGGTGGAGCATAGCCATCACATCCATCTGTGCATATTGATGGTGAAGGAGGAAATAGGTAGATGTCAGCAGCCCTCTTAACCTCCTCCCTGCCACCTGTCTCCACTCATGTTGTGAATGAGAGGATTTCACCTGTACCTTGTAAATCCTGGATTGTAAATTATGGGCCATTGCCAGCTGTTGTCCAGCAATGAGGAACTCACCTTTTCCTGAATTTCAAGACTCACTTTTATGCTTAAGTACTTAACCAGCATCCAAAGTAGCAGTTTGGTAATTAAAGTGCACCCTAGGGAACATATAAGCAATTAAATCAAAGAGGATGATTAAAAAATAAATAACAATTACCTTGCCTAACTATTAAGGGTAAGAGAGGCTATCCAGGAACCTATATTTACACCACAAAGCCTATTTA
The DNA here is from genome assembly GCF_011004875.1 of Balearica regulorum gibbericeps. Lineage (NCBI taxonomy): Eukaryota > Metazoa > Chordata > Aves > Gruiformes > Gruidae > Balearica > Balearica regulorum. The sequence goes on from NC_046185.1 coordinate 96,561,382, forward strand.
TAGCCTTAAAGTGATGTTACCACATGCGTGAAGAATTGCTCTTATCTTAGTTGGAAGGAGCATCGTGGAGGCTAAGCCCTCTAGGGCTTCGCAGCCTTCCCATACCAACATCTGAACCTCGTGATGGGCCCGGGGAGGTAGCTGTGCACCCAGCAGCACTGTCATTAGCCCAGTGCACAGTCACTGTCATTCAGAACCATGGTGTGAAGGCCTGAGGGGGAAAGGGGTGTGGTGGAGTCAAAAAGGAAAGTCTGCCTTTTGGAAAATAGGATTTGATTAGTAGGTTGGAGCTCTTGCGTGTGACTGGGAAACCTGAGCCTTACCCCCAGTTTGAAAGTGTTTGAACTTACTTCCCAGGAAGACTGCAATTTCTGCTGGCTTATCTTCCCATCAGGAGGAATGAGACAGTCATCTACATTCAAATGACCAATTTATGGTCCTAAAGACAAGAAACTGTTTCTTGGCTCCAAGTAAGAGTTTTCAAAAGCTGCTTGACTCAAGACTGCAAGTTGGCAGCTACATATGGCAGTGAAGGAAGATTTCATGCATATGCTCTATGCAGCATTTGTTATTAGTTCATTTTTGATGACCTCTCTGCCTCTCAGCTCAATGTTGGGACTGTTGTGACTGGCTTTCCTGGATACACAGCTTCTCTTGTTTGTTGTTGGTGGAACTTGACTTGGTTTTGTGAATTTTGCTCATGGAAATGGTTATCTTCCAAACCCCTTTTAAGTTCCAGTTCTTAGGTTTGCTCTCTGTCTCTCTCTCCCTGCTCCTCTGCTCGGCTTTCTTTCTGTTTTCTACCAAGATAACAGCTTTTGAACTAGCAACAAACCACCCTGATGCTGTTTTCTTTAAAAGCAAGCTTTTTGGGGTTACTTTTCTCTTCAATGTTCTTGGTCTACCTTGCTCTAAGCTGGTAGTTTCCAACGTAAAATAAAAACAAAGAAGTTTTTATAGTGATGGAACATACAGTACCTATGAGATTCTTAACTGTGAGTGGGAACATAAATTGATTGTTTAGCTACATAAAAATTGATGGGTTTGTTTGGGTGGTTTTGATTGTGGGTTGTTTTTTTTTTTTTTTTTTGAAAATGAGCCTTTGTATAATAGCAGCAAGTTTGACATGTTCCTGAGGAATTGTGCCAGAAGACATATACCATCTTTGTTACACATTTCTGTGGGTTCTGAGACAAGATGTTTAACCCATATCTATATGTAACCCAAAGTACTTTCCCTGTTTCCACAGCGTCGCTGCATGCTATTTACTGGAGTAATCCATAATGAAAATAATAAACAGTGGTACATTTCAACGATAACCAATCTGTACAGAAAATGGAAGGTTTGGAGTGAAAAGGTAATTAGCAATTTCACTGTGATTTAGGTGACCCATATACACAAAGTCATTTTTAAAATTGTCATAAAATTGGCTTTATCTTAAACTGAAATAGCTGCTTAATGCCAGAGCAAAATTAAGATCGCTACTGTGAAACTAGCAATAATGCAACATTGGGGTGGTCAACATTTCACAGAGTGGAGCACTTAGCCAAAAGATATAAATAATACTTGCTTGAGCTCTCACCTGGAGCTAGTAGCTTGTGAAAGAGATAATTTACTCTCATTATCCATCTGGTTTCACTGGGAGCTATATTACTGGCAGATTATAAGGACAGGACTGACTTGCTTTCTTCTTTGGGCCTCACCAACTCATGTGGCTACCTCATGTGAGAGGACTGCTAGCGGGACCAAGGTACTGAGATCTGAGGGATGGCACTGCCAAAAGAGTAGAGAAATATCCTAAAAAGCCAACACTTCTTCTAAATGTGATGGTTTAATGGGTGATTACTAGGTTTATTTCCTTGGAAGTCTTCTGAAAACATTTTCAAGATCTGAGTAAATTTTATGGTGCTTTTGCATAGACTAGTTTGCATTCTGAAGGGAACTACCACTAGGACAAGCTACCTCAAGATGTTTTGTTGCTGAGGTTTTGGGGGCATATGGTAGGTTTTGTGCGAAAAGCTGCTAGCAAGCAATGGCTGTTGGCTCTGAGCATGGAGGGACTGCAGGAGACCTTCATCTACCAGGGAGTAGTGCACAGGCCTTCCAGAAACAGCATCTGTCCCAAGGAGAACAGCACTCCAAGAGGCAGCACTCCAGTCCCGCTCTCAGATAGATCCTGGGCAGGGTTTAATAGGATAGACAGACAACTTGTGTGAAATTCATGACTGGATATCATCAAAGTGCTATTGCAAACGCATAGAAAAGCAAAATAAACCCAACATGCTACTTGTACATTACCGGCATATGCAGCAAACACCTGACTGAATTTTCATTTACAAAATTCTTAGCTTTATTTGCCATGGGAACCCTGGCTTCCTTCATTGCATTTCTTCTCAGAGAAACCAATCTCTGAATACCACAGTGACACAGCACGCATTCGGCAGGGCATTGGTCCCATCACATTAGGCTCCGTCACATCACATCAGTTGATGTGACTGACAGAACCCGACGTCTCATGTCACAGCAGGGCACGTCGCCCAGCACCGCGAGTTACAAAGACACACTTTCTAGCAAACTAAAATAAAGATGAAGTGAAATGATGTTGGGTGGGGGGACACTCTTAAGGTCTTCCTGGTCAGAGCAATCTAACGGCAAGCTGTATTCCAGTTCATTAATATAAAGTAAGATGGGTGAGACTGACTAATATGTTCTATGTAATTAGCTACTTCAATGAGAAAGGCTGGTTTTATTAAAATGCAAAAGGAGATGAAGAGGCAATAGATCCCTGGATAAATACTTTGTATATATGTGTGTATTCAAGGTTGGCAGGCATTAAGCTAGCTATACGTGCATGTTGTATGTGGTTGTATCCCCATACACAGGTAGACAACTGGATAAAATACCCTTGGACACAAGGAAAATGGCTACAACCTCGCATTGCATTTTACATTTTGGGGAATATTTTACATTTTGGGGAATCTAGACAACTCTCACTCCTGTATGTGAAAAAGCTGCTAGTACCATAATCAGGTGTACTGGGAGTGAAATGACCACCCTGTCCCCAGGCTGGTGTGGTGGTGCAGCCCCCCCGGCCACTTTGGGATCCCAACCTTGTGTTCTTGTCTTGGTTACAAGTGCAGTGAGTTGGGACGGCCTGGCACTTTCTTGTCACGGTTACAGCTGTGCAGCTTTTTTAAGCCACAGGGGTCTTCTACCTTTTCCCGCCAGCCTGCAAGGTCCTCAGCAGGTCCTCAGGACAGCCTTTAATTTCCATTTGGCTTAGCGACAGACATACTTTCTTAACTCCATTGTTGCTCCTTGTTTTTGTTGTTGTTCTGACAGTTAAACAAAGTGCAGAGCTTTCTTTTCTGCTTTTTTTAGTGGGCAATGGAGAAAGAGTGGATCAGCTGTACTGCCCTAAGACCCTGTATTGCTGAAACCCTGAAAATCATGAAATATAAATATATATATAAGCAAGTAGTTATGTATTATGTCGCGTATATGTATTACCTACTAATAAAGCAGTGATAAGTATATTTTACATGTACATATCTGTACATATTAGCAATTAATATACATTAACAACTCATGATCATCAGAGGCTTTGCAGTGCTATTCTTCTTAGAAGCTTTGCAGTACAATTATTTTTCAGTCTACAGATTGCATCCCACATTCTGCCTGGAAATCTCATGTTCTTTTACCCTACACTTACACGCAGGCTGTCTCTTTTCCCTTTCCCCGTTCCTCATACTCACTCCCCCTTTTCTCACAGTCCCTTCAGACCCATCCTTTCAACCACTCTCAAAGTACTTTCCCCTTAGCGCTCCAGGATGTCTTCTGCTTCCCCCATTTGTTTATTGCTTACTACTGCAATCGCTGTCTATGGAAATCAGGAGCGGGCCCCCCACCCTGAGTCAAGCTGAATTTCCTCACTGCAAGCGGTGGAAGTGGCAGCTATCGTCATTAGGGTGGTCAGCCTACCTCTCACTGGGAAAGCCTTCTCGAGAGGACACCCGGCCCCGCTGAGATGGGCTTGGCACCCGCCCCAGGGGAAATAACGGGCAGCGACTGCTCCTCTGCAAAGCGGGAAACAGTCCAAATTGTGATTATTTGAGCTCAGTCTTTTAAAACAACAAGCTCATGATACGCCTGGTAAAGGAAGCTTCAGGAGTGTGAAAGGTCACATGAAGGCACTTTTCCCATCCCTGGTTTGTAGGTGTTTAAGGCAGCTCAACCTGTTGGCGTTGGTTACTGTTGACTGGTTGAAATTACTGTGCATCTTGCTCTGCGTCTCATTAGAAACAGTGTTTTGTGAGTTTCCTTCTTTTATTTTCTATTTTGATGGCATTCCGGAGTTTGTGTCATCCTTCCATCATTACATGCTACTTTGCAGTGCATCAGCTGAGTAAACATTCATATGAAAATAAACCCAAACTTGGCTATGTGTGATAGTTTTTAATTAAACACTCATTTATTTGGAGGCTAAACTGTGACGTTTGCTTAGAGCTTTGCCACAGAAACACTGGCCTGCCTAAAGTGTGAGTAAATAATATAGCACCAGGAAAAGATCTTTGAGATGCTCTGAGTGTCTATTACCATTAGGGACTGAAACACAGCTTTTTATTTTACCTGAATACTCATTCTCTGGTTTTGCTTTCCCCTGGCTCCTGAAACAAGCTATGTCTCTAATACTTTAATAATAGGAAAGTAAAGGTGGTTTCTGCAGCCAGATTCATACTGTTTGTTGAACTAAAACCTGCCAGGTTCCTTGGCACTGGACCCTCATCCTCTGTGCTATTGAATTGTTAGCATGGGCTCCTCCATGGCTTTGGACTACCAGCCAGTGCCGGCCCAAGCAATTCCTAGGCATGTTTCAGGAGATTTTGGGGGACACAGACCATTTCCAGTGGGCTGTCTGCATGCAGCTGTCTGTTTTAGAGGGTAAGAGAGCTTAGGTATCATTTCAGGTAACAAGGGGGCATTTTGTTCTAGTTGGTGTCGTTACCAGAGCATGGTGCCCCATCTGCCCAAATTGCCTGCGCAGAGGCTGCCCATGTTGGTACCTGCGCTGACTCCAAAGTTGGCGTTGATGATTCAGCTGCTGTCACTGGCGGCAGCGGGAGCTGCCAGGTGCTCAGGGCTGTTGTCATCAGGCCAGACGTGTACGACTGTATTTAAGAAGCTGAGATTTGTAAAATGTTGACTTACGTGTATCTGGTTCCATAAAGATATATACAGATGAATACAGACGGCAGTTTTGAAATTCAGCAGTAGAAAACAGTTACGGAGCAGTGATTTGTGAAACACTGTAGAGCTGCACACTGAGAAGAGGAAATCACCACCCTAGCTCAATTGCCCTGGTGTGTTAAACTGACAACTTTTGTAGTCAGCACTGACTGCAGCAGGTATCCATTTGTAGTGCAATGGATAAAACAGCAGTTGTTTTAATTTACATTGTCGTGGACACCGGGATTTTCCGATATAATCTACAAGGGAATACACAACCCGATTCATTAAGATACTGTGATTTTATCTCCCTTATGGTCCTTTGAAATCCACTTTTAGAAAATTACTTGCTTTAGTATATAAATGTTCCAGAAAAGTACTTATACTCAAAGGCTGTCTGATTTCTTTTTAAAGCTACCCTATTAACATCTCAGGACAAAACATTATGAAGTTGAAATTGCACTATGTCTTCATGCATATGCATGATTATTCAGTCATCAGTGATGCGCACCTACTATATTTCAAATGACAGTTATCTTTTTCCTGCATAGACAGGAGTATGTGAAATTGTGTAATAGTTAACTTTTTTCCCAAGATATTCACTACATTTTCATGATGATATCATGATTATAAGCTCCATAATGTTTTCTTTTTCTTTTTTTTTAATTCAGCATTTTAATGCAAAGCTTTTTGTTTCTAAAATATATATTCTAAGACTTAGGTGAAAATGACAGTCATATTTTCTGCTTTTTCTTTTGTATGAATGTAACTTTATTTAATCTGCCATAAATTCTTCAGGTATTATTCTTCCATTTTTTTATACATTTACATTACCTTTTAGATGTGCCTTTTTAGACATATTACAGGGTAAAAGACAATTGCAATTTAACTTACTTCCAAAGAAATTGTCATAGGAGTAACATTTGTATTGCAAAGCCTAAGAATATATTTTCTGAAGAATTTATTTTTAAAAAATTATTAATTTATGCACAATTGATTTAAAAATGGATATTTACAAGATGTAGGGTTTTTAATAGAAAGTAAAGTTTTTTCCTTGTATGGCTTCAGTGTCAGAAAATAATATATTAAACACTAAAAGTGATTAAGAATCTGATTCCTTGAATTCATCAGATTCACCTACATTATTAGAACTGAATGTTCCTCTTTTCTTAGCTACTGACAGATCGTTTTCTATGTTATGGAATTCCTCCAGAATCTACCACCTTTCAAAAATTGCTTCCATCCTCTGATCATTAGGAAAATGCCTTTTTTTTTTTTTTTTTTTTTAAAATCAAATTGACTAACATTAAGCCAGCTGATCACAGAAAAGATGAGGAAAAACCTGCATACTTCATGTTTGGTTGTTGCTGTAGATTTTTTTTAAGGTATCACATTAGCTGACTTAAGATACCTATTTTTAAGCCAAATTTCACCAGCACAAATTTAATATTTGTGATGTTCCTAAAACCAAAAATAATAACAAAAACATTCCAAGATTTGACTTTTCTAAGGAAGATCCAACTATAGAAGGTCTTTAAGTGACAGAGGAAAGATTCAAAGGCGTTAGGGGATAGCTTTTAAAAACTTGAACTCCTAAAATGTTAGTTACGTACAGGAATTTTTAAAGCCCTACAAAGCTCTTTTGCGCTTTCTTGCTGAAATAAATATTGTTAATCTATCTATCCAAAACAAATATTGTTAAACAGCTGATCCTAAATCATATTGTGCTAGTGGAAGTCAGAGAAATACTAGGCAGAAAGCAAATATTTAAACCCATTTATTGATTTGCATCACAAAGACAGTGAGATTAAGTTTGCTCCTGCTCTTCTAGCAGGACACTCTCTTCTCCATTACAATTAATTTGGCTGATAATCAGGCTAAACTAATTTTCTCACCCACAGCTACAGGTGAAGCACAAAAGGATGCTATGGTCTTGCAAGATGGAGAGACACTAGTGTTTCTTCATTATACTTTATAAACACACATCACCTAAATAAAAATGAATGATGTAGTAAAGGATTTTTCCAGTATGTGTTTGGGCTGAATGTATTACTCATGAATGAATTATGCAGGTCATTCCAAATATGTGCTGACAATGTCTCTGCACCACAAGAGCACTGATACTGCCAACATCAGGCTTTCAAAAATCTTGAGTCAGGTCACAAAATACTAAAAGTGCATTAAAACCCAGTAAGTTAAAAAAAAAAAAAAAAAACAACAAACCCAAACTTACAGTTTTATTTACTTGTCTTTTTGATTGTGGACCCTTAAGAGCCACACCCTTGAATTTTTCTCTACAGCTGAATGGCCAAGAAATGCACCATATTTAAATGAAAGCAGAGATCATCTTTTAACCACTTGACTGTAAGAATTTGTTTTTAGGAAAAAAACACCCAAACACCCTGATCTTCATAAAACTGGTAATAAAATGTAAGAGCTGGAAATGCTGCCCTGAAAATGCTAGGGCTTTCTAAGTAAATACGCTGCATCTTGTAGGCTTCAACTGTTTTAGTAAGATAACTGATTTAATTTCTCAACTTGCAAAGCCTTAATTAGTGAATCCCCATTTCATGAATTCAGGTAAATACAGCAGGACCCAAGAACCTCTCTAGGAGTGGTGCAAACAAACCTAACTACATCACAAGCAGCCTCGATTTATCAGCCTGCTGGTGATGATCAAACAGATTTTTGCATTGGTGGCACCTGTGCGTGCATTTGCTCTGTGTGGGTTTATGGGAGAAGTGTTGATGGATTGCAGTCACCAACAGCTCCCGCCTGTCAGGTGGGCATGCTTTGGCTGGGAAGGAAATCATTGCTGATGGAGAAAAACTTCTCTGGAAAAGAAATTGAACTCTGTTCAATTTAAGCACACCCAACAACCGAGAAGCTGGGACTGTGTGGTATAACTGCTGTGTGGCTGGTGGTGTTTCACCTGTGCCTGATCACTCCTGGTTAGGAAACAGCCTAGCACAACCAACGGCAGGTCTGAGGGATCGCAAAGCCAGCACACGCCAGCTCTCCGAGGTCTGACGTGCAGCAGGATCTCATACTGAGTGGCATCTCTCTCAGGGGAGTAGTCTCACCCGTACCCTGGCGTTCCCATACAAAGGGCAGCCTGAGCAGGCTTCCTCTGATCACGCCTCTGTGCCAACACCATGCACCGTGCCACCGCGCAGCTACGCATTGTTCTGCATGCCCCATCCTGGTGCCGAGGGCGTTTCTCACCGCCTACCTGACCACACAAAACAGAACATCCCCCATAAAGGCAAGGTATCCATTTTACAAAAAGCAGCTTTACTTTAAAAAAGACCATATCTCTTCCCCTGGATGTTGTGAACCAGGATGGGAGCTGATGTCTGCAGAGGTGACACAGCAGGGTAAGACACTCATGAATTATGAGGGCAGATGTCAGTTCCAAGTGACATGTTTTCCATAACCTACTGCCTCTCTTTGTTTATCCATCAAATACAATCTATAAAGCAACTGCTCATCTATTTAGTCTTGGGTAGGGCATAGAAATGCAAGTCAGACCTCAAATTTAGTTTGTCATTTTCCTTCTCAAAAGGAGATGTGATTTATGTTTATAATAAAGTATTTGAAATGTCATTTAATAGGAAAACAAATGGCAGTTGGATTCCCATGAGCAAGGAGAGAGGACTGTGAAACTTTGAATTAAACGGTTTTATCTTATCACACTTTAAGTTACATATTTTTATTCTAATTGTAAAAATTATCTGCCTTGACATATCTTTTCCATTATTTTTGTTAAAGGGTATTCATCAGCGGTGTTAATGATGACACAAAATTTTAATATATGCATTAAACATTTAAGTTTTAATATGTTAACATGACACAGGATGTGAATAATAACAATGTTTTATATATGAAGTGAAAACATATTTTATGTTGGAAATAGTTAGAATGCCTGGCAAGTGACTTATATCCATAACAATTTCATTTAAATATTGCTTTTGCACCCCATCTATCTTAGATGCAATTTTATAGTCCTTTTTAAAAATTCATTTCAGCATGACCTCTTTGAGGCTGCAACTTAGTGCCTCTAGCCTACATATTCAATTGCACTTGTACTTGTTCCTATTCAATTACCTTTCAAAGTGCAGAAACCAGCAAGTGCCCAGACCTGAACGGCATTTACCATTCTGGGACTCTTCAGGAATTACAAGTTCTGTGCGGTTACACAGTAATAAGGGTAAAAGGCAAGAGGAAATCCATCAAATTGCTAAAATGCGATGGTCTACCAGATTTGATTTAGATCTTCATAATTTGGGACCTCTTGGAGCAGCCAGGTAGTTCCTAATATAAGATTATGTTCCCTTGAATATCAGAAGATTATGATGCATATATACAACAGCTTTCCTTTTATTTCCTCATATCACACCTTCTGTCTTGTGGCTTAACAATGAGTGTCCCAATAGCACTCGGGAAAGGAGTATCTTTGAAAGGATACATCTTAAAAGGAGAAGAAATGTTGTGGTGTTTTCACGTGCCTAAATGGGAAATTAATTTACAAAAATCTTTGCAACATTTCCATCCTGTACTGGCTTATTATAAGAACAAGTTGTGCTGAGAGAATGAAAACTCTGCTCTTTGACCCTACACGCAGCATAAATTCAAGCCTAGTTTTCATTCATGACAGTGCACATGCTTTAACAGACCTTGCTGCACCCCAAAGGTGCACACTTTTAATCTGGTAAGACTGAGATGTACATTTTAAAAAAAAAAAAAAATCAGAAAATAGGCATTGCATTGATACCCAGCACCCTTCAGAGCTGCAAACAGGCTCCCCTATATAGTGCCCATGCTCATTATCTGGCTGAGAATTTATGGCTCATCACGGAGGACATCTCTCAGTAGCAGACAGTGCCGTCCAGCAGTAGGCTGGCTCCATCCCACCACCTCCAGCAGATCTGAGAAGTCAGGGAAGCGGGTCAGGAACAACACTGTGGAAGGGCAGCGGATACCTGCACATCCCACCTGGAAAAATTCTTCCTGCAACAAGGCTGAGATTTTTTTCTCTACATCAAATTCCAGTTGAATGTGATGGTGCAATACAAGAAGCAATGGGGAGATACTCGAAAAAATCATCCTTTCAGAAACATTGGTTAAGAGTTAGTACTGAATATGCAAATATTAACATGCAGACAGGATATATTTTTAACTTTAGAAATACAAGCTATAATTTGCTTCTATGTTTATTTGTGTCTGGTATGTAATGTCAAGCATTTAAAATATTTATGGTCATGTTGGTTCTAGTCCAGCCCTTTCATCTTTCCTATTTGTATCTCTTAAATGAAATTCTTTGTTAATGAGCTACAGTAAAAGTATTTTAAAAGATGGGTTTTCTTCTAGATGTTATACATCGATACATTTATTTAAGAGCAGAAATGGATGAGTCAACATTTATTTTGAAGAAAAGGATTATTCTACTTATTATTATTTGGTTTGGGTTTTTTGGGTTTTTTTTTTTTTGTTATCTCATTTTAAAGAAGGGTGCAAATATGTTTACGAGGGTCAGAAGGATTGTTCTGCCTCTGCAGACAACTCACCTACAGAGGCTCAGTCACTGATGGAAAATTGCAAAATGGAACTTCTTTTTTTCCTGTGGTGAATAATTTATGCTTGGGAATGGTTTCATCACCGAGCACTCTTCAAGTCATTAAACTGAACTGAAGAAAATGGGGTGAAGTCATCATCAGAGAAGGTCAATTTATGGAAATACTGTTATCTCTTTCACAGTATTATTAATACCTACTGACACCTCCATGTTCGGCAGGGCAAAGCCAACCATTAGCCTATAAGGTATAAGAAGGGTCTCAAACACACGCTCACAATGAGGACATCGTTATTGCAAAAGTGATCTGAACGCAGCAGCTATGAGAAGGAGAAGACAGGCCAAAAGGAGGGAGAGGCAGCTCTTGATCTGAAAAAGCCATAGACAAAACCCTAATTTTTAGCAGGCTGCTGTATTTCTTGCCATGAATCTGCACTGTGCTATTGTTACCTGTTTGTAACTGCCTATCGGTATCTACGTGGCAGATCATTTTGATGTCTGAAGAACAGCCAGAAGATTTGTCTTTAATTTCAGGAAGAATTAGCTTGGCTGAGTGTTAAAAGGAAAGGCTATTTGACTGCCTTTGAAATCTGTGTAATTATAATATTTACAACATGTTACCTACTAATATCTATTTAAAGCACAATGTCACCTGGGAAAAGTTCTCTTCTACAAGTCCTACTGTTTTCAAACCGAATGGCTTGCATGTAGATTACAGACATGTTAATCTTTGCAAAGTGTCTGTCATGACATGAAGGTTCAGATAAGGCTACTTCCTTAGCAGGATTTCTGGCATCAGCAATCACAAACACTGCAAGTTAAAGAATTTGCTTAGCTGAAAATACTCTTCCACTATGGAGGACAGACTGTAGTGCTTCAGTGACAAGATTATATATAGTCCCTTTAGAAATTCCTCTGGAGATTCCACACACAAACAAATTAATTTGACAGCATCCCACCTAGGTATCATAATATTTAGATAAACATATAATTGACGGACACATCATGGTGTATGTATTTAATAGGTATTTCCTGAGCCAGTCCCACTAACTTAGACTTGCAATTTTTACAAATCTGATGACAATCCAAGTGCACTTCTCTGTGATGAAACATAACAAATCTTCATCCTGGACAACAGAGAATCTCCTCTTGTAATCAGTACAGATCATGCCTTTTTTTTTCAGAGAGTTGAACTGTGCCTTCATTTTTTGAGAAAGGTAAAAAGAGTTTATCCAGATTTTTTTTTTAATGGCGGCTTCTAGACACAAACGTAAATCCCAAATGAGCTACCTGACATTGACATGATCATTAAGAGTTGCCAAATGCATTGAAACTTTTTTGTCTTTTTTTTTTTTTTTTATCCATAGATAATTATGGATTTAGGATAATTTAAGAATATTATTTTCTAAGTGTTTTAGCAATAGATGCATAGAAATGTAGGAATGAGACGCAGGTTGAAAAGTCAACTAGTCAATCTCCCTGCTTTGAGAGAAGGTCAAATATACTCAGACCATCTATCAGATCTTTGTCTAATCTGTTCATAGAAGCCTTCGATTATGAGGTTAAAGAAACTCCCTAGGCAGCCTCTGCCAGTCCTTAACAACCTTTGTAGCTGAAGTTTTTCTTTAATGTCTAATTTAATCTAATCTTATTTAATCTAATCTAACCTCTTTCTCCCTTTCCTACGCTGAGTGAACAAGGAGAGTAACTGATGACCACTCTTTTTACCATCTTTTTACATATTAGGAGATGGTTACTGAATTGCCCCTCAGTCTTCTCTTTTCCAAAGTAAACTAACCCATTTCTTTCAGCCTTCTGTCATGTTTTTAAACCTCTTAGCAGTGTTTCTGCTTTTGCCTGCACTCCAGTTTGTCTGCATCTTTTCTTAAAGTGCCATGATCAAAACCAGGCTGCGTATTTTAGCTGAAGCCCTATTACTGCTGCATAGGACATAATAAAGACCTCCATCTCTTACTTATGGCACGCCACTTAACACACTCCAGAATGACACTGGCCTTTTTACTCATCAGTGTTCAAACATACTAGATTTTTAAATTCACCATTACTGCCAGATTTTTTTCTGGTTGGCCATCTTACATTTTTAGTCAGTTTTCTTCCTTCCTGAGCATAGCTCTCCTTAGAATTTTGTATTGTTAGTTTTGGATTATTTCAGTAACATTTTAGGATCACTGTGAGAGCTAATCTCGTCCTCCCAAATGCTCAGAATCCCTCCTAGAAAGATGCCATCTGCCAGTTTTATGTGTACTCCTTAATCCATTGTCCAAATCAGCAATGATGTGACTATTCAGTAGACTGGACACAGCACAAATTTGTTGTCTGAGTTTTATAGCAAGCTGCTAAAAATGACAAAGTTTAGGGTTTATTTTGATTGGAATCCTTCACCCACTTCATTCAAAATTACCAACCTAGCTCAACATATGAAGGCTTACCACCTCATGATGTAATTCTTGAGATTAAGTCCCTTTACAAATGTCAGCAGCTAGAAGTAGCTGTGTCGAAAACAACACGTCTTTCATAAACTGCATACAGAAACAATAGTGCCATTGCTTTTTTTTTCTACTTTTTCTGCAGTTCCTTCCAGGAGAGAAATGCTAACTACATAAGTCCTTTGCTATGTTCTCTTTGCCCTGATTTATGACACACCTTTGCGGAGAGGCTTGGAAATAACTTTTGGTTTTACCACTGAAATTATAGCTCATGATCCATAATTTCTTATAGCATTTCAATAAGAACAGGTAAAACTGTCACTAGTAGAGTTTCTATATACCGTACAAAATGTTCTTTCCTAACATATAGCATACAGTAATTTTACAAAACAGGAGTGTGGATGTATGTGTAAGTATGACACTTGTTTTGCATTTGGGATTTGTGTTCATAGGACTGCTGAATCATAAAGTAGATTAGCTTGGAGTGCCACCACTTACTAATTTCACTCACTAATTTACCCACATTGCCATCAGTAAAATTGTACAGGAATAATGCACCTAATTCGCTTAGGTGTTTTTGTAAATATTACTGACTGACTGTCTCTCTGGGTGCTCAAATGCCTTTTCATATCTGGCCTCTAATAAATAATGAAATGTAGATGTTGCCCTCAGCTTACCAGCTTTACTTTAGCATTGCCTGCATCCTGCCTGTCAAATGGATTTAGCATATTTGCGTAATTATGTTTCATTCATTTGCTACTAGATTTTTTTTTTTTAAACAAGAAAGGGAAAACCAAAGGAAGCAAGGAACAGCCTATCTGCATGAAGCATTTAAATGCATCCTGCTAGGCATGTTTGAGCAGATCCTATTTATGCATTTAGTATGAAAAAAAGTAAAACATTTAAGGTAATTAAAATAATTATGAATTCAACGTTAAATCCTGCTAGCATTATTTAGTATTCTATGAGAACTGTCGTGCAAAGAAAAAAAAAGGGGGGGGGGGGGGAGGGTGACTAAAATAATCTTTTCCCAGCACAATGAACTAGTCCTACTGCTACTGAAATGTATAACAAAACTTCTGGGGTCCTTTGGAAGAGCAGCACATAGCTTCAAGTATTTGCATAGGCCTGATTTTTAAAAGAATCCACAGCAGTTCAGTAAGTGAGAATCCTCTTTAACTGCCAAGCTGATGGTGGCTGAGGCTGCATATAATAAAAGTTTTGCTTTTGCTGATTTGGGGATGGGGAGCTTGGAACAAATCTTGACACCTTCTGCAGGAACAGAATTGCTTCTGTCATTGCAAATTGGGTAATTCCAATGCACAATCAAGCAAGGGGTTAGTGTAACTTTGCAGGGACATACTCTGGAAACACAAAAGAAAAAAAGAGCATAGCTTTGCACAGATATGGAAGAAGGATTATGGAGGGTTAATCTAGTAGTGAGACAAAGAGCACTGCCTTTTCAAGGGATCCAGAAGGAAAGAACAGAGGAGAGGAGAAAAATTTAAAAGCATAGGGGAAAAAAATATGAAAAAGGTGAGATTTTATTTTTCTTCCAAAATCTTCAGGTATAAAGCTGGTTAATTTACTCCTAGACCATAAAACCAATGACTATAACAAAAGCATAGAAAACAGGCTGCATCTCAGGATCCTGTATTTCAGAAGAGTACCTGGTCTGTCCTTCCAACTTTCTAATGGGAACAACTATACCTACATTAAGGCATCTTCCCAATGCATTCTTAAAAATCTCCACTGATGGGTGAAATTCAACAGCTTCTCTTGGCAACATAGCTCAGTGTTTCATTACTTTTATCACAAGATTTTTTTTCCCTGAAGTTTAAACCTAAGTCTCTCTTACTTGAAATTACTTCATCCTTTATCCTCAGTGGACATGAAAAGATGTTTTTTCAGTCCTTTGTAACTAGCCAGACTGTTACCATGTTCCCCTCTTATTTTTCTTCAGCTGTTGCTTTTGACCACCACCAGACTTTCAGTCTTTCCTTAAAGCCCATATGCTCTGAGTTTCTTGTCATCCTCATTGCTTTCTCCTGGCCTCTCTCCAGCTGATCTGAATCTTTCCCTACCTGTGAGGCTTGAGTAGGTTCCCATATCCTGTGGCACCTATGCGGAAAAAGGAAAGATACAGTCTCTCACATATCTTCTATTTAAACCTGAAAAATCTGAGCACGTTCTTTAAAGGCGGTGAGTGCTGTCCTCACAGGGAGGTGATGTTGTGTACTGTTTCACTGACATAAGGCATACTTTTCTTTGACTGCTTGTTTGCTATATATCTGTCATTGTTTAACTAAGGTTTTCAATGCCTATTGAAGAAGCAGCCCTGACATTTTCAGCAATTACAAGTTGGTTCAAAATCCAGCTACTCACCACTCTCCATATTAAGCACGGCAATGAATTAATACCTTTATGTGCACCAAATAAACCAGTGAGAAGTAATGCTGAGTATGAAACTGAAATGAAATCCCTTCAGAGAAATTCAGATTTAGTGCTTTAGGATTTCTAGGACTGTCATGTCTGATTTTGAGCTGCTTCTAACACTAAGCATTAAAGCAAATTTATTTTCTGCAACATGATTGGGAAAGGAATGGTTTTGTGGGATTTCATGGCCACTGTGTCTTTGTTAATCAACATGAAATACATTGCATTTACCAGTAAGAAATTAGAAATTAATTAATGCATATTTCTTTTTTTAATTGCCACTCTTGGAAGCTCAGTATGTTTATGAAAGTCAAGAGCGGTTCTTTCTGGCTTACACACATCACTACCCATTACCCAGAGCAAGCTGAGGCATGGAATAGGTGCAAAATAGGTTCAAATGAGGTTCATCGCACATACTGGAGGTAAAGATTCTCCTGCTATAAATTAACTAATAATGTATTTGACAATACAGAGAGCTAAATGAATGCCTCATGTCTAACAAACAGCTGTATTTGCACTCCTACAGATAATCGGTGAGCACTCAACCACAATGAATAGATTGAATGAGGCTGATAGCTCTTTACCGTAAGACGAAGTCAGAGTGTATTAATGTAACACACGGTCATACATGTGCCCCAAAAATGTGGGACACATGTGCCAACCATCCAGCCATGCTGATCTTTGGTACTCTGTCACCCTGCTCAC
Source organism: Balearica regulorum gibbericeps (assembly GCF_011004875.1). Lineage (NCBI taxonomy): Eukaryota > Metazoa > Chordata > Aves > Gruiformes > Gruidae > Balearica > Balearica regulorum. The sequence goes on from NC_046185.1 coordinate 96,577,768, forward strand.
AGTGGATTACTGCTGACAAGTTGTAAGTCCAGCTTGGCTGGATTCAGCTACGGGATCTGATCCTTTGTGATGCTGAATACCGCTCTAAGTGATACAGACTGCTGACTGCAAGTCAGCACTTCATAGAAAATGCTCAGGAAATTGCAGAAATAAGTCCAGGGGCTGCGAGCCCCTGAAAGGAGCCAGGGAAAGCAAGAAGTGACTCAGAATGGTCCCCAACTCTGTTTTCTGATTTCCTCCAGTTGCTCCTGTCATCAAAATGTACCGCCAAAAGGATGCAAAAACCGTAATTAATGGCCAAACCATGCGTGGGTCTCCTCCTGCGGTTCTAGGCATGAGGTTGTTGTGGCAAATTTAAGAAGAGGGCCTTTTTCGATGTTGGTTTTTTTTGTTTTTTGTTTTCTCTTTGTACAAACTGGACCCGATCACTGCAGGCTCCAGGGTTCTATTGTTCAGTTTATTAGCCTTTCCCAAGAAATGTAGTTTTAACCATTGAGGAGAAAGAGGCAAATTGTTCTAATTCTCTAGGGAAACCAACTATATTTTGATTATAAGAAAAAGTGTGAGGCCTGAAATACTTTTCTTGTTTGACTCTCTTCCTTTTTACAGGCTAGGTCTACAGCTCTCAAGCTCACATTCTGTAGGCAGGCATGCACTCTGACTGTGCACACAGCTGACCGTGCACTAAACTCTTGTGCACAGTTGGCAGAATAGTTTATTTCCATCAGCTTGGCTTCTGGGACTCGCTTTTCCATGCATGCAGAACAGTTAAGAGTCTCCAGTGCAAGACTGGAGTCCCAGTTGCTTTTTATGTGGATGTGGGAAGACAGAGAATGCCAGGCTCCTGGGCTTGAGCCCAGTTGTCCCAGAAGATCAAAGTTTAAGCTCAGGAATTCAAATATGAAGCAACCAGAATTTTTCACATGTGGATGCAGGGCATGTGAAGATTTTTTCTGGAAGTTCAAGAGCAGGTTAAATTATCCATTTAGAGAGCACATACACTTTTTCAGTATAAAAGTAAAGTAGCTGTCTTTTCCAACCTACTGATAAACCAGTCTTTTTGTTGGTCTTTTATTTTTTGCTCTGTATTTTATGAACTGTGGGCAATTTTCAGGGCTTTTTTCATGTCCAGGTAAGGTGAGAAAATGGCCTTATAAGTTGTAAAAATCTAGGAATGAATGAGCAGGTAACAGTAGCTATTATAGCTGAGATGATTACTTTATTTACCTGTGGATCAGCTGCATTATTAGATGGGAGTGGAGGAAGATAAGAGAAAAGAACTTATTTGCCATGACTGGCTAAGTTCATTAAAAAAAAAAAAAGGGACACACACACACACACGTATTTTCTAAGGATACCTTAGAAATATTTTCTAAGGGAATAGAAATATATTTTCCAAGGGAAGTTGGTCATGATAAGTATTGCCACAGGTCACTTGGCCGATTTGTCTGAAAGGAATTTTTTTTTGCAAATGTATGCTCCAGCTATAGTATGGACCAGGTCAGAACGCCCATCTCTGAAACATTTGACGAGGGTATGTTATTTGATCTGACCTGGCAGACTGCTTCCTAAATAACTGTCTTGCCTGGCATCCTTTAGGGTAGCAAGGTGTTTCATAACTCCAGGGCCTTTTGTGGGCAAGTGGCCTCTGGGCACCCTTGGATGAGGAGTACTTTGGTTACCTTTGTTCCCTGCTCACAGAAGCTACAGGAGAAGGAGCAGGAAAGAGGTGTTCCCTTGTGCAACGATCCAACCTTGTGCAGCAAAACTGAGTCTGTGGACAAGCTGACTCTTCCTGTCTCTGGAAACAAATACTACAAGTACTAAACTGAGATTTCCTTTAATAATGACTATATGAGACACAAAAGAGACCCAGACAATTGCTAGAAAAGCAATGATCAGTATTGCCATTTTGCACTACCTGTGTATAAAAAGCAGCCAGGGTGAATTAGAGATGGGCTGGACAGTAATACTGGAAATAATGGAATGTCATTACATAAATCACTAGCAATGCCTGATCTCAGCTGCTGTATATGGTCATATACTTCAAAAGGATATTGTAGAATTAAAGAATATTTAAAGAGGATCATGATGACAGACCTCAGGTAACGCAAACATCTAATGAGGAAATAAACTTTCCATTTAAAATTAGACTAGGGAACATAGTGTATATTCATAAGACTAGAGAAAGGTTTGGAGGAGTTAGACCGAATGTCTCACAGCACAAGGAGAAGGGAAGCCTTGGTTGAACTGCAAGACAATAAACACACCTCAGATTGAAATGTGCCTAAGCAAGGAGGCCCAGAAGACATGGAATTTGAAGAGGAAATTTCTCTGAACAGTAATAAGAATATGCAAAGCTATTGCACTTTTCTTCTGAAAGACAGATTAAACCACACAAAGCTGGGCATGACCATTTAATTCTTCCAACGTAGAGACCAAGATGAGAACTACTTCCATGCCAGAAAGCAGGTGCCACAGTAGTTGAGCCGCAGATCTGATGTTGTCTGGCGCCTCATCTGTTTCCAAAAAATACTGTCACTGAGGAGAGGAATTTTGTCTTGCATCAGAATGTGGTTGCCAGCATCAAGGAATGGAAGGGAAACTGGCTGGCAGCAGTGTCGGGGACTGATGAGACCACTGAACAGTCAGCAGAGGCACCAGCTCAGGATGTGGAATCACAATGATCGGGACCCTCCAGCAAACCAGGCTGGCTTTGTTTTCTCCAAAATCTGGAGTCTAGTGGTCTTACAAGCTGAGGCCCTGATTCTGGAAAGAACCGTACAATGTGGCTGCCTATGATGGCAGGAACATAATGATTTCCAGACTCCTGGATGCAGCCATTTCAATTTGTTCCTGCATTCACATGCCCACACATAATAGTTTGTTCCTGACTGCTACAGCTCCGAACAAAGCCCAATTTAAGATTAAAGCATGATGTTGAAGCTGCCCAACTCCTCTGAAGAGGCAACCATTGAAAGGCTGCTGTTACTTCAATGCTAATGGAGCATAAGGATTCAAGCACAAACCATTGTTTTGGGTATGGTTACTTACAAATACATAGTAAGATGCCATGTCTTAAAACTCAAAGCTTTTGTTTAAGTAGAACAGACAAGCTAGGGTAGGAGGAAAAACCGATGCAAAGAGACCACAATTACATACCGGGGTGGTGGCTGAGCCAAAAATACACCTGTCTCCACATTCAGTCCAATCCCCCTGCACTGGGCTGCATACCAACTATTGATAGCAAGTCCAAGTTTAGCCAGAAAAAGGCTGTGAAAGGACATACCTCTCTTCTATGTGTGTTAGTGGAATATTACTACAAACAGCATTTACAAATACGAAACAAAAAACCGGGTTTGAGCTACTGTGATTGCTTTTTTCAGGGTCAGAAAAAAACCCAAACAACCAAACTCCCTGTGCCAATTGCTAAAAAGGAGGGCATATACCCCCTAATACCTTTAAATCTTATTTCTTCTGAAAAGGAGCTCTTACTATTTTTGTTTCTAATCTAGGCCAAGTTCTGAAATCCTTGTAAAAACCAAGGGCTTAATAATGAAACAAAAAATAACTGGTAGCTTTATTTTTATGTCAAAAGAGATAAGGATTAAAAATACTAACGTGTCCAGCTGAGTATATTCCAGTTTGCTTCCCCATGGAAAAAGAGTTTGTAAAGATTAGGAACCAGACTGTATTGCTTTGGCACGTGAGGACCTATGACCTTGACCACGGTCATGACATTCTGGCTGAGCTCCAGCTGTCCTCAGAGAGTGCCTGGCTTCAGCAGAACATGCAGAATAGGACTGGTCATTGACACAATTTAACCAGTCACTTCCAATTAGCAATTGTTTTTCATTAGAACTATATAAAAACATGCAGAGATGCTTTCATCACTATGTCCTGAATTTACATACTATCTATACATCTGTTTTTTCCTCAGATTATTTCTCCCATTGCTACCACTTTTACCCTAAAGGAGAAGCTCCAACTATGCTCCTAATTTTGTAGGCTTTGAGATTCTTTTCTCTTTCTCTCTTTTCTCTTTTCTCTTTTCTCTTTTCTCTTTTCTCTTTTCTCTTTTCTCTTTTCTCTTCTCTTCTCTTCTCTTCTCTTCTCTTCTCTTCTCTTCTCTTCTCTTCTCTTTTCTCTTTTTTCTTTTTTCTTTTTCTTTTTCTTCAGAAGTAGGCTTTCAGTTCTGCATGAAATCTTACTAAGTTACTGAGTGTTTGGCAGACAAGAGTTTTTGCATTTTGAAAATTATTGGTGGTTCCCAGTGAGATGTCATGTGGAGTCCTGGAGGACTTACACATGGGAGCTTCTTGTTGCTCATGCTTTCTGGGAAAGCAGAAATTCACTCCAGTATCTCACTGTTCACTATTAGCCCACAGCCTGTAGGACCCTGGAATCCATATCAGCAATGACTACCCCTCCCTGGATTTCCTTGCACCCTGAAATTAAAGTGTCCCTCTCCCTTAAGACGGTTGCTGATTGTTCTAGGAGCAGATGCGGTTCCCATTTAAATGCATAGTTCTGTGCAGCCATGTATCACACCAGCTGATAATAATGTATGGCAAGCTAAAGATCTTTCAACGTCCCAGTAAATTTATGCAGTCCTGAGACCGCATGCTTGGCTCAAGCTGTAGACCATGGAAAGTCCATGCTTCCATAACCATACCTCCATCTCCAAGCTGACAAAGGCTGGCTTGTGGGAAGGAACAGGAAAGATAGAGGATGAAGTGAAGACAGGAAGGGAATAGGAAGAACCCTACAGTTTATCCATCCAGCTCCTCTTGAATCATGAATGCCAAGCAAGTTTGAGTGATGCTAACTGCCAAATATCATTTAAGAAGTACCTTTATTTGCTCTGACAAAACCACATTGCATTCAAAATCCTTCCAGATCTCTATAAATAAATTCCAGAAGCTGTTAAATTAGAATCATTCAAGGCAGGTCTTTGTTATATCTTGATTTTTCTGTAAAGTACACAAATTAAATGATTCTATTAGGAAATCGTAAAGAAAGCAGACTTACTGGTGAAATTGCTTCTAATGCATTTTTAAAAAGGGTTGGAATCTGTATCTGTGGTGATCACTTGGCATTCTGGGGGTTAATACCATACTGAATTATTTCATCATCTTGGAAAGCCCATTCAGTATGACCTTCTTGAAAGGATATTTATAGACACCTCATGTAAATACACACACACACAGAGACACATACACACATGCCTTATTGATACATTTCATTCACAAAAATGAAGGTGGCACTTTCATAAAAAGTATTAACAATATGTTAGCCTTTGTTGCATCCCTTATATTTGTTTCCCATCATTAAAAATTGTGACATGGTAAAATGGATTTGCAAATCTGTTATTTCTCCTCAATACTGTAACTTCAGTGCCTTACAGAAGCAGAGCTAGGCTGAAGAAAAGAAAGGCATTTTCTACTGGTCAGGGGTCAATGGTCCATTTGAGAGTAAACCTCATAGATCACAGACACCCTTTCCACAACAGAACTTTCCCTATTGTCTTTCTACCTTTTCTGAAGTTAAACCACTACTGTTTGCATATTTAGTTTGCTATAGTTTACCTGCTGTTACTTGCATCCCTAATGTTGATAACTATTTCTGAGTACCTTTTTTGTGCTCAGCTGTCTTCTAAGAGAAGATGCCACATATGCTCTTAAGGATATACTGGCCAGTCTCTTGCCTGTGTATGTCCCTCATCCTCTGTGCTCATGCATCAGTCCTACTGGGCATCAACAGAATTGTCCAGAGACGAATACTTCCATGCATATCTCCCACTTCTTACTGCTGGCATTTTATTACTTTCCACAGAGCCACTGCAGAGCCTATATCGTCAATGGTTTTTCATACCTTGAGGTTGTGATAACATTATGGTACAGAGCATGTGCTAAGGAAAATGCAAAACAAGTACCAAAACAGTTTTCTTTCAGTGGGAAGAGCCCTCATTAGAGCTGGGCCACCTGCAGTGATGTGATGCCAAGCCCTCTCCCCTGCCAGATATACTTGTACCTGAAAACTGTTATGATCCTCAGTGGAGAATAACATGAGGGTCTGATCTGGTCCAGAAGGAAGGTTTTAATACCACAGGGTTCCAGGAGTGATTTGAATTACTGCTTACACACATGACCACTCCAGGGGAAAGTTGGTTCCCTTTTGACTTTTGCTAGCACTTTTGTATTTACATGCAAGAGACCATCTGGGACAAAAAGCTTTAATCCAGCTCCAGAAGAGACGACTGATGGAAGGCACTTCAGATTTCAGATGTGTTTCCATTTGGACTTTGGTGAATATCATCTTTACATTTGCCACATCGATTTGTTGTGTAATCTATCCATTCTGGCATGGTGTGCTTCTTGGTCTGATCTTCTATTCCAGGAAGAATAATATTTAGCAGACAGGTATTTTTCCTCTAATAGGTAAGAAAAAAAGATCAAAATGCTATATGCACTTGGCCTCTACTGTCATTAGACTGTAGGTAGCAGCAGTGCCCAAAAGCTGCTTGTCTTATATCAGCCATTTGCCCACATGCAGTAGACCCAGCTCTTCCGAGAAGCACAGGGGTTTTTCTTCTGCTTCCATCAGGACAATTGGTCTGGCCTTCTGCAACTTTCTCAAGTACGCTTGGAAGAGAGGGATGCTCAAAGCAATCTTCCACTGGGTGGCTTGAGTGGAGAGTTTGTGGATACTGGGAGAGTGGAAGGTGGAGCTGGCAAACCTCTGAAGAATGGGTTTCCAAGCTCTGCTCATTTGAAGGCTGTTTTCACTAGTATATCCATATCCTCTAACGCTGAGTCATAAATGTTCCTCACAAGGCCATAATTCCAAATAGTTTTGCACACCCTCCTTCATTCTTTCAGATGATGGAAAGGAAAAGACAAGGGCCATGTTAATTAGTCTTATTTCTGAAATGGCCTTTAGATAGCAGCAGAGCAAATGCAGGCCTTCTGTGATAGTTCATTAATTTTTGTGGATTGAGATTTCCAGTAGAAACAGAAAAAATCTGGCCATCTGTATTTACTCTGGTTCCCCTGATCAATGGCTTAATTAAGTTTTACTGAGTTTTACATAAAATGTTATACAATGCAGATATTTATGATGCAATAAATTACAAAATGGGAGACACAAAGAAGTTAATGAAATAGGTCTCCACTGCTTAAAGATTCTTCGCATATCCAGACAGAGTGCATTAGGATGATACCTTGAAAGAATCAGAACTACGTATGTTTCTGGATTTAAAATTTTATAAAGTTTGGCAATAGTCAGCTTTTAGGTTGCAAGTTTTGCAGATATGGAGGAAGGTTAGTTTGACCTTGGCCTAGATCTAGCATTGGACAAAAGTCAGGTATGGCTCAGATTCATCCAAACCATTTACAACTTCAAGTTTTGGTCCATCCATTGCAGAAATAACCTTACATTTATTGTTGAAGTGGCATTAGGAAAAGGTCCTACTATTCAGTGGAAAACACTTAGGTCTAAACATCACAACGAAGTTTAGAAAAGTATGATACACTTTAAAGAGATACATTTCCAATGAAAATTACCATGTAATTGTTCACTAGCAGTACTTTCTCAAATTGGCAGTGCATTTGCTATGTGCATACATAACATAAATATCTATCAATATGATTAAAAACCAACTATGCTTGCTTTACTGACTTGTTTGTATACCTACTTAATGAACTCAGCTACTTAGGTGCTTTAAAAAATAACACACAAAACAGACTGCAATATATATTAGGAAACCCTGTATTCTCTGTTACACTAAGAGTGACTCTTCTCGTTTCCTGCCCCTCCAGAGAAGGGATGACTTTGTTTCCAAGAAAAGGCAATGGCAAAACCCCCGATAGGATGATTATGATTTACATTAAGTCTTGAATGTCGAGTGAGGCTCTTTGATCCATTTTGCAAATTTTGGCCAGACCTGCCAGATACTGGCATACCTGGCCTGGTAAGTTTTTGATGTTCCTACTCTCTGCATTTTGCTTGGATTTACGGAAACTTAACTTAACCAGTCACAGTCTGCTAAGACCAGCAAGTTTCTGGTTAAAATATGTATCTCACAATGTGTGAATGCCTTCCCCTGAAAATGCTTTGATTTGCTTGCATTTACTTAAGTGTCATCAACAGGTTTGCAAACTTGGCTAAAGGTCAGGGAATGTAATGAAAACTTCATCGTAGCACCAACTGTCATGAAAGCTGAACCAGCATTTGGGCCACATCATAATCAAAGGATCCTTAACCTGACTTCCATCTCTTTTGCTCACGTGCATATATTGTAATGCCTTACACTAGTATGGGAAAGCCGAAAAGGCATCGTTCTTTGAATAGGAAAGAGTTTACCTCTTAGTAAGAGTTTATCCCTCTTAGTTAACAGGCTTTGTACTTCAACCTGCTATCAATTGGAGTTGCAGAGAGAGGGACCCATACTTGAACATGACTGTCATCATGGACAGACCTTAGTGAAGGTACTTGAAAGGAAATTAGTTCTTTGTGGCAGCTCTGCAGCCCAACGCTGACCAGCTAAACCAGTCTGGTGGTTTCCCTGGGCTCCCTCTGTGGTCAGTGGGTCAGTGACAGAGGGTGGCTTTTCTCCACGGAAAAGCAGAAGACAAATTTTGGCGTTAGCGTTGCATCCTCTTTTTCACCTCTCCAGCCACAGAGGCTGTCTGGGGCAACTGGACCCTCATGCCAAGTGAAATATCTGCATTTGGGGTGTAGGAGTAACCAAGTACAGTATGTGCGAAAACTGTGACCTGGCAACTGGATAGCCCCTTTCAAAACATATCTTATTTCATAGCTACGTCCGTGGCAAGTATTTTAACTTTAAAAGTAGTTTTGACGATACCCACAGCAACACTTTGCTTACAGAAGTTTAATGATTTCATTGAATGACTGCCTGCCTGGCATTTCCAAGGATTTCAAGCCTAGATAGGCTGGTTCACAGCTTCCTAAAGATGTTGTCTCTTGAAAGCATCTTTTCAGTGTAAGCAACCAGCTCAAGGCCGTGGCAGCTGTACCGTGTACGAAACGCCGGGTGCTGGGTTGCGCTCACTTCTTTTCTGGACAATAGAGCTGTTTTCCTTCTTTTCATGCTGCAAACCAGACTCAGCCTGGTTGCATTAAACTCTTATGTTAATGTTCCATTAATTAGCTTTCCTTTCTTTATATTTAGTCTTCATTGTTCTGCCTTTACTTTGTTTCACTCCCCATATAATTAAAATGTTTAACATTGTTCTTTCCTGTGGTCAGGACACATTCGCTTACGTCCATGTCGCTCCCAACCCAAGCAGAGGCCAAATGGAAGCAATTAAAACCGGGAACCATGTTGTGTCCCCCCCAGCCCCTGCCACCCAGCCCTTAACGAGGCGGCGACAGTGCTTTTGTAAAATCCCCCGACCTTTTGCCATTTCTCACGCCGGTGCCGGCTCCCGGCCCCCACACCGGCCCGGCCCGGCCCAGCCCAGGCCGACGGCGCCGGCGGCAGCGACGCATCCTCCCGAGGCTCGGGCACTGCTCGCCCGCTAGTCGCAGCAGGGTTCGGGGGTCTTTCTGCTGAAATAAGGGATTTAATTTTTTTTTTAATTACTGTATATGCACATGTACGCGTGTGTATGGGCAGATATATGTATTCATACATCTACCCGCCACCATGACCACACACCCCCCCACCCCCGCTCGGAGGGGCGGCTGCCACCGCCTCCCGGTAGGTGGCGCCTCAACACCGCCCACCTGCGCGGGGCCCGCGGCGGAGGCGGCGCGCCCCGGCCTGGCCCTGTCAGGCCCGCGGTGGCGGGAAGGGCCGCTGTGAAGCACCGTTAACCGCGGCCAGAGCCTTTCGCCTTCGTTTTCTGGCGCTGCGGATTCATTAGTTGTTGTTCGCTTTGCGTTTCTATCCCGCTGGCCGGGGGAGGGGAGAGGAGGCCGCCAGCCGGATCGCACAAAAGCCCTGTCGGCATGGCCGTCATGTTGTGCTTGCCTTCCGCGGGTCTTTGGCAACGGGTGCTTGAAAAAAAAAAATTAAAAAATAAAAATAAAAAGCATGGGTAAAGCTGCTGGTTGCTTCCTCAGAATTATCTGTTCTGAAGAGAGGAGTGGCAGGATGGCCTGCGAAAGATGGCCATGGGGTGCGTGGCTGAAGGCACCAACTCACCAGTGCCACAGGCTGGCCCACCCTGCCATCCGCCATAACACTGTCTGGTTTACAGAAAAGCTGTAAAAAAATACGAATTAAAAATACCTTACTCTTCAGTCAGCGGAGGCCTGACAAAGTCTGCCCGGCTGCAGGCACTGGTGACAGCTGCAGTGGGGGTGTGGGCATTGGAGGTGCCCGTGCGACGAGGGTGCTGGGTTTACACGGCGAGTGTGGCTGGGCTATACAGGTATAAAACTGGTTTAACAGAAAGGTGGATGGGTCCCTTTTGGGAACAAAAAGCTGCAGTATCAGGAGAGATTGCTGGGCTGAAGTGGGGAAGAGTTAGGCACCAGGTTTAATTAACACAAGGCTAGCCGCCTCTCCCCCTAGCTCCCATCTCACTCACCCCATGCCCCGCAGTGCCTAACTTTCACACATGCTGTATCCACCCCTCTGCGTGTAAGTCAGGGCTGTAGTTTCCACTTGAGACACCGGGACCTCATCTCTCTCTTGCTGTTTTGTTCCCTAGCTGTAAAAGGGAGCTACTGATGTTTTGCCTTCCCCAAAGGCAAACCCGTTAAACGGTGTGGGACAGCCTTCTACTATGGTGATGGGAAAAGTAAGGGAGGGAAATGATAGATTTTAAAAAAGCTCATTTTCTGCTTTGGGTGTGTTTGTTTTTATTAAACACAGAAGTTCATTAAAGCAAGCTGATAAAATCAAGAGATTTGTTTAGGGGTTTCTTTGTTAGTCTGTATCAGTTTACAAAGTATCTTCACAGTGAGGTAGTCTGCAAAAAGTGTGAGAGATTTTAATACTGAATATCCGTGTTTGGGGAGCAGGCAGGAAGGCAGCGAAAACAGTCAAGGTGCTCTGCTGCCTTTGTTGTTTCTTCATGGTTTGTTTTTTTTTTTGGGGGGGGGAGGGTTAGTCATATTTAACAGAGTCACTATGGACTTTAAAGAACTCACAGCTCCATGTCAAAAAATACTGTTTTGGTTCACCTCCTCTCCTTGAAAAATCATGTCCTACAAACAATACAAAGAGAGGCCACAAAATGGAGGGATATTTGTGGAACGAGAAAAGCATTTCTGTTCTGACACCCATGCTTCCACTTTTATATGTTTTTAACGTAAGTAACTAGGATGTTGGGAGGGGAGGGTGGTGGTATCCCATCTTTGTTATTAGGATATTGACATCTCTTGCTTCATTGATTTTTTATTACAGTCCTGAGGTTAGAAATAATGATTGTCAGTGACAGCTTCTTTGCTGCTTGCTTTAGCTTCAAGTGATAATTTCAGTCATATTTTGTTTTACTTTATTTCTCCCCATCCATACAGACTTCCTGCCTTTCTGTCTTAGATTTAACAGGAATAAGCGGTTTGTAAAAAGCCGCCTCTGAAAAGTTTAGGGCTGCAACATGCCAGCATAAAAGATAGCACCAAGCCAAGCTGCCTTTGTCGCTGCTACTGCTGCTGTCTTGGCATCTGTCGATGAAGAGCCGCTCCAATCTGGGGATCCCTGCCGGGGTGAGATATGGCCACGTCTCCATCAACGGACCAGGCAACACCAGTGCCAGAACGCTGCGACCATCTGATGCAAGTCGCTCCTAATGAAAGTCCAGCATGGGGCTAAATGAGTTTTCTCCACTGCTGGGTGAGGGGCTAATGATAAAAGCACTCCCTGGGCTCGCCGCTGCTGTCGGTAGCTTTGTCAGGGCATATGGCAGTTGGCTAACTGCAGCTCTTGCGAGGTTTCCTCTTGCCGCGTTACCTCTGGAGTTGGCCGGCGGGCTCGGCCAAGAGTCCCCTGCCCGCTGCCCGAGGGGCGTGTGGGCACGTGGGTGCTTGCCGGGGAGCGCGGCGAAAGGGCGGGGAGTTATGTGGAGCGGCATTATTTTGGCACCTTGCAACTGTTGTTGCTGCTGGAGAAGCACAGCTCACATAAAATCTGTACCGGCTTGCGGTAGAGGAGGCAGAAGATGTGCTAGTTAACGAGGTTAGCTGCACTCCCTGGCATGCAGACACACTCTGCTGCCCCGAATGTGTGGGCTGAGGCATTCTACATTTCCAGTCAGCATTCACAGTTTTATTAATGTAAAATATAATAATAATAATAATGATGATGATGATGATGATGATGATGACACTTGTGGCCAGGAAGTCCCTAGGCAGCTCACAAAATACAATTTAAAATAATGAGAGAAAGAAGGTAGATTCTATCTTTCAGTAGTAGACCTTTCATTAGAGAAACCAGTGAGAAATAGGGTGGAGAGAGGTAGATTTAAAAAAAAAAAGCAAAAGGCAAATGCACACATACACGCAAACACACACACAAAAGACACAGACACACAAGAAAAAAAAAAACCAAACCACTGTAGGGATAGGTGCTTGCTTGCTCACTTTTATTCTTACAGCAATTTCTTCCACCTCAGCTTTTTGTAGTTGACGTTGAATGTGAGACCTGTAATTTTTATTTTTTTTCAAACATAGCAGCAGCAGCATGTTCTCTGCACCTGTTGGTTTTATGATTTGCTTCTCACAACAATTCCTTTGCTGTTGAGACATGATCTGTATGACAGGCACTGCTGAATCAGCTTGTAAATAGAAATGGAGGTGGGTTCAATGCATTTTCCAAAATAACCTCCCTCTTCATGCTTTGTGCAACTTGCCCCTTTCCAGACATGCTTTATCCCTCTTCATCTCTTGCCATTTGATTTCTCTGTTCTGTTTTAATACTCTTTTAATCTATCTCCATTATTTCCACATTCTTGTCTTGTTCTCTTCTCACTTCATTTGCTTGGGTTCCCTCCTCAGCATGATAAGACTTTTTTTAGAGACCTTCAGTTGTAGGACTCGCTTGTGAGTGGTCTAGTGCAAGTGTGTACAACCAAGAGACTGCTTTAAGGCTTGGGCAGCACAGTGACTGCTCTTCACTGACCACATTAACTCCACGGTGTCCTGGGAATAATAATTCCCCAATACTAAGTTAGGCTGGCATTTTGACTATAAGGACTCAAAGCAACTCAATGGAAGGCCATCATCTGTAACATTACGTTTACAAGAAAAAAAAACCCCAACAAACCAAAACACAGTCTTACTGTCCATTTTCTGTAAGTTTTAAGTTCTTCTCAGTATAGGCCTGAGTCAGGATTTTAGTATGCTTTTGGGATTTGTCAGGGAAATATATATTTGTGGTTTATACTCATATGGCACACTCTGTGGATCTCAAAGCACTTGAAGCCTGTTTATCATGTAGACTTAACATTGCTGGCAGGGTAGGTTATTTCAAAGATTGGGTGACTTAGGCATTGGGGTTGTAGTCTTTAGAAAATTTGTTACTGCTAAGATCCCTTCCAAGATCTGTGCCTAAATGCTTGATGCGTTATTGAAAAAGGGGTTTACGTGCATTAGATTTGCTCTGATTCATAAGATTCTCCCTGGCATTACTGTCAATCTTGAAAGCCAGTGGGAGTTCTGGATAGGTTAGGGTGGTCACATGAAGGTCCATTTAATAGTATCAGATTGAAGCAAAGTACAGATGGAAGCCTGCTGGGTTTTTCTGGCACATGTTGCAAGTTGTCCCAATTGCCATTTAAAACTTACCTACTTCTTTGGTTTAAACTAACAAATGCCTTAGCAAGTGCTTCTTGTGAGCTTCAGGTAATTCTTCTGTTGGTGGTATAATTTAACTGAGTCCACGTTTTAAGGGAATTTGCTGTTACATAAAATATATTGCTGTGAATCACATGGCAGGGAAGCTCCATCAAGTACAGAAAGCTTTGTGTCCCATTTGCCTTATTGCTGTGCTAACACATTCAAGAAATACACTTTTCAAATGAACTGAAATAAAATGGAATTTTCTGTGAAATGAAAACATTTTTTTCTGGTAAATATTCTTAATTTGTTGTTGATAGATGTACTTAAATTCAGTAGAAATCCAAGTTGTGAGTGGCATTCAGTACCTTTTAGAAGCTATGGGAGAAGTAACTGAGGGGCTATGCACCCTATGAGATATGCTCAGAGAAGTCAGTCCCCAACAAGTCCTTGCCTGCCTGAGGGCAACCTTGACCACTACGGAAGGGCATGGAAGCCCAGCCGAGGTTCTGGGGATTGCCAGGATGTTCTCTCAGAAGCTCCTCTCAGTACAGTCCCGCGTTTGCTGTGCTTTATCGTGTAGCGCTGCCTCACAGAATGGTCCAAGTGTCTTGGTGCAGGTTGCATCCAGTTCAGAGGTTACAGTCTTGTCTCCAGCGCCTGCACAGCAAAGACTTCTTATAGGCAGCCTTAACCGTCTAACAAAGCACAATGCTTACACAAACTGTTTGCAGAAAGGGGAGGGAAATTTTTCAAGTGAGCTTGGCCTGTTAGAGCAAGTTTATATAAAGACTACGGGATGATTAACTTCTTGACAACTGCTTTTTCTTGATGTGCCCTACGTAAACAAACTAAGCTACCTGAATGCAGAAAAATGAAAGTGATCGTTAGTAAACATAATAAAAGTGCCCTGAAAGGTGTTGTGAAGTTTCTCCCATTCACCTAAAATCTCAGGTTTCTTTATGGAAAAGGCTGCCCAAAATTTCTTTCACCTTCTCCCATTCAAAAAAAGTTTAAATAAATTTTAATTTAATTTAATTTAAAATAAATTTTCAATACAAGGAAAAACCCAAGGGGAAAAAAAAAAAAAAGATTTATTTCAAATGTGCTTGGAAGAAAAACTTTTGTACTAAGTCACTTTAACTCGAAACATTCTTTAATTTATGAAATGTTCAGCTTTTTGTCTTCTCTCCACCTTTGTCATTTTTTCACCATTTTCTCATTTTTTCCAGATATGTGGTAGCATATTCACACTATTTCATTTTTCCTTTCTGCCTTTCAAAGTCAAGGAAGGTTTGGAAATTGAATGAACACATAAAAGGAAGAGGGAAGGGAGACAGGTGAAGATAAGAGTAACAGAAATAAATCCAGGGCTTATCCATTTTATTGCTATCCTGGCGAAGATAAGAGGAAGAAAGAGGGAGGGGAAATTTGATTTAATATATTAATATTGTTCTTTTAAATCCATAAGTAAACATTTCAGTCAGAAAACAGAAATTTAATCTGATTTCAGAATTTCCAATCTAAAACATTTGGAAAAAAATCTCAAACTAATTTTGTTTCAGAAGCTGTTTTCAATGGAATGACACTTTACATTAAAAAAATAAAAAAAAAAAAAAGGCATTTGGTTTGACTTACGACTTGGTCTACATTATTCCAAAGGCTCCCAGGGAAGTGTGGAGCCATCGTTTGTGGTCTGTGTTAGTGCAGCTCTTGGACACTTCACTTCCATGTTTTCAGTATCCACTGCCACTTTATCTTCCTGAGAGGAAGACTACCTTGTCTATAACACAGTGTAGCCTTTTAGACAAGAGAGGAAAAAATCAGTTTGTTTGAAGCGAAAAGATGATGGAAATAGAAATCCCAGTACTTTATATGGAATAATGCTTCACTGAAAATGTTTTTGATCTGGGTGGAAAGGAGTAAAAAACTAGACTATGGATGAAGAGTGTGAAATTTTACAACTTTGTCCTGTGCCCCAGTATGTTACCAGCCACAGGCATGGGTTGGAAGAACTCCTTACTCCACTCCTTGTACTGTTTCCTGTGGCCTCAGTAAGTCACTTAACCTTTGTCCCTAAGTTTCCTTATCCAACAAATGGGAATTTTAATACTTAATTTTCTGCCTCAGAGGAGCATTGTGAAATTTAACTAGTTAATGTCTGTAAAATGCTTTGAAGCCTCACAAAATCACCAGGTTGTTTTGTTTTAAAGGAGGAAGATGACGAATCCAGGGTGGAAATATATAAGTAATATAAATATATAAATACATAAACCAGTCTTTTTTTTTTTTTTTTTTTTTTCCCAGCAACAAGAGCAAACAAGTTGAATGTGAAATCAGTGCTGTTGTAGAGTATAAAGAACCAATGACTGAATAAATCTGCTTTGGAACACACCCTGGTAATTCACAATTCTATCAAACAATCTTCCATCTCCCCATTTTAAATTACTGGCATTTATGACGACTCCACCATGCGTTTTTCCTTCCGATTTTAACTCCCCTTTTAAAAACACAAGTTTGTGTCTGCCCAGACAAGTAAGAACATTTTCAGTATGGGATATGCACTGAATTAATTGTTTGGTGGGGTTTTTTTTCCATGAAAAGTTTTGCCATGCCAGTAATATCTTCTACAGTTTTCTTCGTGTGCTGTCAGACCTACACTTATCAGGTGTAATTTCTTTTTATTCAATAATTATGCCATTTTCTGTAGTGCTGGATGAATGCTTCAGAAAGCTGTCTACAAATGCTTGTTCCAGCTCTTAAATAAACTCATTTCAACTCTGTTCATACATATTTCATGTACACTTTATCTGATCATTCTAGTGAATGATTTATTGGCAGGAATGTTTGCCCAAATGCAAGATTTTAAGGTTCAGGTAATTTGCAAAAAAAGTGAAATCTGCATTTCTAATAATAAAAATCTGTACTATAAACCATAACTAAACTCAGGATCAATCTGTTACTCTACAGAAACATGAAATATGACCCAAAGTCTAACAAAATCCATTCTAGTTTAGTTCATTTGTAATGAAGTAATCTTGAGCAAATGGCAGACTAAGAATGATTTTTAAAACGTCAGAATATTTCCAACAGGTAGTATATGAAAGAAAACCAACATTCCAGTAATTGACAATTCACACACAGAGTTGCAATTCATAGAATAAATCACCTGCAAATTGTTTGGCCATTTATTGTATTTATAATATTTGGATACCGAACAAAATTCACTCTGTTTCTCTCAACAACACAGCAGAACAACCTATTGACAATGCACTGTTGTCAATAAGGTATAATTTGGAGAAAAGTTGATTTACTCACTGGATAGAACATGATTATAAAAACTAGAGTTACCCATAACATATTCCAGTTGAATAACTTCTATTTTTCTCCACATTTAGTTTCAATGTGGTCATACCCAATTGATGCATGACTTACTTGTTTAGCTGACTTATTACTGATTAAAATGGCCAAAGAGATATGATACTCGTACTGATGAGTGCTGTTGCAGGGTGACATTTAAACTGTCAGCAGCGCTGAGAGTCAACAAAATATTTCTATACTTCCTTCTAAGAACTGTTCATAACTGCAGAATAGTTTGGAGAAGTCACAAATGCTCCAAGGACAAGCAGACTAATATTTACAAAACTGAGATAAGAGTATTTTGTGACGTTATTTGTAATATTCAAATTTCAGAGTAAAATGAATAATCTCCAAGGCAAACAACCAAATTTCTTCCCTTAAAGAACAAAATGTGAGCCCATTGAACAAGCAGGCCAAACAGCACAACTTTTTGTAATAGTTTGTATTTCCTCATATCAGTTTACATTCAGACTCCTACAAAGCAGTGCATTTGCAAAGGTCCAAGAAACATTAGCCTTTATAATCTGTCTTCTTTGGTAGGAAATTAATCTCTCATTCCTTTCTCTCCCTGTCTCTCTTCCTTTGCACTTCTTTAGAAAGTAAGTCGCGGCTCTACACTATGTGACAGCTCTATCATATGGGGATTCGGCCAAGCCACGAAGCCTGTGTCTGCAAAGAGAAGACAAGTAGTTGAACAGTTCTGATGCCGTCGGTGGGATTACTTATTCTGAAAGTCACATCATTGCCTTGCAACAAGGAGGGCAAGGGACAATCAACAAGAAATATTCAGAGGTGAACATTTGAGGTGTGTTGAGGGAGGAAAAGTGACATTTAATTATTTAACTGAGAGTTAGGCACTTAATGCTGTGCCATGAGGAGTTTCACAGCCTTAAACGCTCTCCAGCATTCATGGCTTTAGCTAGTCCTCTGTTACAAGACAGCGGAGGAAAGGTGACAGTTCCATGTTACTAAAGAACAACATGATTACTATGGTCCTTAAGGATGGGCTGATGCAGTAAATCACTCTATGCAGGTTGAAGTTATTTCATTTGGAGTGGTAAAAGGAGCAATGTCCTGCAGCTACTGGGCAGAATTAATCAACTCCTCCCCTTTCACCTCTCACCCCCCTCCCTTCTATGTCATGGAGGGCGGGTGAGTGTACTTATATATTCCAGGCGAGATGGGAGATAATTGCCTGGTTTGTGGATCGCAACGACACTTATGTACAAGGAAACGATATACTGGACACCAGTTGCCAGAATAGCTGCTTTTGTTCCTAAATTTGGGCCTTGGTGGCTGTTGCTTTTAGTTCCTACTTGATTTTATTATTTGTCCTTTTTAAAAGTGAGGAGGTTTTATTCAGAAACTGTGAGGTTTATATGAGGTTCATCAGGATTAATTTCTGCAACAGTTGAAGGTGAAGAGGTGATAGTCACCAGGCATAACCTACTGGGGGAAATGCCAGAAGTGGAGAGACACAGGATGCCCTAGGATGTGAATCACAGCAGGCAGATGTTGTGATCATCTCCTGAAGAAGCTGTCTTTTCCCACTGAATTGGGGGATGCTGAAGGTGATAGGTTATGCTGAGGCTTAAATAAATCTTTCTATATAGCCCCCTTCAGTAGTCCATTCATGGTGAACTGGCCCTTTGGTTTGTGGCATCCTAGCAAATGCATGACAGGAGTGCTGTGTTTATGGAGTCTTAAATTCTGAAACATTTGGTTATTTCATTTCTTCCCAGAAAAAAAAAACAACCCACAAACAACATTTACTTCTTTTCTAGACCATCATTGCTGATTCTACTTAGCTCTTTCACAATTACTTGCAGGTGGATCCGTTACAAAAAAATAAAACACCCTCTCCCTTTTAGATCATATACAAGATCAGGGCAGACAAATTACTCTGACTACAGTGGACTACAGCTACATTAATTTCATCCAGTGCTATCTTAATTTCTTTCCTTTCCCATTTAGTTATGTAATGTGAAAATTGGCCTATTTTGGTGGTGTTGTTAGAATAATTTTGAGCTTCTCATTCTTCAGTAGTGTTGGCTGCCTAAGATGACCTCAGAAACAATCTGGTTAAAAAAACAACAACAAAAAAAAAAAAAAAAAGCAGGAGGAAATGTTCCTTTGTAATAACAACCTTTCAGGGAAGAGTGCCAGTGTAGCTCCTGCTTACTGAATGGTTTCTGGGCCTATTCTGGGAACGTGGGACACTCCCACTTATTCTGAATAATTTCTGATTAATATAAAGAATGGACATACTTAAAAAAAAGAAAGAGAGATGAGTTCTATTTCTAGTGAATTGGTTTGTGTATGAGCAGCCAGCATATGGTCAGAGACAGAAAAAAAAATCTCTTTAGTATTTATTTCTTTAAAAAAAAAAAGAAACAAGGCAAATAATTGCTATTCAGGCTGTAGCCTGAGTTGTATTCATAATGGTTTTGAAGTGGTAAGAGCTAAGCTGGTGGCAGAGCCAGCTCAAGGCTTCCCAGAAGAGTAGGTAAGACATGTGTTTTATTGATCCAGAAGTAAGGGGTAGGAACAATCACTGTGTCTGTAAGAAAGGAAAACCTGGACCTGGGCAAGAGAAGCAAGTGGATGGATCAGATCATGGTGCTTCTCCATAAATTCGGCTGCTGCTTCTCAGTGGGCAGCTATGTCTTCACGGAGGCACAGGTGAAAATAGGCAGTGAGGCCCGTGTCATTTTGTTATGTCTGTAGCAGCCTGCTACCCCATGAAACTGCCTTTTTTGTCTAGAGCATGTCTTCCTTCTTGACTGAACAGATTTTTGTACCCCAACTAAGTGCTGTATTTGTGGTATTTACTGCAACAGGCCAGTATTTGGGTTGCTACAGTGTGGCCTGTAATTTGGGAGGGCTAAGTTCATATCGTGGTTCTGCCAACCAGAGACTGCATTAAAGTGGGAAAAAAGATCCCTCAAACCCAACTCTAAACTTACCTTGTGTTCTGTGCAGCCTCAAATCTCAGTATACATTATTCCACCCCAAAACATTAACCTTTAATATCTTTCCCACTTTAATTAAAATAATAATTAAAAAATATTGCTTGTGTTCACCTACAGTATCACAGCCAAATTTCCATCAATGTGTGTGATCGTGTTAACATACAGAACACATGGGGAAGGCATGTATGAGGCAGCCAGGCTGTGGGAGAGTAAATACACAGTGAAACGCCAAAAGAAAACAAGCAGTTCTTTCTTCCAGTGCGCTCTGTGTTGAGTCTCCTATTAATATTATGAAAGATAATACATGTTTGTATTATGGCAACATACAGGAGTCTCAGTGAAACCAATGTACGTGTTCTATACAAGTTTTCCCCAAAATCTACAAGTATACAGACAGCAGAATCAGCACTTGAGCTAGGATTATGGGAATTTGGATCCTGCATGAAAAACTGAGGGTAAAAGACATCCTGGACAGCTGTGGTTGATGAAGAGATCATTTTGTCCTTGTTCTTCCATTTGGGCAGAGAATCAGATCAATCAACTGTTGCTGACATTTGTTTAATCTGTTTCAAAGCGATATTTCCATTTTTCTGACCTATACTAAGAATTGAACTCTTGAATAAAGAAGTGAAATTAACTGATAAAAAACAAATAGCATACATATTCCATGAACTGACATTCATCCACAGTGTAACATGTATTGGCATTACTCAAAGCATATGCTATTCCCTCAGTTTGGACTTCAGATACTCTTACCACTACTGCTTATAAAAGACACTGGCAGGCACTACCAACAGTTTTACATACCTTTTAATTTTTTTAAAAGTAATGAACTAAATAGTCCTACTACATTGTAACATACATAGGGACTAAGAACTGAGAATATGAAGGATGTAAAGTATCAAGTAAGTTGTTTCCCTCTTGTCAGAGTCAGTAGTCAGGACATTATATTGGCAAATAACACTCATGATGAATTGCACAGCTCAATCTGCAGCTCATACATGTATATTGGAAAACTGAAGAGAATTAATGTGAGCAATTTTTTAATATTAAATTGAAAATGAGGTATCTTTTTTGCCAACAGAATATTACGTCAAATTGTTTTCTTTATTGCATTTTTCTTCTGAATATGATTACTATTTTCCATTTTCTTTAAGAATGCACGATCCTATTGTTTCTCCATACTAACTATTTGGGCTTTCCTTTGATCTAGAGCAATTTCATTTAATTTAACAGAACAGGAGTTGAGTTCTCAAGCATTTTATCATTTTCTTTGTGATGAAATCTGATCCAAAGTCCATGACTTCTGTAGAAAAATATGCTGTTATTGACATGAATGTGCATTGTGTCAGGCCTTCACATTTCAGACATTTTTATATGTCCTGACAATAGTTCTTGAACTGTGTAGACAGTACTGATGGATTATCCATTCTTCAGCATTTCCAAATGGAAACAAAAAAGTTGGTCAGAGAAAAAATCTTGGTCCCATTGTAGTCAAGGGATGTTCATTACAAATATTTCCAAATGCTTTTGTTTTGAACTATAATTCAAATATATAGACTTACTAGACTTCATTATAACATAAAAATTAATTCCTTTCTGACTGGAACTATCAGCGGTTATCTGGGGATCAGTAAACCCAATTTGATTACATTGAATATAGGGTGGCCTCAGTCCAAAGCATAGTTATACTATATATGATGAAATGACATTACGAGGTAGGATCATTCTGCATACTGGTACCACAGGAAGTCAGCTAGGAGGAGTGCACAAGAGTTCCTTCAGTTGTCACATACAAAAGAAAAGCTGGTGAAGGCCAGAGATAAATAGAATTACCAACATCTGCCAAACGCATACTGGTCAGACCCAGAAGGGGCACAAGGGATCACGAGATGTGAGACTAGTGCCAATTGTACATTTGCTTAGCTGATTTTAAAGCATTTGATTAGGAGGAAAAATTTTTGACTTGAAGATGGAATGTCCACTGTGTTTAGTTGGCACATTGCATGCTTACTTGACATATTACTGTGAAAAAAATATTATAAAAGTGAGTTGTACTCCAGAAAGGGATAAGGTAGCAGGTTTGCTCTTGCTTTATCTCTTTAGTATACTAACACAGATGACCATGAAGGGATCCTAGAAAGTGAAATCAAAACAGAGATTAGGTTTATTAATAATTTAAGGAAAAGTACTGATCGCTCCATTCACAGAGGAATTACAAGCTTGGGGCAGGTGACTGTATCTCTAGCAGGGGCAGAACAACACAAAAGGTTCTAGCAGGAATGAAGAGCTCATTTATGTGTATATTCTTAGTCAAGGTAATTCATATGAATAGGATTTTCAGAAAAAAAATCAGACATGACAAAGTCAGATCTGGGAAATTCATTATGAATCAAGGCTCATTATGATTTGAAGGTTCAGCTTGAAAGTAAATAAGGAAAAAAATCACTTTTCGGAAGGAAATTGTGTGGACGATAGCCATTTATGTAATTAAGAGCAGGATCTGGGAGAGAATCTATAGACCTTCAAAGTTCCCTCTTCACAGCAGCAAGCAAGAGCCACAACGGTCCTCAGTTCTGGTAATTCTTTTTTGTCCTTTGCCCAGTTCATACACATCCACTCTTCCTCCTTTCATACATCCGCAATGACTCTCTTCTGTGAGACTGTCATTTTAAGTACATGCTCCATATTTTTGGGTCTCTTGTCATACCAATTTTTCCAATATTCAGTCAATCAGGTAACAAGATTAACAAGAGACAACTGGAAGAGATTTGGTTTATCATGCCACTAACTCTCACATTGACAATGATTGATGATAATGATGTGTGTATGTGCACAAGTACATCATGATTTAAAGGAGAAAAAAGCTGGTAAAATCCTAAACAAAATCTAGAAAGAAACATATGAATGAAAATTTGCAATTCTCTAAAAAAATCTGTAGCCAGAAATCATGGTTTGATGCAACAGAAGGAGGAAAAACTGTACTAATCTAAGTTTGTTATTACAAATAAGGCAAACATACGTTAGAATAAAGGACAAATAGATATTGGATAATCTAAAATAGAAGTCACACAAATAGAAGCTTGATGGCAAAGAACATCAGAAAGAAAAACATATCTGGCAATGTTGAGAAGGTTTCTCCCATGAAGCAGGCAAAAAAAACACAGTAGATGGGGTGTGGAAGTGTTATTCAGGATGCAAAAAGGACAGAAATGTTCAATAAATGTTTCTGTCCCTGCATAAGGGGAATGATATCCTTCTGTCTGATGAAGATAATGAGGTATATCACCAGCCTTCCTCATTGCTAAGGGAATAGCAAAAACAGCTCCTAGAAAATAAACACCTTTTAAACTGGGGTGGGGAGAATGATTTCACCGTTCAGTTTTGAGGTTTGATTGACGGGATGTTCTGTAAATGTAATGGACTTTCGCAAGACCTTTGAATCAGTGGTGCATAATATTCTGATTACAGAGTCGATGCTATGCAACATCAATAAAGAACATGTTAAATGGATTAAAAATTGGCCAAATGACAGCTCTCAAAATTGCGGTCGTCAGTGGTCAATGGTCAATGCTGAGTTGCTGTTGAGTCGTTGTGTCCTTGTGGTGGGAGGTTACCATCAGGATCAATGCCGGGCCAGTATTGTTCAGCATTTTTAGTGCTGGGAATCAGCGATTGGGAAATAATGAATTGCAGCTGTGGAAGGTTCTAGGTGACCGAGACATTGTGGAGGCAGGCACACAAAGTGATCTGGATCAGTTGTAGCTAAGCTTATTCAAATGAACTGTTTTGAATACAGCTATCTAAGCAGAAAAATAGAGCTCATGACAAGACAAGGGTGAGAGTAGGGGAAGCCCATGGCCTGGAAACAATGCAACTGAAATAGAGCACATGAGACAAATCACTCCCAGAAAACTTCCAGAACAACTGAAAGGCTGAAGGAACTCCTGCCATCCTTGTAGAAGTGAAGGGAACAGTGAACGTGAATGGGAAAGTGATCTCGCATTTACATATGGCCTTGGCAAATGGGTGTAGAGACACCTAGAGTTCTCATGGCCATGCTTTTTTATTAAAAAACAAACAAACAAACAAACCTGAAATATTGGAAAAAGTGCAGAAAGAACCACAAAAATTATCTGAGAGCAAAAGTGAGGGATTTAGTGAGAACAATCTCCTTAGGTGATCAGAACGATGGGATGCAATTTAATCACAGGTGGTGGAGAAATGTTTGGTACTAAAGGACTACTTAAGAGGGGTGAAAAGCATAACCATGGCAAAAGGCTCAAACTAGACCCATTCAGATAGAAAACAAGGTGCTCATCTTTAACAGTAGTGACAGGGAGGTACAAATTAGCACAAAAAAGCACTGTTTCAGAGGGGATCTTCAAACCAAGACCATTTGTCTTTTTTGAAGACATACTTAAACACAACTCATTGATCTTGATACAGGGTAATGCATTTGGATAGCAAGGGTCTAGGATGTGTAAGAAATGAGGCTCAGATTTCTAGTGGCCTGCCTGACTTTACACTCAATAAATGTATGACTTAAGGTCTCCAAAATTTCAGCTCTTGTGAACGTCCTATGAATTTGTGTTCTGATTTGGTTCCATTCTTATTTTACGCAAAGCAGATAGCTCACATCGTTAAAAAAACCAGCCATGATTGGTAAGAGCCTCTTAAGGCTGAGAAGGGAAATGACTGCATCATTAGCCACTGGTTACCCCTTACTTTTAAAAGCCACTCCACCTCTCTCCATCCCATGTGCCACACAAATGCTAAGGCAACCATCCTAAAACTCAAGTCAGGGAAGTTTCTGGCAGAAATCCTGGACCTTCCAAAGTCAGGATTTGGTGAAATCCTGCCTTCTGAAGTGATCAGCAGTATGACTATGAACTTATCTTTTTTTTTTTTTTTTTTGGCCTAATTTCATGTTGGCATTTCTACCTTCTGATCCCGCTTTTTTTTATCCCTCCCAGTCCCCTTTTTTTTATATTTGATGTGTTAAGTTCTCCACACAAGGCATTTTTTTCTTGGCATAACTAGATTCCATTGTAATGAAGAAGAGTTTCCTAATACTCATAATATTACCTAGCCTCCTAATAGTACTGAAGCATGGAAAATTTCAGATGTGTTTGTGGCATGTAGCTGCTTTGGTGATATTATCTAGTGTGATATTATTACCGTAGCCTACAGACTATGATTGCCTGTCTCTACATGCAGATAGTGATGAAGCAACGAACAAAAGCTTTCTAAATGAGAGGAGATATGGTACTGAAATTGTTAACCATGCAATATAACAAAGAGTAGGAGTTCCAAGTTTGAAAACAGAATATAAGATTACAATTTGAAAGAAAGATAAAAAAGTGTGGAATTGTCTGCAATAGAATTATTTTTTTTAAGAGTTTACCAAATTTAACCCCATAATCCCATATGTGAGTGTTATAATCCCGTATGTGAGCATCATAATCCCATATGTGAGCATATCATTGCACAGTATCCTTTCTAAAAAAGCAGTTAGAGCTGAAGATGGATGTACTGTGGAACAGTTGACATGAAGAAAGCCCCTCTTTATTCACATGTAAAAGTGTAGAAGTGGGTCAGATTTTGGGAGGAAATTATGTCTGTCAGAAAGGGCAGTGTTGGCAGTGCTGTCATTTTTTGCACTATTATTGGATACAGGTCAAATTTAGGAAAGGGATTTTACTGAAAAAATAATTACCTCAATTCAATTAGGAGACTGTTTTTTTTGTGTGCGTGTGTGTGTATGTGTGTGTGTGTAGTTCCAGCATTACTATCTCATAGTGGTGAAAGAAAAAACCCTAATTCTTAGAGATTAGCTCAAATCTTTATTATGGAATCACCTACTGGTACCGTCTTCCTTTATACCTTGGGCTGATGATAAAATGCCGCTAAGCAAAGGAGTTCTGCATGCAGCGCCTTAGTATTCCAGTTAATAGAATAACTCAGGCTTGGTCTCCATTTTGTGTAAATAGTCCTTTGATGTGTGATGACCTTAATGGAAAGTGAAAGAGTCCAGTGGTTTGGCAGGGTGCGTGTTGTGTGTGCAGGAAGAGAGAGACCACAGCTGAGATGAATCGATGTATCCTTATTTACCTGGTTTCCCTTGGTACTGCTTCCTTTAGGGCTGCTTTAGTCACATTTTGAGCCAACAGTAGGTGCAGAGGCGTGTGCTGCAGGAACCTCTGTGCTGATAGACCTTGAGCTGCTCCAGGGAGTTACTATCAGGACCTGGCGGCACCAGGATTAGCCCTGTGATGGATCTAATTCTCCCTGTTCCACACTTCCTCTTATTTCTTTAGATTATGCTTTGATGCCATTAAGGTGTGCCTATGGATATATAATGTGCTTTGCATAGGCGGGTGTGGTGTCATTTCCTCTGCCCAGCTTTGCTAATGCAAACTGACGATGTACAAAATCCTTATTCGAGTCCTCCAAGAACCTCACTAGGAAAGAAACTGGAAACATATCTCCTTGAACAGAGGGTCCACGAGGCTGATGCATGCCCAGAAATTAAGATACTACAGCAGCATTTTTTAAGTTTCCAGAAACGATGACTCCCCTGAGTACTGCACTCATAGGTAAATACAGGAAAAATTAATTCAGCTATTTCTAAGATGGGTAGAAGAGTGAGTAGTCTGATGATGCCCACTTTGGAAGAACAAGTGGGTGAGATTTTTCTTTTCCTTGTTTACCACTATACCATGGAGTAGCACAGTGTCCAGCTACATGAGCTGAATGGCCAGCAAGAAATTTTATTCTAATCCAACATAGTTTGGAGGCAAAAAAGCCTACTACAAAACCAAAGCAGTATAGATTATTTACTTGGGAAAATTATCATGCTCAGACTTTAAATTTAATACAGAAATCTACCTTTCTTAGAAGTTTTAACTTAAAAGCAGCTATTCAATCTGGTTAGGATATGGGAAAGAGTAGTCCAGAAGATGAAGGTGAGGAAAGAGTTGCAAAAGCTTTTCCCTTTAGGTGAGCTCTAGGAAAGTGCTTAAATTCAACAAGAAGCTGCCAACAATGTTAGTACTCAGCAACTTTCCCTCTTCTGAGAATTGCAGTAGATCCACTGATAATAGAATTTATGCTTGAGCACGCAGCACTGACTTAAGGTTAGTGCTTATGAATATATTAACGTTCCTTTCAAACTGTAAGGAGCACAAGGACTTTAAAAATAATTAAGTGTATTTAAAAGTCTGCTGCTCTTTTATATGTTAGGTTATTTTGTTATTTGGGGATTTTCCTCTGATGGAATTAGGCTGTTGCACAGTTAATCAGCAGGCTGCACATGAAATGGTTGTTGCATGGAAAAACCTGTGAGTCGGGTGCCACTGAGCACTCCTCGCAGTTGTGGTCTCCCATTGCATGCCCAAAGTTTAGAAACTAAACTGAGGACTAAACCGAGAAACTAAACTGAGGACTGCTGAACAAAGAAAACAATGAGCTGACTTTTTTTTTAAAAAAAGTTTTGTTTTAAAAAGGAAGATTGAAGCTGCTCTTTCTCCTTCCTAATACGTGGCAGTTGAATCGTAAAGGTGTGCCTTGCAAGGCATCCCAATGCCAATGATTTGAACCTCAAAGTTTAGCTCTAAACCTGAAACTACTTTTGAGGTGGAGGCATAATACTAATACATCTCATCTTCCCAGAGAAACAGGTTTATTTTCTTCATCAAAAAACAAATGTGCTTTTCCAGACAGGTAACTTCATGACATTATCAAACTGTAAATAAATGAAATAATCTTGGAGCAGCTTTGGAAACCCATATGGTATATTTGATTGTTTCTTAGTGCCCTTTCAAGGCTTACTGATCTTCCAGTCTATAGTAATAATTTTGGGTCAGGGAGACTCAGCATTTTTCTGTATATGTCTCATAAGGACTGGCGGACTGAACATGATTTGTTCACCTACAGGCTCCTGTGATGTAGAGAGAATTGACAACTCTGTGATTATGGTGTTAAAGTTGGGAAGCTAAAGCACAAAATTCTGTGCCTTTGCTGATACATCAGTGGTATGAAGAGAACAACACTTTTTCTCATGCTTTGTTTTGCGTCTTTACATTACAAGATCTCCAAGGTATGGGTTGATACTGATTATGGACATATACATCACAGCATGCATTCTAGCCCAGTCACAAGCAACACTTCTAAGAGTTATTATGGAACAAATAATACATAGTTTTGATGAAGAAATATGGACTGCTAAGGAGTGAAAGAAAATACTACCTCTTCTGCTGTGAAGTCCAAATTAAAAGAGCTTACGTGCTCTTTGCTTTTCTCCCTATGGGTGTTGCGTATTCTCACAGCCTTCACTAACCATTTCAGAGCAGGACAGCTGACCTTCAAAAGTAAATACGATTAAAGCTGAACAAATCAGGTAATTACAATAAAAACATGACTTGACAAGCAGCCTCTGGACAGAATTACAGTTCTATACACAGCCTTCACATTCAATTAGGATGATTGGAAGTGGTAAAAATATTTATTTTACTTTTGTTTGATATTTGTGCGACACTCCATTTCTAAGCTATATTAGAGTTCTTTAGAAAAGAAAAAATAGTTCAACTTAGATACTGAGTTCTTGCATCCGTCACTGGAAAGGATGTTAGCAAGGTGTTACCAGAGGTACTTGGATGCTCTTTCCCACCCAAGTCCCTTGTGACACAGAACTTCCCTCCCTAGCATGGCCCTCTTCCCTCTCCCCCTCTCTTTCAACAACCTGTTGGTTACTTTGAAATTCTCCCCCCATGTTGACAACATTTCACTCTGTAAAAGAACACTGAAATACACAACTGAGTAAGAGAAAGAGAAAATATGCTGAAAGCCCTGTGGGACCTTGCACTACTGCAGTGTGTGCAGTAGTGCACATGGTGATGTCCCCCAGGAACCAGGAGCAGATCAGTAGGGGATGAAGTGGAGGAGGAAGTCCTTTCACTACCCAGTGCACTGCAATCTCACTGCTCAACAGCCTGGAGCAGAGTGGTACTTCATGGCATTGTGGTACGTTGCTTTCTGGTGAAATGGTCAGATGGAAGCATCCTCACTCTGGAGACAGAGAACTGAAATCCAGCAAGTGCCACTGGAAACATGCAGGTCAACCCTGAAACACAAGGTCAGGGAGGGGAACCAGCACTCCGTGGATCTGCAGGACACCAATAAAGTCAGTGGTCACACTGTAGATCTTAAAGCACCTAAAAAAATTGGGGCCAATTCCTATAGAAACAACTTCTAAAAACCCTTCAATCCCACTGAAACCACTTTGAGCAACACCCTGTAAAGCCAGAGTGCTCGGGCCTACAATCGAGAGAGCACCGTAATCTAGTTTAAAAAGATTAGATAAGTGGGCTGGTCTGGGGAAATCCCAGGTGCTACTTCCATGCATAAGAGTTTAGCAGGATCAGGCAGACGGTGGAACCAAGTCCCAAACAGGCAGGAGATCTGGGATGGCTTGGATGAGTGAGAAGGCACCCACTTGTGCAGACTTGCTTGGGGTCCAAGTCCCAGAGCAGTGTCTGCAGGGCTGTATTAATTAGCAGCGTTACTGTAGTGCCTTGGAGGTTAACTGCCTTTCTGTCCTGGGCTATGAGCCATGGTGCAAAGGTGCTTGAGCTAGTGGAGACCCAAGCAAACACCCGTGTGGCACAGCTCCGTGCCATACGGCTCCACCAACGTGCATCCCAAAGCAGCACGGTGGCACTGGCACGGCACAGCACCAGGCTTGTCAGAGACACGCGAGAGGCTCGTGCTTTTTCAGTGATGCAAGCGCAGCGCTACGCTGCTGTAGCTGGGCTGCCTCTGCAACCAGCAGGAGCTCAGGTGCTGCTGGCCCGAGCATCTCTGCACAGGGTAAAAACATCTCGTCACAAACCAGAACCCCACCGTGCAAAGTACTTGACAAACACAGCACAGAATGATACCTTGCCCCAAGGAGTTTACTATCTAAATAAAATGGAACTAGTGTAGAGTGCACATTGCTCAGTGTATAAAGCAGTGCTTGTCACTTTTTCTGCCAGCAATGTGCCAGAAGTCAAGCTATTAAATTGCAGTTAGCAGATGGGCTAGGCGCTCCCATTGCTTTTGCAGAGTACCACGCGGCTACCAGGGCTCTTCATCATACACCTGACTCTATCAAAAATCCATAGTTATAACCTAAAGAGTGATATAATACCTCCAAGCTTGATGAGTTATATGCCCCTCATTAATATACCCTTTATTTTCAGGGAGCTCCCATCTTTTGAAAGGGTGAAGATTACTTGAGGTTTTAATAAATGAACCACTGCAAAGGAACATGTTGCCTTCCTCCTCCTAAAAAGACGCTATTTATATCAATAATCCCATTGCGGGTGTTACTCCAAGCCTCAGAACAGAACAGTGACAAGTTAACCAACCACTTTTGTAATAACATTTACTGCCCTTTATGAAGTTAACAAATCTATTTTTCAAATTTCAGTCATTTAAAATACAAAGGGAAAAGCCATTTTTTCATATGATAAAATGTAGCTGCTGCTGGAATCAAAGAGTCAACCACATTTTTTTCATTAATTTGATTATTCTGAAATGATTGATAAGATTAATTAAAATTGGCTTGATTCAGAGATCTTCAGAGGACCCATCTACACAACTCTTGCAATTTCCACTTGAATAAAAATGGAACAGCATCTATAGGGAGACAGATATACCCAGCATGCCTCTTTTCCTCTCTAACTGTATGATAGTTATTATGCCTATTATTCTCCTTGTGAAGCTTCAGTCCATCCAGAATATTTTGAGATTTTTTTTAGTAGGGTGTAGAAGGAAAAAAAACCACAAGCTATGAGAGAAAGAAAGAAGAAAAAAAAAAGATAGAAAGAAAAAATAGAAAAAGAAAAAAGAAATAAAAAGAGAGAAAGAAAAAGAGAAAGAGAGAGAAAGAGAGAAAGAGAGAAAGAGAAAGAGAGAAAGAGAGAAAGAGAGAGAAAGAAAGAAAGAAAGAAAGAAAGAAAGAAAGAAAGAAAGAAAGAAAGAAAGAAAGAAAGAAAGAAAAAGAAAGAAAGGGAGAGAAAGAAGGAAAAAAAAAAGAAAAGGAAAAAAACACCCAAACAAACAAAAAGTAAGTTTCATTTCAACCAATTAAAAAAGCTCAGCTATTCTGCATTGAACCTTCTGGGGAACAGATAATTTCACCTCCTGGAACATAATGCCTTAAAGACTTTCTTTAAAGCTGTGAATAAGCAGTAGTTCTTCACTCCTTTCCACCTCCCTTTCCTGGGCTGTGATCTAGAGTTAAGTGTACCTAAAAAAACCAACAGTATTTGCATGAATAAAATCAAGCTTATGCCACCAGGCTAAAGTCTTCAATATGATTCACATAAAATGTCATGCTTAGGGAGGGCTTAACCCACTGTCTGGGTGCCACAGATGTTCTTCTTCAGCACATCTAGAAAAACCTGTTAGCAGGAATTTATTTTCCCATTTCATGACGTGCCCTGTTTTTCACTACTCTTCAGTGTAACTACCCTGCTTCTATGAATAAAACAACCTACACAATGGCACAGGCGAGACAGAGTTCCCACCACTACTTTCCCTTAGAGTTTTTTATCAAAATGTGTGTTCCCCAAGATGATTCTTGTGTAACATCTCGGTAGATTCAGACAAATTTCAGTGATCATCAGGAAAACATAATCAAATAAACACATTGCTATCACTGTTATGATAGGTGAGGCCACAGTCCAGCCAAATTTTAGGTCTGTGCTTAATTTAAAAAGAAAATAAAAACATTCAGTTGAGTGCTATTCAGTAAATGGGCTTCAGTGGGCTTTGATATTAAACATGCATGTAGGTGTTTTACTAAATTGGGTCCCATAAATGAACAATATATTTAATAGGTATCACAGGGAAAAAATAACTGTTTAAAGAAGTAAAAAGAAACAAACTACCACTTCAGGTGGCCGAAGTAACACTATTGATTAAATAAACCAGATCTTGGTCTACCTAATGTTGGTAGTGCCAGTCATTAAACATTATGAGGCAGTGGAAACCTGTTCCTTGTCCAAAGTCAATGGAAGTTTTGGGCTTTACTTTACTGGGTCCAGAATTTTTCTCAAGACTTTTGTTGGCCATTCACGTGCTTAGAGTAATGCACATGCGTAACAGATGTACTTTACTACAGTATTACAGCTTAGTCTGAGTGTACATTTAATTTCTCTTTACAGTACTGGGGAAGGATTTCCGTATCTGCATGAGTCTACTTTTTGTAAGCTCATATACAATGTAGGCCAACATTTGCATGTGAAAAGTCATCAAAAATCAGAAGCAAAAGTGCCTACCTCAGTCATTTTTAAATAACTCAGGCCATTAATTGGTAACCTTTGTTTCTCCTACTTGCACAGCCATAAATTAGTTTTATGGATTAAGTATATTTGAACTTTTAAAAATGCTTTTATAGCTTAGAAAGCAAAACACTGTATTTGCAATCACACTTCAGAAACACTGGAGGAAAGGTGTGCGTAAGGGGAACAGATTAGGACTCTAATTTCTTGATTACAAAGTGTTACTGGAAAAATG
The DNA here is from genome assembly GCF_011004875.1 of Balearica regulorum gibbericeps. NCBI lineage: Eukaryota > Metazoa > Chordata > Aves > Gruiformes > Gruidae > Balearica > Balearica regulorum. The sequence goes on from NC_046185.1 coordinate 96,610,419, forward strand.
AGTCTAGTTAGTAATTAATTGCAGCACCAGCTCAAAGGTTCATGGAAGAAAATATTAGAATTAGTAAAATCAGTTTTCACAACAAAAAATGTAGCATGTCATTTGTTTATAAAGGAAAGCTTTAAGAAACCAACAGCCATCAGCCAGCTGTATGGCACATAGCAGTTGAAACAGAGAATACGAGAAACCTCTGGTGCTGTGATAAAATTGTAACTTCCTCAAGTGCCACTTATGATTTCATTACCACTTAGATCTCCTTACTTATGGAGCCCCAGCATGATCTTTTAAGCAAGTTGTCTTCCGCTTTCCTGACAGGTGTGGTGTTAACGGATGCAAAATGCATCCACGGCATTTGGCACTTAGAACCAGAAGGTCTGGCCGGTGTGAGAGCATCATGCTGGTGGGGAGGGACTTGTATGCTTCACAGCTGAGGTTTTGCAGGAGCAGGTTGTGGTTTAAAAGGCCTTGACTTCTGGTTTCCAGAAGGGAGAAGGAGTGAAGAGATGGGTTCTCAGGCAGTAGTTGATCAGCACTTAGAATGTTTTCATATGGTACAATTCACTCTTGTGCCATGGGGCTCTGCTGGTTTTGGAACACCTCCGAACGTCCTAATCATTCACACAGTATTGGTATGAAGAAAAATGGTATCACAGTAGTGAGGGAACTATAGACATCATCAGAGTTGCTGCTAGTGCTTGCTACATAAGTCCCCTACAAGAAGCTCCCGCTCCTGAAGAAAAGCATTCCTGAGTTCCCTATCCCCTTACCCGAATCACACAATTGAAAACCAATCGAGCAACAAACCTCGGAGTTCCCTACGCTTGCCTTGTGCTTTACAGCCTTCTGTTCCAATTTCCAACTTGTCTTTTCAACCATGATAAGGCAATGTGTTAAAACAATAAACCATGAAACCATGAATGTTTTGCATAATCGCATGACTCCAGGAGATGGAGCTTTAACAATACAATTTCTGGATGCGTCTTTAGTAATGTCTGCCTGTCTCCCTACCCTTGGTTTGAAACCGGCAGTAGCTTTGTTCCTGGACAGTCTTCTATCAGGGGAGGCAAAAGATACGTTTTTTACAGCTGTGAAAAGTTAGAGAGCTTCCCAGACCGAGCAGCAGAACGTGGGCAGAACCGAAGATATTTCCCCAGCGATGACTGCCTTCCAGAGCAGTTTCACAGGCATATTTTTCCCTCCTGAGCATGGATCTCCTGCCCTGAATTAGAGCTCAAGAAATTCCAGAGGACATCTAAACATTTTCTTCTGCTCTATACTGGAGAGAAATCAGATAGAGAAACTCTTTGGTGGTGTCAACATTAAGGAAACAAGGGGCCTAATAACTGTCCCTGAGCAAACACTTTCAAGTCTACACTGGTGGGACTCACCATGTTGGACAAGCACGGTCTTCTCCTGACCAGAGCACATTTCAGTACTCTTTCAGTTTGAGCTCTTTGGTCGCAGTCTTTTGGCACATACAAGTAAAGTGAGGAAGTGGGATCAGTGCTGCTCCCTCATGTAATCCAGTTGCTTAAGCTTATCATTTTTCACCAGCTTTGTAAAGGCTCTTGTTTATAGTTCACCTCTTCACAGATGCTGTGAAGGGTGTAATGCAACAGCTTCTCAAAGAACTTTTATGCCATTAGCCCATACTTTAGGAGAAAAGATCAAGGAAGCCAAAGGAAATACTGAAATAAGCATATACACTCACCTGAGTTTTCTCCCCATTCTTGAGCATTCATCTGAATCTTTTCAGGTTTTCAGGATCTTGCCTTTCCCCTTGCATATAGACTTGTATGGACTTCCCTTAACCATCTGGCATCCCATCTTACTCCTGCAGCCACTGAGGTGGCTGAGGACTTCTCCTTCTCAATAAAAGATGACAGGAGATCTTTTCCTTCATAATCACCAGATTTCTTTGTGAAATAATCAGTTACTTAGCTACCAACTCATGAGGGCAGGTGATTTTTCTGGGTGGCAGCCAATACCTACATGTAACTTTGTGTGAAGACATGATAGAGGCTCAACAACCTTCTATTGTTATCTCTGTCTTCATTGTGTGGAATTCCAGTCCAAGAAGGAGGTAAAAAGGATAGCTATCCAACCCATTCCTAATGGATAGTTTGATAAAACAAATCATTTCTTCTCAAATATATATGCAAAAATTCACTGCCTCAAAGAGGAAATTATTATTCGTACAGTAAGGGATTCTCCCAGCTGTTGTAGAGATCCTGTTCATACACCTCTAGGTTGATTATTTTGTGCAGATGAACATTTTTACCTGATTGGACATGTTGACATGTTTGTATCTTGATGCAGCATAAGTCTGATAGAGCTTTTCATCAGTCGAACTGAATCAATCCATCAATCAAATATTGGTGCATGATTAGCAACTGAAATCTATCCTTAGTCTATCAGTCTTTCATTCCTCCCCATCTTCAAAGTTACCCGCTCCCACAGACCAATTAATCCAGAGGCTGACAGTGGTACTTTTGCTTTGATTTCTTTATGACAGAGTATCCAAAAGTATTTCTTGGCTTGTTCTAGCACTCACTTTCCTTTGCTTAGTGGTTCAGCAACAAACATGCACACTATTGCTAATTAATATGTTTGAAATTCTATCCTGGCCCACAGCACTAAAAAAAAAATCTGAGAAGTCTTTGACTACAGTAGCTATTAATCAGCCCTAAGCCTTTGCATTTGTCCTAATTCAAAGCATTTGTTTCACAACATATTTTCTGCATACCACACCAGTGTTGATCAACGTTGGTTTCAAAATTCTTGTTTATTTTATTTTACAGCATGTCAGTCTGGGAAGTTAGACAAAAAAGCAAAAAATGCAAAAAAAAGGCTGTTTATTTGTCTCATGCTGGGGAATTTCAGACTCCAGCAGGGTTCAATGGAGTGTGTGTCACCATCACAGAGCGTGCTAAGGAGGCATACTGAGTGGGAGCTGGTGATGAGAGAGAAGGGGCAGAAGAAGTCTGCATTTGTCGGCTGAGAAGACACAAAGGAAAACAAACAATACTCTTTGCAGAGAAGGCCCTTTCATGCTGTACAATGGATGCATGTTATTATTGACCCGCATTGTCTGTTCTGCTGCATAAAGAGAAGTAGCCTCTTCCCACAAAACTGAACCCTACCACGCACAGAAGGTGTCAGCTCGGCAGCAGCTCTGCTCGGTGGCCTCTGAAGACCTCAGGGAAGACACTGGGACTGTCTCTAAACTGAGAGACTGCCTGGGATATGGGGAGGAGCAGTGGAATATGTTGTTCTCATCCAGCTCGGTAGTACTTCCCTGAGAAAAACGAATAAAACAACCCAGTGTGCAGATACGGACATCCCAGGGCCTCTGACGTGCTAAGGGTGGATCTAGGCAGCCTCTTTCTAAAATTTTGCAACTGGAGTAGAGGGAAATTTGAGATGTTTTCTTTGCCTCAGATCTCTCCCACACACATTGACTCTCTGGATAAAGGCTAAAACGTTGCTGTGAGCAATGACTTATCCCTTCCTTTTTCAAAATACTCCTCCATAAGAATAATTTTTGCCCCTGCAATGAACTGGATTTAATCAAATGGCAGGTATTTTTAAAGTATGCAGGCACACTGGCATGTTCCGTAGGGTCTGCTAGCTCTAACCTTCATTGTACAATAATACTGTGTTGTTCCTGCCAAAGGAGAATATTTTTTTAAGGAAAAAGTACCTACCTATTTCCAGGAAAGTGAAACTGTGAGAGAAACACAACTTAGCCACAGCCGAGGTTGCTCTGCCTATTCTTTGAATGAGCTACTTGAAGAAGACAGGGAAAAAAACCTCAGAACTGTATTTGAATAAAAACTAGAAGCTTTTAAAAACAGATGCTAAATGGATAGCAGATTTTAAAAAAAAAAAAAAAAGGAAGAGGTTTAAATCCAACTCTGGCCTTGCCCACTCCGGCCTCGCAGTTTCTATGTTGGGGTTGCAGTGACTGACTGTCCAGCAGCTAAACCTGCCTGATCTCCTGCGAAAGCCTTCCCGTCTGCTCTCAGGCACCTGCCCCACGCCTCTCCTGCTCCCCTGAGGCTCAGCACCTCGCTCCAGAAAGGAGCTATTTCCCCCACCCACCCAGACCCCATCTGACCTATTCTTACAAGAATATGTGATATATCTTGGTATAGATAAATCAAAAAGATACTCCCCTTTCACAGCAACGTGATATTGCCAGCTTTCTAAACAGTGCTTTCACCTCACCTTGCCTATGCAAAGGGTTTCTGACTTAAACAGCAGGAGATGTTACTTATTTGGCTGATTTCTCCTCATTCCCTCCTGTGGGAGCACTCAAGGACAGAGGACTTATCGGAGGCTGGGACAAAACAGTCTTATCTATAGCATATCACTGCTTAGAGCAAATATTGTCTCTAGCTTCTGATTCCCTTTTTCCCTAAGGTAAGTTTAACTCTTGTTTAGTTTAGGCATTTAGTTTGCCTTTGCTTTTTTCCTTCCCTAAAGGTGCCCAAAAGCAAAAAATAATGCTGTGCCCCTGCTCCCTTTTGGTGTAGAAAGATCTCTGCATTTTTATCCAAAAATAAGAGGAATGAAAAACTGGTTGATTCTTTTGTAGGATTTGCAGTGTCTCTCTGTCATGCTGGAAGACTCAAACCCTGTTCGAGAAGACAACTAGCAGGGAAATCATAACAAGGGAACCTGAACTTCCTCAGGCTCGCGATACATTTGCGGTGTGACAGTGTCTTTAACCTTGCTGCCATTTTTTCCATACAAAAGTGTCTATCTGGAGTTAGAACACAGCTTACACATCTACTTAAACAGCTGATGCACTGATATCTTCATCCTGAACCTTTCCATGTCCCTTGCAAGAGAATGAGGAGTGATATGCTTCTGCATCTGTTCTCATTATGTTATAATTCCAGTAAGATACACATTGGAAAAGTCTACCAAAGAGGATATTAGACCCTCATTTCCCACATGTACTGTTAAAAAAAAAGGAGGGGAGGACGGGAGGTTGTGAATGGGAAAAGATGGAAAGGAAAAAGGAAAATGTATTTGAGCTTGTGTTTCCCAATGATAAGGGTGTAAAATTTGGGGCAGGAGTTATTTTTTTTAAAGAGATCATTTGGGACAAAGAAGAAAGGAAGGGAAGGGAGATTTACATTATTGTTATTTTTCTGTTCATCTTCAGAATTAGTGTTACTCAATGTAGAGGTGAAACGTATTGACCCACATCCAGAATTACTACATGACTACTAATACTCAGTACTTAATTCTTGCACAGAATATTTTCCCCATAGCAGTAGATCACACAACAAATTGCAAAGTTTGGTAAACATGTCTCATCTTAGTTATGGAAAAGGGAGGTTTTGTTAGTAAAGCAGCAAATATAATCTACATTTCCTAATTCTCCAGATCAGTGTATGTACCTCTAGACCATTAAGCACTACAAAAATCAATGAACTACATAATGTAATACGGCAGTGGGAGCGTCTTACAGCTTGTCCTTGACAGATGTTTGTATTGACAGCAAACAGCCCAAAAGACAAAGCCTGCACCATGACAATTCCACAAAATCACTTAAAAAAACAAAAAGAGTAACAATCCTCAGGGCTCCAAACCTTCCAAATTAAGGAATTAAAATCCCTATAAAATGTCTAACCCCGGAGGCTTTTTACTGTAGAATCATCACTGGTAAATATATAGATTATTTAATTAATCCACTTGGTTTTAAGTTGTCTGCTCTTTTATTTTCCTTCTGTGCCTCACTTTGGTGGTTTGAGCCCCCTGGCACCTGCAGAAATTGCTGAGGGGCGTCTGGTAGGAAGGATCAGAAGTTCACAGGTGCACGTGGATATGGTGTGAGGGGCCTCATCCCCGTGTCTCAGTCCCATCTCCACTCAACACTTACCCCTTGGATGCAGCCCTAAGTTCAAAGGTACACCCAAAGTGGCACCCCAATGGTACCGTCTTGCCAGCTTTGCTTTTAATGAGATCAGGGTTTCACTAGGCTCTGGAGTCTGTGATTCAAACGCTCTCCTCACTGTTCAGTTAATGGGATCAGAGCAGCTCCATCTGTAATGTGCGGGTTGTCTCCTGGGTAATCTGCCTCAAGGAGATGGATTGAGAAGCTTACACCTTTAAATATGATGCAGTCAAGGAGAATTATAATTATTGCATGTATTAACACTGTGTACAAGGCCCAAATTACATGGCATAGAAAATATGAAATAAAATGGAATATTGCAATAGCCAATAGTCAGAAAAAAACCCTCATTGATAGAGCATTATCCATGCTACTGGAAAACTTTGCTGAGGAGAAAAGAAACACAAGATACATTCTCCCTGAAACTACTGGAAGTCCTCTAGGGCTGTGAGGCAGATCATTGTACTTAGCTTGTATGTGGGAGTTGGAAAGAACTCCGTCAGCCTTATCCTGTCATTTCTTCTTGCTCAGGATCAATCTTTTTCCTTACTTTAAGATCAGAGAACAACTTTTGCCTCTTTCGCTGGCCAGCCCAGTTCATTCATCTAAGAACACTGTTTAGTTTAAAATGTTCCTTTTCTCAGAGGAATTGTTTCCAAAAGGTGTCCACTCATTCTCTGCACTGGTACTATAAGTAAGAGGTTGAGTGGATTTTGGGAAGAGCTAATATCTTTGGAGTTGACTATAGGATGTGGGTGTCCAGTTTACTTTTCTGTTTCTGGGCGTTACGCATATAAATCCCTAAGCTTTTGAAAATCGTAGCCTAAAGGCTTGACGTGTCGGTCTTAGCCTGAAGGAATGTAGGTGTCATCAATTACAGATACAGTTGTTGGCATTTAGCTATCAAAATACTTGATTTGCATGTATAAAGATAGTTTTAACCTCCAAATATTAGATCTCCTGGTGTTGCCCAAATTGAATACTGAGCACAAAACTGCACATACAAGATTAGGCTCTGATACCCTAAAGACGCCTCAGGAAACAGAGCCTTTGCCTACACAGACAAGTTGAAGTCAAAGGCACTGGAAGCTGAAGAGAAATATATTTTAAAATGTAGTTCTAAGCCCTATTTATTTGGCCCCATAAATGCTGTTATCTGGACATATTAACTCTGTTAGAAGTGAGCACTCATTATAACTGTTTCTATTATTTGCTTCTTTTGCTATTGTGATGTCTAAATTCAGCACCACATAAGAGACTGTCTGAGTCCTCGTCAAAGAGATTTTCTTCCCATTATGTGCAGTTTAAGAGTCATTGTAATTTCCACAGTAACAGAAACTCCCACTGTCCATACATTTTTCTAACTAATTCATTCTTCTGTATGAGTTAAAATACAGTCACTGAAACTTGTATTTCTCTGCATCAGAAATCTACTCCAAAGAACAGAAACACCGTGTTGTACTGCAGGTATGAGTAAGGTATTTTCAGTGCTTTTGTTGAGGGGTTTCTTCATTCCGTATCGAACAATATTTATTAACCTGATTCCCACCTCATACATTACAAATGCCAAAGTCACAATAATAAGTACCTGAAATTACCTAAACCCTTTCCGGTTATTATAGCTTCAAATCTCTTACTGAGGATCACAAGCAAGCACATTAGGGACCAGCCTCAGAAAAGACTTGTGTTTGTCATCAGGGGGACAAAAGTAGAATACATCAAGTGTGGATGAAAGTCTTAGCAGTAATGCATCTGGTTTTGAAAGTGACATACCCCACGTTTGTGAAAGGAGAAAACAAGGACTCACAACTGCGGCTTCCAGATGCGGACTTGTACGAAGTTTTACAAGCCTGTGGGAGGTTGCATGCTGAGTGAAAGAACTTGATATGGAAGTAATTAGGTAGCAGACAATAACTGAGATGATAGAGAAAATAGTGGAATAAGGGCTTTTAAGAAAGGTAAATGACTGCTCAAACCTCTCCTTCCCTTAGCGTTCCTGACCTCCCTTAAGTTAAGGCAGACACATGAAAGATCTACACACTTTCTTCTTCTAGTAATTTCCTCAGTAATCAAGGAGCGGAAGTTGTTAAGTGTAGTATGATCAGTTAGAAGAGATTTGCTCCAGCATTTGGTTCTCGTGCCAAGAGCATAAAACTATCTAATAGGAAGTCCACCACATATGAGCAGGGAATAGGGCTGAAGTAGCAATCAGCAGTTGATTGAGGCTATCTGACCACACCAACCAGCTGTCCAAGCAGGAATTGCAGCAAGTGGTTGCTGAGTTGTTTTAGACTAGTCCATGCATCGGATCCCACAGGCTCCGGTAGTAGCTCTATCTTTTAGGCAAAATCCTGCAACTATTTGCAAGGCTGGATAAGGACCAGAGTGCAAGTAGGTTTGGAGGCAGAATAGACAACAAAGAGAATTCAGTGTCCCAACAAAAAAAGGTGAAATTTTGGTGAGACCTGTACACTAGGAAATGGAATGGGAGATAAGTCAGTGGAATAGAAAACTGAGGAAATGTGATCTTTGCTGCTCATTCTACCATCTTCTTCTACCTCCCACCACGAGTAAGCAGCATTTGGGTGGATATGTGGATCCTTTGGCTTGGTTTAACGCCAGCAATGAGAACATTTGTGAAGCGAAGCCAAGCATGCTGGCAAACATCCATTGATCATCCTTTCCTTCATTAAAGTCCTCTCACCTTGTGAGAATAAATTGATTACGCTACCATAGGACATGCTTCCTCCAGCACTTCAAAGCCTGCAGAGGTGGAAGCTGGATTTGGGCCATAGTGCCTGGAGCCTTCGAGAGTTAATTAAACATAATAGTAAGCTATATATTTACAGGTCCCTTTTTGATGACAGCAACAGAATAGAGGTTAACCCCACTTTTCAGGTTCTCCCTCAGGATTTGTTTGAACTTTGCTCTCGTTCCACCTCTACAGCAGGCATGAACTGAGCTCTGCAAGTCAGACAGAAATGTGTGCTGAATCTCCAGCTACAGACATGGACTGCAGGCAGGGATGGAAAGACTGAGTGATTTGCTGAAGGTTATACATGAAAACTGTGGCAAGGTACAGTTAGTATTATTATTTCATCCTTTTCTTTTCTCACAAATTCCCTGCCACCCTCCCTCTTCTCTGATGAATCATGAGCATACCAATACATAAATAAGTATAAATGACATGTAGGCATTGGCTGAAATTCTGCAAAGCACCTTACTGCTGGTGAGGCGGCGAAGAATAAGGAACAGAAATCTTTCAGATTTACCAGTCCTAATGCAAACAGCATTTATTTAAGCTTCCACTTAAAGATCAACTAAGCAGCTTTAAAGACATCACTAAAACCTTCAAGCTGCATAACATTGATGAAAAATTGACTCGGAATCGACATGCTGCACTGTACTTACTAGCCCTGACAAGATGGATAAAAATAGCAAGGAAACAATGGTGATGTCAATCAAAGACTGGGTGAGCCAAAGAATTTTGCAAATACTCCCACGTAGAATGAGTCAGAGATGGAGTGGAGAGTTTGAGAAACCCAAGGCAAGCAAAATCTCTTTAAAAGAAGTTTCACTGTGCACTCAGAAGCCTTAGACAAGACGAATTTAAATGAACAGACAAATGTTTTTAAAAAGAGGGGGAAAGAGCCTTGAAGGTGCTTCAGTCCATTGGCACGGTGACAGGTCCCATATGATTTTTTTCCCAAAAAAGCTTTCCAAATAAAATGCTAGATGCGACAAATAAAACCAGACCTTTAGGCAGTATACATTTACCAGCTGAAGTTTTGACCGTAAGAAACCTGATCCCTATGTCTTCATGTGAGGATGTGATCAGCACCCTGCAGGACAGATCTAGTCCAGAATATTGATGTCTTCTATCAGTAAACAGAGACAAGGACAAGTTCAGCAGCTGTTCAGCAGAGCATGGCATGCCATTATACGGTAGTTTAGAATAAGAAGTAAAGCAGCATATTACAGCCAATTGGAAATTTGGAGGGAATTTTGGGAGGTAAACAGTCATAAAGTTATTTGAATGTTTTCCAGAAACAGCGGAATAAAATAAAGAAAAAAAAACCCAACACACAAATGAGTATTGTACCTCTCTAAACATGTCAAGCAACCATAAATGTCCTAAGGTTTATAGAAGACAGTCTTTTTAGATGTAGTATTTTAAGGTCTCATACACACACCAGTGACAAGTCCTGTAATGTTTGTGTTTACTTTGGAGAAATATCAAATAATCAAGTTTTGTAAAATCTCTAGTTCTGAAATTCAACCAGGTGTCTTTTGCAACATCTGAAGAGTCAGTCCCTTATAAAAATACTCATTTTCTTGCTGACACAAGTAAAGTTCTCTAGGATTAAAAATTTCAGGAGTAATGTTTCATTTTTAAGCTCACAGAATTGCATCCACGAGTTTGATCATCTTGACCCATAGGGCATAGAGGCTCTGCAATTGCATCCACAGTAGTCAAAGGAGGTTATTTTCCTAACTTCATTAGGCCAGGGACCAAGGTCCTTAGGAACATCATGCAAATGGCTTTTTTTTTTCCCCCCAACAGGACAGGTGTGCAAATATGGTGTAACACATAGGAGCTCCAAATGCCAGCTCATGTCACAATAAGCATCTTTCCCAAGGTGAGGAAAGAAGTTTCTTTCACAAAGCTTTTACCCACTCTCTGATTTTTCCCCGAGTCAGGCTTTTTCCCCACAGACACATATTTTGGCAGCCAGTTTGGCAGCATTTGAAGTTTACACAATGCAGTCAAGTGTCCTTAAAAAAATTCCCCCTTAATAACAAATCTATTCTTCCATTTCAGAATTGACACTTCTTTATAATGAGCTCTCAGTCTTTTCTGTAATTTTCTCCTTTGCTCCAAACAGCAAGAGTTACAGAAATGTGAGAACTGTGGAAGACCTGTGGGCTGAAATCCGAAGGGCCTGAGAAGTTTACACCCATTGATAAATGGTCTTACAGCAGAAGGTCCTCTATTCTTGTACTAAATCTGTATCTCGGTGACCACTTGCAGATTTGGGTCTGAAGCTGGAAAACAGAACACCTGTTAGGGGACAGCTAAGACAATTTTACTTTTTTTTCCCCGCTAGACATTCTTCATCTTTTTCCTGTATTTCTTTGATGTTTCAGTCTGTTGCAACTGTTGAGTAAGGAAGACGAAAAGCTGTTAGTGTTTTATTAAAAATTCAGTGTTCTTTGCCACTCCTTTCCTGTTTTTTAACTGAAAAGCCAGCCAAAACTAAGATACTATCTGTGGGTAGGAAGCATCTGAGCTGAAAATGCCATGGTCTCCAATGGTTACATGGAAAAACAAATATTCCGGTATACACGCACCCTAATAATTAGCGCTTTTAAAGACAGCAAGTACTCACTTGCAATGGAAGACCCATCTTAATATTATATATGTAGTCATACACCATATTCTTGAGACTATAAGACAGAACAATGAGAATTTTAAATTAAGACTGCAAAAGTACTAATACTGGAATGAATGTCCAACAATATTTAGTTTCCTTTATGCTGTGATTTAGCCAAATGAAATGATTCTATCCTTCCTCTACCAAAATCATAAAGCACTGGGAAAGCGTAACGGCTATTACATGATGATTTTGGAAGATGAGTTAAGTACCAAACCATAGTTTAAGGAAAGGCCTTATTAACTCGTCATGTCAGAACAGCTTTACCGTTTATTGTCACAGGCTTTTGGCTTAACTGAAGGCTTTGGTTGAAGGTGGAAGCTTCATTTTGGCCCAGGGATGACCTCTGAAAGATGCAGCAGTCTCACAGCAGAAGAATGAGTTATCCGCAGTGCTAATGTAAATACCGCAAGACTGTGAAGTGTCAATGTAATACTACGATGGAGATACTCAGGGAATACTGCTGCCACACTTTATTAAGTGACGTGTTAGTCAACGGAGCTTTTGCTGGTGGGAAATGTCTGTGTAGCTCTTTATGGGAAAAGTCTTACTGTTTATCTAACTATGGAAGATTGAGATATTATTTTATTCCGTAAGACTGATACCATAGTTTAAATGGTGACTGTTGAAGGATTGCTGGGTGAAATCTGACCAACAGTTAGCATGAAGTCCAGTGTTCAAACAAAAATAATTGCACATTTTAGGCTATAATATGCAAGGATACAGGCTAAATCTGACTGGTTTCATTTGATAAATCCGAAGTTTACTATTCAGAATAGTAAACTGTGCTGTAAACTGTCAGCAGGATCAGGCCCTTAGGTATTGCAAAACAGATATCTACATATAATCTGACTAATGTATGTATTTTGTAAGCAATTACTATCGTTTGTCCTCTGACAGGGCTTTGTGAAACATTACAGAGAAATGAAGAATACTTTTAATTTGTACTGTATTAAATTATACTTGTATTAATTATTAAATAAAGATTATTACTAAAAGTTAATGAAAGAAACTATCATTATTATATCTGCCACAAATAAAAAATCTACCTATTGTATTGTAGAGATGATGCCATCCATTAATTAGTTTATAGACCCTGAAACCTAAGGGAGAGTCAGAAATTTCCAGGATTTCTCTAAGTCCACCTTGCTAGAACATAAATGAGATTTCTGATGCAGTCGAAAGATATGTGCTGCATATTAGATTGAATACTTCTCCCTTTACTATACTCATGTAATTTCTCCCTCTTTCCAAGTGCTGGATGTTTAGAATTAATAAAAATAAATTACTGGTTCACATCATATACATCTTGGGGATTAGCCCTTGAAAATTCTCAAGGCATGAGAATTTGCCTAGTTTTACATTTTGGAGGATAGAAGCAAGCTGACTGATTAGAAGTTAAACTCTAATGTTTCTTCTTAGCCTGGCATGACTGAGGTTTGTCCAGTTTCGCAGGTGCGGAGGAAGTTTATGGGTAAAATTAATCTGGAACTGCACATCTATTATGTATATGTCCTTACTTTTCTCAAATAGTGTTTTATTCCAGATTGGGTTTTGTTACTATTCAGGGTGACCCAAGACAAAACAACCTTGGTCTTTGTTACACTGTGCATTATTTTGAAACTTGCCCATTTTATAGGAAACCACTGCTTGGTTGTAAATTTGGCTGGACTCAAGAGATATTTTGAATATCTCTTTATTTTGAAAGAGAAAACATGTTGTTTGCTGTTTGAGTATGTGTGTGGGGAGTTGTTTCTTCCTTTGTTACCCTCCCTCCCAACATGCAGCACCTGCGATACTCTGTGCCATGTAGCAGCGTTACCGTCGATTGCTGAAGAAGAAGCAGAGTCAGCTGGGCAGGAGATGCACCAACTGGGCTGTCTCAAAGGATGTCTCTGAGGGCATGGAGCCCTAACGCGTAGATCCACTGTGCAGAGAGGGAAAACAAGGCATTTGCTGAAACCCACTGGCCAATATTGCTAAGCTCTACAGTCGTTTTCTTCCACTAGAGGATGGGAGGGTTTTTGATGTGGGCATACCTGCAAAGCTGTGCATCGCTGCCCACAAAACCAGCATGGCCGCAGTATCAGCAAGTGCTGACTAAGGGGCCCCCGCCAAACTGGGGGAGAAATCCACTGATCTCATCTTTGCTGATCTTTCTTTCTGCCAGTTGCTTCTGCTCGTGCTTTCCACAGACCCTTGGGGAATTCACCCTTACAAAAAAAACCTTCAGAAATGTGCATGTAGGACACACAGCTTTACAGTTTTGATGTATTCAGAAAGCCATGCAAATACTGTGTGAGTACGTGAGGTACTAGTCAGGGAGATGGTTTCAGTTGAAATAGCTGACGTGCTTATCTGGAAAGACAGATGAACTACACTGGGGTGAAAAGTATAATCGTGCTTTTAATATTCATGAACGGTATATGGCTACACAGCTTTTTAAGGACAGGACGATACAGAGCTAGAGATGATGTTCAGAAAAGTTGGATGTCACTGGACAAACACATGAATGTGTTCCCAGAAGCAATGCTTCTCAGGACATTATTTTCTTACAGGGATAACGTCCTTGATCTTGAATGACTGCAGGTTTTAAGTGAATACAGGGTCACGGTATGTCAGTACTTTCCACTGAAATCATTTGACTTGACAACTTTAAAATACACAAAACATATTCTACTGATAAAGAGATACATAAACTATTGGATTCCAGAAATAAATACCTGGTAAATAAATATCTGGTAGCACTACATGTGAATTATACATATGCACACACACATACATACACATATATACGTAACACTATAGGCAAATACATACAGAAAAATAAATATATAAAAATATGTATATGTATATTTACATAATATTCCTACAGATTGTTGACAAGGACAAACTATTCAGAAGGCAGCAGGTTTGCTTATAACAAATGAAACATTTTATCACTGCATTTTACCTGCTCTTTTTTTACTGTCTTGCCTGGCTCCCTGAAATGTTCCTTCACATTGTGGTAAAAAACAATCTCACATTTCCTGGCTGCTGGTTGGAAAATCGAGTAACACCCAGCACTGTTCTGTTTCAAAACATACACAATCTGATCTTGTAAGTCATCATGGTGGGAGCTGCAGGTGCTGAGCTCCTCTGGAAACGCAGACCTAGTGTAAAGAAGCCTAAGTAGAGGTATCTCTACCTTTAGGTTTTGATACGGTATCTGACACCTGGCTATCAGGTCTTGGACATCTGTTTGACAGTTTTGACTTGTAATTATTATGATAAATCCTTAAACAAACAGATCATAGTAGACAGTGGAAAACACACTAGAACAAAGTAGAACCTGGGCTGTTGTTAGGGCCGATGTGTATAAGAGGAATCAACAAACAATTAATACCTTTTTTTTTTTTTAATAAACCAGCAATTTGTACTATTTTTCTACCTCCTGAAAGCATGCCATACAATGCTCTTGGCACCACCAGTTTAAACTGTGAATTATTTGGTTGAATTACATCTTCATAAGCAAAAGATATTATTATTGCTTTTACTATGATGTATGTACTGTGGCACGTACTTGCAAAATGAAGAGCCTAAAGTAATACTCCTAACACCCTATTCAGACACTCAGACGTAAGCAGACTGAAATCAAAGCACCAATTGCTCTCCCTTAATTCAATAGGATTTGTGAGGGTACGACATGTTAAGAATATAAGTCCATTTTTACTTTGATTCCTTAATAAATGGACTTAGGATCCTAACTGGAAAGCTGTAACTGATGTGCATAGCAAGGGGGTTAAGGTGGCACAGGGTTAAGGTGGCACAGGGTTAAGGTGAGAAGGCATCGTAACTCTCTTTGCTCTGTTTCAACCTTCTGATATTTGATGCCATTCACCAGAGGTCTCCTAAGTGTAAAAAGTTTGTCTCCTCTTGTTAAATTGCCACCTGCTCAGGGAAAAGCTAATCCATTAAGGTCAAGCAGTTCTGAGAAGGTGCTGCAGCGCCTGGGGCACCCTCTTGAGTTTCACTTCTAGCAGCTGCAGGAAGATGAAGCCGGGATGGTCCTTGTTACTGAAATTAGACAGATCAGGAAGTAAACAGAGCTCGCCTTTCATCTGATCTGGCTTTGAGATGGGAAAGGTTGGGGAGGGGGGCAGAGATGAGGGTGAATTCCTCCTCTAATTACTTTACGGGTCAGTTCTCCAGACTTTATGTCAATGTCAGACAGGCATAATCTTTTTTTATTTTTAAATGAGAGAAAAGGAAAAAA
Source organism: Balearica regulorum gibbericeps (assembly GCF_011004875.1). Taxonomy (NCBI): domain Eukaryota; kingdom Metazoa; phylum Chordata; class Aves; order Gruiformes; family Gruidae; genus Balearica; species Balearica regulorum. The sequence goes on from NC_046185.1 coordinate 96,626,020, forward strand.
ATCTCATGGACTACTGAAGATTTTAGGGTTTACTATCATTTAGTTTTCAATACCATGATTTTCATGGGGATTATTATATTTTCCTTTGGGAATGAGCAGCCAACAGAGCTAAGACAGGGGAAGAGCCACGCTGTCTGCATAAACTTCTTGTCTCCTTTACACATTGAAACCTTCGTCTTCTGCGTTCACTACTTGGCTCCTTTCTTCTGAAGTGGATTTGAGGCTTATGAAAGGTGCTGGACTGACAGTACAGGCTGGGGCCCTCTGTTTTTCACACCTGATCTGCTGGGATAGCAGCCCTATGAAACCATCTCCTCCCTACAGATCTGAAAGGAGAGCCACCCACGATAAAGAGTCAGATGCCACCTCCATGGCAGAGGCTCCCCGGTTCCCCTCCCCTCTCTGCCGCCTGCGCCAAGCCCACCCTGCGTAAACCGCAGGAGCCCTCTGGTGCATCACCTCGCAGAACTCCCCGACGTGCGGACGGCGACTTCGGAAAAGAGAGCGCGAAAAATCTGAACGATGGAAGATCATTCAGGAGCAACGCATGGGTGTGCTCAGCACAAGCTGTAACTCATAGCAGCCATTTGAATGTGCTGCAGCAAATGAATGAACCAGACTCGATCTTGCCTTGTCTCACCGAGAGCCAATATTGTCTGGGATCAGCTGCTGCAAAAGCAGACTTTTCAACACCTTTTTGGGGTAACATAGACTGTGATTATATGAATTCCATAGGTGCAGGCAGCCTTATTGCTTCAGTCCCGGCTTCTCACACACCCACTTGGAGTCCTATTTTCACAGGGTTTTTAAGAGCTGCTTTAGAGAGCTGTGATAATCCAGGGGATTACTGAGAGCCAGAGGGGAGCCAGACACATGATGCCCCACAACTGAAACATGCAGATGCTTTGCTTTGATGTGATAAGGCGCAATGAAGCCTTTTAAAAACTGAGATGAGGGAGTGTTTTGTAGAGCACTGCAGCATCCGAACTCTACCAGGGCCATCAGAAGCTGAGATGCTGTGAAGACAGCTGGTCAGCTACTTGATTCAATTATTTTTTCACCCCCTTGATTCTGCTCAGCCAAAGCTCTCTCCATCACCTTCCCCCACCCCTCTGCTCTCCCAGTTTATGGGGCAACAGCGGTGAGCAGGCAAGCTGTATTTTACAGTTGGTGTCCTAAGCGAGATGGAAAGATACCCTCCTCCAGAGTCAGCTATGTCTGCATTATAGTTGGCCAGAAGGAGCCTTTTGACTGGACGAAAATAGACATGTTCTAAAATCCTCTTTCTTCCTCTGACTTGCAGCAGGCCTTTGAGTCTCCCAGAGCCAATGGATTATTTTGAAACTTTTCTGTCTTCTTCTAAGCTAGGCAAGATACCCAAACACCTGCCCTTCCCTCCGTAAATTCTCAGCATGGTTCCCCACCAGACACATGCATGTACCTACATTTCTTTTTGCATAACTAACTGTTTCTCCAAATACATACAGAAAATGTCCAATTTGCAAGCAGATGCAAATAGGTACATATTTAATCATATATATTTCTTTATAAATATACATGCAACTTACTGGGGGATCAGGATGTTCACTTGGCAATTTTCATTCATGCAAGAAATCTACATGCACACAGTTGGTGTCGGTTTTGGCATTAGGCTTTAACGAGGATTACATTGTGCTCAGCATTTTATAGAGATTAGAGGAAAAACAACCCCTATGCCAAAGTACTTACAATCTGCATAGCGCAAAATAGAAATAGTTGATAAGGTGATGGAAGATGGAAGAAAACTTTTTTTCTAGTTAAAGGATGCATTTTTCTCAGACTATATTGAAAATTCTTTTCTTACCTGGTGTTAAGAAAGCATAAAGATTTAGTAGCACTTCAATTTTTAAGTCAGTAGTTCATAAATTCACCAACAACTCTCAGAACTGTGTTTGAATCTCCAAGGATGCTCATCATCAGGACTGTTTGAAAATAGGACTCACTGATTACAATGAGTCTGCAGACCACTGATTGCACAGTGTGCTCTAAGGTGCCACCAAGATGCGTCCTCAAGCCCTGCAGATCAAATTTTTAACTAGGAAATACTAATTTAATTGAAATATGTGTAAAATACCATTGCAGACCCAGATCATGAAGCCAGATGTGTTTGCTTAGATCTTAGAATCTATACAGACTGAATTCTGGATGAAGTTATTGAAAACTAACCCTCAGGTTCATAACGACAGTATGGGACCAGAATGTTTGCAGAAGTCATCGCATACTACTAAATCTCAGAGTGATGCATAGGATAGGGAGAGACACTACTGTCTACCTCTTTGTGGCACTTTTGCACTGTTTTCTCCTTTTTTCTTTAACACTCCGTACTTTTTTTGTTTCTCACATCTCAGGTAAGATCCCTAATTGGCAAGGTAGAGTGGAGTCATTGCTTGTATGTGTGTGTGAAAAACTCCTGAAGGTTTTGGGTTCATTGTGCATTGGAATGAAAACAGGTCTTGAAACCTCAAAATTTGTCATTAAATAGAATTTGTTGGGTTTTGGCCAGCCTAACTTTTCTCCACCATCTGCTTGGCAAACCATCTTGTCTTTGGGATGCAGTTGGAAGAGGCCTATTATGATTAGTATAAATGCTGCTGGAAAATAAACTCTTTATTGGAATTTTTATGTTATTCCATCAGACAAGGAAACTCTTGTAATTGGATCCTATCCCTCCACTGCCAGTTTCAGTTAAGAAGAAATGTAAGCAGTACACGGTTGGGATTTTGTCATTGTGATTAAACACATAGTTATTTAAATGCAATCTAGAGCAGATACATCATTCAGTATACCTCTAGGTATACTTCCTTCCTCGGCACAAATGTTTGCCTCTTGTTATCTGGCACAGTCCTAAAACGCATATTTAGTCAAAAATGCCAACTGAATTCTTAAAGAGCATCCAGTCACGACTGGGCACAATCTGAATATTTTAAAAATAATGACAGCAAACCACCAAACAAACCAGAAGCATTGTTGGAATAGATCAATAATTGTAAAGAAACTGTTCCTGACATGAGCCAAGGTCTGTAAAAATTATGTTTTGTAATAGTCTCACATCAGCAAATCTCTTCAAGATGCTCTTTTTAATCCGCAATATCTTGGTTTCAAAATCCCTGCAGAATAAGCGATTATCTCTTTCATTTTAATGTTCCAAAGGTACCACATATTCTTTCAAAAGTCACTTGACAAAGAGAACAGAAGATGTTAGCCCTTTGCCAAGTGGAAAGCTTTAAAAAGCCCTTATTATTATTCTGCAAAATGCAAACAAAGCTCAGGAGGGGTCCCTGTTAGGAAGCGATTTGCATCTCTTGGAATGATTTAAAACTGACGAAGACGACAACTTGAGTGACTTTTTACCCTCTGTGGACTTTGAAGGCTCTGGCAGAAAAGGAAGTTAAATATTGAAATTATTTTGCTATTGAAAGACACAAAAACTGATCTGATGTTTAGGCCTTCTGTCCCTGCTGCTGGGCCTTTGGCACTTTATCATCTGTGACCTTGACTCAGGGAATCACTGATCTCCATTTTATCAACAGCCAGTGGCTGCACAGTCTCTCGCTGATATGGCTGCACATGGTACTGCTGAAAAAATGGCACTGTCTTGCTTGAGAAATTAGCTCCTTTACGGACTGTTTTATCTACTGGTAACACGAAGATTTTTATTTTTTTTTTTTTCCAACAAAGTCCACATAGCTCTAGGAGAGCAAGCTGGATTTGGTGACTACTCCCAGTCAACAGAATCTTTTACTACATTTTATTTTTAGAGAAATTCTATGCATTATGTTCCCGTTATACCTCCGCTGCAATTCAGCAACAATGTCAAAAGCCCAAGGCATGCCTGCTTATAACCAATGGCATTATCTGAGTAAAGTTAGACAGGTTTTAGAGCAGAGCAGTCATTAAAGGTACAGAGACTATTTCAAGCAAAAAGAACCCAGCCTGACTTTCCAATAGTCTGCTATGCTGACAACTAACAAAATATTATTGAAAATGTAAGCTGATATTTCTCATTGTCACCTAACAGATATGGGGAAACTGAATGCAATTGTTCAAAGCTGCTCCTTGGAGATCAGTGGTGTCATTGAATTTTTTTTAATTCAAATATCATGTGAGGTTTTTTTCCAAAAAACAAATGTGGATAAGTAACTTCTAAAGTCTGTAGATAGAATATACTTTATAATGCACATAATTATAGGATCTCCTCATCCTACAATTCATACAAAGTCTTTGAAGGCTTTTTATTCTCCGTCCCTAATTAATGTAACATATCATACATTCTGCTCATAATAGCATACAGGATCCTCATTATAAATTGAGCTAGAGAGGTCTTTTAAATCAACTTAAATGTTTGGGGGAAAACTCTGACTTCAGAGGGGAAGAAATTATTATCATATTGCAAAGGGTCATCATTTCAGATATAGCCAAAATGATCCTAGGTGTTATGTATACTAGAAATACAGAGAGTTATATGAGAGGCAAAGATAGAAAAGGGAAGACCAAACTTAAAGTTTGTTAGGCCTGAATTTAAAGAAGCAGCAAGCCTGTATATAAATTCACTCCCATTTGGGAAAGCAGATAAATAAGTGTTTGTGGTCAATTGACTCTGGGTTGTTTAGCACGTGTTAAGCTATTCTAAAGAACAGAAGACTTTCCTGAACTGGAGAAACAGTAAATCAAAGGCAAACGACAACAAATAATTCATTTGAAGATTTGTTTTCTTTATAGAAGACCAATGTACCAAATACTAAAACCATAACTTTAGATAAGATTTACTGTATGCCAAAAATAAGAGAATATCTTTTAAAAAGAAGCACATCAGAAATGCTAGATAAGTACGTGGAGGATCAAAAAATGCTTTGATCATTAGATCTGATTCAGTAATATGTGGAGATACAAAGTAATACCCCAGATGCGTTAGCAGGAATTACTGACACTACCAAATATTTGTTGTATAACACAATTTGTCTGAAATGAACCAAAATTTCTAACACATGATGCTCGTCTAGAAGATGGAAGTTTGCCTGTGAATTTAACACAAGCTTCACCATTGACTTCAGTAGGAGGAGAAAAAGGCCGCTAAGGACAGAGAAGAAACAAAATGGGAGCTTAACCAGTCACACAAATGCCAGAGAAACTACCCATGTCAATTATCTCACAAATAACATAGCTTCAAGAGAACCTCAAACCTCAGATTGCTTTCCTGAATGCAGTTGTCATGATGTATGGACCTGCAGACTGTCGTAAACTAAAAGCACACTTACTAAAGAAAAAGCTATAAGGCCGCGCCAACCATCGGACACGCTGTGTTCCAGTTTTGTCTCCTTTGGGCCCACCACACCCAGCCTGGATCTCTGTCCATGAGCCACACACAATGAGCATCTGGGCTATATGACACAATAAGCATCTGTGGCGAAATCATAGCCCATTGAAGTCAATGTCGATGTCGCCGTTGACTACCACAGGGGCCGTATTTCATGCAGTCACAGTTGTCTACACAAAATGGAATAGCTTTTTAGGCTGCCTTCTTCACCCTTCCGCTTTCCATCTTCTACAGCAGTGCATTTTGGGGTAAGCTGGGACTAGCAGGAGCCGGGGAAGTATTTTCCTGCCCACCTTTTTTTGGTGGAGTTGCCTCCTTCTGGCAGCTGTGTCCAGAGATGCAGAAGAAACCCTGTTCCAACCAGGAACTTTGTATAGCTGTGGTTAACAGCCAAAGTTAGGGAGTTCATAATAGGTAGGCTGACAGTGATTGCAAACGAATGAGATATTACTGCTTCCCCTTACTTGAAATTGAAACCTTATTTTAGCAAGGTAATAAAGATCAGTTTTCTTGCAACCTGGAAGATAATTCTCAATTAATCTAGGCTTTGGTGAAATGCTAAATAAAAGCCAGCCAGCACATAGCACAGTGGCATTCTGAGCTTGATTAGAGCTTCTAGACACTACAGCAAGTAAATTAAGTAAATAATAATCATAGCTACCGGTGGTGCCTCTTAAGAGATCGAATATTCAGAAAAGCAAAGAAGAAAGGAATTCTTGAAAAACTGAAGGTGATGTCCACAGTGAGTAAAAATAACACATAGAAGATTCAACATGCAGAGTTGTACTTTAACTTTTCAGATGGACCAGGACGTTGCTTTCAGCTGCACTGAGAAGCTCAAAATATTTTGGATTACATATCTAGAAAGTTGGTGGCCAGCCACGATTGGGTAATTGAGAATAAAAAGCAGTCTCTTCTTGGCAGCAAGAATACAATAGTGCCTCTGTTACTACACTTGGTTTTTCTCCTTATGCTAGGCTTCTTGCTCATATCTGATTAATGCTGAAAGAGTAAGGATGTGCACTAAGATCAGAAAGCTGCATGCAGCAGCAAGGATGTTTCTTTTGCAGTGGAATGGCACTGCATTTAATAAATGTCCTCAGCCTTAGCTCATTCGAATGGATTTCGTAAGGAAGCACAGTTGTTTAATCTTCTCTCCTCCCATAGTTAATACTATTCTAATTATAATAATTATTATTTCTTTGCATTTGCATAACACTTTATATCTTCAAAGCATTCTCTAACTATGAATCACATTACTCACAAGTTAAGTTATAGAACTAGCCAGGATTTCCCTGCTAATTTTTTGAAAGGAAAAAGTTTTCAAAAGTCCTAATTTTATGATGTGGAGAGGTATAGTTCCTATTAGCTCATATTTGAATCTAAATATCTGGGGGATTCGGTCTGACAAAGTAACCTGGTTCCTTCAGGAAAAGATAAGGACCACAATGTGTCCATCTGTGGAATTCAAACAGCTCAGATGACTATTGAACATGGCCAAAAAGGAATACGTAGATTTTGTTCAACAAATTTAAATGGAATATTTAGCGGATTATTATTAAAAACTCTTGACAATTTTGTAAGAAAACCCAGGGAAAAAAGAATAGCACAGAGAGCATTTTTAATATTGTAATTTAGAACACATAAATTTTGAAGTAATGGAATTTCCTTCAAGATGAATGTCCAAGTTTTCATCAGCTCTGTTAAGTCCAAAACTGTGACAGAGCATTGTGCCATTTCCCTCTCCTCTAACTAGCTGCTGCGTGAACCATGGTCTCAGAAAGCAAATGAGGAAATCAATGTCTCCAGATACATCCAGCTGAAGAACGAGCACAGGAAATAGTGTTCTGAAGTAGAAAAAGGCCAATGCTGGGATTCGTGTCCCCAAAGTTCAGCTGCATACAAGTACCTCGCCTGCCCGGGAACACGAGGCTGTTCACTCACCCTTGGCTCCCAGTGGGCAGAGAGGGAGAAGGAGGTTGGCTGGTTTGTGCACAAGATGCGTGACTAACACGGGCAGGTCGAAATCTCCCCAAAGGTGTCTGTTGAGTGCTGAAGAAGCTCTTTTTGTTAGGTCAGAGCTCTGAGGTGGCTCTAGGTAGGCAAGATTAATCCCTTGTGGCTGAGGAAGAGTGACTAATATGGCTTTACTGTTAAAGAAACATCTGTATTGACCCAGAGAACAAAGTCTCCTTTCTTTCAAATTTGCACTACTTTTGACCTCCAAACAGAAAGCCATGACTTTTCACCTTTTGATGGCCTCTCCGAGAGGCAGACAAGCTTGGATTTGGTCCATAGACGATATTAAAATATTACGTTCAACAATAAACCAGATAATCTGCCAAGAAAATAAGCACTACTGCGTTTAACTTTATAGGAGATGATTACACCCGGACTATGTATATTAATGAGTTTTGAATGAGTGACGTTTAATAAAATATTCACTATCTCTTCAACTTTCATTTCTTTTCTTGCTGGAGCCCTTTCATATTTGAAAATTAATTATGCACACCATATTTAACCAGGGTGAAAATGAGACTTACATGGAACCTTTCCAGCTCTTCATTACATATTTAATTGTTAAAATAATCAAGCTATCTATCACACGTTCTGCCACCCAGTCGTCTGTCACCTTGGAACCAGTCAGACAGATCATAGACAGAGAAGTCTGAAAACAAAAATTTCACATCTCTCATGCTGAACAATTTTGCCATTGAGAGGAATGGTCTCGGCATGGCGTATCTGTATTGTATTTGCAAAAATAACAAACAACAGCATCTTCATGGTATCTTCCATGCTTTGGGTTTCCTCCCATTAAGCACTAAAAACTATGGCCATGTTATAGGAAAGTTCTTTAGCACAGAATAAATTCAAGCTCCTGTGTCTTCTCATTGACTGTAGAGCTGGGCCAAGAGCACTTTACAAAGTACACAGTGATCTGGCCAGCATTTAATAATAGCTACGTGTTATGTGATGCTTTTCGTCAAAAAATTGTCCATGCACTGTACAAAAATGCTAATGTTCTATGGATGGGGAAACTCTAGAACAGTATCAGCCTATAGCAGTAATCCAGTAAACATAACAAGGCACTTTGTGGAGCTGAGTCCTATGTCCTGGAAAACCACAAGGCAAACGTAGGACGAGGGATGAAACCTCCATCTTCTGAGTTTGACCACAGTGCTCTTTCCACTGAGCTTTCCATATACCAAAAGCTGCACGGAGGCTGCTGGGATGTTTCATTTAAATCTGGGGTTCAGTGTTGCAGGATCAGAAGCCAGTATGATCCCACGACTGCACAATATTTGAAAGATGCAAAGTACAAAGAATTCAACCCTGTGGATTTTGGATGTGCCCCTGGATTTTTAGAAAGTAGAGGAATAAAGGTATGAAGAGGATGGAATATTAATTTCAACAAAGTTGTTTTACCTACACGGGTGTCACTCTCCAACTATCTGACATTCCAAGTGTTCATGATATCATCAGGAGAACAATATTGCACACCGCAGTGAAAACATTTTTAAAGTATAGGTATATTTCAGTAGTCATAAAAATACAACCCATTTTCAATTCACAAAGGAACGTGAATGGGGTGCAAGTTTTAACTTTTTGTATTTTACTGAAAGCATCTTTATCTTCTATGCTAGAGACAGAAGGATCACAATATCTAATTATTATGCCCTATCCCACAGTTGAAGGTCAGATTTTCAAAGGCATTTTGGTGGGGACAGAGTACCCCAGTTAGTCAATTTAAGCTCAGTCTCACTATGTATTTCTCTAGAAATGAAATATAATTTCAATTTAGTACCCAATTTTACATAACCAAGAGTGGGCTTAAAACTAGACAGGTCTAATAGGGCTCAGCAATACTGCAGCTTTAGATGACTACTGTCTAACGCTTTAACTATCCCTAGCATTAATTGTACATTGCCCTGTGGTCTAAAGGGAAAACAAGCTTTCTCTTATTTCATGCACAAAGGTAGAACAAATACTATTAAAATCTAACTCAAGAGCTTTCTAGAGAGTATTAAATAAATCTCAGCTCAGGCAGGCTGAGATGTATTGTGAAGGTCAAAGCTGATACGAGCAATGAACTAGCTACTTACGTAGAAATAATGCATTTGGATAAAGAAGTTGTGCCTATCGAATAGGGATATGAGCTGGAAAAACAAAAACACGCCAAAAACCTACAGAAGATGAAAGAATCATAAAACAAAAGTCACCAACACCAGCCATAGCTTGAAAAGTATCAAGGACAGAACCAGTGAAGCGAATGATCTATCTTATAAATTAGACTTCAACTAGTGTAAAAGCAGCCAAAGTGAGGGCCCAATTGTTTTTGTAGCCTGTCGGAAATAATTTCAAACCTGACAGGATACCACAGCTCGTAGTGTGATCTCACAGATTTCAGTGGTCACGCTGAGAGATAAGCAGAGAAGCACGGTAAAAGCCCTGATAGCAAAAGCACTGCTGCCAGCTTTGCTGTACTAAGAAATTATCATTCACTCCAAATAGCAGACCAGGCGAGTGCTGAATGACTTCCCTCTCCTCCTCTCCCCGCCTCCTCCGCCTGCCTCCCTGCTACCACCCTCTTTCTTCCCCTTTCCCCTCCCTGGGAGGACATGAAATGTTGTGTTTTATGGTATCAAAAACAGCTGATATGTCGAGTAACAACAAACATCAAAAGAAATTACACCATCATCAAACTATAATATCATTAGTGTCCTAAATTAATGCAAGATGATTGCCCCAGCAGACAGCAAGCAACCATACACAGATACTAATAACGCTGCAAGTAGGTTCTAGCGCTCCGCCAGAGGAGAAGGTGCCATGCGCTCGCTCTATAATTATGTTGGGAATCAACTGATGAAGCTATTTCTTCAGTTACAGATGGTGATGAGCAAAGCTATTAACTTCACGTGCATGCCTGAGACAGGGTGCCCGTCGCCCGCTCCTGCTTGGCCCCAGACGGCTCTGCCAACCTGCCTTACGAAAGGTACGGCCACACTTGGAGGGGAGAAGGGCAAGTCTCGGCGCCCCTGCAAGACCACTGCTGCCTGGACCAATGCGCGGTGGCGAGGACTGCAGGGAGCCCGCGGGAAGGTGTCGCATCTCTGCCGCTGTAGAAACCCTGGAGATTCCTCCAGCAGTGCAGCAGGAGGGACTGAAACAGCCCTGGCGTGGGTGAAGGGACGGTGGCAGAGGCATGTGGTTGGGACCATGGGACCCTTGGGTGGGGGATGCTGTTGAGTGCTTAACCCGTAAACTTCGACCCTGATAAAGCCACTTCTGGCTATGGCCCTCTTTTGGAAGCTGCAGTGTTGGCCTGCAGAACAGGAATGCTTCTGTTTTATGGGTCAGGGAAGACTTGTTTCCTCTGACTTATAACCTCATATACTCAGACTAGTATCATTACTATTTGCATTTGTGGGATCGAGGCCCTGTTCAAAACAGAGTCCTTGGAGATTAATATTTTCCTGGCAGAAACACCCATTAACTCCACTAAAGGTAGCATCTGAATCCATTTAAAGTATGCATACAATTTTTACACTGCTGGGGAGGAAAGAGAGTCCTATGAGAAAAATACTAAACAGGGATTGCAGGGAACTGATTTCAGTTCTTAGCATTGCTGCAATTTCGACTGTCCACAGATTACTTCATTAGCCTGTACTCACTGTCCCAATTGGAAAACAGAGATATTTTCTTTGTTCAACATATCTAGTTCTACAGTAGCTGTTCAGAACAACAGTCATTTAACAAATGCTTGCATTTCTAGAGTCTATCACAATTTGAGTCCAATATCAATTTGTCTGTCTAGCTACTGTGATGTAAATAACTGTGCTGGTGGGGCTCATGTGCAACTAGAGGATGGGGTACCATTCCATTTAGCTTTTTCTCAGTAAGGATGCTGAGCTGAAGTTTTCTTTCTTCACCCCAGGACCCCAGCACTGTCCCCTTAGTTCAGTATCCATCAATTTAGCAATCTAATCCGAGTTAAATGCCCCTGCCTTTTTTTTTTTTTTTTTTTTTTTCCTTCTCCTAGATCCTGCAAACACTTGTACAAACACAGATAAAGGGCTGGAAGACGGGAATAATTTTCCTCCCAAAATTTTACCTTGCTATTGAAAAAAAGGTACTTGGCAATGTACCCCTGTAGACAGGCAATGGCAGTACCATCTCCATTTTACAGTCAGGGAATGAAATCACAGAAGTATTAATTGGTTTGCCCCAGGACACACAGGAAGTCTTTGGCAGGGCCAGAAATTTGACGTAGATCTCCCACGTCTCAGATCAGTGCCTTAATCATGAAATAATCACCAGAAGGTTGAATACTTAGGTTAACTGTAGAAAAATAAGGCTTTTTTTGCTATGGTATGTAAAGAGAGAAATGGCAGCCACTCATTTCTAGTTCCTGGAAATCTTTAAGTTCATTTATATTCTGAGAAGTGACTGGGGATAAAAAATGACACTGTGGGGTTCTCTGTTAATTCCCTCTCAGTTACTTTCATATGAAATTTGCTCAGTTCACAGTTCAAAGGAAGGTGTTTGCTCAATGCCTGCTAAGTGCAAACTCAATTGAGGACTGAATAATCATACTGTATTCTTTGACTCATGCATCATCAGTAGCCAGAAAGCAATTGCAAAAATATTCCAGAAATCAAAGGTCCAGACAAAAGACACAAAACATCAGATTCATTTTGATTTCACCTGCTCCTGCTTGTGGCAGAACACTGTCCAAAATCTGGAGGCCTAATTTCTTCCAAACTTACTCTGAAATTAAAGAGAAAATTCTTCCAGTTCAATCCAAACTATCTAATTTTCAAGATGGAGTTACCTTCTATAATACATAAATATTAATACTGGTAATAGAATAATAATGTTCCTTCCCACTTGGTTTTAAGCAATTATTTAATTTTATTAATCCCAGTAGAGCAAGAAGGATTCCACTTGCCCATTTCACTTTCTCTTCATGCGATGGATACTCCGGATTGCAAACTTTCACTATCTTGCAGTCTGCTGTCCTACAGGTGCCAGACAGGCAAGAACACAACTCTTCTCAAGCCCAGATGTGAGGTGAAGGGTGAGGCTCGTGGACACCTTTCTCCACGAATGCAGCTGCAGTGGGTAAGTCTCTGCCCAGCACTGAGTTATGCCCCCGGCATTCACACCCGTCAGCCCATGCTCCCGTGCCTGCTGGAACAACAGGCCTTTTCCCCTAACGGAGGGGGCAAAGAGGTGCAACGCTGCTTAGGAAAAGGGCTTCGGGCAGCGAAAGGCTCGGTTAAGCCCAGGTTTAGCTGATCCATCACTGGTAGGTCTCCAGTCCCATCAGGAAAGAAAATGATCATGTGGTGTGAAGCCCTCTCTCTTTTTCAGATTTTAAAAGAAATGCTGGATATTTTGTCCCTTAGACTCAAACTGGCCCAAAACTTCACCCCTCTGAGTCCAGCCACTTACTACGATTTTTGTTTTCACCTCCACATACTTGATAGCTTGCTTTGTCACTCTGCTCTCTGTTCCACGTAACAAAGACAAAAATGAGTGCAGGTCTCAAGCTACTGCCTGGGACCATCAGTGACCTGCGATTTTTTTGGGAGTATCCAAAGACAAACTTTCTTGTGAGCATTTATGTCCGAGGCAAAGCTGAGCTTTTAGTTTATGGCACGCTTTGTGGTCTTGTGCTTGTATGAACAGGCAGCGCAACGGGACAAATCTTTCCTCATCTCTAGGAGCTACGTACTGCTCACATCCCACATAAACCCCACCTTGAAAGGCTCCGTATCTGACTGGAATTCACCGCAGGGGAGTGTTTCTACTATAATGCTATTACCTCTTTATTGCTACATGACTTGTTCCCCCCCCATTTTGAAAGAGTTCTCGAGTTGCTTTTGCAAAAATAAATACTAAGAAAGCATGATGACAACAAAGTCTAAAGGTTAGGAAGGTATAATAAAATTTTAAAACTGTAATAATACAGTAGGAGTATTGCAGTTGTGTAGTATCTTTCAACAGAGATGGCAGAAGAAAGCATTAATTAAGCTTCAATCATTTAACTTCTGAGGTAGGTAGTATTACTATACCCACTTCACTAATGAGTAAACAGAGGCCTTGGCATGTTACATGCCTTGTCTAAAGTTACAAGTCAGAAGAAAGGGAAGAGAAGTAATGAAATTAACAGCAGCAGTAAGTATTTCTAGTATGACATCATGCAAACTCTCCTCCATACTTCCAGCAGCTAGCATCACTGTATTTCCCAAATTATGGTATTTTTATACATATAACCCACAGGTTAACTGTCTTCCTGCCATGATTTAGGACAAGCTCAGGTTGCCCTTGTGTCTAAGGGCATTTATTCCAGGCTTCCCCTTTTCTTTGCTTGCCCCGCTGACTCCCCTCTCCCCATTCTGCCTCAGCTTCCTCAGGACCCTCCTTGCTTCTGAGCAGTCAGCCAAGGCTGCAGGTATCAGAGGAGACATTTTCAAGTGAGGATACCTTTGGGGCAGTGCAGGTCTCCAAAGGGTGCATTTAATGCCTGAAAATATGGCAACAGGTTGTAAACTGCCTTTTAGCGAGTTTGTAACCGCAGCGGTACCTATAGCAAGGAAGCCTCTATATGCCTTTTACATAAGGAAAAGCTCAATCTCCCAGTCACCTCTCGCAATCAAGTCAAATTCAGGGAAGTCACCCCCAGGAGGGGAAAAACAAGTGGTAGTTTCCAAATAGACGAACTTTGTGTAAAATTTCCTCATTCTCTTCCTAGAGAAAATAGAAGAAATAGGGCTTCACACAATAAGGAAAATTAGGATGGACAACTATATCTACAGGGGAAATAAAACTAACCATCTTATCTTTACAGTATAGACTTTTGGGGATCCAATGTAAGCCTCCTGCTCAGCCCTCGAATGGTTCCAGCCAGCTGTGGGGTAATGGAGGGGGGAGACAATGGAGACAAGCTTTCACCCCAATGCTGAACTGTTTGTATCTGTGGGCAAGCTGCAGCACTATTACACTAGCAGCACAGATAATGCTTCTTATCTGGGAATGACATGGAAATGAAAAATCAGGTAGCCTTGCACATCTTACAGAACTCTACAAAATCCAGACGCTAGCAGTAATATTAAAGGAGGTAGGTAACAAACCAATACTGATCAAGGATCTGGCCCATAGTTATTTTAAATCTTCCTTTTTGCTTAACTTCTGCCCTAACTGGTGGTGGTTCCTTTCCTTCTCATTTTGATTCAATAGCCATGACAGAAGTCCGCAGCTCCCCCTCTCTCCCATTTATTCCAAGGCATAATGTAGTAATTATACTTACATTTTTAAAGGTAGACATTTCTCCATAGGCCCTATCAACCTGTGGCCTCATGATTATAATTACTTGATCTACAGACTGCTAATTTTTTATCTTCCATAGGAATAAAATAGCACAGGAATAGGACACAGGGAAATGCAGAGAAGTTGCAGACAGATACCAGGAAAGTTTCCCTAATGACTATGGTATATGACAGGAAATACGAATATCGGGGGCATCAGAAAATGCATGATTTTACTTTTATTTTTTTCCTCATTTCCTATTTCTCAACATGTCAACAGATTGAGTGACACAGATTCAATTTTTAGGTGGCTTCCTGCATTATAAGCAACAAGAAACCCATCCAAGTAGGTTCCTGTTTATTACTTTTCCAATTAGATTTGCATAGCATTGATGCTTGCTCTCAGGAGTCTATTTGCAATATTGAGAAAGGGCGTGAGTGAAATGAGGCCAAGTCCACGACAAGTTTCTACTTAGCCTAGTTTTCCCTCAGTTGCTTATGACATTTCTGTTTTTCCAGCCCGTAAATGAGATGAAAACCAGGAAAAGCAAGACTTTGGTAACAACAGTGCTTACTCTGGCTGGAAAAAACTGGTCCAAAACAGCAAGCCTGGCTTTGATTACATCTAGTAATCAAGCTGTGTTCAGAATTACTTCACTTAATGTCTCAGGAAATGTTAATCTGACATGGAAAGCTTGGTTCTAGAGACCGTATGATCCACTCACATTGGGTAAAAAAAGTACTTTGTGTCATGCTTCCTTTTCTTTTTTCTGTCATAGTCTCATGTTCAGAGAGGGCTAACAGAGATAATAGAAAAGCTGGTTAGTAAATGAGCATTTTTATCTTCTGGGTTAGTATGGTAACAATGCTAAAAAAACACAAACAAAACCTGGCAGCGAGTCAAAGAAGCTGGGTGTAACTTGTGCAGGAGATTTATTTTTTTTTTGCACTGGACTTAAAGTACACTAACCTGACAGCACATATTATAGTATACTTCAGAGTTCGGTGAACTAGAAAAATGCTTTGCTTGCTGAGGATAACACAATGTAGTAGAAGTACTATAATAATGAGAGTGGGTCATAATGGTGACTGTTTAGGATAAACTGGAAGCTTTCAAGTACTGTTTCCTCAACATTTCCTAGAGAAAGACATATGTTAGATCTCAGGACTGTTAACTATGCCACAGTGAATTACACAATTGCACACTGCATTCAGAAATAAAGTAAGCTGTATAGTCCTGAAGCAGTTTGATTGGGAGTGAGAGGTGTGGGGAGACTAAAGAAGCTCATGGGATGCGTGTTGTCTTGTTAACATGACAGGGAAAGTACTGTGGTACTGCACAAACTCTCCCAGTCCCCATCAAGAGTTTGACTGCATTTGGCTAATTTATTTTTGTTGGATATCAAATACCAGTTTCTTCCTGGGCCCTATGAATACCTTTTCTCCCTGCAAGTGTCCAACTGCTTCCCATTGCTGTCAGTTAGACATACAGAGAGCTTGGGGAAAATTCATACTCATTATGCAAGATAAATGAAGAAGTGCTTAAGCTATGCTTAGGTTTAACAGAACAACAAAAGCATAGGTAAAATCTGACTATCTGGAGAATGATCCAAATAAATTCGCAATGACTATTTTGACAGGTGCTTGAGTACTCGTGTTCAAGTATTTCAGAAACTTGGGTGTTATTTCATCTTGTTGTCAGTGAAGCTTAACATGTTTCTATAGACCAGAATGATTTTCAAATATTTGACACAGGTATGGATTTTTCTACTGAGAATGTTGGATTATATTCAGCTGTCAATACATCCTAGGACTGCATTTGCCTTTTCCACAGAATCAGCCTGATGGGTCTGAGCCATCAATGTGATTGACTAATTACACACCCAATTCTTTCCCTTCTGTGTTGTTTCTAGACGATGAACTCTAACAAAAAGCACCTGAAATTCTTGTTGCTTCCTGAGTGAATGACCAAGCACTTTGTGCTACTGGTCATCTCTTGTGTAGCATTCTCTCTCTCCTTTGCTTAAGACTCCCGTACTGCATCTCTGGTATGTATGCTATTTCTCCTCAGCCTTAACAAGGTTTCCCAATGTTAGGGAAACCTTAGCAAATTTCATTAGCACTCTCCTGCTTTTATGACATGGTCAGTCATAAGAGTATTAAGTAAAACCTGTCCTAAGACAGAGCCTGTAGGAACCTGTAACTGCAATACCCATCCTTTCAGCACAAAGTACTGTCATACTCCTTTTAACCTGTTCTGCCCCACCTCCAAGTTCTTGACCAAATCCTCCCTTTATACCTCAGTAATTTTCCATCATTGTGATATCAGCACTTCATTTATCTAAAAAACAAATCTTACCAAAGAGTAATATCAGTTTAGTGTAATAACCACCTACATCGATAAACCTGTGGTACATTTCTCTCCCCTTTTGCATTTGCTTCCACACTTTATTATTCTTTTCTCCAAAAACACATTCCAGAGACTTGCACACTCCAAAGTAAAAGAACTAGACCTGTAGTTAAACAGATTTCTGTCTTAAAACACCTTTCTTGAACAAAAGTAACAAATCATGACCCACTAGTTTTTCAAAATGAAGATTATAAGGAGAACACTTAGAGTAAACAATATTTTCCAGTTAATAGTTCCAGAAATAAGCAGCATGGAAAACAGCTTCCCACAGGTGTCAATAGCTGTTAATAAAATTTTACTTAATTATCAGAGCATGTGATAACTTCAACTGAATCAAATCACACTATTCCTGGAAGAACCTCCTCCATATGTGTTATAGGTGAACAGCATTGTCACGCACTGAGAAAGTTTGGCAAGAGCAAAAAATGTGGTGATGCTTACACATAAAAAGTAAGTAAGAGGAAGATACCTGACGTGGGCCTCCCAAAATCCTTTGTTCTTTATGGCCAGCAGTTTAAAAATAAATAAACAAATCGGCCCATTTCAGAGCTAAGCCATGCATAAAACTTTGCCCCCACGTATTTCTACTTTGAAAATACCACTGCGTTATTTGCTGTTTGCAAAATGCTGACTGGCACAGCTACCTTACAGTGACTAATATATCACTGTAATCAAGGGCAGCTGGTTTTCTTGCAGAGTTACCAAATTCTCTTCAGGAGACCCAGCTCCTAATTATCTCTAACCAGGAGCAGTCTCCACCTTCCCTTCCCTCCCCAGCAATACAAGAGACCGTCGCGCAGCACCACCAGCCTCCAACTCTTGTTCCCACACAATGAGATGCAATGTATTAAACATACAATGCATGTTCTAATAAGTGGAGCCAACGAGAGCTAAAGAGCTTGCAGCTGCTGGTACCACCTGTGTCCCTCAGCTTCCAGCCAGAACAATCTCCCCTCTGCAGTCCCTAGTTGTGGCGAGAGATAAAAGAGGCAGAAAGTGAGAGTGACATGTCTGGCTCGTGTCCTGCTCTTGTCGTGAAGGAGCCAGTTGATCTGGAAAGCTTGCTCGCTCCCTCTGCAAATGTGGATGATTGCACCTCTTTCCCCCACAAGCATGCAAATGCAAGGTGGCCAAGTATGAATTTCCCACTTATTTCTCTGTGGACTATGCCCTGTGTGCTCGTTGTCGTAGTTCACCTAAGTGCAATTTCATTAGTTATCATTGTTGGCTCTCCTGAGTCATGAGGATTGCTCTGGGACAGTAAACTTGGGCCGAGCAGGGAACAGACCTGATGGGTAAACGTGGTTTTGGCAAACTAAATGGAAATCTATCCTGAGGTTCATTTTATTTTAAGAGACATATTTATAAAGGCTTTTGACAGATAGCTTGGGGATTTTTTTTCAAGCGTCTTTTTTTTTTTTTTTTTTTTTTTTAATATGGTTTTTATTTTTCCCTTGCCTGACCGGGTGGTGATATGGACGCCTTTCAAAGTTCAGAATTATCTGTTGGCTACTTCACTGCCTCAGGACAACTGGCGTCTGTTCAGAGACCAGAAAGCCCATCAGTTGATTGGATCTTTTTCCTTTCACATGGAGTTTTGTTTTCCTTTTTCCCTTTCCATGTATTTCATTTCTGAGTCGGCTGTTTTGAATCAACGCCCATCTTGGGCCAGATTGTGCCATTAAAGCACTGGCCAGTATTGTAGCCTGGATGGAAAGCAGGGTTGGCAGAAATAGGCAGTCACATAGATTCTCACTAGATTATTACCAATATTAGTTATCAACAACGAGAACTGAATTACATAATTTCTGTCGCATCCTCAAACTAGACTCTCCTTTCTGCAAAACACTTTCCACAGTTGCTCCACTCTAGTTTTATTACTTAGCTGACATCCCAAACATGAGTGCTGGAGAAAATTCCCTCAGTCACGTCACAAGGCCAACACTGTACTCCTACAGTCTTGCCCTTTTTACTTCCCAAATCCAAGGGTTTTATCCCTTCCTTTTCCTTGTATTGTGTGAGAATGTTACTGCCAGTCTGACAATGGCAGGATGCAATGGGCACATCATAACATTTGTCCTTCTGATCCAAGGTGGAACTGGCTCCTTCTATTTCAATTTAACATAAACTAGTAATCCGAGTTACAAAGATATTTGAGCTTTGTGTTATAAAGCCTGGGCTCTCACAGCTGTCACAAAGCTCTGGTTATAACACTGTGGACTTCCTGTAGACGTACCTTCTCTTCAACCTAGAAATACTGTTCATAAACATTTTGAGGATTTCTTGTGCTTGCCCAGTATTTCTAAATCCACCACAGCACTGGCAAGGAGCTTTTTTCCCAGAATTTTCTCCTCTAACTAGGACCACTCTCTGAATTAAAATGTATTTCTCCCATATTTTAGAAGGAAAACAGTTGAATGCGGGGATGCGATGCCTATACCAGTTATTACAGCAGCTGTCCTATTACTACTTCATAGGGAGTATTCATAATACCCAGATCAATTTCTCTAGTACAAGTGATAGAATAGATCAGGAGACTTTCTTTGCTTCTCTGAATTGCCCTGCAGTGGACCTCCCCCTCCTCACTGCCTAAATAGCCTGGGACTCCTCATCACCTAACGTAGTAGGTGACTGAAGTTGGTGATGTGAATACCCCGCTGTGCCTCTGCCTAGTTGCTGTGCTGCATGTCATTTGTTTCATACTCATTGTTACATGCTTTGTTCTCCTTTGTAAAAAACTCAGTAAAACCTTAGATGCTGTGAGAAAAGATGCTTGCATTCATCGGCCTGATTGATTACGACTGGTCTTGGAACAGAGGGAGCACAAGGGGTAGTGCAGTGAACACTTTAGGGGACAATACAATTTGATATTCTTGCTAGTAAATATATCAAGCAGAAAGTGACCATGTTAAATAAACAGCCTGCTCTGTGTCTATACCATAAGTTCTGCTAGTAAACAGGGAATAAAAAAGGTGACCTTCCAGCTTTCCGTGTTGTCCCATGGCAGCTCCCAGCATTTGATTTTGTATTTGCACTGTAGCTCATTCCTTTCAATCATTGCAAAGCTGGCATTAGACCAATTTCATTTCTCTTGGACTCCTTCTTGCTTATCCTCTGTATGCACTGATGGCCCAGTCCTATAATGCGACAGATGCTGTCCTGGAGCAGACAAAAATTGAACAGCATTGCCCTGCACCTTCCAGGAATGAACCATGAGACAGCTCAGACTTTTCCAAATGTTGCTGAGATATTACTTCTCTTTTTTATATTTTTTTTAATTTTTTTTTTCCAGGCATTGGACATATGCAGTTAATGGCATGTTGCAACTGATACTGTAAGTCTACCAGAAAGTGTTTATTTTCTTTAGGAACAATTGGGTCTTCATTTTAATTGTGTTCTTCCACTCCTTCTACAAGCACACTATTTATACAAGCCATTAAGGGAACCAGATATCCATCCATCCATCCATCCATCCACATTTCTGTACAAACATGGTTTGCATGTTCAAATTCAGATGTGTTTATGAGCGCATGAGAGAGAAAATATTAATGTACAAAGTTGGGTGTAACTCAACAAACCACATTGCTGCTTTGAAAATGTGATGCAGTATTTAAAATACTGTTGACATGTTAAATTAAGAAATGTTTAAAAGTATTTAACATTTCAAATATATCTTTATTCTCCCTACTTAGCATATGAAATTACAGATTCAAAACTTAAATTAAAGGTGTTCATATTGCCATCTCCTATGAAACATGTTTGGGGGGTTTACTATAGTGGTTCTTACAGTGGGCTGCATGAAAATTATTTTTCAATAACTCTGTTGTGTGGAGCTTGACTAAGAAGTGGCAATAATTGTCATTAGTTACTCACTAGGCGGTGTTCAGGCAGAATGTTAACATTGTTTTCAAATCGCTCTAGTTTAATTATTTTTCATTATAATAATGTTAACATTGACATTCTGCAGAACTGATGTCTCGATGGTTTAGTTATAAAAGATTCGAGTCTTTTCTTTTTCTTTTTGTGTGTGAATGTGCTCATAGTCTTTCCCTGCCTCCAGATTTTCTTCTAATCATTAGTGTATGTGCCATAATGGCCAAGTTAATGAGGTCTCATTTTAACTTCTTATGCTTCAGCTAGTCCTTTTTCACGGGAAGGAGGGACCTGGAAAGCTACTGCTCTATGAAAGCTTAAATCATGGATGCAGGTAACTGTGCCTCACAGCCACACATCCAGGCGTGTGGAGCAACACTTTGCCCCGTGTGCGGGTGACTACAATTGTAGTGCATTGAAACAACCCACCATTGCTGCCTGTCAGCTGGCATTTTCCTACCCTCTTCACAAGGACTCTCCAAGCAGAGGAGAAATTGAGGGAACCTTTTATAAGACATAGCCTGCTTTCCACCCAAGTCAGCTGCAGGAACACAACCATCAAGCTGATTTTAATCTTACGTTTTATATAAAGGGTATCTGGCAAAACAGAGATGGAGAACAAATGTTTCAAAGCACCTCAGTACTTCAGGAGTGCAAGTCCTGCTGATTTGCCAAGTATGTAAAATCCACTACTAAACTTAAGAAACCTGGATCATGGCAAAGATTTTTCTCATCGATACTATTTTTGTAAGTTGCCTAGAGTAAGTGCAAACAGCATGAAACAGAACTGTATAATTTGCTCATACAAACAGAAAATTCTCCATTCTGCCAAAGATTCATAACGTATGAAGCTTTCAGTTACTTTTGCCAGCTTCTTGTATTGATTTCAGTATGGCATTAAACAGTTTGTGGGTATATTTCACTGGGATTTTTAAAAATTGGACTGGATTTTATTGTATTTTATTTTTAAATGCGTTTTCAGACTGGATTTCCAACAAGTATCTAAAGATACAAAAACCAGAAGAGACTGATGAAAACTCTAAGTTTTGTGTAGCTAGGGCTAGATACAGGTATGTGTGAGTAACCAGTTATCACATATTTAACTATATTGTGCTATCTTTTCAAGATAAAAGGACAGGCAGAGCAGCATTTTCACATCATTACCAAAGCTGTGTTACAGCAAAAGCGTTCAGTAATTACAGTGCACACTAAGATACCTATAATTTCTCCCCAGTCTTTTTACAGTAGTTATTTTGATAGTATAATGACATAACCAGAAGCAAAGATTTCTTGTGTTGGAATTCTCATTTGTAGTAGGCATTTTCTGTTGAACTGATCTTGTGATTTATGCATATTCTTACAGAGTCATATGCAAGACACCTGCAAAGCAGACAGTAAAGTTCAGTCTTAATGTGGGAAAATATACATGGAGGGGGAAAAAAAAAATAGGAGAAAGCTGCTCACAGATAGAATTATATGGATCCCGGGCCTGATTCACTGCAGTAGCATTCCAGTGAAGTAATTCAAAAGAAGTTAAGCCAGCACAATATTGGAAGAGATTCACAATGGTAAATCAGGACTTCTCTTGGCATGCTCATGTGCAAAAGGGAAATTTGCTCATTGGATTCTTCTCTCACTTTCACAGCATAAATCAGCAGTAATTCCACTGAAATCAATGGAGTTAAGCCAGGTTAGAATGAAGGGGAGATGAGAATCAGATTCGCACAGCACAGTTTGCTGTGATTTAGCACACAAATGAGTGCCTTATAATCTGTTTACTAACAATGGATGAAATATGCAAATTGTCTTTTTGGAAAGCAACCATGAAAACTGAGCTTCACAAAAGCAAAATGAGGGGTGGGAATGTTCTTAGTTCCAGACATTCGCATCCATAGTCAGAGGTCTGATACACCAACACCGTCTCGGCAAGAAGAAAACTGCCAAGTCTTCACAACACATGCAGAAGTAAGGTAGATTATAACAAGATGTGAGACCATGATTTGGAATGGGAAACATCCCTCACAGATGCTGGGCTAATCCAGCAATCAGGCCCCAAACAATGTCCCTCCGAGCAAACCCAGGCAGGCCAACCGTGCCATTTCACAGCATGGGCTGCACCCTAAATCTACTGCAGAGCCATGCAAATGTGGCTGGGTCCAGGTGGTCCCAGCGCCTGGTGGTCTCGAGCGGAAACATTTGCAAAAAAAAAAGCCCTTCATGTTTACTAAACCACTGAGGATTTAAAATGGCTGCAACTGAGAATATGAATGTGCAATGTGACTGAATAAGAGATCCCAAAATAACAAGACAGTGAAATGCTTTCCTGTTCACTTACCCATGGAAGAGACAGGAAGAGTTAACTTTTATTGGCTCTGAGCAAATGCTCATTCAGCATGCAGTTGTGTATAGCCTCGTGAAACTGCACATCATAATTAGAGAGATTATTTCCTTATGCTAAGTCTTTAAATGGAGATTTACTTTTTTGGATTTTTTTTTTTTCATTCTGATCCAGGCTTAACATAGATATCTATGTTACCTGTGAGAAGACATCTGTATTATGACATTCAAGGTCAGATTTACTGCGCAGGACATGCAACACATGGAGAGATTGGGATTTGTGTTAGCCACATCCTAAAGCATTTCCTGAGGAGCACTCCAAGTACCACAGGAGCTCACAGTGAACGAGGGCAGAGCTTAAGCTTGCTGGGAAAAGATAAAAGCTGATGACCTCATATCTCCAATTCCTGACTTATGTTATTTTCTAATAGATTTGGGAAGGACAGCCTCACAGTTTGCGATAACAGGGAGGACAGATAGGTGGAGGCAGCACTTCATGGGCTCTGGCTGGTGGTACCCATGATTACTCAACAGCTCACAGGCCCTCAAATCTTACACAATTGGTTGTAAAAAGAGTATGAGGGAAACCAAAAACCCGCTGTCACAGAAGGCTCTGGAGCCCTATTGCCCAGAAGAGGGCAGACCTACAGTATTTTTTCCTTAGACAATGGCATTCTTGCAGATCACTTCTTTCTTTTGTCTGTCTAGTCTGCTGTGTGGGCTGGAGAAATTAAATACAATGCAAAAATACAAACGACCACAACTCTAGGAAAAAAACCCCAAACCAACAACTTAGGCAGTTGTCTCCATCCATGGGCTCAGTCCTTTACCTTTTTAGTTAGTCAAAGTTTTCAGGCAAGTACGTTTTTGTGTCTGCCTAATGATCAGTGTGATCAAGGAAGAAGATGTGAACTAGGTCCATTTCACTGCTGTGGATCAAGATAAAAGGTCTTCCTCAAATAAAAACTAAACCTTAGGACAGAAAATGCTAATTTTAATAAAGCTCTCCATTTTTCCCCTAATTAAAATGAAAACAATCACCCAACTTTCAACTTCTGATTATTTTTTCTCCCTACTTTCCCTCCTCTTTTCCTTCTGCTTCCCCCAAAATGATTGAAAAATACCTGAATACATGGTGATTCATGTATTATTTATGAAAGAATATTTAACTCTCTAAAATAAATATTTGAACTGATATTTCTATTTCACTGAAAATGCATAGCAGAAAATACAGTGAATTCTTGACCACCTGAATCTAGGAATCATAATATCAATGTTAGCTATGATAATACTGAATAACATACAACCTGAGAATAACATGTCTGTGAATACGGTTTTCAAAAACACCTCTTTAAGAAGCAGCACTTCTCCAGCTTTCTTAGCTTCCAAGCATTTTTACATTCCATCTCAGAGTTACAACTATGATGAAAAGACACCATTTTTTGCTTTAAAACAAGTAGAAATTCTTCTCTGAAGCTAGCTGTGTTGGTAGTGAAATCTGTGTTTCTTGGATCTTACATTTCTTTCCTTTTTTTGCAGTTGTTCTTGCTGTTGAAGCCTACTGCTCATCAGTCATCTCTTGCCTGTTCTTGCAGTGCGCTCACGGCAAAGCGTTGTTGGGGTACAGCACACCAGGGGTGTGCGACTGGAGGCTGGGTACTCCATCAGGCAGCCTGACCCAAATGGACCTCTAGCCAAGCCCTTGCGCAGTGAAACGTGGCACAGAGAAAGCTCCTCAAGGTTCTCACTCTTCCTTGATACTGATCTCCCTCTCCTTTCACACACCTTTACTCAAACGTCATCTAAAACTAAGCATTCTGGCACAGAATATCCGATATAAACCTACACTTGCTTATGTACGCTCACCGCAGACTAGATTATTGCAATGTGGTCATCGTCAGGATTCCCTTGAAGTTGGGTGGAAAGCCGCTGTGGTTGCAGAAGGTGGCTTCTCCCTCACTGTTCAGACAGGTGTGTATGAATCAGACCTGCGCTTTCTTTGGACAACTGCAAATACTCTGCTCCACTAATGCATTACAACTTAAAAGGTAAGGAGAAATCACATACAGGACTATCCTTATCCTCATGTGGCATCAAAGCACTTGAAATCAGAGGAGTTGTTTTTACTCCCCACTCCAAGCTTAACGCAGACCAGGACAATGCAGGGATCTTGTTAACAAACTTCACCATGGCCTTCTCCCTACAAGAGAGAGACGGACGATGCAGCTAATAAGCAATGTCGTAGACTTTCTGTGTCAGAACAGATTAGGACTCTACCGCTTCAGAAACAAATAAATGAGGGTAGTAGAAAAGTAAAGCATACCACAAATGGCATGGAGAGAACAAATAGGTAACGATTATTATTTCTCATTCTGTAAGAACATGAAGTTATTAAAGCCTGTTTAAAGTGAACAGAAGGAAACACTTTCTCATTTAACATGTAATTAAAATATGGAGCTTAATGCTACAGGAAATTCTTGAGCCAAAAAGAATTAAAGGGTTAAAAGAACAATTAGGTGAGTACCTAGACGAAAAGTCTATTAGGACTATTAAACACAAGATGCGCTATCTTCCCTGGTTCTGGAAGGCTTCTATGTGTCCAAGGACCTTACGGTGACAAGTTCCAATACAGATATTCAAATAATCATTCAGAATAAAGTCTCACAAAAAGGAAACAGTATTTTCCAACAAAACCAGCCCAGCCTCCACCTGCCAAAGTTTGTTTATGGAAAATATCTGAGGCTCCAAACTGAACCTAGCCCCTTCAGAGTACTGTTCAAGGAAGGAAAACATTTATCAAATAGTATTAATTTCTGGCCTCTAAATATTTTCCAGAAAAATAAAACCAAACAAATCCCCCAACTACTTAAGTCAAAAAGACATTGTGGTTCCAAATTTTTTGACAGAAACCGTTAAATAGTTCTACTTACAGGTCACTGTGTCTCCAAAGTAACAGACATGGAGTTAGAAGACTAAAAGTTTAGGAATATCCCTTTTAAAACTTAAAATAACCTAAACATAGCCTAATTCAGTCCCAGGTATAGTGGCTGTTGCCTCAGAGGCAAAACTAGCAGTTGATAGCTACAGCACCATGCAAGTCAGGCTCCACAGCCTGAGCCTTCCTCGGGTTTGATGATCTGGACCTGCCAACGCTTCCCCAGCAAAGGACTCGTCCCTCCTCACGTGAGGGGGAGCCCCTGGTTGCCCTGTCCCTCGGGGGGCAGAAGAGGTAAGAAAAAGCAAGCGGCACTTTCAGAAGCAATAGTTAACCATTCACAAATTCAGTGGGGGCAACTGTGAGCATCAGCGAGATGCTCGCTTAAAACCTTCCTCTATTCTTGGTTCAAGGCAGAGCTTGCAGAACGACGAGTTCAGTATTGAGAGACAGACTAGACTGAATGGGGACACTTGGCTTCAGACCACACACATACTCCTTTGCTTGGTTCCCAGATGATCTCTGGATACCGAGTAATCACTTTTCCTGAAACACCAGTCTCTTCCCTCCCCAAAATTATCCCAGCTCTTCCCAAGGCATTGCCCTCCCTGAACCAAAGAACACCTCGCAAGTTTTCAAAAGTGCATCCAGCAGAAATGGGACACCTTTCAATCTGTATGCCAGGAACCTGATTTTTGTCAATTACATGCTATATATAAAAAGCCTCTGCTATCTGCTTTCCCAGTACTCTGGGGAATGCATATGAATAATTTTAAACTAGGAAAATGCTGTTGGGAAGATTGTTTTATTTGGGAATTCTAAACTTTGAAACACATCTACAAAGAGTATTTTATAATTAATAATATTTTTTTTTTATACACACATACACATATATATGCATGCATGTTTTTTGGATTAAAATACATAAAGGAGGGAGAATACATCTTAGAATCACACATCAGTTAATGTAGATCTTGAACGACAGACCACAGTGCCTTAAAAAGAAATATCTCTGGACAAAGGTGGTAAGCACAGGAAATCCTCTGACGTCCTTGCTGCAGGCCCACAAGACATGAGTGAGAGATGTGCTATCTATGGCACAGAAGTTATTCCAATTATCAGCAATATACCTTCCCGGTGACACGATAGTTACATAACAAGAATAATTTTGGAAAACTCTACTACATGTCAATGTTTACAAAACTTCCACCTGGCTTTTTAGAAGAATGAGAATGATAGATTTAAAAAAAAAAAAAGAATGCTGACATTACGAGAGTTAGTTTATGGTGAGTTGAACTGTGATTGTACAACAGATAATTTTAACCTTTGCTGTCTTCTGGGCCTTTTTGATGCCACCTCATCATTAGACTAACTTAGTTCATTCTCTCTTTTGAACTATGGTCACTTAGAATCATTCATTCATCTCAGAAACTTTACAATGATGTCTTAGAGACTGCTGATATAACACTGCTATTCTTAAAAGAACAATTTTCAGAGCAATACACAAGGGAATTACACTGTTTCCAAACTGCAATTTTGGCCACTTCTTTTGTGTTTCATGCTATTCTTTTTGTGATTTTTTTTTTTTGAAGTAGCAAACAAATTGAATTCATCTTGAAAAATAAATTACAAACTGGGCATTTTCTGAGCTCTCCACACAGTGTTTGCTTCATTTTCTAGCACACATTCCAAGTGTATCACTGGGACTGACACTAAGAAAGGAGGTGTTTGCCAGCTGTCACCGCAAAGTAGTTTCTGAACTGTAGCGTTATTGCTGGATCTCAAGTGCTATTCCATAAAAAATACTAGCAAAAGTTGATCTTTTACGGATGACCAATACATACTAATGATCAGATAAGTTTCTGAGACTTTTTTTTAATGCTAGTTTTTCTTTTAAACAGATGATTTTGTACTAAAGGATGTATTTTTATTTTATAAATCTCAGCAAACTCATCTGCTATTCCTTTTTAAGCAGTGGAAACAGAATACTTTTTAACAGAATTTTTTAACATTCACATATATTAATTGGCTTTATTACACTGCTGTACCACAAGATATTTTCTCTCTTCCAAGCCCTGGATTATTTATCTCTCAGCTAAGAAATTCTGCAAAACTTTTTAGAACAATGTTACATTGGTTATTATATTTAAAGCTTGTGTACAGCCATCTCAGTCTCCCAAAGGCCCCCTACACATTGCATTACATTTCTGTATTCATCAGCATTTAGTTAATCGATTTGACTTTTCTAGAAAACACAAGGTTTTCCTTGAAAAGTAACACACAGTTTTTCAGGTATTTTTCCAGTTACACTGAATCATGTTTAGCATTTAATTTACAATATTTACAAAAAAACCAAAACACAACCCACCCCTTCAAAACAGCTCAGAATCAAAACATTAAAAAAAAATAAACCCAACAGTTGGTGGGGAGAGGCAGATGACAGACTAGGCAAACACAAATTTGTATCTGGTCTCTAACTCTGGATATAAGCTTGTGATTTAAAACATTATAAAAGACTAAACATCGGTAGATTTATGCTAGGTGGAACTTTCAACATATCTTCCTGATTCACCATCAGCAAAATTCAGTTAACCTGCCCTGTACATGTCCTAATGAAAGTGCTTAATGATGCTAAATCATGAACAAAAAAAAAAAAAAGAAAAAAAAAAGTTCTGTGTCACTAAGGGCCATATTAGGGTTTCTCGTTCTTGTGAGCTGCCATCTGCAGATGGTGTCCAATACTGATGGAGCCAGTCACACAAGCTACTACTCTGAAGGAAAAAATATACTGCTGTGATATATGCTCGCATTTTTAAACACAGATCAATAGTCTATGTGTATTCACACACAAATATAGCTAAAGTAATTTGCATTAATACCCAGGACATCTGTGGTAAAATACTGCAATGCAAAACAGGTAAACTTTAAAATCAAAGAAAGTGAATGACAGAAAGTAGTCTTAAACCCCAGAAACCTACAATGGTTCCTACCATTAAATATATCAAGATATGACATTCCTGTGCATAAAAAAATAGGGTTATTATGCAAGGAATTGGGGATGCCATGATATGCATATCAGGGGTTAAAAAACCCAGGCAGTATAGATTATGAATTTTACCCTTTCAAACATGAGTAGAAAATTTAAGTACTCTCTCAGCTCCAAGATTCTTGTCCAGCTAGAGACGACTGAAGCTGAAAAGATCAAACACTCAAGTCTTGGTGAATCTGGCATCTTCCAGGTGTCTCATGTTGTGCACGTGCAACCGTGACTCACTTTCTAAAAACAAGCTGGGATGGGAAGCACTTTCCAACCTCAGCCAGAATGCTGGAGTATTAGCAGGGAACCCTGCCTTGTGTCTCTTCACTTACTCTGGAGAAAGCAGTCAAAAATTTGCCTTCTGACCTTGGTGATACCGGATTGCTTAAGAGCTTGAGAAATTCTGCCTCTTCATCCTGTCTCAGCTGTGCAAGCCCCACTGGGCTGCCACAGAATTGCCAGGGTTGTGGGCCTGCCCCGAGGACCCCACTTCTCTCCCCAGACTTCCCTTCTGGTGGTCTCTACACTTAACGCTTCCACAGGGAACTTTTATCCAAAGAAATCCAGTAGAGCTGGACTTTGGTATTACCGTGGACCTTTTTACATTGCATTAAGGAGTTAGGATGGATAAAAATCTTCCCTTAGAAGCAGAACAACAAGTATGTTTTTATGCAAACAGTTGGCCAAATAAAAAAATATCAACAACCTCAAGAGGTACCAAAAAAAAAAAAAAAAAGGTCATCTTTTAACCTTTCACATTAAGCTCTGATAACCCTTGCTTAGCTCTTATAGAACTCCTCATACCTCCAGCTTTGTCACCAGGTAAGATTTCGAAGGTCATTTAATATCTCAATCATTCCAATATATGGAAACGATTATCATGTTAGCACATACAAATCACAGCACATATGTTTGCAAATAACCTATAAGATGATATAACTGTTTATTATGTATGGGATTTAAAATTCAAAACTATTTAAGCATTTGAAAAGGATTAAAATTAATAATAGGGAAAACACATGTTCAGTCATTTCAGTTTGCATAATGATTCACTCATTAAAAAAATGATAATCAAATTGAGTCAACAATTCTGTACAAAACATTTTAATCACAGTAAACCTCTTGAGATACAGATGTAAATATGCAGGCATTGCTAGATATAAGTGCATGGCAGAAAATAAATAGCCTTGCTGTTATTATTTAAAATTAATGTAACTTCAGGTAAAATTATTATTAACATAGACACAACAGGTCAGATCTTCAGCTGGTGTAAATCAGTGCAGTCTCACAGAAGTATGTAGTTCTATGACAGCTAAGAATTTGCCTCAGAAAATGCGTATCGCTGTAGATAATCTCACGTTCAGCAGTTCAAGTAAAAATGTAGAACAGTCACTTTTTTAAAACCAAAATTCATCATAACTAAACTCTGCACTGCTATGTGTTACGGATAGTCTAGAAATTGTTGGTAGAGTGAAGT
Source organism: Balearica regulorum gibbericeps (assembly GCF_011004875.1). NCBI lineage: Eukaryota > Metazoa > Chordata > Aves > Gruiformes > Gruidae > Balearica > Balearica regulorum. The sequence continues at coordinate 96,656,753 of NC_046185.1, forward strand.
TATTAACAATTTCTGTATCATAGCAGACAGAATATTCAGTAAAGAAATATTTGAACAGGCCTCAATTTTATGCAAGTAGGTTTTTCACCCCCAGAAATTAAATGGGATTGATCACATTAATATTGAAGTGTCTTGCAAACCACACTCTTACAAAACATCTCCGAGGGGAGGAGGTATTATCTTCTTTTTATGGGAAATAAAACAGATGTGCAGAGACAGGGATTTTGTACAAAGTTACACCAAAAGCTGTGGCGTAAACAAGAAATGAACTAGAACTAGTTGGGTTCCCACCCTGAGTCTGAAACAGGACCACAGCCCTCTGTCTCCAGTGAAAGCTGAATTCTCAATTCTTTATAATTTCTAGTGAATCCATCAGATTAATTAGCGATAATAAATTAATAGAGCTAGCAGAGCAAAAGCAGCATATATAGGCCCTGATGCACTCTCACCACAGTGGCACACACTTTCATAGCTAGTTTTATAATCCCTCCCTTTTTGGAAGGAATTTGCACAAACTAACACTAATTTTCTTCCATTTATACTCTTAATGCGGTAAAGAGTGACAAGACTAAATACCTGTTCCCCCAAACACTGGCTTTCAACTCATGATCTGCTGCCTATGCCTAAGGTATCCACAAAAATTAAGAGAAGCAAGTTAGTTTCTGCTATGTGGTCAATCACTTGCATGGACTTTTCAAAGGGTCTGCACTGCTGCTGCAAAATGTTAGCTGTCCATGAAAAAGAAAAACAAACCATTCCTGAGCCATTCCTGGGTGCCTTTTGCTACCTGATGATGCTTTGAGGAATCTCCCCAGTCAGTGTTTTTGCAGGATCAGTAAGAGCAAGCCACCCAGCTGGCTCCGAGAATGTGGGAAATCCCAGGGCCATCAATCCTTCTGCAACCATCTACTCGCTCAGAGGCTCTTGCGTGTCATGTTTAGAAAGAATTGCAATTTTAAACTTGGGTTTTTAACAGATGATTTTTAAAACCTTGTATCAATGGTCTAACTGCACAACAGAGCATAAACTCGAAGAAATTCCTTGCTAAATATGATGCCAGCTGGAGAGAACAGAGTGATAACTTTTCTCTCCAATTCTTCACCAATAATAGTCTCAGTATCTTCCTTATCACCCAGATGAATGGAACAAACCAGTAAATTTTATTTTAGGAATAAAGTTATTATAAAATACACAGGTTTTTTAAAAAGGGGGGGGGGGACAAATCAAGCTCCTACACTGACAGTGACTGCTGTATCTTGACTGCTGTATCAGGAATTTTCAGCAGTAAGAATTCATATTTCTTCTCATTCTGTGAAATAGAAAAGGCTTACAATTCTGTGAAATGTAATGTACAGGTTTAATAGGATTGTACTCTTGCCTAATGTCACAGTAACAAATAAATGCAATAGAGACTTGCTGACACAATAGAAAACTGCTAGTTCAACACGAATGAGTCTCTGTAAATAAATCTGAAGTAATTCCTCTATACATCTTGGCTACTGCTTTAAGCTCTGCTTACAGTTATAAGGTGGCATGGCATTAACAGTGTGGGGAAAAAAAAATCTTATAGCAACCTCCTCAGTGTGTTACAGCATATTGCAACTCAAGGAAAGGGTGACTTGATGGTTCAACTCCAAAACACCCTGTTTAGGCACAAACTGCCCCTGCACCTCACATATTAAAAAGCACAGAATGACACATCTTGATCTGGTGGAAACAGGATTGTGAAGGGACACAGTGGTACTCCCGTGCACTTGCCAATAGTGACATACTCAGATTCAGAGCTGTTGCAATACAGTCAGCACCATGTACCCTGGGTACAAGAAATGAAAGCAACTCCTCACCTCCCCAGGCAGCGGTTCTTGGCTCTTGCTGTCACCATTTCCTTAACTGGAACAGGTTTTCTTCTGACTAGCAGATCCAGCAACAATTATACTAGGGAAATACACATTAGCCCTACCCCAACCATTTTCCATCCTGCTCACATGGAGTCTTTCCAGTGTAAGATAGGACTATTTCTTTCTCATTACTGATTTTAGCATGACAACATGTCTGCCTGAAAGACCACTCAAGGGGAAAACAGAACATGCAGCTGACAGACTGTTACGCATTGTATGAGACCATGAGAGATCCTTATCTTGAGTAAAAATGAGGAGCAAACAACCAAAAATCAGCAGTTCATACAATGGCTGTTGGAAGTATGAAATTGTAATGGATAAAACAACTTTATTGCCTTCATATCACCCTTTTTCCTCAGCTTTTCCTCTATTGGCATGTTTCTTAATCTCATTTTCCCATTAGACCCATCTGAGATACAGTTTTAAGTAATGTGTAACATTAAGCATAAAGTATACTATAATAGTTCACATTTCAAGGTATCAGCACACTATCCACAAAAACCACTCAAAATGTCATACTAACAGCACAGATAGAAATCACCTTTTCTTTTTCGACATGCACAAGCGCTCGTTAAACAAGATGGCAGGTAATTCTTGTTAAGGGATACGTAGGCATGCCAGGAAGAGTTGGCATTTTGTTCATAACAAGGCAGTAGCTTACACACACACTGAATGGTTTGTTCCAGTTATTTTATTATAAACTATATCATATAGCCATAGATTGCCTCCCAATATTCAAAAGAGAATCATCTTATTTCCTGCTATCATGACTTTCCTTCTGTGGGCAGTTGGCCTTGGCCAGATCCTCACCGAGCTGCTCTCTCACTTCTCCTCTTCAACAGGACAGATGAGAGAAAATAAGATGGAAAAGCTCACGGGTCAAGGTAAAGATGGGGAGATCACTCACCCATTACCCTCATGAGCAAAACAGACTTGACTTGGGGAAAATTAATTTTACTTATTGCCAAGTAAAATAGAGTTGGACAATGAGAAACAAAGGCAAAAAAAGGTAAAACACCTTCACTCGTTCATTCCCTGCCCCACCAGGGTCTCTGCAGGAGACTGTGCCCTCACACCTGGAGCACCTCTTCCCCCCTTTTCTTCTCTTTGTTTCACCCTGATGCTCAGAAACCTGCTTCTCTCACTTTTTTTCCCTCACTCCTCAGGAGTGTTCTGCCTGTTCTGACTCGAGGTGCCCACCCGTGGCTCAGGGGCTCAGCTGTGCCCTGTGGGGGAGCTGCTGGAGCCGGCTGTGTCCGACACAGGGCAACCCCCAGGTACCTGCCCCCCCCCCACACACTATCGCTGTCGCAACAGAAACCTAGAGGCAATTAACTGTGAGACTGTAAGGTGCCGCTCTCACCTCACCTGCAGCAACTGGACATCACTTCAGCAATTTCCAAGGGGCTAAACTCATTCTCATGGACTTCAGCTGCCATCCAAGTCATCTTAATTGGAAGACCTAGCTGTATGACACTACGGCAAAACCTGGGATTGCTGTACCCAGGTTGGAAAACACTTTTTAGCAATCATCTCCAATGATCTGCTTTCGGTTAACAGCCATTACACAATTTGCCACATAAGGAATAAGGAGCAGCATGAGGACCTGGTAGTTGCAGTGTTTACGGACAATCTCCCTGGGTGGTTTGATTAGCTGAGGAGCAGATGCTATTTTTTCCCCCCTTTCTTGATCTATTTTTGTTTGGAAAATTTGAAGCTGATTGCACATATGCTTAAAGTTTAGGTATGCAGATCTGGAAAAATCTAAACAAGTAAATGCATTTCATGAATATTACCAAGTAGGCACCAAATATTTATTCTAACCGTTGGATTTCCGTGCGCGAATGTTTAGCTGATGCAAACAAAGGGACTCCATTGGTCAAATCTTCTTTAGGTTATGAAAGGAGTTTGTCTTTGTTTCTGTCCTGGTTTAATTGTCTTCCCTGGTCCAGATGCCTTAATTGAGCGGCATCTGCAAAATATTTCTCAGCTGAGGTATGAGTAAATCCTTCCTATGATCTGACACCATGGCCAAGATCCAGAGGAGCTGAACTCCCACGCTGCTCTTCCTGCAGTAAGAGTTGTAAGCGCTCAGCACCCTGAACTGTTTTATAGGCAGTTTTGCATATCTTAGCGAGGCCAAATTCCTCCACAGAAGAAATTGCTTGTGGACTGCGTCTCAGCACATATACATCCATACGTATACCCCTGGTCTTTCATGGGGTGAGACCAGAAGGGACACAATTTAAGGCTCCTTGCAGGACTGGATGAGCAAGAGGAAGCAAGTACTGGCTAAGGCATCTGAGAGGACTTTGTAGGCCTCAGATGGAGCGGTCATGGTAGTAGGGTGACCCAGAACCCTCCCCTCTCCACGAAGGGCAGCAACCAGAAGGAGGGGAACCTTTACTAAGGAGAATCAAAGGGCACCCAATGGCTCGTTACTTCTTGGTGAGCCCAGAGCAATTATTTCTGACTGCCACTCCCTTTTCCAGAGGACAAAGATTAGGCTCTTCAGGAGGCAATGCAAAGTGCCATCAGGGATCACAAACCATGACAAAAGCGTCAGAGCTGGCTTGTCAGAGAGTGTCTCAGGGACATCTCACTCTCCTTCTGAGTCACTATTTAGCATGACTCAAGGGTCTATTGAACAGATGGGCGCATAGAGCCCACGTTTTGATGCCAGGAGGCAACTACTCTCCCCCGCCATAACAGTCTTTATTCTGGAGGGAAGGCAGGGCAGGAAGGGGTGGGGGGCAGGGCAGGAATATTTAACTGATATTCTTAATAAAATGAATAATTCTGACATGAAAAATATTAAGAATGCATTTTTGTACGTTTTCCACATTGCACCAGGAAACAAAAAGATGTATGTTTTGTTTGGTTTTACTTTGGTATCTCCTGATTAGCCAAGTAGAAGCAGCTACATTTTCTTTCTTCCCATGCTGAGTACACTGACCTGAGTGTGTATGTCTTTCCAACTCTATCTGCATTGGAGTTCACATTGAGGAACTGATGTCAGGACTGTTGCCAACAGTCATATTTTTAAGGCTGGAACAAGTGACCTATCTACAAAATTAAATCATATCTCAAGAGAATAATTATTAAACAGGAATCTTCATTAGTAAAAAGGAGAAGAACAGCAAATATGAAAGCAGAATTGTGAGCAAAACAGAATTTGACCAGAATTAAAAATTTCAATCAAAAATTATCAATGAAATGAGAAGGTAATTCCTCACAAATTCAGTATGTCAGACAAGCATTCTGATTGGAAAGGAGATTATCTTGCACAGAGCCAACCGTTTTCTAATAATCCACTGGTAGATATTTTTGTGTTCATGTCCATAACTTTTCCTTTTCCAAAATGCATCCTTACAGAAAAACCTGCTGCTTCTCCTAATAGTTTTGAATGCAGTTTGCTATAGCCAGAATGGCATTACATAGTTTACACAGATGGTCTGAATAATACTGAATGATTCCATCCACTCTAATTGCATACAATTTTGTAGATGTTGCTTTGTAGAAAAAGAAAGTAACTCATACCACTGATTTTTTTTTTCCTTTCCGAAATAGACTTTGTAAAAACTGGGACAAGAATTTCAAAAAACAACCAATAATGTGGGTGCACAGTAATACCTCAAATGAAGAGGTGGTATTCATCATCCTCAGAGAATCTGCTGTCCTGGAGGCATCCTGACTGGGCAGACTTTTGAAATCATGGCTTAACATGATCAGAAAATGGTTTTAAATTGTGGTTTGTATGCAACAACGTAATAAACAGCTATCATCTGGTGCATGCCTACCCTGTTCTATGTTACACATAGTTAAGGCTAAAAATTACTTCATTTTTCAATAAAAAAGGAAAATCTGCTATTTCTTGCAAAAGGTTCCTTTTTTTACATTCTTTTTTTTAAAACTAGAGATTTCAGTTTGGAAATATCTGGGGTACTGATATTTCAGACTTCATTTCCTATGGGAAACCAATGGATTCCATAATTCATTGCAGCAGCTCAGCAAGAGGTGAAAACTATATGCAATGTAATCTGTTTAGGGGGAATCACACAGCAAGAACAATGGTGGGATAAAGATCCAAAATGTAACTCCCATGAGCACTGTGGAAGTATTTTTCAAATAAAAATGTTCACTTTTCAATTTTTGGTGAAAAGGCAACATATTCTAAAGAACAGCTGCCTACTCCAATCCAGTCTGGTTAACTCCTGTGTAACTGTGACAGTAGATACTGACACTGGCTCATTTATCTGTGTAATGTCTGCATATACTAGCATGACTTAGTAGCTTTTTTCTGCAGGGCTGTGGCAGTTTATGGCACTTACAAAACATGTATCTTGTTAGCCGATATGAAACGTGGTAGGAAAGACATAAAACTCCACTAAATTCTCCAACTTACTACTGTACTGTTGGTAGCTTAATAGTAGTAAATGGAGGTCAGCATTAAAGTCTATCTGATTTCATTTTCCACTTACCACATATTCCGTACATCAATCATGGACTATGAGACTCCATGGCCCCTTCCACAGGAGGAAGGATGACTTCATAGTTAAGGCATTAGACTTGAGTTTAAGAGATTTGGGTTCAATTTCCAGCTCTCCTATGGAATCTTGGCCAAATTATTTAATCTGTCAGTTCCTATCCCCCAACTGGGAAGACGATAATACTTCTTCTGTCACTCTTGTGGTTTATTCGCTTAAAGAGCACTTGAGGGCAGGAACTGCCCTACAGTGGATGTCTGTGTGCAGAGCTCAGCATTGCAGAAATCTAACCCTGCTTGAGGAAACACCACGAGACCACAATAATAGCAACAATAACCTATTTCCAGCGATATGAACAAACATGCAGGTTGGCTTGAGCATGTGCTTAAGCCATGGTGTAAGGCAGGCCAGCAAGCAGGAGAGGCATACACGGCACCTTTGACAAACTTGCAAGCTGGCCATAGCTGTGAGATGAGTCATGCCCCACTTTAGCCTTTTGCAGCAGGGTGATGCTACCTGGCACCTGCAGGCTTGTGAAGCCTCGCTGCCCGATATCTTCACCCATTATTCGGAGAGCACTTGACTGACAGGAGCTGACAGTGTTTCACCCTGTGGGGCTTGTGACAGCCACAGTGTCTGTCAACACATTCTGTCACTCTCTGCTTATGCAGACAATTTTTTTTTTACTTTTTCCTTTCTCTCTTTTTTTTTTTTTTTCCTGATGTATTCATCACTAGGCTGCAGACACCTAGTTAATCCATTTAGAACCTATCAGCTCTGTTCATCGGCTCATAAACCCATTACCTCGGAGGCGCTGTGCTCAGGGACACAGGTGCCAGACCAGTGCACAAAACCCAATTGAGTTATGTAGCAGGCGGCAAGGCCCTCGGATTCATGATTCTGCCTGCATGGGGAATTGCACGCGTTATGTGGCAGCAGCCACTTTATTAAATATCGATTTAAATCACAGCCTTTAATCAAATCTGATAGAAGACCTTTCTCACCTCCTGTCTCTCCTCCCCCCACCCCGTGCCTTCTCCGTGCTCCCCCCTCTCCCTCAGCCCTCCCCAATCCCCTCCTGTCTCACAGGGGTCCGACTGATGACAGCAAAGCTCAGGAATGAATAGTTAGCAAGTAGTTCAACAGCAAACCCTTATCAACAGTAATGAGGCATTTGCGATAATCGAGTGATGAAATGTAAATGGGCAGTAATGAGCACAATTACATCCACTGGGGAACCATCAAAGCTGCTTCTTTCCTTGCAGATAGATGAGCTCCCTCGCTGTCGCTGCCCATTGCTGCCTGCGCTCTGAGCCTGGCGCAGATGTGGGGACCGGCAGGGAGGGAGGTGGCACTGGGAAGAGCAGGACCCGGCGGTGCCTCGCCGAAGGAGCTTGCTGACAGCGGCCAGGTAACAGCCGGGCTCCCTCCGTGCTAATTCCACCTTCGATGGCTAGCCTTCGCCTCCTTCTCCCCCACCCTCCCTCCGCCCTCTCCTCCCTCCATCCCTCCCTCCCGGTCCTTAGGGATGATTTGATTTGCTGCAATGTTTGAAAACTGCCTCATTGTGCTAACAAGATTAACTTGAGCCTATGTCTGTTTGATACACTGGAAATGTGCAGGGTGACTCGGACTGGCTTTCAGCTGGAGCTGAAAGAGCCAAGAAATGGGATGGTTGCCAGGGAACAGGCCCGATGGCAGCTTATGTCATCCTCGCCGGCGAGGGACCAGCAGAGAAAAACACCGACACGTTCAGAAAAGGGGGAAAGTTGGCGCTTCCGTAATCCAACCAGGGAACATTAACAGATCCCAGAAATTGCTCACCCAGAAATAAACACATCAAACTGTACAGTCTGGCCCAGTTACTCAGTTTATCCTGGATAATTTGTGCAACTAAATAGTGGTAGAGAAAAGTCAAAGACCCAGGGTTAAAAAGTTGGGTTGCAGAGAAACCCATATGGAAAATACCCTTGTGCTTGCCGGGTGTGCACCAAACCGCTCTTGACTCTTTATTTCCTGGGTCTCACAGGATTTAACTGTGGTGTATAAGCTAATTGTCAGCGCCCTTAATTCCCTGTTTTAAAGCCATGTTATCAATGCAGAATTATTGCAGGAGTTTGTTTAAGAAGTGATCAGCTAAGGAAGGTTCATCAGTTGTGACTTTTTTTCTCTTCAAAGTCATGGAAAGGCTTCTGGTATGCCTAAGCCCTGACATGATGGTCAAAGTTATGTTTCTGATACTTCCTTGCATTAAAATCCTCTTTAATTATGCATTCATTGTATCACATGAAGAATTCCTATGCAGACAAATCTCCCTGCTGGATCACACACTTGAAAGCCAGGCGTAGTGCAGATGGTCTACAAAGAGCACACTGCAGGACTTTTGACCCTTGGCAGATCTGCGGGAAAGGGTAGGTGTCACATTCAGCATGGCCAAAAACATGCCAGCGCGCTGGGTGTGCAGAAAGAGGCTGCTGGCAGAGCTGGAGGCAGGGAAGAGAAGTTCACCAGTAAGTGTGAACTGAATTTACCCACTGTAAAGATGTGGGTCTCACTTACAGTAACATCATTTCACAAACTGACTGGAAAGGGGAGGCTGTGTACTTTTTTTTTTTTTTTTTAAAGCATACACATTTTGCGTAACTTAGATGGCTACAAAGTCTCTGGGATGACTAGAAAGTCACACAAAGATAAATGATAAAACAAGCAGTGGAGCAAACTAACAGTGGTGGACAGGGAGTAATGGAATAGGAAATGGTGAATCTGGTAGATCTCATCTTCCAAGGACTACAAGGATTGTAATAAGTGGGATCTGAATGAAAACAAGGTTTGGTAGTAAAGAATGCTAGCCAGAGAGCAACTGGCTCGGGGCAGGAAAAAAAACTCGAAAGGAGACTTGAAATACTCACTAAGTGTTTCTAACAAAGTCAGGGTAGCAGACACAGGCTGAACGTACCAAGGCTACCAGAATGAAACAGTTTTCCAATACCAATGAGTTTCTCTTTCCAGCTCTCAGAACACGTCATTTCGTGGCAATGAATTCCACTGGTTACCTCTCGCACCAAGCAAGAAATACTTCCTCTCATCACACTTTAATCTGCTGCCTTTTAATTTCAGAGAACATTCCCCACTTTTTGAGTCAGAAGTGGCTCCAAACAACCAATTGCAGCAGGGAGACCGCGTGAGCAAAGCAGCCCAAATCCTGGCAAGCGAATCATATCAACTCACCTGGGGACTAATTACGTCAGTTCTGCATCTGAAAACAGATGACCAATGCACAGGTTTAGGAAAGACCCTGCAGATGAGCCAGCCTGGTGCAGTAGTCCACCACTCGCTCTCAAGCCAGGAAGCAGCTCAACCCTGGACAATCGGATAGATTGAGATGGTCACCTCCACTGGCTGTCACAGAAGGTCTTCCTGATGTCCTAAGTAGTTAATTAATATTATGGAGTTCCATCACCCCCAGTATCTGGGTGTTTTTAACTGCATTATTTTCAGTGCACATTGCATTTAGAAATACACTAGGATCTTTTACTTATTAGAAATGCAATAGCTGTTGAATTGTATTAGTTATTGACCTTAGCAGCAATAAACCGTGGCAGGAGTAGTCTACAGTAAACACTGCTAAATCATAATCAGCTGGCACAATGCGAGTATTTCTGACCATTTGCACTATGCTCTGTAAAATGCATTTGATCACGGTATATAAAAATGTGAGAGTATTGTATACGATTTTGAAATGTACTGAGTTTAAAGACATATTCAACCAATTTATCATTTAACTTACGGCTGCGCAAAAGCTATTAAACAACACTGTGAGCCTGGAGGCCACACATATGCTACAGCCCTGGAAATGTAAAGAAGTTCATTTGAATCCCTTAATAATGACCTTGACCTATCAAACAAGGTGTACTTATTGTCAACAATTCATCTCACTCTTGACCCTGGCAAAACGCCTAACCCTTAAATACTTACAGTGGGGGAGGAAAGGCTTGGGTTTTTTTTTTTTTCCTTTCCCCTGGTGAAATGGGCCAATTTTTTTCCCTGTTTAGCAAAATCTGGAACACAGATCATTAGAATGCTTTTGGCAGCTAATTTGAACATCAGTGACTCAACTTTGAGAAGGAAGCCTTTTTCTGCCCTAAAGAATCTCAGAGAGTTTTCAGACTACAGTAATTGAAAAATCCCCAAACACTCACTCACAGAGGAGATACACATTACTGCAGGAACAGTCTACAAATTGTAAAGTATTCAATTTACATTCTCAGTACCTCAGGGCAGTTGTGAAGAATTTATATCTTCAGAAACCTTTGAACTAACAAAAGATAACATTTCACAGCAAAGTCTACTTGCATAAAAGTTTTTTAACTCCCTTCATTCTTATTCTGAAGGAAGTGTCTTTTGCACTTCTGGAACCAAGGCTCAACACAGGTATCTGAGATGTTAAAAAGGAGATGGAGATGGAAATAGAGGTGTTAAAAAAATTTAATGGACATACTGCATCTCATTTTGGAACATGAGTTCATTATTCACCAGTCCACACGTGATGTATTCTTGCTCTGAACTTGATGTCTTTTTAAATGATACTTCGGTTTGATCAATGTGCAAAGATTCTTAGTTATATTAAGGCCCTTTATGCAAAAGACTTTATAATGTGTAGGTAATGGGCACAGCTACACCCTGGGTGAGGGCAAGAGGATCTTTTTTCTTCCCTGTGTGCATCAGCTGGGGCAGCATGTAGTGCCACATCTAATGTGGTCAACTGGCTACATCACCCCTCTGGTTACACTGAGTCTTCATCTGCTTGGGGACACTGCATTTAAAAGTGAATTTTGATGACACTCAAACCTGGCACTTTGTAAAACTGAAAAGAGAGTCCCTCTCTTTAAGAAGTGAAACATTTTAAATTTTTTTTTTAATTAGGGTCACTTCATAGCTTATATCGCTTTGATCTCTATCAACAAACTAACATTTTCAGAGGTTCCACTGTGAACCACACAAAAAGCCGTGTATTTTTTTAGGACCAAAGAACCTCAAGGGATTCATGTATGGTTGGTAACTTTAATGACGTTCTTAAGTCACACGGAAGTCAGAGTTAACATCCATCTGGCACTTGAGTACACCAAGAAGACGACAGAGCCTGCTAAGTCATTAGGGTTCAAGCTCACAGAACCAGGCACTGTTTGTGCAAAGAAAATTGGTAATAGAAACAGGCATCACATTTGCTAGCTAAGAAATGATCTTTCTCTTCCTCTGCCCCTTTTCTTGATCAAAGAACACTCAATATAATTACCAATCTAATGACATCCTTTTTGCTTTGACTTTTTTAAAACTTCTATGGAAAATAGAAAAAGGAGGAAGGACCAAAAAAAAAAAATCTGCTTCAAGCCAACCCTAAATCTGTGATTACCATATTCATGTCCAACACTAAGCATTATGTGGAAACATTAATGAAAGTTTTAAAATGCAATCATTGGTTAAAGGTTTTTTTTTTTTTCCCCTTCTCTATAAAGAAATTGATAAATGTTTCTATTAACTAATAACCCAGGAATCAACAGTCTTATAAAACCGGTTTATTCAGCCCAGAAAATTAGGCAATCCATCATGACTGATTTGCTCACATTTTCCCCTGCAAATAAGTGAGATGAAAACTTTAAAACCAATAAGATAATGCACTTAACAAATTCAGCTGAGAGAGATGGATAAACTAAGATGCCACTGGCATCAGTTAAGGAAAATCTGTCGTGTTTCCAATTATTTGAGCAGATTTTGTATCCCAATTTGCTGCCAGACTGGCTGCATCCCCCACTCCCCTCTTTCAAACCAAATCATCTGATCTTAAATCAGAACAAGCTCATCATATCACACTATGAAAGGCCAACAGGGGATAAATGACACCAGATGTTATATGAGTTTTCTTTTAGGCTTTCATTTCAGACTTACTGCATTCCCCATGCTGCTTTTTACTTGTCAAAAACTAAAATGTGCTTTGATAGATAACAACCCTATTTTCCTCACTGCCTGAGCTTAGAGAATACCATTAAGTATTGATATTGATGGTGCTTAACTAGGGAATGCAACCTGGGACTGCAGAAAGCAGGATCCTGGGATCCTGAGGTATCTTTTGGTCCCACAGATACATTTTCTGCTAGTCCCAGGGTTTTTCTGTTGTTGCTGCTGGGGGTGGCGTCAGGATACACGCTGTGTGATTTTACAACGCAAAATGTGAGCGCGCAGGCAGACAGGAGGAGCGAGGAGGGGCAGGCACGCTCAGAAACATAACTCTTAGGCCCATCTGCTGCTGCTGTCTGAGCTGCTGAGGGAGCCGGTATCATACCGAAAGACTAACAATGAACTTCTGAAGCTGAACTGAGGCTCGCTGGTGCAAGATCCAAGGCACGTCATTTTAATTTGCTTTGCTTATGGTCTTCTGGAGTCATTGTGTGCCCAGACTGGTAGGGAGAGGCTGGGAAAATGGCAGAAACAAAGAACAGCACGCGCTGCTCAACAGCCGTGTGCAAACCCGGCGTGCACAGTAGAAGGCACGCGTGGGTGCGTGTGCCTGCAGGGCACGCCGTACCCCACCAGCCCAGGTCTGAAGGGAGAAGCTGCTCTGTAAGGGAGAAACCTGATGATTCTACCGAGGAGCGGGCAGCCTTTGAAAAAAAGCCTGCTTGGACATAGGCAATGTACTAACCCTGTTCCCAGGCTTGAAATGGCTGGCTGGTGCTGCAAAGAACGTGGTATAAAGAAAATGTGAACCACCTTGTTACGGGGCAAAGAAATAAATTAATAAATAAGTTAGTCTCGATCATGGAGGAAAAAGGCACTTCTTTCTATAGTGTCATAAACGATTCTTTTTAAGAGTATTTGTAAAGCTACACTAGCCTTTCATAATTGCCACAAATATTTTCTCATTAATACCTAAGAAGTGAATGCACTTTAACCATTAAACCCACAGTGGCTGGTGATATCACATCATAGTGGTGTTTCACATCAAGATGATATAATTGTCTCCCAGCTTGCCCAGTGTGTGTGTGTGTGTACGGAGGCACTACCGTGGTTTCGGGTACTTTAGTCTACTGCCTGGGAGTAGCTTGCTTGTCTCATGGGTGGCTGCAGGAGGTGGCAGCTTAACCTCATCGACTTTCCTTCCAATACAGCCTGCAGATGCAGTGAGGGAGCATATTGACACATGCTCTGACTGCAGCTGCTGGCGAGCAGCTTGCTCCAAGGTGCAATGAAGTCAACAGGCTGAAGTCTCAGGAGCAAAGGAAAAGATAAGGGTATGGTCAGCGTGAGGGACAGCAGCAGAGGCTCTCCTTTACAGGTCAGAAATTCTCAACCACAGATTCTGAAGCAGAATTCAACTCCATTTAAACCCCACGACAACCTCCCCCACCCCAACCCCCCAACCCTTTCTGCTGCCTTGGTGCTCTGCTGCCTGCCTGTGCATTTCTGCCTGCCATTGTGATTCCACATACTTCCACTGATAGCATCACCTTTGCCACTCATGCAAAATATGCTCGGTGACCAAAATACACCAATAAGCCAGCAGCTGTCAGAAACCATGACTTATAGCATTAAACAGCATCAGTTTGATTTGGCTGACACTCTGCAGTATCTACACAGCACAGCATCACTTGATACTAAGAATGAACTGGCCTCAGCTCCCATCCCAGCAGACCTTTACAGGAAAGTAGGAATCCTCACCAACCGACTTGTGCAACAATGATAATACAGAACACCCAGGGTACGGGGAAGGGGGCTGGCAGCGGGTGCATCGATGTGTTTAGCCACATCAGTCTAAAGATCAGTGCCCTTCTGAGCCTGCTTTCATTCAAAGAGCTAGGCAAGATACAGTGTGAAGAAAGGAGCCAACATCAACTCTTAAACCTGGGATGACAACAAAAGAAACGTCACTGAGTATCTCACAACAACAAAGTTGTGCCAGATTTGCCTCACCTCTAGCTGCTTGTATCACTGCATCACATCTGTGATTTCCAGGAGTGCTAAGCAAGAGCCTGAGCTGGTATGTTAATACTCCCCTCCTTACAATATTTGGTTTGAGAACCAGCATCATATCGCTTGCTTGTCCAATCTCTAAGTGTATTTTATGTCTTTCTTTCACAGAAAACTAGCAGAATAGGATAGAAGATGATAAGTTGATTAATAAACTAAAAGCAACTAACAGTGGAAGTTATTTTGGCAAAATGATAACAAAATCCATCTCTATGCAAACCACTGACCCCCCAAAAGGTGATGGAGTAACCTTTTCATCTTTTCTAAACGTCTGCTTATTATAGACGTGGTCAGATATGCTAGTTAGCAGATGAAAGGAAAGATCTCCCATCCTCCCGTGCTCTCTTTCAATGCTAATTTATCTTCCTGCACCTGACTATGCACCTGCTCACATCCTTTGCGGAAGAGGGACAAATTGCTGCTTTTGGATCCATGGACACAAGAGAAAAGCTTGTGACTCGGCAATCCTCCAGAATCATCAGGAAAGGTCATCCCTACAGTCACCAGAAATACAAGACCCGTGGCGTCCTGGTAGCTAAGCTAAGTGTGGTTGAAAATGGGCTCTGGTGGGGAGAGACATCAGGGATGCCACCTCTGCTCCCCGTCCATGTCAGAACAGAACCAAATGGGCTTGGAAGTGCGTTGTCCTGCACGCTGGCACTCGGTGTTTTCAGTCCGTTTGCGCTGGCTCTCTTGGCACCTCTGGAGGTCCTTCCTGTAAGGGTTTTCTCTGTGAGTTTCTCTGGTGGAAACTTTTGCCTAAGCTGAAACTTTTAAGTGAAATTGGAGAAACATCTGTGGAAAGTGTTTCTGTAACCTCTGTTGGTGGACAGCCACCTTGGAAAGCTTCTTCCTCAAACCAGGAAAGGAAAATGGCCCTCGTGACAGTGTGAAATCAAAGCAGTTTGAACCGCAGTAGCAAATGCTGACAACAAACTGCTCTCAACAAACTCCAGGCTGCATATTACACGCAGAAATTAGGCAGCTAACACTTTGGCATGACCAATCGATTTAAGAAAATCAACACACTGCTGACATATAAAAGTCATGAGACAGGAGCAAAATTAATCAAATCAATGACTTCTTTCACTGTATGATATTCACTGTGATATAAATCCCACCCATCACTTGCTTAGGCCACCAATACAGTAAAATCGCCATGTTCTGTCACTGGCCTGCCTGTGGAAGCAAGCTCCTAATTTAATTATTGCATACCCTCTGTTCTTATTGCAGAGCTATTTCCTTTTACATTTGCTCTGATCTAAGACACGCCATTTCCTGGACTGAAGATAAAAGAAACAACACTGAAATAGCCCCAGCAGTAACCCTCTTAAAATAAAAGTCTGGGAATTAACAGCAGCCACGTAGGTATCTTTGGAGATCAGAGGAGCAAGTCTGAATTTCCCCACATACAGTTGTATGAATATTTGCCTTCTCGTATCTTTCCAGTTGAGAATGAGGCAGCCAAGTAACGGGATTTGAATGCATATTGGCTTGCTGCCTCTGCTGTTTTGATTTGCAGACTGGCCAAGCAGAACACAATTAGTGGTTATTGACACCTTTACAGGAAGCACTTATAAGGGAAATGGGAAATTGAAAATGTCCTTTAAAAGATGGAAGCAAAATACTGTATCAAAGCTTGCTGGTAAGTAAGACGAGCCCAGAAAAGTGCTCAGTCAGAATATTTGTATTTCTGTATCATTTAGGAAAATCCTATTATGGCTTTAGCCACAGAGACATCCCTGGTGTGCAAGATAGAGGCAGTTCATAAAATACATAGCATTTTCAGCTTGAAAATAGGGCAACCTATTGCTTTCTGTAGATGGCTATGTTACACCCCAGTTCCCATCAATAGAACATAATCTCATTGCAGCAGGCAATACTCAATATCAATGAAACACTGGTATTGTAGGTATTTGCAGACTGCCAGTACCTAAAGGACAGAAAGACTTTGTGTTTTTACAATGGCCAATATCTCTGGAACACATTTATGAAACAAGGCAGCACACCAAGGAGGCAAACGAGTTATATGCATGTGTCCACAGAGCTGTCTGCGGGCATTTGTTTGCTCTTTCTCCCCCCTCTCTCTTTTCTGATACTTTGTACTGTCCCTACCTTATACTCTCTAAGTTTCACTAGCAATGTCAGTTATGCAATTAGTCCCCTGCCAATTAATGCCAAATTAGATGCCTGCTGTCAGCGTTCCCTAGCACTGATGGAGTGTATGGTAATAATCTGTAACCAGGATAATGCTCCAAGGAGTCTGCATTGTTCTCTGGAAAGAAAGAAGAAAAAAAGAAAAAGAAAAAAAAAGGAAAAGAGAAAGAAGTATGTTGCACGTTCACTTATGCCATCAGCAGTCAGTGCAAAAATAAAATAAGTTTTGTTGTGCAGTTATCCCAATGATTAAAATATAATAGGCTAATGAGATTACAAAGCTGATTGTGAACAAGACCAATTGTGTTAATTGGAGACTCCTGAATGGCAATTTGAGCTGCTGCCGCTGCTGAGTTTTGAAATATAATCAGTTTTACTAATTTTATCTGATTTCTTAATGAAGCTCGCCTTGAGCAATTGTTCTATGTGTTCTTTAGCAAACAGCGTGTGTCATAACTGCTGACATTAATCTTGATTACTTTAGTTAAAATAAATAGTTATACTTGGGCGGCTTTCAGAAAATACATCAGAGCAAATGTAATGTTAGGAAGAGATGGGGTTTTACTTCTTGTATTTGTTGTTTTTTCTATATTGTATTTGCAAAGTCCCAACTGTGAAACGTCTTTCTTGTGTGACCTGATCTCTTTCAGACTCCCCTGTCTTTTGTCCACCCTTCAGGAGGCATTTTTGACTTCCATAGAAGGAGGGATAAAGACAGTGTCTTTATTAGAGAAAAATCTTTACTGAGAGGAAAAAAAAATCCACCAACAAAACCCATCTCAGAAAAAAATACTACAAAGAGCTTTTTCATGCATGAGTCTCAGAGTTGGCACACACATTCTCACCACCTCATGCTCCAGCTGCCAGTACTAACACTCGAGCCTTATAGAAATGCTCTCTCTCATATAGCTTATTTATTTTTATGGAGGATTAATATACTTAGGATGGCTCTTTGGAGCTTTGATAGTGCATTTGATGGGATGCTGTACCATATTGCTGCTTACAAAGGGACACATAAACATTAACAAAAATAAACAGTAGAAAAGGGGAAATGGGAATATAAGTGCAGTCTGAATTAATGGTAAACATAGCTAGAGATTGTTCATATTTCAGAACTCCCATTATATTATGGCCTTGCCTTTACAAGGATAATCCTTTCATAATTAAGATAATGGCTAACTAGTCTGATAGGTATTATACATCTTTTTGAGCCAGTATGCTTATATGACAACATAATTTGCATGTACTTATTACTGGACTATAAAATCTGTGGATTTTATATGTAGTTGCATTGATTAGGTACTTGGATGATAAATAGAAACCATTTTGAGAAAGATGATATAGGATATATTAAACATTAATTTCACCCTCTCTTTATAGCCAGCACTGGTTTGGTAAATTAAAAGTGTTTACACTGGCCTGGATAGTAATCTATGTCCAGTTAGGATCTAAATATGTATAATAAACAGTCTAGCTTTTAATCCATAAGCATGTAACAATTTCTGTAGTTATGGGTTTTGAGACAGAATTACGAAGTTTTTTCTCTAGGACACAAGTATTCTGGAAGAGGGAAAGGTCACAGGCAGCAGAGCAAGCGCAGAGGGCAGTTTCAACACTCGCACTCCCCGGGACTGCACTGAGTACCAAACAGCGGCATTTTCTACTCACAGATACAATGGGTGAAAGTCTGGATTTCCTACTCAAATGCTGCTTCCTCAGTGCTTAAATGCACTACTGCTGGAAACGGTGCCATTAGGAAAGATGTCAGCTTTTTTGTGGGCAACTCTGACTTTTATGGGGAAGCTGACATCTGACGTACGGCGTTCTCGCTCCCTGCCCCTGAAAGTATTGCCTTTCATTTAAAACTACTTCCTGTCCTGCTTAAAAACCGAGCTAGAAATTTTGGGGACAAAACACCCCAAACATAAGATGTTTCCACACCAACGTTTCCTTGAAATAATCATAACTCATAATCATGATTCATAACCATAATTCAGACCCTCACCTAGAACGGCAGTGTCCCCATCAGCCCGGGTCCCTCAAACGCCAAACCACCTTTTTCAGACACGTTTAAGTCTTCAGTGAGTAGGCTCGTGGTTTCTTTAGAAGGTCTGCTTCCTTACAATGAGTAAAAAATACATGTGAAATTGAATTTGTGTATTCTCACTTCTGCTTAATAAATATGAAAATTTATACTTAATGAGAATCTACTTTTACCCCTCTCTGCCTTCCTTAATGAGAGCTAATTGAATAGAACAATCTTCATTTTGCAGGACACATCACGAGGGTTTGTCTATACTTAGAAATTTACTGAGATAACTAATCTAAAATGGTTGAGAAATATCCCTACAGCTTTCTGCCCAAATAGCTGTTCCAGAGCAATTATTTCAAATGAGCTATTTTTGTAAATTTTCAAGTGTATACAAGTCTCAAATCTAATATCTGGCTGGCATTACACACCCAACTAGTTTTTACGGATCAGCCTATTTGATCTGGTGAGTAAGTCACACTGTAGTAACAAAAAGAATACACTAAATTTGGCTCTGATTTGCCTTTATGCTAATGCATGACACTATAAAAAAACAAGCATTAGTGCCACTGATAATTTGGCCCTATATATATGACTGGATATCGATTCCACAGTACCAGTTGCTAATTCCCAGCCCCAAATACTTTTAAAGGTACCATACAGGGTACTTCATAATAAAATTTTTCACCTCTTCACTTCCCATTAGGACTGAATAATTTATTTCTCAAGTGCTTTCCCTGCAATT
This sequence comes from Balearica regulorum gibbericeps, assembly GCF_011004875.1. Taxonomy (NCBI): domain Eukaryota; kingdom Metazoa; phylum Chordata; class Aves; order Gruiformes; family Gruidae; genus Balearica; species Balearica regulorum. The sequence goes on from NC_046185.1 coordinate 96,676,091, forward strand.
TACAGACAGCCAGGCTGCTGTAATTTTCAAAGGTACATTAGCGTGTGTGATAAGCCCTATTTTAGGTCCTTGCTGTGCTCAGTGCAAGAATGGCTACCAAGTTTCAAAGCTCACACATATTTCTTTGGGGGTCTGGCAGCACACCAAAACGGCAGCCTCTGCTGAAACAGCTTGGATTCAGCAGTCGGGGATTGATCCTTTCTTGTTATGTGTGAGAACCATTTCCCTCAGCATGACCACTGCTTTAATCTTGTATTTTAAACATAAACAGAATGACAGATTTTACAGTATAATCTGGTAGGCACAGCAGCCTTTTAGAAGAATGAATCATTAACCTAGAAGCTATGTTTAAGTAAAAAGGACAGACAACAAGAAAGGGGGAGAGTGGGAGAGGGAGAGAGACTGGTTTTGTTCATGATTTAACACACAATTCTGATCCACCCGCCTCTTAAACGCATTACCGGAGCAGAAATAAACCTCACTATCAGCAGGGCAGGAAAAAGTGGCAATACAAAAGAGCTTGAGAAGCATGGGGAGAGAGGGGAAGGAAAAATTAATTTTAAAATTTTCTCTCCTGCTACATTTTTGAAATGTAGCACATACTTTTATGGCAGCGATGTTCTTGTTGCTGTGCTGGTGTAAAGAGATGAAGAGAAGGACGGCATCTTGACAAAGGCAATGCCTCTCATTAGACCAATCGATGTAAGTGGAAAAAAACAGAGAAGAGGAAACATAGGTGTAGTGTTTTTTCCTTGTATTCAAGTCAGGAAGTTTAAAAGAAACTTCCATTCTATTACAACACTAGGTCATTTCTGTTTAGAGGATAACTAGATTGCAGCTAATGTTGATATATTAATCAATTTGTAGAGGGAGAGCTTCTGGGACAGTTTCTCATTTATACTACTGTCCCTTTTGTATCAGGTTGGGCATATTAAATGTAATTTACACCCTTGTTTAAGTTTATTTTACATTTCTATGTTATTAGTGTAAATAAGAATCAGACCCTCTGCTTTTAAACTACTCCCGAAGGTGGCTTAAATAATAGAGATCCAAATGTGAAACTCATACTACTCATTCATTATCTCCTTTGTCTAAGTAGAATAAATTTTGCTCTCATTTATATAAGTATAAATGTGTGTGTAAATGTATTGACATCACAGGTACATAGGCAGAGCAGGAGAATCTGTGTTAGCATTGCTATAATTACAATATTTATGTTAGCTCATCATGTGTACACATGTAGCTTTCCTTCTCCTTGATTACAACTAGGAGGATGTTAGATTGACCCATTATTATCTTTAATGTTTTCTCTCTGGGTTGCAAATTTGACCCCTCAGGAAGACCGCATGGGAAAAAATAAGCCTTTAAACTTGCACTTAGGGATGGTACGGTCTTAGGAAATATATTTTCAGATGCGTGACTTAAATACTTTGTGTGACTTGAATTTGTTCTGCCCAGCGGTTCACTGCAGTTGGTATTCCCAAATGCATATGCAACCCATGTGATCAGCAGGTTTTTTCAGCCATCTCCTGGGAATTGTTTTATACACCTGAGTCACCAGAAATGATTGAACTAGATCAAAGTAGGGCGAAAGTGAGGTCATCTAGTTGGGTGGCTGTTGTCATGTGTCCTAATATAATTTGGTGATGCAGTGACAGACCATATTACTGTGACAGGATGCATGAAAAGGAAATGAGATATGTTTGAAGGGATTTCACATCACCAGAAAAACTTAGGCACGGCCAAGTGCATGTATATACATGGAACTATCTGAGGAGACATCCATGGCCATCTATGAGTGACATCCTGCTGACCTGCCTATGATGGAGGGCCATCATCAGCTGGGTTTCCCATTTGCTTGAGGGAATGAGCAATAGCTTTTTTCTATTCTTCATTCAAACTAAGGCATTTGTAAACAAGAAGCAAACTCAAACCAGATGGGATCTTACTTTTCATAATGCAAAGACCAAATTGTTATTTAATCCTTTCAAATTGATTTACTATGTCAGGCCTCTCTTCTGTTGCTAATGGTAGGAACTCAAGAATTTTGGTGTCTCCCCCCCTCATCCCAGAACACAGAGTGACTTATCTCCCAGTTCTTATGACTTCTCTCTCACCCACAAAGCTGAAGCCACAGATGAATCGGTCATAACCCAGGCATTGGAACCCTTTCACAGAACACATGCGTGCCTTTATCTTCTTTTCCTCCTTCAAGCCATCTCTACATACAAGAAAAAAGGTGGCATTACGATCCCTTCCTTTAATTCTCCACATATTTATTTTAAATGCTGTCACATCTGCACTTCTGTGATGTTTTGCTAACCTTTTTCTTTTTACCCTTAGTTTCTCAAGTGGATCTGCTGAAAACAGATGGTTGTTATTTTTCCAGGCAATATTTACCTAAATTATGTCATATCGTCTACATTCAGATTTCTCTTTCAGAAGAAAACATTGCCTCAAACTGTACATACATGTAGGTAAGGTACCTTTGCTATATTTAGATTATTTAATTTTTTTTATAGCTAGAATTTACATCTTTCCATATTGTTTTTATACTGCTGTTTCTTTTTATTAGGGTTTTTTTAACATATTTGTCATGCACGGCTGTGCGTGCACACCTCTAATACATAAGGGAAGCTTTTTATACAACAAGTAAGAATTCTCTAATTTCACAAAATAGAAGAAAAAAACCCGAAAAGATTAAGGTGGGGTTAACGGCTAAAATTTGCCTATAAATGTAGTCTAGCACTTACACGGGCACGTAGTTTTAACTGTATGAGTATTCCTGCTGAAATCTAGGACAGGGAACTGTATTTAGAACAGTTTTTAAACACTTTTCTGACCAACTGGGGTTGTAACAAATTTTGTGTTCAAGCATAACACGATTAACAACCATGGGGAAGGAAGGAAGGAAGGAAGGAAGGAAGGAAGGAAGGAAGGAAGGAAGGAAGGAAGGAAGGAAGGAAGGAAGGAAGGAAGGAAGGAAGGAAGGAAGGAAGGAAGGAAGGAAGGAAGGAAGGAAGGAAGGAAGGAAGGAAGGAAAAAAAAAGTAGGCTAAAGAGTTATCCTGGTTTGCCTGTAGAGTGATTTTATTCCTGATGCCTTCTCCCGGTTGGACAGACCGTAGTCAAAGCACGCTACGGCAGCAGAAGGGTGCTGTGAAGCAGCTTGCTGGGCACCCAGGGTTTGTGGGACAACCATTTCTCAGCGCTAGAGCAAAGGCTGATCTGCCTTTGCTGCCTGGGTGGACAAGACCTGAAGGTCTAGAAAACAGAGGGAGAGGTTAGACCTTGGTTCTTCAGGTCCGCAGGAGAGTGCAGTCAGCCTCAGTCAAGCTGCTTGCTTACCTTCCTTTTCCTCCAGAATTAAATCAAAACTGACAGAGTAAGGAAAAGATTAACACATTTGGAGTATGGGAGCAGAAAGACTGACTCATTCTTGTTTATGATGCTTGCCTGGTTTGTGATTTGGAACAAAAGAAAAGTATCCAGCTAGATTTTTCAAGCACATGCCAAGCATGAAGGGTTGCCAGGCTTCAACCTTCCTCGTGACATCATCTGAAAGGCTATGTAATTCCCTGCAGCAAAATATCCATGGAGGTCATGGCAGCTTGCTTCAGCAGCTGAAACTCGTTTGCTGTCCTCTACACACTTGCATTTGGAGGCGGGTTTATGATAATTATCTAATTTGGGGCATGGAAAAGTTCACAGGCTATTCATAAATAAACAGTGAAGACAGAGATTAAAACAAAGGTGTGATCTAGTGGCAAAATGAAAAGTAAACACGATCTTACTCTAGACTGCAGACCCCAAAGTTGTCTCCTTTATCCTTCTTCCAGAAGTACTTGTGATCTCATGAAAAACTGATGAAAAATAAACAGACCTCTTGCCTCCTCCCCGTATCCCATAATCATAAGCTAGCTGTCAAAAATAGCACCTCAGTGCTGCACAGATCTATTGATCCCTGTGTGTTCAAAAATATTTATATATTTCACCACTGCTAACCTAGTCCAGTTTGTTTGTGGAGCTAGCTTGATTATTTTCGCCTCATGGAACAACAGAGTTGTTAATTCCAATTCAAACTTTTGCCATACTGATAATGCCTATACCTGAGAGAACATCTTTTAGCTTTCAGATTTCAACCCAAATGTAATACTTGGCATGTTTTCCCGAGAGGGAAAAATTGAATCTATGTATCTCCTACCTTCTTAATTCTGTATAACTTGTTTTGATTTGAAGAATGATTGCAGTAACAGGAGCTAATGCGAATTCTGTTGTCTTTTGATAAATCTCAGTAAACCTCCTTTTTCACAGACTTCAACTTTCAGATCTGCAGACTTCAGGCTTTAGAAAGAAACTTTACATTTTTATCAACTGGGCATTGCCTTTTCTCTATTTTTTTAGCTTTGCAATGCTGTATGATTATAAGAAGTGCTAGTCTCTCTCTGAGGTTTTAAAAACAAGTCAGAATACCGATCTTGTGGATCACTAGTAAAGAACTGTAAACTAAAGTCTGCAGAATTTTTGCCCTCAGAAATTTTGTTTTCAGGAATAAAGAATTTTTTTTTCTTTGTTTCAAAGTATTCAGTTAGTTCCAATCAATGTATACTTCAATCAACATTAGAAACTAATTGCAAGTTAAAAAAAAAGAGCTTGGTTTTGTCTTTCAATTATGGTGTATATTGTAGACTAAAAAGGTTGAGCTCTACCATTTTGAAGGCCTTGATAGACATTATGAACAGAAACAGTCAGTTTAACTATGCCATTACACCACTTCTTTTATTTAATATACTTGTTTTAAATGAAAAAAATCTGTTCAAGTAACTATATTTTTCCTTTCTGCACATCCATCAAGTTTAAGATAGATTTATTTACTTAGTGAGAAGTATTTAAAAGTTATTTTTTTCCTGTAGTTGTAAATATGATGTGAGTTCTATATAAATAGGATTTAACACAAATACCAAAAAAAAAATAGTATTCACCTTATGAAGTGGAGGTACAGCACTCACCATATTCTAACATTATGTAAAAGTAAAAAATTAAGAAGATAAGTTAAATTATATTAAACTAGGAAGCTGACTGATTAAATGCACAAAGATATCATGTTGCCTTCTGATCAGTGACAAATACATTAACTTAGGGGTGACGCAAGGCTGGGAGCAGCACTGCTACCATGGCGGCTGGTACCCAGAGAGACGCCGGCCCCGACCACCCTGACGATCACTGCCAGGTGACGGTGGTTTCTCCCAGGGTCTGCAGTGAGCAGTCTTATGAAGATGACCATAAACTTCAGGTTCAGAGCTGCCAGATGGACTTCTCATGCTCCTTGCAACGAGGAGGTCCCAGCCCATCCCTGCCCAGGATCTCCTCATAACTGAATGGCCATAAGTATCACAGAAAACTACCAATAGGCTTTTGGTTTCACAATAACTCTCACCAATATCTACCCTTTCTCAAATATGTCTTTCTCATAGGGACCTGCCTGCAATGGCTGCATCAAGGTAAGTTTGGAGATAGGAGTATCCCTAGATTTCCTGCCCCTCTTTCTCTTCTGTTTCAAGCCAGCCACTGTGCTGCAAGTTGAATTTCTCTAGCAAGGAGTATGACCTACCAGTAATAAAGTTCACCATGTGGTAGCTCTGGGGCTGATGAAGAGGCTGTTTCTTTGATGCTCTAAACACATAACCTGCATCATGGTGGTGATGATGAGTCATTTGGCATTTCCTTTTCTGCTAGAAACCCACCTGTTCCAACTCTGAACTCACTGTCTGTCTTGCTGGGATTGAAACCTGAGTGAGTGAAACACAGTACAGATCTCACAGAAGCCTCCAGTCAAGGGGCAGGCTTGATAGCTGGTTGCACGATAGAAGAAATCTGTCTGGTTTGATTTCTGGGAAAAGTCACTTTTTGAGAAATTGGATTTATAAAACTGCAGGGCATGATACAATGATAATAAATGCATAGAAGCTTTCATATTTATTAATTGCACATATTATAAGGCAGTAACCAGCCAGAGTAGTTTTCTAAATTGGGATCAAGATTTTTTTAAAGCAGCAGCTCTTTTCGCTGCAGATTCTCACACAAAACCCACCAGTAAGGTTTCTGAGTATCAACAGCCTGCAAACTGTATTAGTATTTGAGATAAGTTAAACAAGACCATCATGTGAAGGGCACAGCTCCTTAAAATTACCTTGTGCATATGTCCCAAGATGGACATTAAAAACCAAAACAAAGCAAGAAGTGACACTTTCTAAAGTCTTGTCCCAAACCAGGCAATAAAAAGCAACTTCTAGAGATCACTTTCTCAGAAATTATTTGCAAGCTTACATTTAGTGATCTGAAACAATAATAAGTGGCAAGAAACCGCTCTTATTCCTAGCTTAGAAAGCAAAAACTCAGGTACAAAAAGTTTATGTAATGTTTTCAAAAGTCAGAAAGGACTTGGGAATACAACTCCTGTCCTTAGCCTCCAGATCCTCCATCCATTTTCCAGAAATGGGAGATGTTACTGTAATGACTGGATTGTTTTCCTTAGAGTGTGGGGTGAGTCTCTTCCCACCCTATTTTCTTGATATTGTATCTTTGATCTCTCTTGTCAAATTGCTTCTCGTGACTGTCGATAGGGCATTTGAAAAACAAAATGTGTAAAGAAAAAGCTATGTCACATGGCACGTATAAAAAGCAACGGTACTAAGGATTTGTGCAAATATTAAAACATACCTCCTAACACTGTAACCTGGTGTTTCTGGTGTTCTTCTGTTACACTGCCCAGTGGTATTTCATTGTTTCCGACAAAACTACAAAGGGATACTTCCAGTTTTCCTTTTGCTTTTATCCCCATAATTAGTCATGACTGACATTTAGAGGAATGCAGGGTGAGACACCCCCATGCATTTTTATTTTTTTTTATGTTCCTTGAATTAGGCTCAGTGCTAAAAGAAAACATTTTCCTGCACTCCTCCTCTATATTTTTAAATGAATGTCATCCAAATGGCATTGCCATTCAAATGTAACAGTGAAATTCCTCGCATGCTGATAGTGCAGTGTGGGAATCTCTAAAATTGTCCCCCGTAGGTTTGCATTCAGCCCCTGAAGGTTCACGTGAGTTTAATTTCACTAATCACACAGGGACGGTTATTTTTTGCTCTCGCTCAGCTTCTTTTTCACATGCAAGCACACCCACCACGCACACACACACACACACGTGCGCGCTCACGCCGCTTCCCTCCCGTTCTGTTGCACTTAAGTCCAGAGTAGCTCTGACCATTCCCGCACGCAAGCGGAGAGCGACACAGCACCACGGTGCCTAAGACCATAGGTGGGTCGTTTGCTTCAAGCCAATTTATTCACATTTGCGATGGTAAGATTGATTTTTATCCTGCATTTCTGAGTTTATTTAACTGATTTCAGAAGCTGCCACAGAGGTGGGGGGCAGAGATCATCTTCAAGGTTGCTGTCATCTGGAATTTTATGTCCTTCATTTTCTTTCACTCTGTATGCCTGTCACATCGGCTTAACTGTGAGTAGCGTACTAGCCAGTACCTCTGGCATACTGTATATTAATAGAATATTGATATAGCCCAAATACTGTTGTGGGATTCATCATTTGGTAAATCCTCTGCCGTCTGCAGTTTTACAGAGCCGTTTAATTAGCAATTTTACAACCTCCTATTCTCTCATTAAATTAATTAATAATTAAGTTCAAATATAGGCATCTTTAATGTCATAATTATATTTCAGTTTTATGGTCACCAGAGTTTAGCTCATTAGGCAAGGTAGTCATAAACCATAGCTCTATTTAGGGGCTGAGGCACTGATGCACAGGTAGTCTGCTTCTGCTTGGTATTTTTATCCTTCTCACTTTCTCCTCTCCCCCCCCCCGCCAACTTCTCCAGCTCCCCTCCCTCTCATTGCTCTCTGCTAGTACTGGTAGTTTTTTTCCTGTGGCAGCTCTTTCTCATTCATATGTAAGATTTATAAAAAAAAATGTGACTGCCTCTGGAGCATCGCAGAGATGCTGGCCTGTCCTGCGTCCTGCTGCCCTGCAAACCTCAAGGACCAACCACCACCTTCAGCGCCGGGCACCCAGCCATGGCAAATTTTCCGTGGCATCCTATCGGTGACACTGTACTCCTGTTTAACTGCGTGATTTACCAAGGCACGGGACTTAGTAATGGCATTTCACACAGTATGATATGTTGTGCATTGTTTTATATGTAGTGGATTTATTTCAGTCATTATCACTGATTAAACCAGCTTAGTCGAAAAGGCAAAGCAAAACTTGGCTTTGAAATTGTTCTTATTTAATTTTGTTTGCACTCACATAACCCAGGACAGCACTAATTATCTCTTTAGTGTAGCTCATATTTCTAATGTAATTCATATGTAAATTGTAATTTAATTCATATGGGAATGTTTGTGTTCCTTGCATATTCTCAGTAAAGAGCACAAACAGTGAATTAAAACTGTTTGGAAATGAAACAGTGAATTAAAACTGTTTGGAAATGAAAACTTTATGTTGCCTTTTTTGAACTGTCTTTGATTTGTTTTGGCTTGTTGTTTCTCTAATGAATCGCGATTCAATTGGATGGCTGAGGCCAATGTATTCTGTCTCCCGTCTCCGTATTTAAGCACCTTGCTCACTGGCCTGCTTTGCCTTCTGAATTTGGAAGGCAGGGGCGAGCTTTCTGCACGCTCACTACCTTTGGAAATAAATAATCATCATGTGATGACTATTATTAATAACAAATAATTATGGGGCACATTTGTATGACTACAGAGCCTACGAGCATGGCGTGGCACTATTTGTGCCACTTTGCTACTCAAAACAGAACCACGAAAAGAGCACAGCAAGGCTGCAGGAGCGTTATTTCTGGTTCAGCATATCTGAGAACATTAGGGAAAAGTTTTAAGCCCAACCCAAATTTTCCATCTAATAACCTTTACATTTTCACTGCCTTTTAAAACCATCAAACTGCTTAATGCAATATTACTGTCATCTCTAAAAACTGCCGCTACCCACAGCAAAGTGGTCTTTTGTCAAGGCAGGTCAAAACTACTTATTCATACGAGTAAAGCGTAGGACAGTAAAAGTTGTTCCCAGACTGCTGAATTTTCAGGACAGGTTTGCTTGCTGTACGTGGGAATAATGCTGCGGTACGCTCTAACACCAAAAGCAGAACTAAAAGAAACAGCAAATGCAACAAGCTGGGTGTCACCAGGAGGGTGAGCGTGAAAGCGTCCCAAGTTACTGCAGGCAGGCTGCAGGCAGGGAAGTGCTACCAGCTAGTGCAGCAAACAGGGTGAAGTGAAAGCCCTGAAGGAAACAGGAAGGGTAAAAAGTTCAAATGAAAGAATAATTAAACCTGAAGAGCTGGCAAAGTTACCGAATGATGATGTACGCTACAGTTTTCTTTTCTGAAACTGCCCTTCACATTTCCTAGGCAAAACTGCACTCACAACATTAGGGAGATAATAAACGTCTATTTCTCATCCTGACGGAAAAGATCTTTGCCCAGCGCACGCCAGATGAAGCCACCCATGCTGTAAGGAGTGAGGCCAAGCCCAGAGTCGCTGCTTTGCCCTGGCGAAGCGACCCGGCAGTGGCCGCACAGGAGCGCACGTGGGGTGTCCCCCAGGTTTGGTGCCCCCCCACCATGTGGGCATGGTGTAGGGAACCCGTGACATGATGGTCCTGGAAGTCCCTTCCCATGGACAATTGTTGCTCAGGCTGGTATGAAAAGCCATCAAGGGAAAAAATTCTTAACTCCCTGCCATCCTCGGTGTTGCTCCTGGGTACTGCTGTGGCCAGAAGAGAGGTAGGAGTGATATTTGTGTATTAGTCCCTGCCGCCGTAATGCCGAGCTCTGGGACAGGTGGCCCTGCTCACCGCCAGGAAAGGTTTCACGTGCCAGGAAAAGAGGAGTCACAGCAGCGAACGGGCACACGTGCCTCGTAACACCCCTCTGCTGACCTCCCCATCGCAAAAAGCGCTATTTTACGGCAATCTAGTCTTTCTCAGGCTTTTGGGACCCCCTGCAAAGCAGCTCACTTTGGGAAGGAGCAGCGTCAGGGCGATACGCAGGGGAGCTGAGCAGAGGGTGGACAACGTAGGCAAGAGTTGGTTGGGTTTGGATGTGACCACGCAGGCCCCCCCTGCAGCCCGGTACCCTCTGGATGCTGACACATCTAGGGCACGCATTTGAAACACGCGTGTGCGCGCACACACACATACACGCACACACACTCCCCGTGACGACACGAGAGCTGTCCGAAACTATTTTCAATAATTGATTTGCTGTTTAATTGAACATCATGACTGACTAACATAGCTCATTACTTTACTCATTAGTTAATTATCGAAGAAAGTAGGACAAGTCAATAAAATGGAAGGCTGTAAATTCCAATACTAATTAGCACCATTTCCTCAGAGACATATTTAAGGGCAGATTGGCTACCCGAATGTCCCCGGACCTTGTAGATGAAGAGAAAGGGTAGACTTACCATAAATCTAGATTACCGGCAAGAGAGGCTCGTCAGCAGTAAGTAGTCAAGTACACAGGTGCCAGGCACCCTGTTTGAACCGGAATATTGGAACACAAGCAGCACAGAAATTCCTATTTTTAAAAGAAAAGGGGGGGGAGGGGGGGGCGTGAGGGAGTGAGCGCTCACACACCAGAGAGGATCCGTATTTAAAATAAATTATGCAAACTGAACTACTTCTGCAGAGCACATTTGCTTTTCCCAAGCTCTCTCTTTTCCAGTCTTTCTCCTCTGCACTCACTTAATCCTCTCTTTTTTGGCAGTCCAAATCCTAGCCAAAACATCAGTCCATCCTTTTTGCAGTGGGCACATTTTTAATGTGGTTTCTAATTTGTATCTCTTATTTTATTTTGTGTAAAACAAAACAAGAAAAAGTATTCCAGTAAGGCAATTATCTTCTCCTGTTATTGCTATTATTTTTTGGTATTATATTTAATTTAAAATAAGCATGAAATACCATCAGAGGCAGAATTTAATGGGTCTAGCAGAGCTTTAATTGAGCCAAAAAGTGATTTAAAACAACCAAAGACACTCTCAAAGAAGACTGGGAGAAAAGAGGCAAGGGGAGCATATATATGTGTATGGATATTTGTATTCATGGTATATATTTTATATATACTGTCCTGGTTCTAAACCAGGACATATACATGTGTATATATACTTAAATAAGTGTGTTTATGTATATAAAAAGTATATGTAGACACATACATATATCCACATACATACCTACCTACTGGAATATGCCTATATAGGTTTCTTGTTGCTCAGTAGGAGGAAATCAGCAAATTCCTTGAGTTTTGCAGTTTAAAAGCCCCCAGGTCTTACTGGCTGCCTTTTAAAAATCAATACAAGAGGACTCAGACTATGAAAAAGTTCCGTTGATATACTGGTACACTGTTGAACAGTTTACCTAAATTAATTATAAACAACTTGCCATTACTAAGGGATCAGGACAGATATATTATTTTAATTCCTTTTATTTAGAGGCACATCTTGTGGGTCTTCTCCTCAACAAGTATCCACTTTTGAAAAACTGATTTCCAGTTAGATGAATGAAAATGGAGATCAAAAGCATTACCTGAGCTCAACTTAAGCAAAGAAATCACTCTAAGAATAGCTCTCGGTCTGGAGCGTTAAATATTTAGCACTTCTAAAAATATATTAATGGATTAATGGAAAAAGAAATGCTAATAAATGTCTATTACTTGACTTACTATATTTTGTGCCTGCAGTTCTGATTATGAAGCCACAAGCTGTGATTTATTTTCAAGTGTTTTTAAGAAGTACCTTGCCAAAGTGTTCTAAAGATTGCATGGATTTTTTTAATCAGCAGTTTTGAGCATCTGGCCTCTGGTGCTAATAATGCAAGACTGAAATTTAGGGCAGAAGGGGGAAATGTGGTTGTTTTCCTTAATAGAAAGTTCCTGGTAGAAATAGTGCAAGGAAAATTCTCTAATGATTTTAGTAAAACTGGCGTGGGTGGATGTGTGTGGTATTTTATTATCTATGTTTGGGAGGGAATATTTGTTTGGGATGTTCTCTTTGCATTAGTGAAGGGATGAAAAAATAGTTGCCGTGTAAAATTGACCTGGGACACAACAGAGAGAAAGAGATTTCCCCAATTAGAAGTTCATTCAGGTGTAGGCACAAGATATGTACAGCACACACAAGCAACGCGTACTTGCTAGCAGCTGGAAGTTATAAATGAGAACATTCAGAAAAGCAGGAGATGTGTTTTCTCTCTTATTTCCAGACAGTGCCAACCACTCTTTGAAACTGAGATAGATTTTTTTAATGGTTCTGGTTAAGTCACGCTGGATCCCTTGCTATGGTTGAACACCCTGGCCTTGGCTGCAGCGCCTAGGGAAGAGCTCCCAAACTGAACAGCCAGCGCGCTCAGCCCTCAGGGGCTCAGTCTACGCGCTTGGTATGGACATGGGGAGAAGGCTGGGAGAGGACCCAACCTCAAGCTTTGAGTCACGCTTTAGAGCCACAAACGGCTCTGAAACCTACACTGAGGCTTAACATATGCAATGCTTATATTTTACGCTGTTTGTTGTACATAATGTAATGTATGTACATAATGTAAGGTAATTCTCATTTGCATTTTTAACTTCTTGTCTGTATCTGTTATCAAACACTCCAAAATTGGAGGCAGAAGTTGATTACCTAGTGCAATACCCAAAGTACTCTGCACCAGCCGATGTAACACATGCTGACTGGAAGTGCTCTGGTGAATTGGCAGTGGTCCTCTTTTTTGAGATGGGGCCCGCAGGCCCCTGCAGCCTTTAATCAGCTGTAACTGGAGTGAAGCTGTCAGCTCCTGCTTGTATTCTGTCAGCTTAGAGCATCCTTGACAAATGCAGCGTGCACACTTAACAGTCAATCTGTGAGCGAGCTTTTGATTTTTGGAAGAAACTTTCTAAGGTTGCACTTTCTACAAGGGAAAACTTGTAGATTATTAGGGAGGAAAATGGAGCAAAACATCCCTGGCAGTGTTCAAGGCCAGGCTGGATGAGGCTTTGGGCAACCTGGTCTGGTGGAGGGTGTCCCTGCCCATGGCAGGGGGGTTGGCACTAGATGATCTTTGAGGTCCCTTCCAATCTCTCCTCCTCTGTGAGCCAAACTGTGGTAGTTGTATCGTGAATTGCAACAGCCTGCTATTATTAGTAGTATTGTCAATATAAATTATTCACACTGAAATATTTGTTCAGCTCTAGTGTTCATAAGTTTCCCATTAAGAATTCAAATTTAAAGATCTTTTCCAGCTGCACAAACTTCCTTAAATACCTTTCCCTCACCTCCCTCTGGTGTTGCTTCAACAACATACAGGTGTAAGTGTGACTGCCTGGGATGAGTGACTTGGAGCAAAGCTGCTCCTGTGTTTTTTAAAATACAAAATGCATTTCAAAATAATACAACCTCCCATCCACATCCAAGAATTCTTTCTTATGTGTAAATTATTTGAAGACTTTTAACTTACCCAGTTCCTTCCCGATACACAGCAATTTCTTCTTCTTTTTTTTTTTTAATGGGCAGTTTATGGGCTAAGCCTATTTGTTAATTAAAGGTCCTTCCCCCTCCCCTTGGGGGTTTAAAAATTTTAATATTATTTCTTTGCAGAGCTCTCTCCTACAATATCCCTGTTGTAAATGGAGCTGAATCTTATCTAATGGTGACAAAAATAAGGCTGTGGCACATCTGAGCAGGCTGGAAGGCTACAAGGGGAGGAAGGGACAGACACAGCTTCTTCGCAAGTCAAAGCGGCACACAGCATCCAGTTTCCCCACAGTCCCCAGGGTAACGTCAATGCAAGAGGGAAATTATTGTAACACTACAACGCTGAGCTCCAATAACCACACTGATCCCTGTGGGGCTTTGCTGTTTGCTGGCCCACAACATGGCAAATTCCCTGAATGGGTTCCTTCCCTAACCCCATTAAAAACATAGTTTTCCCAAGGAGAGGACAGAAACTTCCTTGAGGTCGCTCTAAGATTCAGAGTCCTCAGAAAACAGTATTTGGAACCCTTTTATGCCATTTCTGTAAAATGGGAATGAAAACACTTCTGGTCTCCTTACAGGCACCACATGAAGATTATGGCAACCTCATCCAGACAGAAATTAGGAAATTAATTCTAAATTAATTAGAAATTAAATTAAGCATTGAAGTAATTAATATGTATGTGGCACCAATATGTAACTATTTATTATTACTAGTATCACTGTTGTTGGTGTCACTTTTACTATTTTAATTATTATTTTTATCACCGTAGCACTTAGTAGCCCCCGCCACAGATGAGACCGCTGATGCACCAGCCAAACACAACAAATCAGGGTCCCTTCTCCAAAGGGTTAAGGAGCAATGACCATACTTATGCAAGTAGTTCTGGTCCTACGGATACAAAGAGTTGCCTAGTGAAATCTGGAAGATTATTTAAAGGAAAAAGTATTAATTCATATTGATTTCAGTGGGAGTTAGGTGCCTAACGCGCATTAAAATCCAGGCCTGGATTAGGCAATCGCAGCTAGTGACAAAGAACATTTACTGGCAGACTCAGTAAACTGAAACGCAAGCCACAGCTTTAGGGAAAAAAAAAAAAAAAAGGAGAAAAAGAAAGCAGTGACAAACTTTTGCAGACTTTAATGCGGGAACATTTCCAGTCATATTTAAAAAGAGAAAAAGTTGCACACAAAGCCAGGCCTACCCGTCTTGCAGAAGCCCAAGTAATGAGCAGCGTGCCAAGAAGAGTCAAAGTGAAGCCACCCATCTTCATTACATGTTAAGTAAAAGGCAGATAGATGAGGACAGAAAGAAATATTTGTGCATATATTTGAAAAACCCTTCTTTCCTGCAGTTAACGTTCATCAAATTCTCACTGCTTCTCCCTGTCAATTCTCTCCTTCAATTAACCAATAAGTCAATTCGTTCCTTCTCCATCAGAAAAATCCCCTTCTCAGCAAAAAAATGCATCCCTTCACTATCAGATCAATTCACCCTTCCTTCTCGCTGCTCAATCGATATGCTCCTCCTCTGCATCTGTATAACAACAAGCAGGTCAATGGAAAGAAACCTGCCTAGGAAGCTTCTCTCCTTTTATTTGGCATACTACATACGTACGGGTGGCTCGCCGGGCACCGCTTGAGCACGCAAGCATGGCAACCACTCGAAACAATACTGTAGAGAAACATTTTTTAAGGCAACAGAAAAATCTGAACTGAGCTTTTATTACCAATAACATTGCAGCTGTTTGGATAACCAGTGGAATCCTATGGTAAATGGGAAGGGCATGCAAAATTTCACTATATAAACACAAATGGAAAATCGAGGATGCACTGACAGACTGCAGCATTTGTAGACAATACACAGATTGTACAAACCATTCTATTCCACTGAACTATTCTGGTTTAGTTTGATAAAAATAAGAAGTGCCCATACGCAAAGCTCTATACATCCTTAGACTGCAAGTGGAGACAGCTATGCAGAAAGAAAAAAAAAATTATATTCAAATAAAGAATGACTGTAAACCAGGGACTTCTCATTTCACTTCACCAGAAACTATCAACAAAGTTCAGTAAATTCAAGATGTCTTTGCAAATTAAAAAATGTAATGAAATATGGTATTAAAAAAGCACAAGCTTACCTGAGAGGTTGTAGCTTCTATACAAAACATGCACACAGATACAAACCTGTGCTTCAGCACAGGCAGGAATCCAGAAATACAATTACCATATAACTAGACAAAGTGGCAATGCTCAGCAGATTAGGGCAAGAAATGAAAAATCTGAGAAGCTTAATTTATATAAAATAATTAGCCAAATTGGTTAGGATGCTGATATCAGTACTCACAGCAAAGAAAGGGCAAGGAGTTGACTGCCACCAGAAACTTCAAGTAAACTACAATAAGCACTCCCAACCTGTGATTAAGAAATAAACTTTGTGAGATTATATTTTGGGGGTTTTATCCACTGTTTAGAAGTGTAAAGACCTGAAAGATTAACTGCTAAAAGCAATGGGTCTTCACTTTATTATTATTTTTTTTCATTTCCGTTGAGTGTCTCTTCACTTTGGGTTTGAGGGGGTTTTTTTCAACTTCAGTTGATTGCTCTCTGTAGCAATGAGACTGAACATGGACTTCATTTTTTACTTCCAACTGTTTATCAAACCAAAAATGAAAGCTACACCTTTTTCTCTGTAATATCTTAAGGTTTCTGATTATTTTCATAGCTAGAGCACTATTTGAATATTTATGAACAATAATCCATGGAATACTAATGAGTTTACCTTTCTCTTTTGCCAGTCTGTTTCTTAAACTGTTTTGCCATTGACTGTTAATCTCAACGAAGCAGTCCAAGTTAGTCTTGGGCAAAAAGTTTCAGCTGAGTATTTTATTTAGGGAAGAATGCAAATTTGGGCCAAGACAAACTATGCATAAACTTGTGCTGAATTTTGTTAGTAGGTCACCTGAAACTGAAAAGAAAAAAATTCACAAAAGTCAGACTGCCCCTTTCCCCTCGTTTCAAAACCATGCTTCCAGTTATTGTCTCAAACTGATTCTGTTCCAGTGAGAACCAGGTCTCCGTTTAACCCACTTAAATGCTTTCTGAGCAACTGCAACTTCAGGCACTGAAATCTCCCTAAAAACACCCAGGGAGCTGTAGTCTCCTTTGGGAGCCTGGCTGTTTTTGAGTGCCTTGCAGCTGGGCACATAGCTTGCGTCAAAGAGCTCCCAGGGTAAGGTCTTCTCCCCGCAAGGGTGCTGCATCCTAGTTTAGGCACTGGCGGTACCATGGCAATGGGGTGGGACATCGCACAGTACCTCCAGTTTAATTCTCCGCAGGATAAAAGTTGTAAGGGTTTGGTAAAGATGCTGCAAGACATACAAACATTAGAAGCCTTTTTTACTGAAAAGCTAGACTAACATAGGGCTTTCTTGAGACAAATATGTCTTCACTTTTCAGACAGCTTAAGTGTATATGTATAACATGTACATAAGTGTTTTGCAGTATACATTTCACACTGTGAACATGTCCACGTGCATTCCTGATCTCTTGTGATATGGCTTCTTTTGAGACCATCCCACAGAAGCTGGGACTTTGGCAGTGTAAGTACTGCAGTGCAGCTTACCACTGATTTTCTGGGCATAGCAAATGGAGACTTTTTAAGACTGAAAACTCTGAGGCAGCTGACGGTGCGATCTCTCCACCCTGACCTTCCATAATATTGACATGCACTTTTTTTTTGGATCACAGTCTGATTATACATGCCTTAAGACTCCAGCATGGGGAAATAATCTCTCCCTACTCCGTTGACCTGCCCTGGGCTGGTTAAACACAGTTTTCACAGTGGCCATAAAAGCTGCATGGTGGGGAGGGAGGGAAGAGCTTACCTGTCCACAGGATTATAAAGGGGAGAGAAGATCGCAGGACACGGACTGCACCTACCACTCTCTTTGTGATCATGACCCTATGGGTCTCCCTTAACCTGGGAGGACAGAGAGAAAAAGGAGAGCATACGAGATCTGTTTTCAGCCAAGCGATTTGCTTCCACATTGTGTGGTAACAGAGAACAATACACATACATCACTTGACCAGGAAGACGTTTACACACTGTTGCCCTTGAAATCCTTATTTTTGTTAACCACAGGGCTTACGGCTTCACTCCCCTTCCCCTCCACCCCCTTCCCTTTCAGCTCCCGGCAGCAGGGAAGGGGTTGGGGCATCCTGCTCCGGGCCGTGGGGAGGAGGTGGCAGAAGGCTGGCCTGATTTACCTTAGCCATTCCCCCGTGTAATTCGGGTAATCGTGTGGCTAATCAGCGACGCGGAGGAGCCCCCCTACGCCGCGATTCACAATGCCAACCCATTCATATTTCATACAATAGGGTATTTAAGTCATCCCATGCCTTGCCAAGGCGATTGCACTCTCTTTGTTCCGACGTTTTGGGCAGGGGTCTCCTGCCCTACCCCCTCTTTCATACCAGCATATGTCCTAGCTCTTGCCTGCTGCAGCTGGACAAGGGCTGTTGTTTTTGTTTTGTTCTTCGAAACCAATGAATCTGTTACGGCGGTGTGAAATGTGGGTTAAAACAGTCGCCGCGTGCATGCATACATTAGCCATTTGCTACATTACAACTCCACAGCAAGGTGACCGAGGAGGCAACAGTGTTCATGCTCTTCCATTTTGAATGGGCAATCTGTTGAGCACAAAAGGAAATAATAAATAAAAGACCGACTGCGTGTATTGTTTCAAAAATGGCTCGCCATGCCATATCAAAGTGAAATAAAAGTGCCTCTAGCCCAATGTACAGCAACAATAAAGAAAGATCAAAACCTGGTCTGTAACTGAAAATTACAGGCTTCACATGTATGGATATTGAATATTAAATTCCGACGACATTCCTGCAATAAAGATTGCTATTGCATATTCACCTTTACTTGCTGCTCCCCTCACATTTGGGATGTGCCGAACTCAACAGCCTTACAGAAGTGGTAGGGTCTGATCTCATCTTTGTCAAACCAAAGGCAAAAAGACCACAGTAAACACCTGCAGTTCAGGATTTACCCCTCATAGCATGGAGGTATTGCCTTCATCTGCTCGACCAGAACCATCAGCTCTCTTCCAACCCTGGCTAGCAATGACAAAAAGCCAATCGTCTCCAAAAATTCTTTTGTAGCTTGTACAAAACAGGTCTTGTGGCTCCATTTCTCTCCTGAGGTGTAAAGAAATGACACATCACAGCAGCTCCCTCAAAATTAATATTACAAGCTAAGGTCAAGGTCTGGAACAGAAATGGCTTTTTTATTTTTAAGAATAACCCTAAATGCATTATAATCTAATTCAGGTAATTGAAAAGATGTGTTTAATGACAAAGTAAAAAATGTCATTCGGTCCTGGTTCAAGTTCCTGCTACTCCACAGATGCACTAAGTGTGCTGAATCATGTCACTCAGGACTTTTCTCTTAGAAATATCTGAGCCGTGTTCTTTGGCTTGAATTCAGCATTTGGAAGTTCACACCTGTGCTCTGTATTACCATCAATTTTCATTTTCACTCTTAAAAGTGTGAACAAAAAGAGTTTTGAGCCTCAGTCTTGAGAGCCAATTTTCCACAGAAAGCTAAGCTTTCTATGAAGAGTTAATTCATTAGCACACGTGCAATATTTTACAGACTTATAAAGAGTACTGTATGGTAAAAAGTACACAAAAGGAAAATTTGTACAGCATGCTCACCTAGCTATTTGAGTGCTTAACTGTAAAGCTAGAAACCAGGAAATTCAAAATCGTGAGAGGAGCAAGAGGGCATAACACAGATGTATTTAAAATTTCATTTTGATGATCAAAGAAGTAACAGTATCTTGTTTCAAAATCCAACTTTTTAATATCAGTATTTTGAAGCCTCTGCTTTTTCTTTTTTACTTCTCAAAATCACAGAGTAATATAAACAAATAAAGCTTCTCAAGACTAATCTTTCAGGGCAAACTCTGGCACTCTTATTCGTAGCAGCAAATTATCTATCTGTACATCTCCAACTAAAAGTAAAGCAGATTTTTGTTGAAATTGCTATCAGTAGAATTTATACCACTTGAAAATGATCCTAATACAGCTAAATTTGTAAATGGTTACCTCCCCCAGCACCCAAACAGCAGGGACATGGCTACAGCAATATAAATGTGCTAATCCCAGCACGATGTATTCCCACATCTCCCTGTATCAAATCATTCTAAAGGGTTTTCAATATACAAGTTAATTAGCTACAATGAAGTAGAAGAGTAACATCTAATGAAGACCGAGGCTTAAAATACCAGAAGTGGCCTGTTATACCCTTTTCCCCCCCTCTTTAATATTGACATATTCTTTTGAAATGGGTTACAGATACAGTTCAAGTGTAATTTAACAAGAGATAGAAGGCACTTAATGAAAAAGATTGTTTTGATTATATGGTAGACACATTGGATATTTTAAAACATGCACATTCAACAATATCTACAGGAATACCATTTCTATATTAGCACCTCAAAATGCTACTGACATACAGTATCTATCTATAAATATATATATATACACACACATGTAATGCTGAGCAAGAAGATGACACCATTTTGTTACTGAATGTATGACATTATATTCTAATTACAGACTCAATTTCTCACTTCTTAAAACAATCAGCACATGGGAAAGCAGTGTGTACACTCCACTCAAAAAATTAAATCTCTCTAAAACTAATTGCACAAAGTTAAAATGATGCAAACAATGTCTGTAAAATACAACTTGCAGAGAGAAGATAAAAAACAACATAGGAAAGAACCTTAATTATGTAAGAAATATCTGCTACTTTCAGAAAACAGAGGGTTATCACAATTGCATGTTTCAGATTCAACTAAGAAATGAAAAGCCCTAATTAATTAAATTAAGGTCCTGATCCTGACTGGATGTGGAAGTCAAGACATTGCCCATGTGAACCTCATTGCTGGAGTGAGATTGAACGCTCCCTTTTGCTGGCTGTCAATGATGAAGCTCATCTTGTAATCCCACCACTTCATTAGCACATTTCCAGCACATTATCTTTGCCCTAATCCTCCTGTCACTTTAGGGATTCAGGGTCATTAGAGCACTTGAAAGGTCGATGTTATTGTCGTGGAGGTGTGAATTGATCACTAAGATGACAACTGGTGACAAGTGTACTTTATTAGTCTGCTACTTTGCCTCTTAATTGCTACTGATTAGCCTGTCTGTTAGAAAGGAAATTTGGACTCCTTCTGCCATTGCCAAAGATTATGCTGCTTTCTAATAGGACCATCTAACAACCTCCCCCCTGCAATGAGGCATAGTATATTCACCCAACTCAATGGAACTATTTATGTGAGTAAAATCAACAAGGTAGGGCCCTTTAACCCTCCCATTACATTTTGTTTAGCTTTTGGTTGATAGGAGAATTTCTTTGTTAAAAACCCAAATATTTCTGATTGTTTCTCTTCCTTCCCAAAGGCATGAATAGGATCATGTTTTTTTCCAAAAATCTCATTTTAGACATGGCTATTCTTACTATTTGAATGGATTTCCCAGAGGATGTGCCGGCTCTCCAAACATCACATTTACATTTAAACTACACTTTAAGACAAACCAACAAAAAAAATTAAATTTGTGCATCTTGCCAGACTTCACATGCTTCTAGTCTTAATTGCTATTGATCACAAGAATTGCATGTTGAGTCGTACAGGGCATATCTGCCACCAGCAAAGTACACTTAGTACTTAGTTTTACAGAACTCCCTACTTTAAGAGGGGGAAAAAAAATCAAACTAGATAGCTAGAATAGTAGAAAAATATTAGTACAGCATAAATGTACTATTGTACTTGCTTGACAGTGACAATCTTTGTATTGCTGGTGTTTTTGTTTAATACCAGGTTAAACATATCTATAAGGGATCATTATCAGCAAGATACTATGAATGCAGATCTCTGTAAGCTGTCTATTCACTTTTACCAACATTGATTCAAAAATAACAAGGACAACAAAAAGAAAACAACTCCCAGATCTCCTGTTCCTACTCCAAAACTCACATAAAAATCAGTCTCTGGATTACTCTCCCTTCCAAAACCAAGTGTTAAACCTGAATCAGCAAAAATTATGGACTTTAACAAATGTCTGATCTTGAATTGTGCACTGGAGACATTATAACGTGAATCTAGCTGTTCAGGTTGAATATTTGACCTTCCTGGAGTCATCTGAAGTGTTCAGGGTTATTTTACAGGATCAGTATTTCACATCCTAATTTTCAAGGATGACACATTTCCCATAAGAAAAGCTGCTGCATGAAATTCAGTGATTGGCTCTTTGAACTTAACTGTGGTCAGAAGAAAACTTCAAACAGTTTCTGCAATAATCTGATCCCTCCCTTCCTCTTTTAATCATGCCTATGTAGAACTTCTGCACAGGCATTTTGTTTGCTTATTAAAAAAGCTTGAAGATGATGGGAACCTTTAATTATTTTTTTATTTGATTTCACTAGAGAAAAATAGCAAATGCCTATGGTATTAGTTGTCCAAGAGTATGACTGCTTTTTATAGATAGTTGTACGTGCATAGTCCTGTTCAAGAAAAACAAAGGTTCTTTCACTTTACCTCCACAGGTTAATACAAAGCCCATCTGCTCCTGCCTAGAGTGTTGTTTGGTCTTCTGGTCCAACTGTCCTCTGCAAAAAGAGATCCCGCTCAATATATGTGTGGAAGTCTCTCTAGACCCTGTTTTACACTGTAGCTACTTTAACTTCACTAGCTTGGGTTTAAAAATATTTTAATTTAACTAAGGCAAGGCCCATGTGTGGTCAATGTAATTTCAGTCTGAGTGACTCAGCTCAGTTTTGATTAATCAGTGCCCAAACAGCTCGGCTTACCTGAAACAAATTGGCCTGTGTGGAAATAATACCCAGACTGACTACAAGAGGTATTGGGTTGATGGGCAAGATAGTTGGGAGACAGAACATATCTGGGAAGTAAATGGGAGCAGGTGAGCACTGTCGAGGTCACTTCTGAAACAAATGTCTATGCTTGCTTTACATGGTCTGCTCTAACAAACGCAGCCTTAGGAAGTAACCATTATGTGGCAGTATTTCTGGAAAAAAATCATACCTGGATATTCATGCTAGAAGACGGGTACTAAGAAACAGAAGGCACTGTAAAGGCATTGAGACGACCTGGTGCAGTGAGATGTGGTTGAGATGTTTCCTTACCATTGCCGCTCTGATGATCCAAAATCTGGTTCCCACAGAATGTAATTGCCTTCCTGCAACAGAAAACTAGTGAGCAGCCCTTCCTGGAAGGAGACTGGCTGACTAACCATAATCTACCCATTATGATTTAGGTAAATCATAAGGTCAGGTAGATTTTTATATTTTTTTTTAAACATATATTTCAAGTAAATGATCACTGCTTCTCTGGACAGTCTTTCCAATGATTTGAGATTTTTCTATTTTACATTAGAAAACATAGATCCTCCTGTTGGACAGCCTTTAAGTTTTAGTAGAAGTAAGCATCAGACAGCAATTTCTGTGGTCAAGCCACTTCATGCTGTTGAGCTGTTTGCTCCAGGACTAGTCACAGATCAGAAAGGTATTGTCCTCTTGTTGAACTTTCCAAAAAGATCTAAAAAGTAAAAGATCATCTATCTTGCAAAATAATTCTGAGTAGGTCCAAAAATTCACAGGTACAGCTTTCAGGAAATTTCTATCAAAAAGGTAGCCCATGCATGAGATGTGAAACAGTAGCTCAGAAGAAAGGATGCTGAACACCTTGGGGAGGGGGATCTTAATCTACTGCAGCGGCTAACTGAGCTAACTCGATGGCATAAACAGGACAACATCATGGAGAAGCAAAGAGGTGATATTACCTCTACATCTGGTAATGAGAAAATTGCTACTGAAATATACTTGGGTTTCCATAATTAAAGGATGGGGCAGATGATAATTTGAAAATTTTAAGAGAAGTATCACAAAATTAAAGGACTAAAAACTATGACCAAGGAATGAGAGAAGACTGTAAGTTTATACTGGGGAAAAAGATATAATATCAAAAGGGAAACTAGGACCTCCTGGCTAAAAGCTGGGAACAGTCACACTTTGAGCTGAAGGAAGGCATATATTTTTCAGCACAGAGAGGGTACGTATTCCTTTGCAATGACTGAACAGAGACTGTTCACCAACAGATCCATCCTCACAGGCAGAGCTGAACGGTTTTCTCAGAGACGTGCTCTTTTCAAGCAGAGTATCAGCAGATGATAAGGCACCAGAGTCAGCTCCAGGGTCCCTGTGTCAGAGGCAAGATCTGATGACAGAAGTGATCAGTTCTAGACTTAGCATCTCCTACTCACATAGGAAGTATCCCTGACCCTACTGATTTTCTCCCACTGCCTGAATAATTCCAGGGTTCCTTCTCTCCCACGGCCTTGGCTTCCCAGCCTATTGCTCTGGTGTGCAACACCCAGGCACGATGCAGCTACGCACCCAAGGCCCTCTCACAAACAGCCCTAGTAAACAATCCTAAGGATGCCACAACACATGATCACAGAGAAATTAATGTTGGCTCTTCCTAAAAAATATGCTGATATTATGTATTAGTGTTAGCAGGACTTCCAGTTCAAGAGATAGCTGTTTGGATACGCACAGCTCGTGAAGTCCTGGTCAGATTGATAGCTTAGCTCAGAACTCTGGCATTTGGATTAAAGCAGTATAGAAATGAATCTTATATTTGACATTTAAAACACTTTCAAAGGGAACCTTTTCCACTGCCTGTAGTTTCTTAAATCATAGCAGAAAGAACTGCCATGGCAGAACGGTGTGAGAAATTACTCTCCAACTGCTTCTCTGTTTTCCCACATTATGACTGAAGATGTTAGTCCCTGAATCATTTTACATCCTGGCATTATATGCAACACTGTGTGTAATAAACAGACGATGCAACAGAAAGAAAATTTGAAAATTCATTTCTCCTTTCTTTTGGACAACATCTAGAATATAAATGTGGTTTACAGCAGCTCCAGCTGAAAGAAAAGAAAGGGCTGCTTTCGGAGGGCTAGCATAACTAAAAACTTTGGATTTACACAGTCTGACTCCCATTTCCTGAGCGACCTTGGCAAAGTCACTTTTTGTAACATTTTCAGAAATGGATGCTATTTCCTCAGGCTTTCATTCTACTTCTCATCTCCAGAGTATCTACTGTTTTGCATGTACAACCAATAGCAAAAGTAAACGTCTCAAGGGACTTTATGGAATCTCTGGATCTTGATCCTGTCAGGGCTTTGGAGCGGTTTGATGTTACATATATATAACATGATTTGTTAGCTTGTTCCAGGACGCCCCCAAAGAAAGGGTTTTACAGCAAGTTTTACAGTTTTGCAAGCCCAGTTTGAGACAGCTAAGTCATCCAGATGAAGTCAGTGGGAGATACAGTAGTTCTGAAACATTAGATCTTTTTCCAAATTAATTTCTTCCCATGCACATGAAACGATGCATTTAACAACTGAAGGACACAAAACTGAGAAGTAGGTGTTTCATCTCTCAGCTCTCAAATAGGAAGCTTAGCTATTTTGGAATGGTTGAGGCAGAAAGCAAGGAGACCACCACTGCACAATTTGAAGACCTTCCTACTTTGAGGAATTGATACACTTTATACATATGCTTTGTATATAAAGTGCTTTGTACATTTGCTAGCAACTTGCGTTGATTTATAAGTAAAATCCTCTCGAACCCAGATATTCAGGTTAAATTAGTAATTGCAATCTCACTCTGCTGCAGTGTTAAATAAATAGTATATACTTTAGGAGTGAAAGAATCAATCCAGCAGGGAAGGACTAAATCAGACTATAAATATAAACAGACCAAAGCTTTGCTAATCTGTTAATCTCCTATTGTAGGTTATTCAGTTATGCTGCGTACTTCCTCTTTATCTTCACCAATCTCTCTCTTGCTCAAGTTAAGACTGAGGTGGGCTATCAACCTTCACAATCATCAGAAATCACATTCTGGTGAATATTCAGGCAAGTCTGGCAGATCATGAGAAGCTGAAGTGCTCAAACAGGGCTTGGAAAAACATCAAGTCTCTGTTGGTGTTCACCCCACCAGCCTTAGATATTCTCTAATTTTTATCTCAGGACAATTGCAGTGATGCCATCTTATGGTTCCCACTGAATTTTTCCATTTATGTGCTCTACATTTTACTGTGCCCATAGGAAATGTCATTTCTCATTGCCATGGCTTGAACTTTCATTTCCACTTTCCTCCTTTCAGTTGTGTGCACGTGAAGCTTTCACTGGCTAACACTTCTTCTCCTCCTCTTTCTTTTTTAAGAATATATGTAAGCATGTCATCACTTTAATGCTCTACATAACTCTTAATAGATGTTCCATTAAGTCAAAACTATGCAAAGGTGAGAAATATTCCTTGCTTTACATGCCAGATCATAAAAACCGCTTAGCTTTTCTTAAAATTCCGGGCATAAAGTTTGCTCATAAAAATTGAAAACGGTAACAAACATCTGATGAACCTATTCTTTAGTTCCTTTGAACAGCTCTAACTGCCAGCAGCAGGACAGTGGACAATGGTGTCTGCGGCTCTTACCAGCAAATCCCACACAGGGACAATAACCAGAAAAGAAAGGAAAGTGCATGCATTTGCTGCAGTAGTTAAACCAAAATGAAGTGAGTGTCTTCCGTACGGACGGACATAATATTGCATCCCTGTTAGGGAAATACTGACAAGTAACTGTGTCAGTCACTGTGCTTGCACTGACTGCCTGTTACCCTAGCAAAATCCAGTTGTACCAAGATTAGCCAATAGAAGTAATAAAAGCAAATGAGTAAACTGTGATGCAGGTACATAATACATAAAAGTAAGCTACATTGCTGGGGGGAAGAAAAAGAAAAGGCAACACCTGGCAAACAACAGAAATCTGCAAAACTAAGATCTGAATAGGATCAAACGAATTAGCTCTGGCATTCACTTTAGATTCCCTCAAAACATAATGAAAGATATCGTTTGTAAAAAAAAAAATTAGAAAAAAAAAGGAGGGGCTCCAATAGCTTTCTTAACTGCCACTTTCTAGTATTTTAGAAACAAAGAAACTGCAGTACACTAACTCTGTGAGCTGAATGGGAACACAAACTTTCTAACACCTCAGTAAATACTTGAAAGAGAGCATTACTCTAATATCTGTAAATCAGGGCACTTCAAATTAACCCCATGTTCATTAAAAAGCTTGCTGATTTTATGTTTTTGTTATCATTCTGATACAAGTCTGAGAACAGAAGTGCTTAACAATTCCAGTCAAATAGGATAAGGGCATTAATTCTTGTTTGGATGCAAGAACAACATAAATCATCTGTTCCAAGCTAACAATTTAAAGAGTGCACAGCACGTTATGTTAAATAAAGTATTAACACTGAGTTAAGAACACCTATTAAGGGACTTCGAGAGTTCTGGCTCACATTACCTTACACCAGTTTTGAAATAACCTTATTCCAGCTTTTTAATCCCATAATTATTCCACAACAGTACTGTCAGAAAACTCCACTGCTCCTAACAATTTAGAGCTGTAAGACATTATGTGAACCACTTCAGTTAAATTATTGTCCTTAATCATATTATTAGCCTGGCCCACATGTGTAACTTATCTTTTAAGATATATAACCCTGTAATTGTAAAATGATTAAATAAAGTGTACTTGATAATTAAATTTCTGTGTTTTTTGAAACAAACTGCTGAAATACTAAAGAAAAACTCCAATTTTATGTGTGCATGCACATATATGCATATAAATGTACACAGGCAGACTTATATTTAATACATAGCTGTGATTGGCCTTCACTCAGTCATTTAGCAGAATGATTTCTTCCCAGCCACTTTCAAAGTTTATAGGTCAACTATCTGAGGCTTTTCTTTCAGGACCACAGTTTTCTTTCTGAGCTGTTTTCTCTTGGC
Source organism: Balearica regulorum gibbericeps (assembly GCF_011004875.1). Taxonomy (NCBI): domain Eukaryota; kingdom Metazoa; phylum Chordata; class Aves; order Gruiformes; family Gruidae; genus Balearica; species Balearica regulorum. The sequence continues at coordinate 96,703,598 of NC_046185.1, forward strand.
CTGTTCCCAATTTCACTGGGTGTACTAGATCCACCACTGTGTGGATACTTGTATTAGAGACTGCCACAGAATCAGTTTAGAACCTGAGATGCTGAGAGGAGAGTGTAAGAATTCCTGAGCGGTGGGGCTGACCTGGCAGCAAAAGGGAACAGTGGGTGGCACACTCACGAACTTAGGCATTGGCTTGGGTATCTGGTCAGACAGGCCAGACCCATCACTCGTTTGGAGTGCTGCCCTGATGACCTTGTTCCAAGACACTCTTCACAGCCTCCTTTAACAGAGTTATGTCTTCCTCAGTGACACCTGTGATGTCTTTGACTCAGATTGGTGGGATTATACATGTATGGAGTATCTAGGGGGGGAATGGCAATTATATATGTTTACACAAATAGAGATCTACAGAGAAAGAGCTCTCCAGTGTTACGAATTACTGATGTTTAGCTAGAAAGCAGATAAAACTTAGGAAATTTTTCTAATGGCAAAAAGTTCGGATGGTCTGAAGTCAGTACAATGAAACAAACCTAACCAAAATATCTGCATGTTACAATAGTTGTCAGAGATAGCGACTAATGACCTTGAAAAAGCAGGTCTCTTACTTTTTGGCCCTTCAGTACAAGAAAGACAGGGACAAATGGGAGAGAGTCTTGCTGAAGACCATTTGGATGGGCCAAGGCCTGGAGCTGTACATGGGAGTTGGACTGGACAACCTCCTCAAGTCCCTTCCAGCCTGAATTATTCTATGACTCTGTTAGTCTTTCTGGTACTTCTTTTCACTAGAAATTGTTTGGCATACAACCAGAATAATATAAAGTGAAAAAAGGTTTCAAGGAACATCCTGGTCTGTTCCATTTCTACCCCCTCCTTGGCCAGATTTTACATAACTGACATAACTCCATAAAGCTTTAAGCTAGCTAAGAATCTAGCACCCAACCCTATTGGATTTAAGTACATTCGTCACAGAAATTGATTGGGACAATTAGTTGAATAAATAGATATAGCATATCTTGAAGTGCCATAAAAGTGACATGACTGCAGGTAAATCATATGAATAATTACAACCAGGAGTCAGGTTTTCCAGTCACTCTCCATACATGGTTGGAATTGCAGGGCCTTCTGGTGACTAATTTGCCACTTTTTGTAGAGAAATTAAAGAACAGATTTGCAGTGATGGCCAAGCTGCAAGGTACCAGTGAATGAACAGCGAAAATACTCAAACATGACACTTTTAAGAAACATTGAGTTTTGCTTCATCTTTGTTACTTCTCAGAAATATTAATGTGAGCACAGCGTCAAGAGAGTGAATTTTTATGTCTGGAGCTGAGATTCATTCATTCATGAAATGAAAATAAGTTTGTGAAACAAATAAGCCTTACTTCAGGCAGAAGTGAAAGCAGTTTATAAAACCTTACCCAATCAGAGAAAATAAGAAACCTACATGATTTAGGTTTTTTGCACCTTCCTTGTTTCAGCTGGAAATTACTGTTGTGAAATGCATTTGAACCTCTACTTTGAAATATCCAAGGGAGAACATGCATAGTTGTATTTCAGAACTGAGTCCTAGCTTGGCCAAGAAATCCAGAAATGTGCCCCACCGCTGCTAGTTTTCAGTCCCTCTGAATGGGATCTTCCTCTACGTGTGCTGACAGCCCCAGGTGCAAGCAAATCCATTTGGAAATGCCAAGGGAAGAAAAAGACAAAAACAAAACAAAACAAAAGGGTTTTTGCATTTGCTTGGTCATTATTACTTACAGAAACGGGGCTATAAACTAACAGTACTGATTCATAACGCCTTCAGACACTCAGTTTATAGAAACATGCAAATTCTAGAGAGATACCCAAGGACTGTCAGCCTGGAAAAATGGTGAGGCTTCACTTGCTGGGTCACTACTCAAGCTTCCAACCACATTCGTGTCAGGCCCTCAGCTTCTGGATGAAACCAGAGCGAGTTGCCAACAACAACAGACAAGAGATAAGTAGATGTTTTCCAGCCTCAGGAAAAATCTAATTCAGATGGGTACACCCTGAAATCTGGACCACAATTCAGATCTGTTCTTATTTTGTCTGGTCTCTGCCTGCGTGAGACACATGAACAATTCATATTCTTACTTATATTTGCCAAAACAATGCTAATATCAGGTCAAACACCAACAATTTAAAATAAACATGACTGAATCTTGGTCTAAACTGGAAAAAACCTGTAAAAACCAGCAACGCTAGCAAAAAGCAGATGACTGCAGTTACTCGGGCAGTATAATATCACTCAATACTCTACTATACTGAGCACAAAGGGTATGGAGCTCCTCAGGCTTCCAGAATTTATTCACTAGACCCAAAGACCTGTTCTCTTCATACTCCAAACGCTAGCCCTTGGAAACGGGGACGTGCTTTCTTTATACAGAGTTTCAGTTCCTAATACAGTGGAGTCCTACTTCTCAGCTGAATCCTACGTGTTAATTTGAGAGACCAAAACGCTCGTATGCAAGGGAGCTGTAAGCAGGCAAATGAAGATGGGTTTCCCAGCCTCTTCCAGTCTGGTTTTCTGTTGAGTAGCAATAGAGCACCCAACAGATTTGACTACAACACAGAGATAACAATGCTGCAATTAAGTTTCCCTTTAGCTTTATGGGGTTGAGGATACTGCTTAAAAAAAATTGGAGGGGACTGAGGAAGAAAGTAACTGCCAAGTTACTTTTTGCCAAGTTTTTGGCTAAGCCATTTTTGCCAAGTTGTGATTTTTCACACATTTGCAGTTCTACCCATTGACAGACATATCCGTGCTAGTTTCCTTCCATGTTAAATAACGTCATGCAATGTGCTCAGTTTGGGTCAGATGCTCACACAAAAAAGAGGAGGGGCTGGGGCCTTTCTAAGAGTGCATTCATTTGAAAAGATATTTATTCAGTATATTAAATCATTTTTCCACTGGGGATGGTTTTGTTCTCAGCGCTTCTCTCATTGAACTGATTTGGAATCAATGTCTAATCTTGTGCCTCTCTTGCAGCTTTCCTTCAGAGTCTTCTCCTTATGGAAATTATGCATGGAAATTCCTTTTTACGAGCTTTTACTGAAACCACAAGTCTGTATCTGAAATATATACTACTGCAAAATTTTGCCCAAAGCTTTGTCTTGGCTATATAAAGAAATTATAGGTGTGGACCAATTTTTGAATTAGCATGAAAACTGCTTTTATGTGCATATGAGAAAGGCCTTTGAAACATCTTGCCAAAGGCTTTTTTGTCTTCTGGTTGTTATAAGAAAACATGGTTGCCCAAAAGAGAAAACCTGATCATGGTTCCACCTTAATCAGATTCACAATCGTGTCCTAATGCAATTTGTCCTAATCCATTTCTAAGGAAGACAACCATTTATGATTTGGAAAGACGTGTGGGAATAAATGTGGCTATATGGAAATCCCCTGAGTCCTTTATGTACTATATTTTACCAGTTCATAAAAAAAACTAATTACATTTTGGAGAAGAAGGCATTATAGATGCGATGTATATTCTATTACAAAACCCCTCTACCCGGGTGTCCTACAATCAAACTGTGCTCAGTTTGCAATATCACGGTGCATTTTATATCTCTGTGGCTGGTTTTAGAATAATGATGCCATGCTTAACACATTTTAATACTGATCACACATTTCAGCACACAGCTGAAAATGCTGCTACGCCTGTTTTGTTTGGTAAAAGAATGCCTTCTGCTTAGTATGGCAGCAAATTGCCCTTGCAGCAAAATAGATAATTACTTGGTGCCCACGGAATAAATTAATTAATACTTGTGCAAACATCTGTATATCCATCCATACACAAAACCCTATATAGTTATTTCATTAAAATGACGTGCTCCAGAGAATGAAGAGACAGTTCAGTGTGTTCAGGAATCTGCTTAGACGTATCTACCCCACCCCACACACGTGCACATGGGCAAGCGAAGGGTGGGATGGGAAAGGGTACAAGAAAACACTTAAGAAAAGATTTAGCTTTGTACATGTGAGTTGCCCTTTTGGAACTGTGTGAATAAAGTTAACCATAAGTGTTTTGAGGACTGGGGTCCTAAAATAATACAGTGGAGTTCCAAATGTAAAACGGTCGAGGTTTATTTGCACTGAAATTCTTTCATGTGCTATTTCCCTCCGTACACACACATTAAAATATTATAAATGTTATTGTTAGGAAAAATTTTGCTATAAACATTACTGACTATAATGAATGGCATAAAACTGGGGCAGGTCAGCAGTGTAAATAATCAGAGTCTTTCTATTTACCCATTTGTAATAATCAGGAGATCACATAACTCATGAAATCATAATTATCCAACATTTCATCATTTGTTTTTTACTTGAAAAGTCTGGGAGGGAATGTTTTTCTTTGGCACGCTCGCATCTGTGGATGATCATTTCTTTAGCTGGTGAAAACCAAGGTCCTAATTCAAGGCCCTATCCCTTTTATCAGGTGATTGGTTTTGTGTACTGGACAAGCTGCTGCTGCAGAAGCAATGGTTTTGCATGCACCCAGTAAAGGAATTTTAGTTCGCTTTTTTGCCTGATGAAAAATAGAGCTCTGCTGAAATCAAAGTTTTGCTTTATACAGGACTGCAAGACAGAAGAATTTGGTCCTGTTCCAAACTGGAGCAAAACCTAAAATAGTGGAGTTGTCTCTGAAGGAAAATCCCATTAACTTGTTCAAAACATATTGATCTTATTTTGTGCAGCTATAATGTTAAATAAGACAAATGTGAAGAAAATAAAGTGAAAGGATGTTGCAAATTAAAAATCTGTTTGAATCCCAAAATATCAAAACAATATTTCAATATGAAATTATTTTTAAGATCTTCTGAATAAAAGCGATATTTCAGTTTTTATAAATCTGCATATTTCAAAAGCAAAGTTTCCTCAAAGTGTCTTAGAAAAACAGAAAATTAAATGCTTCTTCGTAAGCAAATCAGAATGTTACGTTTTTTCCTTTCTTTTTTAATTATTTACTTTTAAACACGCAGAAGTGCAATATCCTCACTTGTGGTTCTAATGATTCTCTATGTTGTGCACCATATGACTGAAAAAGAATTGATTTACCCCTTGAAACCTAGTTACTGTCAGAATTAATTTGGCATTCAGAAAACTTCATGCCTTAGCAGCAGCACCAATAATCAAAGACTCCGAACAAACCTCAGAGAGGGGGAAAAAGGTGCATTGTAAGAACTTTACTGGTAGCTTCTAACAAGAAGGACCAAGATTAGATGCCTCCTGATGCATAAGCAGAACCCAAAGTAATTCATAACAACTGAGTGAAGCTTAGTTGCCAAGAAAATACAAAGTCTCCAACACTTTTACAGTTGAATAGAAAGTTTAAGCACAATACATTTTTTTTTTGGTGCACTGTATGAGTACATCTCCAAACTGAAGTCCTAATCGATGTATGAACCAAACATTGCAGCAACAAAACCCGTCTCATTTCAAGTTACTATATACACACGTACATATACACAAAAGGGAACTGTTCTCCTTTGATTTTTGTTGTTGTTATTGTTTTGGCTTGTTGTGGAGTTTCGCTTTTTTTGCTCTATTGGATCTTGCTTTTATTTGAAAAATCATTTATCTCCATGTATGTGTTTTCAACGTTTGGTATATGTTTCTTATGCACATATCATCTCATATAGGCCTGGACACCATCATTGGTCAAGACAATACCACAGGGCAAACTTTGCAGTCATATGACAAAAAGAAACTTTTTAATGTTGAAGAATATTACAACTAGTACAGAACTGATGTGTTCTGAGCTGATGGGCAATCAGCATTCAAAAGTAACAAATCTAATCAGGTATGAAAATAAACATGCTCAACTTGAGACATTTTGGAAAGAACGGTTGTCAAAGAATGGACATTCAATACTTTCTGAAATTTTGCCACCTTTACAATGGCTGTTCATAAAGGTACTCAAAAATCTTTTTTTTTTTTTTTAAATTATTTAATTTTAGTTTTATTAAATCTGAAAGTTGCAGACATAGTTTTTGCAAGCTCAGCATGCTCAATATGTAACTTTGAGTACCTTTAACAAGACAGGACTGATTTTCCTATTGGGAAGATTAATTTCTCATTGCTGTTGTTGTATAAGTACAGGCCTGTTTTCCTTTGTAATAAATAAAGCTGAAGTCAACACATGTAACCACCGGTATAATACGTGCATGTTGTGAAACTTGCCCTGACTCAAATCTGTTTAATGGTTTTCCACTGAAAATTCAACATCTGCCAACACCACACAAATCTTGATAACTGATGTCATCATGAACCCATTAAGGCTTGGTTTTTAACATGTTAGGAAAACAAAGGGTTTATGGAAGACTGCTAACAGAGGGCTAAATCCTGGAACCCTTATTCAACAGTAGGAATTGTTCCTTAAGTAAGGTGTGAGTAAGAACATCTTAAGCCTGGCAGAATGTAAGCAAGCTCTTGCTCCACATTAAATTTAATTAGCCAAGTCATTCATGAAAATGACACCGTAAGATATGAAACCTGTCACTGCAAATCACCTTTCGTCACTGAGGCTGATTTGGGAATGCATGTCCTGCCACACCAGCTACCGGCTTTGATGTGTCACAGCTGTGGTACTGCAGCAAGGAAAAGCCATTTAAATAGAGGGGGAGCTCTGGAGGAGTCAGGCATTTCCCCCTAAGGATCTGAAAGTTCTCAGCAGAGGCCATCCAGAGATACATATTGAATAGAGGTCCTCATATTAAAAATCTCATCAGATGCCTGCAGGTTCTCTGTAGCTGTAGCGAGGGGAAAAACTGTGTAGTGTTGAAACAGTAAGGAGCATCCATCCAGATAAAAGAGGAATCCCATGTTATCTCTAACATCCATACACCTGCAAAACTGATAATGCCTATCCAGCAGTTCGTTTCCTGGGCACAGAAGTGGTTAATCAAAGTTACAGCGTAAGACCTGTGGGGGAGGGAAAGTCATTTAATTAATGTGCCAGATATCCTTGCCAAAGCTTTTGCCAAGATTAGGTTCAGATTGTAAAGAAATCTCCAAGAGAAGGATAATTCTCAACACCTGCGGGCACTTTTATTAGCTGCTTGCACAGAATAGAAAACCTTATGTTAAAGTATTTGTCTCCGCTCTACCAAACTGACCTCACATGCTTTTATCTGTCCATAACCATAAGCAGATTTTAAAGCAGGCTGCAGAAGAGATTGCTAATGGGCAAGTGCTCTGTGGCAAATCCACTCGAATACAGCAACCTGTGGATGGAAGCAATCACCTAAAGCCGTTCAAAAGGGACGCTGTCAAAATTCACTGTCAAGGGTAGGTTCAGGTGCACAGAGGAGGAAGAAAGGGAGAGAGATCGCTAGTATCTTTAGCACATCCAGAAGAGGCATCCACCTAATGTAGCGTTATGCTACACCCAGGTCTCCAGGCCACCAGGGCAGAACCTGGGCTTTGTTAAGGGCAACAGCAAAATTCCCTGTGAACCTCTAAATTTTTTCCCCTGAAAAAACTTCAGCGGTGTTCTGGTGGTTTTCGTTTGTTTGTTTGTTTGTTCTTTGTGTTGTGTTTTTTTTTTTTTTCCAGAGGTAGTTGATTCTACTACACTCTGCAGAACAAAGTTCAAAAGTTGAATGCATAGCCACAATGCTTTTAAGGAAACGAAACCTCAGTAAACACCTGATGCGTTTAGAAACAGATTACAATAAATCTAGGAAATTACTATGTTTTGGTACCGTGTAATGTAACTCCTCATTAAAAGACATTAGAGTGAATTTAAGGTTTGTTTATCTGTATTTTGTTGTGAAATAATTTGCTTGCACCTGAAATGAACAGTTACAACTATCTAGTGGAGACTTGTGGAATTGTTACTCACTCTTCATCCAACAATATGCACTTTCAGCACATATAAACACATAGACACAAGCAACCCAATTTCTGCAACCGTTTGTGGTGGTGAGACATGAATACTTAAATGTTTATCATTCCATGCACTTTAAACAGTCTCTCTTTAATCTGTTTTATCCATTTAAATCACATTTTTCTGGGATTCAGAAAACTCCTCCCTTTTTTTACCTAGAACAACAGCAAAAGGGCACATTTCCATTCTTCTAGTGCTAATGAAATAAAAATACTAGTCATTATAAAAAATAACATCTGTGACTTTGGAAAATATAGTAAAAATCCTTAGATATTTCAAGAAATTGTCTTGAAAGTTGCCCTGAGTTTTGGTGGTGTTATTGTTCTCGTTGCATTTTCTTATTCCTGTCTCAGCTGCACAACAATCCTTTTCAATGAACCATTAATGACAACTCACAGCTCTGTAATTTCAGGTCAGATTCTTCCCTCTTTACTCATGCTAACTAGTACCTCATTTTGCAAGAGTCTAAGTCACCTAAATGAGTGATGATAATGAATAAATGACAAGGAACATCAGGAAAGAGGCAATGAATCTAAACCTTAACTCATCTGTCCTTCTATTTTTCCCCAGTAAAAATCACAAAAACTCTGAATCCCCCTAAACATTGATTACCCTTTACATCAGGTAGGGTAATTTACCACTTACTGTGCTGGCATGCTATAACGTGCTGCATGAGGTAAGGAGAGTAGAGCTGTGACAGAGCCCTGCCACTTGCAGTCATTTGCAGAGGAACTGCAGAATCGCATCCTCATGTCACAGCTCCCAAATTCAGGCGGCAAGACTCTCCCGAAGCCTCTGAGAATATTGCAACCAATCCAATAGCTCACACACCAAAACAACTCCTAAGCAAACACATCAGTTCAGAGCTGATGTTGCTTCTTAACTTTCAGAAAGCTCAATATAATCTTATTTCAACTAACTTTGCACACTTTATACACCATGAATCACTAACCATGATTAGCTTTTGCAAAGCAGATCATTAAATAAAAAAAGCAAATGTATTAGCATACACCTAAAGGTATTAATGTTTGTCCAGGAAGGTAAAATTTCTGTTAGGACTTTTACACTATATTTCCTAATTTTCTGAGTCACAAGAAAAAGAGCAATCCAGTACTTTCTCTTTATTGGTTCCCACCACGCTCCAAATTCAAGGTTATGGCCTTCTCCTGCCATTATGCTACAACTTACAATCATTTTAAACCTTTCCCTAGGAATTTACTTCAAAAACAATACTGAAGAGCCATCCTTTAAAAGACCCAACTCAACAATATTTAACACAGCATTTTTGGTACAACGAAGATCACAGACAGCTCTGCAGATATCCTTGGGAGCGTTGCTGATTCAGCTTTATCTGGATAAGACCGAACTATTCAACTTGCTATGAACAATGGAATAAGAAATGATACAGACTTCTGTAAAACATAACACACTTTCGTGTTTGTGGAATTTGCTAGGGCCCCAGCCCTACAGAGTACATACATCTGAGTTTTACACCTGACTAGTTCCACCAGTTGAGAGAGGGTTACTCATGCGTATCATGTTAAACGTGAAAATAAGTGCCTGCGGGATCGTAAGGAGCTACACAGGCACTGAAAAGACAGCGTAATCTTGATGGGCAAATAACAAACATGCTCCTCCATGAAGGAAAAAAAAAAAGTGAGCCTGCCATAATAGCTTCATCAATGCAAATTCGGCAAATACAGTACCATGGAGGCTGACTGCAATTTTTCCACTATAAGCCTGACCTGTAACTCATTAACCTACCACTAAAACAGTATTCACCTCATCACCTCATGTTCAGTCCTTCGAAGCATTCAAAGGAAAAAGGAACTGGAATGAATTTTTATTCCCCTCCCCTGGAAAAAGGGCAAGGTATGCCACATTTGTAAAATTACATAAACACTAGAAAAAAAGACTAAAAAAAAAAATCTATGACTGAACTATTGAATGGCTTTCCTGATTTTTTTTTTTTTGTCCACATTAACACCATTAGACTGTAACTCCTCTTTGATATTGCATTGCTCTCATATAAAAACAAAAAAACCCTCCTGTAACAACAGAATTGCAAAGGTCCAAGACCAATGATAAAACTGCTTCTTCTTTATTTCCCTGGGTACTTGCCACCTGCCCCATGGCTAACACTGTATTCCATAACACTTCTGGGTATTTCTGCAAAACCCACATTGCCACCAAAATGACTTCTAAATCTTTTCCAACCTGAGTTCATGAATGGTTGTTAGTTTAGGAAGTATTAATGGGAACCATTTGACCAAATACTAACATTGGTCTCTCTTTCATGGGATTGTGCAGAATTTAAGGCAACCTAAAATCGAGCCCACGGTTGTTGTTTTTGCATGGGTTTATCAGAGTCTGTCTAATTGAAGACAGGTCCATAAATAAAACATCAGGCCATTTTTTTTCCCCCTGTTATTATCCTCATTAGGATAAGATTAGATCACACAAAGGTCATAGTACGTGAAAAATTGTGAAGCAATAGATTAGACCCCTTTAATGGGAATAAAACGAGTGTTTCCCAAATTCCTTCAAGAAACTCAGATGGGTGGCTCACTTGGAAATTTCCAAGCGACTGACTAAAGAACTTCACTCCAGCATCCCGGAACAAGTATAAGGTGTCATTTGTTGAAGAATTTTAGTGTGATTTCCTTCCTTTAGTTTTTGCATAAACCTCCTAACTAAAGCACTGCAACTTCTAGATAAAGGAGCAGAGGTCCTTGCAATCTTGGAAACAAGTGATTATTTTTACTTTCTTTGATAAAATTATGTTTTTCCTATCTTGAATCCCCCTATCTCATTATTTACTTTTATTTTAAGGTCACTGAATTTTCAGGTTGCCCCTTGACAATAGCAAAAGTCAGCCCTAAGTTACCAAGGCACGCAGACTAACCAACCCATTACCTTTGCCCTGCTCTGAAAATTGTGTAGTTAATACATCACCGCTAAACTCAGATTCCTAGCCTCTGCTTTGGCCTTTTCTTTTTCTGTTTCAGACCAGACAAGATCCTGTCTGCCTTAAAGCCTGCCTGATTTCTTCCAGCCTTATTAGCTGATGTAAAGAAAGAAGATCCAACTTCGTACAGTCCTGGGCAGCAACTCTGCAGGTCAGCTTGGAGATCGGAAAGACTGTGGCGCTTTCTGGGAAGAATCTTTTTTAATTATTATTTCTGCACTCCCAGCAATGTAATTAATGCTGCACAAGCACAGATATGCGTAACTCTTACAAGTGGCTGTTTTTCAGAATTGATGCCAAAGGTGCAACCTATTGCGATTTGTGGTTTTAAGCTGCGTAGCAGAGGCTGATCAGCACCGTGTCCACAGTCTAGAGGCAAACTCCTGTGCTTATACAGGGAAATTACAGGTGTGGATGAGCAGCGAGAGCAAGCTCTTCATTCCTGCAGGATTTTCTCTACTGCCAAGTCCAGTTCCATAAAACATGACCTTTAAATGAAGGGGGGGTCTAATCGTATTCTGAGTTACGCGTGCCTGATTTCAAAGCCTTGGTGCTATCTACATTGAGACGGGTACTGTGCGTTGCTCACTCTTCCTCCTCTTCACACACTTTTATCGCTGAGGTGCACTTCTACAAAACTGCATTAGACAGCAGTAGTTTGAGAGACTGAATCCCCATTTCCTCCAGTAAAACATAGTCATACGGACACTAAACCAGTATAATTTCTTTTTGTCTTTCCTATTCTTGGAAATGTTGGTTTATAACGGGTTAAAAGTCTGCTGCTAAGCACTGGCCATTTTAAGGTGTATTCTTCTCCCCTGCTGATTTGCCCTCTGACCTTCTGGGGGCCAGGGTGGCTGCAGACTTCATTTTTACTCTATTTCCTGGTCTCTCTCCTGGCTGTGCACTCAATGTTTCCACAGCAGATTAATGACAGCTAATAATATCTGATATATCTGGACATTGCCACATAATGAGTTGCAGTCCCACTGGGTGCCCGAAGTGTCACCACTAACAAATTCACCAGAGCTGCACATAATTAGCATGTAAAGGGAGTGATCATGCAGTAAATCTGGAGGGGAAGATGGATAGCCCATGAGGAAAAAATATAAGGAAAAAACACTGTTCTTAACACTCATTGGTAAATGTATGTTTCTTGCCATGAATATTTTCTTGATAACAAACTGTGGACAGGTTACCTTTACAGTAACATTATTCCTTCCACGGCTGATAGGCAGAATTTCATTATGCCACTGCTAATGTTACAATATTTCTGCAAAATGTCACCATATGTAAATTAGAAGAGGTTAGGGTTTCCGTCTTAGTTTTCTTTCCTGATGCACTGTCCCTTTCTGCTACGGCCTAATTCTCCCTTCTACAAGTTTACAGGCATGCTAACATTGACCCAACCCTTGCAAAATAAAATCAGCACTGGAGGATCTTCCTTCTGAAACAGCTAAATAGGAATGAAGAAACTAAACACACGACTGAGAAAGCAAAGATACCAGAGTAGAAATTAGCTCACTTGATGAGGTTTTAACCAAAGTATAATATTTCCTGACACGTCAGAAAATACGCAATAAAGAAAAAGAGGATGCATGCATGGTGTGAGTTACTTGACCTGAACGCAGGTCTCTACGTTGTGACCACCTGGCTGCCCATCGCACGCTAAGTGCTGCCTGTGGTCTGCAAACGTGCAGGCAAAGAGGCTTTCCCAGGAGAAGGTGGTTGACAAGGAGCAGACGAATTGTCCGGAATAGCCCTAAACGGGGCAGCTCTGCTCTAGTTTAAGTCATTCACTCCTCATTAGAAACTATTGCTCACCAATGCTAAAGACTTAATTTTGGTTTGAGGTTGTGTCCTTTGCAGGCCTTTTGCTTGTTTGACATCTGGGTGGGAATACTTGCATTCATGTGACTCCAGCTCTGAGGTTTATTTGGGCAATTGACCAAAACATGGTTAATTCAAAGTGCAAGGGTTTGGGTTTTTTAAAAAAAATATTATTTTGCTGAACAGCGAGGTCTTTGGCCCTGAAGGCTTCAGCCTTTGACTTGTTCTTTTTCATAAGGCACTTCTTCTGTCATTTGAGGAGAAAAAAGTTAACGAGGAAGCCTCACTTCAAAAAACAAACCCAAATCCCAACAGACAAATCTGTCTGTAACATGTACGTTTTTCCATGATAAATAATTATTTAGAAATGTGAAAAATTCGTAAGGGCTTACTTTAATCTCTGTAGCCACCTTCTGCAGAGAGCGAGCTTGGCCAGGAGAGCCCTGTGATCCTCAGACTGAGCAAGCACGAGCTGACTCAGAACCAATTTTATATCAAAGGCAGAAATTGCACAGACCTCAGGTACCAGCCCCTGTCTGGGATGCTGATGAGCATTACCAACAAACCTCAGCACTTTTAAGAGCATGAACTGCTACTCAGCAGTCCAGGGAAGCACCCTGGAAATAACAGTAGCTGCTCTTGTCCACTATTGCATTCCTGTTTCTGCTCGTGGGCCCCTCAGATCAGCTCGTAAGCTCTCAAAGTTTCTGCGTTCACGATGCATACAGAAGTTCATACTGGCTCGTGCTCTGTTGGAGAATCACCATTTGGAGTCATGTGACTTTAGCTTTTAAGCCTTTTTTTTTTTAAAAAGAAAGTTTCCAAACTGGATGTTGCACAGAAAAGTATAAATGGTAGAGGCTTAAAAAAAGCATAGTTAATTAAGAAATGAGAATTTATTTCAAAAATCCCACAAGTTTTGCAACTCAGACAGGGCAATCCTACTGGATTTTTTTTTAGGGGGGGGGGGAGAAACATGACACACAAATAAAAAAATCTTAAAACTCTTCCTGACAAATGACAATTTTAATTTTGAATCCCTTGTTCTATTACGTTCTCTCTGTAATCCATGTGGTAACTCTCAGCACAATTATTCAGTTCAAGATTCACCTTCCCACATAATTTCCTTGTATACAAAAAACCCCAAATAAAAAACCCCCCAAAAAACCCCCAAAAAATACCAAACAAAGAAGATGTATTTTGTTTATCTTGTTTTTAATGAAAGAACAAAGCTCACAGACTATCCAGCTCCCACAGGGGTCTTTTTTTATGCAATCTTAATGATAATTAACTGACAGTGATTGATGGCCAGTACTGAGGTAATAGAAGATACAACTGCACCATTCTATCCAATTCACTTTTCTATTTTTTTTATGAGTCCTTGTTTATTTCTGAATAACATCAAATGAATTATTTGTCCAATTTGAATTTCGCATTTAAAGTTCATCTGAAACACATTTGCCCAACTGTTTTGTCACCTTGCTGACCGGGGTTTCATATCCTCAAATTTCATTCTGTGTTGAGTTTAGGGAAGGCATTAGAAATACAAGAAAACACTCACATACGTTTCCATATGTTTTGTAGGTAAAAGTATTTCTACTGGAAAATGGGCCCCAGTGCACTGAGGCCATACAGAATTTTTGAATATGTCCACATGGAATTTTGTTGAAGGGAGCATGAGTCTTTTTTAGCTTAATTTCAAAATATTGTTGTTAGCATTGTAGACATCACTAGGGATATTTTTGTATGCACTGAACTGTTTTATTACAAAATCACCTTTGCTGAAAAACTCCCAGAGTCTCATATCCAACTTTGGTCTTGTTAAATCTCACAGCATCTCATACATTGTCTAGAATGGCTACATTTTACGCTTTATTCTTCAAATCCACTTTTTTAAATAATTGTTTCCATTATGCTGGTCGTGTCAGCCTTAAAATTTTGTATATATATCAACTGTTTTAAAGGCTTTTTGAAGAGGTCTATTGCTTTACCAGGAAAATGGTCCAATTTGAAATATCTGTGCTACACAGATGATCTCATGTTTTAAATTTCTTCATCTGACAGGTGAATTCTCTCTAGTATTTTATCAATTGTTACATTTAAATGATATTAACTGCTTTTCTGAAAGACTCTTTCTTTTATTGGTTGAAAGAAAAATAAGTTCTTTTTAGACATGCAGCATTTCCTTTACAGTTTCATTGCCCTTTCAGTGCATCATTACATATAACAAAATGTACACACAATGCATCCCTTGGGAGCTGAAGCTTATCATGGTGCAGTACTCTCAAAGTGAGCGTTTTATACCATTTGGCACCCTGAAGACATGTGAGGTGACACACTGATGTCTCAGGAGAGACATCACTGATTTCTTACAGGTCTTGCTGATGAAGAAATTAGTCAATAATTATATTTTGTAAATTCTAGCAACCTTTTTTTTTTTTTTCTTTCTTTCCCCCCCCAAGACAGAGGTTGTGGTAAAACTGCATATCTCTGGGCCTCAAGGCATGTTCTGCTTTTGCCTACCTTGATGCCTTCCTTGATGAGAGTAACAAATCAAGTTCAAGCATCCTGTACTGAAGGATCCTTCACCGAGTCCAACGCTCCTAAGCCCTGACTACTAGGTAAGACTTCCATGGAGGTCTATCAACAAGTCTCAATCATCCGTACAGGTTATTGCTTGGGGACAAGGGACACCTCTTTCCACGCAGGGGCTGCCTGCTGTCACTGAGGCATCCTTTCCAATACAGTGATCATTTGACACACGGGGGACTTCCAGTATTGTGGCAAATAAACCTTCCCCCACTATGAGAACAACCACCAGTGGCCATGAATTATGCATTTTCAAGCACTAGAGAAGATGGGTAATACATAAATACCTCCTTACTTCAATGCTTTCCTTAAGAATAAGCTGGTAAATGTTGGTCTGTGCACAAGAGAACATGTCCCTGCCTCACACAGAAATGGCATGGTCCCACTGCTTCAGAGACAACTACAAATGGAAAAAACAATCGCAAGAAAACCAAAGGTGATTCCCCCACACACACACACAACTGAAGGAACAAAGCAGCAACAACAAATGATTTTGTGCCAAAAGAAGACTTCCAAGTGACCTGAAATCAAACACTTCGTTCTCATGTGCTGCAAGCAAAGCAAAGGACATGACGTACTGAAGTTGTGACACAGGAGCTGGGAGAGGTATTTTTGCCCCTGACCCTACTGACCAGCACCTGGATGCAAACCCATCTTCCTCCTGAATGAAGGTGAACCAAATTCCCCCTGCCCTCCTCAGGAAAGGATCCTGGCCACCTCACAATCACGTATTACTGTCTCTGTGTATGAGGTCAGGGGAAAGGAGAGTGGTGGTGGTAATTTTTCCTGAAGAAGCACTGTCACGTATTGTCATGGAGAGCACAGTAACTGGAGTCCTGCCTTGCCACTGGGCCAAATTCAGCTTTTTTTATAGAATGAGAAGCAGCACTAATAGGAGAGGCTGCGCAACTCCACAACACTTCCCCCAATTCAAAATATTATAGCAATTCTGACATTCCCTGGGCAAATAGGTGACTTAAGTTCAAAACCCATCAGGTAAAGGTAGGAAAAGAACGGAGCTCTTCCAAGTCCTAACTTCTGCGATACTGGAAAAGTTGAGAGGCCAGGACAGCTTCATTCCCCGCATTACAAAAGTTTAGTCTCAATTTCTGTCATCAGAGAAAGTTACTCATGAACATGTGTTACTCATGAACATGTGTTACTCATGAATGTAACAGAAATCAGCAGGCTGGCTTCTAATTTTATGTACACTCATCTATTATATCTGTATAAGTAACATCAGGAACATAGAGTAATGACAGCAATCATCTGATTATAAATCACCTGGTATCTGAAACAACCTTAGGTATCTTCACAACAAGCAGGAATTATGCATTGCATCCAGGAGTTACTGAGATAATGATACTTTTATATTCTATGGTGCTTGCTGTGCGCAAAATAACGTCTGAGATCATTTAAGACCTAATGCCACACCGTAAAAGACATCCTTAATTTTATGCTGGTGCCCCATTATAAAACAAAATAACAGCTAGACCAATCTTCCAGGTCCCCGTTGCTGAGCCACTGCGTGCTCTCAGCAAGGCGCAGGTACAGATTTGTGAACTTCTGCCAATGGAACCACCTCTGTGTTTCGATACTTTTACTGCTTCTGGTGGAGTCAGCTGCCAAAGTGCTTCTTAGCTGGAGACTGGATTTACAAAAGACTTGGTTGAAAATGGCTTTGGTGACTTTCAGGACAGAATCTGATTTACCTATATAAGTCAGAGAGATCATCCTATACGGCAGAATCATGGCTCCTCTCTTTACTGTCTAAATCAAGCTTTCATTTCTCCTTTCAACTCTGAGGCCCACAGAGCAAGGAAAGATGAAAGTGAAGAGACTTAATCTTATTGTGTCTTGTACACTGTTAGTTTAGAGGAATACATTTGAAAGCAGCACCAGGCACCTAAATACGCTGGAATCCACACGCACTGGAGACCAACGTGAAAGGATACCAGTAAATTATATATTCCAGTACCTAGTTTTAGACTTCCATGTCTGAAGATTTGGACCAGGTCTGTTCTCCCAGCTCCTATGGCACGTGCCTGCCATGCGGGCAATGGAAATCCAACCTGCCAGCTAGGGATAACCTGGAGGAGACCAAGAACTCTGCCTCTGTTGTAACCCATTTGATCTGAGGAGCTGAGACCTTACAGATGAAAAATGGAGAAGACATTCCTTCAACCACACGTACTTTGACACAAACCAGAAAAAATGAACAACGCACAAACCCTGTGTCACTTTCTCTGGAAAGGTTCTTTTAAAAATTTCTCTTCAAATTTTAGATACTCCTGGAAGAGAGCTCTATTTTAAGCAGGCTGCTCACAGGATCATATGAATGACTGCTCCAACTAAGAGGAGCAGAGTTTATTTCTGGGGAAAGGTCTACCTCCCTTTGCCCCACTGAGTTTCAGGCGAGGTTTTCTAATGCAGTTTGAAGCTTGTTACCAGGCAAGCAACCAGCCTCTTTCCAGAGTGGACAAATTAACTGATTAAAAGCTCTGCTAGTGTCATGACTCCATATACCCAATTTTATTCTTAGAGGGTATACTGCTTGCCAAAATAATATCTAGTTAGGTCCAGATGCTCAGGCTTCCTTGTCATTATACCCATTTGTACAGGCATCCATTAATTTTGAGCCAATGTTACTTTGCCAACAAGTTATATAGGGGAATTGGAAGAATGGAAAACAGCCCCTACTAAACTTGGTGATTCATCTAAAGAAGTTTTGTTTCAATAAAGCAAAATTTGTACCAGTCTGCATCCCAATTACCTCGGACAAATCTGCCATGATTTGTAATTACATTATTATTTTAAATTAATCCATCCGTGAATTACAGTTGTCTTTTGTTTATTCATTTGTTTAGACTGGTCTAAAAAAAATGAGCAAAGCTTTCAGCCATTTATAATAAAAGCAAAGGGACTAAAAAGACTTTTTTTTTTTTTTAGTTTGCATTAATGAGTTCATCCCAAAATATATATGCAATAATATAGGAAATTAAGTTATAAATGTAGGGATGTGCTCTGAGTCACCATGAAAATCTGCATGCAAATGCATAATAATCACAAATCTACATTATTACAATATTAAAAAATACCTACAATTAAATTATCATGTGGAAATAATCATAATGTTATTGGAAACTCAATTATTGTGGCAACCCTTGTCGGGGAATTAGCAGGCTATGGCAAAGGCAAGTCAGACCTGAATTCATCAAATATATATTATCACAATATTACATGTTCACTTCGATTCCATGCAAAGACAAACATCCTCACTCACTAGTATCTGCTCAATGCATTTGTATTATTCATGAACAACTCTGTGATCTATTATACATACAAAACTGATTGTACGCTGCTTGCCGGAGGCTACAATGCAGAGACACAGAATTAATTTTATTATATACACATGCATGATAATTGTGTAGAATTCGGTCAAATATCAAACTCTGCTCCTGTGCTCCATTATTTTACTTTCCAAAAAGAGGTCTAAGGTCAGCAGCAATTTCTCTTTGGCGACAGTGAAACTCTTTGTCATTTAGAGTAGAAAGTTCCTGGGTACTAATGAGCCCGGAGCTGTGATGAATGGTCACACATTCCCTTTCCTTTCCAACCCCCACCCATCAAAGGGAAAATGTAACTTTTATTGAGATTCTCAAGAATTACTTGCCTCTCATGTACACAGAAGTCACTTTGGGCTGTGGACTTAGAGACTTGATTTGTCAGAGATGGAGGCAGCTTTTTTTTGTGCATTTTGGAGACTTGGCTAAAATTGTGTGAGAAGATGATCAATGCAATTAGGGAAACTTGTTTGTAGCAGTAGTTTTATTCCTGTAGAAACTGCTGTTATTTTCAAGATGTTTAAGTAAACCTTCCAGAAGTGTTGTCACAGGGCCATCTTCCCAGCTACGAGTTTTCATTAAAAACAAACAACTACCTCCTCCTTTCTTCAACAGCACAAGAGACTGATAGGAAGGCCTTTTTCCTCTTCTCCCAAATCTTCCAAACATTTTGCCAGAAAGACAAAGGTTAGTACCATCCAAGACATTTGTAATCATTTGAAGGCACGGAGAGAGAGAAATGCATCAAACTTGGGAAGGGACTTGAACAAGGCGCACCACCTCAGGGTCCTGGTCGGGACTCAAATGTCACTGAAAGCCAGCAAGACACTGAACTTCAACATGTTTCAGTTTAGGTAAAAGCCAGGTCTAGGGGAGTAAGTGGTACATGCAAATTTTGGCAATAATAATTACTGCCACGCAGCTTCAGAGGTGGATATCAACTCCCACATACTGCAGTTACACAAGCACCCCTTAGCACACATCTAGCCCAATGATCCAAAAGAGTTGTTTCAGGAATGAGAAAAATAAAAGGGTCATCTTTAACAAGCAAAACAACCCCAACTGTCCTGTGCACCATTCTCCATGCTGCATTAAAAAAAAAATCAAATCCTGAAACATCTTTCCTTGTAGTTCCATTCGCTCCCACTCCCCATCCACCATCCAGGCTTTTGGCTATTGTGCTCATCTGAATCTCTGAGCTTTAAGACTGTAGAGCATTTACTCCTTGCCCAGTGCATTCAGAGCAGGGTCCCATTCAAGCACATCCCAAAACTGCTCTTGCATTACCACACTGCTTTCGACAGTCATAAGCAAAACGTGCACTCCAGTGTATTTATATTCTAGATTCATAACATTTATAGAAATAAACTCTAAGAAGGATTCTAAAGGGTTTCTCTAAGTCTACTCATGAGCCAGGGGAGATCCAAACAACCTCATCTTTAAATCTATCTTTTGTATGCTTATGTCATGCTCAGAGTTCATAATTTTCATAGTTCTGAGAATAATGCAGGATGATCTGCTTTTCGTAGTGCATGGCTTGCAAGTTTACCACAATATCATAAATTTACCATCAATTGTTAAAATCATCACTGTCCTAGTTAAGCAACGTGATAGATACACAAGAAAATCTTGGAAGGAAGGAAGGAAGGAAGGAAGGAAGGAAGGAAGGAAGGAAGGAAGGAAGGAAGGAAGGAAGGAAGGAATTCCCCACACAGCATGTGGCTCCATCACAAGAGGTAGCAAGTGAACACGTTAAGCTGGGCTGTTTATCTTGGCTGACTCATAGCCATCAACGACAGAAGCAGCAAAAACACAGCTCTGACCAGTCTCCAGGGCAGCAGTTTAGCTGACTGAAATGGTGTAGGTGCAGAAGAAAAACCCTTGCATTAAAGAACATCTCAGTAATGCATTTTCTCACTTAATTGTCTATAACTCCATCCTGTTCTTAAAGATTTCTGGGTTTAGGTAGGCACAAGCTATACGTTTTTTAGTGATAGCAACAACTCCAAGGAAGCTGGCACCTTTTAAACATCCCACTCTTCCATGGTAAATCCATGATTATTTTCTGCCATTTCAGGCAAAAACTACTTATTTTGTCATTATTACCCAAGACCTGTGAGTACTTAGGTACATATATGAAATATTAGTAATTCAAGCTTGTACCTCTGGCTAGCACTAAACCCATGCAGCTTGAGTTCAGATAAAAATACAGATTTTAGCTGAATCTCATCCAAACTACGAAACGTCTTAACCACATGAGGAGATTGAACAATTTGAGAGGACACACTTTTATTAAACCTGAGATTGTTGCTCTGTGGTATGCCTGAAAACTCCTCCGTGGGTTACCCATGGCTTTCTGGCACTTTCCCATTGGCCTTCAACTGCTAAAACATACAAGGAAAAAACCGTAGCTGTTAAGCCACATTTTCCAAGCTTGTAAAATAAATGTAGCTTTTAATCGGTTTGCCCAACTCCAGTTATTAGTAGCCACACTAGAACCACCAGCTGAACAGTAAATTGTTGCAAAGACCAATGTTATTTCCTCAGTTAACTTTTATTTTGCATGTATCCATAAAAGTGCTACATGGAAAGAGTGTGCACACACAGAACAAGTCTTGGCTTCATTTTCTTGCCAGCTATCAGACAGCATTGCTCATGACAAATCTTTTGGTATTTAATATTCACAGTGCAGAAGCATCTACTGATCCCAATTAGGATCAAGAAATTTTAGGAGAGGTGTTGTACAAAACAAAGATTGTCACAGTTCTACCACAAAGCACTTACAGTTGGATTTCTTGCAACAAATGCAGGACAATACTCTACTTCAGCAGCTATTGAGACAAAATAGCTACTTTGTCTTACCAGTTGTTTTTTGGAGGGTGTGTTATATATTTTTGTGCATATATTTTAATTCAGTGGAAAATTCAATGACATAATAGTATTAGTCAAGCTGAATCTAATTTAGAACATAATTCTTTTTCAAACAAAAAAAGTTGGCCAAAATTAACAAAAGTATACATTTTGACTGTCTTCCTAATTGGAACAATTTGACATTTGATTTCAAAATTCAGTAATATTTTTGAGATGTGTCCCTTCAACACTTCTTTCCCCAAGAGATATGACATAAGAGTGTTTGCTTGTGTTTGGTTTAACAGTTACTCTCACTCTTAACCAGTGACAAAAAGGTTTTTCTAGTCCACAAAGTACAAAAAAATAAGAAAAAAAATCAAATCTTTGCATAGTCCTAATATCCATGACCAACCTTCCTTCTTGGGAGGCATATTAAGACAGAACAGGTTACTTTTGAGGTGAGTTTAGTATTTAAGCACTCTTTGGGAAACCCGCATTGCTGAGAGAGAACAGCTTTCCCAGGGCTGAGCAGAGCCCTGGATGGGATCAGAGCTCAGGAGTAATGTCTCCCAGGCACACGCCATCCCCGGCTCTCTTCTGCAGCCCACTAAAGGCCCCTGGCAACCCGAGTCTCCCCAAATGAAGCACAGAGAATGCTTCTTCAAATATCTCCTTGATGCCAAGGATGTTTCTATGGTAATTCTGCATTCAAAGTTACAGGCTTGTGCTGCGCGAGAGGCTACACCAGGGCCCAAGGAGATGAATGAACCTATCTAAGGTTGTGCATACCCAGGGGGCTTCCATAATTTTGGGTGCGCAGAAATACAAAGACGGAATAATGACAATGTTGTGCTGCACTTCAATTGTTGAATTACTTCAATACCTTGCTCACAGATGTGTGCATGTGAAACTAATCAACCAAACTCCTTGCAGACAGCAGAGATTATTTTGAGAGAATATCCCTGCTTCTGCTACAGAAAAAGAAGCACCAGCCTTTTATAACCTCTTGTATACAGGGAAGTGTGTGTGCATGTGTACGCAAACACACACACACCCCCTCTCTCTATACACACACAAAAAAGCTGAGGATAAAAAGTTTCCTATATATAGCACATTATTCTCAGAAAGATATGACTTCTAATAACAGACTCACCTTTTTATGCAGAAAAACCACATCAAAAACATGTTTGATTGCTCATCTGCCTAAACATTTATAACCAAAAAAAACCAAAAAAAAACAACAAAAAAAAACCAAACACAACAGGGGAAAAGGAAAGGTGACATGATCAGAAATGAATATCTGAAGAAAATGAAATTTTCCCATATCACTTTAAATCCTAGAAAAGGATGCTTTTCAATATCTTTTCCTCTTGAATCATTTTTTGCTTCAGATCCTAAACCAGCACATTCAACTATTCAATTTGCTGTTCAATAATAGGGACTCATATTGCCTTTTAAATGCATATAAAAAGTTGCATCTTTTTGCTTTCATTTTCCCTATGTGTTTGTTGCATACTGACATCAAATTCCCTGCAGGCATCCTAACCTTGCAATTGGAGAAACAGTGCTCTAGGGTTTTCCACGTGTCTAATACACCTGGATAAAAAGTGCTAATTGTCACCAACTTCCATTAAATGACAGCAGTAAGGCACAAGATGTGCTTGATTTGCAGACGCTAGTGCCACTGGGAGTTAGCAGCAGATTAATAATTGTGCAGACCTCAAACATTCCCCTGGCCCTGCCAGTTTGGGTTTCCAATGCAACACCAGATTACAAGGCCTTTGTTTTTAGCTTGCTTTCCTAAGGAAATAAGGCTTAGGCAGTTGCACTGTCTCCCTGCGCACGTGTTTGACTGTCCTACCTTCCCACAATAATTTCTGGTCAATCTGAATAAATTTTACAGGAGGGTAGAGGTCGCAAACTTACAATGGCATTAGCAGTTTTGTGAAAAACAGGCAGCTAGGTAGATATAATCAAGCCTGAGCTTACAGGTTTCAAATATCCTGGCTTTCTAGATTAAGGTATTCTTGCAGACAAACAAACCCTAATTCTGTTTAAGTTTTGTTAGCGCTGAAAGTAGATGGGAGATGTGCCATATCACATATTCAGCAGGCAGCAACTCTTACATCTGACCACCTTTACAGATCAGGTGTCAGGTGTCAGTTTGCCTCTTTTTATTTTTTGCTTCTTTTTACAAACCTATATGCCAAAAATCCTGTTTCAGCCCGAGGCTCTGAGTGCACATCAGGAGTCAGCTTCTTGCACAGGTACAATCTTGCTCTCGTTTCCTCCAGATAAATTCAGGGGCCAACACTTTACCTTCCGCTTTCTTCTTGCTCCACTGCTGCTGTTTCCTCTCTACTTTCGGCGCACGTGGGCACATACTCTTGGGTATGAGGACACCACTCCTATAGCATGCAAGCTTACTGATGGCTCCGGTAGCATTACAAAGCTCATTTCTGCATGCAGCAACACGATCACGGCGAAGGTGAGGGCGAGGTGGAGCGAATGTGTTTCAACACTTCTTTCTTGGTATTTATTACCATGCCGTAGCATTGCTGCAATCTGGCCTGCTGCTGCTCCAGCTGCTTGTGCAAGCTCCTGATTGAACGCAACAGCAGAAGCCGTCGGTACATAGCTAGCTGGAGCCGGTACTTCTCCTTTTCCTCTTTTTTCTTACTTTCTAAGGACTCCATTACTTTTGTGGACTTCGTCCAAATTGCCTGGCCCAGGCTACAAGGGGCTGTATCACCCTTCGTGCTGCTCCCCGCCTGCGGCATGTGGCAGCCCCCGGGGTCGCTCGCGGGCAGGGCAGCGACAGCCTGAGGGGACTCGCTGGCCCCACCGGGCACCCTTGGGACCTGTGGTGCTTCCAAACTTGGGTTACCGTCACAGCAGGGGCTTTTGGAGCACAGGGAGGCAATGCCCACAGGCTGCAGGTTATCGACCACCATGGGGTACCATGAGCCGCCTAACGATGCATTTACGGTTGTCGGATGATGCTCAGCCAACCCAGAGGCTGTCCTCTGTGCCTGGCCACCACTAACCATCTCTGGGCCAGTCAGGGCTTTTGCCTGGGCCACGGCCTTGCTGGAGAGGACAGACAGTCTTTCTGGCACTGTTGAGCTTCCCTTGTCTTCATTAAGGCTGGCTAATGGACGGCTGGAAGAGCAACCGGGGGATATTGTTACAGCATCACAAGTCAGAAACGGGTCTTCATCATCACTGTTATTTTGGATGTCCTCTTCATCTCTTGGTATTACACCTACTGTCTCAGCCATTTATTGCATGAGCTACAGAAACTTTCTGTGGACAAAGTGGAAGCAAGAGGATTTCATTTCCACATACACACACAGAGAAGCCCAGTGCAGAGTGACATTTGAAGAAAGAACCTCTCTTTATATTTAAGCAATGGACCTATTACTTTTCTAATAAAGCACAACCTTTGGGTCACTTCGGGCCATTTCTTGTGATTTGCATTAGATGTTCTTCGAGACACAACATTAATCCAATAATAATTAAAATGATATACTGTACTATTAACATTCTCAAATCTTTAAAGGCAAGTGATCTATCCCTGCAGCACTGGCTGTGCTGACTAATTAAACAGAATACAGTTGTAAATGGGCATTGTAAGCACTTCTCCCATTTAAGAACACAGCTCTAACAAGTGTAGTTTGTAGAGATGGGCGAGTTATCAGGATTGATCAGCTTTAAAGGGAGGTGGATGTACCACAAATAGCAGGTTGCATTTAAATGCCCTCTCCAAGATTAATCTGTCTGCTACCAGTTTGTTTACAAGGTTGCCTTTCTTCCTCCTAACTCATACTAACAGCAAAGCTATATTAGCACCACGCTAGCCATAGACAGGAAAAAGAAACCAAACACTTACCGAGGTTACTGGGGGAAAGGAAAAGAGTTACAGTGCATTGTGTCTGTGTATCATGTTTTCTTGAATGTGAGTCAGCACAATCTGGAACAGAAACATCACGGTGCTGGAGCAGGAGCAGCAACAGCATTACGCTGTTCCACCCAGCAACAACACAGAGTCCCAATCACAGCGGAGTGCAGGGCTGGTTTCTCCCCCCCCCCCAATGGATATTCCTTCCCGGCATCCAGCTTTTATATCATCTTTGAGCACCACAACGAAAACCAGGGTTGGGTGACACTTCTTTTCCCACCTCAAAACCAAACATATCCGATTCACTCATTCTACAGGGCAAAAATATCTACAGCCCTTCCTGTCCCTGCCAGTCAGCAAAGAGGTAACGCAGCACCAAAAAGAGGACGAGGCATTCTGGACTCCAGTATACACATTTTCCTTTAGAGAAAATAAGCTTAGATAAACTTTAGCTGCATGAACAAGCTAAACCCAGAAATTAAACAAGCATTCAGTACCAACTTTATGCTAAGCATAAAGGCAGGCAGAAGCTGTAGATTTAAGTGTCTAATGTACACCCATGTTTACTTACGCTGGCCTAATCTTTAAGGAGCAGCTTTACATCCAGCTAAGGTATCCGACAGAACAATAAACTTTATCTGCACCTTTGATGTTCAGAAAAGCTACCTTCAGCATCCTCTCGCTTGTAATGCAAGGAACAAAATTTACAAATCATCTGTCTGCATCTACTTCAGTCAATTTACCACAGGGCTTCAGCTGCCCCAAGACTTTCTCTACTCCATTCTGCTAATATAAATAGAAGATAGAACCAATCTAAAATACTATCTAGAAACTTCCTGGAGCTGGAAAAGAATGAAGGTAGATCCTATCTCCACTTCTACATGTGCTGCAATACAGATAATAATTTTTTATTTTTCATCTGTACTGACTATCCTTCTTTCTGATAAATCTGTTAGGATATGCTTCCAACCTTGAACATAGGAAGTCCAGTTAACACAAATTCAGATTTGTACCCTGAGGTCTAACTTGAATGCATTTTTTGGTGCAAGAGATATTTTGCACTGACTTGATAAAATAAACTAAACCTGCTGTGTTTATGTTCCAGATCATGCTGCAGATTATATAAATAATACTAGGAAGAGATTAATATCCGGTGAGTTAATAAACTCTGTAAGTTTATATCTTGGTGATTCCCATTTATCTGAATCACAAGTTACAGTAATTGAAGAATATGGAATTCAGATAACAGGGATTTTACTGTACTACACACTGAAAAGGTTCATTGTAATACAGCATTATGTATAGAGTCTTTTAGTTTCCTCTCCAAAGCACTGCGGGCATATCTTTCCACTACAAAGAGGACAGCAGATGGGTCCTAGGTAGTACATGGTCTCCAGCTCTGTCAATACTTTTCTAGCAGCAATAGTATTCTGTTCCTCACTTCCACTTTTGTTGCAATTTGCTGCAAAATAACTTTTTTCTAATAATCTAACAGGGCGCGAAAAAACAGAGTTGTTTTGCGGGGGTTTGTGGGTTGTTTTGTTGTTTGATTTTATTTTTTTAAAGCTGTCTGCAGCTTTAATTTTTTCAGCAAAATTTTACAGGCTGTGTTGTTTGAAAGGGTGGGGAGGGGGACAAAAAAAGTGGATTTGCACACCAAATTAGTTTCATTAAAAATAGTATTAAATGTTTTATAGGTGTGGATCTGGATGGAACAAATAGCATCTGATGATACAATTAAATGAACAATTACAAACAATCAAAACTCATTGAGCTAGATGGCTTTTCATAGAATATTATGATTTCAGCTGTAATCTATGAAGCTTAATAGTAAAAAATATTCAGTCCATTGGACTTAGAGATTCAGCAACCTCCAGTTGAGGTTCATTGCATTTTATTACCACCCACTCACAGGTAGATATGACTGGCACTGTTTCAAGGTGTAGACCCTGGGGAGCCACCTTCAAGCTGTCAGTCTTACACACCCCTGCAGGGTCTATGCCAGCAGAGGTTTTTAATCCATCACACTCCTTCAGATATTAGCTACAAGAGGTACTTGGCAACCTACAAGCTCGCATCTGTAAGCACGTGCTGAAACGCTCTGTGCTTGCAGACTTATGGAACGAGGGCTTAGCCGTCACGGTTGTGTCTCACGTGGTAGCAGGAAAGAAATGGTCACGGGGGAGTCCTGCAGATAGTCATGACAACCATTTCTCCTTTCTCTTCCAATTACAATGCTATTTTCGAGCATGGACAGATGTGAGGACAGGAAGTTGCTTGGTCTTGTTTTTTTATTAAGTACAAATGTTTTACTGAAGTTCAAAGTGTAACAGCGAAACACATTTACAAACAGTGTCAGAAGGTGATAAGCATTGGCAAAGATACACCATTGTATGACCATAGCCTGGGAAGCTATGTTATTTTGTATTTGAGTTTGGGGAGTATTTTTAATAAAGTAGTAAAAAATATTCTATTACACAGTATGGTAATTCCATATTTTATATTAATTGCTCTTAAAGATCAAAAGCCATATTCTGTCTGTTAATGTACACACTCACATGGCCTCCTATGAAATCAATGAGATCCACATGTGTGCATCTGAGGCCTAAATTTTTCCCCAAAGATTCTTTAAAATCCTTTTACACGGTAGTAAGTCATAGAAGAAAGTTGTATGTTCCCTTTCTTCTGCCTCCATACCCAAAACAGACACGAGTTATTACAGGCTGCTCTGCATTACGCTGGATGGTAACGGTACCCTGAGGGGCCACTGGCCAGCCCGGGATTGCCATCATTCTGCTCTCACGCTCGTCCACACCTAGGAGTTTCTGCAATCCTTTTACACCAGCAGAGAAATATGAAATGGAGCCCAGCTCCACGTGCAGCCCACCGATGATATCAAGTGCTCTAGATATTTCAATGGCAGGGAAAAGCATGATGGGACATCTCAATGGCTTCAGACTGAAGGTATCTGTGCAGATCTGCAGCACAATCAAGGCTGCAGATAGCCTTAAAGCTTTTAAGAAAAAACAGAGTGGATACATGGTTTTACCAGTGGGAAAGGTTCAATGGCTTCAAACCTTAAAATCCAGGGATTCTAGTAGACCATCTTAATATTAAGGGTAAAAAACCCATTGAAACAATCTGCCATGACTAGCAAAAATTAGCAGGCTTGTTTCCAGTCTCAACAGAACTGCCTGTTGGAGTTGCAAATCTCTGAAGGAGTAACTCACACTAAGGTTGAGTTGAGTTTGCAAGCTTCAAAATCTCAAGACTGCAGGTGCCAAAGTGACCCAAACACTAGAAAGGGCTTGATGACAGCTCTCTGCAATATTTCAGCAACTCTACTCCTAATCCTACTTGGGCTTAAATATTCCCAGGGACACAAAACAAAAAATTTATTTATATGGCTTTATAAAGATATTATTTTAAAATAAGAAGTGGAATGTTTTGATTTTTCCTCAAGGTAGCGGTTGTTCTCCCTGCCATCTATGTGAAAACCATTAGCTTATGATTCGAATCACCGTTAACTGAGTAAAAGAATAACAGCATCATTGCCTAAGACAGTTTATAGCCTAGGTCTGCATTTCTGCCACCCAATACACAGAGCCACATTTTTATGCTGAAACAGCCAGAAAGAACTTTCTAAAGTCTTGCTGTGAACGCAGGGATCTACTTCAGCTCACACAATAAGCAGTTAACATTGGCCCAGAGGCCAGGGTGAAAACGGACAACCAATGGGCACACAGTGGAGCTACACTTTTTGTTTGATTTTTCTCCCATCTGGGAAGACTGATCTGTATTGAGCAGGCCCAATGGGCATCAAACAGACAGTGCCATTTCAACGTAGACCAAGCTCTTTGTGTTTGTAGAACAGGTTAAGAATAGGTCACAATGGACATATAAAGCAGGAGGGCTTGCACCACCACCGTGTCTGCAGCATATGCTCTACAAACTAGTGTGGGGGCAAATGGAAATCTTCATAGTGACTTCAAAAAAACCCATGCATCTTGCCACTTTACCCCATTTACTGTTTCTTCTTCTTCTAACGGAGAGAATATGATTGCCTGTAATTCATTACAATTGCACTGAAAAGGAAAATCTGATTATAAACTGAAAAAAATACAGACTGCAAAAAATAGCTTCCCTTATGTGTTAAGTGAAAAGGAAATTCTAAAATATCAGCAAAGTTTTGAATCTTTTTTCCCCATAACTAAGCCGAGATTGTGTTTTATGGTAGCAAAATCGGAAGCAACCTTCTTCAGTTTTATGCTTCTGCCTCTTTTTTAATGTTAGTTTTGCCTATCATTTTGTTCCGAAAAAAATAAAGTGTGGGAGGGGGAGAGAAAAACATGCAAAAGAATTTAAAGTAGGAAGATTATGAAACCTGAGATGCTATTACAGCCTTCCTATGGAGAAGAGACTAAAAAATTCTTCCTGCAGAAAAGATGGTACTGAAATATATTTGAATGACCTCCAGTATTAAAAGATTTAAAAGTATGGCTCATATATTGCAAGAACTCAATGCCTAGCAGGTAAATACTGGATTACTCAACCTAGCTGTTAGATTTCAGATGTGAAAATGAGTATGTAGACAACTCGCGTGTCTAGTTACAATTCACATCCGGTATGCATTGAGAGAAAAATCCTTTCAGCTAAGGAATATGTAAACAGACTATGTAATTTTTGATAATTGATGCTTATGTTTGCTTTCATTTTGACACTTGATCATAACTGACAAGCCGATGGCTAGGAAAGAAGAAAACTTTAAGCTGTAAGAATAATAAACAGAGCACTGTAAGAGATGGGAAAAAACCCCAAAACAACAAAAAAACCCCACACCACCGTACATGGGAGAAAAACTTCAGGAAGTGGGGCTAAGCCACAAATGGATAGACAAGTAATTGTTTGGTGTTTCACCACAACTTAAAATGAACTTACAGATCTTTCCAGAAGCTAAGTGCATTTTTTTTAAAAAGTAACAACATTAAATGCTTTAAAAAGGGTGTGCATTTTCTGTCTTAGCTGTTAAAACAGAATATTATGAGGCAAGAATATTAAGAAAATTACATTTAATACAAAAGTTTTTGTTAAGAAGCAGATTCAGATCGAGTGGCTAAAAATAAAAAATAAATTGATGCATTCATGCTATTTGAGCCTGATTTCGACGAATCTGAAATTGTCTCATGAGGAGGTTAACTCTATAGATGAGTATCAAGGACTCAAAAGACTGCATTGACAAATACCATCTCAAACTTTCTACTTTCTCATTCAGTGTGTCTTGGTGCATAGCCCACTGTGGTGCAGCCTACATATCAACCCTTGCAGAGCACCCAAATCAATCCAGCTTTATCTGTAGTGTCTGCGTAGACCCACCTGCCACCTATGTTTTCCACACACAAACAGAGCGGGGAAAAACCAAAACTTTGCCCAAGCTCACTTGGGGCTGCGTAGAAGGTCAGGCTTGCACACTCCTGAACGCCTTTGAAGCTGCTAACGTGGCTGAGATGGATGAGAGCGAGCAGGATACAAGCCTGTCTGTCGGCAAAAAACATGATCTCGGCATACGTAGCGTAATTGATTTAAATCTCAGCTGCAGCAGAGTTAACAAAACCCAATGGGGAGAGAAGACATATAGACCACAGGGGTTTTTGTACTTGACCATGTTCTTCCTTTGCAACGTAGGCATTTCTCAGCAACCTGGATTTTTGCAGCCTGCTTCCAGTGGTTAGTACAGATAATGCTTTCACACCAGTAGTTTCATTTTTACATCCAGAGGCTCTTTGCTGAGTGTTTGTCAAAGTCCAATTCATTACCTGCAGAATTATCAGCTAAAACCCTATCACTTTTCTATAAGTAAAATTTTAAGAGATTAGAAAGTAACAGAGAAGAGATAGCCATATATAATTAATGAAAGATAAGCCTCCAAATGTTTGGAGGTTTATTTTAGAGATGTCTGTCTACAGATACTTATTTCTTAAAGGAAAAAAGAGATATTGAGTCCAATTTTTACTTGATCGAACAGAGGACATGCTAAGGAAGAAGAATCTGAGATACGAATCCTACTGAAGTCTCAGGCTGAACAGAAGAAATAATGCATCCTTTCCAGAAACAGCGAGCATAGTTAGGTTCTGGAAGTCAAAATTAGGTAATGCTTCCTTGTACCACTTAAGTTCCCTGCAGCTCTGCCTGCTCGAACCTTGAACCCATGCTGAACCTCCCTGAGCCCCAGGCAAAGGTCCTGCTAGAACCCCACTGGCACGTGTAGTGTCAAATCCTCCTCATACCCAGAAGACGTTAGCAAGCTGTTATTAACTCCAGTGACACCAGGCCACAATTTTATCCTCAGTCATGCTTACAGAGCCTCCTTGAGATCTACCTCAAGAGCATTAAAAGAACAGAGAGCAAGATCATTGCCAACTATCAGTGCATTATTTGCCACCTTGCAAGCTGTCTCCCCATCCTTTCTAAAACCTCTGCTAAAGCACCACTAGCAGCACCTTATTGCCTCCTGAAGAGATCCCAACACTTAGTGGAGGTATTGTACTAATTAAGATTTTGAGAGCAGTAAGCACAAACATCGTGTTTGACCTCACACTTGGCAAATTACTCACAGTTCCCTGCTTCCCTTCACAAGATTGTCTTGATAACAACCATTGCCAGTGGGGATCTGAGACAGGGAGTGCAGTAAATAAATACCCACATATGTGAACTCCACTTCCTTAGGCAAAAATAATGAGTCAAATGAACAAAGTATCTGTTGCTCTCTTATGTGTGGAGGTTGTACATACACAAACATGCAAGAAGCCTTCCAGAGACTTCTGTCATTGCTTGGGTAAGCGATAATTTAAATTGCCAGCCTCCTGATTTCAGGAACTTGTGTTACTGTCAAGGAAAGGTTGCTGTTTTGTCATTCGAAAAGGGTGGCACACCTCTGCAGCTTCTTTCAGTATATGTTGAGGGAATAAATGCATATCTCATATGCCAGAAGGAGGTGGAATTGGCCAAGCTGAGCAAGTTAAGGCAATCCAAAGCTTTGAGACGGGAAAAATAAATCCACGTGGAAGGACACATAGTACATGCACGAACAACACCCACACAGACTATGTAAGGTCTTGCTTTCTTGCTTGGAAGAACAAACAACCTTTTCTGAACTCTGCTCATTTTTACAGACAAAGCCACCAAGCTCATTGGACAAAAGTACAAGTCATAAGAGAAGTACACAGCACCTAATCTAGGTAATTTATCACATCCTAAATTGTTTTCGACACAGACAGGAGAAACTGCCACTTGGAATAGGCTTCCTTTAACTTCGCTTTCAAATGACGTAACTTTCAGATGACTAAGTCCACAGTAGTGCACCTTAACCACGAGGCACATATTGCTGAGAGAGACTG
The DNA here is from genome assembly GCF_011004875.1 of Balearica regulorum gibbericeps. NCBI lineage: Eukaryota > Metazoa > Chordata > Aves > Gruiformes > Gruidae > Balearica > Balearica regulorum. The sequence goes on from NC_046185.1 coordinate 96,736,381, forward strand.
AAAGCTCAGCCTTAACACAGTTGGAGCTGGAACTCTTGGTCAGTGGGGAGGGCGATCCTTGCCATATAGCCATATAGCTTCCAGCAGCCACTGTTTTAGGGGTTTCCTGAGCTTGATGCTGCATTGAGATAACTGCATTTAACAGTCATTGATGGAACAATTTGCCTAATTCCCTTCTGAAGCTGCTTATGCCTTTTGGCTTCTATAACATCCCATGGCAATGAATTCTGCAATCTGATTTTACATTGCATGAACAGCATTACCAACAGAGCAAGCCACACCTTTCCAGGGATTCAGTAACATGCTGACACCATCTTACTTTCGTCTCATTTAATCTCATGAATCATAAGCAATACAACAAAGATTTCTACATCTGTCTGCTTTTTTCTCAATGTAAAAAGGCTCGGTTAAATCAATGGCTATCAATGGGCAAATGACCTGGTATACTTCTGCACAGGAATGTGCGTTTTTCATAAAACTCATGCCACCATAAACCCAAGGCTGGCTGAGGCTATTCAGCCAAGGTGGCAAAAAAAGTGGAGTAAATAGTTATTTGCAGCAAGAGATGTGAGGCTGGGAGGGAAGAAGAAATCCCCTGACTCCTAGAACAGTCCACGTAGGAAGCGGCAGAGTCTCCCTGGAGGAGAAAAGGTAGGAGAAACCAGCAGGAATTTTAGAGGGAGGGTGAATGGGAAAAAGAGACTGGGAGAAGGCAAAAAGATGTCTTTAGACTTCCACAAGAATTAAACTGGAGACAGGGGAATGGGAGGGACAGTGGAGAGGCAGGTTAAAGGATTGAATTCCTGTTGTCGTCAGCAGAGAGCGAGTAGGAAATGAGACCTGGACTGCCTCTCTCCCAAGTCTGCTGCCCTAGGCAACTGTTTACTTTGCCTTTGCCCAAGCCAGCGTGAGATGTTATAAAATGAGTTTCCAAAATGCTCTGAGTCACCAGAACATGGATGAAATCTGTGGATTCAAGCCACCTTTCAAGATCATGAATCTCTTCTGAATATCCATTATGCCGATGATATATAACAAAATCACTGCTGTAATGCGATGCACATGTCAACTTTAAGGATGCAGTCCCTGCTCAGATGGCATCAGCAGAGGGACACGTCAGCATGGTGGATTACCAGAGCAAATGCTTTAGCATGCAAAGTGATGCAATGTGTTTTAACAACAATTGTTCCCTTATGTTTGTTTCTGTGTCAGGTTTGACATGACTATCTGCCAGGACAATGCTCACGATCCTTTGCATTGCTCTGCAGAAACTGATTATGTGATCAAATGCTTAAAGCACATAAAATCATTTCCAAGATTCAATGAGATAGATGTGCCAGAAAAGTCAGTAGGTGTTTGAAATAACTGACGCTAACAGCTAGACCTGGATTTTTCAAAAGAATATGCATTTTGTTTTGGATTTGGGGTTTTTTGTTGGGTTTTTTTTTCTTCTAATGCACTATCATATAAACTGCCTAGAAATTCAACCTTAGCATAATGTTCACATCAAATGAAATTCACCCGTTAAGAAAGAACATGCACAGAGTCCTCCCTGAAGTGGAAAAAATGAGTCTTTGTGTAGAACAGATACCCTGTGAGCCTTCTTATCCTGTGCACGTGCCTAGAACAACACAGCAGACTCCAACGGCATAGTAGAACTGATGCTTGGAGGACTTGGAGGCTCAGTACTGAGCTGTAGCTCTTAGCAGCCCTTCCCCCCCCCCCCCCCCCCCCATCTGTGACATTTATTTTTTTCCAGTAAAAGCCCAGACCCTATAGATTGCATGTGTGGATGGCTGTAGAAGAAATAGGAGAGCTACCTGGTCTTCTATTAATCACTTTTACATTGCATTTCCAGCCTACCCTGAACCATCACACAGTGCCCAAAGTGAGGAAGTGTGACTGGCATTCAAGAGACAAGGGCAGAAGGAAAAACGACTGTGGCACTTGCTAAAAGTCATGATCTCGTGTAGAGGCTTCACCCTGTGCTCCCAATTTTGGGTCTAGCCTACCACCAGTGTCTTACTACACAGATTTTCAAGAGGTTCAGTCCCTCAGAGTATTTAGGCACTGAACCCAATGAGAAGTGGTACCTATACACTTTCAGATATCTGTCTTTAATTTCATCATCCCATAAATCTCTTTAATGGAGACATCCTTCATCTTTTCTGCTTCACAAGCCAGTTGTGAAGCTTAATTACATGATGATTATGAAGCCCAGTAAATACAACATATATTAAGAGTAGTTAATGAGATTTCTGTCACAAGCAGACTCTATCTCTTGTGAAATACTACTCACATGTTGCAAAAAACAAAAAAAGTTTTCAAAAGAAAAACACAGACATATTCAATATAAAACAAATCCAGCTTGATTACTTCCATAAATAATATGTTCTACAACTCAATGGTATTTATTGACATGGCACAGAAAATAGCATAGACTTTTCCGACCAACGTGGAATACTGTCTGCCCATCCATGTGGCAATTGCTACCTGCAGTGCCTGGCCAAAACTGGGACCCTAGACCCACAAGGTATCTGCTTCCCAAGGGGGATCTAGTGTCTTAAATACCTCCGAAGACCTGATGTGGGGTCCTGTTGCACCAAGCACCACGTAAAACCACTACAAAAATATTGACTCAGTTTCAAATTCTGTATACTCAGTAATGCAACCTTACCTTACCACCGGGCCCCACATATAAAGAAAGAGCGCGCGTGGCATCATTGCAATTGCAATGTATTCAGCCAGTTCAGATTCCTCACACTGCTTTAACCTTTTGTCCGTACTCTTTGCATGACCAAAGTACCTTATGTTGTCAGAAGAGAATGAAGAAAGGAAGAAAAATAAAAAAGAGAAGGTCTAAAAGGTTATGCAGTATTAACTATGTAATGGCTGAAGGGGGTTCAGTGCACAAGATAAGATAGAAATAGTTTCCTAACAGATACTTACATACTGACCAATTAATTTCATACCTTAGCCAGATGACTATGTGCACACGTAAGACTGTAAAGAAAGTGTTGCTTACATATTCAGTGCTTTCTCAAGCAGTAATAAAGCATATAGCCTAACAAGGGTAGGAGGACCCAAAGGGGAAGGAGCAATTCCTTAAAAAAGACAGAGCTCTTTGACATGCATCCTTCCCAGACAGAAAGACAGAACAAACATACATCCTACCTATGCTGTATCTGGGCAAATAAGTCTCCTGTTAACAACTGTGATATGGAATTCATGGATTAATAAGACTTTTGCGGAGCTCAGGCAGGAGTGATTTTCATCACATGAAGCCTGTTACAGCAAGTTCTATTAATATTCACCAAAGGAAAACCTGTTTGTTGACCTAAAGTGCGACTGCTTCCTATTCTCTTCTTGTGAAATTACTTGGGTCCTGTGGGACAACTGTACTGAGCTTTTGACGCAAATATTAAAATTCTATTTAAATGTACAATGTTTTAATGCAAATTTTTACCATAAAACCAAATGCTCCATTCAGTTAAATTAATAGAATTACAAAAAGATGTAATGATAGCAATTAAGTCTTGAAAATGCAAATTTTATAGTCAAGGACAATTACCTCATTTATAGTATACTGGAATGATGCCAGATGAAGGTAATTTAGATCCCCCTAGCTCACAGTTATATCATGAAGGATATCTTAATTTCATTAGTACAACAAAGATGGGTGAGAAGTTAGAGAATACAAAAAAAAAAAAAGGGAGAGAAAATTTGACCTTTCTCATTTCATTGCAGCTAGAATACATAGATCTTACTAAAGTATTCGTAATATTTCTTTCTACTCCCATCCCTGAAAAAAATGCTCTTTTTTTTATTAGCAGCAATGGAACATTAGTGTGTAAAAGGTCAGCTTCATTCAGATACTTAAAAGCCAATGTGCCCATACCACAACAGTTATGGACCTCCCATTATTTCAGTTTTAAGGATGCATATAGTGTTAGCTCTTGGCTTACAAGGTCTCAAGCCATGGCCTTAGGGACACATGGCTTTGACTCCAACAGGACTCAAAACATTCTTGAAAAACTTCACTCACTCTTACAAAAGTACCACTTCCTCCCCAAAACAGGCAAGTCAAATATCATTAGTTTTTCATTAACATGGCAAAGACCGATCAAGTAGATGCAAAATGCACAGTGATATACTACTGATTTCCTACCCTGCTTGGGAGGAGGAAAAAAAAAAAAAAAGAAGAAAAAAGACCACTTCATACAGATTTTTTTTAGCACATTACCAAGTTCAAATACAAACTTGAAAGACTCCAGAGGTTCTTCCTTCTTTCTTTCCTCACTGCCCTAGTAGCTACTCCTAACCCAAACAAGTATCCAGGGAATGACATACTAAATATGGTGCAGTATTAATTTAATTTATTTAAAGTTTAAACAAAAAATCTTTACACCTACCAGTTTTTCATCATGGCCTGCTGCTGCCACTGCAGACAATCCCAAACCCAAGAGGGATGGACTCACTGAAGAGCTATATCCTCCTAAATTACGCTAGTTATACCAAATTCCCTTCCCAAAACCTAACCCTGCCAAGAGCCAAAATCTCCAGGCAGAGCAACTTTTCTACCTCTTTCCTCACCCTGAGTGCAGCTAACAAGGGCAACACGAAACGTGTTTGCCAAGAGAAGAAGGAGCTGCTTACCCACAAAAGGAGTAACTTTGCTCCAAACCTCACACGCTGGAGCTGGGCACGAAGGTCCCTCTGACAAACCTGCCGCGGCACCCCGCGACGGGCCAGCGGCGAGGGACCGGCTGTATCCCCTTGCGCAGCACCATACTGCGACAAGAATGTGGCATCGCAGGACCCCCCAACCCGGGCAGCATCCCTGAGTCCCCTTCATAGACCCATCTCACTGCAAACCAACCCGTGCACATGAGGGGTGTAGCATTTTTGTCTTCCATCCCACCGTTGCCATGACAGCAGGTGTGATATTTTTAAATGGTAACAATGGGTACCTGCAAGCCTTACTGGGACATGAGTGTAAACAAGTGAAACTGTTTTGTTAATCTGACCTACAAGTTCACTAAATTTGTTCTTTGGTGATTTAGTTAAAGGCACCGTTTACCATAAAAACGAGCACCTTAAAAATAAAAGGACACCTCTGACCGTAGTTTAGTTCATTATCAATTTTAATAACAGGGCTGTTGGCTATTTTGTTTTAAGGAAACAAGCTTATTCTGAAGGGAAAAGGTACCCTCAGCAGGGTTTGTGTTTTTTCCTCCTTATTCCTGAATTAAAATACAGCTGAGCGCACAGGGAGACATGCTGGCTTTGCTTCCTTGGAGGTGGTCTTGTGAAAACGGGAACAGGCCCACTGCTTTTTTCTTCTCTACTTGCCAACGTGCGTGCTCAGGCACACCTGTAGTGCCATCCTTATTTTGCATTGATCTCACAAGTGAAAGTCTGACCACGCTGAAGGGAGCTGGAGAGATGCCATTGACTTCAATGGCAGGATTTCACCCCGTATTTCTTCAAGTCAAGGATGCTATCAGTCACCCCTGCTGCTTGAAACCAATGGATGATATCCTGGCACATGGAAAGTCATTGGCTCCCTGTGGGGTTCGGATTTCCTTCAGTGAATTCTGTCTTCTATCGTCCAAGAGAAAAATTAGACCTTGTACCAATACTGACTTTATCCCATGCTTCTGATTGTTATACCCCTATTATACCTGACAAGTTAATCTGAGCTTTTTAATTAATTATTTAATTAATTATATAGACTGATGTAGCATTCTAAACTCCCAGAATGTCTTTGTGGATGACGTGTGGAGATTTGGCTTAATGAGGAGTGCTTGAGTGAGTTAAGATTGGGTATGTTTGTACCATATTGTACAATACAGTGTAAACTTCCGTGTCATTTTATTGAAAAGCATAGATTTAACAAGCTAATGGTTTGTGAATCTGCTGAGTCTCAGCCGTTTCAGGGAGAACTGTTTCGTCCAGGCTATTCCCAGTATGTCTCAATTGTAAAAAAACAGGCTGTGATCGTAATAGGATATTGATTAGTCTGGATCCCATACAGAGCAGAACTTGATTCTTTGGTGGACCACTAAAGGTCATATTGCTTGATTGCTCCATAGCATCTAAAATACAAGAAATATTGAACCAAAACTGCTTTCAATTATACTCATGTTATCTGAGGCCTGGGAATGTAACCGAGCGCAGCATTTGGCCCATTCTGTTAAAAAAATGGGCTGATTCTCAGCATTTCATTTTGTCATTGGCAGAGCTAAGCATCAGCTCTACCTACTCTAATTGATGTTCTGGGCTAAACTTAATTCCAAGGTAAGCAGGTACAAATCTGATCCACAGACTTACTTTTGGATGGATCTGACACACAGTGATATGTGCATAGTGTTATATCTCCAAATTACATTGGGTTTAGGACTAGTTTTGGTTTACATCTCGATATGCATTTCTGCAGAACAGTATTTACAACTGTTTATGTACCTCAGATCTCCAAATTCCTCACTTGACCTGACTGTGACAATGATCTTACAATAAGCTAATGACTTGCTGTTAAATAAGATTTAATCAAAGCTTGATGTTGTGGTCAGTGAAATGAATTAGCTTTTTGTGCTAACAAAGATCCAGGCCAAAAATTATATAATGATGTCAAAATATATTGTGGAAAATAGTATAGATCTAACTCTTCCTTTTATTACACTGACACCACCGAGACTGTAAGCACAGAAATGAGTTTCTAGGAAATGTTATATTATAAGTGAAGGAAAAATTTGTCCTATTCTATCTTCTTTCAAGAAATTCAGTTTTCTAGTCAGAACTCCAATAAAGTAAATTCCATTTGTGGTCACCCAGACAACTCAAGACAACTGTGGAGAAAAATTCTAGCAACAAGTCAATTATTTCCTTGATCCTATCAGAAATGTGAGTTAGATATAGCTTGATACTAAATTCCACTAAATCCTAAACTGCAGTAGAGAAGGAAATAGAGGAGTCATATATTAATTTTAGTCAGTTCTGTTCCTAGTTGTTCTGTCACTTGGTAAGTTAGAAAGCAACTTCTCTAGTGCATATTTATTCCAAATTAATAGAGCAATTATGAAAAAATAATTTTCTTTTTTATGCAAATTAATTTTCCTTTTTATGTATTTATGGCATTATTTAGTTATTCCTATTTCCGATCCATACTGTAATGCTTCTTGTGGAACACAATCCCCTTTTTACTCCTGACCTACATCTGCTTTGAAAGCTGTATAGATGGAATCAGTTCTTTTCTGTTTTCTAACATTTTTCTTCTCACTTTATGAATGCTCAAAAATGAGACAAATTGTTTCTGATCATTTTCAATTTTCCACACTTTCTGAATACTGGAGTGGGTTTCTTTTCAGATGTAATTTAAACAGGATTTAAGGACCTGCATTTAAAAGCCCGTATTCTCACAAGTTGCCTGTGATTTTTGGACACTTGGCAGTTTGTGGGTCCAGTTTAGACAACTGCTTAATTTTCAAATATTCAGAGCATTCACAAAGCCTGTTGAAGCACAAACAAGGCTTTCAGTGTCCTTTAGGTCCTTTAAGCTTATTCTCTTCATTAACTCCAAACTGAGGTATTTTGGAAAATGCTATTTTTAAAAACTCTTGCCTTCAATGAATTCCACAGTCCTGTGCAGAAAGTCAGTGGGAAGACCAAGTTAAGCCCAGGCTTCAAGTTTTCCTGATTCTTGCACAACTTCTTGTCTATTGGACAGTTCTCAGCAACTACAACCGTTTGTAAAATTCAACCAATAGTGGAAATCATTAGCAATATTCTATCCAGATAATGGAAAGTCATCTAAAGTGTTTTGGGGTTTTTTTAAAAGATAAAGGATGGCTTGCTTAGATTATTTTTATATATATATATATATATGCCTTTTTTACTTTGTGAAAAGGATGTGTAATAAAAAGAAAGTTTGCAAGACAGAAAAAATAGGTATCAAATTCCAGAAAAGAAGGAAAATCCATCTCTGCAAAAGCAGATTGCAGATCCACTGACATTATCTAGTTCACGGTAGCACATCAAGTAATTTCGTAAAAGAGAGCTTTCAGCTTGTTCGTTTAAAATGTTCTAATAAAACATCTAGCTCATAACATTACAGTACCCTGTAAGGGCTTTCATATGCTTTCCAATATAGCTTCTGATTGGAAGTATTAGCTGATGCAGCAGGATAAATAAAGAAATGTCTAGATTGCTATGGTTCCCAAAGGTCATTTGTATGAAAATATCAGGAAATATGTTTCATTGGAATTAAAAATAAAACCATATCAAGTTTAATAACGTTGTTACTATAATGACATAAAATTCAATGAGATGATAGTGTACTTTTTAATATTTGACTGTCAAGTTTCCACAGTGAAGCTGAGACGTGTGGAAGCATTTAAAATTTTTAAACTGAATTTGCTTTCAATTTTATTGCTGTTTCATTACCCGTTTCCCTTTCCCCCCCTTGCTGAAACACTGCTTGTTTCTTACTTGAACCTGATGTTTTCAGTAAAGTACAATAAAAATTCACGGAGGGCTGCACCTCTATTCCCGGGTGAATAGGCATCCCCAGATGGCCAAAATTTTTCTACTTCGATTCATCCTCTCCATCAAGAGAGGACCCCGGCAGTGGTTTAGGGCATGGCAAGGGGGACGCTGCCAGGACACAGCTGTCTTCTGGGTTTTCTCAGTGATGGCATCATCTGAGATAGCTTGATATCAGAAGCTGTTATCAATTCTCAGCCATTCTGGAAAAGGGAGAGGGTCTGGCTGGCATAATGCCACCGCTCCCAGGTCTGCATTCACATAAACAACTGTAAAGATGACCGAAGCCAACAACTGCGAAGTCAGAGCGCTCTCTGGCTACTTACAGCCTTTTGTTGGACATGGTGCTGAGTGCTAGGATCAGAGAATTGAAAAGTTTATAGCTTGGCACAGCCCTGCAAAATTTGGATTTTCGGATAACTAAACAAACCTCTGTCTCCATCCCTGGGAGAGAAATGAGTCAACACACATAAATAACATGCAACATTTTGAGATCAAATTCTTTTTTTAAAATGCAAGCTTGGTTTAGCGCATTTCCCCAGGACAGATTTTACCAGGTTAGTTTAAGAGTTGTTTGGATTCAGCAGTATAGAAAACAGATAGCTGTAAATGTTCTCAAAACATTTACTTGATGTTCCTGATAAAGCAAAAGTCCGGGTGTCCTAGGTGCAAGAGTTACTCTAAATGTTTCAGCAACTGTAAAATCCTGCATAGCAAAGTAATCGGTGCATTTATGACAGTCTTTGGAGGCCTGTCTGTAAATGACTATATGAATTATACGCATATACTGACCTCTGTTCTGGAGGGTTTTTTCCCACCCTCCCACTTAGCCACCTTTTGGCAGTAATCACAAGAGCACCTGTATGTATATGTGTGAAACAGCAAAAAGGAGAGGCAGCGGTTACCAATATCCGTTTCTATGCCCTTGCATGTTAACTTATGGTGCCATCTAGAAGGCAGGTGACAATTGTCAGCAGAGGGTCTAGACTGTACCTGCCAAAGGCCCCCTGCCAGGTGGGTTTCAGTGCAGCACACGGGGCTGGGGGATCCCTTCTGCCGCTCAGCCGGGGCGTCCCTCCTTTCTTCTCACCCTCTGCAACGCTCCTTCAGGACTCACTCCGCATCAGTCAGGCAGCCCTCCATACCTTCAAAAGATACAGAGGTGCTATTGTTAATTACTATAATGCTGAGCTTTCAAGAAAGGCTACTCAGCTAAAGGACTCAAGGAATCTCTGCAAAGGAGGTTTCAGAGCCAGGAGAACACAGGCAGAAAAGTTACTGTCCCAGAGCCTTGGTTGCGGACGGCATAGAGCTGCATATTCTAGTGGTTTTGACTTGGGATTTCTCCATCAGCTTTGGTCACCAACAGATGATGCAAAGCCTGAGGATTTAGGCTTGCTTTATTTATTGTCTTTGTTTGTCTTTTGGCCAGACCGGCTCGGATGAGTGGGTACTGGATGGGCACAGTTTGGTCAGTTATACCTATTCCTGTATATAGTCTGATTCAAAGAAAGGATTTGGCGACTCTTGTTAGCAAATACAGATACTGTGGATTTTATAAGTACTGCAAATGTGCTACTACCATCTTGGATTCTGGTCATGAAGCTGGTGACGTGGTGTGCTATAATATGTGGGTAGAGGGCTCTGAATGTACAGGTCAAAGACCTGCCACTCTTTGTGAACAAGTTAACTTTCTGCCATTTGTGTCTGAGATCAGTGTTTGAGCTGCATGGATCGTTCATTATGAAATCTGGAACTGTGAGCTATTTAACTGGACTTAGGTTTGTTCACAAAGGTGAAACTAAAGAGGTCTGACACAAAAAAATGGAGGAGGAGGGACTGTGATTCTCCTTGCAGCTGGTTTTGTACAGAGATTAGCTAAATTTGGATGTATGCTAATTCTCTTCTCTTAAAGACCTTATAGCAGGCAGAAAGTATGATGCATCTACATGAGCTGGAGCAGACTCTAGGCTGATATGGACTTTAGGCAATACTAAAAGTGCCACTGATCCCAAATCCCTAGCTTTGGGTCACAATGTATATGTACACATCTGACTCAAGACACCTATACACTGAAATCTTCTCTCCATTGAAACAAATGACAAAGCTTTTGGTTGTTTGAATGTAGTTGGAATTTCAGACATAGAACTGACTCAAGAATTATATCCTTTTAAGAGATTCACCTAGCCAACGTGCAAACTTCTCTAATAGGGATGGAAATAAAAGTTTACTTCTTTATTTTAGTTTTTCTTTGCTTGTTTTGGACATTCATCAAAATTATTCAAATGCGGTGTTTGAGCGGCACGGTGAAATAATGAATAAAGGACTTCAGTATTATTTCATGGGAAATCTGTTAACATAAAAGATCAAGAATTATTCTTTCTACAGTTTGTTTGGGTTTTTTAGAGCATCCTGTAAACTTTAATAGCAAATTACAAACCTGGTAGAGAAGTGTATGGGAAGGGTTAAGAAATCTGTATAATGGATGGCATTCTTCTTTCAACACTGTAAACTGAAATTCTGCCTTCGTTATGTTTTGCCACTAATTTCAGCAAAGTCAGAAGTTCACTCCATCATGTGTTAGAGGCAACTAGCTATCATCCTGTTAAATTCTGTTCTTTCTTTTCCACAGATGTATCTTATCCTGTTAGTCAGGTATGTGTCCACAACTGGTGTGAGGCCAAAATTAACTGATGTGGGGAAAGGCAGATGTCTAGGGGCAAGGGGAAGGCATAATTGTTTGGTGAGGTCAGATAGAAGGGGCTATGGCAAAGGGAGCATGACTTGATGAAATTCTGGGGATTGGTGTAGATTCAGCAGCTCAAGCCAAATACAGGGAATAGGGGGTTACAGAATTAATTATTTGGTCTTCAGGGACAAAAATGGAGCTACTAAGTAGTTATAAAAATGTACTATTTATTTGTCACAAGAAATTATCAGGTTTGTAATATACATGTATATAATATACAGGAGGGACTACAAGGCAATGTAATGGTTTCCTTAGCCTTCGTCTCTTTTTTGGATGTAGTATCCTCTGTCATAATATCTTGAAAGCTACTATGTCATAGGAAAGGGGTGGCCCCCGGGCACAGAAAGATGGAGAGTAGGCAAAGGACTAGCAACAGGGTGTCCTGATTATCCCCTCTTTCCTGTAGACCATCAGACTGTGGTGTGCTGAGCCAGAAGGTGAAAAAAAGGCCAAATCTCACATTAGCAATGAGTCCTCTAGCTGTCAAAGGTACAAGTCATCCTGGGTGAGGTCAATTTTTTGTAGTGACTCAAAAGGATGACATTGCTTGTGTCAGCAGAAGCTTAGCTACGGTCACAGCCACGCAGGTGTGGGCACCACTTCTCTTAGCAAGACACTTGGAGACTAGACAAGTTGGTGCACGTAAGGAAAGCGTTCAAGAAATCTGGGAAGGTGGATGCAGGTTGGGGTGTCAGCATGAACACCATGACCTCTTCCAGCCCAAGGTTACAAATGAAGGGGAAGCCGCACTCAGAACTTGGCAGGGCCGGGCATGTTGTGGAAAAGGCTGGGCAGCATCAGGTCCTTTTTTTTCCTAGTTCAAAGGCTCAGCCAAGTCATTTTGGGCACCACAAGCATGAGCAGGGAGAGCCCAACAAGTCACTGCCGGCGCTCTGCTGCTCTGCACCGCGCTGCTTTTTGCTTACATGCGCTCTGTTGTTTCATGTTTTTATGACACTGGGGTACCCAGTCCTTGGCACGTTCTCTTGGGAACTATTATAAAGCAAATAAAAATGTTCCAGCTTTCAAAACATCTGTGAGAACTCTTGGGGAAAACATGCTGAAGTTTTGGGTTTCAGTGAGCTCTCGCACAAGGTTTGAAAATTCAAAATACTGACAGAAAGTTGGGTTTTGGGTCCCTGAAAACAAGTAATTTTAGAGTGGTTGTCATGGTTTTACCCCAGCTGGCAGCTGAGCACCATGCAGCCGCTCGTTCACTCCCCCCCCCCATCAGGATGGGGAGAGAATTGAAATAGTTAAAGTGAGAAAACTCGTGGGTTGAGATAAAGACAGTCTAATAGGTAAAGCAAAAGCAGTGTGCACAAGCAAAGCAAAGCAAAGCAAGGAATTCATTCACCACTTCCCATGGGCAGGCAGGCAGGTGTTCAGCCATCTCCAGGAAAGCAGGGCTCCATCACACATAACAGTTACTTGGGAAGACAAACGCCATTGCTCTGAATGCCGCTGCCCTCCCCCCTCTCTTCCCCCCAAGCTCCTTATAAACTGATCATGACGTCATATAGTATGGAATATCCCTTTGGTCAGTTTGGGACAGTTACCTGTCCTGTCTGTGTCTCCTCCCAACTTCTTGAGCACCCCCAGCCGTCCCGCTGGCAGGGCAGTGCAAGAAGCAGAAAAGGCCTTGGCCCCGTGTAAGCACTGCTCGACAATAGGTCCATAGAACAAAAACATCTCTATATTATCAATGCTGTCTCCAGCGCAAATCCAAAACGTATCCCCACACTAGCTACTATGAAGAAAATCAATCCTCTCAGCTGAAAGCAGGACAGTGGTCCTAGTGATTAAACCACTGGCAGCTATTTTCTCACAGCAATGAATGTGCCAGGTACACATTTACAGAGCTGCTCCACCATGGGCAGAAGCTCAGTGTTGTTGCAGTAATCCTTAGGACAAAACAATTGCCTCAAAAAAAGAGAAGATGATTCAGAGTTATATCACAGCAAATGTGCCTGGTGTTTCCTGGGTCTACTCTCATGAGGAAACAAATCTACAAGAAAATGAGCATAAAGTGATGGATGGTAAGACACTGCTGAATGGTGGCTCCCACGGATGAGACATGAGATAACACAGACCCTCGATACTGAATGAACTTCAAAGCTCTGTAGTGGCACTTGCTTGTTGTGATTTGTTTTCATAATGAAATGGAGCTGTTTATCCCAAGAGGAAGCTACAGCAAGGTGACAGCCTAACTGTCCTTCTTTGCCTACTGCTCCACTGTAAATGTCACGGTCAAAAAGTTTGCCAAATCTGAGTTGCCAGGTGAACTTGTTGAACTTGCCTGCTTCTGATGCTGAAAAGTAGAAAGGCTGCAATAGAAGCTTAAATCACAAGGCAGTATCAATAGCATTTAGCCATATGCAACACTGTGATTTTGAAAAATCATAAATTGTGCTGGATTTGTTACACAGGTGAGATGTAAAGGCAGGCAAGATTGCCAATGTGTTGTACATTGTCTGGATACCTGATTTACCTGTGTCACTATTCAGCCAAGACCTGAAGATAATTTATCAGGAGAAACTGAGGGCTTGGACAGGATGTTGATGAGACATTAAAATATGTGGACACTATTGTTGCTTACCATGTCACATCCTCAAGGAGTGGTATGTCTGGGGAACAGCCACCTTTGCTTCATGGTAGAGGAGCTGTCTAACTTCAGCATTCAGGATGGGAAGAGTAGTCCCACTCTTTGATCACTTGAGCTATTTACCTTTTCAAGTGTTGACAAGTGTTGGTGGCATTTGCTGACAAGGCTTTCTTCTGCTTGTTACTGGTTTTGTAGTACACAGGCGGGTGATGCCAGAGCAAATTCTGGAGCTAAAATCAAAGCCAACCTCACTGGTCTGTGAGGTGGGACTTCAGCTGCTGGTGTCATATGAAGGGGAAAATAACAGAAGCTGTGTCTATCAGAGGGGCATTACAAAGTGCGTCAGGTCATGGTACTGCAAAACCAGAGTGCTCTCCTTTTCATCTCTCTTTAGTCCTTCCTTCTTTAACAGGCAGCAAGGCACAGCCAATTAAAGGTGACTGATAGGAACTGCAGGGAATACAATCATAAGCAAATATGAAAAATAGCCATATACCTTGTGATCAGGGTATACAAATTACATCATAAACAGAAAGTAGTTATGGTTGATTGGAGCAATTAAATGTTTTCTTTAAGAAAAGAAAAAACCCTCCAGTGAGAATATTTTAGAAAATGACTTTTTAATCATCTGTAGAACTGCTAAAATTACTGTCTCCTAATAGTTTTAAAGTGTTCCTTAGTTAGAATTAACTGTAATCCCTTTGTAGAGCAGCTGAATACTTCCCCAGGAACCTGTTTACAGGAAACTTTATTTTTAATCACAAGATCACATCCATATGCCTCTACATAGTCCAAAGGAGACCACAGCATCTTTGAGCATATTTCCCTGCTGTGCAAACAGCCACAAATCAGGGAACCATTGCATGGGAAAGAACAGGTCCTAGAACCAGTCAGAAGGACATGGCACACAGCAAGATTCACCACTCAGGTAAGAAACATTAAAACTGATTGAAAAATCAGGTGTTGCCAGTGCTATCTGATGCATACTAACCAGCATCCTGCTGCATTAAGAAACAAGTTAATGCCTTCAGTCTTGCCTGTGTCATCAACTACCACCATTCCTGCAGATACTGCTAGTTCTGAATGGGTAAGGACACCTTTTGGGAGGGGAAGGACTGTGGCCACATTGCTGTGGGAGAGGAGTCTCTACCCAGCAGCGCAGTGAGAAGGACGTGTGACCTGTGGGCAAATGGCGAGGGACAGCTTGGAGCCAAACAGAGGAGCTCCTGGGCATTGCACGCCCCACTGCTCCACTTCTGCCTGCCCTCGCGTGGAAACGCTGCTTGTGCCGTGCCTGGGCACGGGCACGGGCAGCGAGGGGCTGGCCCCTGCTAGCAGTGCCAACCTGCGCCCGCTGCAGCGTGAAAAAGCACACTGGATGGGAGCAAGAAATCGGTCTCTTAGAAAGGGTAGACCTAAAAATGGTCCTATCTGAATGGAGAGAACGCATGCTTGGTAGGTATGCTCTACCAATGGTCCAATTTAACATCAAGAATACTGCTCAGGGTACTGTGAGAGTTCAAGCCTTGTCTCAAGGAGACTGGGATGCTGTCAAACATAAAGAAAAGGGTAAAAATGCTGAACGCAGCCTGCTTTGGTCAAAGAAACCCAGAGCAGTTTTCATATAAACATGATTTTTATTTCTTAAATCTCAGTGAAAAATTCACAATATTCTTCCTTTTCCTGCCAACTTTAACCATACCTTCCCTTTGTGTCTGCAAAACAAAGATAATTATTTTTTACTCACCTGCATAAAATGCTTGAAGAACTCCAGATGATTGAAGATATAAAAGTGGAAAGGAAATGTGTGTATATGCATGTTTATATATAATTGTTATTATTGTTACAGTCTGCTAGGGAAACAAAGATTATTTCTAGCAAAGCTTTGGGATTCTTTTTATAACTTTGGAAGCTGTTTAATAACTAGTGATCAGATGAAACCCAACTGCTTTTGAAATTGTGGTAGGTTGACCTTGGCGGGATGCCAGGTGTCCACCAAGATGCTCTATCACCCCTCTCCTCAGCAGGGCAGGGAGGGGAGAAAAATAATATGGAAAAAAACCCCTGTGGGTCAAGACAAAGGCAGCTTGTGAATTTAGCAAAAGAAAAGGCCACGTGCAGAAGTAAAGGGGGGGGGGGGGGGGAAGCCAAAAAGATTTATTCTCTACTTCCCATCAGCAGGCAATGTCCGGACACTTTCTGGGAAGCAGGGCTTCAGTACACGTAGAGTTTGCTCTGAAAAACAAATGTTGTAAATAACAAATGCCCCCCCACTTCCTCCTCCTTTCTCTCAGCTTTTTGTTGCTGAGCAGACATTATATGGTACGGAATATACCTTTGGTCAGTTTGGGTCAGCTGTCTTGGCTGTGTCTCCTCCCAAGATCTTGCCCAGCCCACTGGTGTTGGGGGGAGATGTTGGAGAGAGCCTTGGTGCTGTGCCAGCACTGCTCAGTAGCAGCCAAAACACTGGTGTGTTACCAACACCTCGCTGGCTCCCAATACACAGCACGGCACTGTGAGAGATGCCATGGGGAAAATTAACTCCATCTTAGCCAGATCCAATACAGAAATCAATGAGAACTGGATTATATACTGGAAAGGAGGAAGCTTTAGCAGAAAATGTTTATATTACCGAGTATTTGTAATCTTAGATAACCAAAATTTCTGCCTATATCTTCCAAAAAACTCATTCTGTTGCTCTGAAAAATTTCAAATTATTTGAAGACAATTTCAGAGGGAAAACCCCCTGAAAATCTAAACCCATGATCCAAATACTTGCAAACAGCGTCTCAGATCAGTAAAAGCAAGCTGAGGAGGACAAGAGGAGAAGCCATTTAGTCATCTCAGTGACTGCAATACATTTATTCTGTTTTCTTCTCCCAGTTTTAGTCATCAGAGAATCAGAGTGGTTTGGCTTGGAAGGGACCTCAAAGGCCATCTAGTTCTAACCCCCCTGCCATGGACAGGGACACCCTCCACTAGACCAGGTTGCCCAAAGCCCCATCCAACCTGGCCTTGAACACTTCCAGGGATGGGGCATCCACAGCTTCTCTGGGCAACCTGTTCCAGTGCCTCACCACCCTCACAGGTAAGAATTTATTCCTAACTTCTGATCTAAATCGACCCTCCTTCAGTTTAAACCCATTACCCCTTGTCCTGTCACTACACTCCCTGATAAAGAGTCCCTCTCCATCTTTTCCTGTAATCTCGCTTTAAGTCTTCTTTAGATTTAGCATTTCAAATTATTTCTTTTTTCATGTATATGATATAAATCAGTCAACGTCAATAGAATGTCTTCTAAACATAGCTTAACTGTCAGCCTGTCTGCTTCCTCCATTATAAAAGATAACAATGATAAAGCAATTCCCTCCAGGGACTAAATCCTGACTACTGCCCATTTGCAGGAAAACTGGAACAGTACGTGCAATTTCAAGTAGATACCATAAAATGGACATACCATTAAAATGAACATTGGTATATTTATATAGTCATACAGTTTGACTCTGAGCTCAACCATGAAGTGCCTCTATCATGCCAAAATTGCACCTTATCCCTGCAGTTAAATCATCCTGTGATTCAGTTGTTCTGTGATAGCTCTGCTGGGCTCATCAATGCTACATTGGAGATGTTAACAGCTGAGCTGGTTCTTACCATGCTGCAGCTTCATGAACTGCCTCTCTACTTCTCTACAGGTGTATCTACAACAGGGAGAAAGGCAGATGTTGCTTTACACCACCATCTCTATTTTTAACTAACCTGTGTACACTCTGAATGAAATGGAATCGCTCAGCACTTCTCAGCAGCATTTCTCAAGTGACAGCTGAAGTACTAGACTTCTCATATGCACAGCATAAACTCATCTGTACTGTGCGGGGACTAGGCTTGTGGTTCAGGCCCTCCGTTGTTGTTCTTCACTCCTCTTAGGTCTTGATGATGTAAATGCCATTTTGATGTAAGGCATGTTAGCTCACCAGTTTGAGTGCAAGGCCTTGACGGACCATACAGAGGTAGCCACTAGCACAGTGGGAAATATCGGCATTCAGAAGACTGCAGTAAAGCCCTCAGAAGAAAAGCATTGGGCTAATACCGAGGAGTGAAAGTCTGGAAGAGTGCCCGGGTTCACAAGAAAAAAATATAGTTTCCACTAGAGCTTGTCAATGAATATTGAAAAAAGATGAGTGATGATTAAGAGTTTAAAATAATCTCCTTTCCACCCTTTCACCTGCCTCCAGTCAAACCGTAAAGCCAACCATGCCCCTGGCTTACATTATAATGGAATTATTGTTCATGGAGGTTTGGCCAGTCAGCAGTCAATAGCGAAGAAATGACAAACGTGTGCACAAGGGAGGGCCTTTGGAAAGAAAAGAGAAAGGAAAGAAGAAAATTTATTATTGCCAGTCCACTGATGAATGCAGGCATTAGAATAGCAGATGTAGAGTGTATAAGGGGCTGGAGAGTGAAAAGCTAAGTGTTGCCTTAGAGCACCAGGAAATGGAGCCAGGGTTGTGAAAGCCATCAAGCTGCCTGCGCTCTGCATTCCTTAACGTACAATGAAATGCTTTGATAACTGAAACCAAAAACCCTAAAATGGCAAGTGCTTCCTGCAAGAACCCTTGAAATAAGGTTTGCAGCTAATGTGGGGTAGTCGTCAGTGTAAGGGACAAAGATGGGGGAACTGCAACTCCACGTGCTGGAACGGGGACGTTTGCTTCGGCACGTGGGACTGTTGCTTGGGATACACCAAACAGCAAAAACAGGACTAGGAAGGATGCAGTCTTAGCTCCAAGGTAATGGATAATCCAGAAACAGCTGTTTCTCTTCCTCAACCTTTTTTAAACTGCCACAGGAGACCTCTTTCCACTCAGAGCTCAGTTATTCTTTAGCATCGACTTCTCAACACACCACTTTGGCTTTCACAAGTAATCTGTTGGACAGGCTAGGAAACCTGTGCTGAATTCCCTCGTCTCCAATGTTTGGCTTCGGTTAGGAGAAGATTTGCCCCAAGACTAAACGTGTAATATTAAGCGTAACCTTTTCTTAGCTTTATTATACTTGCTCCTAAATCTAAATTATGTATACCTTGTGTGTGTTTATGTGTATGTGTGTGAGGGAGAGAAACTCAAACAGGCATGGAAAATGTGGACTCCATTCACCCTGCATACGCTGTAATATGAACAGACTTACAGAGGTGTGTGGGCATATATAGACTTAACCACATCTACTGTAAAGAGGAAAAAAATGCTGAGAAGCATTTTGTCATGTTTTCCATTTGAAATGTGTGAGCTGTGGAAACTCAAAGCTATAACATTAATGTTTATTCTGGTAGGTTTTTTCCTGTGCTATTTATTTTTCCTGTGCTATTTATTTGCTATCGTGTTTTTTGGGAACTCGACAAATTTGTGAGGTGGTTTTTTTTCCCCTTTCCCCATATCTAGAAAATATGCACACATTTGAATTATGACTTTCCTACAGGAACTAACAGCTGTATGTGCAAATCATGCATATAAATCAATTACCAAGGCCTATGTACTATAAATGCACCCATTAATTAAGCAATGTCAGATGCTATGAACCATGAAGTTCATTACATCTTTAGCATTCAAACCAAGGATTATTTGAAGAAGCAATACTACGTTTACCTAATAGTTAATGAAATTAAGCCGGGTTGTTGCCAACATTCTTATTTTATGCCTAATTCAGTGTTTAAATGTTTATGAATAAAACACTAACTGCTGAAAGCAGAAATGTTGAAATGTAATTACTGGTAAGTTATAACGCACTTGAGGACTCATTATACCAGACTTGGGAGTTTTAAGATCACCAGTGTAACACACTCTCCAAAAACACAGAATTTTTATGGGCTAAAAGCTGGAAAGACATAAATGCTGTTGAATTTGTCCTGGCTGAGTGGAAATTTTGATGATTGTGGTAGTATGATTTATGGGTATAACATTTTCCAGTCATTACGTGGTTGCATTTCAGCATTGTGACATGATTTGCATATGTGAATATCCCTGCAAATTAACTTCTGATGAGAGCTACATCTGCCTGGATTAAGAAGCTCCTATCTTAAAACCAATCCAGCTGCTACCCTGAAGGACCTATTTTTTTAAAAAAAAGGCAATATCTGCAATGTCATCATATATAGTTTTTCCATATGTATGTCCTGATTTAGATTTAAGTGTAAATATTGCATGGCAGTATTGGTTACTTTGGTAGCATTTATTCTGCCAACTAAGAAGCACTCAGTGATGTCAACGTTAGGATTATCTTTGCTGTGTAGCACTCTACCTTCCTCTATTCCATAAATCTATCTATAGACAGCAAAGTATCAAGAGCTAGGCTAGGATCCATCACTGCTGTTCAAAGCCACTCTTAGCCATATGAATAAACAAAATCAAATTTAAAAGAAAACAATGCAAATGAAATAAATAAACCCATAAGACTCTCCAGAAATAAGAGAACAGCAAAGACCTTTAACTGAACAACACCTGCTGCTGCTGGCTCAGCATTTCCCAGGATCAGGCTTTTCTGCTGAAGGATACGTATCAACAGAAAAATGGTACAGCCTCTGCCAGAGAACACTTGGATCTGGGCTCTGAATGTCACCGATAGACACACGAGGTAAAGGCAGACAGACAGGGGAGCACAGAGAAATAATTAAGTAACTTTTTTTTGCAGAATAACAGTAAAATCATGTCAGACTCTTGCTTGAGCACTTTGCAGACCCCAGTAGTTTTTCTGCAGCACAGTAAAAGAAGAGTTTGAAGGAGGAATTTAAAGGAGAGTCATGAGGCAGAGATGTGAAGGAATTAGCAGCAGTGCTTTTGAGCATTGCAAAAAAAATGGGCTACAAAATCCTGGGTAGAAATGGGGTTTAATGTCTTGAGTGTGAGATTGGGGGGAGAGGGTGGGTGGGGAAGGGACTGTGGTGCGTGGAAGTCAGGAGAACCACTCGGTGCAGGAGACTGGTGGAAGAGGTGCGTGCAGAGGAGCAACACAGTCAAAGCAACAGAGAAATAGACTTATCTTCGGGGTGGCTTTCCAGGGGGTTACCAAGGCGGTCAAATCACTTTGGACAGGCTCTGAGAAACTGGCACACTCTCAAAGAGCTGAAGAGCGGCAAAGGCAGGGATGTGGCTTGGCTGCGAGGCTCAGGAGGGAGGGACACGCTGCTCGGGGGGCCGGGCGGTGGTGGTGGGAGGCAGAGGAGCGAGGGGTTGCACCGGGAAAATGAAGAGACTGTACGAGCCGGGTGATCTTCAGAGCGGATCTGAGACACTTCAGAGATGGCAGAGAGGGAGAAGAGCTGGTATTTTAGGGTGGGAGGAAACAAGTCTAAAGAGGCAGCAGGGAAGCGACAGGAGTCAGTAGCCGAGCAAGAGGAGCTGCCTTTGTGCTGTCAGCACTCAGAAATAAGCGTAGAGAGGATCGAGGGCAGGAGCCTGCGTAAAGGTGGAGAGATACTGAGAGAGCAACGAGAGAGTTAAGAGAAGAACCAGAGAAAGAAAGAAGCACTGACTTGAGAGAAAAAAAATACCTAGCGTTGGATTTGCCTGAATTTTTAGGAATGGAAGAAGTCAGATTTTTGTTGTTGTTGTTCTTGGGAGCATTTTGATTTTTACCATCAAGTTTTTAAGATCTACAGTAGTTATTGCACTGACTGTATGAGCTTATCCCTGCTTCTCTCCCAGAAATTCACTAACATTGCTGCTGCTTGTGCCCACTGCTCTTGCTAAAAGCCATTGCAATTCAATTGAAATTTTAAAATTGTGACAATATTGATAAATTTGTAATGAATTTCACTTTGCACGAGTTGAAAGTTTGACACACAGAAGTCAATGGCCAAACCCCAAGGAGCAATTGGAAACTGTTTCTGCAGTTCATATGTACAGTCTTAACTGAGGCTTAAGTATATAGAAACCAAAACAATGTGGTAATATCCATACCACATTTTTAAGTGCTTTTCATCCCAGTGTTGTAAACTAAAATGTTAGCGGAAAAACAGCTCAAAAATAAAATTAAAAAAAAACAAACCACAAACAAACAAAAAAACAAAACCAGAAAAAGTGTCCTCCCACCAATTCAATAAGGGGCAATAAATAGCACTGTGCTAAGCAGCAAAAAGTCTAGTCACAAGAACAAACAAAAGAGTTAACAAATATCTGTAGGCAAACACACAGATAAGCCATGCTCCTGGGGCTAAACATATGCAAGTAAGTGATCCCACCCATTCTTAGACTGAGCAGTGACTTACTGTAAGATCAGTCCTGATGCGAATATAGCACCAAACAGGGAAAGGCTGGTAGAGTTAACACCAGGGTATATTTATATATGCCAAGCAGGACACCTCACAGCATGGACGTAGCACTGTGCTCTACTGCTTCCAGACTGGAGCCGGAATGCTCCTGCCAGGTTGGTGTGGAGGCAACAGGGCTTGCTCTGCCTGGGTCCCCCTGTGTAAATGTAAGTCTGTTGCTTGAAGTCTCAGAATCTGCAGCTGGTCATTGCCTAACATAACAAGTTACTTACTTGATGGGTTATATCCAATGATGGTCGGCGCTGCTGAATGCAGTCACGTATGAAAAGGTTAATAAGTGAAAGCCATATATTCGATCTTACCAGCATTCTTGAACAGCAACGAGATTCATTCCAGTGCTGATAAATCAAGACCTCTGTTATGAAATACGAATGCAGATTTAGGGAAGGCAGGAGGGATTCTCTCTCTAAAGCACAGCTGATCTCACAAGTTAAGGAGGGGTAGAGAACAGCCTGGGGAAGACCTTGCAATCTTTATCCAGTGCAGGCGTTACTTTCTCCTAAGTTAGAAATGCAGACTCAGCAGCACTAAGAGAACTCATTACCTAAATGTAAGTTCCTTCTTATGATAAAGTGTTGGGCTTATTGTATTTTGAGATGAGTAGGGGTAAAATCCCTAATATCATGTGTTCCCAAGGAAGTTTCATTTACTGATCGTGTGCAATAAGAAATATAAGAAATTTCTTCCAGTAAATAGAGTTCACAGTGGCCATATTCACATATCCATCCTGGTGTAATTCCTAAACGGCTTTGTGAAGGTCTGAAGAAGTAAAAGAGTAAACAAACTCATTTTCTGTCAGATTTACAGATCGCTTCTTCAAGGACTGCCTTGATTGCTGTCTGTCTCTGTCATTCCCAGGTGGGTTCACACAGAACTCCTTAAATGATGTCAAGAGCAGAGGGAGCTAGAGCAGTGACATATATTGGCTCTCAAATTATTGGGAGGTATCTTGATTTTGTTTCTTCTGGCACCAGTAGTCACTCTTTGTCTCCTGTTTAGCATGGAGAAACACAACACAATATACCCTCACAAGGGAAGGGTGAAAAGGACTCATGTTATCTTAGAGCATCAGGTGCTCATTATAGCCAACAGTTAGCAAATCTCAGATGTTAGGATGCTTATTCAAGCCTTCTGATTCTACACTATTAGATAGGACATCCTGTGGAGATCGGATGTGAGAATGCCAAGAATTCTGTCTCTCAACTGAGCTCAAATATATAAAAAAGAAGAAACAAAAAGATCTTTTCCCCTATTCCTTGGCACTTTTGAGCTTGGAAAGAACAAAGTACTGAGTCAAATACACATATTTGCTTTTAGAAAAGTTAATTCAGAAGGATTGAACTGTAGGTATTCCTAAGCTTTTGTTTGCAATCCTTAATCTAACAAGCTGGCAAGAAATCTTTCACTATTTTAAGCAGACTTTGAGCTAAGAATAATGAAAGCAACAATACCTAACTTTTCCACAGGGATGGGCAGCTTCGGTTCAGTCCTGGCTATTGCTGTGTGGAAGTGTTTTCTAACAAGTACTGCATTTTCAAAAGGTGTCAGTGAGTCTGGTTACCCCAGATTTTCAGCACCTTTCAGCACTCTAAACAGAGGACCCCAAAGGCCAGCCTCAGCAGCTACTTGCCATGTTTGCAAATGTGGACCAATATTTTCCATACTGTATATTTTATCTTGGCTTTGAAAATAATAAATACTATCCTGTAACATAAGAATTCGATTACAGTTTGTCACTCAAATATTTATGGAACAGTTAATTTTAGGTAGTTGCTTCAGAAGGGAAACAAATCTATTGCAGCACAGATACCTTTTTTTGTGGTTTTCAGCTGATAAAATCTACTCCAAGAGCACAAAGAACCCAACTGAAGTTAATTGAATTATTTTCTTTGTCTTCTATGGACCCAGCCAGGCTCTAGGTACTTTCACTGTTGGATGATTACTCCGTAGCCAATGCAAAATATTGGTATTTTTGTCTCATTCCTCAGAAATAGGACACACAGTTCTTCCCCCCCCCCCGCCTTAGTATCATGGTCCAGAGTGCTCTAGGACGGAGAGGCTGAATGATCATCCCACCTTTAGGGATGTATAGATTAGCAAGAAAGAAAAGCCTGCACTGGCAACACTTCAGCTGTACTTGTATGCTGGATAAAGAGAGCCCTTTCATTTCTGGGTATGCGCATGAGAGGCTAGAAAGAACAATGAAATCATGAGCATTATAACGTAAATCCTTTAACAGGATCTCTAGATATGCCCAGATGGGTATGTGGATTTATTTTAAAACTAGATACTCTGATTTTTTCATAATTCTGTTTAAGTTCAGAATGAATTTCTTTTTTAATATTTTTTAAACAATTAAAGAACAATTTTCATTTATCTCTTCACTGCACTGACTTCCTCTGAGACCACGATTGAATAAATGAAAATTTACCTCTCATTCCTCCAGTTCCTGCTCAGTAAGCTCAAGAAGTTTAGATAACAGAGACAGGATCCAGTTTTTTTATCCTGGAACTCAGACATCCACAGAATCATTAGCGTCATCTCTCTGGTTTTTTTTTTTGCACAGGAGCTATTAGCACAAGTGGCTTTTCTCCGAGCGTTACACCAGCAGCCCCTATCTTGTTTGTCTTAATTACCTAAGAAGTTTAACTCTGCCTTAAGTTGCCTCAGTAATTACCGATTACTGAAAATAGGATTTATAGGAGCAAAATGAAACTTTTGGCTTTCCTGGAGATTTGTGAAGTGACATTATATGGTTTTATTTGTGCAAGGAGTCCTTACGACCTACTGCCAAACTACTCATGCCTCTCTAGATGTCACCTTTTTTGGTCTTATTCCTCTTCTTACGTTCCTGGTGCTGTAATCTGGATTGCATGACATCTTTTCTGTTAGGTCCCATGTCCGGGCAGAACACTGATGTGATACTGGTGAAGGAAGGATTTGACTCATCTTTCTGTGAACCTTTGGGGTACTCAGAGGCTTTTTCTTCAGTGGAAAATGGAATTCTGTTCAATGGCATTCTGGGGTAGCAGATAAAACATAATTTCCTGGGATACCTATGATATGGAAGAAAAATCTAAAAAATTTGTGAGTACTTCAACAAAAAAAAAGTATAATATCTTAACAGAAATACTTCTTGCACTATGTCATGAGCAGTCTCATTAGGTTTTCTTTGATAATTAGCTGTAACTGTGTAAAAATTATTAGCTGTATTGAAACAAAGGGACTTTTGAAAGAGAACCAGCATGAATACTTATTGTTAGTAAATTAATTCGGAAAAGCCTTGATTAAGCAATATACACCTAATTTCACATAAAAATGCTGATTTTCTCCCTGAAGATTAACTGTGAATTCCATTAATATCAAGAAAGTTCTGTCTGAATATCAATTAGAGATTTGAGAAAGGACGCTCATACACTATGTTGGGGAAAGTCTGAGCCACATACACAGAGGACCAGAAAAGTGTGGAATTAATGGCTTCAGCTTATCTTTGTCTAGGTGTGACCTGTGTAAAGGCTGAAGAGTGTCTGTGATCCATGCTTAGGTCTGGATTTTCCTCTGGTCTTGGCACATCGCTTTGTGCTCAGCCACTGAAGCACGGAAGGAGCAGCAGCAGAAATTCTGCTGCCTAAGTCAGCCATACCCATAGCTTGATTTTTCTCAGGTCTTGCCCATTTTGCAGTTATTTGTACCCCTGATGCTACAGAATTAGGATTCTCCCTTTGTGGGACCAGCACACATTCCTTCAATGCCTGGGTGACCCACTGAGCGTGGCAGCGTGGGAGGACGAGTTTCAGCTGGCTCCAGAAACGGGGAGGCACGTAACCTGTCTGCATGTCGAGTTCCCCCTGGACGAGAGAGGCATTGCAGCAGTGTCGCTGCTGGAGCCTCCACCACTGTCATCAACAGCTGAACCACTGCCTTCACCCGTCGTGACAGCGAACAGGCAGTCCGTGGTGCACCGCTGCTCCCCAGGCTGCCCAGATACTTTCCGTATGGCACTGCCATTGCTGGTTTCCTTCGGTCTCCAGGCACGGGGGCATTGATTTGGTTGTCTCTCTGGACGGCCTTTGCGAGGCTTCCCCACAACAAGCATGTGCAGAAGAAGTGCAACCAAGTGAGGATGCTCATGGGTTAATGGCTCAGCCGTAATATATTACACAGTGAGGGCTGGGGTTTCTTACCCAGGTAAAATAACACTCAGACATTGCTTCCAACACAATACTTGGCTGTCTACTGAGTGACAATATTCAAAAGGCATACATAAGTTCATTTTTATTATTAAAAAAAAAAATCAAATAAAATTGTGGAAAGGATATGATACAAAATCATGTAAGACAGATTTGCAATTAATTCTCCTTTTTTCTTCCCTGGAATTCAAACATACCTCTTAGAACAAATGGGCTGAGGCTTGGGACAGTAATAAGTCTTTGATTTGAATATCATTTTGAAAGAATCACACATCTCTAAAAGATTAGGGAAATATAACTTTTATTTTAATGCGAGTACTATTTTACTGGACCCTGGCAGGGTATTAGAGAAATTATCATTTTCTCATTAGTCTAACTGCCAACTAGCTCTTCTTACTTTCCTTTTCTTCAGAATGGAGGGTGTCTCAGACAAAACGCTACTTAATCAAATTAATTAAGAGGGAGTAGATTTCTAAAGAATGAGGTTCAGAAGGAATCAGGCCAGGAACTTAGCATGTTCAAGACTTCAAATGCTTTCTCAAGGTCCACAGACTTCAGTGGTATTTAACTGCTTTCTTCAGTCAGGTCCTAAGAGTGTGGCTTTGGGATTAAAGCAGGGAAAATTTTTCTTAGACAAAAATGTGCCATCAAATGGATTTATGAAAATAGGGAAATGTTGCTGAACTTCTTGTCAAAATAATTTCTTCAAGAACATTCAGCTCTGTCAGTGCCTACATTTTTTAATTAAACATTTCGGCAACTCAGGTTGAAACAACCATTTGTTTCAAAATTCCTTTTTGCTATACAGTCTTGAAGTCTGAAATCAAAACCACATCTGATCTTTCTCTAATCAATTGTTCAAAATAATTGAGTTTTGTGCCAAACTGAAATAATTATTTTTTGAAATGTCAGAACTGCTGAATGCAAAAAAACCAAAGCAACTGGAATAAAAGTAGTCTATGGACAGAACTCAAACTTTGTGGGCTACGAAAAGGAAATCCTTCATGGATATTTTATTATAAATTAGCTTATTCAATTGCCATATGCAGTTATGTTAACTACTGTGAACACAGACTAGTTATACCGTTTAATTTAGCATATATATTGAAAACAATACTTATTTAACTACGACATATTCATCTGCATTCTATTCTAGAAAGAAATATCTAGTCGTTAGTCACTTGTGATTAATACTTCATTATCATTATATTATACTCACTGTAAAAACTCACACAGGCACCACCTGTTGTGTCAGGCTCTTGTACAAGTCAGGTTAGTGAAACATCACAGCCTGGTCCAGGTCTGCTGGACCGCAGTTTGTTGTGAAGTGATTCCACTGCGGCACTCAGCATGATACAAAGGACTAGGGTAGGAACTACATCCAGGCCATTTAGGAACCCTCTCCAGAGACAGACCCTGCTTTCTCACCTTTTCCTCAACAAAAAACATCTCTTAGCAGTAGGATCCTAATGATCTAATCCAAAGCTTTCAGACGAAAGTTTTAGGAGGCACAACAGCATTTGGGCCTCATGACAGACAGTGACTGACCACAAGCTCAAGAGTGCAGAAGATGCCTTCTTGTAGGGCACCTCAGATGTGAGGCTCTGCTTTGTGCCACGGCATCGATCTCCAAAGACGAGTAACATCTTGGTTTGGTGACAGCATACCGTGGAAGGGATACCATGCTGCTGCAGAGAAACTTCAGGCTGGACTCAGCTGCACAGATCTCAGACTGTCTATGTCAGTCAAGTGCTTTAAGGAGAGCTGGTTTCATTTGCACTTACCCAGAGTTATCTGATGCTGGCAGCAAAGAGAACTTTCTCATATGAAGCAGCACATTATTTGAAGTGGTTTCTAACCCTTTTTTGGCAAGGAGGTCAGCTGGGGAAAACTAAAGCTCTTCACCATGTGTGTTCTCAGGTGGGACGTTGAGGCGAGGGGATGGGGGATGAGGCGTGAAGGGGAAGAGGCCTATCCACAGCTAATAGTCCGTTCCTCAGGCAGAGTTCTCGAAGAGGAAGCCATCAAAACTACTGAGAATAGAGCTTTCTTTTCTTTGCTCTTTCACAGATCTGTGGCTCAGAGGGTGTAATGTGGAAATGTGTGATTCTCTTCTGAAAGGATAGCTGTGGTGTATGTGATACTCATGAACACCACTGGAATTTGTGATTTGCAACAGTCTCCGAAAGCTCATCTATCTCCATTTACTAATTCTCTCCCTTCTTCTCCCCTCTAGCACCATCTTACTGCAACAAAGTCTCTAAGGGGAGGTGCCAAATAGGGTGAAATAACTTAAATATTTCCACAGAGAAAGAAGAGGTACCTTGTTCAGGGGTCATGTTTTTAAAGAATTACAAGAGATTGCTTTATTTTATTTTTTTTTTAAGTGAAATGAAAACAATAATGAACATTAAGTGGAATTAGCTGAGATGATGGAGAAACAGCCCAGCTAGGATGTCACGTAAGCCCAAAGTGAAGACTGAAGTTTCTGAAACTAGCTATACAGAAATGAAGAAAGTCAAGTAACCAAGAGCAACATACTATATATTTTTGTTCTAATTGTTCAGAAATGTTCTCTCCCACTCTCAGACCTTCTAGTCCAAGTCCGAGCCTGAAGAAAAATTTTACAGTAGAGTTATAAACCCATGAAAACAGAACTTTATAATGGAAACACTGGCACAATCCTAACTAAGAGTGTTGTGTCACGGGGTGCCTCTGCAATATAAAAAGAGTCTCTGAGCCTGTATGCCAGCAAGAATAGCTAGCAACACCCGAAAAAATAAACAGAAGTAGATGAAACATCAGCAGCACTAGCTTTCTGAGATAATACAAGTACATGAAGTCCTACACTCTAAAGGATTACAAACAAATAATTTGTCACAGCTTTGAATAAATACGGAATAGGAACCATGCTTTGAGAAAATGATGGGTTATTAAGGTATGGAATTTAATATCATTGTCAATCTATAAAACTTTTACAACCTAGTCTTATTTGCACAGAGATTACATCCCCAAAGCTCAGTGCCAAAGACACATGTTAATAAGCTCACAACTTTTAATTAAGCAATATGTATAAGTAGATTCCCATTAAGCTGTGATTTGTGGGCTAGTTCATTACAGTGGGTTCCAGCCACCAGACACATATTCAATACAAATCAAGCAGCCTGCATATTATCCAGCTTAATGGGAGCCTACTTGGGATATTTTATCACCAGTTCAGATTGGTGGTTCAGAGAACTATATTTTTTTCTAAGATTGGGGGCAGCGACCAGAACCTTATAATGACCCCATGTTGTTTTCTTAATGAAACTATCCATCTGAATTGTTTAGTTGCAACTGGTAATTATTCATACAGTTAATCATAGTTCTATTCTATACTAGATATATGACATTCAGCCATAATACATTTGCTCTCATTTGAATTAAATGTGTAAAATAAGGCATAAAAGAAGGAAATACAGATATTAAAGACATGGAACGATAAAAATAATTTACACATTTTACTCTTAAGAGATTGATGACAACATTTTCCAGATCTTGGAATAACTCTCTTTTGAGTTTCTGGATTATGCTAAAATGTCTGCCTCCAGTTTGTGACACAGAGTGTCGAGTAGAATTTTTTCAATCAATCAGCTGTACTAATGACACATTGTGGCACACCATTTCACATCTTTCTTGCTTAGACAGATTCCCCATTGATTACATCAGCAGTGAGAATTGTACAGCAATCTGACGCACCAGTCTTAAAAATAAGATGGATATTCTGCGATATTTAACACTTTTTCTTTTGTAGGAGTTAGAAGTTCACGGATCATTGGAACATAATCTAGGAGAAATTGCTACAGTCAGATTTCTGGAAAATAATACTTCATCATAGCATTTTTCTCTTGGTATTCCTTCCATAATAATAAGTTAATGAATTAACTTCACTACATATTTACAGTTATCAAGACTGACAACTGTTGTTTTTAACAGCCTTTTCAGTAAGGATTCTACTGTACTTAACTGTAAGGAAATATGCATTTTATTTGCTGACCGAACTTTTCCATGTAACTCTCTTTAGCCCCTATAAAACAACACAAAATACTTAGGGCCAATTTTTTTTAAAATTTATATTTTCTGTTTTGCTACTGAAATATTCTCTAAACATCCAATCTTAGCTAACGTAATGATACTGTCAAAAGCTGCCCGCTATTTATTTGGAAAGCAGAATTTGCCATCCAGCCCCAGAGCAGTGGTCCATCTTATTCAATACCTTGCAAACAGCAATGTCTTAGACATGAGGTTTTATGAAACCAGGGTGGGCATGAGTTCCAGTAGAGGAGACTCTGGGCTGAAAGAGAAAGGAGGAAGCTCCTGAGAAGGAGATGCGAACTACAAATCAAGAAGACAAAGAAAGGAGTAAGATCATAATTAGCTATAGCTCTAAATGTAACAAGAAGAATTTTTCAATCAATATGGTAAGCTGCTTGTAGCCAATTAAAAGACTGTAAAGTAGGGACAATGCCATATGTAGATTAGGCTAGTCTCATAAAAAGAGCCTTAAAGCAGTGTTGCATAGTTCATGAATTGATTTTGCTTGAAGACCGAAGAAAAAGGAGCTGCAATAAGCCAGTCCTATAGTAACAAAAGTGGTACCTCGGAGAACTCCATCCGTGGCACATGATACAGTCAGAGGAGTTTTACACATCCCTTGTTTACCAAAGTTTCGCCCCACCTCACCAACTTTCATGGGATCATGCTGGCACAAAACTATAATGAAGATTTTCTTATGGCTATGCTATTTCTGAACTAACTAGGGCAATGCAGCCCCAGGGAAAACTGCACCTCTACCTTCAGCTTTAATTCACCTCTGAATCCCAGCACTTTGCCTTTGACAGCTCCATGGGATACAGCAGCATTTACAGAAGTGAGGAAACTACCACAGATGCCAGAAGCTAAACAGTTAAAAACAGTCTCCTGCAGCCTGCAGAGCAAGCTGGAGTCAAGGAAAACACCCAGACATATAGCTGTTGAGACAGGAGCAACATTACAGCCATTAAAATCAAATGTCAAAGAAGGAACAATGCCTATTAGCTTTAGAAACAAAAAATGAACAGTTCAGCTTTATCAAACAAATGGGTTGCACTATCCAATTACTAACTTCTGATAAGCACCATGTCAATTTTGAAATTGTACTGCTGAGTCTGTGGAGAAGAAAAAATAAATCTGAGTTATCCACATAACAAGGATAAAAGGAAGCCAAACTATTACAATCCTGACCTAATTACCCAGGCAAATCACTCCCCTTTCAGGAACATTGTAAAGCCAGTAAAAACACTGTAGCCTTCGCTGACGAATCTCTGACCTTGTATGAAGCCCCTTTTCTCTCCCGCTCAGGTTCCATTGGATCAGAAGCCTTGAGAAGTCCTCTGACTGGGCCCTTCACTTGAAGCACCATCATTCACAGCATCTTTTTGTTTCACGTGACCCAGGAATATAATTGCTAGGAGTGCGTATGCCCCAGCTGAGTGGGCAGCAGAGGGCTGCAGCCTGCAGAGTGGATGGGACTCCCCATCCACCGGACACGGTCAGGCAGAGCCACGTAGAGCGGCTGGCGAGCATGCTACAGAAAGCCAAGGGCATAGCCAATAGCCTATTTCCTTTTTCAGAGTAATGTCCATTGCGTTCAGGGAGGATGCAAAGTCTTCCCTTCCTTCTTCAGTGTTGTTAAGTCTGAAGCTGGTTGGCAACCCCTATTTTAGCGCTATTCTCTACCCAAGGTGCATGAGTTGTAGATTAAGCATGGGTCGAAGTTCTCCCTCAGAGCAAACAAAAGGAATTACATGAAAACAGCAGCAGCAGAGTATATCATTGAAAGAATAATAATAATAATGCCTCCTCGTAAAATATAGCTGATTTTTTTTTTCTTTTTGAAAATATGTGGTTAAAAAATAAAGCATATTTTTCACACATTGTTATCTAACATACGGTTGTCACATACCTGGGTGGATGAAGCCTTCAGCTACACAGAGCTAATGCTCCCTTTGCCTTCCCCATATATCCTGACAAAGCTGGAAGAGGGCACATATCACCAGGGATATGGCAATATTAGAGAGAAATCTAATGCCTTAGTAGGATTATTTATGAATTTTTAAAAATATAGCTATTTAACGACTTTGCTGACAACCCTAGTAGTGCTGAGAGTATAAGCCACTATAGAGCTGAGCAGGTTCCCTCAGTGGACAGCCATCAACTTCGATCCATTATATGGACATTTTGTGTCTCGCCTGCTCCCAAACTAGGTGGCGTGGGTGACTTTGGAGGTTTCTATGTTAGTGTCTTAGATGAGATTTTGGGGCAAATCTCCCCGATGTCACCACTTACTGTGCTTTCTGCTTCACACAGTGGCAGTCTTGGGACACATTCACTGGCTTCCTTAGTTGAAACTAGGCTGGAAGAATATTCCAATTTATTCTTGAAAGTTTATTCCAGGAATAAACCTATCTTACCCCAGCACCTAATGGGCATTAGGTCCACAGGACCAGATTACAACTAGTCTAAATGAAACCCCCACAACCTGCGTGTCATGGATGCCAGACCTTCAGTACCAGCTGTTTTACTCTACAAATCTGTCCTGTACTACTGTTTATGTAGATTTAGTCTCTTAGTGATGTTTTCCTGTGCTTTCTCATGGCATAGACTTCTTGCATTTTTTTTCATCTCAGATTAAAATTAGCATTAAAGTCCATGTGCCATCCCAAACCACTTAACCGTCTTTGAGGACTCTCATCTCAAAGATCTGTCTTACCATTCACAACATATCCAGTCAAATAAGAAACACAGGACTTCAAAATAAACCTTTAAACCAGACAGCAAGATGCACACAGAGCAAAAATACATTTCAGCTGCAGCTGTGCTGAGTGAAGGAATAACAGCATCATCCACACCTGTCCTCACACCCTTCTCTCAAAGATGACTGCGCTCAGAGCTGCTAGTCGAGTTGCTCATGCGAATGCTCTCTCACCTGTTTTTGGTTAAAATGGCCATGCAAAGCTTGAACAGCTGGAACAGAAGGTGTTTGCTGCTCATCCTGAAAGGGGTGAGGCAAAGCTCCCGTGGGAGCTGCTCCTGCATGAAAAAGCAGCTGCAGATGATGTCTTCGGGTGGCACAGCTGCACTCAAAGTAGAGCTTGTGTCCACAACAATAGCAAGGCTAGAACAGGAAGGCTAAAAATTAGACACCTCAATGCAACAGCTCTTAATCTGCTCTCACTAATTTCTTTTTGGACTAAGTTGTGCCTGTAGCAGCTCTTTTGACATTCCCTGTAAAATCCCTTTGTCTGTCAAAGGAGCACAGACAAGCCCTCGGCTTATAAGTACAGCCCCAGCCTTGAATAAAACGTTACATTCCTGATAAGCTGGATTCATGTGCATATGGCCATTGAGTCACAGGGAAAAGCCAGCATTTATGAGTTGTTAGTAGGTCGATGTAATGCGGTAATCTTTTCACTGTCAGCTGTCTGTAAAATTTTTTGACCCAAAATATGAGCGATTCTTAACAGAAACATGAAAAAAAAATAATGGGAAAACAGGAGGTTATAACCAATTCCTGTTCAACACTTTTTAAAGAAAAAACATAATGTGATGAGACCCTTAAACATTTTAGGCTTTTCCATCTCTAATCTGAAATATTCTATGAAAAAGTAATGTACGTTCTTGGATAGTTTGGAGCTTCTGTAATATAATCACAGATAACATTTGTGGAAAAAGACAAAAGCCTTCAAACACTGATTTTTATTTCAAAAATAGGAAATACAGACTTAAACAGAATGAACACCAGACAAACCCCTGAAAAGGTTTTAAATACATAGCCTTGCCACTGAAATCCGTCCTGCTATTGTTCTATATGTGTTCACGTGAGCACGCACATACACACACATTCACGCACTGGTTTTAGATGCAAAGATTGTTGTTTATTGCTTCAAATTCAATGTGGTTATATTTTCCATTGCACGGTGAAGTTCTAAAATTTATCTGAAACAATGTTTTGTGGGGTCTTTTCTTTTTTATTTTTATTATCTTATTATGTATGGACTCTGCGCCTTTGGAGTAGGAGGCTGTTATATGTCGTAGTGCAGATGATAAGAAACTTCTCCAATTTCATTAACAAGTAGCAAGATCTGTGCATATACCTCCCATACAGAATGTTTTAGAAATATGCCCTATTATGTCTAGTTAAGTCAACCTTGTGTCATTATTTCATATTAGTGTATATGACAGGATTGGCATACCCAGAAAAGATGCATCAGAACTGTTACATGTCAGCCAAGAAAATGTAAAAAGGAATTCTCTATTTTGAAACTAGGTTAAATATCATATTATTAAATATTTTGAGAAGAAAATGTTATATTGGTACCAAAAAGAATGTGTGTTGTTTTAAGGTTTAAGGAAGTACTTCAAAGAAAGATCTTGTACAACGAGGAAAAAAAAAAAACCTAAACTGAGTGCATATTTAAGTAGAAGAAGACAGGGAAATGAGAATGAAAATCTGCTGCAACAAGAGAAGGAAGTATTGCTTAAAAGTCTTGTTTTAGAACATATATCGTAAAAGATTAACAATTTTTTTCACAAGGAAACATGTTTTAAATAAGCCAAGATTTTAGAAAATATTCTTTCAGGTCCAACATGATTATCCTACACTAATAGTGGAAAGACTTCTGCCGTATAGGATTACACTGATTTCACTAAACTGTTAAGGACAAATGGAAAAGGTACTTGTTTTGGGCAGATCTCATCACTTTCACAGATGCCCAGAAATGTAGCACCAGAAGAAAACTCAAAACATCTCCAGCCAACTTTTGTACTAAAATAGACAAACTATCATCTAGCTTATCCCTTGGGTACGGCTGCTTGCCCTGTCTCCAAAAAAAGCCCATACATAAATAGCATTTGCAACAAGTTTAAGCTGATTGCCCCTTATCCTTCCTCCCCTGAGCAAAGGAAATAACTGATTGTCATGTTTACAATGAATCCCAGAAGAGGTGATATCTTACTCCGTGTATGAGCTCCTGCAATTACATACTGACAGGGGATTCTTGGTCTTCATCCTTTTAGTTTGACCCCCACTTCCTACCCTTTTCTCTTTATAAAGAAAACAGCTTTCTAACCCAGTCATAAAAGAAAACTCAAAATAGGATTCCCCAAAGAATGACACCAGGGGAAAAATGAAGGGCTCAAGATAGCTTCCTGCATAGTCTC
Source organism: Balearica regulorum gibbericeps (assembly GCF_011004875.1). Classification (NCBI taxonomy): domain Eukaryota; kingdom Metazoa; phylum Chordata; class Aves; order Gruiformes; family Gruidae; genus Balearica; species Balearica regulorum. The sequence goes on from NC_046185.1 coordinate 96,772,026, forward strand.
CTTAATCTTGTAATTTTGATACCTGAGCTGTAATTTTCTCCCTTTTTAATGTTTGATCTTGCTGGTGAAGATGCAGCTGTGGCTCAGACCTTGGGCCATGTCCTGTATCTGTCATTCCCAGGACTTTTGCCGTGTGGCTCCTGCCAGGTGACTCCTGTTTAGGAGGAGGAGGAGGCTTAGGAATGGTCTGAGACTCGGACAGGGTTACAACTTCTCACAGCTTCTGCATGTTTGGACAGCAGATTTGAGTGTCTCCCGATGCCCATTGCTGTGGAGGAAATAACATTGCTGCATGATATAAAGGTAGCCCTCAATGTCAAAAACACTTGTGGTGTAAATTCTCACATCTCCATCATCTTTAACTGAGCAACCAAAAAGTACCTGTGCTGAGGATCAGGCTCCCCATCTCTAGATCACTGGGTAATAATATCCTATCAAGGAGATATAAGAGGGAATCAGGAAAGCTCATCAAAATGTTCAGTGACATGGCAGCAGATTTATGAGAAAAAAAAGATGTCATTATAAAGAAGAAAAAAAAAAAAAAGAAATAGGAAAGGTCAGGTCATATTCATTAGTAAGAAAGGAAGACCTAAAGAAGGTACAGGAAATGCAAATATTACAGATCTACCCGTACTTTGGAGTTTTGTTGTTAAGAAAGAGGGAGGTTTTCTTAGGGCATTTAATTAAAATGAGGTACTGCTTCTCTTTATTTTTACATTTTCCATCTTTTTATTATCACAGCAATATGTCTTCAACTGCTTCTTTAAGCATTAACAGCTGATTTATTTAATAAAACTGAGGACTGAGCATCACTGGAAATACTGCTTCCAATGGAATGCTCTCATGCTGTGATTGGTGAAGTGCTAAGTAATTTGCTTTTAATGCTAGCACATACCACTTAGCACTATATTTAACTGAATGATGAAAATCACTCATTTTTCATCTCCTTGCTTAACTGGTGCTCAGTGTAATCTATCTACTGTACTGTGAGCCTAGCGCCAGATATATTCTAATAGACCTTGGTCTCCAATCTACAACAAGCATTTTAATTTTTAATTCATACTTATGTCTTTATCCTTTAATAGAACAGAACTACAGATGGGGAGTATGTTTTAGATAATAAGAGCACAGTAGGTACCTAGGGAAACTACACCACTAAAAGGATTCTTTATTTACACTTTTCAGTAATGACTACATATATATAGCTACGTGGGAGAAAATTGTTGTAAAGGAACACTGCATAGACAAGCAATTACTATCCAACTATAACTGAGTGTTATGGATGGCGTTGCTGATAAGAGCACTTCAGGAAATAACTTCAAAGCCAATGCCACCCAGTGTATCTTGACCAACAACCATGGGAACTCACAGGATGTGATAACCAAAATTAATAGGCAGGATTGTACATTTTCAGTGCAAATGTAAGGTAAATTTACTTAACATTTAAGCATACTTTAAATTCAGCTTTCAAGAATATGTACTGATGCAGAATTATACATCTCAGACCAGATGGAGACATGCCAATATAACTGAGGGAATAAAAGTGGTGAATGAAGTCCTTCATGCTGAACAAAGTCTCAGCACCAGTCCACATTTGTTAAAACATGAGCATATTCCTTTCAGAACTGAAGGTGTGGTGGCTCCACACATAAAGTCAGTTTTGTCATCAGACTAAACAACGGCCCGTTACCCACACTGAAGTAACAATCTCACAGAACTAGACTGGGATATCTTAACTCAGTGGTGGGAAACCTAGGATATGATATTGCCCAAAGGAATTTTTACTATTACATTCAGTCACATTCAAAGACAAAACCGAGGCCAAGAAGATGCACAAAGTATAGTGCTGCCCCAGCATGCTGTCTTCTTGGTACAGAAGCTGCAGTAGGTTACAGATCACCACCATAACTCCTGTACACAAGCAAACCTGCATTGCTTGTGTCATTCGCTCATTGTGGGGTAATCGGCATCGCCCCAGATCGGTGAAAAGCCCAACTTCACTCAGACAGAAAAAATACACAGAAAAATTCTGGCACTGGCCAGTTTCTCTTCAGTTAGTTTCATATACAATAAAGTGTCAACAGGCAAAGCAAATGTTAAAAAGGCAATTTTATTCCTGTTGTGACAGAGAGAAGTCATACAAGTAATATCTCACACAATAGAACCCACAAAAATCACATTTCTTGTAGATATTCAGAAGATTTTTAACACCATTTCTGTCTAGGTGTAACACATACAAACACACACATAGGCACATGCATACAAATGAAAAGAAGGTAAAAAAGTGGAAACCAAATTTTTATCTTGCAAACCCAAAGAAAAACTGTTTTCAGGAGTGATATTTAAACCTCCAGGTCACTACCTAATGTCCTTTAATGATTATTCAGATGGATGAGAACAATAGATTTAAGTATCAAAATTAATCAACGATGTTCAAGACATTGGGAAAGATCTTGCAAAAGCAAGTGCATCTGAAAAAGTTTTACCATACTAGTTTGAACACAGGGACACCAGAAAAGCATATGCATTAAAAAAAGTCACTGATTACTATGTCAATTGATTACAGGTGCTCCACATGAATGATGCAAAATAGCAGGAAGGTAAGACTCTTCCCTCTTTCATCTGCATTTTCAGGACAAAAAGGATCCTAGTACAGGGAAGACCAAAAGTCAGAGCACTGGCAGTCTGCCCTTTATTCCTGCATTTGCCTCTGACTTCGGTCACCTTGGACAAATTATTTCACTTTTCTTGCCTTTGTTCACCTTCCCACCTTCTCCTTCTGTTGTCTCTCGTAGTCCTTGCCTTTAGGGCATGGACTTCATTTCTTACGCATTTGAATGAAGCCAAACAGAATAGGCACTGACTGAGTCAAACTAACGAGCAATACTTTAATACTAGTAAGAAAGCATGAGGATAACCTTCAGGTTGCTTTAAGCTGCTGGGGAAGCAGGTTTGACCAACGTTAAGATCCCAGAAAAATTATCTTCTCTGCAATCTTGTAAATTTTGCAGCCTGTTGGGACTTGCCTACAGAACCGGTGGCATGAAGCCATCATTGTTCCTCTTCTGGGCATCTTTGTAGCCTTGCAATTACAATAGCGGTGTGCTTTGAACAGCTACTGAAAACACCGTCAATGCTTTAGTCATGAAACTTGAAAGACAAATCAGCAACATTTTCCTCAGCACCGCTAGCAAACCTGAAAAGGCAGGAACAATCAAACCTGAGAAATACAGGAATGTCCCACTATTTGGAAGGAAAAAAAAAAAAATCATATGAAATAATTATATTTGTTTGATCCCATCTGCGTTCTGTTCCAGTGAGCTCACCACATCGAAAAGCCTGTTGAAGCCACAGAAGAGCTATGAGTGGAGCATTTGCAGGACAACACTGTACGCACAGAGGTGTGGACGTCAGAATTGTAAATCCTCTCATACAGTAACCATACCGTGGATGTGGATCAGGATATAAACAACTCTGTGGACCATGTATTACTGCAGGAATTAGCTCTTGTTGGAGACAACATCATTTCCTGAAGATTAGGAAAAAAGATGTAGAGAAAGACATGATGTAAATACATAGGTGACAGTGCACCTATGACCTCCTTTCCCTAACAAGAGGGAAACAGGAGCAAGAGCCCATACACTAAATTTATTAGTTTTCCTTGGAAAAAAAAATGTGTCTTGTGTGCTCATGTGAACTTTCTAAGGTTTTCCTGTCAGGAGACAAGATTACTGTGGACTTAAAAGTAACATAAGGTGCTTTTAACTGAACTTTACTCCTCAGAAGGTGTCAGAAAACTGACACTGATAGGACTCAGCTAAGTGCAGGGATCCGGTTGAGCCAGATGTGGTACTGAGACCCTGGGTAAGGAACAAGAGGAAAACGTATCTTGCAATAACAGTGACGTCTAAGGACACCCAGCATGTTCTGTAATTCTCTGCCATCAAACACCCTGATACTACCTTGGATCAGCAGTGACTTCAGTTAGCAACTTGACGTACGTGGGCATGTTCCACTCTGCATGTACTTCTCTAGGCGCTGGGAGGGGGCCAGTGGCTCTCCATGCACGGTGGAAAACACACCGCAAGTCTGAGAGATTAGGATGATGTGGACACATACCTAATTTATACATAAGTAGCTGATTTAAGGCTGCTCTGAGTATACTTTAAACGCTGGCCCTCGCTCCAGACAGATTGCTCTGGATTGCATTATGGTACTGAGTTTCTGACTGGAAAGAGTGACAGCATTTGGGTGAATGACAGCTCTTCAGCCTTCAGGACTCTTGCAACAGGCCTATGAAACTACCCAAGGATGAAGACCCACTGGAAAACACAACCGTGAAATTTCAGCCCTAACCGATTGCACCCTAGTCTTTCCAAGAGAAACTGTGTTTTGAAATTATCTGGGGTTTTTCTATCCCTCCCATGGTTTTATGCTTAGGTATCAGCATTGTTTTTCAGCTAGGTACAGAAACTGAAAATAATACCTTTCCACCTTGCTGCACACTTTTTCCTCTCCCTCAGCTTGATACATGAAGATGTATGCAGCACGCTGTCCATTTCACTTACGTGCTCCTGGGCTGTGCTCATTTCATTACACAAAAGACTTTCTCCAGTAATATCACCAAATGCCTGAAAACCAGAAAACCAACATATTATTATGGCAGCATTCGGTGAAATATCAGAGGGAACATAGATGACTTTGATTGTGCTTCCCCACCCCTCTCTTCTTGCTTTCAAAATATTATGGCTTAGAAGCTTTTGTGTGTGTGAAATTTTATTCTGTCATACTAATAACCCAGCTTTACAGCAGCTTACAGTTTAGCTTTCATGGTTCAGTTCCACTCCTAGGCTTATAACAATTTTTCTAACAGTTCTGCCAAAATATTATAAAGTAAAAGTTACTGTAAATGTATTCACTAACACAGATAGAACAGTGAGATTAGCAATTTAAACACATGTGAAATATGAATTCGCCTAATTTTTCTCAGACTCTAAACACTTTAGTAAAACAGTGGAATGGGGATTTTTACGCCCGTTGCTTTTAATAATTTCTTCTTATGATGTTCTTGACACATGGAGAAGATTTGAGTGAATAAAGAATAGACCTTCAAAGAAGAAAATCATGGCCATGAGGAGGAGATGATGTGTTATAAGACTGGAAACTGGTTATGAAGCCAAGACACTACATCAGATCCAGCTCAGTTCATTAGCAGTTACCACATCGCACGTCAGATCCTCAGCTTGTGTCATGTGGGTGGCATTTTGCTCAAGAGTGCCCTGGCTCTGATTGTTTTCACTTTCTGGAGTGCCCATATAAGAGAAATTTTGCTCAGATGAATGTGAGCAGAAATCAGATTTCAGATGCTGAGAAGTAACAGAGCCTCAGCTCTGTCAAGCTGCTGTTACTCAAATGCTAGCACGGAAAAAGCAGAATGTTCCAGTAATACTGCAATGTTTTAATGAATCTTGCTATTCTCAACCTGGTTTAGCACAGCTGTAATAAATTATATAAACACTAGTTTATGTACAGGAATAATCTCTAATTTCTATTGTATTTTTGTTTACTTTTATAATCTGTCTGATGAAGCATCTTAAAATCTTTTTTGTACTTCTGTGTTTAATACCCTGTGAAGCTGGGAAGCGCTGTTACCTCTGGAACAGGGGATACAGACAAGGTAGGGGCTAGTCCTTACCTCACATAAAAAACTGTGATTGAGCATTGGAGTGGTTTGTGCATCCTACATCCTAGGCAAGTTTTTTCATACCAGGCTACTCTTTTTTTTTTTTAGCTAGGTACCACTTACACAGAACACCTACTACTTTTTTTTTTTTTTGTTTTATTCTTTTACACTAAGAGATAGTCCAGCTTTAGTTTGTCCTAAGCTGTTTCTCTCATGGCATAAAAAATCTTCAAGGCAGGTCAGACAGAGATAGAACATCATGGCAGGGCTTTACAGCAACACTTTTGTAATATACAAAGTCAAGAAGACAGAAGACAAAAGGGGGGCCTATAGCATCAGTGAGCTAACAGAAACAGCAATATTTTCCATGTCACAATAGTCTGAGAAAAAATGTGGAAATATAATCAGGATATATCTGGAGATTTAATTCTAATACCCCAGAAGTTGGAACACTAATTTCATAGAATCATAGAACCATTTATGTTGGAAAAGACCTTTAAGATCATCAGGTCCAACCATTAGCCTAGCACTGCAAAGTCCACCACTAAACCATGTCCCTCAGCACCACATCTACATGTCTTTTAAATACCTCCAGGGATGGTGACTCAACCATTTCCCTGGGCAGCCTGGTCCAGTGCTTGACAATCCTTCCGGCGAAGAAATTTTTCCTAATATCCAGCTTAAACCTCCCCTGGCACAATTTGAGGCCATTTCCTCTTGTCCTATCGCTTCCTACTTGGGAGAAGAGACCAACACCCACCTGGCTACAGTCTCCTTTCAGGGAGGTTGTAGAGAGCACTAAGGTCTCCCCTCAGCCTCCTTTTCTCCAGGCTGAACAACCCCAGTTCCCTCAGCCGCTCCCCCTAAGTCTCGCTTTTATGCAAAAAACAGGACACAGGGGATATTTAGAATTCACTGGAAAAGCCTTTCCATTGGTGTTGGTTAACACATACCAAAAGCTCTTTCAAATCTGGTAGTTCACATACCCAGCATGCCTGACCAAAGCAACAGAAACCCTTTGTTACACTTAAGGTGCTGTCATTTACTTGTATAATTTAAATTGAAGCTTGTATGGATACATCAGATTTTTAGACTCGATCAGATGCTGTGTGGAGTTCTGTTCGTAAATTAAAGTCCACGTTGTTGTTTCTGAGCATGACTTAATAGCAGTAACCTTATGGTTAACCAACCGTGTAGTAAAGTTCACTGTGCACTTACTACAGTGTAATTATAAAGTGAGCAAAAATATAATTGATGCATTTTGTCAATCTGTGTAGCTGCAAGGTACTTTTTCAAAGGTTATTTTTTTTATTTGGATGAAATAAGTTAATGCTGTTTTGGCAATTATCAGACTTCAGAGATTTTACTGCTGATTCAGGTAAAACTACATAATAGACGAATAAATATTATAAGCGTTTAAGATTACAAAATATGTTCTGCAGCAATCAGTGGCTCTACCCTCGGAGCATAAAGTCATTCAGAAAAATCACTGAAAATACAGCAAATCTGGGTGCTTAAAGTGGGTTGGAATCGAAAGGGAAGTGTTTCAATACAAAAAGTACCTCTTATCAGCATTGATGTTTGTTATACAGCACAACTACAGTGATATGACAATGTTTTTCCCACAAGCATTGGCTCAGACTGAATGGATGCACTTGAACTTGCTCCTATCCCTTCTGTGAACATCTTAAGTAAACAGCTCTAACTCCTCAGGCCCCCATGGAAAAATAAATTTAAATATCCATGCCCATAAAATACTTGTGTATGTGTTGGCTAGGTACGTGACCCTTGCTCCTCATCACATGTTCTCTGCCCGTAATAAAGAAGGCAGCATGATTTAAAATTGTAAATTCATATACCAAACAAGGCTATAATGCCATGGTGTAGATATTTCAGACATTTTCTGGTTATCTGAAAACTTATGTGTCCTGCTGAGTGCCAGTGGGGGACCTGTCTCATAACTTTCCTGGGCCTTCTGTTGGACCACAGCACCCACCACAGATAAGCAGGACATGGCGTCTTGATGGAAATACATATTTTTCTCCATGGCTCTGGAGTTTCTGGGGTGGAAAGTAGCTCAAACCCGGGATTTGGAGAAAACTAAAGAGGAGAGAAATGGCCGCATGCTGCAAGGCTGCCTCCTGCATTTCCATCCTGTTGCATGCAGCAGCATACCCTTGACTGTAGTTGATAACCTTAATAGATTAATAATTAATAGGCACAGTTTCCATTTAAGACTATATCTCCCACGACTGAAAAAAAGTAAGGACTTAATCTTATACTTGAAAGGGTAAACAACCTGAAACAGAAGGTGTGGAGATGTAACTTCACCTCAGCTGAGACGCTGTGTACGCGTCCTCTTCATCTGCAGCAGATGGGTTGGCTTAGCCATTATGAGGGCAAGGAGCAACAGACTGGGTCTATTTCAAGACAGGATTCATATGTCACATGTGAGATGAGCTAGATCAATTTAAGAGAAAAGCATACAAATGCAAGATTTCTCCAGGAAAATTCTTTTCCTTGTTCTCATCTTTTCAGTGGGGTGGAAAGAGCTGCCTAGACAACTATTTTATTTCTTAAACTGATTATCTTTAATTGAATTATAGCATTAAAGGAGAAATATATACTGGTAAAGATAACTTAAAACAGTCTGTTTTACTTCTTATTTGCAGAGGAACTAGCAATACTGCCATGACCCTCAAGAAAAGGGCTGTAAGTTTGCAGGCTGTACTGATTTGATTACCTATGTCCATGGGAGTATGCCTTAGCTGACTTTAGTCATGTATGATTCCGAACTGAATCTCAACACTTGTAGAGAAAGATCATCCTTCCACTGAATGCAATTGCAAAATGTTACTTGTCCTCAATGGGACAAGATTAGATCCTGGAACTAGACGGACAGAATGTGGCAAAGCCTATTCAGCCCAGGAGTATGTATATATATATGCATGCATTAATGTGAGTGGAATCACTCTTGCAAAGGATCATAGAATCATAGAATGGTTTGGGTTAGAAGGGACCTTAAAGATCACCTAGTTCCAACCCCCCTGCCATGGGCAGAGACACCCTCCACTAGACCAGGTTGCCCAAAGCCTCATCCAACCTGGTCTTGAACACTTCCAGGGAGAGGGCATCCACAGCTTCTCTGGGCAACCTGTTCCAGTGCCTCGCCACCCTCACAGTAAAGAATTTCTTCCTAATATCTAATCTAAACCTACCCTCTTTTAGTTTAAACCCATTACCCCTTGTCCTATCACTCCATGCCCTTGTAAACAGTCCCTCTCCATCTTTCCTGTAGGCCCCTTCAGGTACTGGAAGGCTGCTATTAGGTCTCCCCGGAGCCTTCTCTTCTCCAGGCTGAACAACCCCAACTCTCTCAGCCTGTCCTCATAGGAGAGGTGCTCCAGCCCTCTGATCAGCTTCGTGGCCCCTGTCTGCACTCGCTCCAACAGGTCCATGTCTTTCTTGTTCTGGAGAGCCCAGAGCTGGACGCAGTACACCAAGTGGGGTCTCACAAGAACAGAGTAGGATACACCTTTGCTGTTAATCCCTAGTTGTGCAGGGATCTCCAGGAAACTGACTTCTTGTAAACTGGCCGTGTTTGTGGATGACCTGGCACGATGCTGCTGAAGCCAGCTAATGTGAGTCAATTTACACCTAATAATTACCTTTTCCCAGTCTCTCCCCAGCCAAGAAGTCCTCATCCACCCACCTTGGCTGATCCAGCATATGGTTTGGAAAGGCCAGAGCTTTCCTGCTGCCTCTGCAGGATCTGGTGAGATGATGAAGCCATATGATGATGAAGCCATTAGGTAGTGTACCAACCTCAGTTACTGAGCTGGAGCAATCCTCCCTCTTTCTCTTCTCCATAAATCTTTAGTGACCACTTTAGTGAGAATTTTTATGCAAACAGTGTGTGGGGCTTTTGTGGTAAACTTGGTCAATTTATTCCCTTAATGAAGTCAGAGCCAGAAAAAACTGCGCTCAGATACATGCATAAACTGCACTGGAGTCAACTGTGTGGCTTATGCACATATGGGAAAAAAATAGGGCCCAATATTCATAGTAACATTACGTATATAAAAAGAATTCGTGGAATTAAGAATAAAACATGAGGCAATTTGTTGATTTGCCCAGGGAATATATGGGAGTGACAAATGTGTAGATTATTCTAAGGTTGTTTTTTAGTGTCATTATCGGATCCAAGAACTGTATATAAAAGCACGCAGTCCTTCACATACTAAAAGTATAGTTTGCTCAAACAATTGTAAAATATTCAGTATTCTTAAGATTAAATATCTGAATATTGCTTCTGAAGGAACAGCTGTCAGCTTAAATCTAAAGTCTAGTTTGTTTACTGGCTGTATTTTATATCTGTTAGAAAATGACACCAAATGGCAATAAAATTGTTGTAAGTATTCTACTGGGGAATATAAATGCCCTTTGGTTACAGTGTACATATCTTTATACATAATTCCAGTATATTTTCCCTAGAATTATGTTAAATATGTAAAAAGCCTTTTCTCATAAAGGTAAAAATGCTAGATGTTTCCAAGCTGTAATTTAGCATTAGTGTCAAGATTGCTTCAGAAAATAAGCTACAGTTACTGTTTCATTCTTTTTAAGTGTCACTCAGCATACCGTATCTGATCTTGTATTCAAAATAAACTTATATGATTTTATTCACTTTTCCAGAAGTGCAAGAGAGTTTAGACATAATTTATAGCATATGGATTGATGTAAATAGCTTAAACTAAGTAATTGGCTAGTCACCTATGCTGTCTTATCCTATTACTACTAGGTACTTTTCAAGTAATTAGGGAAAACAGATCTCTTTTATCCAGTAAGTTTACATTGGATGAATCCTTGACATTTGTGTAGGTTTATTTGATAGATAAAATCATACTATACAAAAACTTTCTCTACAATGCTGAGGTTTACTAGGCCTATAACAATAAACTGATTTTTTGCTGAGTTAAAGTGACTTATCTTTGCCCTTTTAATAAGAAATCAACTCCAGTCAGCAAAAGTCAAGATAAAAATCACCGAGTTGGTGTTATCACCGTGTAGACAGCAAACACGTACCACTATCAGTAACTTTTCTGTGCATGGATTTCAAATACATTTAAAATGCTAAAACTCAATAATTTCCTGTATGTTATAATAACAGAAGATTAATGAATAAGGGAAAGCATGAAAAGTGATTTATTTTAGGAAGGTCATTCCTTGGTTAGCCAACACCTAAATTGAATACTATAAAGGAGAAATATATTATAGGTAAAAAGGAAAATGGGTTTTACTGCATGTGAATTCCTTGAGTTTTACAATGCTTATGATAAAAGGACTGCACTTACAAGTTTAACCTCTATAATTTTTATGCTGCACATTTAAAAAAAAAAAATCTTTTTATTTAACATTTCTAGGGCAATTTATACATCTCACCTTGTACTTAATGCTCCTTTTAAAACAGTTATTTTTGCCTTTTCCTTTGAAACCTATAAAACTACTTTTCATACCAGACATGAAATTTCTAGTTATACCAGCAAAGTTGGACTTTTAATGGGAATACTATACCTAAAGAAATAGGTATTTTAAAGAAGTTGTTGCACAGAGAGACATTTATGCCTGGTTAGTGTACTCCTGCACACAGCACTTACAGACTGGCCTTACTTACTGTAAAAAAAAAAAAAAAAACCCCAAAAAAACCACCAAAGAAAGTATTATTAAAGTGAGTATTTGGCTTCTTGACTTAAAATAAGTTCACACTTAACTGCTTTATTGAATTAGGGCTACGAGAAAATCTTGCTTTCACTGAAGTAAAAAAGAGTAGGATGAGGTTGTGAATATACAACATACATTCCTTATGAGCATCCAATGACTTTAAAGCAAGATTATGCAAAATTCCTCCTATGCCTGTCAAAGAATATCTGCAGATACAGAAACATATCTGAGGTTGAAGTCACTGGGGGTTGAACACATAAATTTGAGGAAGAAGTTGGCCCAGTGATTTAAATACTGTTCTCATGTTTGCATGTTTGACGAGAGATACACTGCCACCCCAATAACCCAGAGCTCTCTAGCCTCCACACACACCTCAGCCAGTTGAATGCCAAGAACCTACTGGTCAGGCTGGCAGTACCCTCTCAACAATGTCTATATTTGCACGTGCTTTTTAAAGTTATTATAATTTCTGTGTTGTTTTCTGCCAAATCGCTCATTTCCTCCTATTATGAATATGCACATATTAGTTCTGAAGAACACCTACCAATACCAGCAACCATCACAAGGTAATGGAACAAAGCATTACATATCCAGTGGAGAGATATTAGTCCCGAAACGCTTGAATTAAGGACGTCCCACTGCAGTAATTAGGAATAGATGCTACGGCTCTTTCAGGTATGATTCCTGAAAGTCATGGAAATTAAAAAGTCAGAGAGTTTTCATTTTGCTGTCTTCAGAGCTACATGCCTTCAGAGTTTCTTAATAAAAGTGAACAAACAAACAAAAAGTTACACTGAAATAATTACATTTTCATCCTCGGTAGGTTACTGTAATAAAAAGCATGACTGTTTTGCAGGAAGACAGTGCATGCAATCCCCAGTTCCTAGATGCTGTTTAATTACTCCTTGTATTCTGCAGTTGTACAATAGCACTAGCCCACCCAAAAGAGAGGGAAAAGAAGTGAAAAATTGGTTGTTTTCTTGCTCTGTGGACTCTGCAGGAAAGGTAGATGTATAAGTCACAGCTGCTACAGACCACCCCTTTTCCTACAGGCTGTGTTCCTACAGTCCCAAGGCAGCATTTCCTACAAATATCTTGTCTCTGGTGGGGAGAAAGAAGCTTGCTGACCACGAAGAAAGAGGAAAAGCAGCTGTCATTCCTAAGACAGGGAGACAGTAGATGACAATCTCTGTCCTTGACACTATGGAAGAGCCCTCCCACCTTCACCACTGCTGGTGGGATGAGGAGGGGAATTAAAAACAAAAGGGGAGCCCATCTTGTTTCTTCCAATGAAGCATTGTACCCATTCTGGCAGAAAAGAGATAAAAGTATGTAAATAGATTAAATAGGTAAACTTCTGGAAAAGAGAAGTCCGATTTTCACCAAAGGGTGATGCAAATAAATACATAGAGCCTGGCAGTGAATAATTTGAAGCTGGAGAATAAGAGGAGACTTCTGACCAAATGGACTGTAAGGATCCAGGAAAATCTTCCCATGGTGTCACTGGAGACAAAATACCTAAACCACGCTAGGTTTAGGTAAACTGAACTACCTGAATCTTTAGGACTCTTCTAAAGATTCAGACTGAAAAATGCTTATGCATGGTGCAGTCGTCCACAGAAACAGCAGACTGGACACATTATCTCAAGAAGCCCATTACAAGCTATACTTGGGGTTGCAATACAACTTTTTACCTCTGAAATGATTTTCTAACCTCACCCAAGTACCACTACTTGTCTAGCTGCAGCAGAAGCAAAAAACCTGTTCCTGAGGGGCAGCAACAGCAGCAAATGGTGAAGCTCAGGTGTATTTGCCCCATGGCAGCTAACTTCTCACTACTCAGTGTATAGCTTTAAAATTCATTAACTTATAGAATATTCCTAATTTGGAACTGAAGTAGAAAGCCCTGACCTATAAAATACACAAATGTATAATTACATTCATTATCAGGTAAATGTAAGATCTGTATGTAAGTTTTACTGCAATTATTAGTTAAGCACCTTTCTAATATGTAATTGTATTTAGATCAACAAGTAAAAACGCTGTAAAGCATGCATTGATCTGCTAAATTAGACATACAGCTTTCAAGACGATGACATAAGACTCAGCCATATAGATTTTAGGGATAGACTATGTTGTGATCTAGTGTGGGAAACCGTACAGAAGCATCAGTTCAGAAGCTGAAATCTTCTGGGCAGCTCACTTGGGGAGACAAAATTTCATTGTATGGTAATGTATTTCTTCTCCCGCAGAAATACAGAAGGGATTAACGAACTGAACCAGTGCACTGAGTTAAGATTGTCTCGGGAGTTTGAAGCTGCTCCTTCCACAGCCTTGTGGAAGCTGAACGAAAGCTGAGAGGAATTTAATTGGGAAAAACCATTTTGCAAAGAGCTACTGTTTGTAACAGGTGGAAGATAGGAATGGGGCTGCACTGTTGACCTCAAACAGGGGAAAGGTGTTCTAGCAAAAATCTAGCCAATGATCTGTATGAGGAGCTTCTTTAACAGACTTAGGCATGGACCCGGATTTGCTGTTTTCTTTGTTTCAATAATTAAGTTCTACTTCATGTAGGCCACATGCCTTCTCTTGTTTTCTTTGGCCAGCTCTAAGACTCTGGTGTCTTCACTCTGGTGAATCACAAGTTCCTGGGGCAGAGAATTATGTTTGGATTCCTTGAGGACAGTTTCCTTTAAATTAATTTTTCTTTAAAAGCCAAGCAGGGCAAAGATGTTAAGAATAAAATCTTTTCATGAAGAAAACAGCCGTCAAACTTTAACCAAAGGAGCAGAAACATTTGCCTCATGCTGCAAAGATGTACTTAAACCTTCACCTTAGAAGTGAGCAGCTGAAAACTTTGTACTTCAGCATCATTTTTGCCATTTTTTCTATGGTAAACAGACCTCCATGATGATGCTCCCACTTCTTGTAGGTAAAGTAATATTCTTTCACTCTACTTTCTCTTAGATGCCAATCTTTTTTTTAAAGGTCTCTCGACACAAGACCGAAGGCAACAAGGAAATACATGTCTTCTAAGCACTTAGAACAAAAAAGACAATGCAGCGAACAAAATGCAGCCTATGAAACAAGTAATAGGTGATACTTTTTTTAATATCATCTTGCATTGTATTTTAGTGCACAAGCTGCTAAAAATCTGACAACATCCAGGATTCGATCTAAAACTTGCAAGATGCCAGTGAGTAATCTGGTGCCTTAGCTGTGTGTATCCAAGGAAAAACTAAGTGAATGACCTATCTGTAGTACTAGCTGCATAATAAATGCGCACAATACTTACAATGTATATTTATATATATTATAATTCCTGCACAGAATGACCTTATGCGGTTCTAAGCAATATATATTTATAAATAATCTCTATGTGTGTAGTTTCAATGTATATCTTGCATAATTGCTTTTAAATGGCTCTATAAACAATACTAAATTGCTACTTTGCACTGCAAATGCATTAACTCATTGATTTTACACTGCTGTTTAGGAGTGAGGTCTTCCTATGGAAGATTTCAGTGTATATTTTGTGCAGGGTCAGGCAGGTCTATTTTCCTGTTTTGACGCTGACCTACTTCTAAAGTGCACGCCTTTGCCTTCAAAATCTGCAGGTGAGGAGTCTGCTTGGACCTACCTCAACGATAGCCCCATCAGGTAGCTTGAGGAAGTGCCTGTAGAGCTCCTGGAAGCCGCTGAGATGAACGGTGTAGACAGAGACGTGAACGGTGGTACTACCTCTCGAGGTAGCTGTGGAGTCGGGGATTTCATCCTGGTGCTGGAGGTCACAGCTGGAGACACCAGGCTTGCCGGCATGGTCCTTCCAGATGTAATCAGACACTGCCACCTAGTGAGACAGAAGGCCCCCCCCCCCATATACACGCACACACGTATATGCACACACACAGAGTCCCCCCACCCCCCCACCAAAGGAACATATTTAATTAACTTCTGGCAAGAGCTTAACCGATTTAAAATGATTTTACAATAAATCTGCAAAGCCTGTACCATATGCAGTGCTTGCACACAGTTCTCTACTACGTATTTTTTTATGACATAGATCTAAATAGAGGAGATAGACAAATCCCTGGTGTATATTCTATAAAGTTAATTCTGCACAGATGAAGCGGTAATTGACTCCCGTATTAACCAAAAGCAGGGAGATCAAGCAGGGTAGGTTAAACAATAAAATGGCAATGATGATTAAAAGAAGAAAGCTTCCTGAGAATTTAATGAACAAGTATTTGTATTTCTCTCTCTTTGAGAAGCCTTTGCACCTGTACCCACAAGCACTTCTTAGTCTCCAATCTCTGTATAGTATTAAAATAACCTTGTGCTGCTAACTGAATTGTAGATGAGGCAGAGTAAATAAGGTGTATTTTAGTGCATTGTATAAAGCTAGTTTATTGAGACAGTTACCTAGTTTCCTGGTTTGCTCTAAACACGTTTGCTTGGGTAGGTTTTGTACCTCCCTGTGTCAGTCAGAATTTCCATTTAACCTTTTTCATGTTAATTCTTTACTCAGGCTGAGCAGAATTCAAGACTTCAGATGGATCATAGCACACAGCTTAAGCACCCCTTATCCTTAACTAGAACTGATGAAGAGAAGCATTATTTTTATAGTCCCGCTGAAGTGCAATCTTTTTAACACTCCACTTTTGCAAGACCTTTGCGTCACTCATTTTCTCCCATGAGATGCTATTTCTGTTTACAGTAGGAAGGGGCTTGTGATATTGTTATATCCTTACAATACACCAGCATGCTCTTCCCAAACACTTCTACTTAATGCGGAGGAAATAGCTCTTTTGCTGGTCTAGCACTTGCCTTTTCTTTCAAGAAAATGTATTACACTGGCTGAAATAATTGGAACTCACCCATGAAGCTAGACATAGAAAACCTCTAACAAGATAGATGCATCGAAACCTTCTTTTGCATAGTTTTGCTTTTTCTTTTTTGCTGAAATGAAGAGCTCAGACTCTTAAAAGAGATCACAAAATCACCAGATACAATTCCCCACCCCCACCCCCCACCCCACCCCTCCTTGGGAAAAGTTAGATTTAGCTCAGTTTGCTTGTGCTCCAGTTCACATTTCCTCAGCCGTTCTTACGCATTACAAGGAATCCTGCAACTAGCACAGTGTGCCAATGCCACGATCCTGATGCGCACGCTGCTATTCTGAGCAACTGCCTTAGGAGGTTTTAGGTGAGTTAAGAAAGCAAAAACACACACTGGAAATTATCTCCAACTCTTTTCCAGAAATGAAAGAACAATAGGAAACTTCGTTTTTGTGCCAGCTTTCATTTACATCAGTCCTAAATGAAGATTTCATACATTTTAAAACAAGGAAAGGTCATCTGAAATTTAAGGTAAAATATGCACAGTCTGAATGTCCCACACCGAAGTCTCAGGGGTTAAAAGGCTTTCATTCAGAACAACTTGTTAGGAACACACAGCAGCTACAAGGACAGGACAAGCCCTGCGTTTTCTTCTGCCTATAACACAAACACGTCTTACATGCCTGCCATACATGGTTGCTCCGTAAGAATTAAGGTGGCCAATGCCCTCATGAAAGGCAGCTTCTGTTGGGCCAGTGCTGGCCATAGCAGGGAAAAACAGCTGCAAGAGCTGCCACACCACAGCCTGTGAAATGGGAACAAAGACCCTACCGCAGTTACCCTCCTCTCTCATCCCAGTGTCTCACAACTGAGAGTTCTGACCTGTCCAATCAAGAACACCAAGCCCTTCCTGGCCTCATGTCTTCTCCTGGATCTGTGACTTCAGGGAAGAGAAACGGCTGAGAAGAAAGCCAGCTCAGAAGCTCAGTCTGCAGGGGATCTACACAGCAAATGGGATGATGTCTATCATGATCCTCCTTTTATGCTAGATGCATTTTCCCCTGTATTGCTTTCTTCCTTTCTTCTGAGTGTTATCCTCCCTCCTGAATCAATCCCGCACATTCCCTTGCTTCTTCTCTGACCTTCATCTTAGTCTACTTTCATTAAATCTGCTTATTCTTCTTTTGTGTACAATAAGTAGTTGGGTTTATTTACCATGTGTTTTGCAAGCCATGGATTGTTCACTGTGAACACCACATCCTTCTCCGTAGCTCTGTTTTGCCTGTTTGAGCTGTGAGCTCTGGGGGCTAAGAGATGCATGTTGTGCTTGTCCGGCACAGAGGACAGCATGGACCTTAGACTACCTTCACACAAGTAAATTACCACATTTATTTTCAATCGGTGCCAGAGCTGAGTGTAATTTACAGCATATAATTACCGTGCTGGAAGCCAAGGCCACGTCACTCAAACCTTTGTGCTTGAGCAAACCTTCACCTTGCCAGGGCAAAGACCTCCTTCAGGAGTTCCTGGTTGTTCCATCCCGGTGGCACCATATCCATACGAGACCAGGTACGGATGGCATCAGAAGCATCTGCCTTGCCACCCACCCTTAGAGCAGAAAGATCTGCAGGGTAGCGGGAGTAAACAAACCCACCTGACCTGTCGTCATATTTCAAGATCTGGCAAACTCCCTCTAAGGACATTTACATGACTAGCCAAGAGAATGTGACAATACGGATTGGTATATCCTCCCCTCCCTAAACCCACAGCGTGAGCATCAGACAACTGAGAGTGAAAAAGCACCACCAAAACTATTGGTGCCGTGCTGAGTTGTATCACCTTGTTCCAGGGTAGGCATAAGTAGAAAGGAGGGAAACGGGATGCTTGGCTGGAGCATCATTCATTGACCCTTCCTCAAAGTCATCTGGTGGCCGGTAATTTGCCTGGAGGCAGACTCTGCAATAAGCAGTGGGATATAACGGCTGAAATCTAACCCTGGGAAAGGAAAGAACAGCGCTGGGGGTGCCTGTGGATTTGGACACCCCAGCTCTGAAGGACCATTCAATTCCCTCCTTGCTTGCACCATCTTGAAGCATTTGGCAGACGGATGTCCACTGCCTTGAAACTTTCAAAACACATTTCTGTGAAGTGATAGGTCACTAGAGAGCTGCTGTGGCCTACATAACCTGAAGTAAGCTCCAAAAGTAAACTCTACTGTCATCTGAAATTTCTATCATTAAGTTAATCAAAAACGTCCATTCATTTCTACAGGAATACAATATGAGTTAATAAATCCACCGAGACAGGCTAGTCAAGAGACTGTGCATATAGGACATGTCAGAGGAACTGAAGTTAGCTATGATCTAGATTCACAAGGGCTGACAAGAAACCACAAACTGCCAGAGCAGTGTACAGTAATCCTTAAATGAAATTCATCTTTCAGCAGAAAAACACATTAAGGATGTAATTCAATGATAAAAGAGGCAGGCCAGAACAGGTTCAAATGCTGAATATTTCACAACATAACTTAATTAAAGCAGGAGTGTGAGGCTGTTAATCGCTTTATAATAGTTCAGCTTGAAATGAGGTCTGATGTGAATGCCCTTATAGTTTATTTGTTTATATTATTATAATCACAAAATGTTACATTGACCTAATGCAAATATACAGTTTTCACTGGTCTTTATTGTGTTGGTTTCTTTTCCTTTCAATCCTCTTGTCTTTGTGTCTTTGTGCAAGTATACAAAGGGAAGAACTGGGAGGAAGGGTCATAAATTTAGGTCAGATCAGATGATTCAGTAAGTCTCATGTGGGTTTAAGTCTTATTAATAATTTTAATACATTCTTCCTTGACAACAATGATTTCTATCACTGCTCCTTTAACGTACAGTGTGACGTAAAAATACACAGTCTTTTAAAGGAATGGAACATGCTTCTCGTACAAAGAAGGTAAATTATGTCACCCTTTGGAAATTATAGCACATAACCTAGAACAAAAGACAAAAATATATTTCTAAGTACAGATACAACTATATCATGCCATACCCAGCGTATAGAAATATATTATTGAAGTAGAACACAATAACATTTTAAATACAAATATATTACTAAATGTATATTTATAAACATATTACGCATGATACACAGCCAATTAATATTGATGTTTCCAAGGTCAGGGTACAGAAAATGCCTTACTAGAGGGTAAAGGTACTATGAGTTTTTCTATTGTTTGACAGCTTTTGTAAAAGAAGAAAGGAAACAAGTATTCCTCAAATTTTCTGAGCTACAGTGGGAATAGGAGGAAGACGGACTTTTAGTGTCTTAGAAAAAGACATCAGCATAAAAAAAAAAATCTGTAAAAAAAGTTGAGAAATATACATATACATGTGTGTCCAAACACTTTTGATTATGAGTAGTACTGATTCTTAACTGCTTGCAGCACTATTATTAGCAATGTCATGTGAATCAATTCCAGCTTCATACATTGCAAAATGTATAAAAAATGTTTGAAAGCAGCATTCAAAGAAAATTCAGTTATATGAACTAAATCAACCAGCTGAGAATGGGCGGAACTGCGAGCTGGTCATGACAAATAATTAGCAAAAGTTACAAGCTGTTAACTTTAGGCAAAAGGGCAAAAGTGTTGAAATTATAGAAAGAAAAAGACATCAAAAGTCGAGGGTGCTGTATTTACTTGAAGTAACTTTCATAAACATGGTAAGTGCATTTTCTGTGGTAAGAGTTGTAAATATGGGAATTGCTGTCCTGGAGGCAATCTTTGTTAAACCAGTGTAGCTCTTCAATTAAAAAAACAAAAGCTGGCTAGTAGTAACTTCTGAGGGAAGCTCAGCACCCCTTAAGTATTGCAAACCCCATCTCTGGCATGCTGTTGCTAAAAGCCTTGCCTGCAACTCCAGGAAAAGAAGAATTTACATGGACATGCCTAAAAACACCCTTGCTGCCAATGTCAAAGGCACCTGGGTGGCATCCAGGTGCCTCACACAGAACTAGTTGGGACAGCGGGGAAGATTTTCAAGCCACCATAGGAAGGATGGGGTACCTTACAAGAAATGAAAATGAACTGTTTGAATAAATCATGAAATTGGAGACATGGAAAGCAAAGGCATGAACAAGAAAAGCTATCAGGACTGCCGAAAGTCATACTGTCACAAGAAAGTCATGACCAGGTACACCAATGTCCCTCATATTTAATCCTTAAATGTATAAATTTAAGTATGTACACGTGTTTACACATATACTGTGTACTTTGGTGGGGCAATAGCATGCGCTTTTGTGCCTGGGGCAGTAAGGAACCGTGTAAATGTCTCAGGTTAGCAAAGGCCTTTGCAGAGGACGCCTGCCAGGCACATGTGACGTAACAGCCGTACTCTGACCTACGGAGCCGGATCAGCGGGAAAGGCTTTCGAACCAGAGTGATATCCCCACCTACGACTGCCAGTAGTAACTCTTCAGATAGATAACTCGTTACTACATCGTCCTATTTATGAACATAATGGACCAACATAATGGACCAGTAGTATCTGGGAATTGTTTGTTTCAGTCAAATTATGAATGCCTGAAGCATTGTTGTTACAGTCTTCCCTGATCTATTTAATAAACTGACATGGACAAACTGAATGATGAAAATAACCATATACAGAGAATAACCCCTTTGTAAATGACAGAGGAGAAACCCCAGAATAGATTTATGGCAAGCTGCTTAGCGTTGTAATGCTAGGAAACAGTGGAGGGTCTTTTTGTTTCTGAATTGTTATAGCATCATGTTTATGCATATGTCCAAATGAACAGTGATGCAAATCTTTTCTAGGGGACGATTTTGATGTCCTGCTTTTAGATATTATGAAGCACGGCCACATATTTCTTAGCCACCATGCACCCCTTGCTAGTGTAGTCTGCTGCTTTCCATCCCATGATTTCACATCTAAATCTTACATGGTTTTAAGTCTCTACATGTGAGTTGTCCGTAAATAATATAAAAAGGTAGAAATAGGCTCTTCCAAACAATAACAAATCTGGAAAAAAAGTCATCTCAAGTCTTAAGTCAAGGAAAAGTGATAGTCAATTCAGCAAAAACCTTAGTGAGTGCAAATTAAAGGCTGCAGCTTTCTTACATTTCCTTGTGCATAGCAGTGCCTTTGTCCATTGATTTGCCCTAAGGAAAGGAGATAAAATACATTCCCTTCCTATTCCAGAGAATCCTGCTGTATTCCAAGCCCAGAATGGGTTTGGTTCAGATGGGTAAGAGAAATCTCTCTCCACGCCTCATTTCCCAAATTTATAAGGGATGCTGGAATCAGTTACTTAAGAAAGCATATTCAGTAACTTCAGACAGACAGGATTTTATATACAAAAGTGTTTAGGAAAAGCTATTTTCCCTATGGAAGTCAGGATTTTAATGCATACAAGGGCATATCTGTGTAAATAAGAGTGTCTGCTATTTATTATCTGCTCATCAACATTTGTTATTCATTACTCATCTGTTTACAAATGTAATGCAGTCAGAAAGCAGAAATAATACTATATGACTTTGGTGACCAAACATACACCAAAACCAACAAACAGTAAATAGATCAACGGAGTAGTTCATCTTATGGGATAAAATTTGCCCACAGAAGACATTCTGCAAAAATCTATGAAAATAGTCCCGACAGATCTGTAGAAAAACAACGTGGTTCAAAAAAAAAAAAAAAATCTGTAAACAGAAAACAAAGGAGCTAAGTTTGTCCATTAACCTATTTGCAATGAACATTTTATCTTAGACTTTAACCTTTTGGAACAGATTAAACGCAGAGAAAAGATAGTTAAAAGAAGTAAGTCTGTGTTGACAGATTTCATTCACCATGTCTAAGACCACGCGCATACAAGATGTATGTCTGGGTATGAGAAATGCTTTTGCGCACCTGTGACTTATGTCAGATGGACAGATCTGTTCCTGGCAACTAAATAACATTTTTAATTCTAGATCACAACATGGGCAGTAAATCAGCTGGGAACTTAAATATACTGGATGTGGCTTCTAGTTGCGTCTTCTCCAGCTTGAGAAAATTTCCTCCTTGTGAAGGCAGAGAAATTGTGTATCCTTGTGCCAGTGGGGTAGAGCATAGTGTGAACTGTGCTTTTGTGGAACGTGTCTTTTGTTGTATACCTGACCAAGCATGGATTTTAAACTTTTTTTTTTTCTTAAAATAGTCTTTAAACAATAGCAATATTGCTGTGAGGTTTTTCTAAGAATCAAAATTTTCCTAATTGTCCTGCTTAGATCCAGCTTTTGTTTCAAGCAGATGGAAGGGGGGTAGGAAAAAGAAGGTGGAAGAGGAAAGCAAACTTCAACACTTTTGGGTAAAATATATATGAAAATCTGTGAAGGGTGGTTGCCCCCCCTTTAGAAATACTGTAATTTTTCTCTGATCTTTCAATAGTCCTAATGACTATACTGACTACTCTGTCATGGATATTAATTATTAGCAAATAAATCTACCACAGAGGCATCTAGAAACTCTTACTCACTCTGGGGCCCCGTTGCCCCAGTACGGACAGGTAGAAAGGGGCTGCCTGCAGAACAGAGGGTTAACAACCTATGGCGAGATCAAAGCAATAGCTCTATTAGTGCATATATGTGGCTGTCGGCTTTAACTCTCCCTAAATTACCTCATCTGTTTTTCCAAACAATCAGCAGTAATTAGGTGCTTTCTTGCAGACATCACTGCAGAGGTAGGGCATGGAGAGATAACTGAAGGAAAAAAGTTTCACAGCCACCTTCCTGGCAGGATGGACAGTAGTGGAAGCGCCTGGCATATTTGTGTAAGAATTTGATGTTCCATGGCAATAAAACGAATGCTGGTTTCATAGTAGAAAAGAAGGTAAGAAAGAAAATGAAGACAACAAGGTTCAGGTGTTCCTTTGTGGTCAACATTGGCATTGTCCATTCCCATTCCATCCCCTCTGCCATCCTCACCCCAAGGATCTTTTTTGCTGCCTCCATAGGGCCAGCACCCCAATTGCACACTCAACAGAACCTAATCCCAAAGTGCCTCAAGTGCTAAGGCATTTCTGTGTTGCCAGGATACTCCTTCCTTTTTCTGCACCAGGGTTTTACTTTTGGCTCTTGCAAACATTTTAACCATGCCTGGCACTGATGCTTCTGTAGAAATCTAGAAGTGGAAATCTACGGTAGCAAGTAGACAAAGGGTCAAAGGTTCAGAGCAGTTTGCATAAGCCTTCAACAGGGTATGCAAACCAGTTGGGTCTGCAAAACTTGTCAAAAGAACTTGCAAGTCAGGCTGCCTCCTGGGATTCTCTGAGCATACCAAAAGCCTCTAAGCAATGCCTTCCTCCCTGCTTGAAGTTAAGAAACCAGATAGCAAAAATTCATCTGACAAAAATATTTCCCACTTGTAGCACAGTATTGCAAAAACAGGCCCCTTCGTGGTATTTCAGCACTTCTGCCTTCAGTTCAAGCAGGAACCATGAAATGAACAACAACAAAAAATTACAAACAAAACTGACTGCTAGGAACCCTAACAAATGGTTTATGGTTCAATTTCAAGTTTTGGGCAAATGTGTGGCATGACTTTATGCATGGAAGAAAGCTTCTGTTCATATTTGATTTCACCTTAACTAGTTTGCCCTTCCTGAATTAAAAGTTACTGTCTAAGACATCCAGAAACAATTGCATTGTATTATTGAATTTGATGTGCTTGGTTTGTAGAAAAATGGTTTAGTGTACTGTGACCAATTGTCTATTACAATGAAGCTTATTATTAACGGAGTGTACTTTTATATCCTTATTTTTTCCTCCTTGGAAGATAGCAGAGTTCAGCAACCGATAAACATGTAAATTGCATTTTCCTTTTCACACAGGACAGATTTCAACTTCTGAACCAGCAGTCAACAAAGATTCCCCCAGCTGCTGGGAAAAAAAGTAAGTATTTATGAAGAAAGGCATAATAAGATCAGAGGGAAGCCTGTCATAAAAATGCACATTGCATAATACATGATGGATCAGTTCTATTATTTAACTTTTGCATAGATATAACAATACAGAGATATGCTAACCATCATAGTCAGCATTAATTTACAGTGGGAAAAATAATTAGAATCCACTTTTTCTGAAGAATGGAGTGAAAATGTAAACAATGCTTCCCTCCAGGCAAGTGCTTTATCAAGTTGACAGGTGCATTTGAATTTCCATGGGTGGGGGACATAATAGGTTATTTATGTGTCATTTTAATAGAAAGGCCCAACCATCAAGATGGACAGGAGACTTTATCAGTACTGCTGTTTGCAACTAATCCACCAATTTAATACCCCATGAAAATACCTGCAACAAAACCTGGACATTTTTCTTTTCCACTCCATTATAGGCATATCAATATGGGTGCTATTCATCTCAAATCTTTGGCTCAGCAGGTACCCACTACACAGAGCTCCTCACAACACCAGCACATGGCACAGCTGCGTAAGCATAGAGACTTTGACTTGTGGTGCAATCAGTGACTCCAAGACAGGATCACAAAAGTGCTTGGATCACTAGTTCACCTCCAAATACCAGAAAGCAAGTAAAACAAACAAACAAACAAACAAACAAACAAAACCCCAAAATAAAAAACCCAAACCAAACTTGTTGCCTTTTTTTTTTTTTCTTTGAGGGGAAGGAGACGACAACCCACAAAGTTGTAGTATGAGCCCTTGCAGGGTGTCTCTGCCAGTCAAGGCTTCTGTACTCTCTGCTTTACTTTCCTCTGGGAGCATGAAGCTTCCTACACTAATGGTAGGTGTTGCATGGGCCAAAGCAGTGAGCCTCCTGTACCAAATACTGCAGCAGAATTTCCATGTCATGGCTGTAGGCTGAGACCTGTCTTGTGCAAGGTGCTGTGAGAACTCATGTGCAGAACAAAAAGGCAGCTCTGCCACACAATTTAGGTACAAACAAGACCCTTTCCTGCCAGACACTTCAGTATCCTATCGATGTAGTGGCAGATTTGTCTTGGAAAACTTGACTTTTGATCAAGATTACCAATTTCACTGGTCTCTTTAGAATTATTTTTTTTTCCTGTGTGGATGTAGTATTCACATCTGCACAAACATGCACATACCTTATTGTTGATTTTTAAAAATCTTACTTAATTATTGTACTAATAATTAAGTATACTAATATAGACAGTAGCAGGTTTTATTTTTAACACTGAAAACACTCAGCACAACTTTTAGGAGTTTTTTATTACTGTAATTGTATTTAAAGTAGACACTCCCTAATTTTCACAAATGAGTGGCATATTCTTGGTTGTGGAATAGCCACAAGCCAGAAAAACGTTATGCATCTCCTAGATGTAACAGGTTTATTTACACAGATTTGCCATGAAAAAGAAAGATGCTAATTTGTGTATCCCAGTCACACCCTCTTGTGCATTAGCTCTGCTAAATTCTGGCATTTTGTGTCCTGTGTTGGACTGTGAGGTTCATTGACACAAGAAAAAAAAAAGTATTTTCCATTAGGGAATATTTAAAAAAAACTTTTTCAAGAGCTGAAGGTTTTCATTATTACAAATCCATCCTCATCTATGTGCAAAAGTTCAGTTTCCAGATTCATGACCCACCAGGGTCTACGTGGACTGGAAAGACAGTCCTTTGTGAGCTTGAAAAGCCTTAGAATAGATCTAAGGAGGATAGAGGTAATGAGATCATCCACCAATCCCATGTCCACTCAGATTCATGTCCTAATTTTGTAGAAACAATTCTTTCCTAAGAAACACAGGTACAGCTCCAGAGATGTTACAAGGATGTAACTGGGAGTATCTTCATGGCCCCTGGGTAATTTCTAAGACTAGCTACCCCTGAAACTTTTTGCAAAAGCAAGCAATTCACAACAACATAAATTTGATTAAAAACAGACGTGGGACATTTTCTATGCTCGGTCTTTCAGTCTGCAAAGTTCATGCATCTCTGTGGTTAATTAGGAAATATTACTCATAGTAAGATCCAGTTATAATAAAATGTATGTTGCCTGAACGTAGTATCTTAATAAGCTTCAGAAACAGTCACTGCCCCATTTTCCTGCCATTACTTCTAACTTGGTGACCATGTTTTCTGGTAGGAGAACAATGCCACTTCTCCCTCCTGCAGAGAAGGACTGTATACTGTCTTCTGTCCCTGAACCTCTGACCCATCGTAAGAGAGGAGGTCCAACTCCAGGAACATCTGCCCTGTTAGCCTGAGAAACAGCAACACGAGATCTGCAACACGATGCATTGCACGGATGCTCCCCACAGCACGGCTTGCAGGAACACCTTTGAGCAGCCCAGAACTGCAGCTGAAAAGAGGGCAGCTGCCTGGGCGATTTATCCATGACAGCCCTCTCTCCTGGGAGACATTCAGGAGCTTACAGGAGCCAAGCTGTAGGTCTGATGAAATCCCCTGGGAGCACTGACGAGCAGTGACGCACGGGCCAAGAGAAGAGAGCCCTGGGGAAGGCACAGACTGGGAGAGCACAGCTTGAGCCCGCAGTCTGCGACCGAGGGGGAGGTAGTATCTCTTCCTCATCTGAAAGTACCTTATATTTCACTCATTACCATAAGAAGTACATCACAAGCTATGAACGGTAAGGCATAGGAAAGAAACCCAAATAAATTACTTTGCTTAGTCTTAATTAATCTATTAAAAGGCAGCTCAGTCTGTGTAGAAGACTACAATAGCAAAGACACGCAGCTGGAGGATGTTGGGTTGGCAAATCAAATAAAACTGGAAGTGTAAATTTTAACAGAGTTTTATGCCTGGGTTTATTTTTTGTCCTGGCTTGGACAGTGACTCCTTCCACAAGTCGTGTAAGGAATGTAAGCAGCGGGTCAGTCCACCATCCTCATTACATCAGACAACAGATAACGGAAAGGAAGATGACTGTTTGCTCCCTAATGATTTTGCTTCAATTTCGATAGCTTAGTAAAGGACAGGTTTCTTCTCTACTCAGAACTAATGAGACATGTTGCTATTTTATACTAGATTTTTGTTATGTAGTACAGGTATAAAAAAAGGTGAACACTGAAAATTATTTTGGCCTGTATAAATGCAAGTTGATTCAGCTTATGCCACATGGGAGAATACAAAAAAGTAACACCTGTAACAGAGATTTTTCCTTTCAAAAGGGAAAAGTTTGAGAAAATTATTAGTAAAATCAACAACGGAGCTTCAAAAAAATATGGATCTAATGTCTTTTCACCATTTGCTCTAAGTAAATTTTATGCCTCTTACAGTGGGATTTGTACCACATTATATAAATCTTTAATTTCAATGAAAAATGTACACTCTATAGTAGTTTAGATAACACAAAGTAATTTCATATCTCATTAAAAACTATTATGTTTTCTGCTTTGCATGTGTGCTTGATTCACTGCAACTTTGCCACTTTTATGCTGGTGTAGGTTCTTTGATCAAGTAAAATCAGAGTGAGTGACAGCAGCACAGGAATCATGTCCATACATTTTATGTTATTTAACTGTAACCAGACCATTTCCTCAACTTAGTAGAACAACATAGCAATCAACAGAATGCCAAGCATAGAAAAACATCAACCAAATTGTTTTAGCTTTCAGGAAGAAAAGGGGCAAGTGTACTCAAGAATAATGTAATGCCTTCTTAAGTCAGAAGAGTTACCAAACACTTAGCTGATACTTTCCAAGGATCAAGAGTGCCAAGAAAAAAGCTGGTTTCTGTATACTGATTGCCTAAAATCGATTCAATTGACCTCCCCAGGTTTTTGGTGGATGTAAAATTGTGAGTTTCCAACCAGGATACTCTGTACCATTTCTCAGCTCTTTGCTGGTTCCTTTGCTCATTACGTGTCTTATGGGGTGGGTGAACTCCATTCAAAAAAGATCAGAAAACACTCAGCACATCTCCAATTTCAAGCACATTTTGATGGCTTGATTTTATGGTCATACTACCAAAAGACTGCTGACTTCAAAAGTCTTAACACACAGAGAATGGGGATGCTCCAGTTTTTTCTCAAGTTAAAATATATTTTGAGAAAAATTATTGAGAAAAAGTATTTTGGGATCCTTGAGCTGGGGAGTGATATTTATGAATAATTTGTCATTCATATTAAGGATTCATTTCCCATCAATACAAGTGGATCAGCAGTCTTGCTTGACTCCTCCTCTTATTTAATCAGTTTCCAGCCAACTGTACCTTGCATTTCTAGTTAACATCAAAAATTAAAGATCAGGCTATGTTAGCAAGCCATCACCCATCAAAAGCACTGCTCTGTCTGCCCAGACCATTTGCCTTCTTGAAGCAGGACCAGCTCCAGGCAAAAGCAAAGCAGGTAGGTGCCTGGGAAATCAAGATGTGTTTTGCTTCTCTGTGTACTTCACCTGCAGCAGTGCCCTAGCAAGCCAGGCTGGTGGCTGCTGCTGCTCCTGCTGCAGCCAGGGAAGATCCCTCCAGGCACAGCAGGAGCAGAGGCAGCTTGGGAGTCACATCATAACTGCGACACGGCAGCAGCAACCGCCCTGTTCCTGCGGTAGCAGCGTCCCATTTTACCTGTGCTGCAAAGAAATCTTGACTTTGATGCGCTGCAGACATGGACTGATGACAACAAGGTTTGTTATTCTGGATGTAGTTTAAAGCAGCTCAGTGCTATAGCGTCCTGTCTGGCAGAATGCTGATTTGCCTCCCAGAGTTACATCATGTTTGGTCCCTTGGAACTGGAGCTATCTTAAAACCTAAAGTGTGATATTTAATAATTTTCACAATCCTGTTTCCATTTCCTGGCATAACACTAGTATTTGTGCAATAAATGGCCTCGCCAACTTCCAGCGCAAATGGATTTATATATACAATAATTCATTGAAATAGAATGGCTGGAAGTACTACTTTAATCTTCTGTGCTTTGAGATGTTGCTGTTTTCTTTTCTAAAAAGAATCAACTTTTATATACTTGTCTTTTCCTCACAGTTTGTTTGTACCTCACAAATATATTCTGCATGTAACACGCAGCTCTTTTCTGATCCATTTATCTACCCTTTACTTTCAGAGAAAAATCTATCTATTTACATTCAAAGCTTTTACCTGCACATCAAGATCTTTTGCTTCTAATACTCAGACAGGTGACATAAGGAACATTTTCTCAAAAGTCCCTGAACAGATAGCCTCCTAGGGAGAAGCAACCCAATTATGTTCTGGTGCACCACGCTGCCTCATGTCCTCACCTTCCTGTAGGTGTTTGGAATTTAGAGAGTGGCTGCTTATAGAATCAGTCACTATGTGGGAAGAAAAAAGAAACCAAAATAGGCACCGAGCATTGATACAGACCAGTCACTCGGTCTCAGGCAGGAGGGAAGACTTGCAATGGGCTGAACCTCAAAGATGTCATACAAGGGGCTACATCCAAACTAAGAGCCACGTTATATAGCAGGAGGGTATCAGCTGAACTACAAAACTACAACTCTGCAGCAGAAGATAGATGCATAAACTCAAATGTTTTGAGATTATTATCTTAAATGCTTTAAGTATATTATTGCCAATACCTGGTGGGGGAAAAAAAAAAAAAATCATGTTTCTTTAGTGGTTAACTTACAAGCTGTATTAAGTTCCACTTCTATACTGGTTACATAAGAAAAAAGAAAAAGGGTATACCATAAATTTACTACGGATTTTATAGAGAGTTTAGACAGCATTAGATGCTCAGCTACTAACAAATTACTTGATCTTTGTTTCTTGTTCAGGTAAAGGATTTAGAAGTGGCAAAGAATAAAGAAAAAGAAAATTGTACTGATATGAACATACTATGTTGATTTAGAAACGAAGCCAAATAAAAAACCATTACAATAGAGTTTCCAAAAAGTTATGTTTGCAATTTAAAATACCCATAGGGCAGATCTGACTTACATGACCAACGCTTAATGTATAGTACGTGATAAGATGACACATGCAGTTTTGAAGCTTGGCAGTAATTCAGAAAAAGAATACTTTGCTGGCCATTAACAATTTCGGAGCAATGTGTTCATATTTATTATGTATGTCTGTAGTTGAGTTTCTGAGTGATTATAGTTATAAAAGTGTCTTCTTGTGTAATCTTAGGACACCAAAAGCTGCACTGCAAAATGAAACTAAGGACTAATAAATGAGCTATCTTTTTGCTCATGCTAACAGAACACCAAATTCACATCTTGAGCTTGCTTTCTGTTAGCAAATGCAAATGAAGAGAAGCTGCCACAGATCTACAGAGGTGCAAATGATATAAGAATTGAGCCTGCACTTTTGTAAAGGCCCTTGAGGGGTCTGGGGGAGGGTGTGGGAGCAGGGGGAGGAGTAGCATGACCATTATACTGAAATATCTTAGCATGCTTTAATGCACCTAAATAATCTCATACAGGGAGCTCAAAACTAAAATAGCAGGCAACAATGAGCAATTATACTTTCAGTTTTATGCTGGCAAGGTTTAAATAATATATTAAGATTTGGGGTTGTCATGTTTTATGTTTTTGTTTGGGGAGGGTTTTTTTTTAGAAATGCATGCGTATTTTCCAATGGAACTGGTACTGTCTTGCAGCTGTTTGATATTAGACGCAAGACCTACCAGCCCTGAAACCTCACATTAGAAACAGACCTTTGGCCAAGTTGTGTCTTCATTTAGACCTTGGCAACCCTGCTTACATCAGTGGGGGTAATTTGACCTCTGATTTGAATAACGCAGTGCAGTGATATGGTTCTGGTTTGTATTTTCTATTATTGTTTCAGTCAAAATGCAACAGCTCCCTGGATTGTGTGCAAGATGAAAATGCCTTCCAGAGGTAGCAGAGCAGATATGGGAATTATCTCTGATCTGACAAACCATGTGGCAGGGACAGGTTACAGCACGGTGCCAGCCCGGCCACAAAAATACCTGCCTGGAGCCTCTCCTGGTAACCTTGCACTGAAAGGAGCAGGAAAGGTACTGCGGGCGATGGCAAGGCAGCAGGAACTCTTGGAGCCGCGGGTTCAGCTTCCTGGCACAAGCGAATTAAGTGTCTGTACAGGATGTTTAGAAACAAGAAGCGTCCCTTCTCTCTCTCTCCCAGCCACAGCGAAGTTTTAAAGCGAGCAAAATTCAGCCCAGAGTAGAGAAGAAAACTTCCAGTTGAAAGAACTGCATTAGAGCAGGATTAATGTGATGGTAAACATGCCTTAGTAATCCACTTAAGACATATCCTAGCTGGCTGAATTGTTATTACTCTGAATGTAGGGGGTTATGAAAATGGTTGGTTGTGCACTGCCCGAAACAACTTTTACTCCCTTACGAAAAAATTCGAAATACAGTATTAGAGTCCTTCAGGAAATAAGCAAAAGCCTGTGACCTATTGTAACTTTCAACCCCACATGCTTAATATAGATATGAAAAACAAAATGTCATGGGGTTGAAAACATGAAAAAATACTGTGAGCGCTGTTTATTTTTGTTGGTTTGTTTGTTCCATAAAGTGCCTCCTTGCCCAATTGCAGTGATAATGATTCTCAAAAAAGCCTGGGCTGGGACTCTGAATCCTAAGCTTTTAAGTCAGAATCTTTGCCTGGCTACACATCAACCAGAAAAAGAAACAACAAACTCTAGTCATGATGATGCCACATCACCACAAAACCAGAATGAATGTATTTGAACTGCAGCATCTTTGCCTCATTCAAGAATTTCCATTAGGTTTTGTTTAAAGTATACAACCTTCTTTGTGCAGGCAGAAAAGAGGCTTGTTCCATGAAAGTAAAGAAAAACAAAACAAGAAAAAAAAAACTTTTAAAGCCAAAACATTTAGCTTAATCCATCTCTAAATCCTATTACACATTCAACAAATCACAATGGTAACCCTTAGTGGCCAGGGATGAAGCAATATACAGCAGAACAAGCAGAGTTCCTCCATGGTTGGCTTAAAGGGCACTGTCAGGTTCGAAAATCATAAATTCCTTTCTCTTTGTACACTGAGGCCTTTTCACACAGCTCTGGCACATCATTATATCCATGCTACAGCTTTGTCAAGATGCCAGAACAGCATAAATGAGAGTCAGACCCCAGACATTTAAAACAGACACAATTACTTGCACCATCACCAGTGCAAAAGCAAAAGGATTCTTTTTTCTGGTAAATTTGACTTACTTATTTTCATGGTGTTTTGCATTCAGTTTGAACAATGAAGTAAAAACTAACAGGCATTTGTAGTAAATATTAATGAAGTAAGTTTTGCCTCACTTCCGATCGCTTACCCTCTCCAGTGCCCCAGCATTTGGACTGTAAACACTGCAGAAGAATGTTATATTTACACAAAGATGCCATTATTGTCATTTGGTTTTGAGGCTTTTTGATTGTTGTTTCCCATTGTTGTTGTTTTTTCCCCTCTCTCTCTGTCCCCCCAAAAGCCCATTTTGTTTGCCTTTAGTTTTCATCACAAAATATGCATTTGGAAGCTACCCAAAGCGTTGATTTCAAGTATTTAACATCACATACAAATAAATTAGCACCAATGAGACACTGCAATCAATGTAAAAACTGCTCCTGTAATATTTAAATGCTGATTATAGCTCCTCAGGCTGAATGTATACATGAGTGACAAGAATCCTGGTCCACATGCATGCATTTCAGAGTGTAAATGTGGCAAGAGGAAATTGAGGGTAAAGACTCCAAAACAGCAATAATCCGCTGTCATATCGTTCTCGCTCATACACATGTGTTTATACTTTTACTTGTAAAAACTGAACAAGAAAATATTTTGAATACTTCGCTATTGCTGGGCCTCCTTTTCTTTTAGTCACTCTGTGCACCATCCAACTGTGTGCCTCAAGCTGCTTTGCAAGAGTCTCCATGGCATGGGGCTCCCCAGCCCCGAAGCGTGCCGCACGGGGAGCCGCAGCACCTTGATCTCTGCCCCAGCACAGCTAAGGAACTCCGTGACAAAAAGTGGCCATTTCAATCTGCTGGGAAGCTTTACAATAGCCTTCTGCTCTCCCTATGCAGGCTAAAGCACTCTCTCAGTTACTGGCAGGACCTCTGGTCAGTTTAAACCCATCACAAATAGAATCATAGAATCATTTATGTTGGAAAAGACCTTTAAGATCAAGTCCAACCATTAACTTAGCACTACCAAGTCCACCACTAAACCATGTCACTAAGCACCACATCTATGCATCTTTTAAATACCTCCAGGGATGGGGACTCAATCACTTCCCCGGGCAGCCTGGTCCAATGCTTGACAACCCCCTTTTGGTGGGGAAATTTTTCCTAATATCCAATCTGAACCTCCCTGGCACAACTTCAGGCCATTTCCTCTTGTCCTATCACTTCTTACTTGGGAGAAAAGACTGACACCCAGCTGGCTACAACCTCCCTTCAGGGAGTTGTAGAGAGCGTTAAGGTCTCCCCTCAGCCTCCTTTTCTCCAGACTAACACACACAGTGCCTTTCTTTCTATTCTCCAGAATATTTGCAGTGCTTTTCTGATGAGCACTACCGTAC
The DNA here is from genome assembly GCF_011004875.1 of Balearica regulorum gibbericeps. Lineage (NCBI taxonomy): Eukaryota > Metazoa > Chordata > Aves > Gruiformes > Gruidae > Balearica > Balearica regulorum. The sequence goes on from NC_046185.1 coordinate 96,805,757, forward strand.
ACCTGTGCCCCAGAGGATGCTTATCCTCCTTCAGCTATCTGATTGCACATCTATTTTCTCTGAAGAATGCTTCTCAAATTGTAGAATCACCCTTCTCTGCACACCCATACTGAACTCACACCACCACGGAGACCAGGGCAATTTGTTCAGGTACAGAACAAAAAGGCTGCCCTGGTGCCTAACTGCTTGTCACACAGCTGTGGGGAAAGAGATGGCAGAAATGGCCAAGCAAGCACAAGGAAGCCGTGGTACCAAGAATGGAGACCTAAACCCAGAGACTGCACAGATTCTGTAGGAACTTGCATCAGATTTGATTTGGAAGAAGACAAGAATGGAAGGGGCTATGGCAGAAAGAGCAGCACTTTTAAGAAAACGCTTTTTAAGAAGACACTTTTAAAGTCAGGTACCCTGGACCTTTTCCCATTTCAAAAGATCTTTTTCTCTGTCCCTGGAACAAACAATTGGGCATTGCGGACACCACAGACTCAGATATTCTGAAACAAGGGGCACTGCCGGTACCAAGCAGCGTAAGATCACCCCATTGAGGAAGGTGTTGAGGCTGTGCCAAGCTGTATGTGAACACGCTGCTCCAATCCTGGCACTGCCATTTGAAGGGAAGAGTGATCCACAAAGGTCTGCTACACACTCTGGGCTGCAGCTGGGGGAGCTGGGGGAGGTTCTGGCTCTCTCACCTTGTGAGAATTGTGATGAATTGTGCAGGGCTCTCCATAAGTTATATCAACATCACACCTACCTACGGAGCCAAAGGCACTCACTGCATATCTGTAGCCCTGAAGGTCTGCATACATGCAGTGGACATTGCCCGGACTTGAGCATGAGGTGGGATAACATCTGTCAGCAAAAGATTTCCCACCTGTCTCAAATACTAACAATTACCTGAACCCCCCAAAAGCCACTTGAAAAGATACTAGTTCTCAAACAGCAAATTAACTAACATCCTCCAAGTTGTTATTCAAGCTGCAGTATGCACTGCTTCAAATAATGCCATTTATAAAGCAGTAATGAAAGGAACTAGTCTATAAAGCTTTCCTCAGCAGCAGGAGGGCTTAGGCTCCCAGGTTCACAAGCCTTCAGTTTATTTGAAGCCCCTCAGACTTCGGCAAAGAGGAACTAATCAGGGAAAGAGTAGAGCAATCCTAAAAAAGCTTAACAAGACACTACCAGGTATGTTTTTTCCTCCACCTATATTGTCTTTGAAAGAGACAAACCCCAGCTTTCTACCTTTCCTACATTATTTCCCACTTGTTAAATGGAAATGCAAAGCCCAAGTGTGTTCAATAAAGCTAAACTAAGCATCCTTCTTTGTGAACTAGTGAAGTAAGGATCCAGTTGGCAGGCTTGCTCTCTCAGGCAAGACCCATTAATACAAAAGGGGGGGTTTATCCGAGAAAAGTCTAAACTATGAGTCCTAAATGGGTAATCTCAGCTGCAAAAGAAAACAAGGCTGGGGAGGTTTTTATGCCGTGACTGCGTTTAAGCTTCAAGCCTGCAGGCTAGTGCTACTCAGAGTGTTTCTGATGGGATAATTTTCTATGCAAAAAACCTGATTCATCAAAGAATTACTCATGTCATGGCCAACGTGCCAATTTTGATGGTCGTTCATTTGACAGGCGCAACAAACCCTTCTGAGATGTTTTAAATGATCAGGTGAGATTTTCCTATTTTTAAATAACCCTTCATTGTTACTCTGGCCAGAGAAATGCCTTGCAAAACCAGACAGGCTGCTCCCACTGCTGCAACCTGGGGAAGGCTTCGGCGGGAGCCCAGCTCCCCAGGGTGCTGCCTAGCTTTGCTCTTTCCTTTTTCCTCTCTCATTTTGAGGACATGGGAATTCAGACCTAGTGCCTGACAGTAGCACTAAAAGTCTTACATCAACATGCTGATCCTAGTGTCACTGGATAAATAATGCACATTTAGGGCCATAATCAGGGAGCCTGATGTGTAAATAAGTCCCTGCACCCAGTCCGTGGAGGGAGATAAAACACCTCAGAAGATCTGTCAAGCTGATTCCAAAGCCTTCAGTTAGGCACAGCAAGAGGTGCTCAAAGCCAGCAGGAGAGGATTAATGTGGAAAGCAGATCATCTGAATAGTGCCCACTAGGATCAAAATGTTGTAAGGCTCAAAGTTTGGCTCTGTCCACCACAGCATGCCAAAGTTAGCTGCTGCCCACCTTTTCTCTTGATCATTTCTCTACACCCTCTCCAAAACGGCAGGATTTTGTTTCAGAAATGTTGATTTTTATAAGTCCATTCTGTTTCAGACAAAACCAAGTAAGTTTTGAAACAATAAATCCATAAAATCTGCTGTACTTACATGTCACCTGAATAGCATGATTATCTCTCTCTGACCACCTGACCCATCAGATTTGCCATTAATATTAATACCCATATCCCTGCAAATGCAACTCCCATTTAACTGTTTAGGGTAATATTTTGCAGGATGAAAAGAACAGCTTTCAAAATAGAGGAAAAATCCAGAGGACGCGACCACATTTCACAGGTCAGTGGCTGGGATAGCAGGAGCTGCTGAAGGAGAGCTGAAGGAACATACTGGCTCAAGGGCATTTTAGCACTCTTGTGATACGATACCCATATTCATCAGCATGCAACAATCCCCTCTCCAGATGAAAAACACTTCAGATCGTGTTCCTAATAAAACAGTCAATTTGCCTCCTTCTCTTTTTTTGTTGTTGGCAGGAATTCCTTACAACCCCATCTCCCTGGGGCATGGCTTCCTCTCTCCCTTTTGTCGATCAGGAGAAAACAAGGGTCTGTGCAACAACAAAGTCTCGCTGGCCAGCCTCGGAGACACGTGTGCCAGGTTTCAGACCAACCCAGTAACTTACTGTTGTTTTAGATGCCCTGATTATCACTAAGATAGAAAAACGATGTAGATGGGAAGCATGGTGAGAGCTCATTTCTGTCCCGACGAACATGTCAGGGTGAAAATCGTAACCCCTTTAGACAACTCCAGCAAATAAGCTCTCGATGGAGCTGTCAGGTGTCAGCAGAGGAAGTCTAACTCAGCCTCCATTTCTATACAGCTTCAAAGGGTAACTATTTCAAATCTTCTGCCAGAGCTTGGGTTTGTAGCCCACTCTGAGACAACAGCCTTTGGCATACCTACACCAGGAAGGACGAGTGTCCTTGCTGAGTCCTATGAACTATGTGCATTCTGCCCACACTTGGCTTTAGCTTAGCCAAAGCTCACCTGCAGGCTCAGGCACAAACTTTATTTTGCCTTCTGAGCTCTGGTTAAGACAGAAAAGAGGATGGACCTGTTTGGGCTTGAGAACAAGTGTGCATCTTTGCTAAACTCACTGCGTAGACAGACATGGAGTGTCAAGACCTCAGCCTTCCCATTGAGTCTCCTAGAGCTGTTCTTACATACGTCCAGACCTCGTTCAGTGCTTGCTACATCCCTCCAGCCCCATTCAGTGGGTGAGGAAATTTTGCTCTGCTGTGTGCAGGTGTCTTCAGCAGTCTCTGCTGCCAGTGTGGGGAATTTTACATTTAAAGAAGAAAATATCATTTGATTCCCGAATATGTAAAGGTCATTACTAGAAAGCAAACTACTTGAGGCTTCAGTTTTGTAACATTGCTCAAGTATTCTGTAATGCACTTATATCTAAAGTAATTCACTCTTTGTTAGCAGCCTTTTGTGTGATAATCACACAATGGTAGTAAGGCCATTTCCTCTAAAGGAAGAAATTAAGAGCCTGATCTGCAAAAACATGCTTGCAATTACAGGCATAATTGGCACATGAGCTTCATGCAATCGCATATGCAAGCTTACAACCACACGGTGATTTAGATGTTACACTGGGAGAAGCATTTCAATTACCCCTTACCTGACTAGATCAATGGGCATCGACACTACCCTGCCCAAGCTCAGAGGATAACTGATGCCAAAGATGTAAGAAGAAGATGAGATGAGCCCAGTAATTAGAGAAGGCTGAGATTTTTTTAAATCATATCATTGGAAAAAAGAAATCTATACAACACTGAGGAGGATAAATCACAAATGATTAAGCAAGTATTAGCTTTTAAACAGCTACATCCACCCATAATGGACAACACAATAACTTTTCCACAATGTGAGTTTCTTCTCAAGCCCCATCTGTTAGCAATTACATTATGTCTTTAAATCATCAGAGCTGATATTTCATATAACATTTTTACTCACTATTGTAACTTTGAATGTTTCATTATTCAGATAAATTTCCAATTCTTTTTAGAATCATGCTAAGTTATTGGACTTAGAGATGTTGTGTGCGCCAGTGAGTTACCTGTATTATACACTCCAACAGAAAAAACGAGTGCAGGGAGTCAAAGGTCTTAACGTAACCTTGTTTGCAGCACTACCCGACAAGCATATGAGAGACCTATTGGCTAATTCTGTTTTGTGCGAAAATGAAGAGTCAGCTGATTTTTGTTACAAAGAATAGGAATCACTGTTGTTAAATAAGTGACTGTCCTGGGGGGTTTTCAGAACTGCTCACATCATACTTCATCCTACCAAGGGGAGGAGGGAGTAATTGTATGAATTACTCCTGCAATATTTCATGAGCTAGTAAATTTTCTATGGAAATTATCCAGCTTGATGAAAATGTCTGTATTTCAAACCTCACAAGAGTCTGATTTAGAAGAGAAATAGTGCTCGTTTACTGCAGCTTCATTGAAGACAAAGATGGAGAGAACCTGAAGTGTTGAAATGTTAACATTCCAAGAAAACTAATTATCATATTTTCACTTGCAAACTTCAAACCTGCTGCTAATTAATCTCTGTGGAAAGGCTGTGTATGAATCAAATTATAATGTAAATCAGATTATATGGGATGAGATGTATAACATGCCCTGCCACCGAGGAGAAATGAAATGGATTGCTTGCACAGAAATGACAAAAAACCCAAAGAGCTTGCTCTTCATTAGTGCACCGATCTGTACCAGCCGGCTGATGACAGATTCACCCCAACGGAGTGTTGCAAACCACCTTGGATTTTCAAAAGTTTGCCCGTGGTCACAAATTATCTACATGCAAGGAGAAAAAACTATTTGACTGAGCAAACCTTGATGTGGCACTTGCAGAGTTCTGTTGTGAAAACATCTTGAGGGCAATCAAGTGCCATTAGCACATGTCAATGAAGCTTCCCATGAATTACTACAAAAATAACAGTTAAGTGTACTCCTCCTCCATCACTGTCCAACCTCTCTGACAAAACAGTTTGGATATCTGTTGAAGTATTACAGAAATTAACACCTTTCTGCCGGTATAGTAATCAGAAGGATGTCAGCAGACAATTAATTTTGTCCATCTGCACTAATGCCTTTATATAATTCATGTATTGATTATAGGATTAAAATTATTTGTTACCATTCACTCTAGAAAGACTATATTTTGCATATAATGGGGATAGCAAAGGAAACTTGAATAAATCAGTTCTCATTGAAAAGGGAAACAAAATACATGTTTTCTAAAAACAAGATCATGTTTACAACCTCCCTAAGTAAATTCCATGAAGTTTGACTAAATAATTTTGTTTTAATTTTATAGTCTTATGATATGAGATGCCACATGGCAACCAAAAAGAAATGCTGTAAGTAGCTCATAATACTTGCCTCTGCATAGTTTGTCTGTCTTTTAATCTTTTTTTATTCTATTAACCTATTGTTATGCAACTTTCAGTTTCAGAGAAGACTGCATAGCTGCTTGGCTTTTTTATCCATTTTTCATCTCTGGGTTTGTTTTTGTTTGGTTTTTTTTTCTTCCTTAAGATGGGAAACAACATGGAATCAAGAAAGTCCTGTGCAGTGTTACTCTACTGGCTCAATTTCTAATGCCATTTTCATTAGTTTACTTGCTGATTATGTCCATTCTACCATTGTTATAATTTATTACAAGGCTTCTTTTTGTGTGCACATCTGTTTAAGCAGTTCCACTCATTAGACCTATCCACCCAGGCAAAAGAACTTTTCCTTTACCTAGGCTGCATTAGCTTGTTTTCTACGGCTCACACATACACACTTTGTGAATGAATTACTAATCAACTGTTGTGAGGTTTAATGGCATGCCTGGCTATGGTCAGCATAGTCGGCTATTCCAGATGCTTCCAACCATCCGCAGTTCCCCTCTTTCTTCTTTTCACCCACCACTCCCTGTGGACTAAATACTTTAAAAGAACAGCAAGCGAGGTGTTTCAGAACCATCTGGCCAATTTGATCCTACACAGTTCAAGGCCTCATCATTTCATACAGAAATCGTTCTATTTTAAATCTAAGAGGCGACAGAATGCTACACTCTGTTTTGACCTTATATTTTGCTCTATTTTCTCTAACATCCCATTACTGGGCTGAGTCTTCCCTCTGTTCATCTCATGATTTCAATCTCTATTTAATCTTCAAAAAAATACAGACTCTGCCTTCAATAATTTATCCCAGATGAGAATCTGACCTTATATACACAGATCACATTGAAGTTCAGTGAGACATGGCCCTATTTCCTCCCTTCTTCTTTGCTTACACAGACAGATGGAAATTCTGGCCCTAATGAAGTCAGTGCAAGTTTTGCTGTTGAGTGGGTAGGGGATCCTCCTTTTTCTTTTTCCAATATAACTGTGAGAAAGCAATGTTCGTATTTCCATTTCTCACTATACGCTATGTGCTGTGCTTTCCTTGGTGCAGCACCAGCTCTCAGAGGACCTCAGTCTTTGCCCTGGCTTCTCCCTATCCATCATCCACCCATCTTTGCAAGCAGGGTCCCAACTCCAGCACAGGAGCAAGTCCAGGACCCTAAGAATAGACAAATTACAGTGATTTTGGGTTTGGTACTGCCTGTCTTCAGCAGCATTCACCTGTGGCCGAGCAGCTTTGCCACAGCACGGGCTACCTGGAGGCTCGTGAAGCTTCCTCTGAGAGAAGATGAAAAATTCACCTCCTCGTGCTAAATGGGTTAAATGACTTGCTCTCTGCCAGCTCTCGCAATGTCGACACGTCCGGCACCGGTTTCCTTTCTCGCCACTGCTGATTCCACTAACAAGGGCAGGACTTTGCCCTCAACTATTCACAAGTAATTAATGCATTATTGAACAGGAATAAATAGATAGCAATTAAATAACAAGTATTAATGACTTATTTATTAACATATTAATAGTTGGCCTGAGAGTAATAAATGCAAATTAGTGTAAAGTGGTATCAAAAATTGTGTCGATAATAGGCCCTGAAGTAATCTTGTGTGTTCAAGATAATTACAAATATATTTTCCTTTCAAAAAACTACTGCCGGGTAATTTTTTATGGTTTGCTATAATATCATTTTAGAATTAGAAAATTAGCCCTAGTCTCATTAAAATAATTTTGCAGTGCATCAGGCTTTATTTCAAGTGTAAGTTTCACATTATCTTCTTGCCTATAGAGCTTGCTGTTATTATTTTTTTTTTTGATCCAGAAAACCTTTCTATGTGTAAACCTTTTGGACCTATGCTTGGTGTACTATTGGTGGTGTTTCAGCTTGCTGCTTGCACAACTTTTCCTGTCATTAGTATTCTTATGTAAAAAGTCCCACTGTAAGCAGTGGTGGTACCTTGAGGGCTAAATCCAGTATAAATCACTGAGGGCCACATTTTTTTCCTTTTTACCCCTGCTGATAGCATTTCACCTGATAATAGTTCAGAGCCTTTAAACATGAGCAAAGTGATGCACTGGAACTGCACACCTAACAACCGATACAGCCACAACAGATCCCACTCAGAAAACCATCCTTTGTCAGAACCTGCTTTACTCTTTTTTTTTTTTTTTTGTCTTTTTTTGACTCTTATCTGTTTGGGCAAAAGAAAATTCCACTTGATACCTTGCCCTGAACGGTCAGATAACTTTGGGAAACTGATTACTTGGTGAGAACAGCAAGACATAGCAAGACATTGTCACTTTTGTCACAAATAGAAAAAGGGTTGGCTAAAAAACTGACGCACTGTTATTAATGGCAAGTTAATGTATTCCTGCCTGCCACTGGTCCTGATATTCCTGATTCTTGAATTTGACATACATTTAACATGTGCTCATCTCCAAAAAAAGCTCAGTAAATATTCATATTTATACAAATATTTATAACGGGTTGAGGAATGGGGGGTCCAGGCATCCTCCTAGCAGAGGGTGCCCAGAACACTATTTCTGCAAATATTTGTTACTGCAAATGTTTCTGTCTGCCTCTGTAGGTGGCATTTTTACTTCTTTGCAGCTTTCCTCATTAAAGGCATTGTAAATGACTTCTTCCAAAATAATCAAGCGCGTTTCTGTATCGTACGGGGCTTTGGTGGCTCTCTCCCCACAGTGCCTTCCAAAGCGCTACGTAAATGCGATTGTGGCCGTGTAATCTGTGTACCTGGAAATATAATTCGTTTTGTTGCTAATGAAGGTCCTACGGCACAAATTTATTAAAGGTATACTTTTCCATGGGATAATAATTGGGTCGATAATATTAAACTCATAGGCTCATTATTTAATTGCAAGGGCAGATTATGAATACAGCTTCTAAAACGTATTTTAATGAAAAACACTACATCCTGACCTAATCATATCAACCTTATGCTATCTAATTAAGGATGCAAAAAATCATTATAGTTGCAAAATATTAGTTCCAGCTCCATCAGGCTGCTAGCTGCCCCTTCATGAATATATATATTTTTTTACTCTATGATAAATAGTTAATGAGGTAAAAATGACAAAATTTGCATGTAGGCAAATTAGTTTAATAGAGTGATGTCTTCCTGGTCTACAGAAAGTGACCTTTTTCCTATCAAAAGAACGACTAAAAATACTTTGAAATGATGGCATGGATGTCATTCCACAAATGACAAATCGCTTCTCTGAACAATATAAAAATTATAAAATGCAATAACCTTAAATTCTCATCATACTGTAAATGTGTCCTCTGCTGCTGCATTTATCAATTTAATAAAAGGAAATTAAGCATATTATAAAATGCCCATTTATGGGGCAATTTTTAATCCAGGGAATAAAAATGAGAAGCACATGGTTAATAGCAAAAAAATATTGCAAAAACGTAGACCTATTTTTTTGCAGAAGGCTTGACTGACTATTTACTTGAATGACCTCCATTTAAAATATATTTTTTATATGGAGTGATGTAAGATATGGCAGTCTCGTGCTTTCCTTTATAAAAATTGCTCACTGTTAATTTGGTATCTTATTTAAAAATTAACACATTAATAATGCACGCAATAAGGCGTAGCAATGTGTCTTCCATACTGATTACTTTGTACGATTAGACGTACAAAAAGAAACGGACAAGATAAATACCGTATGCAAATTCATGGCAGTAAAACAGTCTTTCAGTATCTGCAATGCCTAGGAGTATAAAAGACCTGAAAACATAGTTCCTGGTCTTGCAGGAAGATGTTCCATGTGGAGAACATATTTGTGGAATGGAGCAAGTTTTTATTACAAGACTAAATTTGCTAAAGAGCTAATGAAACTTGGTTTGATGGTTCGCTTTTCCATCAAAATACTATTAGCAAGCAATTGGACCAGAAGGGGAAAATTTCAGGTTTCTGAAGAACACTGGTTCTTTTTCTCACATTGTTCATGTTTCGCACAGATAGCTCGGGAGTTTTGGCCAGTATTCTTCACTCACAAATTTTCCTCATTGTGAGGCAGATCCTGTGCCCACTGAAGCAAATAGTAGAGATCCTACTGATGCCAGGGATGCAAACTTCTGTGGTTTTTCCGCATTGCTCCTATCTGCTTGTATCATATAGTCTGCACCAGTATGCCCCATAGAGAACAAGAATATTTAACATTGGCATTTGATTAGGGCTGATATAAAGGAAAAGGCATGAAATTCATGCAGATGCAGACAGAATAGGAATCAGAAATTTGGGGACTTAGGGTAAAGACAAAAGCGTGCATCACTCCGCTTTGTCAAATGAAGTGCGCAGTGCTCCATGTAGAGGAGGAGTCCTCCCTCTACTCTGCACCCTCCGTGCTGCTGGATCTGGCTGACGTTGGGTCCATTTTAAAGAATCTCAGACTAAGGTCAGATACCCATATTTCCATATGGCATTTCATACATGCCAAGCTGCATATTGGGAGCAAAACTAGGCGCTTACATATGTCTATAGCTATGGGTCATGTTTTTCAGCGTTCCGTCCTCTGAAGTATGTCTCATTATAGCAGTGAACAATCCAGATTACTTCTATTCAGGGACAGACTATTTGTATACATAGAAGTAATTTTTCTTTCCGTTCTTTTCGATTTGTCTTTACCCCCATCCTCTCCTTCTTCCCCTCCCCCCCCCCCTTTTTTTTTCTTTTTTTTTTTCCTCCCCTCATTCAGCCCTTTATGTACTGCTGCAAGAAATGATACACTGGTAATATCATTAGAAATGTATTCAGCACTTGAAACAGAAAAGTAATTGTTTGCAGTTTCCTTATCCACCGCTTTTTCCATATGGCATTGGTAGTTCTGGTATGTAAAATGAGATCCACTATATATATTCTTTGTTTGACCTTACTTAACTTGGAACAAAGGTAATAGAAACCAATCATCAGTGGCTATGCTTTGACTTACTGTAGAAAGTTTCTAAGTGCAAAAGAAGGGCTGTTTTGCTTACTGGGGTAAAGTAAGTAAGTGCTATCTCTATAAAAAGTGGGAATGTCTGAGGCAGGTGGCTGTGGTAGCGCATTCACTCATTCAAACCTTTTCCCTCCCCTCTGTTGAAGTGCAATGTGGTGCTCTGCACTTTCCCACAAAAATTAAGCTTACTGAGTATCTGCTTTTTCATTCAATTGGCACATTCACCTTTTTATTTTTCCTTTCAGGGTCCAAACTGTCATCATGAAAAAAAAGTGGAAAATAATTACAGCTGTGCCAGATGTTTATAGCAGTGACAACTGAGGCTATATATTTATATAAACTGCTGATCTTTCAGAGGTAGCTATAGAGACTTGAAAAACTTGCAGACTCTAATCTGAAATCACTTGTTCCAGTGGGTTAGAAAAGGAAACAAAACAAACAACTTATACATACTTAAGAGGACTGATTTCCTTCCTAACTGGAATCTGTTCATTTTTATATTGAAGCAGGAGAGTTACTGAACAAAGCATTGTGCACAGTGGCACTCGTAGATGCATAAATCCAATTGATGAGCATGTTAACAATTGTCCAAGAGCAGTTTTATAAGATAGTCCTATGGGAATTAATAGTGCTTATGCAAAGCTAGAAAGTAAGGAAAAAAATTTCCCTCACAGAAGGAAGACACCCTCACAGACTACCAACCATGTTACTTCTGTTATTTTCAGTTCTCTGAAAGCAATTATGACTGGAAGCCTCATTTGTGGATAGCATCCCCAACCCTGGACACTTTGCAAACACAGGTATATCTCCTGCACATCACATCTTAAAGTCTGAACATGGGCCTAGAGGCTACTGACTTAATGGAAAAGAAAGAGAAAACATTTTGATAACCAAAGTAGAGCAGACCAACTTCGGACCTATCCTACCTTCCCCTGCACATCTCCAACTCAGCCCACTCCTCCGAGCAATCCTGAAAGGAAAGGGCCAGGAGGGAGAGCATGGCTATCGACATCCGACTCGCCAAACTCACACCCCCTCCTCAGGGCAGCCCTATCCATGTCCTTGCAGGGAGTAAATGCAACTTGTCCACAGAGCTCCCCAGTTTGTCGAGCTGGCTGAGAAATTATTTTGGATGGTACTGACATTTAAACAAGTAACAAGTCTCTATGACCCAGTCAAGAATCACCAGATGGCAGAGACAATTTTTTACATCAGTGACGCCGCTAAGCCTTTGGATACTAAGCAGATTGTAACCCCTCAAGATGTTCAGGCAATGCACGTACAACCTCATAAAATTCTCCTGAACATGCTTCTTAGCTTCTCCATTCAAAGAAGCACCCTAAGAATAATTTTCTTGTATATCTAGGTCCTTTTAGGTAATACCCAGAAATACAAAGCATTAATTTGGACAAGTATGTCACAGGCTCCTTTTGGAGACTCTGTTCGCCACTCACCATCCGTCTTTCACCATTGATTCCTCTCCACTGTTTAGCCCTCTTCATAATGTAGCTCAGCTCCTGACTGGAAATCTCTAAGTCCAGCGGAACAAAGAACGTGCCTTCCTCACCATGAAGACGTTGAAATACATCCAACAGCCAACCTTCGCTATGTAGCCTAAGGATAGAAATGACACATTTGGTTCTTTGAAAGGACTTTTCATGCAAAAAAGAAAAAGATGTCTTACCCTTCAACTTCTAAAGCTTAGTTTTCCTTTCATGACTATATTCTCTACCCATGAGTAAGAAGCTTCTTTCCCACAAGTTCCCCAACATACACCCCTCCCCAACCCTCTGGAGACTTTACAATACCTGAATCAAATCACATAAACTTAAGCAGCAATTTATTTTAATCAATTCAAGATATTGACTTCTCAAAAAGATCCTGATCTTCCTTTCCTTCAGAAATGTTCAATGCCTGTCCTTAGCATTGGGCTGGGTAACAAGTTGCAGTGCTTACATGGAAGACGTCAGTCAGGCATGAACGGAAGTCCTGCTGTGCCACGGTTCAATAATGGGCAAACCACATCATATGGAAAGGAATTACTCACCATTTTTTTCAACCCCAAGCCTGAAGTCTATACAATCTAAACTTCTCTTGATGTTAGAAACGTTCATTTCGTTTGTTGGCTTTGTTTTTCTACGCCATTTCTGTGCTGTGGTAGGGAATTGAATAAGCAGTACGCAGTAAAATTCTCTACCACAAGAAAGGCTTGCTGTGTGGTATTTCTTAATGTAGGTGAAACCAAGAAATATTGTGAGGCTTTTGGAAAAGCCTAGTGTCACATTTTTAGCCTTAGATGAACTTTAAAACTTCAAAACATTGCTGTTTAATTCAAATGGAACCTCTTCAAGTTCATCTCTTTCTCATTCTACTTTTATTCCAAAACCAGGGGTTCAGAAAATCAAAATCAGAAAATCTGGAATCTCAATCTTGGATAGTGAACTGAGGTCTTTCCTTTTGTACCCTCTTCCAAGCTAATACTTTATGACAATTGAGTTGTCGTTTGGTACCAATCTCAGCTTTTTCATCCTCCCCAGAGCCTGGCTGGGTAGTGACGAGAAGCGCAGGGATTGCTGCGTGGCACTGCAACAAACACATAGCCCAGATTTCTGAGGGGCTGTACAGGTCCTTCACTTCTTGGCAGGTGGGAAAGAGAGCACAGGCACAACTTCTCTGGCCCTCTGGACTCTCATCCTTCTCATGTACGGCAGCACTAGATGCAGTTCTTGTGGCTGATCCTTATTCTTGTGTCTTGTACTGTTATGTATGTGCTAACCACTGTGTGTGTGGGTGGGTTGAGGGCAGCGGACTGTTCAAGTAAATCAGAATGAAGTTCACATTTACACTAGCTCTACATCTCACCTTACACTGCACATGGTAATTGCAGAGAAGCACACTCAATAAGCTGCCTAGTACAGTTTTGCCACAACTGAGATTTAGTGTGGAACAGAAATAAGGAGATGCACCAACAGACAGTTTTTCAACTTGATCTCAGGAAGAGCTTTAGCTCTCTTTTCAAAGGGGAATATGTACCTTAGGGTCAAGATCTATATCCAAGAGTTTCTGTGATGTAGTAGCTATTCTGATACTGAAATCTGGCAGCCTGGCCAAACATCAGATTAGGGCCTTACATCTCCTGCTTTGCTGCAAAGGCGTTCTCCGTACTTTTTTTCCCACCCTTCTTTTTTGAAACATTCCTTTTTGAAGCTGCAGCCCTAAATTTGCTGTAGTTTCCAAGATGTCATTTTGGGATTCTCTCATCAAAAGAGGAGAGCAGCTGGAAGATAACCTAATTGAGATGTAGGCAGTCCTGGGAATATAAATAAACTGGCTACCAAGGAAAAACAGAAGGCTGAAATGCAAATCAGTGCTACGGCAAAGTAGGATACTAAAGTATCTTAAAAACATGCTACAGAAGAGAAGGTTTTTTACAAATAACTAATGGCCTTCATGGAGTAATTTTCCAAATTCCACAGTGTCTTCAAAGAAAAGTTTGTCTCAATCTCTGGATCTACATTAGACGTCCTTTCAACACAATAGATACATTTTTGCAGACATTGACTCAGAATTATCTTGTGCTTAGTTGTAAAACTAGCATTCAAGCTGGTGGTCTTTCTGGCCTTCCACTCATCTTGAAATAATAACATTCTATAGTGTTCATCTTTGAAATTCCAGGTCAGCAATTTAAATGACTTGCCACTTATCTTGCTAAACAAGGAAAAGACCTTGCCATTTATTTAAGCTCACTTAATGTAACATTCTTATTTCAAATGAAGTAAAATTTAATGCAGTTAAATTACTGTCTATTTGCTGCCATAAACATTTTCTATATGAAGATTTTAAGCACATGGTTATAAACAATATAATTAACTTTGAATTCATTAAGAATCATGAAGCCTGTCTTCCAGCTTTGTTCCTTTAGCCCAAAAGTACTTAGCCTGCTTCTGTTACCTGCTTTAGTTTCTTTTCTTTGGCATGAAAACGAACAGAACACTACTTCTTGTATCTTCACATGGCTTCTTATAAATATGACAGTAATAATTTCTATTGCTAATGCAATAGAGAGCAAAACAAAACTTAGATGCTATTTTCTAGAGATACGAGACCCAGTATAATACTTTACAAGTTCATTTATTTATCAGAAAGAACAGAAAACATTGAAATGATTTGCAGTCAAAATCAAAAGATCAAAAAATGGACTTCTCAAAAATTTACAGAAACCAAAATTTGAAGGGTAGAGTGGTTTAAAACAATATATTACGTCTTTGCTTGAGCCTTTCTCATCCTTTTTTGGGAAACAACTCTAAAAATATAAAAATAATTTTGCTGTTAACATTGAAAAATGTAGATTTTTTGAAGCTTTTCCCCAAAAAATATTTCAATATCAAGAAATTTAGACTCTTTCCAGCACTTTTAGTTGAGACAGGTCTGCATTTTCTCACAGTGAAGAAAATGTTTCACCAACAAGTTCCTGACAGTTTCTAATGTCTAGTGGAATTCAAATGAAGGAATTGCAACCAGTGCCATTTCATTTATCCAAAAAGTAATTAGAATATCTCTTCATGCTAGATGTACTACAGACTCCCAAGACACCCAAGGGGAGCCAGATTTATTGAGGTATGTTGGTTTATAAAGACACAAATAGATGTCTCCTGCTGTTTATCCCCTGCCCATGGTTTCGTTAGCTTCCTGGTTGTTCATCAGTGCTGCCATGAAGCTTTCTGGCTGTGCCAGAAACAGACACTTCCCCTACTTGCTTTGGTGGTCTGGTGGGTTCCCTGGTCTTACCCCTTTTTTTATACTCTGCTGAAGACTTTTGTTAAATGGCAAATTTAAAACCAATGGCACCAACTCCAGCACCCAACAGCCAAAGTCTTCCCTGTGGACTGGTGTCTTAGGACACAGAAGACATTCCTCAATATTTATATTGGTTTACCTTACAAGAGAAAGGTGTGAGGGATGCCTGTGTAAAAAACCAAAATGCTTTCTGAGTTGAGCAACATTACATTTGAATATCTTTGAGATATAACACCTGAGAAATATTCACACAAAGGGATACTACTGCCTTGCTTATAACACTGTTTTCTCTTGAAAACAAATGCTGTTATATCTGTATTCAGGAAACAATGTTACAAACTTCAGAGATGCTTTCCTTTAAAACATTTTAAAAGGTTTTAATGCTACCATTAATGGACTGACAGTGTGGTGCTCCAGAGTCCTAGCCAGGTCCAAGATTCCCACTGTGTTGGGCTGTGGACATACAAGGAAGGGAAAGATGATCCAATTTCAGAAGCTCGTAGTACAACTTTACCCTGCAGAGACTCCAGTATTCAAAATGTTTCTTTTTGTTATCAAGCAAAGAACTTCAAAGACCTTATGCACTGTAACAGATTTTGTTATCTTCCTTTGCTTTTGTATTTTGCTGTGAATCATTTTTAAAATGTGTCGTACTAAGACAACTTTTTTCCCCTAGTAACATTCTCCCCCCCCACCCCTTTATTGGAAAACATTATAGGAAAATTGATCCAGAAGGAAAGGAACCTTTGATGATCTTGCACCTGTTCCCCAGACAATGAAGATGTTGGTAATATTCTCATAAAAACCTGCCTTACAAATGTTTTAATTTAAATTAATTTTCCTGAGTAATAAACGACAGCAGCTAAAACTTATGAAGCTATTCAAAACTATTAAGTCAATGATTAAGAAGGCATTAACATCTCAAAAACTAATTAACTAGACTACCAGTACATTGGAGTTGTGTACAGCTTCCAGGAATGCAGGAGTTTTGAAATACTTTGCAGAAATTTAGATTGCCATTTATCTTTTTCTGCCTGCTGCAATGGAGTTTGTGGAAAGCAGACCGAGGGATGATTCTGTCAGATGCTGAGCTTTACTATTCTTACACCTGCCTGCATCTTGCTTTTGCGTATGGCTTTTTATTGATGCTTGCCACCACTCAATGTTCATCACTGGGTGAATCAAGGGCCAGTACAAAATTCATACTTCATTGTAGATACGTCACTCAGAAAAAAGAAAATACACTTTTTCATTCAATGTATTAGACAACCTATGATGTCGTTCATTTTCAGTGTCCCACGCCTGTCCCTATTGACTGTACAGCTAATGGTGCCTTCTAGAAAGGCAGTTGGTCAAATTTCATGATGAACTGAATATTGATAACGGGCTAAAGTCATGGAAATATTATTTGGATTAATTCCTGTCATGCAGCGGGTTAAAGCCTCAGTCACATCAAGTCAAAAATCCTGTATCATCAAAAGGCTGTAAGACTCTGGGGGCCATTGCAGACTGAGAGAGATTTTGCACTTTATACTATATGTAGTTTTCTGAATTTTTCCTGTTTCTCACAAAAACCCTGCTTGGAAGACTAAAGATAACATCTTCCAAAGTACCTAAATAAAAGGTACACGCACTTTAGAGCTTAAATTCTTGGCACAAACACCATTGTCTGGAGCCAAAGGAACAGAGGCTCCTAGACTCTATGAAGAATCATGACATCAATTGTGTTCCTGTTGAGGAAATAAGAGGCTCCCTCTCTGACTTGCTGTTCCCACCAAATACCAGTGCATCAAAAGTTAAGCAGGAGCTAACCCCTCCTTGATTGTCTGCAATTCTGGGCTCTGGATATGTGACATTGATATATCTTTTCTGATGTCACTTTATTTTATCTTACAGGAGAAGGGGCTTGAGCCAAAGCTCCTAAGGGAATAATGAGATAAAGAGACATACCTTAAAAAGTACAGGTACAGGACTGTTGATGAGATGATGAACAGGATTGTATAAAGCACCACAGTGATTAAGGCACCAGGAATCCCTGACTCCTCTGCTCTTAGAAAGACCCAGTAGAGCTTTGTAGCATCAGCAATGGGTTTCTCTACGCTGTTTCCAAGTCGCTGTCATGGGGAAAAAAAATCAACATAAGAAAATGCCAAACCTGATTAGGCTATTTACCTATAGACACAAAAGAACCTGAATTTCTTTATAAGAAAGATTTTGCTGTAATTTTGGGGGCACACAGCTTGAAACTTAGGAGTCTGCTACACGAAATTTGAAATTAATCATGAGATGTATAATGAACTATTTTCTGGCTTATTTTAGTACAGTTATTGTGAGTTATTGAACAAAACCCATGTCACAATGAAAGCAGTCAATGTGAGCTTCATTAACATATTTCTGGAAAAGCAGAAGGGTGGGAAGGCTGAAATTTGCCTTATTTCAATGACCAGAGAGGTATGATATTGAATGATTTATGCTGCTGTTTTTAGGAGTGCTGAGTGAGCAGAAAACACTTGTGCCAGTGCATAATCCTAAACTGCCTGGTCTCAAAATGACTTGCCCTTGCCACAAGAAAAACGCTGGTTCCCACCAGGCTCAGCGAGTTACCCACACGCCATTTTGAACGTGTGCACTTTGAAGAGTGCGTACATGCCGATTCCCAACTTCAGATCGAGTCAGTGTTTGGTGCTGCCACTGGAAAACAAAAGTAACCATCACTTTAGCTGAAATGCCAAATGGAAGTACCAGGGCATCTGCACGTGTCGCTAGCTCACACCCAGCATGGCTTTTCCACTAGTCTGGCAAACAACGGCATCAGTCAGAGAAGGTAGTGGATTCACAAAGCTTCACTGAGACCCAATGAGGTGAGAAAAATGGAGAAAGCAACTACAAGTAGATCAACAGGGGACACCAGCAGGGTTCTGTTAAGTTTTGCCCAAAGGGGTTGACCTTTTTTCAGTGCAAAAGAGACAAGTTCCCTCTTATGAAGCACTATTTTAATTTATGTACATGCATTACCAAGTCTGTCTGCAACCTTTTAAGGCAGAAAATTAGATATTCCCCTTGCCCCCCAATTCCTAGTGTCCCCGTCAGTCCAGTCTGGAAAGCCAAAGGACAGCCTGTAACATTGAAGAATCAACAAGCATCAGCATTATTTTATGATATAGCTCTCATTTAATTTCTTACTTTCCTGACAAGAAATATAGACACAATAAGACAAATAGCTCTGAAGAGATCTGACCATGCCACACTTCCACTGCTGTGGTGGAATTGAAAATACTTAACAGTACAAAGTACCAACTGTAAGTTGTGTCATTAATAGCTTGTCCAAAGGTACATGATTGTCATATACCCTTCTTATTTATGCTATTAATATTTTACATTGAACTGCTTTGTAAACAAACATGTATAACTATTTTCATTCTACTGAAGATGAAACAATTGGTAAGGAATAATTGGTAAGGAATTAATATTCATAGAATAAAAATAGTAATTTAATTGGAATAAGGTGGTTTGTGTATTTTTGCAAAGATTCACAAAGAATCCTGAAGGTTTCATACCGCTCTATATTCCATTATACTTCCAGTAAAACATTGAAAAAGATTTTCAAAAAAATCTATTATTTTCTTCCCCCCCCCCATATCTAGTTCTTAAGAACAAGCTACTGTATTGACATATTATTGCCCTCTGCTGGATCGATTTAGAAGAATTCAGCTACATATCACGGGTCTTCTGCTCAGAGCCAAAATAAACTCCTGTCTTCACTTTTTTTCTTTTTAAAGTGACACAGAGACAGCCATACCCATATTAAATCACGTTAACACATTTTGCAAGGATGTGAAACTACACTGCCAAAAAAAAGCCAGTATTTATCATTCAGAGAGGCATTCTGTGACCTTTAGGCTTCAAGAAACCTGCACCTTCTGGAGCAACTTGCCTGGACTAATCCTTAGGAAGAGTCAAAATTTTCTCCCCATTTTTGGCTACCTTTGTGGTGGCACACACAGTAAAGGAAAGACAATTACAAGTCCAATGATGAGCTTTACAAGGACTGAGAATCTTGAGTATATTTCTGTTCTTTCTCCACCCTTTGCAACACTGCCAGGTTTCTGTAATGGAAATTACAGGTCCTGGGAGACTGGTATTGGCATATAAAGACTAGTCACTAGTTTAGAACTGTCTGTATTCTTTACAAAAAATTAAAATACATTATCCTCTGGTTCTGCTCTATGTCCCTGTTTTACCCTCTCTTGCAAAAAAAAAAAAAAAAAAAACCAAAAAAACCCAAAATAAACCACCAAAGCAAAACTATCTGCCTCCACTGCTTTCTTACCAAAGAGACTGTCTACCAAGGAAAATGCTCTGCACAGCAGTCATGGCCTGACATCCCTCCAGAGAGGCAAAAGTCTGAATAAGAATAAATTTCTCTCTTATCCAAGCAGTTCTTTCTGGCAAGGCAAAAATGGTGTTGGGGAAGCATATCTTTCTATCAAAGAGACTGCGTCAATTATTCCGTGGTCCTCGATAAGATCCAAGAAAGTTGTCTTAATTTTAAATTGTTTAAGTAACTTTTGTCAATAGCTGTCTTAGGTACTTATCACACCACAGAACGACGATCATGTGAGCACTTTGCAATCTCTAATGCTTTTTCTGGTGACATGTATCTAAAGAGATGTCACTGTCTCCATTTTACAAGCTACAGAGAGACAAAGTGACTGGTCCTGGGAAAGCTCTGGCAGAAATGGAACTAGAACTGGCTTCTCCAAAATCATAGGAAAGTTTCTTACTCCTGGAACATCATTCTTGAAGCCGATAGTAAACCAAGCCTGGAATCACACATTTGATGCAGTAACTTGAACTATGAATTGAAACCTCACAAGCATGCAACTGGCTCTCTAGCCTTCCCTTAACAATAAAAAAAATTAGTAAACAGAGAAACCTTTGTCTCCAGGGCTATCTGTCATCTTTCATAAGTATTAAGGTCAGTTAGGATACTAAAATACATTCTAGCACTAAAATAACTCATATTACCACAACATAACATATAAAAAAATGCTTGATCTACAATAGATTGCCAAGTAAATCTGAAATAGCTGCTGAAAGAATGCCAGGAGAAAAAAAAAATTACAAATGCAATAACGAAAACACATGTAAGAAATATAGTTTCATTTTGGAAAGGATACACACAGTATATTGTGCAATATTTGAACAAATGAGTCTCTACCAAAGATAATCTTGGTGGGTGAAACTGCCAAAATTTCAGTATGAAGTACAGAGTACTTCACTGTATTGTGAAGTACTGTAATGAAAAACTTAGTTAATTTATTCGTATCTCATGTTTCCCCCTGACCAAGCCCTATCTGAAGTTGATAATGAATCCAGTCTGACTAGAACTGAGCACAATTCCACTGAAGTCAATGGCAATGATCTTCTCAATGCAAGTGTGGGAAAGAAGGCAGACCACAGCCTTTCCTCCAGTTTTTATGAATACACCAGTATTAAGGGAGAGAAAAAAGCCTTTTAAATATTTAAATATTTCTAGCCTACATATTGGGGAAATACCCCTTTTTCTCTTAAAAAAACCCCCATCTTCATCAGAATAATTACAATTAAAATTAAATTCTGTGCATGTTTTACACCATGACATAAAAAAAAAAAAAAAGGCAGGCTGTTCAAGTGAAAACTACAGTGTGTTGCCACATGCTTGAAATATTGCAATTACCTCCCAAGTGAGCTCCAATTAAATTTCTTGAACAGCTGAATTTTAATTTTGAAAACCACTGCAATGGGAAACAGCACGTAAACAGTGGAAAATCACATTTTAACAGGACTTCATAAAAGCAGAGCAGGGGTTAGCAGATGAAGAAGTGAGAGACCTGAGAAAACCTGATCCACAACAAGAACTGTGGTTTACTGCTTGATCTGGAGTGAGCAACAGAAACAAAGACGTCTTTGAAAGACTGACAAGGGCAGAAGAGGAGCAATACCACACCCCCAGAAAAGCTCTCGGCACCTTGCGCCCATCAAAAGGATCCTGTGTCACCTCCACAGCGAAAGCCAAGTCTGAAACGTGTCCTGGGAGACTGGGCATTACCACCAAAGTACAGATGGGCTACACAGCGCGTACATAGGCACAGATAGACTTGGGAGCTTTGCTCTCGTGATTTTTCGTATGATGAAGCTCTTTCCTTAAAGATGTCTGCCTTTCAATCTCACAAGTCTTTTTAGGCACGCCAGCAAATTATATTAACTACCTTGCACGTCAGAGAAGTGCACAATAACCTCTATTTTTTCAGTTTGCCTGTTTCAGTGCTTAGAAAATTCTCAAGCGCTAATAATCAGGGCTGTTCATTAACCTATCTCCATTAACATCCAAAATTGCAGTAATCCTTTTCAAAGCAGATGCAATCATTCCAGAGGTGGATTTACTTTCTTATCTCCATATATGGCTTGTACAGTGTTCTTCATTTTATGCAGAAACACTGTGACTCCATTAGATGGGAATTTTGTTAATAAAAAGGTAATGTATAACATTATTATTTAATTTCTTTTTAACTTTCATGTTCCATTGCCAGGGGTGGAAATTCATATCTTTCAGTGATTCACTGAATAAAACAAACTTCTACGTCAAGGTCTCACATCCAAGTTATTTTAAGTGACTTACCCCCAGGACTGAATCCACTATGAACACTGCCAAGGGGTCTAGCACTGTCCAGAGTCCCAGAGCTATGATAAACTTTGACAAGAAGGAAGGGAATGAGTCAAACAGCTGCTGACAGCCCCATCTGATCAGGACCATAAGAAGCAGCCCTGCGTTCAAGGTTAAGGGTCCCACCACAACCATGACCAACTCTTCACTGGTTTGCAGCAAGGAGTTCTGGTAGCACAGTTCGACAGTGTGCGGGAAAATCTGGAATCTGTAAATAAGCAAAAGGAGAGAGTTTGTCTGTGCTCCTGGGCAAACCATTTAAAAAATGCATACAGCATGTTGCAATGTGAAGTTGCACCTCTATCCTGGTCACAACTCTCTGACCAAAAACTATATGAAGATACTAAAAAAATAATAATTTTTCTCCTCCTCTGGCCTCCGCGTCCTTTGACCCCTTCTGACTCTCAGTTCAGTGGATGCACATCCAGACCCTTGGGACCGTGCAGTCAGGGCTACAGGAAGATGTTAGCTCCCAGAAGCAGCAACGTGAGCACAGACCCCAGGAGCTCCCCCCCGTTTGCATACAGCAGCACCTTTGGACACTGCACAAAGCAGAAAATGTGATAGAGAAGACATAGCTTTTAGCATCCCTAAAGCGACTGGGATGGTGGGATTTGTAAAGCTCACACAATGAGCAAATTTGCTGGCACTATAGGAGACAGGAACTGCATGGTACTGTGAGCTACGTAGAGATGCTGAAATTTAAGGCAAAAATTTCAAGCCAATCAAACTGGCTTAAATTCTGCTGCTAACTAAAGATGAAGTGGTTTGATTCTCACTTTGGTTCCAACTCTCACTTTGGTTCCAATACTCGCTACCACTGTATTCAATGGGACTAGAGAGCGCTCAACTCGGTCTCATGTTCTGTGGGCACACAGCTACAGATTGGGATGCTGATCCAGGGTATCTCGGCTTGAGAGCATTATCCTTTATCTAGCTGACTGCCCAGGACAGCTGTGATTAATGGCTTCGAACATGACCACCTCTCTCTCACGCGTTGCTTCCTTCTGTTGTGCTTCCTTTGCTTTCACAGACTCTTGATGCTTGGCCTCCCAGAAGTTTTAACGCCAGCTGGCTGAGCCTGCCCGGGCTGTGCAAGGCCAGAAGCAAGAGATGGTTGACTTTGCATTAAGATCTAGAAGAGCACCTTAAACAATACCCAGTGCTGTCCAGAGCTTGCTCAGACACCCTGTTCAAATTTTAGCCAATAATCCCAGTATCACAGCAGACTCAGGTCACAGAGTTGCATGTTAGCGACTCCTAATGATTGATTCAAGTTTGCGTGATGCATTAAAGTGAAGAAAAGAGGAAAAAAAAAAGTTTTTATTGGAGAAATCTTCCCTTCCTTAAGCATGACTGATTTTTTTTTCTCTGTAAAACCATTCTCTACCCCACAGCAACGTATAGAGAACCAGGTATATATCATCTTGTGGACTTGTTCTCCATCTTTTTTTTTTTTTTTTCCATGTCAAGTAATGACAAGTAATGATTTTCCTGGAACTCTCTAGAGAGCTCCGATTCCCAAGCTGCAGTCAATGTATCATACAGTTAAAATATGTCAACCCATTGTAGTCCTCACAGTAAAATTGATATATCAAAGTTAAATTCCTCAAAGTATTTTACTCATAGATCACTTTGGTAACATCAAATATGATTTAAATGCCTCTTCAGTTTTGTGCATTTCTTAGGCATTTTTAAATACTTGAACCAAAATGAGAAATTATTCTTGTGGAAGATACGTAACCTGCTGAGTATCCCAGAGGGGAGAGAGGTAGGCACAACACAAGATGCATAAATGGATACATCCTGTTCTGGGTTGAAAATTCACATTATTAACACTTGCACCTCTCTGTTAGGGTCACACTTACATATCAGGTCATGTGGAGTCTGGATGCAGTCCTTGTTCTCCTAGTCTCTGCAGAGGCTCCTATCAGGGCTCGCATGCAGTGCCCTTAGTCATCAATTCTCTTCATAGTGCAAAGAAACTGCTTTGAATCAAGTTATTTGCAGAAATATTCCGGCAGAGAAAAAAGGCAGTGGGACTTACTTTGTGACAGGAACCGAGATGGTCTGAAGGAAGAGCCATTGGCTCAAATAATGCAGGTAAAGCCTCACGAACCAAAGCAGAACTACCAGCAGGGCGAGCAGCCAGAAGTCCCTGGAGCGCCAGTGTGCAGCTCCCAGCTCTGAGAAGGCTGCGTATACCACGAAATGGAAACGCTCGACAACACGCCTGGACAGTTTCACTTCAGCAGCAGAACGGCAGCTGGAAATACATGGAAATAAAACAGGCATTTGGAAAAAAATATGAGAAATAGCAGTTGCTAAACCACTGTACACTTCTGTTATACAGATAAATGTGGCACAGGTTCTGATCATTACTTTTGATTGACCGATGCAGCTGACAATAAAAAATGGAACATTTTTTCCATTGCAGTCTAGGCAATAGGTGGCTTCCTCCCAGAAATCATGCCATTACTTTTATAAAGAAAACAAAAATCACATTTAAAACCAAGTTTATAAAAGTCTTTTGCTTTCATTTTGATTTTAATTTTCTCACGAATTGCTCTCTGAGGAACACTTTATCACTTATTTTCCTTCCGAGAAAATAGTAACAGAAATTGTCATATTTGTACTGAAAAAGTATTCATTTTACTGAAAAATGTGAACAGCTTTTTGGCATTTGGGTAAGAGAACGTCAGTAAAATATTTCAGTACACAATGATGTGGGCTAAAACTCCTCTTTAAACAAGTTTCAAGAGAAAAGAAAGAGAAAATAGAAAGGAACTTGCAGTGTACAGTGTTCTGCTACTGAGTGTGGTGTGATTTGCCCTTTAAGCTAATTACTATACTGCTTCAAAGAGGAAGAAAAAAAAATAAAGAGAAATGAGATGCAGAGATGCAGCTTTGGCATTATGTTTCCAAGAAACTGGAGTCTCTCAGCTGATTCAAAGCTGAAAAGACAGTAGCTTCTTTGACCTTTTGAAACTTCTAACTGCTATACTTATTTCCACTGATTTAAATGACTAAGCAGCTGAGATGCACAACTCTAGGACTAAGTATGATGTCATCATGCTCAAACTGTTGTTTATATCAATTAAGACTTCTGAAAGTTTGCAAATATAAAGATCTTTTTGTGTATGAAAACATGCTGGCTTTTTAAAGTGTAGCATATGACTGGAGAAGAAGCAACAGCAATACTTGCACTGTATTTTATACTCTTTTAAAGCATTTTCTTGCCTACACGTATGAATTTCTTAAATAGCTGCGTACGTTTCTTTCTCTAGCAATCACGAAGAGAACTGCAAATAGCAACAGAGAAATGTAAAAAGGATTCTACATTTGGTCTAGGTTTGAATGAGCAGGAGAAATAAAACCCCCAAATTTGCCAGCCATAGGTCTGGATTTTGGGACCAGCCTTGGCATCACGTTACTCATCCTCAGTGTTGAGCAGGACGTATGTGTAGGAGAAGGCACGCTGTCAGCCAGCCCCTTTTCTCATGAGAAGTCTCAAGCTTTAGTTACCTGGTTGGTTGAAGAACAGGAGGAGAACTTTTTAGGGACACACTACAAAAAATAGGTTTGGGGTCACTAAGGTGGCCTCAGGTAAAAATCACCAAAATTTCTCTGTTGGGCTGAGACAGGTGATACTCGTGGTGACTCTAGGTTGATCTGTCAGTGTGTCTGA
Source organism: Balearica regulorum gibbericeps (assembly GCF_011004875.1). Taxonomy (NCBI): domain Eukaryota; kingdom Metazoa; phylum Chordata; class Aves; order Gruiformes; family Gruidae; genus Balearica; species Balearica regulorum. Next base: position 96,831,558 of record NC_046185.1, read on the forward strand.
AGGGCTTTTTGAGACACTGCAGAATACTTTGCTTATATCCTAATTGGTCACAAAGTCCTGCTTTAGAGACTTAGGGCCACATCATGAATCATCTTCCTCATATTGTAATTATTTACCCATGGCAGCCTACAGGAACATCACAACATGTTTCACTAACATTATGAAACAGGAGGCTAGGCTTGTATGAGAAAGAGGCAAAGAAAAATGTAAAATAAGGAAAATAATTGACTGTGCTATTATACTACAATAACCATGGCATTTTGGATGTTCTGAAGCTAGATTGTAATTAATTTCCTTTTATATAAAGAAATTTTTGTCATCTTTAATAACTTCCATCAAAGTCTACTCTCAAGGTATTCACTCCTTGAGCAGAATAAATAGGGCAGGATTAGCCACACATTTATTTTAGTTAGACCAAATAGATTTTTTGTTTGTGCTAAAAAAGGAAAGGGAAAAAAACAGAAAAGAAAAAAGAACACTATCTTAGCTCATAATACTCTTCTCATCCTTCATCAAAAAAGCAGAATTACATAGATGTCCCACCCAGCCTCACCCACGTCAGAAATCCCTATCCTATAAGGATCACTGCCAGTCTTTGCCTCTGTGCTGAGAGCACGAGTATCCATGTATTTTCCACAAAAGTCTGGATTTAGATCACCACCTCATTTCGTGTAAGAACCATTTGCTACTAGATTATTTAGGCTCAATTTACTAAAAGAAGGTACCTCCAAACAAGCAACACCAGAGTGAAATGTTGGATAAACCACCTGTAAAATGTTTCAAGACATTCCTCCAACCCAACACACAGACTGAGAAGGAGGGCATGCAGCTCAGAGTGCTGAAAATACTGAGTCCTCTTTCATTCACAGCAGTCCTGGAGCACCAGAAACACTGAGAAACATTAGTGACCAAAACGCTGGGTTGGGAAAAGAGCTCAAAAGAAAGCTAATGTCTCCACCTGTGAGCTACGTCATCCCTGCTGAGATGCTGGTGCTCTCAGCCACAGCAATCCACCTACTCCACAAACTTCCAAAGGAAAGTAGAGAAATTCAGAGCATATTTGCTGTTATCAAACCCTAGAAGCCTTCCACTGGCAATGACCCTGCTTAAACCAGTGGGGCAAAAATCTATGATGTCTTTACTAGAGTGCATATTTCATCTGAAAAAAAAGCAATAGCAGCCCAGAAACTCCACAGAAAGCCAAGCTTGCTGGAAGTCAAAGAAATCAAGAAAAATAATCCAAATATATACATTAGGTAGAACCAACAACATTAATTTTGACTTTTGGAACAGCATTTATTTTTTTAAAGACGTCATGATTTTCATCACACACCTTAACTATAATTTCCAGCTTTTAAATAGAAAGTAAAGTCCTTCTTATTGTTTAACTTGTCAGAAGTCCAGATTCTGAGTGCCACTTCTGTGCTAGCTTGTACTTCCCTGTGACTGTGTAACACCTTGACATGAACATCATCAGCCGGTGGTAGAAACTGGTGGAAAACAAAGCATATCCAGTGACTCAGTGATATGGGTCCCAACCCATAACTGGAATCTCTTAGTTTACTTTAAAACAAATTCAGTGGGCCCCAACTTACTTGTCAGTAACAGTAAACTAGTCTTGAGTACTCATTAATCACAGTATAAGGCTGTTTACTGGTTGTCACTTCAAAACACTGGGCTGAAATGATATATCTTATTGACTTTTTTGAAGACTGAAGAAAGGAGGAGGCAGCAGAAACATGAAATGAAATGCACCAAACAAGTGGAAACAGCCCCTTTAAATATTTTTAGCTGGTCCTACTAGTGAAAGCTCGCGGGTGGAGTGACAGTGCTGGCAGATACAGTTTTCAGAGGAGATTTATACAAAGTTGCTTCAGGGCAGAGAGCATGAGTATTACCTTTCAAAAACAAAACAACCCCTCCACCCACGAAAAAACCAAATCTCAACCCTTGGGTGAAAACTATATTAAGCTCCAAATGAGAAGCCACTTGAGCAATGGATTTATCCATGATTCCTTGGATTACTGGTAAGTAATTTGGCTGAATGTTTCTGTTCTAGGGCATTAGTTTTGCATTTTTCTTTGCAAAATGCTGCAGTAACAAATAGCAGAGACCAAATTACCATAAAAGCAGGTCAATTATTTCTATGGAAATTGTTCAGAAGGAAAGAAACGACGCACAGATTCTCTTAAGCTACACTTGATGATGATGACAGAAAAGTAATGGCTGATAGAAGGCAGCGCGTACTGTTGGGTGACAGCTTTGCTGCTGACAAACTACGACGAACGTTTGTATAATGCACTGCAGGACTGACACTTACAACTGATGGTGGGGACAGATTCTCAGCCGATGCAACCCTGCTTGCTACAGAGCTACGCTGGTGTATTCAGGATCTAGTCCTGAAAGTATCTATTATTTACATTGCATAAAATAAGGCAAAATAAATGTTTTATGTTACCCATACAGCCAGAGAAGATTTAAAGAGCAAATGAAGGCACAAATGACTTTATGCAAATTACTTTCAGGGAATCACAGTCCTCACAGCCCAAGAATCTGTGCAGCTTATCTACTTAATTCACAAATAAGAAAGACCCCTCCCCATCATCACCATAAATGGTAGGTATTTAAAATTAGACATAAAGTCCTTTATGGCTTATCAACAGTAATGAAGATGCAGGAAATGATGCCCAGCATTACTGCTATGAAATGCTATCACTTTCAGTGGAAAAGCATATCTGTATCTGAGGGTACATCTAAAAATAATACACTAATACATGTAGCCCTTAAAATGGAAACCAGTTAACAGCACCACTGATGAAGCATGTGGCAGAATGGAATCTGGTTCATTCCACTGTGAACAACATAAATATATATAAAAAACATATAATTTTATTTTCATTAGAAGGATTTTATTATTATTCCTTCTGCATAATATTTTTCCTTTATAGATCTCATATTGCATTATAAAGAGATTGTCTTTATCCCAGGCTGTATGGTGATGATACAAATGACTTTGCCCAATAAGCCAATGGCAGAGCTGTGAACTGAGCTCTGCTGAGTTACAGTCCATTATTCTATCCACTGGATTCCTAATAAAATATTACTTTTTTGTTTATTTGTATGCGAAGTGAATACAACCAGGGAGAACATTTGCCATAGATGTAGACACTTTTTTTCTCATTTCTTTCCAGGACACACCTGTGCTTCATATTCTTCAGTTTGCAAGCACCATGAAAGTAGGTACCACAAGCAGTTACAGGGTCTATCTGCTGTAAGAAAGGTGGCAAAAGACCTGAAGGGACATTGGTTTATTCCTTAATATACAAATGCTCATAGGAGAACTTGTTCTACAGCTTGCTGAAAAATCCAAAATCACAGTACAGAAGAAATGCTGGAAATCATGACAGGTTTATTTTTCAGGTGCACCTGTGGTGGAAAAAGAAAATGCCAGAAGCATGCAAAATCCAAAAAACACCGAAGGAAGGCTTTAGGAATTAAACATTCTTGCAAGGCAGGAAAAATAGTCAGCCAATAACTGCAATAATTGTTTTGGGTTGAAGCAAAGAACATGAAACAGGTATGTGAGTGCACCTGGCAACACCCACACCGCCCCACAGAGCTGGGGAGGAGGAGGAGGGCGATGGGTGGCCGAGTTCCTTCCAAGGTCCAGGCTGTGCTAGCTCACCTAGGAGATGGCCGGCAGGCAGCAAGCTCTGGATCAGCAGCAGCCCAGGTGTGTTTGCATCACGTGCACAGCCAGGAGCCAGAACAAAAACATCAGCTGAACTTTTCCCACAACCCACTCGCGCCAAGAAGCTCACAGGGATACATGCTGGCACGGCTGTTGCCTTGGAGGGACCACTGTATTCTTTCAGTCTAGGGGATGGACACTGTGGGTCAGTGGGCCAAGATGCATTCATTAAAGAGGAAGGGAAGAAAGTGCTGACAGCTTCATATTCCTCTGGATGCATCCCTGCTAGCCTCAAAATGGTGGACACTCAGCTTTCACTATAAAAGAGTTTATGACAACAGAAAATTGGCAAACAGCAGCAGCAGATTCCTGTCCTCAGCAGTCCCTTTACCCAACGGTGTAAGACTCCCAGAGGAGCCCATCTCCTGCCCTTAGCTAACTAAGAATTTCCTGAGGGAATTAACTGAGACATTCACAAAAAGAGATTTCTTACCAAGGTGGGGAAGGAAGCATAAGAGGAAGGATGAATCACAAAATTTAAGCAGAGTGGCAGTAGTGCTGGAGGACAGTGTGGTTCCTTGTAGAGAGCTGGCAGAGCTTTGCACATTTCAGCTTTGAGCAGCATCTGACAATGACAAAGCAAAAATGACAAAACCCAAACTATTATCATCACGCCTGCAGTTTAGGTAGGCAACTAAAACTTTGCCTATTTCATGCTTAACTGCATTTTCATGAGCCTATTGGCTTGGCAAAACAGTCTGGAAATCTTACAAGAACAGACTTTGTTAAAATATTCCAGTCTGCTTCCAGCTCTGGATGGGGAACAAACATGAAACGAGAAAACTCGAGTGCAGCTTTCAGAACTTTTAAGAAGCTCTGTTTCATATTTCATTCTAGGAAGAAACAAAAGGCAGCGGACAGTCTCTGTTATTCATCCTCATTACATGACTTGGCCAGTCAAGAAGCAAAAGAAAGCATGTAACTCCTCCCCTACTTCTTGCCCTCTGTCTGCTTTAAGTAAATAAGATGACAATGAAGGAATAAGAAAAAGACACAACTCCTATACAGGAGGATGCAAGATGTCAGCAGAGGTATAGATCTCACAGCACTATCTGTAAAACTGTTCTACCGGTAAGTAAGCACAAATGCTCAGCCTTGTGCACGAGCAATAAAACAAAGAGTTTAGGACCTGGAGAAGAACCTTACAGGGCAAGCAGAGTAATGAATATACCTTCAAGCTCATCTCAGTTAAAAATAAAATAAAAACTAAAGGAGGAGAGATGCTAGGCTTGAAACATCTATAGAAGTTCAGGAGAATCAAGGTAAAAAAACTTTTTATTTATGATGTCAATAGTAGCAGCATACCCTACCCAGAGAAAAATACACATATACATGTAGGTAGTACTCCTGCTTAAGCAAAAAGAGTCCCCTGTACCTGATGTGTGGAACGGTTTCTACCTTGACACAGAAAACATCCCCAAGGACATTTGCTCTGTCTGGAGGAAAAATGTAATCTTCCTCCTGACCAAATACATATCTAATTCTAAGAGCCACTAAACACTCAAACACCATCTGTGAGCTGTGCGTTCATCTGTAACACACCAATTTAGCTGGCAGGCCATTGGGAAAGAAGACTCGGAAGTTGCCAAGTTAAAATGGCAATCCAGTACCAGCTGAAACTCCACCAAGCAAACAGGTGAGGTTTCCAGTGAACGCTGCAGCAGAGAGCAATGAAGCTTCAAAATAAGAAACAGCCTTATGGTGTGGAAAAAAAAAAAAAAGAAAAGAAAAAGAAAAAAAGGCACAGCTTTGATCTTTTCCATCCTGGAATTAATTAGAAGCAGCATTAGACTAGGCACATGGGTCTGCTGTACGGCTGGAGTCAAACAGCCACCTTCCCCCAGCCAGAACCGACAGCCCCGCGGCTGCTGTGGACAGAGAGGGCAGGAGACACGTTGCACATCATGGTCCTACATTTCAGAAAGACCTTTTTCTGTCTGGGTGCACAGCGATGAAACTTCATCTTATACAAACGCAGGCAAGCCACGAGTCAAAGCCCCTTGACTTCTTCAGTTGCATCTGTTTTTCACAGCAACAGGCTGAAACAGAAATGGAATTCCTGCGTGCTCACATTGTTTCCCTTGCCACAGTTAAATTGTACATGTGTGAAGGTGCTGGAGTAGGGATGTCGATTGTTAAACTGAATGCACCGTTCCCTTCATGTGCAGACTTATAATACTTGTGCACCATAGGAAGAGGTGGGTATCAAGATGAAAGAAAGAAAGTGAAGCTATGGCTGTAAGCTTGTACATAAAAATGCTTCTAAAGCACCATTAGTGTTATTCCAGTCAGACGTCTAGAAGTTTCTGTACCGATCTGACAAAAATTATCTTTCCTTTTTCATAGCAAATTTTACAAGAAAGAACTAAGCAGGCAAAACAGATGGAGACTGTGGGAATGATGGGACATGTAGTTAGAGAAATTTTGACATTGGGAATTAATTTTTTACTTGATATCAATCACCTTTTTTTAGTTTATATTATTTTGTGCACCAGTGTGTCCATGCAGAAGAGTTTGATACAGGAATAGCAATCCATTAAGAGAATGAAGTATGATGTGACCCAGGTAACACCAATTAGAATAGTTAAAAATAAATCCTTGCGGATTTAAACATAGCCAGATAAGGCAATTCATGAAACTACAATGAAAATGTAATACATTAAAAAAAGAAAGCTCACAAACAGAATATTGTCTGAAATATTTAGACTATTTACAAGTCATACTTTGTCCAAATGTAGCTATAACGAACCATTTTGGAAGAACTCTTCTTCAAGGTTTTGATGAAAGAGAGCAATCTCTCATTTGAGCAGATGACTGATGTTATAACACTGCATTTTAAAAAACATTTTTACTTTAATACAAGTAAAGTAATACAAGTAAATTTAAAAAAAAAAAAATTGCTTCTGAAAGAAGCAAATCTATGTTAGGCCAGCTTAATTAAATCCTTAAGAGCCTTGGGAAGGGAAGGGAAGGGAAGGGAAGGGAAGGGAAGGGAAGGGAAGGGAAGGGAAGGGAAGGGAAGGGAAGGGAAGGGAAGGGAAGGGAAGGGAAGGGGCATATGTATGCACATATATGGGCATATGCAGAATACTCTAGCATACTATTATATTTAAAACATCATTAAGTAGTTATCAGGATGAGAAAACTTAGATACTGTACAGATATCTTAAATTCAATTATATTATGAAAAAACATAGCTATAGGAAATGTTAAACTGAAATCTCTTAAAAAGATCTTTATAAACACCACTGAAATTATAGTGGAAATTATCCATACAATCTAGTCAAACAAAATGCATCACATAATAACAGTATTAACTTTTTTCTTTTCAGTTTAATGTTGTGTTATTATATTTAGCTGCCTATTTTAGAAAGTAATTTGTGTTGATGGCTCTGGAGAAAAACCAAGCATTAAAGAACTAATTTAATTCCTTCTGAGCTATGTTTGATTCAAAAATATTTGTTTTAGAATGTCCCAGTACTGCAGAATCTGACTAGAAATCCACCTTGAACTATGTGCACTTTGACTAAGTCTCTCCCCAAGGCAAAATGATCCTGCATTCAGCAGGGTTTTATCCCGGTCTTCTAAAGGACTTACACAGAATGTACCTGATATAACTGGACCAGAACGTCAACCATGATAGAAATTATGATCAAGACATGGACGATACATAATGAGAACCTTATCTATTTTACAGCGGACTGCTATTGGTAGGGGAGTACCTTTAGGGGGTTGTTTACACAAATCAGGTCTCCCGCCTTTGAAAAAAGATAAAGAGAGAAAGAGAGAAAGAGAGAAAGAAAGAAAACTGTGTAATTTCTTGTGCAGTGCTCTCCTTCCTGCTTGTTATACTATATGACATAATGGATACTAGCTGTCTTTAAGGTGTTCAAGTAGTGTTATAATAGACGGCCTGGCTGCCTTTGGAAAGAAATTTCACAAATTTTTTTTCAATGTGAAGACATGGCTTTATTCCTCTGGTTCCACAGTATAAAACAGAAATTAAAAAATTGCCACAGCTTGTTTCTCAAAAATCAATGCATGATTGCTAGCTGCACTGGGAGTCTGAGGGATATCCCCTTATCAGAGACAATCTCTAGATAAGATACTTTCCTCTATTGCCCATAGCTGCGTGTAAGACACGGCAAGACAAATGCAGGCTTCCTTTTCTGTTGGTGTCATCTATTGATCCAGTGAAATGCTCTTCATCTGAAATTTCCTTCCCAAAGGGGACATTTGCTATGAGAAGCAAACCTTTCTGCCTGATGCTAAGAAATCCTGAAACTTCCTGCTAATTACTGTACAGCATCATGGTAATACCCAGCTCTAACTGTGTAAAAAAAATAAGTTGAAATGAGACAGGGGCCACCCTATTCCTAGTAAAAATGTTGCTTTGCGATACTGGAAGTGTAACATAATAAACTCATTTTGTGTTTTCTGTGTGCTCTAGATAAAAATATGCTCTGGGTCTCTGTTTTTCTTTGGGGGCATTTCCTCTCAGACACATTCAAAACTGCTATCCCAGGTGTGACTAAATGACGTCCAGTGTGAGCCAAAACACAAAACAGCGTCACCGTGAGAAACACCGGTATCAGAGAATAATGAGAAGCAGAGAGGTAGGAAAAGGATGTTGGGTACAATAAGAAGACTCTGCCTTCAAACAAGTCCCTGCAAAAAAACCACATTGATTTGTGCATCTACACTGCCAGTGTTGTCTCACCTGTCTATGTAGTGTGCTAGCCTAAGACATCAGCATCCTCACAGAAAGCTCTATCTACTGAGAGAGCAGAAAGCAAGGATGTTGAAAAGACGCATTCCTTTAAAAATATAAAATTACTTGTAAAATACATAGTTAATTAACATCCATATGAATCTTTGCAGTTTCAAAGAGCTTTTGGCATGGCTCCTAGGCAATTTTAATTTCATCAGATTGAAAAAGAACAGAGATAAACATTTATTTAAAAAAAAATTCAAATATTTCAATGGCAGTAGAATATTTTGGACTTGGCACCCCTAACCAAAAGAAAGTTTTGCTCAAGAGTAAAGAAGGGACACATACTTTTTAAAGATGGCAATAAACTGGTTCCTTCAGGTCAAATATAAACTATTACACTACTTATCCACCACACACAATTTCTAAAAAGCGACTCTCTAAAAGAGACTCGAGTTGTATTAGGTCACACCTCAACGTTTCTCTCCACAGGGGCAATAACATTTATTTCCCCTCTACTCTACCCCTCTTGCTAAAATTGGCCAAGAGGTTCAGAAGTCACTAGAGGTAGAGTAACAGGCAGCCTTACTGCATACATCTTGCCTTCCTAAAAAGCTGGCTAAGAATTAAACCCCAATGTTCAGGAGCCATTAGACCAAAGCTTCCAAAGCAGAAGAATAATGCATATGGGCAGAACAAAAGCCTTGTTATTTTGCTGTCTCTGATAAACAGTAGTTGGCAGGTATTGAACTTAACACGCAAATAACTTCTGTTTGTTTGGTTGGGTTTTTTCCTGTGTTTATTTGTCTGCAAGTGTATTTGTAACTGAAAATATTTTTTAACTGTCTTTTTATATGTATGGTTCTGCTTTTTCTTGGAAGCTTTAGATTTTCCATTAAAGAACTCCAAATATCTGAAAGACACAACTGCAGTTTTTCAAAGAGCCAGGCTCATCCAGACAATAAAGGTAAGAAACACTTAAAAAACCTTCAAGAGGCACCACAGAGATGATTCTGAATTTATGCTTTAGAGTTCCCTTCTTCTGCTGAAAGCTAGATTATTTGGGGACGGGTGGGGGAAGTCAGTTTTCCAGTCAGCCTTAACGCTAATTAAATATCTACCTTTCTATCTACAGTAAAGACATGCACACAAAGGAGGACAAAATCACATTATCTTAGACCCATAAGGCTTTCCTCTACTGGTCTGCATTCAGACAAGATTTCACTGGCTTGCAGTAGACTGTGCTGCTTTGACTTAATGCGACTGATAACTCGTTCAAACAGAAGTACCCGCAAAGTAGTCATACCTTCCCCAGTTGTGCAAACCATCCCTTGTCAACACTTAGTGTGAGGGACCAACAGCACTACTGAGCCTGGTGCTCCCTTCCTCTCCAACAGCTCCTGGTGCAGCAGGATCCTCATCGGTCCTTCCTTCCTTCCTATCTAGAGCTTTTTATTGAACTGCAAAGCCTAATATTCAGAGATGCTTACAAAGTGTTAATTCAATTTAGTTAAGTAGCCTCCTCACCTTTCTGCAGGTTCCCATAAATTTGGTAGCAGTGTACGGATGCAAAAACCTCAAGAAGTCAGTCAGGGTGAGGTTTCTAAAGATACAGAAGGAATTCAGCTGCTGAAATGCAACTAGAAAGAGCGCTGTGGTTACAGAATACCAACTACTTTGAAAACCTCTACCTCAGTTCAGACAATCATGCTCTCTCAAGCTCTCAGTATTTTACAGCCTTTTTTTCTTGCTTAATATGTAACTTTAATAATCTTTATTTCCTTAAGGATCAACCTAAAACTTACTTGATCCACAATGCATCAGAAATTACACTTAAGTTAAAACTTTAGTTTTCACATCTCCTAGTTGCTTGTTGGTGATATTTTAGTTGTGTAACCTTAAAATTGTGTTAACACAGTGTGTTATTTTTTTATTTTGCTTCTGTTTTAACCTGAAGGCAAATTAGTTCACAGGTCGTATTTGATGTTATTCTTTCAGCTCAAAGACTTCAAATCATTACAAAAAAGAAAGAGAGAAGGTTTTGGTGGTTTAGGTTTGGGGGTTTTTTTTTGTCTGCTTATTAAACAGTTTTTGCTTGCTGGGCTCAAGGTTTGAAGGTAAAATTTATAAAGATGATGCCTTTTGTCAGTGAACCTTCTGCTACATTTTTAGAGGCACTCAGCAAATTCCAGCAGCGGGTTTTTAGACACAAAAGGCAAATACAACCACTCCATGATTTAGATTGGCTTTCTGTTTGTGGGTCATGAGACTCACTGCTGAGTGTGTCAGAAGTTGGCTGTGGCATTTAATGAAGGTCATCAGCAACTTCATAGTTCCCATAGCAAAAGAGTGTGCTCTGGCTTTGGTTTTAGGGTGTGGGGTTGGTTTTGGGTTTTTTTTCCCTTCCTTCTTTTGGGACTTCAGTTGGACTCTGAGACTGGAGTTAGCACATAAACTCAGTTACTGCAAGAGAATCAAATTAAAAGTATGGAACAAGCTAGTGCTTTGAAAAATGTTGAATTGCATAGGGGTTTTTTTTCAGAAACATCATTTAACATTCAAAATAAGTATTAAATTTCTCTTCAATTTGAAAGTTAAGAGTCAGTCATGAAATTAGGAACAATAATCATACTATATTATACTCCGTCTCATGTATGTCTCAGGAGGACTGTGATTTGTCATAGCATGAAGGAACCTGGAAAAATGATTGCTCGCTGCTTCAAACAGAAGATGCATAGCTAAGATGCTCATTAATGAGGCAAAGGAAAATTAATTGACATGTCTAATAGTTCTTTTAATATAGCCTCTAAGCCTTGATGTGTCAATTGTCAAATTACCCCTGACGTACTTTCTTTCTCTCGGTGATCTTGGTTTACATTACTAGGAGAGAGAAATAACATTTCTTTCTTTGGCCTCTCTTGACATACTTTCTGGGCAAGGGCATTAGGCCTCCAGAAAAATGAGATGCATTAGCCCAGCTGCCTTAGCCTCTCTCCAGGTCAGGTCTAACCTCCCAGACTGCAGAACTCAAGCTTTGTGACTACTCTGTGTTAATGATGCACCTTTCCTGGGGCATACGGTGGTAAAATCACAAGCTTTAAAAAGCTTAAATGCACCATCCTTTCTGCGTGTCCTCACTGCTTTTGAGCACTCCTTTGACTGAGGTCAGAGTTCCCTTTGGCAAGTTGGGATCACCTCTATCTCTGCTTTCCCAGTGATCTCTCCTCTGGAACAGACTGCCTCTTCCACTCTGCAATAGTCTTTCATGCTTTGTCCAACACAGAGAGTGAAAGAGCATTCCTCTTAGAGCTTTCCATTTTTTCACATTATTATCACTCAATCCAGGCTGGAAAAAAGCTGTTTCTAATCATTTGCCTGTTAGTCAACTTTTTGTCTGACAGCAAATCCTTTGATCAAGACAGTTATACAGTGTATATAGGCTCATCTAAGTTTATTTAATGGATTTTTATAATTGCCCCTGCTATTTCATCAGTTGGTATTTCTGTCCTACATGAAGTTAGGAAGAAAACAAAACACAGAGAAGGCAGATGGGTCACGTATTGCATCTGCAGTTTGTAGTCTGGCACAAAAGTCCATGGGATTCCCAACATTAAACCACATTTGAGAACTTCACATTGGCAGATTCTCTAAGCCATAATTCCAGAAGCTGAAAAAATCCTGCTTACAATGTGATTTGTTTGGGGTTGGTTTTTCATATGTAGATTAAGAGGTGTGATTTGGAAATCAGCTCCCTAACAGATCATAGTAATAAATCTCCTAATACAGAGCCGTACTCGAAAATACAGCTCTTTCTGCAGAATGAAAATCACTGCACAACAGTATGTCAGATCTCCATGATTTTGTTTTTAAAAAAAATTTATGAAGATATTTTTCATTTCATATTCAATAATCTCAGCTGTTCTGCTTAGGATATTAATATCTCTGGGCTTTCCCATACGAATCAGATTCACATGAGCTGCAGAGCGTAAAGACACTGAGACCAATAGTTGAGGAAGTACTACAAAGTACTGTCCGTAGAGCTGCATGTGTGCAGCAAGTCCAAGGCATCTAGAAAGCCAGAGTTCTTGCACATTTGAAGGCTATTAGTCCACACAGAATAGGATCTAACATGTCTCACACACAGAGTCCCTTCTCATGTACTGTAGAGCAAGTTTGTACAGCCCAGTGGATGCGCTTGGAATTGCCACATGGGCTGTTGAAGGTCCAGACATCTTGAACAAATGTTGAAAGTCTTCAGCTTCCACCCAGGCCCAAAAGGGAGAATCTGGGAAAAAACAGGTTCTATAAAGTTGGGAGAAAAACGAATGTAAAATTCAGCAACATTTTTCTGTGACTGTCTTTCTATCATGTGATAATTTTTCAACACTCCAAACAATCAGTACTAAAAAATCAAGGAATACAATAGCTATTATTGGCCTGGACTCTATTGATTTTGACAGAAACTGAAATGAGACCAGAGAAAAATATAAGAGAATGGGCAGAAATGGCAGAGACCAAGCTTGCAAGCAAGAATGAAGGCATGTAAAAACCATCCATGGGAAGCAGAACGAATGTGAAGGTTTGTACCTGTAACATTTTTCTATGATACACATCATAATAAGAATACAATAAGGATGCTAAAGCACAAACAGCAAGAATATTGTCCAAGATAAAGTAAGCCAGTAGCAGGTTGTGGAACTATCCTTACCATCCCATTTGATGTTCTTTCATGCTAAATCTAATTCTTTGTTCCTGAGATGCAGGAGTTACACAAGATAATTATCAATTCAGGCCAAAGAGAACCTTTATGACTTATTTCATGCTGCTTGGGAGCTCACTTTAACTAAGACATGGAGGTCTCTCAAAAGTTTTTAATTGCAGAATAAAGATGGATGAGAAGTAGCTTTCCCTTCATGTAAAGATTTTCAAAAGATAATCCTGATCCCAAATTAGGATGAAAATGTTGTAAACAAAAACGTTCATGTACTGATATTCTGGTTAATGAAAGGACTTGTTTTGATCATTTAAACCACTTTGAAATTATTTTGACCTTTTCAATAGAGAATGAACCCTTCTGTATATATTAAAACATGTGAAACGAAAGCCATTTCAAAACAAATGTCACTTTCAAAATATCAAGATGGAATATTTCAAGAGTCTCCAAACTTAGTTCCAATTATCCTTTCCTGAATTGGAAGAAGAGTTAACACCAGCTCTTTCCCAGAATTTCATTTTCTGAAAGTCTTTGTTTTCCAGTGAAAAGTCCTTTGTCAAAAAAAAAACCAAAAACACACCAACCATGGCAGTCATACCACCCTTGATTCTGATGGGGTCACATGCTTCCTTCATTTCAGTGTGTAGCTTGAGACAGACTGTCAAATACTGGTGCGTCACCCATTCCGGCACCACTCCGGCAAGCGTTCTCGCAGACCATACAGGGCACTGAGATTGCACTCACAGTGAGGAGGAGGAGGAGGAGAGCAAAATGAAAATACATCTTCCATTGTACAATTCAAGCGATCTGGGGACTGTCCTTATGCTGAGAGACTGTGCTCCGACTTGGCCAGAGGGCTGCCGGAGGCTGTGTGGGAGGATTGGGGAATGCTTGGCAAGTCCTGGGAAAGAGAGAAGGGAAGAACTCTGCATTGAGCAAGTCACCCCCCAGGATGCCACTGAAAGGCAAACCCAGCTTTTCACCACACCAATAAAACAGCTAAAAGGTGATTGTGGATCCATTTAACCAGTTAACATTAAACTACTGAAAACCCTGGACAGTCGTCTGCATTGGACTTTAAAATTGTTTTTCCCACTAATCTTCTTTTCCTCCTTAGTAACAAATAAGCTGGGACTCAGTTGTAGACAAGGGCTTGGTGCAGAGGCTTGAACAATAAACTGGTTAGATTTATTATGAGCAGAGCTGGATGACACAATGTTGGAAACATAGGCAGCCAGCCTACAAGACTAGGCTTGGTTACAAAAGCATCCACCACCAGTCTAAATTCAGAATGCCAAAGATGAGGAACGTTTGCTGTGAGCTACAGTTACTTGGGCTCTCTTGCTGTAAATATGAACAAATCAGCACACAATCACACATACATTGCTTTTCACACTTCCTTTTTTTAAACAGCGCATATTTCCTCTTACATAAAGTGTAACTAAACTTCAGTATTTCAGCTGACAACTGTCCTGCTGAAGCCACCAGACTTGCAATACTTCAAGTATCCGATCTATTTTCACTTTGCTTATTTTCTTAACAAGCACTTGACAGTTTTTATTCTACCGCTATATCTGGAGATTTTAAAATGAATAGTAAGCTATATTTCTAGTGCTGTGTGAGTACTAAAGCAATACATTGCTTTTATTTATCAGAATCATCAGAGTTCAATTCTGATAAGCTGGCAGTAGGGCAACCAACAAAAGGGCTCTTCCAAATACAAACCTAGTCATTTTCCACTTTACTTGTGTGCAAGTTTATCCCTGAATAAAAAGTCATCTCTGCTAGGTGAAAACATACTCTCTGTAGTCTTTGCTTGCAGAATTCTAATGAACACAAGGGGTGAAGGAGTACTCTGAGTCCAAGACTCTTACACTATCCAGATCAGCAGACTCAGACCCAGCAGGAAAGAAGGCAACACTCAGTAAACCTGGTTCATGTGGAGGCTGCAACTTTATTAAATGTAAACCACATTATGGGCTTATTTAAATTAATGGGCACAGTGGGTGCTCAACACCTCTGAAAGAGTCTGCACTAGGGCTAGCCGTAAAATTTTCCATTGAGACTGCTGTGTGAAGGAGAACTGAGACTTCTGACTTGCAGTGGTTGCCAGAAAACTGCCTTTCCGTGGGAATTTTTTTCTTGATAAAGTGTTCATGATGAAAAAATAAAAATGTTTTGTTTCAGCAGCCTGTGTCATCAGAACCGGTAACCAGCTCTTCATTTCCACAGCCCACATGCTGCGTGAGATGCTCTTTCCAGATCACCTCACTTAGATATCCCAGACTCAAATGTCCCAAAGTGCAACACAAAGGCTGAGAGACCACGCTGCACGGGGGGGGCATGCAGGCAGCCCGCCTGGGGACCCTTGGCTGTAGAGGAAAATGGCGAGATGAGACCCGAGTGCCATCCCCTCGACCCTTGTACCCGGGTTTCCTTCAAAGAAACCCAGGAGGACAGGCAGGGGTAGGAGACCACCCCATGATCTACCTCTGTCAAGAGGCCCAGAGGACAGGGACTACAGAGGGTACCACGGGGCCTGCCTACACCACGGCGGGCATGCAACCAAGTGACAACCTCTCTGAACTGAGCCACTTAATTCTTCTGGACTGGACGTTTCAACTGTGTTAAAAAGCTGTTGTATTCTGGAGGGGAAAAAAAAAAAAAACAACCTTTCCCTACATTTCATTAACAAATTAGGGCTGTTAACTTAAAAACGGCTACGGGAAAGTAGCAGGTGGTGTTTGATCAGCAACTCGCCACGGTTATGAACAATGGAAATCTCTACAAAATACACAGTTGAAAACTGAAGGAGACATTTTTCCAGTTAAAAGGCAGAAGAACTGCATTGTAATTGGCTCTTGCAAGAAATAGACATATCTTAACTGAGTGAATGACAATTGTTTGCATTATTGTCATACTTAAAATGTCAGTGTTCAAGGATTGGTTTCAGCTCATAGAAATAAATTCCAGACTTTTAAACATTAAAAACAATAAAGCTACATGGAGAGAATGTTTGTAATTGAAAGAAAAATTATCCCAACTATAGACCCGAAGCATCATTTTAAAAAATAACAGAAATAGAGCTGAAGTAATTTTAATAGAAAATAAATATGGGAAGATCACACAACTGTAGCAATTAAGAAATTGAAGTTCAGAATTACATAAATTGGTGCACTGAATTGTACCAAGTGCAAACAGATTTATACACAAATATTTGTAAATAGATAGATCTACATTTATACTTTCACATTTTGTATAACCCCCAACCTTGTGGGTGTAAAAGAAAAAACATTTTGAAGATGGCCTGCAACTTAAAAACATAGTCTTTTGAGTTAAAGTATTTTATATTCGTATTTCCAGTCATTTATAATGAAAATATAATGATTCATAGAATCACTGATAAACAGCAACTGTGTCCTTTTTATTTGCTTCCTAACACTCCTGAAAGCTTTATAGTAAACAATTTAGAAGATAATGAAAGGTAAAACTTCCATCTGAAAAGGTTTGATTCAACAAAATTATTGGGACAATCACTTAGGTTAAGTGTTTAGCCCAGAGGGCAGTATAAAATTTCATCAAAATTCAAACCATGCATAAATGATCTCAACTTGCAGTGTCTATTTATACCACACAACATGTTAGTCACATTTTTCACTGCAGATTGAAAGTAATGATGAAGTAACAGATAAGGATGAAAGACTGAATATGTGCTATACCACCCATAGTGGCAAACATGGATTAGAAAGTATCCTGCAACAGCATGTGTTTTTCAACTGCCTGAGAAAACCTGTGAACCACTAACAAGGAAGAGGGGACATCAATGAAACCAGAAATATTTCACACACACAAATTAGCAAGGTAAAGAAGAGAGAGTTAAATCAGTGGGTCATGCATTCAAAGACAATGAGAAATGCAAATATGGATCAAAAGAATATTACAGTTTGATATCTTTCAAGTTTGGTGTTTTTTTAAAAAAATCACTGGCTTTTTCAAATCCAGAGAACAAAGCAGTGTCAGTGCTAAAGGCATCATTTTCCTAAAGCCAAAATCTTCAAATTTTGGTGAATACCATATAAAGACCTCAGTGCAGGCTCTCCATTTAAAGTGTAGAATACTGTCTTCAACCTCTAGGAAGAAACAATCACAATGGAAAAAAGTTTATGCTCCTTCTTTTTCCAGCTGAAATTTTTGCTTTAGTTATTTTGGAGAGAAGCTTTCAAGTATGAATTAAGAAAGAAGATCTGTGATTTTTCATGTTACTCCTAAAAAAAGACAAAATCTTTAGTTGATGACAGCCGCTGAAACAAAATAACAACTACAGTACATAGTGCTATTTATTAGCTGATTATGGATCACTCCATTGAGTGTATCAGCTATTCTCATACGCCTGCTACAGTTTTTGCCTAAACGATTAGAATTAGCTTCTTGCAGTGACACTGACCTTCAGCTGAAGTTCTGTTGTTGCTAAATGGTGAATGTAAATTATTAATTTGTATTCCTTTTTTTTTAATTATTATTCTAGAAGCATCCAAGGTGCTGGATGAACTAATAACATTGCCAGTTCATGCTTCAGGGAGATCATAATGTAGCGTTGAACATGCATAGTGGAGAACTAAACACAAACGTAAGTTGAACGCCATGTGTGGGGCTGTGTTTCTGTTCGACATCACTTTAATCTCGGCATTCTCAGGTTATCATCACTTTAAGCAGAGCTAGATGTTAATGATTTGTAGCTGCCTTTTGGGAGAGGATGGGATTAGAGCAAAGACTTCATAGATATGAGGAGTTATCTCTGAGTAAAAGGCATATGTTAAAGCTGCACATGGAAGTAGTGGCAAGAGGAGATGAGAGCTGATATCTTTGGGCGTAGAGTAACATCACCACAAGACGCACTACTGAAAAGTAGAGGAAGGCTAAGTGGTAGAGGACCTTACAAATGACTGGGAAGGACTATAGTATGACAGATGCCTCCAATGATAGCTAATTTAAATGTCATTAGGTGCATTATATTTCACATGTAGACAGTCTACAGTGTGATGGAAAGTATTACAGTAGGTTAGCATGAAAGTTTACACTTCAGTTAAAGTAAAATGCAGTTACTCCACTGGAAATGGCACTTTAACAACTTACCTCAGCTGAGGATCTGCCCTTTTGTATTACTGCAGCATTTTCTGTCTTTAGCAAAATACTCAGAGCAGATGCTAAAGCTGGTGGAACTTAAGCAAATTTCTGCTGACTCATTGTCCCAAAAGAGAAATTAGAACAAAGTTAATAAATGTTCAGGCATTATACAGCATTTTTTAGTTTATTTTACTCTTCTAAGTTTCCCATTGTTTTTTTCAAAAAGGTGGATATTAAATAAAACTTTTTTCCCTATTAGCATTTTTACATCTTTATATTTAGTGCAATGCTGCCATTCTTCCAATAAAGTCTACGAACATGGCAGAATGAAGCCTGGAGTACATTCTTTTGAGCTGATTTCCCTGTAACGTTAGTAAACAGTTTGATGCACAATGTCACTAGTAGCACTACTCTCTCTTGTCTTCACCCATTTAATGAAAATCTGTGAAATAAATGCTACAAGGCAGTACTGCTGGCATGACAAATTCCAAGCCAATACGTCTTGCAGTTGCCAAGATGTAAGCTCTGAAACTTGGCATTTGGCATTCAGAACTAGATAACCTTACTATAGTAACTACATTCACTGTATCTACAAGAGGGATGAATAAATCAACAATAATTGAACTACTAAAAGTGTCTAATTTCCAGCATAGTGCTTCAAGCAACAACTGAAATTAAAAAACTGTTAAAACACAGCTACATACCCATACAATCTTGTCATGAATGCACTGAAGCAAAGGTTAACAAAAAAGAATGAATATGCATTCTTTGCTAAAAGTAGCGTTCCTTGATCTACAGTAGTGATGAACTGTATAAATGTCAGGTCCCATCTAAGTCCCACAGAGCCTGGCATTCCCAGTAGCAAGAATTTTTTATTGTTCCTGTAATATTACTCAAAGCAGGGAAAAGGCTACTCCCAGTGCATGTGGAATGCAGCCCCTTTTCTGAAGCCTGGCAGTGTTTCCAAAGTTAGCAATGATCATAAACCCTTGAAATATGGCTGGTATCTCCAGGGCCTGATCCAAAGCCCAGTGAACGCAAATGAGAAGATTCCCCATGGCTGCAGTTTTGCATGGGCCAGGCTTAAAATATTACTTCTCTTGTCACTTGATTCCATAATTGAGAATTTCCTACATTGTCCAAGTCAGATTTCACTGAATTTCCCATCCACCCATCTTTTCTCCCACTGCTAATTTTTATTAAAAAAGCACAAGCCTGGAAATCTTTAGGAAAATAACTAGCACAGTAGGTTAAATGGACTCAGTGCTTCAGAGAAACAGGATAGTCTAATAAACAGAGCTTATAACATAAAATATTTCCACACTAATACACAGGAGAAAACCTACCATTGGGACACCAGCCTGCTGTACGCCACTTTGAAAACTCTCTCCCAGAACTAATTCAGACTGATTATTAGCATAGCATGGATGCATTCACCTGGGGAACTAACTAAAAATAACAGCCAATTTACCAATGAACTAGAATAGGCTTTTTAATCTCCTATGACTCCTCCGATCGGTTGCAGTACACTACGGAGTCACATCTCTGTGACTGCAGCACAGCTGGTGTTAAGCTTTTGGGTATGTGCAATCACAGGGAATTGCTGGAAGCCACGGAGATGTTGGATGGAGCCGTTCCTTGGGCCACCGTTTGGACAGTCCTACTACAATCTTAATATCTGGGCTGCTCGTTTATTAGGGACTGATTGAAAATATGCTTCCTTGATATTTTTATCTAAAGGCACTAAAAGATCATTTGGTTTCGCGGACCAGGGACCAGCTATTGACCTTCTTTTGGGACCTCAAATCTGGAAATTCAGTATTTATTCAGTGTTGGCCTTGTGGAAAAAATATAGGAATTATGGTTTTGAAACCTTTCATTTACCATATTTTTCCTGAAAGCTGAGGAATAAGAGAGACACTACAACAGTGGAGGTGCTTGTTCTTATAGCTGTCTCCAGGAAAACTGGGGACTATCTTTGTGTACTTATGTATATAACACAGGTACTGACAGGGAAGTATTTCTCCAGATGCACTATGCGGGATAGTGAAATGAGCGATGACCTGGACTGAATATGTATCTTTCACCCTCCAACATTTTGCAGGTCAAACTCTATATCTGATGTACATATGTTAAAGCCAGAGAGGGAAAGACAGATACTCAGAGACAAGATAATCTTTTCTTTTCTTAAAATTCCTGCCACCTCTAAGGCTAAATTGAATACTTGTGGCATGAACATACATCCAAGTGTCTTTTAAAAGATGAGGATTATGATA
Source organism: Balearica regulorum gibbericeps (assembly GCF_011004875.1). Taxonomy (NCBI): domain Eukaryota; kingdom Metazoa; phylum Chordata; class Aves; order Gruiformes; family Gruidae; genus Balearica; species Balearica regulorum. The sequence continues at coordinate 96,852,134 of NC_046185.1, forward strand.
CAATGTTATGAAATGGAAATTATTCCAACTTTGAAATACTATAACTTACCGAGTAACCAAAGATGCTAGAAGTCCCCTGTACTACATTTAAATGACATGGAAGGCAAATACAAACAGACAGTTACCCTGCATAAAATGATACACATGGTGGTTAAGGGTGGCATTGTTTCCTCTATACAAAGCAAGCTTCAAAGGGAACAGTAATTTTTGGATTAATGGGCAAACAATGCAGAACAAATTACATCAAGTACTTAGTTAAAAGCTCTGTAAAATAGCTTGCCCTGTATTTCTGAGTAATGGGACTGATGAAGGAATGTGATTTTTTTTTTTTTTTCCCCATCCCCAGCTCTCTTCCCCTGCAACTGTTTAGACCAGAGGACTAAGAGTCAGAGAGGGCATTTCTGCTCATTCTGAGAAAGGCGCAGCATTCAGTACAGCTGTGAGAAATAGCTGAACCAGGAGTTTCATCACTCTGAACCCCATAAAACAAACCGTCTGGCATGTTTTCAGTCACTATCTCTCAGCAGAGACCTAAACCAAAAACTGGGGTAGATCTAGGTACCAGCCTGGGAAGTCTAGGAGCGCAAAGTACACCAGAGAGCTACCTGGTCTGTTTAAGCCTGAGACAGTGATTCACACCTTCATAATATTCAAGCATGACTACAGCAAGTTTTCTGGACTTTCTCTTAAATCAGCAGGCAGACAGACTACATTTTATTCAGAATTTTGTAACCAGACTCCCAAACCTGGCAGGTTGGGTTGGATTTTTGGATTCAAGGCCAGGCAAATGGCAGATCCCATCTGTTCCTTCCTATTCCTGTTTCCTTTCTCATCTCCACTCTGCCCCCATTTGATATTGCCAGGGAGGGAGATACTGTATCCTACCTAAAAGCAAGGACAAAATACATGGGGTGAAATACTGGTCCCACTAGTTGATTGAGGAGGAGGATTTTGACAGTCACCCACACTTTCATCATCATCTCTGAGATAAGAAACAAGAGTCACCACTTACAAGGCTCATATTTGCCCAAGCTTTCCTGCTCTTTTCAGCTTACCATCACAGCTTCTCGTTCGTACACTTTGTGAAGTGTCTCAGTTTGTACTGGAAACCTGTAAGGGCAGAGACCCTCCTAACTTATCTGGCTTTTTTGTCACACATCACTGTATATTTAATAATAATTATGCCTCTGCAGAGGTATTTTATTCTGATAGATGCAGAACTATCCCACCAGGATCTTCAGCTGCTTATTCATTTTGCTACAGGCTACAACAGAAAGAGTTAGAGAATTTACTGAAATAACAAAGTCATTTTACATACATATGGTCTATGCCTCTGTGCCACAGCAGTGACAGATAAAAAGCAGCAATCTATCATATTTTTCTCTCCACACTATACTCAATAGGATCCAAAGTGTGGTACCCATTTTGCAACTAATGCACATGTATAACTCCCACTTATTTACTGTAGTGCCCTGAAGATGTGACAGTTAGCTATGTAATGCACTTATTATTTTTATTCATTCTATTCATTAGAGATGACCATGTATGGCGCACTTATAGCTTTGCTTTTCTCCACTAGTCATCAGTAATGTCATCTTTTCTAGCTCATGAAAACAAAATGTGTATTAAACGACAAACAACAACCAAATCTCTCTCTACCCGTTGCTTCACAGCCAGCTTGGCAAGTCTTCTACCTTCCTATGAGTCTGAATAAACCAAAGATCAATTCAGCTATGTCAAAAAGTGCTTTTGCGCTGAGCAGGAATCAAGGCTAAATGGTGTGAAATGCCTGTGAGGGAGAAATGCCGGCACTACTCTCTCGGAAGCACTTTGACTTCCCTCATGGCAAAGGCTCCAACAACTTTGGAAGCCCAGGCTGCTCGGTGGCTGGACGGTCAATGTTACCAGTATTTAAGAATAAGAGAAACATTATTTCTATCAAAAAGCTGCATGATAACCATATTCTGCCAACATACCCAGCTTTCCTCTGACTATTGCCCAATTTGAACCATCTTCTCTCACTTTTACCAAATGGGAATTCTCTAAGGGGGAAGGAAGAGAGTGGAAAAAGCATTTTGGCAGGGAATTATAAATATACTCTCCTGGAAAGGGCTAGGTCAAACTGTGAATTGCTCCAGCACTGGGGAGCATTTGCCTGCTTTTTCGGCTCCATTACGTATAATCAGATGGCAACCATACAAGTGCCTTGCCAGGATCTCTAGGAAAATTTGGTTTTCGTACTGAAGTTGCTCAATGACTGAGCTCACTGCACCTTTCTGCTCAAGAACATTCAAGCCAGTAGAAAAGGAAAAAAAAGAAACAAACATCTCCCTGGCACCTGCAGGAAGCAATCACTCAATGGTGACTCTCAACTCATACTCTCAACTGAGTGATTTGTATCAGCAATTACTCCTCTCCCTTGCTCGAGGTCAGCTCTCAGCTAGTGGAGTTCTGCAGGTCTGGAACCTGCAGGAGGAAGGGCAGTGGCTGCCAACTCTTTTCATCATCCTGAATATATACATAAAATTATCATCAAGCATAATTGCACTGAAGTCCGCAGGTACTCGCAATACTAAATGTTCCCCATCACCGTAACAACAACAAATTTGAGCAAAAACAAGTGTGTGCATAGATATTGGAGGGCTTTGCAACAATCCTTAAAATTTTGTTTCCTATTCTTTCCAGAGTTTAGATAAATGTTGACATAATCCTTTTCGTTTATTTTAAATTTGTCCCCAAACAGTTTTATCCCCTCAGTCTTCACCTCTACACCTGAATCATCATCAGGAGATAGACTTTATTTCTCATTCACCTTTCACTTGCACCATTTTACCACAATGCACTGCTACAAGAATGCAATTCTTCGATGGCACAAGACAACAAAGAAATACAGTCTCTCTAAACATATGCAGTTCATTGGACTTTTAACCATTTATGAATTGTACTATGTAATAAAAGAAGCAACAGGCAGCATCAGAAAAATCACAGGGAGTAGGAAAGATGCCACAGCTATAATTAATGATTTGTCCATAGGAGAAGTTTCCAAAAAGTAAACTTTTACTGTGACAGAAAAGTCCCCAACAAGACTAAAGCAAAAACTCCATGGAAATATGTACGGTCTGCTGTAAAAATTTGATCTGCAAGGATGTGAAGACATGCACCAACGTAAACACTGATCTGACATCTGAATACATGAAAAAAAGAAAAAAAAATGTGTCCTGCTGTGACTTGCCTGCAAAACAAAACTCCCACGAAGAGTACAGAATCAGGACCAATCCTGGTGACACTCTGTGCTCACGCAGCCAAAGCTTAAGCATTTTTAGGAACGACACGTGAAAGATTTGAAGGTATTCAAAGAAAACAGTGGGACTTTGGATTTGTCCTAAGAGGTAAAGCTTGGCCTGCCTTTAAATCTCCATTTTGAAAAATATTAATTAGATTCAACTTCAAATTAGAATTAGAAAAAATGAAACAGAATTTAGGTGAACTATCAGAAGTTACTGAGAAACTGTTTCTTGAAGTGATTTTTAAATGATTAGCACTTTTAAAAGCAAGCAATAAAGAGCTAGTCTCCTTTTTACAAAGAAAGTTGAATGCCTAGTCTTAACGGCAATATTTTATACATAGTGCATGAAGCAGATCCTACTAGGACAGCTATAAAAAACTGGTAAAATTTGACCTTTGATTTTAGGTAAATGTTACACATTTGAATAAAAGGTTGCATTTATAGGCAGCTGCAGAATTCCTTTTTTATTTTAATGAAATATTTAGAAGAGCTCAAGGGAGAATCCAGGGAAATTTTTTAAACAGGCAACACTAATTTTGAACAAATTTTAAACACTCAGACAAGGATTTTCCTCCAACGTATAATTCATCGCCCTCCTTACTTGGTGTAAATTCAATCTGTTCTGTTTGTATGACATAAACAACAGGCAGTTTCACAGGAATGAGGCAAACCATATGTGAAGGTGTTTTAGAAAGCACAACAGGGAATACACCAAGCAAAGAAGCATCTGCATTTATTTCAATGTCAAATCACACGTGTATTATAAAGGGAAAGTTTATTGTTTTTATTAAACACAACTTTACTATACTGTGCTGTTTACAGTTAACTCTTCCTGCCCCTCAGTGTCCTCTTCGATTTGGCCAAAAAAACCCAAACAAAAAAACCCCAGCAGGTAAAATCATAAAGGCTACAGGTGCAGAGGCAGGGCTGCAAAGGGGTCTTAACCCCCCGCACCCTGCCCACGTTGGCATATGCTGCCAAGAGCCTGTTTCTTCTCCACTCACCCCCTTGCTACTCCTCTTGGACCAGGGCTGCATCTGCTCCTGACAGCTGCAAGTGAGAACCAAAGCCTGGCCCACTGCCCCCCCCCCCCCCACCACCAATTTCAGAGGTGCGAGAATATAAATCTAGGTAGGATTTGTTTCTTACTGATGCCTGCATGCAGCGGGACACCGGCTCGTCTCCTGTCTCAGGATGCTGTCTGATCCTGCACTGATGTTGCACCGACCAGCCTGCAGCCAAGCTACCATGGGCATCACGGGGCACTGGGTATTTGCCCACAAAAGGCAGCGCCCTACAATAAATTATTTTTACAGAAGCTGGCCAGAGTCAGCTTAACATGTTTGGAGTTCAGGAGAAAATATTTCAAAGCAGCATTTAGCCTGGGTATGAGCTACAGACATGTTGTTAAAAAGCTAATTGCATGGAGACAAAGGATGATTGTTACTGTTATATTAGTGTGTAATATTAATGCTTAAGAGCTGTGTTTGATATGTTGTTGGTGATAGAAACTACTAGTTCATTATTTATATTTAAACTCAAGCTTGAAGATTCCTAGAGTCATAGAAAGTGTTTATGTCATTATTTTTTTGTATTAAGACAGATAAAAGTTTTTGAAATCTGGGATCTTTTTCCTATCATCTCCTCTATGCATAAAAAGCAGTGGTAAAGTGCTGAAGTGCTGACACTGTTTCTCAGATCTGTATTTATTACGCACTTTCAGGAAATCTGGCTTTATAGTGACAAATAGCAATGAAGAACATTTTTTCCTCAAATTTAGTTTCTTCCAGGGCACAGAAGAACAGGGCTAGAAAGCTTCTAACAGCAGGTTTTGGGCTGCAAGGGTCAAAATTCCTCCAAACATTTTCTCCCTCAAGGTTATAGATTTCACCTGCCTTATCTAGACAATAGCCACTAAAAACACTCACGTTCTGCTGCAGGTTACACAGGCTTTTAGTTCCAGAAACACAAATTTCTGAGAGAAGGAGGGTTCAGAGACGCCATGGTGGGAGGCAAGGTCCTGGGGTCAGCTCTCCAGGAAGGTCTACAACGAGCTCCGTGGCTCTTTAGCTGCTACAGGGCTGCGACCGCAGCCAACTACATCAGCGGCGTGCACATCCCTGTAATACGTGACCACGTTCGGCTGTTGTCTTAACCTCTTCTCTCTCTCATCTTATGTTTTGGACTCATCCCCCTCACCACCAATTCACTGGACTTAAGCAAAAAGCTGCTGCTTTCAGCAAGGCTGTGTGTGGGCACAGTGGAAAAGTCACTCGTGTAGGCTGCAAGATCGAAGCTGAAGGCTGCGGGCTTCGGCAGCCAGAATGATCTTTTTATTACATATGTGGATAATGCCCACTGTAAGGAGGTTTGACTATGGCCTACGGATGTGAGACACCACTGTCAAATTAATATGAATGGAAAAGGACAAGTATGCTATTGCAATGGAAACAAAAAAAAAAAAAAAAATCACAATTATCAGAAAAATATTTGTGATCACAAAAGAATACTTTGCTCGTACTCGCCAATCTCCCCTTTGGCAAGCCCTACAAGAAAAGAGAAGATGAGAGAGAGGAAAGAAGAGAGAAAAAAATACAGGGAGAGGCGGGGAGAGAGAGAGAGGAAAAAAAGAGAGAGACTGAGACAGAGTGGATACTTTTAACTTGTCACAGTACAACACTAGCTTTTAATTAATACAGGGTACATACAACTTTGAAGACTGTTGGTCGGTCAGTATTTTATGATAAATACATTTTATGGGATTTTGTTTTTAAAGAGGATTTTGTAAAATAACCTAACCCAATAAATGATTTACCAGCTGCAATAAAAGATCAAGGAAATTGCTCAGATTGCATCTTGGAGCATCTAAAACTCTGAAGTTTACAGAGATCTAAGCTGCTCCCAGATCTACAGTCCTATTAAAAAATTTTGTAGTAGCTAATTATCTTGCATTACATTTTTTTAAAAGGTAGCAATCCTAGCAGAGAGGAAGGTCTCGAAACAAAGAGGAGTTGATGCCCTTTGATGGAGAAAGCAGGGGAGAAGGAAAGGAGAAGAGACAGACAGAAGTGAGTAACAACTGAATCATGATGTTGGTTTGGTAACGTGGAACTAACAACTCATAAGGTATCGGATACTCCTTCAATGACACAGGGAAACTGAATTAACTCTAAGTTTAAAAAAATAATAATTATTAAGGACACATTCTTTACATGGCATGCTAAGTGAAATATCTATATTACTTGACCAAGAGTGGAGTAATTAGTTTTCTTATTTCTTTCTTTCCGATAAAGATGACGTTTTACCACAAGCGAAGCAGAAAGCAAGGAAATGCTCTCTAAATTATGTTTTGTTCTAACCTCGTGGGACTTTCACATAATAAATAAGTAAATAAAGCAAGCACTGGTCCTTATTTCAAACAGGAGAACAGAGACAGTAATTAGAATGGCATAGTGAAATAATAAGTACCAGCCTCGGCTGTCTTCACAGACGGACGGGCAGCACAGTCACCATGAGGCATGCCTTCTAGCCTTTGTTTCGCACCAGGAATACACAGGTCATGCCCTGTAACTTACTGTGCTCAGACACACCTCTGCCCCCACAGCGAACGCTAGCAAAGCCAGCGTCCCCACAGACATGGAGCTGCAAAGTCAACTGCGCTTCCTAAGAAAGGACATAGAAAGGAAAAGGAAAAGCAAAAGGAAAAAAGAACCATCATTTTTTCTCGGTCCCCAAATCAGACAGCGAGGTGCACACCAACTCAGACGAACGCCCGTTCCTTCTGCTCCTCTGGGCACCTTGTGCAATCCAAGGTTGCTGCAGGGACAGCAACCAGAAACCAGTATGTGCTCCAGGGGTGTTTCAGTGCTAAGGAAGGATGGACTTGGGACCCTTTCCCAACACTTTCAAGCTGAACAACTTTGAAAAGAACAAAGCTAACTTTAAACATTAATTGTATCACTGTAACTCTGCAAGACACGGAAGAGAGACAGTCAAGTTCACCTCCACGGATAGCAAGCACTTTGAGATAGAAAGGGTCGATGATAATTTGGTTAATTTAATTTGAAAATTGAGGTAGGTAAAATAAAACAGTGGGAGCCGGCAAGGATATTTGGATGAACGCTGCTACTCTAAAATTTATTCTTAAATTATGGCCAGGATGGGGGAGTCCCTAATTGTCCAAAATAACCACAATTAATTCAGCAGAATTATGGCAGTCTAATTATATGATTGTGTGTTATTTTTCCACTTGATTGCTGCCTCCTGCAATACTCAGGGCTGAATTCAGATTTCTACAGTGAAGACGCACTTTGTGTCTGTAGGGTCTTTACCTAACTTTCTGCCAGACTTTAAAGGCACCAAGTGAATGTGGCAAGTGAGAGCAGGAAACAACAGGGCTAGTGATGCTGAAGGCTGCTTGGCTTGCTTGATTAGATAATCCTGTTTTCAAATGTTTTGATAGGAAAGTCATTTAAAACTAAATTTTCACAGACATCCACCCTATTCTGATGCTCATTTTCTGGATGCTTTATTCAAGACTCTACAGGCTGATTTGCAGAAGACCATAGGTGCCACAGATGTACGTTACAGCTGGGTTTTGAACATTCAAAACACAATACAAAGCTATGTGAAAGACTATCAGATCATTTCATTTAGTGAAGGATTGGGTCTTCATTGTTATCTACTAATTACAAATAACTGTCCAACTTTTGCAATTACCTTGAAGATGAAATCTCAGGAAAAATAATTGTAAGTAAATTAAAAGATTTCATTTTGATGCAGTCTTTTTAATTTCGCTTTAACTTTTCATTTTAAGTCATTCCCCATATGTGTATTTTATAACACAGAAAAGTAATAATATTTAAATTAATATCCAAGAAAGGTAGTGTATTGCTCTTAAAGTGCTGAAAAGATTTTTCTAGAAATCCTTTCATTTCTTCCCCTAACGCAACTTCTCAAAGCAATGCAGCAATGTCAAAATTGGTTTCTCAGACAAAAAATGCTTCCAAATTTTTTCTACTCAACTTCAATCATAAATAATACTAAGAAGTCAAAGAAAATCCAAGTCCTTGGTTACTTATAAGTGCTAGAAATATCTTACCTCATATCCCTATCTGTGAAGGTGAAATAAGACTCCTTCCTTACTTCACAATGATTTTGTGATGAAAAAGTAACTCTTATTTGTAAAGTTCTGTTGCCAAGGAAAGTACGATGAAATAAGTAATTCTGAATGCCAGGCAGGGTCTACATTTTGTAAATAAGGCCAGGGGCCACAATGACCAAAAAGCAGAAAATAAAATACTTAATATTTACACAAATAAATAGCGCGCGCACACACAGAGAAAAAAGAGCTCTGTGGAAAAATAGCATATGATATCAAAATCATAACATGCATGCACAAAGCGGACAAACTGACATTGCTTTGGTAATTGTCAACCTATGGTGTTGGATTTTGCAGCCTAATAACATTCATCTGAATATAATGAATATAATACAAGGCATACTTTTGGGTTGTGAAACTATTTGATGCTGAGATTACTTACCACACAGAAAAAGTATAGTTGTCTAACTCCTCCAAGTAAAAATTGCTCTCTACACATGTTTTCCCTTCTTCCGGGCTTGCATTGTTCCCAGGACCTGATGTTTCTTGATAACATTGGTCAGGTGGGTTATTCCAGTTGATCTTTAAATGAAAAGAAAAAACAAGTTGGAATAGTAAGGTAATTAGCTGGGCACAGCTAGCAAAGTAAGAGCTGCCTGATCACCCTGTTTTGAACTTCTAGCTCTGTTTTACTCCTCACTCTAAAACCAACCTGGAAAAAAGCAGTGGCAAAGCTGGCTCAAAATGCTTAAGAGTACAATAGAATAGATTGTTTCACTTGGAAGGACCTATAACGATGATCTAGTCCGACTGCCTGACCACTTCAGAGCTGACCAGAAGTTAAAGCATGGTACTGAGGGCATTGTCCAAATGCCTCTTAAACACTGACAGGCTTGGGGCATTGACCACCTCTCTAGAAAGCCTCTTCCAGGGCTTCACCATCTTCTCGGTAAAGAAATGTTTCCTCACGTCCAGTCTGAACCTCCCCTGGTGCAGCTTTGAACCATTTCCGTGCATCCTGCCACTGGATCCCAGGGAGAAGAGCTCAGCACCTCCCTCTGCATTCCCCCTCCTCAGGAAGCTGGAGAGAGCAACGAGGCCACCCCTCAGCCTCCTTCTCTCCAAACTAGACAAGCCCAAAGTCCTCAGCAGCTCCTCAGAGGCCATGCCTTCCAGCCCCTTCATCAGCTTTGTTGCCCTCCTCTGGATGCATTCAAGGGCTTTCACATCCTTCTTAAATGGTGGGGCCCAGAACGGCACACAGAGTACTGTTCAGTGAATTGATTTATATTCCTATAAGGCTGTGGTTTGACAAATCCTCTCAAGGAGGTGTTAAGCTCATGCTGACACCGGAAGAAGTCATCCAGCCTTCCTCTACCTGCTCGGTTTTTCCTGTGTTGCACACCACACTCTATCAGCACAAAAATTTGGACATCCACACAGTAAAACTGAGGGAACTAGTCTTGGAAGGGAATTAATGCTGTTTGGGCTCTTTCTTATCTTTTCCTTTTATTAACTGGGTTAGCTCTCAGCTGGACCCATTCTGATCCAGGCCACCCTGCACTGGTGCCAGCACAACGGAGGAGAGGGACAGTACTGCATCTTTCAGTGGTGGTGCCAGTTTTATGCTGATTTATACTCCTTGAGCTACAGAGTACAGAATCCTAATCTGTGCTCATCTCTGGAATGACATTTTTGCATGCACGGGGCCCGATTCGACACTGGCATCGCCTCTGGAGTGACCGGCAGGTTCCTTGCATGCTTGGCACTATCTCCCCTGGACAGAAAGCCAAAGAGCACTTCCACCAAGAGACACAATGAGGTCATAACTCACCAAACAGACATCTGCAGGTGACTTCATGAAGCTATCTATTAATACCTTCCTAGGCACAATACCAAACTCCGTAAAGGGTTTCTTAACATTTAGTGAACAAGCCCAGAGAGAACAAAGGAATGGACGTTAAAACCAGTTATGTTCGAACTAGAAACAGGACTCCCTTTTTGTTCTTTCTTTTAGACAGAGCAATGGAAGGTACACTGTTTATAGGTAACCGCAAAGGGAAATTTTGGTTCTCCATTCATTGATGCCGATTTTATGGAGCAAGTGGTTCATATCCAAACCTACATAATGCTACATATGGTTATCTGTAAACATGACACAATCATGGTATTTTCAGCAGTCATTGGAAAAGCTGCTACAAGCAATGGACTATATTGTCAAGAAATGATTCTATGTAAACATGAATAGTTAAGGCAGAGTAGCAGTGGGTAGCACACTCAAAGCTGTTTTCAAATACTAAGACCAGGCAGCTACAGATAGCATTGCATTTCATCTAGCCATGTGACTGCCCAACTTAATTCACTAGAAAAAATCAAGGTTTCAGAGTAGGTAGCATGTGCAAAGTACCTTGCTTGCACTGACATTGTCTCCATGAAACTATCCCTGTACAAAGTAGATATAAAAAGATTACTTAAGACATAAATCCCAAAGGTGTTAGAGTATTACAAGTGAGTTTCTCCGAGAATGCGTTTGATCTTGTCTGAAGTACAAAAGCAGAAGTTCAGTCATCTGCACGAGGATGGGATTATGGCCACAGAATATATTTTACTTCTCTCAGAAGTCACTGATAGGGAGCATTGTGTTCTTCATAGCCACCATTCAATATCTTGAATACATGCAACAGTGTGTGCACTCTTTGCAACGAAAACTAAGTTGTCACTAATACCCATTGCTCAGAAGATAACACAGTGGGAGACTATTTGTAACTCCTTAGCATAGATGAATTTGGGGGCAGGGAGAGAAAAGCAATAACACCTTTGGTTTTGTTGATATATCATATATTCCCCCAAAAGGTGGGGTTAGACCCAACAGTCTTTCTGCTTGCTTTTGTTACCAAAAAAAAAAAAAAAAAAAAAAAAAAAATCTATTTACAAAAAGAGACAGCTGAGAACAATCCACTACATGAACTTCTGTCTTCTGCCTTAAGTCTGTTCTTTACATTAGTTTACAATTGTTTCCAATATGCGGGTAAAATTCTTTTAGAAGATGGTTTTGGTTCCAGAGATACAAGTAGGCCCAAATGACAGAATTCAGATCAAGTGTCCAAATCTTGAACGTGCAAAAGCAAGGAACAAGGTTCTCTCTGAACTTTAGGGTTCACTCATCCCATTAAAAGAGGGGCTTTTACAGCCTTTGAAGGGAGATTTCACATGCTCACATTTCTTTTGTGCAGAAGTGTTCTCATAGGCAGCCCAGTTCAGAAATCTATTTAAACATGTCAATAACTGCAAGCTCGTGAGTCATTTCACTGAGTCCAAAGGCACTAGACAGTGCTGAATTACCCATGGGCTTACGCACCTTACTGAAACCAGGTCACTTTAATGTGGCTTTGAGAGCCACCCACAACTGAGGTTCCTATAAGTGCATGGCACTTTGTTCAAAGGCAATGTGCTATTATGGGATTGTAGGAAATGAATTTCACTCTGCCGCTCCCATGGGTTGGGTTGCTTTGCCCATTACACCCACTGCATCAGTCCTTAAATCAGTCTTCCTATAGATATAAGGCTGCACACACACACACATCAATCTGCAGTTATGTTTATATATAACTCTGGTTTCTTCCAGTTACCTTTACCCTAAAGAAATAAATCACTTGAAAATTTAGTCATTTAAAATGGAGGGAACTGCCATTTGGCCAAGCTGGTTTTGCTCATAGATATTTATATGTAGATCATTGCGCTACAAAGTTGTAATAATAATTCCCAGCTTTTGAGTATTTGTTCCACAGTACATGTACAGGTATAAACATTTAGTACACAAGTTTGTGAGTACTCCAAGTACCATGATGACTTTTTTTCCATGGGCAATTAAAAGCATTAAAAATGTTTCAGAGTACATCTAGAACAGGGTGAGACAAATTGCCAGAACAATTAATTTGAATATTCATGTTTGCAGTTATAGTTCACTGCAGCCATGCTGATCTAAGGAGGGAAGTGTAGCAACACTTACAGAGAAAAATTGCATCCTTCATTGGAAAATATCTAATTTAGAACAGATAATGCTAGTGGAAGCAATTCTCAGGAATACAGAATATTCTTTGTGTCTTAGTTTTTAGGATTTACATTAAACTGGAAAGTTCCAGTAGTATGTCACCCAGAAAGTCTTGTCGTGATGCAGATGTAACTTGTGCTGATGACCCAATATTTGGTTACAAATAACGTCCTTGACCAAGATACTACAAATAAGGATACTAAAAGTATCTGATGGTAGGGGTCTTCTGCACAAGGACATGAGAGTCTGAAGGTTATAGATGCTTAGGAAATCTATATTGTGTTTAAACATTCCTGAAATAATATCATCCTGCAGTGCAGCCTTGATCAAGCTGCTGCTGTCTGATTACTGGATGGTCTTTCCTACTACTCCTTTGAAATTCCTTCACTGGAGAGATGAGCTCCCTATGCAGGAGACAGCAATACTCCTGGCTGTGTGAAGCCTTGTGGTAGCTGTAACAAAATTCACAGTGATAGATTAAAGAAACATAACAGCAAAACCAAGACGCAAGCCCACAAATCATTCCTAAACGGCACAGGTAGAAACTTCAATGGCTTCACCATGCACTTTAAGGGAGATGGTGATGTTCAGACCAAGGCCAATACCTTGTGGTGTCCTCCTTGGTCTTCCTTTGGTTGAAATGAGCCATAGTGCTCCTCTGCACTGCCACAGCAATCTTGGTAAAAATCATCCTCTGTAAGAAAAAAAAAAAACAAAACAACAAAAAACCTGTACTTTTATATTGGCACATAAGACAAAGCTCTGGAAAGGAAGGAGCTGGGTTTTGTTCCCTCTCCCAGCAAGATCCCACGTGAGTCCAGGCAGGTCATTTTTTCCCTCCATCCTAGTTATAAATAGGTGGTTAGTTCTCCCCTACCTTCCAGAAGCATTAGGGTGATAAATGCAGAGACGACTTCAGATACTGTGGTGCTGGAAATAACAGTTGTATAGATATGAAGCAGGAGGAAAATATAGAAATAAAGAAATAACAGACACCAGAAGAATGACAGTGAAGGGCATTTTAAACACCCCAGGATGTGTTCTTCGGAAAAGAGAAGGAAGTTTGTTTTCTTGTATGGGCATGGTTGTGGATCGAGAATGAGGCACAGGGATCCAAAGTACTTAGGTTTTCTCAGCAATGTCTACTCAAGTAGTGTGTTTTTCAAACTTATGAAAAGCAGTGACCTGTGGAGTGAACAAAAATGTACTCCCACATCATAGGAAGCAGTGGTGCGATGGAAGTAATGGTATTACACTTCTTAATGTACGGCACATGGAGGATAAGCCAAAAATATACTTAATTAGTATTTCACTTTTTTTTCCCAGTTACTTCCACTCCCCCTCTGTAAAAGACTGTCAAATATACTTAAAATCACAGTACAGGCAGGAACTGCTCTTAGTGTTACAGTTGTAGATATACACTATACATATACACAATGTCACAGCTTTGAGCCTGTGTATTTGTGTATATACCTATGGATATCCTTCTATTTCTTATTTTTTATATATACACACACACATATAGGTGTTTAAAAGCTGAGCATTCATAGTGGATGAGGTATTTATATCATCTGGGGAGAAAGAAGTGATCTACTAAAATCAGTGAAACTGCATAAAATACAGCTGCTGGGTATGTCACGTGTGTGCACACATGCAGTATAAACAGTTCAAATTGTCTCCACATATTCCATATATGTGATACATGTATGAACCCATAAACACCATATTAAAATATAAACATACCTTTGTAAAGATGGTTACTGTGGTTTTCTTTGTTGGTTTTTGTTTGGTTTTTTTTTTTTTTTTTAATTTTGGCTCACTGAAATGGGTTTCCAAATAGCTTTGCTGAAATAATAAAGACTTTGACAATGCTTTTGGAGATGAATAAAGCAGTAATTACCTTGGCCAAAAAAATAGCATAATAAAAAGAATAAAGAAAACAATAACATTCTACAGTTAAGAAGTGGGATGGAGAAGGAACTCAAGTTTGTTATTTAATCATGACATGCTCTTTTTATATTTTATTTGTAAGGCTCCGAATGCTCTTTTCTTTCTATACCAGTGAGCTCATTACTTTAATTCCTCATAGATTTCTCTGAACAATTTTTGCTAAGTAAAAACACAATGTAATTCTTCAATGGCTGTAACAGTAAGAAGCTGCTCAAATTAAAGATCAATAAAAAGTACAGAAAAAATCTGTACAAAAATAAATAAATAAAGGAGAAGATGGCAAATGCTTGCAATTAGACAGGATGAAAAATCTAAAAAGAAATTAAATTTAGTTGCAATACATTTCCCATTCTTTTCTTCATGAAAATTACTACTGAAGTGGGTTTTTTTCTGTAATTTAAATGTTAAGCTGCCAGATGTGTGTCTCATGCTTGAAGAGTTGAAGCTTTGCATTATTTAGCATATTAAGATTCACAGAATTTAAAAAAGGGCTCCTTTATTGCCTGGAGGTTCTAATTAAGTAAACCTTAGCCTGGTACATTTAAAACTTGCAATACAAGAGATTTTGCTTCCTTTTTTTTTCTCTGCAGCCAAGTCTCATCAATATAATAAATATGGAAAATACTTAAGATGATATAATTTTTCTTTGGCTTGAGGAATTAAACCTATCTATTATTTTAAGAAGTTTTTAATAGAGGCCAGCAATCAGAAAGACATTTAAAGACTCCAGTCTACTTTTTAATCATAGGAGTTGCTCTTAGTTAGTGGGGGGAAACGTGTCTTATAAAACCAAGCTATGCAGAAATTGTTTCTTCCACATGCACAAAACAAAGCAGTTCTGAGAAAGAAACAAGAATCACACAGTTCTTTATTATTAAATTGCATTTCACTTTTTAATAACATGTTATAATTGACCACAGAAAACTAATAAAGCATTAATTAGCTGTGCTATCAGCAATTTGTTCATTGAAGGAGTTGGAATAGCTGCATCAAACTGTAATAACATAGAAATTCCTTTGACATACAGTACCTATAAATCATACCTTAAATACAGTTATTTTTGCCATTTTAGAAAATGTCAAAGGTGTCAACTTTGTCCAGATATAGCACTTAGCAGTGACTATTTTAGTAAATTGACTCAAAATACATTTTGTTCTCTGACAGGGGAACATAATACCATTCATGATAAAAATGAACAAATTGAGGAGGAGAAAATAGCACCAAGTAAGAATGATCAAAGACAGGTATCATAGCTCTGATAAAGGTACAATGGGAGGTGTAAACTCTCTGTTAATTGGTTTATATGGAAGTCAACGAACACATGCATAAGAGCAGGAAAATGTGATTACACCAGGGTCTGGAAAAAAACAAAAAAATTCTTAATCCTATGCTATGAACCTGTGATCAGGTATTAATAAGAGGTCCAACAGAACAGTTTTAATGCTGTACATTTGTATAACGCAAATAGGAAAAAAACGGGTGGCTTTTTTTTCCCACCATTGTGGCATGGGCATGATAACAATAATGCCTGGATTTGGGAAAGTATGTTGACATGAAGTTTGTTTCCACCCTTGACAATGCTGAGAGCAGTCTTGTTTCTTGGTGATATTAAGTCCCAACAAAACCGTTTGGGTGCTACACAGCTCACCCTGATACGGAATACAACGAAAGTGTCACCTGTACCAAGTCCCTGGGTTCAGCTGGGACCTACTTTTTAAAACAGGATGGGAAAAGGTTGGAAACTAAGATGTTAGTGCTACTCCGCTACCATCACTTTTCTCAGGGCAATAGCTGAGAGTAGTAGCATGAGCTTTAATAATGGAGAGTGTCTTACTGCTCCTTAACCCTTGTAGAGTATAATGTAACCTTTTTTATCCTCTACATTCAGTCCGAAAAGGAAGTTATCCTTTTCGGTTATGTCTTCTGTAACAAGTACTGTGGTGCAATAGGAGTGGATCTGCAGAATGGAAACCAGCGATTTGGAGGACACCACTAAACACTGGGGACCTCAATGTGTGTTGAAGACTTTATGTCAGACTTGCTCTAGTCTGGTCCTGGGAATTGATGTCCCATTAATACCCGATACACAGACCTAAAGCGCATCCCGTTGATTAGCTTCACCCTAAAGGAGTCCAATGCTTGTCCTCCAACATCACTCTGCAAAGCGAACCAGAGAGCAGCAACTGGCATTCACTTCAAAAGTGACCTAAAAACTTAAACACTAATGTCGATACACCCTTTGTGAAGTGGGATTAGAGAGGGGTGGGAAACAGATCCTCTGCGATGTGAAACTTTCAGGGCTGATAGGACTTTCAGCATATAGGGCTGATACTGTGAAATTCTGACGTATTGGGGGGAGGAAGAGACATTTTTAAAGGGATTGTGTTTTTTTTTAAATATGGACAAAAAGAAACAGCATGGCTAGGAAATTACTTTACATTAGTTTGGTGGGCAATACTTCTGAGTTATATGGAGGCAAAGTAGGGAAGGATAAAGGACACTCCCTTCTGATGACTGCATCATCTTAGTCAGGAGGAAAGGATTTTTACAGTGGTGCCATCCAGGAGTAGGGCAGCAGACAAAGAAATCACCAGCTTGGCTAAATTACAGTAGGGAAATGCAAAATAACATGAAAATCCTCTCTGGACTCCCTCCCTAGTAATACTCCAGCCTGTGGGAAATCAAACAGCATGGTAGGAGTCAGAAAAGAGAAGAGTTTGGATCACGTGGATTGCACAACTGTAAGTGGGAGCTGAATTTGATCCTATCTGCAAGAATCAACCCAATCCTTCATACGGTCCTGCTCAGAGGAGGGAAAGGCCAGCGGGGAAAGAGAAGGTTCAGCGATCTGAGGCTCTGCCTCTGAAGGTCTACCTGTAGAAAAAATGAAGGGCAAGCAATCTTCATTTTAAAACATCGCTTTGTTCCCTTTAAAGTGGCACCCCTGAGGAACTACCAATGAGAACAGCTTTGGGGTTTTGGGTTCAGGTAATTATTTGTGCATCTGCATATGACTTATGTAGAAGCAAACAGCACGTCAGAAAGAGAACCACCTTGTAGCACTATGAGAAATATTGCAAACTCGCCAGTTTTCATGAAATTGTTTCAGAGGTGGCTGTGAGCACAAATATAATCCTCTCAGCAAAACTGTTTCTCACCTACACGAGTATATTTTAACAAATTAAAAATTTTCTCTCCAAAGGTAATGATAAACTTCAGATGAAGCTGTCTCTGTGTTTGGTATTTTGATATGGAGGGGACATCTTAACATGTTCCGAATAAATTTCTGGTTGTTACCTACTAGTGTACTAACTCCTCAGCCTGATGCTCTTTGCTTAGGTGTTATTCTGAAGCTTTGCTCAGACAGAAATGCTTTTTGATGTCACGAAAGGACACAGTTCGTTCCCAATGCTTTTCCACAGAGGCAGAGAGGGTTTTGAATTTAAGATCTTACATATGATCAATATTTAATATTCAATTTTCAGTATTCAGACTATTTTAGAAGACAGACATTGAGCGAAAGAATCCTTCTGAGCCAGTAGGTTTGAAAATCAGGGGCTAAAATTTGTCCTGGGTGTGCCATAGTAAAGGTGACAGCGCAGAGTGTTGAAGGAACAACAGAAGTGGTATCAAACTCCCAATATAGGCAGAATGCAAGCTGCTTGTAACAGGCTGACTAACAACATTTATGAGAAATATTTTACATGTTTCTAGCATTTTTACTGTGCTACGTGCATAACTGGGAGCCTTGAAAAAAGAAATCAGGCTTCATATGAGAGGAAGGCTGGGGAGCAGCTGCCTGCTGGGATGAGCATTGGTGAGGAGGAAAATGCAGGCACTGTTGAAGCTCCAAATTAAACATCAGTTACAGTATAAATCCTAGTTTATACATGGTTCTGCAGAAATTATCTGGGGATTTCAAAAGGAAGCTTTTTTCCCTCCCTAGTTCTGAGTGCAGATATTGAGTTTAGTGGTTACATTACTGACAGTGTTCCATCACAGAAAATCTGTGCTCTAGCGACGTGCCTTTTGAAACCAAAGGTTTGCATTAAATTAACATGCAATAGATTTACCAGAAATTGAGCTTACCAAGAAAAACTTCTGTTGTCTTGTGAATAAAGATAAGCAAAACCATTTTTCACCTAATTCAAATCCATGGATGTTTTTGGAGATCTGCTTGTAGTTCAGGTAGAGTCCCTATTAGACAATATCTGGTTTTAGAATCCTGAGTAGATGATAATATTATCTCTTAGAGTATATGGAGTCAGATTCTCTGATGATGCAAATCAACATCCTTTGAATCTAACCTTGGTTTGATAAAAGTTGTAGTAATTCAGTACCTTTCAAAATCAGGCCACTTTAACTGTATTGTTTCAGGGTACTTGTAAGAGACCCTCTGAAACTGAAAATATGGGCTCTAAAATGCTTTGTTTGGCATTGGATCTCTGCTAAACTCCACATAACTAATTTGAATAAAAATTCAACATGGTAGTTTTAGACCTAGATAAGCATTAGTGATGGGGGTAGGGGGAAGAGGAGAGAAGGAATAATACGCACAACTAATAATTGGGGTTTGAGACATACATTTTAAACGTGGAAACGTCCAAATGTTGGCAAGGAAAAGAAATCAGAAAAAAAAATTTAAAAGCAGCCAAAAGCAAGGGTCAAATACCATTAAATGTTACTTAAAACAACTTTTGTTCTTGCAGATTACTCATGTTTTAAATACTATGAGTATTCTAAGCTGCTTTGCACAACTAATGTTGGGCAAATTAATTAAATGAACTTCAAAGTAGATTCCACTAACGTAAACACTAGAAAAAAATTTTCTAAAGTAGGGCTGTGATTACATTCTTGGAAGCACCAACATCTAGAAAAGACATGTTAATGAAGTGTGGGTCTTATCAGGAGGTGTATTGAGAGACTGGAAATTTTGGGGTTTTTTTCTGTAGCATGCTTAACCTTTTGTCACCGACACCATTTAACAAATATTGACACCAACTCTATATTCTACTTCTTACGTATCTGTGATGGTCAACATCAATACTCAGTGTTCACGAATCCTGACTAAGCAATGCCATACTAGCTCCTACCTCTATTTGTGCCCGCTTAACATGAGATACTCAACAACTTATAATAGCAGATGTATAGTCCTAGCCTTTTCGGGCAATCAGCAAAGGACAGCTCCAAATAAATGGGTTTTGAACTAACATTTCATGGGTTGCCATAAAGGGAAAGTCAGTTGGCTTTAAATCAGCATCCAAAATTCTACTGCTTAATTTCAAGGAGCTCACAGACCTGAAGATGGCTACAAACTACTGTTTATCTACATAGATAAGAGGTAGCTATCAGACCTCAGGAAACTATCTCACCTAACATTTTTCAGTTTGATGTCCAAACATGGCCTATTATAGCCTCCTGGTACAGGAGGACAGCCACTCTTTCCCTTCAAAAGGAGGGATTAATTTATTTTCACTCGCATTTTCAGCTCGCTCTACTACATACCAAGGGCATGAGAATCGTCCTTTCCCTAACACGAAAGCTGACCCTTGCCTTGTTTGTGGTGGGTGGGAGAGTCACAAGCACTGGGGGATGACTGTAGATCTCAGGTCGGCTCCTGATGCCCTCTCCACTATCTCAGCTTCTCAATCTACCTATCTATCCTGATCACCGGTACCATGACCAGGAGGTCTGGCTGGCACCCGGGGCATGTGTACGGGTGCAAGCACAAAGGGTAGCGTGGGCAGCAGTGGTTATATCTGTGCCTGCACAGCCATTTTCCTACCGTGGGACACAGAGCACAATTAGTTACCCAGGTTATTTAACTGGGGATGGCTGTCTATAACTTTGGTACCATCAGATTCCTGTCCTGTGGTAAACCTGCCTCTGGACATCATGGTGGTATCTGAGTTTAGAATAGG
This sequence comes from Balearica regulorum gibbericeps, assembly GCF_011004875.1. Classification (NCBI taxonomy): domain Eukaryota; kingdom Metazoa; phylum Chordata; class Aves; order Gruiformes; family Gruidae; genus Balearica; species Balearica regulorum. The sequence goes on from NC_046185.1 coordinate 96,872,443, forward strand.
ATGTAGGGTTGTGTTACTCTGTTCTCAGATACATATGTTTTGCCTGGGATTTTACAAACAAACAAAACAAAACCCCACCAGTGCAAATTGCAAGTCTTTCCCTTCAAAAGAAACCCCACATCCCAGAAGCAAATGCTACCTGATGTTAATACAGACAGGCACTCTTTCCTAATTTAGCTCAGCACAATTAACAAAGGATATTGCTATTAACCTGCTGCAGGAAGAAAAAAATACTTCCCAAGCACCTAACAGCAACATGTGGTGATCCATGGATATAAATGACCAAATAAAATGAAAGGATGTAAAAATGTCACAGAAACACCAGTCGTAATCTAATGTTGTCAGTGCACTCCACGCACACCTTGTAATTGCTAACACATTTGGCCTACCAATACTTTTTAGACAGAGGAGCCCAGCACTTCTGTACCTTTTTCGCCAAAGCTGCTTTTGATCCCTCACAATTGATTTAAACTCTTCCATCGCTTCCTTTGCCTAGTGAAATAATGATGAGATGATATCGCAGAGCGAGGGGGAAGGAGGGTATTTACACACATGCCAAGCAGATCTATTTGCAAACTTTCAGTAAATTAAACAACGCAATAAAAGTCCTAACCTGCTGGAAGCATTTTAAGCTCTTCTCTTTTCCTTCCAGCTTCTTCTGACACACACGCTTCTCCTCCTTTCGCAGCATTAAACTGCTTTTCCACTTCCTTTACAACAGTGGGAATACTTCCCTTATGGGTGTCAGGATCTTTCGGGGAGGTCAGAGGTTGCCCTGCAGAGGAAATGACAAGCTGTGAAATGTAAAAGAACAATTCCTTCCACATGTTTCCTTGCTCCAGGAGCAGTAAGGGGTTGTCGGCTAGCATCACAACGGGATGGGCCAGGCCTTTGCCTAGCAGTCCTGTCAAAACTAATTTACAATTAAAGGCCTGCGCAACTGTTTAAAGCTTTACAACTCCGGCGAGTTTCAAGGACTGCCGAAGCCAAGTGGTGCAAACCAAACTTATTTTTAACAGCCAGGCAGGCAGAAGGAAGCAGACCGAAAAACGCTCTAAATTGTACAGTAACCAGATAAATTGTATACCTGAGAATGATCCTTCTGTATAATATTTATTTCCATTATAAGCTCATAGTTTGGGAACTGAAAAAAAATTTCTGCTGCTCTAACTTTTCTTCTGGTTGATGCATGGGGCACATGAGCCACATGTGCTGCTGTTAGACAGCAAACCTTGTAGGGGGAGGGAAAAATAAAGTTTAGGGGGAAAAAATGAGCTATTTCTTCATTTTAAGGAAACGTGTTCTTGAAACCATACTCAAACAGCCGAGTGCCTTTTTTCTTTACACTCCCAAAGTGTAAAGTAGAGCAGGGAGGGAACGAGAGACAAGCTAACTTTCTGGAAAGAAAATGTTAGACATGTAGAAAATCTGCATGTAGGTGTTTAGTCCAAAGACAGCTGAGGTAGCGGGAGTCTTTCTACATGACGAATCTACCTGGCAAAGCAGTAGCAACAAACATTTGGGCTAGCCCAGATACTGGGAGCAGTGTAGTCATGCTAACACAACACTGTACCCAGCCTCACGTAGCCTGTGTCACAGCTCCACTATTGACAAGATCATCCTGCTGCTGGGACCAAACTAGCCTGGCTACCTTCGAACACTTTCCTTGAAAGTCTTGGCTGATAACACCTCTCCTCCAACGCAGCCAGGCTAAGCAAAACTCCTGTCTTAATTTCACACTGTAGTGCTTGGGGTAACTTCTGCTTAAAAAGATGTACAATTGGTCATGACTAATTAGGTACAGGTAGTGATTTCTGATGTAATTTGACCAAAAATTGCACACAACTTGACACAAAAACCCCTTATTGTTTCAGTTTCTCAATCCTCCTCAGCCACTCTTCCACCTTCTCCCTTGTAAACGCCCTTTTTAGGTCTTGAGTGCACATCACTATATGCTAGAACAGTGCTGACCATAACTTCAGGACTTCGAACTGGTCAATATTAAAGAGGTGTAAGTCACCAGAATGAAGACAGTTTTCCTTTGGTTCTACAAACTACAGAGAATAAAATCATCCCTGGTTTTCTACTTGCCTATTTTATTTGATCACCATTTCTGGTGGGCACAAATGGTGTTTGTATGTCAAATCAGAGGAACAGCACAGACAGAAGAGCAAGCATTTGGAAGAATGCACCCAACAAGTGCAGAGTAACACTTCCCAGATGAACCTGACCTAAAAGTGTTTGAAATGGAGAACAAATATACGAGTGCTGTCCAGTTACTTTTCTGAGGATGAAAGAGCTGCTCCTTTCAAAAAAAGCCTTAGTTACACTGACATTTTGCACATGTGAATCACCTCTTCTATGGACACTAAAGTCAAATCTTGCTGTGGATTTCACAGTGAGAAAGAGTGCTCTCTTGAAGAATTTGTATATTTAGTGTCTTATATGGAGATTCACATTTCTGAAGTTTTTGTGCATTTAGAAGACTGGATTGCTTGGATCCAAGCCTATTAAGGCAACATTTCTTGTAGGTGCATGGTGCATCAAAGTTTCCTACCTATGCTACTTCTATTAGAGTTATTACCACCTTCCACACAACAATGGCTAATGAATTCCACAGAGGAATTGTCATTTATTTATTGATAGGGATTGTTGATCTCTTAATGGGACAACGGATCAACAACAGAAGCTTTTCTTTAAAAAAGCAAAGGATGGTGGTTGTGAAAGCACAAGCTGTCTTCTTCTATGAACCTCTCGTGGAACACCACTTCAAAAGAATGGCGAGAAGATACGGTTTGGACAAGAGACACATTAGATTTGATAAGGTGCATCTGTCACCCAGAAAGGAGGTAGAACAAGAGGTATTAAGTTGCATTCCCCTGCATTATACTCTGGGAGAGAGATGCTGTGCCGCAGGGAAGAGCCATACCTAGCCCAACACAGAGCTGTGGTTTAAAAGAATAATGTAGCCTGAAGTTAATGGAAATAATATGAAGGTTCTGTCTTAAACTTCTAAAACCAAGACAAATTTGAAGTGAAGGTTAAAACACCATCTCCTAACCTGCTCTATTTTGCTTATATGTTACAGCACCACATATGGTATCGATATGTAAGATCACTCACTATTTAGACTACTGCAGTAGAGTGAGTTACAGAGTACCAGTCTTCATTTAGACTGTGCTTGCTTTCTCTGGTTTGTGTCTCAACCTTAATGTCACTTTAACAGAGCTTTACCCCCACCCCCCACTTTTGGTGGTTTAACAGATATAATATAGCATTTATAGAGCATATCAATGTGCGACAGCTTGCCACAGATCATAAACACATTTTTCTGTTGGAAATGTTGAAGTCGTGATTTTCGCCACGTGATCTGCAGTTCCCTAAGGTTTGCTCCTTTAATTGTAAATAGCCAGAAAGTCATCAAGCTAGCGTTTAATAAACTTTTAATTTGAAATGGATTACCACATGTTGTGTTTGTTTACCCATTATTAAATCTCTTAGCAACATATCACCAGCAGAAACAGCATACTGTAGCACTGCATAGATACATTAAAAAACAAACCCATGGGGGATATTAGCAGCTAATAATATCTTTAAAGAAGGCTCCAAGAAAAATAAATAAATATAAACAATATCAAAAATTACTCCTACAAATTTTGTTAGTGCAAATCTTTTTGGCATGGAAATTGCAGATCTTCCATGATCAGCTTATCAGCATATTTCAGAGGTCTGCACGCAAAATAGGACATACACTAAAGCTCTTCCTCAGTTCTCATAAATACATCTTTCTGGACTTCTCAAACTGAGTATTCAAGAGTTTTTCTGTGTGTTTCTAGACATATGACCTATTTAGTTGCAGCCTCTATGTGTATGCGAGTGTCCATGTACCTGTGAAGACTGATGGTAAGACCAAACAATGGCAAGGACAAGTTTGATTTATTGAGAGCTTGTCCATAACTCTTCCCTGTTGAGACAAATTGACTGTAACTCCACCCTTTGGATCTGCTATTCATGGGTTTGTGCTGCATCTTGAAGCACCTTAGCAGATATTTAGAAGATATATGGCAACCAAAAGGACCTTAGTTCTCAGTATAGTGTATGTTTACACCTCTGTGCTTCTGGTATCAGGGTGGTTATATAAAAGTCTTTTGATTACAGTGCAGTTGCTACTTAGCCTAAAAGTGTCACAGGGTAAACCTCATTTCCTTTATCTCCTAAACCATCCCTCACTGAAAAATACTTTCACTGGCCTCTTTCCACATTATGCTTTCAACCTGAGCTGCCCATTCACCATGCTAAATGATTATTGCTTATCTGCTCTCTTTTTTTCCTTCCAATATCCTCCTCTTTCTCCTCCCATGTCTTCTACCGTGCATCACTGCTGCTATTCTCAAATGCACGAGGAACCTCTATCCTGAAGAACTAAATCTCCGTTTCAGATCTGCACATAATATTCACACAGACACTACAACCTGTGGGTTGGCTGGCTCCTTCAGTTCATTAAACAAGAAGGAATACAGGAATGTCTGTATACCAAAAAAGAATTATTTTTGTCCATGGCAGTCAGATCCCACATGCTGAAAAAGAAAAACCAATGGCAGTGTCCTACCCTTCTTCCCATTCCTGGATTTCTAACAGAAGAGGAGCAATTTCTGAGTCCATTGCAATATGGTCAATTACGTCTTCAATGTAGCTACATCAGGAGACTCACTGAGGTCAAGGAGGATGCTCAGTCTAAAAGTAACATTCAGCGATTTTTTTAAGAAGGCTTCTGGTGAGGTCTGCTGCAGATAAGCAAATGATAATTTGTCTTTTCTATGGGTTACCACTTGACTGAATCCTAAAGGAGTTTCATAGGAGTAGCATTAAGGCATACCTGTGATGCCAGAACTATCTCCCTGCCAAATTTTAAGTCCCTGTTCTAGCCCAGGGAGGTGGCTAGAGTTCTTCCAGAAATAATTAGACAAAAAAAGTATCTTTGCTTTTTTATTTCTTTCTGTAAGCTTGGTGTCATAAGCAGCTGAACTGTTATTGCTGTGGCTTTCCAAGCATTATTCAGCCTCAAGCAGAGGCCAGCATGGAAAGTTTCATCCTCAGCAATGAGGCTGGTTTAAATTGCTCACAACTGAAAACAAAGTTAAGCAATATTAATAAAAAGAACCACAGTATTCCTGCTCTAACACATGTTGGACCAATATCTGAATGAGGAAAATCTAGCTTAACAAAAACAATAATGACTAGCCAACACCGAAATGAAACTATGGGTTGCTCTAACAAAAGCCTGAATATAAACATGAAAGTTTGAATTCATCACCTTGTGGTCCAGACTGTTCCACCTTCTCTGAGACACCATTCTTTTCAACAATGCTTGAATACGTGAGAAGTTCAGGAGGGAGATAAGGGTGCATATCACACTTATTTTGCTTATCTGAATCCTGTGGTAGTTTAATTATCTATTAAGGGAAGAAAAAAAACAACAACAAAAAAGAACCCTCAAAAAACCCATCACACATCAAACGTGAACATAAGCAGTTCAGTATTCCACAAAGCCAGAACATACTACTTTGTACACTATTTGTGAACTCCATAGCAGTCCAAGATGCTGCTATGAGGATTTTAGGAAACTCTTGTTTCTTAGTTCTCCATTTACTACAGTTTTCTCTCATGTCAGTTTCCAATGTACATCTTCCCCATGCTTACAGACTAAAGCAGACATCCCAGTAAATGAGGGTGACTCACAATCAAAATTCAGAATCATCTGGGAAAATATAGATTCCCTGGATCATTAAATCATCCCAGTTTATATATTGAATTGAAAGCCTAATTTTGCAGCTTTGGGGTCTTCCCCCATTTCAACCAATTTTGACTCTTCTGTTATTTTTTTACCATAGCTCTACTGATGTTTCTGACCGTCTCTTTCCTAGAATATCTTAGGTATATTTTTGGTAGAAATTCTTGTATCTCTACGTGATTCTGAAGTTATTTTCACTTTCTTTTACTCTTGGTAGATCCAAAACAGGAAATTGCCTGAAAACCATCAGTACAAGAAAATTAATAGGTACACTTTCTATAAAGTAAACTCAGATGTTAAAATTAAGATGCTTTCAGAATTTACCTCTTTCAGTAAGTGTTTTTTTCCTAAGCCAGCTGTGACTATAAGAGAGAAATAAGTTCGAGGTCTTGTTAAGATTCTGAATGAGGGAACGTATCTTAGTTACAATAACACCCTTAATTTTCAAGTCCAGAAACAAAGCTTCCACTGAAGAGAAAGCCCTTAGTTCAGGCCCATTTTCACCAAAGATATAAAAAAGTCGCATCTGAATTATGTCCAAAAACTATGCAAAAGTAAGGTTCCTACCACAACAGAGCCTTGCTCACTAGCTGGGTATCCCAGACATACAAACCCAACAATATTGTAAACAACATTATTTTATTTTGTAGTCATGTAAGAGCACCTCTGAGATTCACTAAAACTGCAGAGCAAATTAACACGTACTGGTGGCAGGCTCAAACTCAGAATTTCAACTCTTAAGCCAATTTTTTTGATCCAATTACTCATCACCCCAAACAATATTTTGATGTTTAAAATAATACTAAAATTTGGCTGTAAAAACCTCACCAATTTCACATAAAAGTTGGAGATGCATGTGATTTTCATTTTCTTTATATGCCTACTGAGTAGGTTGCTAAACTGCTTTTTGGAAAGATGGTATTGATTTTAAGGCTGACAGAAGGAAAGTGGAATCTATTCTGAGGAAGAGTGACTAAACCAACAGGCCTAATTTTTTTAAAATACAAACCTGAAAGTAGAGATTGCATAACCAATGATCCAAGTCTTGAGAAATAAAATTTTCAATTTTTTTGAATCTGTCAACTTTGGAGTCATAATGGCCTCTGAGGAAGGGACATTTAAACTTTCCCTCCAAAGTATTACAATTGTTGTCACATAAGGGAAAAGCTCCCCATCCCACTTCTCGATCAATCCAAGTATAGGTCCCACGAAGAAGGAAGAGTTCAAAGAGGAGGGCCATACCTGGCTTCACAGCTTTTCTAGGTGGCAGAACCTAGCAAAGGAGAAAAGAGAAGATTTATGAGCTATAAAAACATCACAAGGGAACCAGCTTTATTTATCATATAAAGCTCTACAGACTTCATACCTTTGAAACAATTTTGCATGCTAAAACAATTAACAACTCTTCTCTTTCCACCAAATCATGTATTTGAACAGTTTGCCATTCCGACAGAAAATGCTGTGCTTTTTTTTATGCTAGTTTTGCGATTTCTTTTTTTTTCCCTTGGCTTTCTGAAAGTGTTTGTTTTCTATTTACCAGTGGTGGAAAAACATTACCACTAGAAAACTTTAAGACAGAGTAACAAACTAACTTGGGAATCTGAGGTGTCCATCCCTGTGAGGGCCTACTGAGATTCAACACTGGGTTCTTCTTGCAGCAACTTTGGAGAGTTCATCCAAATAACCAGTGAGAACACTTGCAGGCTTGCTCCTTACTGAGTCATAAACTCTTCTCCACCCAGTTCTGGGAATAATATTGGTACACAATAGCTTTCCTCCTTCAAATTAAAGCAGGGAGACTCTTCTTACAAAGTATGTGAACCTCAGGGTAGGGTCAAAAAAGGATTTTGAGGTAGTAAACTCTCTGCATACCAAAGAGGGGCAAATAATGTTTACACTTTTCATAAGATAGCTACAGATATTCTTCTGAGCAGCTTGAAGCTGTGGAAGGGGGTTACTAATGCCTTAGGGCCCTGGAGCAATTGTGTTCCCATGGCAAAGACTTGAAAATCAAGGGTGAAGAAACACTCTGAAGTAATGAATTTATGTAAATCTCTCTGTAAGGTTTGCTGTGTGAAGCAATGCAAGGTCATGGAGAAGAAGGTAGAGAAGGAAGCAGGGCAAAGACAAAGAAAAAGAAATCTGATCCTATACCACAATTTTAACTGTTTTCTTTAATTAACGTTGGGGTTGACCCAGGTCCTGTTGAACAGCTCTAATATATTCAAAAGGGAAAAATAAAAAAAACCACATACAAAATCTAGAACATAGAAGGTGACTACCATCGTACCCTGGCTAACAGCTCTGAAGGGTACAAGGGGAACAAGTCAGCCAGCTACACCTCTCACATCAAATCATCTGCTTCACCACTGCTCCTACACATTCTCCTGGATTACAGAGAACTCGGACTGCCTAATCTCTTAAATAAACTATCTATCTTGGATGCTTCTCAAATAGACACATTGTTCTGTTATTTGAATGTTTTCCACTTTGTATTATTCCCATTTCAGACCTCAAAGTTTGTAGTAGCAAATGCCTTGATACATTTGCCTTGCAGAGACTTCTGCTCAACCTCACCTTGCCATCCAGCCAAGGGAGAGAGAGGAGCCTTTTCTCCTTCTCTCTCCCTGTGAATTGACATGTACTTGTAGAAGGCCACAAGATTCAAGGCTACTCTCTGACTCTGAGTGTCCTGTAGGGTATACGCTCAGTACTTTCTGAAACTCACAATAAGACTTCCAAATAGAAGGCATCCATGCAAACTGATCACCTGCTACTAAAAGCCGAAAATGCCAAAGTCATCTTAAATTAGCAGGTATTTCCTCAATCAGACGACATTCTGCAGCTGACAACCAGCCACAAATCTTTACTGCTTCAAATATTTCTGCACACAAGTACATACCTCAATGCAGCTTTTTCTTGACTGATATTTTTAAATACAAGCATCACTTTTTTATACTCCTGACTGAACAGTAGACAAGATAATAAGCACAAGTCAGGTACAGCCAAGCTTTTTCTTTCTCTTTTTCTGAAGTAGCTAAGGGATTTACCCATACCAATAACTGCTATGGTAGGAAATGATACATGTTCATAGTTGTGCTGCATTCTATAATTTTTGAAGAGGTGAATATAAATTATTATTTTAATAATATGCCTTCCCATTTCAAGTTATATATTGTGATTAGATAATAGCAAGAGAGAGGAAGTCATTTAAGGAAATCTTTTAAAACTATAAATATTGTCATTATTATGTAGGTGTACTTTATATTAATTATGTAAATATATTCTAAGACTTAGTGTAGGCTTAAAATGAAACAGAAGCATCTGTTGAAAAATGCCATAACCCTGTGGCAGCTGCTATTAAACCATTAACAGTATCAGGTTTCATTTAAACCAGATTTACCATTTTCTATAACAGCCCGTGGGAAAGCTAAAAACATTAGGCACAAATTACTGACAAAAGAGATCCTTAATCAAGCCATACATTTCATTTGGCTAGCTGGGTGCTAGATAGTAACCTCTGTGCTACAAATTAAAGGTAGTGGTTACAAGACTATGATCAAAGACAATTACCTGCATTATTGAACAATCCCAAAGCATAAGCAGCTGAAATCACTGCCGTATCACAACACCCCTTTCAGTTTCTCCCTTGTTTCCCAGACTTACTCCTTTATAATAACTTCACAGTACACTGTCTTCTGCCAGCCTGCCTACAAACAGACAGCAGTCAAGCAGCTGGTATAAGGATAATTGCAACTATTTAAAAATTATTTTTTTTGTTTCCTGTTCACAGTTATTCTCCAATTGCTATAAGCTCTGATCTTGGACCTAGATTGCAAACTCACTCTTTGGGACTGGAAGCAGCGCTTTGCTGGATGTTTAAGCCATGCCATGATCCAGACACACAATGACAAAACACATAATAAAAAAAATAAGGATTTTGTCACACACCTACATGCTACAAAGGCTGAGGCTGTAAGATTCATTCTGGGAGTCCTCACGCATGAACACTGGGTGTCTGACCCAGGTGGAACAATGTCACGCATCTCAGCATACACGGTCAAATAAAACATACCTACCAAGTAAGAAATTTCTGTCTGTTGACTCCATACAAAAATCCCAGCCCAGTCGCTGCATGTTACTGTATGCTGGTGTGCCAAGCATTCACGCAGGCACCCGTGGGCTTTCATTTCCATCCTGATGGCCGCCAGGAGCGTGATTTATACAGGGAAACTGCTGTTTAGGAAGGAACGGCCAGGCTGAAGCAGGAGAGTTTCAAAAATGAGGCAGATCCCCTCATCAGCCCCATGCCAAACCTATTCCCATCACCACAGAGATCGCACATCTCCCTCACAGCCCGCTGTCCCTCAGCTGCAGGGTCAGACAGCCCTGGCAGGGAGCTCGGTGTGGTGCCGCCTGCCCTTCATGAGCCTCCTCCCAGGCGGCGAGCCTGTGAGCAGGGGTTTGGGGCACGGCCAGCATGGATGCACAAAGGTATTTAGGCACATAGCTCCGACTGAAATCCACGGTCCTTGAGCGTCTGCATGCCTTTGTGGGCTTGGGCCATCACGCTCAGGCACAGGGCAGGGAACGGCTCAGGTGGCTCAGAGGTGAAGGGGAATCAGTAACTGCTCGCTCGCTCTCGTCAGAGACACAGGGCCCTGGGAGGAAACGGGAAAGGATGCTCTCTGGAGCTGTGGGAGAAAGATGCATCCACAAAGACCACTGTCTGGCTCAGGGCAGTGCCTGGGCATAGGCAGCTCAAACTGACCAGTTTGTTTTGATGGGCTGCTTTGTTTCTGAAGGGAGGGGGGGAAAAAAAAAAAAAGAAAGAAATTAAAAAAAAAAAAAAAAAGAAAAAAGGGGGTAAAAAAGGGGGGGAAAAGGAAAAAAAAAAAAAAAAAAAAGCAGCTGTATTTTCCCTGCTGGTGGCAACCTCTTTCGAGGCACCATTTGGTAAGTTAGTCCACAAGCTCGCACCAACACTGTTGACGCTCAAAGAAAGCGTACTACATAAATACAGTTTTCAGAGTTTTAATCGGTCTACTCTCTAACACCTTAGTGCACTGTTTCTCCTTGCTCAGGTAAAATTTCCGTTGAGTCTGTGAGGTATATAGCCTTTTACAGTGCTATGAAAACACCCAGCGCCCACTTTTTACTGGTGTAATTTCTTTTGCAAAGAGAGATGCAGCAGAGAATAAATAATGCTTGTGTGTGCCTGCACAGGCACAAGTAATTCTTCTTAGTCTGCAGTTAACAGTGTTGCATTTAATTGAATTAAATCATAGTGAACTAAAATTATCTCATGCCACTCTTTCTGAATTCAACTGTTTTATATCAGTTTTATTGTAATATATCTTACTTCCCCATATGCCACCATAATTTCAGCAAAGAAATCGTTTACTCTAGAGAAGGAATGAATTCTATTTGAATATTTCAATAAACAGATCCAGCGTGAGGATTTTGAGGGTTTTATCTGACTTACTCTTGGGCTTTAACCTTGTCAGAGAAGAAATAAACCTTTGCTTCTCTCCTCTGCACCTTCAAGTGCTTTCAATTTAGAAGAAAAAGGACAAAAATTACATTACTTAATGCACATAACACAAAAATTTGACCACTAAACACGTACAACTCGAATTGAATTAGAATATGCAAAGGCAATCCAATGTTACTTATTATATAGAAGAATCTTGCAAAACACCATATAAATTAATGGCTCACCATTTCTGATTATGAAAACTGCAGCAAATGAACCTCAGTGGTGTAAAACACGGGTAGAAAACCTTTTAAATAGGAAGCCGTTCCCATCAAACTATATCATTAACAAATAAAAAATTACTTCACTATGTAAAATGAATAGTGCTAGAGATAAGGCTGTTACTGCCAAAATAAGGTGGAGCTTTCACGACCAGATTTCAAGCCTGTTTACCTGCAAGGCCAGCATACAGGCAGAGGGAAGGGCATTCTTGGGAAGCGTTTATGTAACTTTGAAATTTATAAAAGGCCAGAGGGGAGGGAATAGAAACATGAACTGAGGTAAAAATAAAATACCATGTTATTAGGGTTTTCCAAAAGTCCTATCTATCATCAGAATGTCCTGGAGTAGCTGGAAAGTTACTTCCCCAGCTTTCCATCACTGCCTGTCTGTGAACAGGTATCTGAATACAAAATAACACACAAATCAAAGGAGTACTGTGCAGTGCACTATCATTCATTTCCCCATGGGTTTGGGGTTTTTTTCCTATTTTCTGAAAAAGAGAAAAGACCTTTCAAGCCTGACATAGGTCAAGCAACTCCCTGACTCCTCTCCCTGCAGCTTGCAGATTTTCTTAAACCTTTATGCAGTACCACCACCTTTCCCGTGATCCAGCATCCCACCTTCCCTGATCATGGGGGAGTACAGGTGTGACATGGCCGTGGCGTGGTGCAGCGCACGAGCTCGGTACTGTGGATGAGCCGCACGGAGCGCAGGGCAGCAGTGTCTGCAAGCAGGCAATTTATTCACTACTCTCGGTCCCACAACAGTGGCAGCGAGCAGGATTTCTCACGACACGTTGTGCCAAAGCACCCCAGCACCTTTCCTAGAGCCACACCGAGTGCCCTGATGGAAACACCTCCTTGCCCCTCACCTACCAAAGCAGCAATGATTCCCCACCGTGTCCCTTTCCTCTAGGAGAGATAACTCAGGGCGTATTAACACGACTACCTTACACCAGAGGACCAGAATCTGGCCTTTTATCTTCCCAAATACAGGGGAATAACGTTTGCATTCTGTGAGCTTTAGCCTCTGCATCTGTTGCTAATTGTCCTGGCACATCTGCAGCTAATTCTTTTCTGTTCTTTGACCAGCAGGGAGTAGTAATGTATGGTACAGCCAGCTCTAGCCTCCCTGAGCGTTTCTGGTGATATACCGCTGGCCTGGGCGGATTCTGACCTCATCTTACAAGGGGAGAAATTCTCTTTGTAAGAGGAAGGCAGGAACCCCAGTTCCTTCTCCTGCCACTCCCGTCTCATTTATTCCTGAGATTGATTCCAGCACGGTCAGAGCATGAGTTTCCTGGGATAACATAGGCCACCGACATGAAACAGCAGAGTTTATTTCTTTTGTGTCAAGAGGACACGTACTTTGCTCAGAAACCACTTGGAGCCAAGGAGTCTCATGAAGACGTGGCTCGTCCGGCACGCAGGGCTGAGTCACACAGCAGTGCCGCTCTGCCTGCCCCGGGCTCTGGTGCAGAAGCAGGCAGCTTTCCGCTCCTTTTTGCTCCACCAGCTGCTCCGTCTCAGGTCTCTTTCCTGATGCTGTTCTGGATTCCCCATCATGCCTCACGTAGTACAGCAGCATCCCCTTCCTCTTCAAGCTTCCGTCCAGCTGTGGACACAGCAATGCTTCCTTCACCAGGAAAGCTGTGCCAACACAGAGTTCACGTGCCCACAGTATTTCCCGGATGGTCCAGACCTGGTCAGGCTCTGCTCTCCTTCCAGGTACTCAGCTATCACCCCTCCAGCAAAGAAACAGGAGAACCGACTCCTGATAACAAATCCCCTTTTCCTTGTGTACTCTGCTTAAAAATTGCATGTTTAAACACGATCACTTTTTTTTTCTTTTGTGGCATGAAGTACTCTTCCCATTTCTCTAGTACAGCTTTGCAACTAACCTGCTCATCCCAAGTTCACAGATAACTATTTAAACCACAAAATGCTTCAAAACCAGATATTTTAAGAAAAAAAAAAAGTGTCTTCTGAGGATGTTTTGCTGGCTCCCATGACTTGTAGATATGGACCAAAACACAGCTTAAGCCCCTTTTCACAGTTACAGGCTGTCAGCTCTGGTGAGTCACAGAATTGCTCCATTTTTCCACTCACAGCATTTTTTTAGTTGGGGCGGGCATTTACTTTGCTCTTGATGTCCTCTGTTGTTTGGATTTTAGTTGGAGCTAAGGATACAGGCAGGGGCTGCTGCATTCTGCCTTCCCTCTGATCTAGCCCAGATAATATATGACTTTTGTACAACAGATATACTTTTCCCAACGTACCTGGATGTGTACAGATATAATTTGCCATTAGGTAGGAAATAGGTTATGGAGTGGTCCAAAATAAAAAGTCTGTCCCTAGACGCTCCTGATTTTTAACATGTCTGCTAGATTTTCCAACGCAGACCACATACCTTACCCTAGTTAGATATGATGCATTATAACATAGGTCACATTTCTGAGGTTTTTAGGCAGTATGCATTGGTCTAAGCTGAAAGTGCATGCATGGTACAGTCCAGCGGGTATTTTCAAGAACTCCATCACCACCAAAACCAAAACCTGAGATAAGCAGTAACCTTTTGCATATGTAAAGCAATTGCATAATGCTAAATACAGTAGATTCTAATATGCAATGGCTTTGTAATGTCAACACACCAAACTTAATGAATGCCTTCAAGCCTTCACACAGTGCTGGAAATGGAGCTTTCCATGTTGGGAAAGTCCATCCATGGGCAGCAAAGGTCTCCAGAGAAATGGCCTTTCTGCATTTCATGGACGGAACAGGATCTGTGCACAGCACTGGGGCAAAGGAGGTGCCTGTGTCACTTTCTGCTGAGACCAGAGCAAGGAGAAAGACTCACTGCTGTTTGGGGAGAAGAGCACTGTTGAAGGGCTATCAGCCAGCCCGAGCAGCATGGGTGTAAGCAGCACCCAGTCCGAGGGCTGCTGGCAACACGCCGCAGAGGTCTGTCACCAGGGTGGCACAGGGGTGTGACGCAGCTGAAACAGACTCGCTCTAAAAACATGTGTTTTGAAGAGCTGTTGTATAAAGACATTTAACAAATAGCAATTGAAGACCAAAATCCCAAACAAACTCAGATAAACAGAAGCAATAATAAGTATATATTCCTATGTGGGGGGTTGACCCTGGCTGGAGGCCAGGTGCCCACCAAAGCTGCTCTATCACTCCTCCTCCTAAGCTGGACAGGGGAGAGAAAATGTAACGAAAGGCTTGTGGATCAAGATAAGGACAGAGAGAGATCACTCACCAATTACCGTCACAGGCAAAACAGACTTAACTTAGAAAAAATTCATCTAACATATTACCAACCAAATCAGAGTAATGAGATATAAAAACCAAATCTTAAAACACCTCCCCCCACCCCTCCCTTCTTGCTGGGCTCAACTTCACTCCTGATTTCTCTACCTCCTCCCCATCAGCAGTGCAGGGACACAGGGAATGGGGGTTACGGTCAGTTCATCACACGTTGTCTCTGCCACTCCTTCCTCCTCAGGGGGAGGACTCCTCACACTCTCCCCTGCTCCAGCATGGGGTCCCTCCCATGGGAGACAGTCCTCCATGAACTTCTCCAGTGTGAGTCCTTCCTATGGGCTGCAGTTCTTCACCAGCTGCTCCAGAGTGGGTCCCTTCCACGGGGCCACAGGTCCTGCCAGGAGCCTGCTCCAGCATGGGCTTCCCACGGGGTCACAGTCTCCTTCGGGTGCATCCACCAGCTCTGGTGTGGGGTCCTCCATGGGCTGTGGGTGGATATCTGCTCCACCATGGACCTCCATGGGCTGCAGGGGCACAGCCTGCCTCACCATGGTCTTCCGTAGGGGTGGCCAGGAAATCTCTGCTCCGGCACCTGGAGCACCTCCTCCCCTCCTTATTCACTGACCTTGGTGTCTGCAGTTTTCTCTCACATCTTCTCACTCCTCTCTCTGACTGCAAAGACTGCTGCTCCCATTTTTTTTTTTTTCCTTCTGAAATATGTTATCCCAGAGATGCTACCACCGTTGTTGTTTGGCTTGGCCTTGGCCAGCGGCGGGTCCACCTTGGAGCTGGCTGGCGTTGGCTCTGTTGGACACAGGGGAAGCTTCTAGCAGCTTCTCGCAGAAGCCACCCCTGTAGCTCCCTCACTATCAAAACCTTGATGTGCAAACCCAAAACATTCTGCTGTGTGGAAAAAAAAAAAATCTATCAAACCTTTAGTCTTAAATACAAGCATCGGTCTAAGCTTAGTTCTTGCATTTACCAAAAGGTTCACGTAGCACCTTATCATCCCAACTACAAATAATTGCATCCAGAGAAAATTTAAGTGGCTCTCATTTTGAAAGTCCTCTGGCACTGCCAAGGCATTATTACTTCCTATCTTTTTTCATAGTGTATCAAACTCTTATGTTATGTCCTATAAAGTGTCCTAGAGCTAAATGTTCTTCATCTGTGCCAGTGTGTTGCTCAAGAATAAAATAAGGGGGGGGGGGGGGGGGGAAAGAGGAGGTTTGTGCTCTACTTTTCCTAATGATACCTTCTTTTGTAATTACTCAAAGCATCACAGTCCTTAGACAGCTGCTGACATACAGAAAATAAGGTCCTTGAAACTGTTTGTTTCATCATATTTTAAGAATTAATACCTTAGGTCATGTTAATCAGTTTCTGATATATGTAGTTTTCAAAATTCACTTCAGGGAAGAAAATGCTGGAAATGACTAATAACAACAAAGATATGAACTTTATTCATTATATATTTAACTCTGAATGTGAACATTACCAAAGTACTTTGCCATCTTAAGTATTTAGGAAGCCTTAAATAAAAAATAAATCCACCTCATTCCGTGAAATAGAACATCCTCTTTTTCCAAGCAAAAGAGTTCAAATTTATTAATTTTGTAGCTATATTTTAAAATGAGTGTCAGTCTCTGCTAGATGACTGCATGATAAGTGTCCTGAAACTTCAGGAAAAGGCACTAAATTTTTCACAGCATTTGTGTTTCATTTTCAATGTAATAAAAATATGGTGCCCTTTTAATAATGAATAATAGATCTCCTGGTATGATTTACATGCGTGGATTAAATGTCATGTTTGAAAAGTTGCTGTTTTATTCATATTGAATTTCCCTCAAGTAAAACAAAATGGTACCCAGCTACTGTTATAATATTGCTAGTACCTTGCCACACTGATACATAAATATTAACTGGTTGATATACTCTTTAAAAATCTACAGATCTGTGAGCTGTTGTCAGCAACTGTGGCTTTATATGCATATGAACTGATTTAGTGCTATCCCAATTTCCAGGTGCGTCGGGGAAAATGCATAGCACCAGTGCTCGTGTACTTCTGGAGCTCACTTTTTTTTTTTTTTTTTTTTTTTGATGAAACGCCAATTTTGGAAGGCTGGCACAGAATAAGGACCGAAGCAGAACGGATGCAGTGGGAGCAGAGTTAAAAAGCAGCTTGGGGAGCCCAACGCTGACTCAATTGTCCCTGCTTCTCCTCAGCAGCGCTGGACTGACATCCCAGGTGACCAGATGGCTTTTTAAACATCACTTCCAGGCAGACTCATTAGCTTACAGTGCTCTTTGCTATAGCTGAAAATTTCCTGTCTGAACTTCCCCTTCTGAACAAAAACTCACTTCCTAATAGTCAACATTTTTTCTGGAAAAGTATTCCAGAAATGTTGAAAATTTATTGCAAATACTTGAAATAGGAACATCTTTCTTAAAGGTCCCTTCTCTTAGTAGGTGAAACTAGTGACGTACAACAAAATATTTTGGTTTGATAATTGAAGTTATAACTGAAAACATTTTTTTTTAAAAAAACAGAGAAGCATTTTAGCCACACTTCAATTTTTAATCCATTGAAGCCAATGAATATTTTGACTCTGAAAAGTGAGGATTTGGTCTTATTATTGTAATTCTTTCATACAAATATGATAACGTTTACTCAACTTAATAAAAGCTGACTAAAGAAACAAACCAATTTTTTCTTTTTCTGAGCAAAATTAAACTTTTGCACACCACAACTCATTTGTGCTCTTCAAGTCATCTTTAAGCTGAAAAATGTAATCTGGACTTGATAACACTGGGACATGGATTCTATGGAGTAATATCTTTTGCTTTAAATATACTGTGAATGAAAAATGTTTACTGACTTTTACATTTTATCTATGGCCACCATGAGACAGCAATAAGGAAATTGCACTAGTAAAATTCTTGGTCTAATGTAAAGACGACACAGTCACATCTGTGCTGGTGCTGCCAAGAACAATCTGATTGCAGTAACTACCTTACTGGATGTTCTCTCCTAACTCAGCTTACTCAGCTTCCATTCCAGACCTGAGAAAAATCAGGTAGTGCAAAGAGTATATTGAAAGTTTAAGAACAAAGTTTCTTTACCGCCAGAGTTAACCTACTGCATTTTTTGAATATCAGCTTGAGTTCATGTTCAGTTTGTGTTACAATGTAGGTGAAGCTTCAAAATAGCTCCTGCTTTAACAGCTTTAACCCATCTAAGTCCAAACTCAACTTGTATAAGCTAAACATATGAAAACGTTCTTGAAATACTGGGTCTAAAAGTTCCCTTCAGACTATGCTGTTAGTTGCTATTCTTAAAATTGTAAAGAGTCATTTGAAACAGCAATTCCGTTTTATCCTACTCCAAAGCATTCATATGTGTTTTGTCCAGCATAATTTAAGGGGAAAAAAAACCAAACACCTCATGTGACTGCCTGACCTTACTGAAAATCAAATAAAATTCAACTGGAGCTATTAGGACCCACTGTCTAATATGTAGTCAGAGGTTATTGGGGGAGGTAGGCTGACAAACTAAAAAGGGGGACAGTGAAGGAGGGGAAAGAAGGGAAGCTGGCAAGCTGGAGGAAAGAACATTGATTAATGAACAAAAAACATTTTTGAAAGGTCGGGTGCGCAAGTCAGACTAGCCCTGAGGCAGTTCTAACTTACATGACCAGCACTTTCTGTACGCAGCAGGTAACCCATGCTGACACCAACTTTGCCGACATGACAGGGTTATTATTTTTGGAAGGATGTAGTGTTCTGGAACAATTTCTCTAATATATTAGTTAAAACTAAGCTTTCCTTCAACATCAAGCACGCATGTCTTCATTTTCACCATGTTTACACTGAACTCCTATCATTATTCTGGCCAATGAAAATAAAAGCTTATTCTTCATTTGTGAGTACTTGTATTTTCCCCCCTGTAATATATTCCAGGGCAGCAATACTGTATATAAGATTGTGTTCAAACCCAGATGCTCACTGCTAAGACCTCACCACTTACACTAAGTTTTGCAGTAGATGCTAACCATCAGAAGCCTAAAATTTGAGTCATCTCAGCACAGATCCCAAGGGCTTCTTTTGAAACATTCCTTAAGTTTATGGGCCAATATCAAAGTGGAAGAACAGAAAGGCAGAATTATTCAGGGTATAACACCTACATCTTCAAAATGAGCTAATGGAGGAGGTTCTCTAAAATTATGACATTAAGCTTTTGATGTGCATTATACAGTAACGAAGACAGGGAATCATCAGAAGGTCATTTAATCCAACTTCTCCTCCTTGTCCTGCATTTTAAGTGGACTTGCCCAAGACCTGCACCCTGGTTCACTAGACTAAAAATGAAGTTTGGTGCAGATGCTAATTAAATGTCCTCTGTGAGACTCAAAGAGGACTTTAAAGCAAACTCTGGAAAAATGGTAAAACTACTAAGCATTTCTCTCAGACCTTTGGATGAAGCACAATAGCCACCTCTAAGCAATTACTCAGGTGTATGCACAAGCTAGAAGAGACAGAAAGACAGGTACATGGACTTTGCAAGTATTTCTCACAAACCCATATCAGCAATTCCTTTGCATTGAGGAGCAGCTGGACAAAAGACGGGTCAATGTGAACTAGCTCTTGCTTCATACTTACAACAGAGACATGCAATTTTGAATGGGGGACGTTCCCCAGGTAGGAGCAAAAGCAGCAGGAGAAACACAATGCTGTAAGCAAGAGGCAAGGCATGCCGGAGTCATTCAATCATACTGCCTGTAGTCTTCTCCTTTCAATGAAGCCTGAGAAGACAGTACCTTGCCTCTGAGGCAGTAAGCAGGATGTGTGCATCCTGCCTAAGGAGGAACCTCAACTCAGTGATTTCTGACAGATACATGTATTTGTTTTAACATCATGTGACAGTCACATTCGCAATTTCCCTCTTTATATGCATGATTCTTTTCATACAAACAGCTGTATTTACACTGTTCATTATCCATTACAGATGATAAACAATTAAAAAACAGAAAATGTGACTTCGCAGCACTTTATGTATTGTAAACCAAATAGCTGAAATGATCTGTCCACAAGTAACTGAAAGCATCAAAAGCAACTTCTGCATATGGCACTATCTGAAAGCTCTTTGGGATGGGGACACTCTGTCCTCTAGCTACACAACACTGCACAGTGGAAGAGGTGGAGGAGGAAATCTACCATTCAGGTCATACTGCAAAATAAATAATTGAAAATGGAAGAAACTCTCCTCTTCATTCTACCAATGCCTCATAACACCAAAAGAAACCACCACACAGAGAGATGGGGATTGTTTTTCAAACCGTAAAGAAGCTTTCACATGCCAGAGAGTTTATCTGAGACCAGTGTTTCAACCAGCACTAGGCATTAGCTACAACAGTGAGCAACTGACACACAACAATCCTGCCACGCACAGCATGCTTAGGCAGGAAAATATGTGTGCCTCAGTCACAAAAGACAGAATAGAGCCTCAAGTGTTTGGGCTCCTTCCAAAATAATCCAAATGCTGCTTTTTTGGCAAATGGGGGTCAATGGAGCTAAAAACTCACAGAAGGATTTGGGCATTCATGTGTTTATATACACCCACTCGTTCATTTATTATTCTAAAGCTACTTTACAGAAATCAAATTACATAGCTGACAAGCTGCATAGATAAGAGAGAATAAAAGTAAAATTTAAAATTAGCTGACAACACTACATGATGTAGTGTATATTTGGCACTTTTAAAGTGAGTGATGAGGGTTAACCTAGGGGAAAAAAAAATTGTACCTTCCTAAATTGCACCTTAAATTATTAAATAAATTATGAACATGATGGAATGCATTAAATATATAAGCCTGAAGGAGAAAGAGCGGATGTGTTTTAACTTTCAAAGCAAAGATAGCACATTTAAGAAGTGTTGCTTACTGTCTGGATACTTTGTCCGAAGTAGATTTCAGTGTTGTAGAAGTTGCCATCATGACTAACAGGCAGCGTTGCCCTGGCCAAAGGCTGGTTCTTTAGTTTGGGCCACTCCAGCGAGCCACCACCTAAGCGGCTGAGAACAGAAACTTTGAGGGTGTAGTGACCTTTGGGGACCTTATCTTTGACTCCCCTCAGGCATTTGATGTGTATTTCTATCGGCTGCGGTATCTTGGAGCAGTCAACCTAGGGAGAAGGCTCTGAGTTACTGACCTGGGTTGAGCTGACTTTAACCATACAATTAGCAAGAACAAATTTCTTCAAGAAAATAACTACCAAAAAGCAGACAACATGCTTCTTGTTCAACCTGCAATTACCTATTGCTAACCGAGGATCTGCAATTAGGGAGGTCAAAAGTCATAGAGATGACAGATAAAAAAAAAAAATACAAATACTACTAATAAAATGTTTGGCATCCTTGGAGGGAAGGTGGAGCTGTTGAAGTATGACACCAGAAGCCATTAGTCTGCAATAACAATGCAGAATTAACTGGAAAACAACACCTTCAAAAATATGGCATGCTTTGCAAGACAGGCACAATATGTGATGTGGTGAGCAGGCTGCAGGCACGGAGTAAAAGGCAGCGCAGGCCATGTTTTTATACTAATAATTAGCCTTGCCAAAGCTATTAGTACTGTGTAATATGCAGACTATCCTTTCACCTTCTGATTATCATATAATCAGATTCTCTTAAAAATAGTAATCAAAGTGCAACACGTGTAGAGTTTAATAACAACTCCCTACAGGCACCTTTATTCCAAGTCCAGACAAAAGGAAACATCTGCTGCTTGCTGTTGACAAGATGTTGTCTGAGTTACAGAATGTTTAGTATGGAATAAGTGCTGTGTATCAGAAATGCCTTTCTGGTGCTTTCATTGTACGCTCAGTTTAAACTATAGCTACATCGTCTTGCCTGAGTAAAGGCGTAGGGTCTGTCCCACTGCGCCAGCAGATACCTCAGTGCTGCCCGATGCCATGCTGATCTGCAGGGTCAGGCGCTTAACAGGGACTCCCAGTTTGGCTCCAGTGTTGACTTCAATGTACAAAGTTGCTTCTGCAAGAACTAACTATTTAGCACTTCAAATCAGCGATGATTTCCCCTCCCCCGAGGAATCAATTTCTTCCATTATTTTGAGAAAACACTAGTGCTAGGTCATCTTCTTTTAATGCAATGTGATACAAGAACCCATACCACACTTCAGAATCAAATGGCTACCTTGACTACTAGGTTTAGTAGTCTCACAGTTTAAGCCTACGGTAGCTAATAATCTCTTCTTTAATCCTGTCTTGGATTTATTTTGGAAGAGATAGCATATTTCCATATAGATAGAAAGCTTCTGGAATTAAATTAAGCAGTTAAATAAACAGTTGAATTTGTTAAACTTCTTTTGTTTCTCAACACAAACCATACTTAACAACTAATCTGAATGACAATTATTTTCAGCTTAATTAGAAAATCTTAATTAACAATGAAGATTTAACCTTAATATTTTTGGTTTCTGAATCATATATAAAAAAAATTAACATTATGTGAATAAATAAGACAATCTTTTTAAACCTCAAGGCAGGATTACTGATGCAGGCAGACTTCGTTATTAAACACATTCTAAATTAAACGCCTCTATGAATTTTATACTGAAATATATTGTGATAGTTTTGCATGCCAAATGTGACATTTTGTATTTTAGATTCATCTTCTGTAGTAATTTTGGAAATGTCATACAAACAAAGATTTTGTCATTTACCAATGGAATTACTATGCATGGCCGGTTAGCCATCTCTTTTCTGGCTCTTCTGGTTGTTTCAAGTCAGCAAGCCATAAAAAATCTTTATCTCTCTGAAACACAGCAATTTGGAAGATAATCGAATAGTGACTGGGGGGCAGAAACGCCAGTCTGAGGAATTATACCACAATCTCTCTTGCATTTACAACCTTCCTCAAAGCGGGTGTCAGTCGAGTAGGAAAAGGAGATAGAAGATTCATCATATTTCAAGCCTGTCTCATTTGCATGGTGGCATAGCTGTCTCATCTCCTGCTGAAAGACTTTCCTTGGCCAGCGCTGACAAACTGTTTTGAAGAACTCTTGCCATGCCCAAATGATTCATCATTAATAGCTTTAGACATTCTCTTTAAGCGTATGGTTACTTCTGCTGGAAAGCATATTTTGAAACCTGCTAAATTCTATCCTCTTAAACTACGGGGGGGGGGGGGGGGGGGGGGGAGCGGAATTAATAATACAATGCAATTGATCTAGTCATTTATGACTTTGCATCAGGGAAAAAAGCACTCATGGAGAACCTCACCTTCCCACAAGGTCCTGCTGCTCCATTTAACCCAGTATTCACACCTGCAAGGTTACCAAAACTGGCTACCATTTCTTCTTCACATCCATTCTCCTCTGCTTCCAACGGCTGACTTCCCACTCTGCAGCAGTTAGAAAGGGAAGAACAACTGAAAAGAAACAAACTACAATGCAGACACAGAAAGCACTTGCCATTGCAAATATATCACAGTTCAATGTTTTCCTTGAATATATCATAAGCCTTGCAGGGCACCCAGGAGAAACAACAGTGTGCTAAAGAAAAGAAATGGCTAGGCTTCAAAAAGCAGCACATGAAAAATGCAGTCACAGCCCCAGTAACATGACCAATATTTGTCAGTCTGTGCCACAAGTCAACCTAAGGAACCTAAAGTTTCGCTGCCCGTATAATCAGCTCTTTCTGGCATTGGGGTTCGGGTTCCAGGTTAAGAATATTACAGTAGGAAGCCATTGCCTCTGTTGACACTTTGAGGACCAATTGACAGCTTCAATAAACTGGAACAGGTTTTTGGAAACCATTCCAAAGGTTCCTTGGGGACTGGGTTGCTTTAAACCACTGAAAAAGTCTTATTATATACATAAATCTTACCTTTTTTGAAAAAAATCTTATAAATTTTCATATATAAATCTTATATCATTTATAATATTCTAAAAGATCTTATTTCATATATATATAAATTATATATATATGTCACATACAGATATATACACACACATATACATGCACATACACAAATTTTCAGCTGCACATGAACCACTAAACCTTCCTTGACATTCATATGTTAACTTCTTGTGTAGTTAAAATAATTTTGGGCGTAATTACATCAACTCAAAGATTTTTTTTTTTTTTAAAGAGATGTCCCTGTAGCAACACAGAATGCCAGCAAATAGCGTAAGGACAGCCCTGCATTTGATAACCCAACACTGCCCTGCCTAGTGCACAGGACACATGAAAGGCACAGTACCCTATGGAGAAAACCCTGTTCCTAGAGCACAGCAGGAGCAAATGCAAACCTAAGTCATTTACAATAAGCACTATAAAGCTGTATACTTCGGCAATCCCACCCTGTCTTTCAACAGACACAGAACCATGAGCAATTTCTCTGTCCCTACTTGGCACCAGTATCTAAATAGAAATGGCTCTAAGTAAAAACGTCTGTAGATGCTCTGCTGGCTTCAAAACACTTCAGCTCTTGCTTCCACAACACACTTTAAAAGGTTAGGGGTGGTCAACCAGCCATGCCAGAGCTGGTGATGCTCCAGCCATACTTACAGGTGGAGCCAGGGCAGACAGCAGAGCAGAAAGGCACAGCAGCTCTCCAGAGCTGGAGGCTGAGCGGGTTGTTCATGGCCGGGGGCCAGCCATGTGCCACCCTGGGCATTGAGGGGAGGTACCACTGAAATTCAGGATTAGCTTGGGCATCTACAACACAGGCAATCAGAGGACAGACTCTCTTAGGTTCCAAGCCATGTATTCAGTTAAGGTTTTAGTCACATAAGAAAATACTAAAATTTGGTGTTCATTTTTAAAAAAAAAATCAAAACCAACATTTTCCTGGACTGCACTTCTGAAGCATTCCTTCAGTATTTTCTGACTTGCTTTTGGAAAATTCAATTCTAGTGTCTTCATTCCTTTTTCCTCCTTTGCATGCTAGGTGATAACATGAGAAGCCTCCACCTTTACACAATTAGCATGCTTCTTTATCAAGCAAACTATTTACAGACTGCAGTCATGCTAAACATCCCAGTCTTGCGCACACGTGCTAGCTATGTAACACATAGTTCAAATTCCCCTCCTCTGAAACATAAAACCTGGACATACCCCTGCCTCCAAGTTCCTGACACATCGCTACAAATCAGTTTATACTCAGACCTTGCCTATGGTTTGGGTTTGGTTTTTTGTTTTAAGAAACATATATACACATTTACATCAGTAAAATCACCACTGGTCCATAGCTAAGCTGTGTTCCAGATTCCTATACCAGCAGAATTGCACCATGTGAATGCACAGGCAATAGCTAAATCAGTTGGAAGGTCTGTGTAGACACCAGCCCCAATAATGTATGTGGGAATTTTGCCCAAGCCAGGACCAATGAGAACTAAGGGCAAGATTCCAGTGCTAAGGATTGAATACAAGAGGCACAGGGTCAACCACCTTTGAAGTTTTATCCTTGAGCTGCAGTCAAGTCAACTTGGGTCCAGTTGTCCTAAATGGAAGAAAAAGAAGATGATGCTTGAAAGTCTCTAGCTAATTTGTAGAGCTGAAATGTGTGAGAAGTTAACTTCTCTCCTCAAGAAGAATGGTCTGTTTGGAACTTTGTACTTATTTAGTTTCTCATGATGGAAATTATTTCACTTAATTTGGTTAGAGCTGCATTGACACAGGGGTTCATTAGGACACCCATTTGCTTGCAATTCAATTTAAAATTAAATACACTTTGTTGTTGATTTTATTACTTTTAAACTACTGTATCTATTGCCTTTATTAGCTGCTAATACACAATTATGAAGGTAAACAGTTTTCATTACTGAACATCAAACATTTAAATAACCACATTTGATCTCTTTTTGGGTTGCACCATTTTTCTTTCTCCCCTTTTGCTGGGTATTAGATTCAAGAAAATAATTTATTCAGTGAAGTTAGTCCTCTTTTGTGCTCACCAGCATGCTCGTCAGCTGTCACAGCAGAACACAACTTCCTTGGCTGTATCCACAAGGGTTATTTATTTCCTCCATTCATTTCCTTACAGGTAATTTGATGCATGTATTTATCTGAAGGTCACATATAGCTCGATCACAAAAACATTGTTCCAATTCTTATTTCCTTCACTCTCTAAGGGTAATTCAGAGGCATGGATGAAGGGCGCTGGGAGAAGCCATTTGGTCACCTTTTGAAGTGCACTGTGTGTAGCACTTAAGAATGGCAGCCCAAGCTGGGTATCTGAAAATGGAGGTATCCAAAACAGAGGCCTCTTTCAAAAGCACAGGCTCAGTTTTTCTAGGCCCGAGGTCCTTTGTCTGGGAAAAGTTCCATTCATTAATATCTGTAAAGCACTTAAAGACATTTGGAAGGAAAGCACATTAGATAGAAGTACAAAGTAGCCCTTATCTGACATACCTTTGAAAGAGTTCATGAATCCTGGCCTCCAACTTTTGTTTCTTGTGGTGAGAGATTTCCTTGTGGTGCTTTGAGTCCTACACACCAAAAAGGAAAACAAAAAAGAAAAACCCTACATTTTGTTTCCAAATGTACAGAAAGAACATGGAAATAAAAGCCATAAACATACAATTTTCCAAAGTTTTGCCTTAGGTCTTCTGGTTGAAGGTTTTCAGAAGCAATTAGGAATTTCAACCACCATTAGTTTTTCCATAACTTTTTTTACATATATTTTTCCATATGTTTACCCCATTATTGTCAAGGGAAACTGAGTTCTGATCTCCTTTTAAAAGCTTGATTGTTACAATGTATATTTGTGCATGGTAGTGCCCCACAGTCCATATTTTTACTACACCTAATGCAGTCAAATATATGCGTACATATGTATATGCATGTATAAGTGTGCACAACAGAATGTAACATGCAAAACAGTTAGTCAGACTACTGGAGAGCCCGCAACTTGCCCCACTTTAAATCTGCTACAGATCTGGAGGCCTTGCATCACCACAGCTGTTTTTAAACGTTTGGTAAGAGGGACTGGCGTTTTTGCGTGTTGCAGCACGTAGGAGGCTATAACTTGCATAAGCAGTTAGATTGAGGAAAACAAAATTCTTCTCCCTGACCCGCACTGTTCAGAGATCTCACTGAATATTCAAGGACATATCTTGTGCTTCCTACTGATGTCCCTGAGATCATCATAAAGTGTGCATGCAAGACTACCAATATACAAGGATGCTTCCTACTGTATACCATATACTGTTGTCTAAACAGCGTAAAATTACGTTGCCCTTCCACTTTCATCAAGCCTCAAAGCCAAAAAACATTTTGGTAAGGAAACAAAGTAATAGCCAATGGAGAAAGATTCCCCATCAGAAGGCTCCGTATCTGGCTGTTGAAGTCTCTCCTTGCTTCCAAATCTCTAAATTTTTCTTACAAATATCTGGCTGTTTCCAAGGAAGCTTAGGAATCTGTTGAAGACAAAGGCATTGGGAAAATTATTTGCAAAGCATTCTGCTTATTTCCAAAATGAAAATTATCAGAGTATAAAAACAGACTACAAACACATATTACAAAAGCCTGCGTGAGTAGCTTTTAACATAACTTGTTTAAACCCTGTAAAATTAATGCAGAGACAACATGGTTGCCTTAAAATACAGCATGATTTGTTGGTAAGTCCCAGCAGAGAGCCTCAAGACGGATGCAATAAATCCTCTAGGCCCTGGTCAAGCATGACACATACACAATTACAAAGGTGACACGACCAAACTAGCTCAAAGCAAGACCTTTCAGCTCTCCACATGGCAGCTGTATCATGGGCAACGCTCCCTCCACCACTGCTCCTCCGTTAGTGGGAACCAAGCCCTCCTGCTCCTGGACTGCTTTTGGCTGAAGTTCACTAGGAATCTCTGGAGCAGGGACCGGGACCCATTTCTCTCCCGCCTCCACAAACACTGGCACTGATTTTCTTTCCCCAGCCTGGTGAATCACCACCTACGGCAATTCTCCAGGAAGGGCTGGGAGCTGGCGCCGGTCCCGGCTCTGCTCCAGCAGAGCTGGTAGCTGTCTGGTTAGGGTGATGGGACTCCCTCTTGTGCCACTTCCCACACTCTGGTGGGGGCTGAGCCCCCTGAGGAACGCACCAAGAGAAAGGGCAGGTTGTTCCTCCCTGGCTGCCCCACAGGGACATGCTCTTGCAGGCGTAGGGGACCCGTCCCAGCGGCAGCAAGGACCAAGCAGCGACATTCATCGCCCCTGCAAGGCACAGGAGCCACTCTGCCACGGCTGGGGCGTTTTGGGAGGGTGCCCAGCAACAGAGCTCAAAGTCCCTGAAAAAGCTTAATGACAAAAGCTACCAACCAAAAGACGTCAGGCATTTGGTAGCAGATGGGAAGGGGTTTAAACTTTTGGGCTGAGGCAGTTAAAGTTAAAATTCAGAAGGTGGGGGGTGGGCTTGGTTCATAATTTATCTCCTGGATCCAGCTCTTGGTGATACCTGGGATAGTGATTATGAGGTGCACACTTAGATTAAGAAATAAGACAAAATAGAAAATACACTTCATGTAAAATGTCAAGTAGCCATAATATTACAACAACCTTCAGACATTACCAGTCCAGACTTAAGCTGAGCCAGAAGTAGAGGTTTTTTTAAAAAAAAATAGAAATTATTATGTTACCAGACTCCCATAGCTATCCAGTCTCCTTGTTTATCATCCTAATCTTAATTAAATAATGAATATTCAAAAGAAAATATGAATCGGGGTTCTCTGTATGAACTGCACTGTTTTCTATCTCTCTGCCTCTGAAGTGGCAATGGGAATATGATTTAAAGCTATTTCTCCTGGATCCTAGTAAAATATTTGTCAGAGTGTCATGATAATTTTTAAAAAGCTCTATCATCTACCTAATAAATTTGTTAAGTTTATTCAAATCTTATTGAACAGGAAAAGTGCAATGAGTCATGGTTAATATTTCTTTACCCACACTAAGAAATAAAATATATCAAAAATTCAATGCTTAGGGTCCTATTCAGAAAACCTCTATGAGTCTGTAATACATTTTCTACATGATTAAAAAAAAACAGGAAACTTGCTTTAAAATGAATTATTCACCACCTTGAATAAATTTCCATCTTTCCTAATTACAAACCCCAAAGTCAGTTATGTAAATTTTAACCTACACTAATTACCTCAGGGGTGTACAAGCTAAAGGAAAGTAGATGCAGTAGAAAAAAAAAAAATCCCAGACATTTCCATCACCAGGAAGCAATTTAATAGAGGGAAAAAAATGCTCTCAAAAACAGAGCAGCCCATATAATTTTTTTTTTAAATGTGGAATAATCATTGTTGCAATATCCCTTGAATCAAAGATTTACTGGAATAAACCCAAGTGCTTTTTCTCAATGGCATATACCATTGCACACATAGCTAAGCTCTTGTTTCTCTTCATGACACCAGCACTGTCTAGACTGTAAAAACAACCCATTGTTGACAATGGGCGTTCCCAACGAGAAGGCATGAACTGTGGTTTAGCTTCAAGTTGATAGAGACATCGAGGGCCCCTTCAGAGAAAAAAAAAAAAAGTGACTAAAATCTGGGAACCACTGGATACCCTTCAGAGCTTGCCTGGGATGTGCTGGGGAAAGCAGGGCGTTGTTTCAAGGGCTCCATCACAGCACGGCTTTGTCCTATTCCCAGTCCCGATACCAGGTGCTGATTTAGCTGTGAGCCAGCTTCTTCACACATCTTTCTCAGTTTCTTCATCGGCTGTCTTAAGGTCTAATTACACAAACGGCCCATCTACTGATTTCAGAGAGCGTGATCAAGACCAGTATCTGAAAAAGGTCTTTCAGTCTGGGCTTAGCCTAGACACACACAATGGTAAGTATTGTTTCTACTGCAGGCAAAAAACAAGAACCTGACTCAATACTATTAATCAGTGCTGACTATTTTCACTGTGAAACTACTTCACAAATGGTAGAACTCAATCCCTATAATAATTTTCAATTTGGAAAAAAATTAAACAAAACCCTGCCCAAATGCATCCTTTCTACTTAGGACAAAGCCCACAAAATCCAGCAAAGCTTTGAAGCAACAAAATGGAATTAGTCTTCTCTCTTTTAGCAAAAATTGAACATTTAGGGAAAATATTTATCCTTCCCCTTTTGTCAGTCCTAACACTGCTATTACAAACTTCTGGTGAGGTACTCACCCCATTGTGATCTGAAATAGCCAGTTGAGCCCTTGCCCTGATGAAATCGTACTCCCTTCGAGGAGTGCTGTGGGGGTCCACCTTCCCGCAAGTCCTCCTTGCCAGGTTGGGACGCAGCAGAGGCAGCGTGGAAACACCACTAATGGGGTCTCCAGCAGCCTACCGCTGCCCACAGGAATCCCAAATGCAGAGGATCCCGGTGCTTCCCCTTCGTTCCACTCCTTGAGAAGTCACATCAGTATGTCAGATCCCAGGTAGAGATGAGCGTGAAGTGCTGCCTTTCCAGCCATAGCCAAATGCTCAAACAAAAGCTTTCACCTAGGATTTCCATCCACTGATCCCAAAACATTTTGCAGTGAAGTCCTGTCCACTCTATTTTTATTTTATTTATATTTATTATTTTATTCATTTTTATTTATTTACAGATGGGAGAAGTGAGGTGCCAGTGAGAAGCGACTTGCCTGAGGTCACCAAGCAAAGTGTCAGCAGGGCTAGAAACAAAACCTATGTCTCTAGTCCCGCTGGTGTCATCTAGTCCTCCCCACTTCACATGCTGGCTGCTGCATGGAGATTCACTCCCAGTGACTTTCAACATCTAGTGCACTGTATATCGCAAAACAAGTGAAAAATTAAGAACCGCTTCAGATGAAGAAAAAAAATATTGCAAGAAAAGTTAATATTCCTTTCAAGTAAAGTGAGATTTTGAGAGGCCTATCCTCTCCATGTTAACTACAGAGAGATGACAGGGAAGTGAGGCATTGAGAGGTAAGTGGGATGAGTGCCCTTCATTGAAAGCAAAGACTGTAGTAGCTGGATAAGGTCTGCTCTGAAAATTGCACTGCCCGTTGCATGTTGGAATTTGGGTGATCGTATCTCAGAGACGACCACAAAGCAGGAGATAAAGTTGTGTCAAAATCCTGGACACGTGGTAGTAGTATTCACAGTGCACTCTGCCAAAAATGCACCACAAACTCTCAGACATATTTTTAAAGGGAGAAAAAATAAAAGCAACAAAGCAACACCCACCCCCTCCCCATGACTTTCCTTCCAAATGGAAAATTAAACCAATTTACTGTTCATGAGCATAAAATTAAATACTTAGACAATGGAGCCATTTGTAACAGCTAGGGGGAAAAAAAAAAATCATACTCTTTTAAAATTGATACTGCAGAACACAAAGTGAGATTTACTTTAGTCATGCTACAGCCTTATTACACTAATACAGATACATTTAGTCACAACATTATAGGCTGATCATTTTGATAAATTTATAAAGCATTGCATTATCTCTAATAATGCAGTGAAGACCGAGCTACCAGTCAACATAGGAAGGCAGAATCCTGCTACCGAGGTGGACGCTTTTATAAGACACGTATATATTAAAGACACTAATTTGAACAGTTATGGAAACTAGATCCAGCTATAAAGTAGGTGTGATGAACAAGGACCTGAACGACCCCGAAAGTCAGAGATGCTTTCATTCAGGATTGTGATCCAAGATGATAGTACTAACAAATGAAAAGAACTTGAATAACTTTGCTTAAGATGCACTGAGGAAACTCTGCAGGGATGTTTGTTGCAGAGCTACCCAGCTTCTGCAAAATAAAGCTTTCTGCCTCTCCAGCCTCAAACAGAGGACTCGCTCTTCTCATTTGTGTCTTGCTGTTCACAGAGAGATCACTTGTAGTTTCTTCAGAACCACTAGGTACTCCTTCAGATGCTTCCTATTTCACAGTTGAGAAGATGTAGCTTCAAGGTCGTAAAGCTTTGATGTCCTCATCAAAATCTACAGAGTACTGTAAGTGTATGCAAGGCCATTTATCAGAGTGTCTGACAACCATAGCCAAGCACTGAAAATATACAACGCTGTAATGGCATTTGCCATTGATAAAGAGACTTTAAGCAGAAATGTGCTAGCCTGTCAAAGCTCCGCAAGTTCAGATGTCTCCAGATTAGCCTAGAAATAACCAGCTACTGAGAAGCTTCAGGTAATTTTAGGCTAAATAGTGAGATATAATGGAAGATGCTAACCATATTTTATTAGGGAACACATTTGCTCCAGTATAAACTCACATAGCACAAGCAATGCTAGTAGAAACTAAGTGAACTATGCCAATCTATGGATCTAAAATGAATAGTTTATGTTAAAAATCAAAAAGAAAAAAATATTCATGAGCTATGTAATGAACTTCAGGGTCTTACAATCTTTTCTACTTTCTGGATACTGACAGCAACTCATGGCACAAACAACTGAAGAGAAACTGAAAGGAAATACCAGTCGGAAATACTGAGACTTTTTTTGTGGTTTTTCCCCATTCTTCCTCAATTTAAAAATGTTTGTTAATTTCAGCACAGAATGTTTTTATTATTTCTATAGCCTTTTCAAAGTGCCTCAAGGAACTTTACTCCTTTCATCCTCTTACTCTTCCCTAAAGCAGGTATCTAATTTTAGGTCTGTTCTGCAGATAGGGAAAACTGAGTCATAGTAACTTATTTGCTTGTTACAGCTCTTAAAAAAATGATGTTTAGGTCTGAGGCTACAGTCTATCCCATCTAAGTCCCCATTCTTTTTTCTGACTGCCAATAAAGCATTGCCTCACAAATTTGTCTCCATAATTGTAATCTAAAAGCACAGGCTTTAACTTTATCCCATAACTTCCATTTCTACTGGCTTTCACATCATCGTCTGTTTCAAGTGTGCAGACATGCCCTTGAACACTTCATAATTGAGACATTCACTTACAATTAGTATATGAAAATTACAGAGAGGGAAACAATGCTTTAAGTACAGTTTACTATATGACCATCTTAAATACAACAGTGGAAATGACAAGTTGCCACACCTAATGAATTTTCTCTGTAAAGATCTCCTGCAAGCCCACATCCTGCTCCATCTCTCTGATGGAAGTTATAGGTGGAAATCGTTTCACATTTTCAGCTGAAATGCAAGCCCTCCTTCTCTGATTTGAACACTGACATGAGCAGTTGTATCATATCATCATACTACACTGACACACCTTTGAGTGAACATACGCGCTTTAGTATATGTTCTCATTGTAACCACCTAGTCCTGAAAGCCACGTCTTGTCCAAGGGTCTAGCACAGCAGTGAAAGAAACCAACTGTGCTAACAGATTGCCACCAGGTTGAGAAACAGTGATGATTTCCCACCTTTGTACTAAGCAAGCATGCATGTAATGCAACTGGACTGTCTTTCCCAGTATTTCTACACTTCTCAAATTACAGATGACCTGGTTATGTTTCACACTAATAAACTGGTGTGAACAACTCCAAAGCCCTTAAAAACTCAGAGTACACATGGAAAGCCCAAAATACCTCAAAGTTAGCCCTGCTTTGAGCAGGAGGTTGGACTAGACAGCCTCCAGAGGTCCAGTCCTTCCGCACCTGAATTAATCTGTTCTATGAAGTAGAGGTCAAAAGTAACATCCAGCATAGTTTCTATTCAAGAAATTCAGCTCTACTGTAAGACTGCAGAAGCAAAAAAGTTACAACATTTAGAGCAATTAATTTATCTGTAGCTCATAAAATCTGTGGAGTCTATTAATGCTGCTAAGGAGTCTCCTGTCATAAAAGCTAATCAACAGTAGACTTAGCTACACCTGTGACTACAGTTTGGCTCCAAATGTATTAAATAAAAACTCCCAGAGTGGGGGGGTTGGGGGGGAAGTAACTCTGGAGAATACATGAGCAACTAAAAATTTGGTTTCGTTGTATTTATTTTTGCAGGTTTGTGCCTCTATACACAAGTAATGCTCACTCTTTCCTTACAATTCTCCTCTGAGTTCTGCTTCTTTTAACAGGTGGTCGGTACTTGATGAAGTCACTTAAACTTCAACAGGACTTGGCAATCACTGATTCTCTTTAAAGAATCTTTCCAATTGCCTCTGCTTATTGAACGAAAGAAATAGATTTCCCTACTGGAGTTTATACTAGGATAATGAGCCAGAGCGCTGACCAGTCAGATTACCTTAAGCAGCAGCAAATGCAGTATCATCATTTACAGTAGCTGTAGGATTCATTGTTCCAGCTCAATAGAATATAAAGAATCACTTTAGTTTTTAATTGCCCCTTTGATCTTAAAGAATGAAAGAACACAGTAAAAACTAAGTGAACTCCTTTTCAGTGAAAAATATAGGAAATATAGAAGATTTTCACTACTTCCATCTAAATATTTAGTTAATTAAAGATCCACATAACTCCTGAACAAAGCAATCAAAAGGGAATTACAATTAAAAAGAGTAGCTATAGCATTATTATTGGTATTGTGACAGCACAGTGACAGACCCTTTACAAACATATAAAACATCTTTTCCACAGTTCTGCTTATGTTGACATTGATTTCCATGCTCCCTCTTCCATCCCCTCTACTTCTTAAAAAAAAAAAAAAAAACCAAACACAACAAACCACTGTGTATATCTGAGTGTCCAGAAGCAATGGGGGAGGAACCTTAGAAATTCAGAGGGTTCACAGGCTTTCCACTGAGGAAGCAGGAGCAAGCCAGAGAGAAGAAAAATATTTACAAATCTCAGGTTGCCCACCTACAGGGTAAGTCCCCTAGCTACACATACTGGCATCTTGGTCAGGCTTTGGGTCTGCTGGGTGCATGCTAACATGCATCTGAGAACCATGGACACTCACTAGGCAGGACATCAGAAATCCAAGGGCCAGAAGCCCAATATTGCAAGCTTTGGGAAGTTCACCTTGTGTTTTTTCCCCTCTAAGATAGGTTTCAGTGAAGAGATTTTTCACCCGTCCAAGAGCAGTCTCCCTGGCAGGACTATAATGAATTCCATGAGCTTGGCCTCATGACAGATTTCAAAAGTAAATTAGGTGCTAAGCACTTCTGAAGGGTGTAGATTTCAGTCTATCTCTGCCCTTGTTCTTCCTCTGTGAAATGGAGATACCCATAATTCCTACTATATCACATAAATGAAATGGAAACCATTATACTAACAGAGTCTAGATATGCTTTGGAACTCAAATAATAAGTGTAGCATAGAGATATCTTACCTAAAATGAAGTCACCCACTTTTAAGACATGGTGTAAATGAAACATTGCCAGCTTTTGTGTTCTTGACCTGCAGTTCTCAGTAAAACAAGAAAATGACTCATTTGAACATGAGAGTCATTTAAAATCTTGGCAAATGTCAAAAAGAAGTAGCCAGGTTTCGGCTCAGGAAAAGTCACCTTCAGTTCTGCATTGCTCTTAGGTTCACATATTCACACAAGTATTATATTAACAAAGAACGATCACAAAGGATTCTACAACGCTTAATAGTCCACGGCGTCAATGAGGGGAGGTCTGCAGGTACCATCAGGTTATAAATGGTGGTATTATCCAACAGGCTAGAACATGCAAGCAAATGTGCACTGGTGTTTTATATGACCGAGGCCCGATCCCACTAATTAAATTCCTGATTGGAGGGTAGATTTGTCATTGTCTTACATAGTACCAAGTTTTACCCACGTGTTATCCACCATTAACCAAAGGAAAACTGATCACTCCATCATCATATAAATTGATCTCACTGTGACTTGGCAAGGAGTCAGAGAAGTGATGATATTGACCCTGTAAGAATATTAGGTCTAATGCCCAGAGGCATTAACCTTTGTTTAACCAAAAGGTAAATCTCTTGATGAAAGGCAACATTTTATTACTATCCACCTGCAACAAATAGCTCATTTCTTACTACTGTAACTCAACTGCTGGTACTGAAGAGCAAAACTTGCACTTTACTTTCAGAGGCTCTGGAGTAATTCACATTGAGGTCATGGATCAAAACTGATTATGTAGTTGTAATGATCAAGTTCTGCAAGGCGTTATGCCCAGTACAGGGGTCTAAATGTAGCGGCTGAGTCCTGTAGGGAGACATGGAGGTTGTGAACAAATTACCTTTAGTTAAGAATACCGACCAAGTTGCAGTAAGAGGATGGCCAAACATGAAAGATGTTTCTTGGTTTCTGGGGCAGTACTGATCCAATTACCCCGTTATTATTTTTTTCTGAGAGAACCTACATAAAACTGAGTAGTCACTTTTATTGTCTCAGTTCAGAAACAGTTGAAAATCCTAGAGCTGGTATTTTTCCACAGCATTGGAATTAATGATTGGCAAGATTATGTTGCCAAAGACCCATCAAGTGCAATCTCACCCCAATCACCAGCATTTGGCGTCATCCTCGGCAGTGTCTCATGTTCTGAGAGCATCTTGCCTTAATCAAACACATTACGCCAGCATTATGTCAGGTCTTTCCTTGCATATTTCTCTGCTCTGTAAGATCAAGTTCTGCCCATAAGCGTGTGTCCCTGTGTTGTCTCATGACAGATGGTTTTCTGTGGCATTCTGCATACCCAGCTTTGGTTACACCTGCTCGGCTTCTACCACAACACAGTCCCAAAGTTATAATTTTCTCAATAGAGTTTATTTTTCTTTATTAAAAGCAAATGTCATTGGGGGCTTTTGAAATCTGTAGGCCTACATGGTAGGCCACAGGAAACAGTACTGCTTTCCAAATTTAATATTCTTTAATGTGTTTGTTAACAGAACATTGACATCTGCTTAATGTTTTCTTTACAAGAATCTATCAGATCTCCCCTTATGTATTTCTTGCCAAACTCAACTATCAGCTTTTGCATTTACAAAACAGAACATGAAGTAACAATGCAGCTTAAAGTTCCAGAGCTAAATCTTGCATAAACCTTTTTTATTATTATTATTTTGGAATGTGCATCTGCTCTTTCAAAAACTTTTAATCATGGTGATCTCATGCACTGAGCTGCTGTTTAAACAAAAGCCACCCATTTACAGTAAAGCTACAAAGCGGAGAAGAAAAGCAACAAACTAAGGCATAGATAGTTAATACATAGCTGTCCTGCTTGTGCCAATGCTGCCAGCAAAGCTCTAGTGCAAATCAGATGCCCCGTTGGAGAGAATTTTTGGCAGCCTAAAAAGAAACAGCAGCAACTCAAGTGTGTTTCTGAACCTCACTCATAAAATCAGTGTCAGGTACTGTGAACTCTCATACGCTATTTTTAACCCTTGGGCTCCCGTGTTTTGTTTTCATTTTGTCAAAGCAAAGGAATGTGAGCGAGATGTCTATTAGACTCCTTCACTCAGCCTGAGGGTTAATTACTCAGTTTGGTAGACATTTGAAAATATTATGTTACCTCTAACGGCAAAATTGATAGAAGCTTGTTTCAGGCTCACTTTATGTCATTATGGCAGATTAAATTAACTAATCATAAATTACACTGGCTAAAGTACATCTGCTACTCACTAAACCTGCAGAAGGAAGGGAAGGGGTTTTTTTCCTGAATAAGAAGTAAATGCCACATGGCAAATTAAAGACTTTTTCAACCAATAAACATACATTCAAGCAATGAAAGCTGGAAGCATCTGAACGATATCAGCGATAGATACTGAAGACCATGTCAGCAGTCTAACACTGAACCTGTAGCTGCTGCAGAAAGGCATCAACACTGCAATGCTGCAGGGATATATCCACAGATCAAAGAATAAAGATGGTCCATTAAAAAAAAAAGAAGGTCAATTAAAGAAGAGTAAGCATGTTCACATTATTGTTATATGTCTTTGAATACCAATATGATATGAAGTGCATGTTTGCAGCTTCTACTTCCAATGTCACCTTCCATTTTCTGTTCAAAGAGGCTGAATGCACCATTTCTATGTGCTTCCGAGGAAAGGATGGACATATACATCACTAATCTAGAAGACAACATAGATTTTTGCAGTGATCCTTTCGTTACCATCCCCAGTGCAGGATGCAGATGTGACAACTGATACCACATCGGTATGATTCAATTCCTAAACAGGGCATGGACAACTGAAGTTGGAGATGCGTGGGGGGAATGGACAGAAAATACAAGCATTCAAGACCTCTTCTGTGCAGTATAGAGTCCCTACCTGCAAGCTCATGGTAGACCAGCTCAATCAATCACATTAAATCAGGATCTTCTTTCTTTCAGAAGAATATAAAGAAGAAAAGCAATATTATATTGTATTACATGTGGATTCACATATGCAGTTGCCAGTAAAAAGCAGAACATTGTTTTGGGATGACCAGATGGCTTGCTCCTATCTAGGAAATAAACCTTGCTGAACATGTCCCAGAAGAGTCCAAGACTATCAGCCTCCCAGCGACCATGTTTAGAGGAAGCGTAAACAAAGGATTGACAAATCTATAGCATTCCTCTTCAGGTGTCACAGAGCCTCATGAAGCTTTGAGGGTGTTCGAATAGCCCAAACTTAGTTAAAGTGTGAACTTTCAACATATTATAAAGTCTTCTGGAGAGGTGCAGCATGCTCTGTTCACCTGTTCCCAGGTTCCTACTCCATCAGTCCCTTGAGGCAGGTGATACTCTTAGTACCACCTGAGTCATTTTCCCTCATGTTTCCCTCCCGTTTCACATTCTCTGAACAATATTCCTCAAACCACCTTTTATGCATCATACATAACAGCTACAAAAATGTCAGAAGGAATGAAACAGCTACACAAGGATTTAGAGGAAAGCAGCAAGAAAGGGAATTGTGTCCCTCACCAACATGCAGAAGGCAATGATGAGGTTTAGTCCTGCAGTGAAAAAATTCTAAAAACTTCCTCTGAAAAATAAAAGAAAGCTTAGATCACCATCAGTCACTGGGTAACCTATTTTAAGCCCATCAGAGCCAGTGTGCTGTTCTCATGTTGCTAATTAAAAATGATAGATTCATCAATTAATCTCTTTTCCTGTCCCCTAGTCTTGAGATGAGATTTTTCAAAGGGACAAATGGTAGTTAGGTGCCCATAAGTATCATTTCAGCCCTGAAAACTTGTGCCTTTGTCAACATGAACCCAACCTTTTCTCTTTACACTATGAAATAACAAAAAGAAAACCATAGGAAGCTTTGTCACCCTGAAAAACACAACAAATTTATAATTTGGTAATAATCTTATCCTCTATACAATTAATATCTCTACATAAATCCTTCCTGGGCTCCAATCCGAACCTGCTCATTGATAGATGAATAAGCCTCTGTTAAATTTGGCAGAGAGAGATGTCCTAAGCTTAGGCTCTTGATTGAAACTCAATTGCAATACTTACTGCAGAGCAGAGACACTCCACTATTTAGGAAAGAAGCAATGAAGGCAATCTATTTTTATTCACATTGAAATGGAGACAAAGATAAAGGTCCTGCTGTTAGCTTAGCAAAGTCCCAGTCACATAAAGCAACGAAATGGGTTATCTTTCCCCTTTCAATATATGTATCACCAGGCAGTGAAACAGAATTGGGGTGTACAAGGTTAACAAGCCAGCATCATGTTATGAAGCAAGCGATAAAATTGTCTTATAGTTCTTAACTCTGACCTGTTCCAGTGAAAAGCTGCCAAGCAGAATTATGTCATCCTGAACATCTCTTTCAAACTGTTCGATATATGAAGGAATCACTTCATCTTCAAGCTCCCTGTGAAGGTCACATGCCTTACTGGAGCTGACAGGCATCACAGCGTCTGCAAAATCTTCACTGGCGACATGGGCTGCTTGAAACAAAAGTGGCAGATTATCTCTTAGCAAAGTGGAGTTCATTCACTGGTTAGTACCTTCTCAGTTAACATGTTTGGTCCACCAACATTTTAAGACAACAATTCATGCCATAAAATGAACAGTAATAAATAACAGCAGTAGAACAACCATCCGGTTCCAAGTGCCATTACCAGCAAAACTCTCAAGAGCAACATCTGCATACAGGCACAAATTTAGCACGTGCAGCTTGTTCCTCAAATGATTTTTAAAAGGGGTGCTGTTCTGCATTTCCACAGTCACTTCTCTCCCCTGTAAATCTTAGAGGAATTCAGATTTGGAACAACTTTGGCCTTCTCTCCTGAGGAAGAGGAGAAATAACTGCAATTGAAAAGGAGATTTAGGTGGAGCCACACTGAGCATTTCATCTTCCTCCCACTCACCCCAGAGGATCAGATTCCTCCCCAAGGTGTGTGCACGCAGCTCCTGCCTAATTAATTGGGCCCGGTTCTACTCTCACCCACATCATACCCCGATTTCACTGCAGTGACATATGCAGGACCAAAGGGTACATGCTGCACATAAATAAAAATAAATCCCATTCATAAAGTCAATCTTAAAGAGATGCTATGTCCTTTTTTCAGTTTAATTCATCATGCTACATTAAAAATAGGTCTTCTTGATATCTGCTACAGTATTAATAATAGTTTGGGTCATAAATAATAAACAACAAGTATTTTTGCTCATTTATCCACATTAGGATCACTAAGAAATGACAGATATCAGGTTGTCCACATCTGACTGTCTTTCTTGCCTCATATTTCTGTGTGTAAGTTTTTATAGTTCTCTGCAACAAACTGCCATATCTAGTTATTTGCTTTTCTTTTTATCCATCCTAAGACATGAAAGCAGTTAAAAGATGTTTTTTTTCCTCACTCCCCTTTGAAGTCTCTCATTCTCTAATGAAGACCAGAAAAGGAAAGATAAAACTAAGGCTATTAACATTTTCAGTTTTGCTCACTACTCATTGTTTAATGACTTTAATTGTTGAGCCTCCCAAGTACTTAAATCACCTCTTGCCACCAACACACAGGAAGTAGGGTGTTGTTTGGGGTTTTTTTATTTAATTACAACAGGATACAGTTCAATATCACGTTGGGGAAAGCGTACAGTAGACATAAACAACCCAAACCATTACCTTAGGGTACACAATCTCTTCACGTAGCATCTTACAAGCCTAATGAAAAGTGATTTGACCTACAACTATTAACTGCAAAAACAAAACAATATTTACTTTTAAATTTACTGTAACATTAAGGGTTTGGCTGGGAGAGAGAAAACCCAGGAAGCGCTGGAAAAGGCAACATTGCCAACAGCAGAAGATGCAGCAACACTTGTTCCCCTCGATGCTGTGTTGTACACAACAGGCCATATGCTCAGCTGGTATAAATCAGCTACTTCCATGCTTTCACAGGAGCAGTCCAAATTCACATCCTGGGAAGACTGTACATCCCTATCTCAGGATCCTCTGGGTGTAGAGAGGTAGTCCTTATACATCAAAAAAGGAATAAAAACATTCGGTTCACAGACGACCATGCAGTGATTCACCAAAATATCCTTTTTTTTTTTTTTTTTTGCCTCTGTGTGTTTATTATTTTTGTGAGGAATCGTGTCAAGTGAACTCAGTTTTGGTGGAAGACACTGGGGTCATTAGCACATTTTGTGAAAAAAGAGCAAAAGAAGAGGGAGAACATTTTCAAAAGCCTTTTCATGGGAAGTAACTGCTAAAAGTACAGAGATAATTACAATTCAGATTTGGAGAATTTTTGATGAAGAGATACATATGCTTATTTAAGCACAATTTGAAAAACTGCTCATTTTCCTGAGCTGGAGACAGGGAGAGAACAGAGTTGTTCAGCTGGTCTATTCCTTCCTCATTGGCTTTGCAAAGAAACCTCTGAAACTCGGTCACCATCAGAGGTTGCTCCTTCTCTGAACCAACCCACAGGTTACAGGCTTGAGCTGCCGCCCAGGAGCAGCGCTCGGCCAAAACAAAACCTCCGCCTCCTTGCTGTACAGAAGCAGCCACCGTGTTAAAAATGTAACTGCTTCGTACACACGGGATAAACGGCTGAAAATTTATGAGGAAATTCATTGATAGATTGATAAACTAATTAAAAACTGGCTGCTTCAAGTTGTCAGCATCTGCATCAAACTTTTCATTGCCTTGGCTGTCCTTAACACTGCGGGTCAGACTTTCCACATAGTTTAAATCACTTCTCCTTAGCACAGGCTGTATTTGCAGATGCTGTGCTGTAATTAAAACAATCTCTCCAGTATTAGCTTGGCTGCTGGTAACTTCATTTACTCCTGCATTTGTCCATCAGAGAGCAGTAGTTTATATACAGAGATGAGAATTTAAAGGGTAGGTTCACCAGCAGACTACACCTCAGCATGAGTTTGAATGTATAAAGCAGCTATAAACTCCACATGGAAAATGTATTTTGGCTGCCTAGTTCTAGAAGAGTCTGTGTACAAATTGTAGCTAAGAAAGTACATCACCAAAGGCTCATGCATCAAACAACTAAAATGCTGCAAAACATTGCACTTCAATTTTTTCAGTTGTTGCCAAAGAATAACATAATAGAAAATATTTTTATGGTATTAGCTAGCATCATTTTAGATGTGCGTGGATCATGATCTTACATTGTTTGAGAGCTTTTATCCATAGGTAAAAAAAATATACAGTCTACATCTTTCTCTAAAAAACAAACAACCGATGTTGCCTTTTAAGTTGCCTTATAATACAAACTAACACGTACCACAAGAGTGACCAACAGGTTACTCAGCGACACAATGCTTTGAATACACAATTATATAAATTCTGAGCCACGTTCTTTCCTTTCCTTTGGGGATCATCTATTAATTAGGACTGTATGACTACGTGATTTTTCAGCTCAGTGGTCAAATGAAGAAAAGAATCAGTTCTGTAAGAGCGGAACCAAATGAATCCTAGTTTTCTATGGATTTCCTGATATCTAATAAGGGTCAAACTCCCATATTAGCTTTTCCCTCAGTGGAGACATTAATAATGCTTGTCTGCTCTGCTCAGCTGCCCACTTCCATAAAACTGGTAGGGAAGTCAGACCTGTGAGACTTGCTCTCTGTTGAAAAAAAAGGGTTTGGAAGTGAACAACAGGTTTAAAAATCGGGAGGGAGAAACACAGGCAGGCAGAAATAAATATAGCCTGATACACACACACAGAGGTGGTGCACAAGCCTCGCTTCCTCAGGAAAATCTTGCTCTTTTCTGGATTTTATTCACCCAAGCAAAGAAAAATTAAAAAAATCAGCTAGGGCAGGGCACAACATTCAGCCACAGGGCCAGCTCTGATACCCATTATGGCACTTTTAAGAAATGACAGCACTGAGGCACTGCTCAAGACACAGGACAGCAGCAGGCTGCGGTGTCTCCTCCATGCCTATGTGGGGGACACTGACGTGCACCTGGAACGCGAGACGCGCGTTAATGCATTTGCTCGCCCTTGAATTGAATCAGAGAGCTGGCAGCTCAGCAACCTTGGCAGCCTCAGCACGAGATCATTGTCTGCAGAACACACCACATACAATAAAATGGCTTTGGATGGATGAGAGATTTGAACCTGTCTCACACCCCATGTAGCCAAATAGTAATAAGATCATTTCTCCCTCATGGTGGTTTGATAAAACTAGATGGAGAAAAAACTTTTTTAGTTCAAACATACCTGGCGAGAAAAAATTAGAAACATTTGAGGAGATCAGTGAAACCTTATTTCTCTCTAAATATATTATTTGCTATTATCCTCTGTAAAGCGTCTGTTCATCCTATCAATATTCATTAATGTTATTTGTAATACAATATAAAGTTTTAGGACACCTAGCTGAAGATGACAGTAACCACTGATGGATGAGGAAGGCTTCCCCTTCACTCTCTGGTTTCCTTGCTTAAAAGTGGATAAATACAAACAGTGCAATTCAGCTCGCTCACCTTTAGCCATGCAAAAATCAGTGGTCAAGTCTAAGTCACTTCTCCAAGACCCTTCTAGAGCCAAAGGAAAGAGAAGAACTGTTTCCAGAGCACAATTTGTCTAATCAGCTAAGAGGTGTCTGCCTGAG
Source organism: Balearica regulorum gibbericeps (assembly GCF_011004875.1). Taxonomy (NCBI): domain Eukaryota; kingdom Metazoa; phylum Chordata; class Aves; order Gruiformes; family Gruidae; genus Balearica; species Balearica regulorum. The sequence continues at coordinate 96,916,134 of NC_046185.1, forward strand.
GTGGGCTGAACCACTGCCGAGAGGTGCTTCTCTCTCCCTCTCCCAGCACTTTGGGAGAGCCCCAGAAGCTAATTTTCAGAAAGCTACTAGACCCCACCCTAGGGCAGCCTGTACAATGACATCGAGGTTATTTTGACAATAAAGCTATTGAAGAATAGGAAATGCTATAAATATTGGTAGACAGGGACTACACAAGTATCACAGATAGACACCCCATGTCAATTTTTCCTATAGAAATAACGTTGACTTCACAGCCAAACATGTTTTTATTTTCATCTATGTTGTTGCAGGATAAAAGCCACAATCAACCTGCAGCACTGCTACGGTCTCTCTCAGCAATGTGGAGCTCTACATTAACATGCAGCAATAGAAAGCTTACTAATAATTTGTTAAAGGTTTTTCTTAAACTATCTGCATGCATTCAGCTGTGATGGTTGTACTTTCTATTCCTTGCATTTTAAATGAGACAAAATGGGTTTCAAAGATGATCCTGATATGACCAGTGTGAGTTCAAGGGATTTTGCAACCCTAGGCAAATGAAAACATTTCCCTCTTCTAGAGCAAAGTTACTCACAAACTAAAACACATCATAAACCACGTTGCAGCTCCTGGAGCTCCAGTGCTGTAGGCAACCACCTGCTGTCTCTGACAGAGTAGGTCCCGTGTATAACTGAAATATAACAGGAAACCTCAAACAGATACAAAGAACATAAAATACTTTTGCACAAAAGACGTGTGCTGAAAAAAGGACAGGGAGATACCCAAAAATATGAGGGCAGCCCTGAGCCAGGGCTTGTTTTTATGTCACTTCTCCTAGGATGAACCAGAGGAGAGCAGCAGACACGCATCTCGTGTAAAGGCTGTGGTGGTAACGGTATCATGAATCAACTGGGTGTTAAAGATTGACTGTAAATAAGTGAAGCCAAAGTAAGGCTGTTGCTTTTAGGTGGAGAAATCTCTTTTCCTACACTTCATCGTTTCTACTGTAGATGGAACATCAATTTGTATTTTCTAACAAAGCCACAGAAAACATTTTCTTGCTCACCTGTTAGTGTAAACCCATACATAGATAACCTCAAACATTGTGACATAACCTGTGCATCTGACAAACAGCCCACCCATTTATGAGCTTAAATAAGGATTTAGATTTCTAGCTTTGAGCATGTAAGCAATGCTATTTCCAGTCTTCTTTCACAAGAGTCGAATTCAACATGCAATGAAGCAGCCTAAAGAAAGCACGCCACTTAAGTTACACTTAAAACCATATAAACACAACTCAAAACAAAAACATTTGTCAAAAAAGATCTTACAGGCTCACATTAAAATCCATGTCCCTTTTGCTTCTGAGTTCAAGGGGATGGATTACCCACTCTTCTCCCCGCATCCAGACTCAAAAGAGGTTTATTTTTCTTTATGCAAATGATTTTTTTATTTACCTTGGAAGTCCAGCATCTTGTTCTCTTCATCTAGAAGCTTCATCAGCTTACCATACAGGATTTGCTCATCAAATTTCACAGGATCTTAAAAAAACAACAGTGAAACATCATTGTTTCTTCCAGCAGTATTTCAGGAAACACTATTTTAAACTATAAAGAAAGATATAAAAATACAAGAGTTAAGAAACGGCTTGACACTTAAAAATACTTTTCACAGTACTAGTTTCATAGCAGAGATGAATGTCACTTTCTTCTAAGTTATGAAAGACAGTTTAAAATAAAAAATATATAATCGTATATTTTTAAATGGTGAGAAATATTATACCTTGATCTGGACTGAAACTGTTTACTAAGTCTGCTAATAGACTAGTTGAAATGATTATTTATATTCAAATTGCCAGATAATTCTCTTTGACTCTTTATTATAAATTATACCTTGCTGTCCATAATACTAACAGGTTATCTAGTATGATTAGTCATTACTGCACACTGTGAATTTTGATTTTGTGCCTGATCAGTCATTCAAATTCCCAGTAACATCTGCAGATTTTAAAAAGGAGTAACACACACACACACACACACACGTATACCTTTTCCCATGAGACCTAAACAAATCACTTCAAGTTTCTATATTAAAGGGAGAAGTGACTAGTTGAGACTCTCCCAGGCCCTGGCTTCTCTAAGTTGCCTGTGAAGACAGGCAGGTAGAAGGCCAAAGAAATACATAGAAGATAAGCAAACATAAGTACAGCTACAACTGACCTTGGGTGGCTCTTTTTAAGGGCACAATAGAATCTCAAAGAATAAATTTTCTTTACCGCAACTTTACCATGAAATTTCAGAGCGAAGTTTTCAGTTACACTGGGCATTCAAAGACGGAGGCTTCTGCAAACCTCTTCTGCAAGTACAGAACCTTTTACATTTCTTTTAGCATGTAACATTGAAATGTTCCCTTGACAAGGAGAGGGGAAGCAAATCCATAGTGGGGTGTTGTTTGTTCTCAGGGCATTATCAACTCAGACAAATTTCCAGCACAAATTTAATTTATCAAATATAGAAAAGATAATTGCTAATATCTTCATTTTCACAGAATAACCCATTAAAGAATCCCATATGATGAACACATTAAAATGATATTTAACTTTGTATAATAGAGTTAGTGGCTGAAGATTTGCTTTTCACCAGCTATTCTCTTTGGGCATTGGGCCTGACTTGCTTAAGTCGTAAGAAGAGTGTAACTTTAAAGTGTGCCCTGATTTCTTCATCTTGTTCTGCTTTTGTCTCTTTTTAGTGACAAGCTGCTAGCTGGAAGGAGGAGGTAAATGAATATGGTTTCCAATCAGGGGATAACTATGCAGGACCAGATTTCAGTTCCAATTGTCCTTTTAACTCCATTCACTACATATAAATGTAATTCCACTTATTTAACACTTCTGCAAGGAAAATGAAAACAGAGAGTGAGCCTTGTTTTTGAGTATCACAGAGTCAAACCAGCTGAGGTGGGAAGGGACCTCTGGAGGTCATCTGGTCCTGCCCCCCTGCTCAAACAGGGCCACCTAGAGCCACGTTGCCCAGGACCATGTCCAGATGGCTTTTGAATATCTCCAAGGTGGAAGAATTGCTCTTGGCAGATGTGTTGGTAAATACAGCATTATAACTGCTCTGCAGATGTCAACACAACCAACCTGAGGCCAGTAACATTGCTAATAGACCTTTAATAAACAAGTGTTACCGCAACCTTTGAGTGACATTTTTGCTGGAGAGAAAAAGGAGGAATGCCAAAGGACAACTGTTCAAACACGGATCTCAGGTCTAGCCTGATATGCAAGCGCCTAAAACCACCTCTGCACTCCTACCCCAGGAACTGGATGGAGTTTCTCAGAGCTTTAATCTGTTCCAATTTTTTTTTTTTTTAAAAAGGAAATAAAAAACCATACACAAAAAACCACAACACAACACACACTTCAGGTTAAGTGTACCACTCAGCCTCCTCAACACAGGCAAGAGAACATTTTCTCCTGATGAAAATTGTACTTCCACATATCCCTTATGTCACCACTCCATCCATACATGTTTTTAGGCACACACGTACAGTTACAAAAATCTAATCTGCTTTTCATTCTCTGATTATGAAGCAGATCATGACTCATGAAGCCTATTCATAAGATGAACCAAGGCAGTAACAACAGAAACAAAATCGTTCCTTTCCAAGGTATTACGTTGCTGTCCTAGACAATGAAAGGGGAAATTATAGGGGTTAGATGTAATCCACTCTTGATAAACCTTGATTTTTTTTTTCACGAGTACACAGAAATTCAAGACGCTGATGTGTGTTCGAGCCTGCTTTCCTCAGTCACACAAGTTCTTGCCTCAAAAGTTTAAACCTCCATGTCTACTTGAAGTAGAAGTTTCTCATGAATTTCAGAAGTTACTTACTTTGAGACCCTTTACAGTAGACAAAGTTTTTTTAGATTTGACTGCAGCTGCGTGTCTAGAGAGTTTCTAAAAATAAGCACAAGGTTTATAAAAGCAAAGGGCTAGGAAGGTAAGCACAGGAGAACTGGGTCTTGCGTGCTATCGGGTTGTTAGCGCTTAACAACAGGAGCCGGGCCAAAGCATTCAATGCATAGCTAAGCACTTCATTACCATGATGATGATCTTTCTTAAGTCCATGCAAATTCAGGCAGGCCCGTTCCCACCCTTTTTTATCTAAAAGCCATGACAGCGAAGGAGAATTTCCTCTGCTAGACAATACCTCCTGGTTAATCTCTCTCATACCTATGCATAACTTCTGTTCTCTGAGCGCTGCAGCGTCACACCCTCCCACTCCTTGCTATAACCCACAGACAGCAAAGCTGAACATCTTGGCTACACTAGCAAAAAGAAAACCCAAAAAGCCTCCTCGTGTGCTGGGAACTTTTATGGACTCTGAAGTTTCCTTCTATTAGGCAAACAGGCATTCAGCTCAGTAATAAAATTGCTCTTCAAGAAGGACTTTGGGAGCAGAGTTGCAAAAAGAAAAAAAAAAAAAAGCTACAGCTCAGTACTCAGTTCTGGACTAACGTCATTAATTAAAGAACATGGTGTAGACGATGTTCTTGGAGCGTGCTTCATTTTGCAACGGTAGCAGAGTGAATACAGCACAGCCTCACTTTTACCCATCCATTAACTCACTGTCCTTGATCAAAGACTATGTATACTGCCTATCGTGTTCAGAGCAGGTAAGGCTTATAATTTAAATTGTAAACCTCAATATTTAAATAGAACTGCATATGTGATCTTTGTCACCTCATTTTCATGAATGGAAAAGAATATTCTGACACCAAAATTACATACTTAATTCTGCCTCACCTTCTTCACTGACCTCCATCCCACACTGCCTTGGGTTTATTTCCTCATCCATCAACGGGTCAAAGTAATTTCTGCTGTATTCATTTCCTGTGGAAAGCACATGAAGTAAGGGTCAGCGATTATTAGAAGCACATGAACCAAAATGTTAATTTTGAAATCGACACCAGCAAGCAAAGGGGCATTTTTTGCTACTTTATAAGCTTAATTTTTTTAACAAGTCCTCTAAGCCTACTAGTACTGCAATTATCATCTTGTGAAAGGTCAGGAAAGGTAATTCTGGAAACAAGTGCACTTTATGTTACTTTTGCTCAGGAACTAATGAGAAAAATTCTCAAATTTAGATGATGGAAAGATAAGAAAAAAATTTTCAAAAATCTAGCATCCCTAACATAAGCCAAATTATTCTTGAAACACATTTTACAAGTGAATTATCCATGCAGCAGATGAATTTGTGTTTCACAGCTGACCCCTCCAATTTCAACAGTTTTAAATTTCACCACTGAGGTTTCAACGTCTGGTGCATCTTTAATACTGTATTCAACCAGAGAAGTGTTTAATTACAGAGGAGATACTAGAATACTGCCTCATTAATCTGAACAGCAATTATATTCAGTTGGGCTAGGTAACTAATCCAAGATTTTGATGGGATAAAACCTCTCATTTTAGCACTTTCCATTTCAACAGCTAGTTTTATCTACTCTTTAGAAACTAATCAAGTTTACAAAAAAAGTGATTTGTTAGACTTATCAAGGAGTAATGCAGCATCTAGCTGCCTCCCAGTAAAAGTCAGAAGAATTTTCTTCTGGTGGAGGGAGAACTTTTTGCTCAAAATATGTCCTTCCTTCAGCAAAAGTGCTACGCTCTATTAAAACCATTCTCACATTCATTGGGTTTGCAAATACAGTAAATTATTACTAAACAGAGAAAAAGTAAAATAACTAAGTCCACAAAAAAATTAAAATTGCTTGTACAGACACAGGTCTATATCCTAGATATAGGAAATACATAAGAGCTAAATGTACGAGGGGGTTAATTCATCCAAGACACATTATAGTAGTCTACAGTGTATTTGTTTTAGGATCAAAAATAATCCAAGCAGCAGCTCCTTTACAGAGAGTAAATGAAACTTTGATATGAAACTAGGTTTAATTTATATTTCTGGACTGGCACATTTTGACTGTCAGTCTCTGTTCCTTCAATGTAGTAAGTACAAGAACTGAAAATTTGCTTTACCTTCAGGTCTCAATAAAGAAAAAATAAATGAGTTTCATTTTTGTTACTTTATCTGTCAACAACTACTAGGCTGGTATGAATCTTGGCAGTATGTAATCAAAGTCTTATGTACTGCAATAACAGAGCCATTCTACCTTATTCACTGTAATTGTTTTTCTCTAGCACAAAGCACCGTGATGCGATACGAACACCCCTTCACATGTTGGTAAAATAATTCACCCATGTGCTAAAAAAGAAAATGATGATGCATCTCTGTATTCAATTACTTCATAGCTGCAAATGCAAATTGCTGGAAAGTATGTTGCAACCATACAAGCAATACTCAAGCTAGTGCACAGGCTTTTTGCAGAGCCTTAATATCACAAACAAGAGCTTTTATTGAATTTTAATACCGCATGTTCTTTATCCTATGGGTCTGGTGTGAAACTCTGAGTAGACTTTTGGGCAACTCTTCTGGACAGAACAATTGGCATTTAGGAAGAAATGTCATATTATATTTGATTCTGTGAGGCATGGAAACCATTATTCATAAAAGAGATACATTGACAAATATCATTAAACAGCTTGCTCTTTGGTCCTCTTTAAAAAAAGAGCAACCCTAACCCATTTTTGACAAGTATGGGATATTTCATCCAGGGCTTTGGCTCTGTCAGAACCGCACATAGCTGGAGACAGAGTCACGCAGAAGTAAAGAGAGCCACCAAGGTCTCATTTCTCCAGAGCAACGTATGTGGGTAGAATGAGCACTAAATGCCTGAATCACCTCCTCCTGATGATTTTACAGACAACAAGTCACTTTTAACTGCAGGACTCCACAGAAAACTTGCAGTGAAGCCTTCCGAAGAGTCAAAATCGCTGCAAACCTTAGATTGCTGCTTTTGGGGCTTTTTCTGTGGGGGTTTTGTCTCCCCCCACACCTCCCTCCCCCACCTCAGCTCAATGTACTTTGAGAGCTGGTGTGACCAGGAGGTCTGGGCTCTGAGTAGGTCCTAAGATTTGTTGGGGGCTGGGGGAGGTTGCTTTAGTTTTAAAACACAAAATTATCAATTTTAGTCAACGTAACATACTGCCCAAGGCATTTTGCTAATAACATTTTGTGAGCATGTGAATGGATTACTAATCATTTCACATTTGCTTTTGGAAATATCTGAAAGTGTATAACATGTAAATTAACAGTCCACTAAGGAATTCACATCGCTCTGCTCTGTGGTATAAACACAGTAAAGTAAATGTTAATACAGAGCTTGCTTGCAGGTATTTTGAACAGCAGTGTATAGCTTGGTGCTTTCAGACACCAAGCTACTTTAAATATCTGCTCCCATGAAGACCTGGCCAACTTTGGAAACTTAGGTCTTTGCTTTGATCCAGAGGTTCACTCAAACCGATTAACTCAATTTGAAACTCTATTCACCCCTCAAAATTGTGTTATTTCATGTAGAAAACAAACTGACAATTCAGGAAATGAGAATTGAAGTGCAAACCCCCAAATTATCTATAAATTCAAATAAAAATTAAAAGAAGGGTGTTGGCACAACAGTGACCAGGTGGGAATTTATACAGTTTAATTAAAGCAAGAGGAGTTGCTAATAAAATTAGCATAATTCTTGGATGCAGCCCATGGGACTGCACACGTATTACTAGGACTGGATGAAACTCTTAAGATGGCTTTTAAGCTAAGATGTCTGTAGTCAATTATACAGTCTTTGTCCTGAGAATACCACAGAAATGGCACGAGTAAGCTGCATTTCTACAAGGTCTTCTACTCCACAAAGAAATCACATAGTCCATATCAATATCACATCAAGGGTACATCAAGGAATTTAGATAAGCAATTATTCCATCGTCCTTCATATTCCACTATTGGTCTAGGGTTTTAGTTTAATGAAAGAATAGACAAAACTGTTGGATTTGTCATCTCCCAACCAATGTAAAAATGAAAGAATTATTAAAAGCCAGATGAATGATTATTAAAAGCTTGAATAAGCATTCACTGGTACTTGTTTTCAGAGCGATGCTGGGTCTTAGAGATAAAAGCAAAAAGATTTTGTCATGAGCCAGCTTTCATTATAAGACAGGATGCAGAGCATGGTCTGAGCAAACTTGCCTTATTAAGTAACAGCTCTCCCTTTTCAGGCAACAGAGTAGTCAATACACATCTCTACCAATGACTTGGTAGAACATTGCTGGGCATTACTAAGGCAGCTCATAAATGCCTTTTGCATAAGACAGAATAAGACACGCATCCTGGCATGATGAAATTCCAGTCTAAGACAGCATTTTGACCCAAAGTGCTTTTGAAACAGCCAGCAATGGAAAAGAGTAGTCTTCCTTTCCACACAGCTGTCTTAAAGCATTGATTTCAGCAACAACTCTTGCTAGTGAACATCACCTTAGTTCTGAAGAACACAGTGAATTGATATGTAACCCACAAAACAATGTTAACTCTCACTTCTTATTTCAGCAAGAAAAAAAAGTAAAGGATTATTACGAATTAATCAGAAGCTATAATTTTAGTTTGGATTTTTAATTGTCATTACTGAACCATGATATCTGTTACATTTACCTCAGCTTATGGCCATTACAAATGTCTTTAAATTTATATAGGCTGATCTAGGTTACATATAGAATCTGGATACCTTTAGACATATTATTACTATTTTAGATTTACATCTAACATCATTGTCTATAAGTACAGATAAATGTTATTTATATTATTTTAGATATAGATCTAAAATAAGATTCCTGGGAAGCATGAAGTTATTCCAGATTATCACCAAGTATGTGGGGGGGGAGGGGGTAGAATGTTTTACACAGAGCTTCAAATTTGCATGAGTACCAAGCAGAATTCAATACAAAATTAGTCATTAATGGCATCCTCAAACTGAAGAGCATTAAGCAAGTGACTGGACAGCAGATTGTATCTTGAAATCACAGCTTGTTAAATACTACCATCACAGTTTAAAGGTATCATATGTCATCTTCCTTATTCTCGGTGGAGACTGTAGGTAATGAGTAAACCGCATAACTGTGTCTTATGTTTATATTGCAAGCCTTGAATAAACTCACTTGTCAACTTTGACAGGACGCTGGCACAGGGGCCATTTGTGAGCCTGAGCAGCACAGACCATCCTGCGCCTTCACCAACACTTGAAAAACGCCGCATCGCACCCACGGCACCCACTTTTTTTTTTTTTTTTACCTGCCACTCCACTACTGGAACACTTACCATATTTACTGCTGTTTAAGTAAAGGTACAGCATGGGAATAATTTTTTTTTTTTTTCCTTCAGGCAACAGAGGGCACTGTGCCAAAGGATGCCAGTGCAAGATCTGCTGCTTTTCCTGGGGAAATGCTGTTGGTCAAAGGCGTGAGAAAAAGATTTACTGATGGTGACGGAGTTCATTTAGGAGTACTATTAGATAACGCGACACATGTCAATGAGGAAAATGGATACTGAGTTCCCAGGCTGGCAGGCTTGGCTGGTCCCACACTATTTCAGTGTAGGAACTTGCTGAATTTCAAGGGTCCAACAGCACTATTACGAAGAAAACAATTCCCAAGTGTAATAAATTAGCCTTAAAAATACATATTCAGTCACCTTCTGAAAGAGTATTTCCCAATTATAAAATGCATCCATTCTTCACAATTTTTCTCCCCCTACCTTTCAACAAATTCAATTTTAGCACATTACTTAGATGAGTGGTACAGTATCCCTGTTGTTGAAATTGCATGCAATGGATCACGTTTTGCACACTACATTACACCTTGTGCCGTTCTGCTGATTTCAATTGGATTACACATTGTGTAATTCAACGCAAAATTACTTCCAATGACAACCCTTTTATTCCTATGCATACACGGTGATCCATCATGCCCTGCATACTGGGTTTGGCATTTCCATTTCAAGTCCCTGTTGGAATCAGAAAGCATGGAACCACATAGACAGAACTTGAATTATTAGATATAAACTTTGCCATTGTTTAAGAAAAAAAGGGTACAGTTTTGATTCATATTTCTCGTCCCATCCTTTATGCAAATCATTTTGTCCAACACAAATAGCCAGTGCCACAAGCTCCCATTTCCTTCACATGTGGCACAAACGTGAGTTTCCAGCAGATGCCTATTTTTTCATCTGTGTTTACTGTCTCTCCAGTGCGTACCTACCATCTCTTTGGAATTAAATTAGACCCTGTTGAAAAAGCTTCAGTCTGCAGTTCTCTAAACAGACTGAATTTGATGCACTTGCTGATATTTTTATCAAGTTGATATCCCACACTGCTCCTTCACAAAGCCCTGGGTCAAGGTCCCCACCCAGTTATACTCTTGAGCAAGAAAGGGCTTATTCTGCCCTGCCGCAGTTGAAATGGCTTCAGCAGTAACCGTTCCTTAGCAAAGGCTTCTCTCTGCTTTGGCTTTTGATAAGGAGCAGAACTGCTCTATTTTACAGTGAGATTTTCCCTGTAGGACACACACAGCACTGTGTTAGATACATCCAACTTAGCTCTGCAGCTAGGAGGTGGCACAGTGGAGTGCCACATAGAGACACTAATTTGCTCCCAGAAGCAGTATAGCCATGTTAATGCCATGCTGTACCTGGACTAATTAGAAGAATGGTTTCTCAACAGTCTTCAATTGAAAGAGCTTTCTTTCCCTCTTTTTTTTTTTTTCCTTCCCTCCCCCCCCCCCAGTGTTGTTAATCTCTGTGGGCAAATTTATTGGAGCATGATATGAGATGTTAACAGCGCCTGTTGCAGATAAAATGGTAGAATTAATTAGAGTTTTTGATTTTAGCAGATAATGTAGTTTCAAAAAAAAAAAAAAAAGATTTGTGTATTGGGGATGACGGGGTAAAAGATGAACACTTCTTGTCATCTGGAGAAAATTTTAACTGGAATCATCAACATTTAGGGTCAGACTGCCTCAAGCCTTTGTACAAGTGCAGGAGAACACAATTCGCCTTTCATCTTCCATGCAAAAGCCACAGAGCACCACAATCTTCGAAGGTGTCTGTGCAACCACCAGGTGCAAGGCAGACCACGTAGTGGGAGGATACTCAAAAAGCCCCGTGCCAGGATTCTGAGGCTTGCATGCATGGTCGGCACCCCAGAAAAATCACAGTCTAATTTGTTCTGACATATATTCCCTCCGTATGGTTGGGCTGAAAATTTCACCTATCTTGTAGAAATGTGAACAGTGCCGTATCACGGGGCTGTTCTCAGGATTAGCTGGACCAAATCTGCATAGCGCTGCAGTAAACACTGAAGAGTACAAACTGGAATAAGCCACTTGCACATTTTCTGGTCACAACAGCTGAGGACAAAATGTATTGAATGCTAAAATAGCTTAACATTTGCTTTACAGGCCTATGATAAAATGCTAAGTACAGTGGTCCTGCGTTAAGGGATTGCCTATGACATACATCATCCATCTGAGGTTGAGCAACTGCCCTCATATTCTGCCATCAGCTAAAGATGGCGCATTCCTGGAGGTTTGGTGCTTCTGTCATGACAGTTTGCTAGAAGCCCTTTGCTGGGCAAAGACTTTACCAAGCTGGCCAGAATATTAGGGCACTCTACAAAGTGGTTTGGGTTTAAAGTCCTCTGGAGAAAAAAAAAAAAAAAAAAAAACAAAGCACATAACAACTTCAAATAATATTGGCTCACCTTGAGATCAGGCACCTGGCAATTGAGAAAGAGGTGGACATAGATTCCTGTCACTCTGGGTTTGGTTGATCTAACCTCAAATGTATTTCCCAGGAAAATCCGTCTATTAGACCTCCCATTGGGATGGCCAACATGAAACTTTCTGGCCAATTCAATATTTGCTGAGGGGAAGAAACGTAGGAGAGTTGGTCTGGTTTAGTCACAAGGAAACTCTGAGTGCTTTCAGAAACAAATAAATCACACAGTTTGGCAAAGACAAGGCTACTGCTAGACAGCCTTAATCTCACAAGGAATACGTGAAAGAAATGAAGGTGATAGGAGCAATCACCAAAGAGTCAACATAGAATCAAGAAGAGAAGATAGGGTAGAAGCCATTCCAACCAATTAGCTGGCTGAAAATCAGGAGATTAATCTGAGTAAATAGTCAGTCAGTTCCCCTGGGTCGCTATAATATTTCACAGCAGTACCAGCTCTTCACAATATAAAAGCAATGACGGAAAGCATACAGCAGAAAGAGCTACTATATGGCCTATTCCTGAACAGCAGTCTACTGATGATGATGATAAAATTTGGAATTTTGTCCATCATGGGAAATATGACAGAATGAGGCACAGAATGACGTAACAAAGAGAGCAACAGACTATGGATCAGAGGTTTTATTTCTATTTCCATGACAGGCCTGCAGGGTGACTGCAGATAAGGCCTCATGCTCCGGCTCAGTTTCCCCACAAGCAAAGCATGCAGGAACCTCGCACTTTGAGTCACAAGAATAGTCCCCACCAATCTGGTTTGAAAATTTAAGAAGCCTCTAGAAAAAAAAATACTGGAAATATGTAATCAATTTCTTGAAAACAAGAATCAGTTCACAAACTCTCCTTTTCAGAAGTTCTGTTATCAGAGAAAAGAGAATGGAAAAGTCAATATAGCACAAACATACCTGTGAATTAAGCTGTTTGGGGGCAGATGCAGGCAAGTTGCAATATCATGGCCCTCTACACTGGCTATTTAATCTCTAAGTGAGGTGTGTTCTGCTGAGCAGACATAGCCAAATTCCAGGAACAGGTTTTAAGGCTGTCTTGAACACACAGCCGACTGTTCACGTTCCTTCCTGATATCCTTTAGCATGGAGGTGTGTGAGAAGGCAACTCAAAAGTAGGTGGAGGTTTTTCTAGAGAACACTTCCCTCCAGCAATTGCTGACAGAGGAACAGGCTGTGACACTGTTTCAAGATGGAGGAAATGATAGCAACCCCCGTAGGTATTATTCGCTGCCATTAACAACATGGTCGATGGGTGGAAAGATAATGGCAAGGCAATGCCATCTCCATGCCCTGCCTTCAAATGCATAGCCTGAAAAGCCAGCCTGATGTTGATATAATGTTTTCAACCTATAATCTGCTAAATGCTGCAATTAAATAGTTGTGCTTAAGGTTATAACTGGTTTTAAATTGTACAGTGTAACATTGAGCGTTAGAATTGACAAATGCCATTCCCCGTTGAGCAAGTAACTGAACCTAAGCCTGGGGGCTGAGAGCTGAAAGAGCACCCAACAGTTGTGGAGGGGAGGAACCCCCAAAAGGAGGAGTATTGTATTGGCATCTGGGGAAGAAAAAGGGGAGAAAAGTGAAAGGGAGCAGTGGAAGGGCCTAAAACATGTTTATTTTACACAGGCTGTGCTGTTGTGCTTGGCAGGTATTTCCTTTAAGGTAAGGTAGCCTGGCATGAAGTGGCAAAAGGACTGTCGTTTTACTGGCATAGCAAAGTTTGGGGCAACAAGCTGTGCCGGTGCGTGCAGGCACCCCCTCCTAGGGAAATAGCTCCCAGTGTGGGGTGCAAGTCTGGCCTCTTGGGGGGAAAAAAAAAAAAGAAAGAGTTCTGTGCTAAAAATTGCTCTTGTGAACTGCACAGTGTCAGGAGAGGAAGCGGTAGAAGAGTTTCTTCTACAGTAGAGGATGGTGGTAGTTTTCAACACCACATACGTTCTTGCTGTGAGCCAAAATGACAGCAGCTATGCAAAGCTGCTATGAACATGGAGCAAAGGAAAGAAAGGATCGAGGAACCAATTCCTTGGGCTCTGGCGGGCCCAAACCGCAACAGATTGCCACATGAAGGGGTAAGCTACCTGTAGACAGAGAGACTTCACTGAGGACTGTGAAATAAACCATTTATACATTAATACATTCATGTTATACTTCATTTACCTATGCAGTTGCCTTTCCCTTTCCCTCTTTAATGAAGTATTGTTACACTTGGGAATGGGGAAAATTAGCTCATGAGATACCAGAAGGTTTAGTTCAATTTTTTCCCAGGTTTCAAGAAGAGGCTTGAAGCTGTTGTTTTATTAGCAGCCCTTGATAATTTGAACTGACCCCAGTGACTGTCAAACAAGTCCTGACATAAGTTAGGCTAAGAATAATTTAATGCAAGGTTGGACCAGATGATCTCGAGATGTCTCTTCCAATCTAGACTTTATGATGGTATAAATGGATGATTTCTTTTTTTTTTTTTAAATAGTTGTGTGACTTAGAGGCAGAGCTACATGAATAACCGATCTTTTGGTTAACTGGATGAACAGAAGGTCGAGGCGGGAGACACAGTGTTGGGAAACAAAATTTTCCAACTCTCAGCAAGCTTTCCTTTCCCATTACAAAAACACTTAGCAGTGTATCAAGGCATTGCATTCCAGGCAAAATGTACCAATTTCTAGTCCTTTCACAAAGACTATATTCAGTTAGGGGGTTTTGAACAAAATGCTACTTAGGATGAAAAATCAAACTGTTTAAAAACACATCTCAGGCTTTTAAAAAAATGTGTTGTTTTCTTGAGGGAACTATTCATGAATTTCTGAAGAGGCGACTGAAAGCATGGATAGTCTCCAGCGAGCCCAACTTAATTTTTTGCCAGATAGACTATTTCATTAAAAACCAATCAATCCCTTTGTCTGCTTAATCACTGTTCTGACAGGCTGTAAAGGAAAGACGAAGAATTCCTGCTTTGTGCAGTGCTGCACAGAGTCACATGAAGGCTAAATGGAAAGCCAAACCTAATTTTGCAAGGGGCCATTAGGAGCCGTGGGCTCTCCAGTCCTACAAGGATAAAATCTTAACACAACAAGGTCCTGAGTTTTAAAGGCAAATGCCTGAAGTTCTGCTCACCAGCCCGTACTTACCCATTTAAATACCTGGGTTGGCACACAAGGGTACTCAGCGATCATGGCTTGCGAGTTAATGGGAAATGCTGGGTGCTCAGGACTTTTCAAAGTCCTATCAGTTCCTTTGGTACCTTGGGAGGTCTCGGACCATAGATACAAGTTTACATATTCATGGATGCACACAGTCCGCTTGAAGTTAATGACACCACACAGTCCAATATGGTAATTTTTTTTTTTTTTAAATGGATATTTAGGGATGATTTTGAGTCTGACTTCAGGCATTTTTGCTTTTACGGTAAACCTTGGCCCAAGATTTTCCTCACATAGCTCACAAGACGCCTTTAAATTCTTTTCCTCACCATCTTCCTTCACTGGATTACTAAGTGAAAATAACCATTTGTTGTAACATCCAGCAGTAATTCAAAATTGAGTAATTAAACAATAGGTTAAAAGATATCAAACCTCTGCAAAAGGAAAACTGACATCAGTAAAGATCCTTATACTCTGTTTGAATGAACCTAAATAATAAACAGAGATTACTTCTTGAGGCACTCTCTCTCTTGGGTGCTGCATCAAATCCGAGCTTAAAAGCCAGGATCGCTCCTCCTGGACAAGCTAAGCGAACAGGACTTTCTGCTCCAAGTATCCGAACATTACTGGCTAAAAAAAAAAAAAAAAAAAAAAAAGACAGACAAAGCAGAGGCAAAATACTGATTGACTGAGGGCATATGGGAGACCTAAGGACAACAATCAATCACGGATGTGTAAGCTGTTTAAAACTACTCAATGCTCGGGAACCAGCGAGGAAGCAGCATCTGTGTGCTCTGACCGGCTGTGGTGCCTGCAGACCCCAACCCAACCCCAATTACCAGGAAGCGCTGCCACGAGAGCCTGCTGCCTGCGCTTTTCCCCGCAGTGCCGGCGGGGAGCACTGCACAACCCGCACCCCCTGTTACAGGGGGTCACTTGAGCACGGAGACGGAGCCTGGGCCTCTAAACATTTAGACAGCTGACGTTTTTGGCAGTATTTTGGGTTT